>NC_030823.1:39336492-40551333 GCF_001704415.2 Capra hircus | reverse complement strand
GAAGAGCGCAGTCCAAACTCAAAGGCAGCCTTTGAGGAGGCACCATCAGCTTGCCGCTGCATGAGACCGCTTTGGAATAGGTTGGGCCAGAATGAGCAGCCAGATAGGTACACTGAGGCGCAGTGAGGTCAAGGACTCACCCAAGGACAGGCTGCTGGTTCTTCAAAGATTCAAAACTTGAAAACTGAGAAAGGGGGGAGGAAGAGTAATCCAGGCCAGCTAGAGTTAACCAAGGAGAGGGTCTTGAAGGAGGTGGAGCATCATGTAGAGAGACACACGGTGCCCATAGTGCACAAGCATACACACGCACAGGTATGCACACGCACAGGCATACACACAGGTATACACACACACAGGTATGCACACACACAGCATACACACACAGGTATGCACACACACAGGTATACACACACACATTATGCACACGCACAGGCATACACACACAGGTATACACACACAGGTATCACACACACAGGCCACACACACAGGTATATACACACACAGGTATGCACACACACAGGCATACACACACACAGGGTATGCACGTATACACACACAGGTATGCACACACACAGGTATACACACACAGGCATACACACACACGTATACACACACAGAGGTATACACACACAGGTATACACACACACAGGTATACACACACACAGGCATACACACACAGGTATACACACACACAGGTATACACACACACAGGCATACACACACACAGGTATACACACACACAGGTATGCACACACACAGGTATACACACACAGGCATACACACACGTATACACACACACATACACACAGGTACACACGCACGTATACACACACACCCACACACAGGTATCACACACACAGGCATACACACACATGTATACACACACACAGGTATACACACACAGGCATACACACACACAGGTATACACACACAGGTATGCACACACAGGTATGCACACACACAGGCATATACACACACAGGTATACACACACACAGGCATACACACACACAGGTATACACACACAGGTATGCACACACAGGTATACACACACAGGCATACACACACAGGCATACACACACACAGCTATACACACACAGGTATACACACACACAGGCATACACACACACAGGTATGCACACACACGTATACACCACACAGAGGTATGCACACACAGGTATGCACACACACAGGTATACACACACACAGGCATACACACACACGTATACACACACAGGTATACACACACACAGGCATACACACACACAGGTATACACACACAGGTATGCACACACAGGCATACACCCACACAGGTATACACACACACAGGTATACACACACACAGGCATACACACACACGTATACACACACACACAGGTATAGACACACACAGGCATACACACACACAGGTATGCACACAAACAGGCATACACACACAGGTATACACACACAGGTATGCACACACACAGGCATACACACACGCGTATACACACACACAGGTATACACACACACAGGTATACACACACACAGGCATACACACACAGGTATGCACACACACAGGTATACACACACACAGGCATACACACACACGTATACACACACACAGGTATGCACACACACAGGCATACACACACACAGGTATGCACACACACAGGCATACACACACACAGGTATACACACACACAGGCATACACACACGTATATACACACACACAGGTATACACAGACACAGGTATACACACACACAGGTATACACACAGGCATACACACACACGTATATACACACACAGGTATACACACACACAGGCATACACACACACAGGTATACACACACAGGTATGCACACACACAGGTATGCACACACACGTTCATACCTGCTCTTGCTGCCAGCCCAGGCAGAATTAAGAATGTAAGCAGTCTCTATATGTGGACTTTAGAAAAATGGTACAGATGAGCCTATTTGCAGAGCAGGAGTAGAGACACAGATGTAGAGAACGAATGTGAAGACACAGTGGGGGAAGGGGAGGGTGGAACGAACTGGGAGATTAGGATTGACATATGTACACTCCCATGCGTAAAAGAGACAGCTAGTGGGCGCTTCTGTAGAGCATAAGGAGCTCAGCTCAGTGCTCTCTGATGACCTAGATGGGTAGAATTTGGAGGCTGGAGGGGGATCCAAGAGGGTGGGGATATATGCACACATAACTCTGGGCTTCCCAGGTAACGCTAGTGGTAAAAAACCCACCTACCGATGCAGGAGATGTAAGAGATACGTAAGTTCAATCCCTAGGTTGGAAAGATCCCCTGGAGGAGGAAATGGCACTCCAATATTCTTGCCTGGATAATCCCATGGACAGAGAAGCCTGGTGGGCTTCAGTCCATAGGGTTGAAAGGAGTTGGACATGAGTGAAGCGACTTAATACACATAGCTGATCCACTTCACTATACAACAAAAGCTAACACAGCATTGTAAAGCAATTATATTGAAAAAAAAAAAAAAGAGAGAGTGTATACTTGAGGACTAGCTAGACAATTATCCTCTCAATCCCACTTCTAATGTCTTCCTCCTTGTCCTTGGACAAAACTAGGAATCTCTTTCATTTTTTATTTTTGGGGGAAGCTCTTTTAGGTTCACAATTCAGCCCCTTCTCCAGCTGGCACTGTTTCCATGCCTTCCACATGGCCCCTCCTCACCCCATGAGTTTCTGTCACAGCCCTCTCAGCCCAGTGAAGCCTGACAAATCCTTCTTGCAAACACGTATGTCTCAGGCTCAGCATAACCTCCCAAAATAAAACAAAAACAAGTTTGAAGTGCCTCCAGATAACTCAAAGTGTTCCGCTCATAGCAGCGTTAACAGCATCTGCTTTCTCCCCAACAGCACAAACATTTCTTGTCTGCAGTAACCATTCAGGCCCAGTCCAAGGACAGCCAGAGAAGTCTGTTGCCCCAAAGAACCCAGATAACTGGACCACAATGAATAGATTCCCCCTACCTTCCCACCCAGAGGGTGTTGGGAGTCAGAAGAAGGAAGGCAGCTGTTCTCTTGTGCAGACAGAGCATGACAAGAACAATCATAGGAACTGTCAGTGTCACTTACTATGGGCCAGGCACTGTTCTAAGCACTTTGCCTACGTTAATTCATTTAGTCCTCATTCCAACTCTGTGACACAGATATTACTGTGCCATTTTACAGATGGGGACACTTGCAAAGACTGAGACCATAAAACAACCCAGGATCAGCCTCATGGCAATCATCTCTGGAGCATAAAAATGGCTGCCCCTCGAGGTGGGCGTGCACACTCCACTTTGCCACAGTCCTCACCACCCCTTGTTGTATCACACTTTGTCTGCTTGGCTCATTTAAGTCACTTTCTCCACCCCTGCATGTGTCTGGGTTTCAACTCCGACACTGTACTGTCTCCTCTCCTGTGCTTCCTCCACCCTCATCCAAAGAGTCAGGATCTGAGACCTGAAGATCTGAAAAAAGTTCCACCCTTCCCCTTCCTTTAGACTGACTCCTCCAGGAAGCCTTCTTTGTTTCATCAATTCTGCAGGTACCTGAGGTGAAAGGATTCCTGCAGGTCGTCTTTTTGCTTCCCTGGTGGCTCTGTGGTAAATCCATCTTCCAATGCAGGAGACATGAATTCAATCCCTGGGTCAGGAAGATCCCCTGGAGGAGGGCATGTCAACCCACTCTGGTATTCTTGCCTGGGAAATCCCCTGGACAGAGGAGTCTGGTGGCCACAGTCCATGGGGTTAGCAACTAAACAATGGCAACCCATCAGTTATACATGAGAGACTGGGTAGAAAAGAGCCATGAAATGCTGCTCCCTGCCTGCCCCGTCACCCAGCCCCGCCCCACCAACATGGTCTCAACTCCCATTCCTCCCCTCGGCAGGGGGAAAGGGCTGGTGCTGCTCGCAGGCTTATTTTACAAATGAAGGAACTGAGGCAAGACTCTGGGTCCCTCTTCGTAACATACGAGGCAGCTCTCAGGTCCCAGGTCTCCCTTGCCACCCAGCAAAGGCTGTTTTCTCCCTCATCACTCTTCCCCTTCTGACTCTTTTGATAGTTCCTTAGCTCTAGGATCAGGTCTGGGTCCCCCTGGCATTCTCCTGGGCACGGCCTCCGGGGGCCCAAGCCTGGAGCTCCCACTGAGCCTCTCTCCTGATACTCAGGCCCTCTATTCTGCCTCCTCCATTTACAGTCATCCCAGCCTCTCTTTTCCCATGTTCCCCTCTCCCTTCTGCACGGCCCTCCACAGGAGCCGAGGAGGGACTCTAGGACATCGCGCAACCATTCCCCTGGCTGGGCCTCCTTCCCAGGGCCCCAACCACTTGAGAGACACCCCCTTTTCTGGGGTTGGCAGTGGAGTCTCTGGCCCACCCAGGATCATCATTTCTTCAGAGCCTTTGAAGCACAAGCCCTGGCAGATCACTGAGCTCCTGCTCTCTCTTCCTCCCCTGGATACTGCCTGTCTCTGGAGCCCCCCAGCATCTCCCAGACAGCTGTGCAGGTTGCGCACGGCAAACCCTGCCCCGAGCAGCCACATGCTGCAGTCCTAATTGTCACTCACTAGGCATCACGGCACGTCCCTCACGTCCTGCCCTGTGCAGCTGCCAACTGGAGAGAGTGCTGCTGTGGTCTGTCACTCCTGCAGACGGGGTGGGGGGGTGTAGGGGGGCCTCTCCCTGCCCTCACTGAGCACCCCCACTGCCACCACCAGGCCTCTAAATGCCCTCAAGCAACTGGGGGTGGACCTCAGGGACTGGGAGAAAAGGTCCCCCCAGCTGGGGAAATCTCACTTGGCTGTAATTAAACTCCGCCACCATGCTGGCAGCAGACAAAAAGGAACACATAATGGGATTAGAATTGTCATAAATTAAAATCATAAATTCAATAAACGCCTTATCGGCCTCCCTCTGGAAATGGCTGGCCTACAGCGGCCGGCTCTGATAGGCATAATGGAGACGCTGTGGGAAGACGGGTCATGCAACCAGGCGGGCAGCAGGCGGGGAAGACTCTGGCCCAGCTGCCAGCCCAAGCTGATGGGGCCTGGCCAGGGGGCCCTTCTCCAGAGAACCTCCCATGAGGGCAGACCGCGGCACCTGGTAGTGCTTCAGAACCAGCCGCGGCTCCCTTTTACCCCCACAACATAAGGCAGCCTGGCACTTCACCAACTTTCTGCTTTAAAATCTGCTGACACATGCCTCTGCCACCCACCACATGGGCATCCATAAAATGACCTCTGGCCTCAAATGTGTGGTGTGCTAGAAGGGCACGTTTTTATGCTTTTTTACTGTGGTAAAAAGTCACCTAACACAAAACATAGTATTTAACCACATTTCACTGCAGTTCAGCGGCACTAAGGACACTCACATTGTGCAACTCTCACCATCATCAACTCCTGAATTTTTCACCTTCCTTAACTGAAACTGTCCCCATGAAACACTAACCCCCATCCCCTCAACCCCAGTCCCTTGAATCTACCAGTTCTCTTTCTGATTCTATGAATCTGACTCTTAGAAGGGCATACTTTGACACAGTCAAGTTCTGGGTTCTGAATCCCAGCTGCAGCACAGGCCAGTGGCATGCTCTCTGAAAGATATCTGCATTCAGGATCATCTAGCTGCACGTAGTTACAGAGTTCTGAATGAGCGCCATCTTCTGTGCTCACTGTTGGGGGAAACAGCAGTGAGCAAGACACACAGGTCACGGATCTGGCATCTAGTGGGAAAGACAGACACATGCAGGTTTCCCGTGTGTCAATCATCAATTCTGCAGGTGCCTGAGGTGAAAGGGTTCTGACATTGCTGTGATTGTCCTTGTCAACAATTTCAGAGTTGTTGTTTTGTCACTAAGTCGTGTCTGATTCTTTGCGATCCCATGGACCTTAGCCCACTAGGCTCCTCTGCTAGGCAGTTTTTTTTTGTTAACTGCCTAGCACCTCTATAACAGTTTCTTACATTTTTGGCTACATACTGTTGGATTCCCCCTTCACATGTCAAGGCTTTGGAATCTCATTTTCAAGGGAGAAGACAGAAAGATAATTCTTTCAGCATGGTTGAATAAAATGCACACACGCATATATATTAATCTATACACTTACTAGAGTTTGTTATATGGAATGCATAAAACACAAGCTTCACATACAGACACATTCTTTGTCTGTAGAGCTGATACAGGTTTATGTCCTACTGTTGTCTACAGAAAACGCCCCTCCAAAGATGTCTATGCCCTAATCCCCACAACCAGTGAACGTTTGGTTACATGGCAAATGGGAACTAAGGTTGCAGATGGAATTAAGGTTGCTGATCAGCTGACCTAAAATAGGGAGACTGTCCTGGATTATCCAGATGGGCCCAATGTAATCCCAAGGGTCTTAGAGGTAGAAGAGGGAGACAGAAGAGAGAACCAGAGAGATAGCAGCGTAAGAAGAACTCGACCCAGCGTAGCTGGAGGAAGGGGTCACAAGTCAAGGGATGCAGGCATCCCCTAGGAGCTGGAAAAGCAAGGAGACAGATGTTTCTCTGAAGCCATAAAGGAATGCAGCCCTGCCCATACCTGGATTTTAGCCCTTGATTCAATCCCTGGTCTGGCAACTAAGATCCCATATGCTGTGTGGTGTAGCCAAAAAAAAAAAAGAATCCCAGGAAGAGGACATGGAGGCTTGGGAGTTGGGGAGGATGGGGAGGATGCTATATAAGTAGGACAGATTGAAGGTGGGGCTTAAGGAAGGGGCAATGTTAGGAAGACGCCAAGCTACTGGCTCAAAGACGGGAGGATTCAAAGAGGCAGCGGCGGGTGTGGGGGCTCCAGGAGAGGGACCCTGTGTGCCCACCTCCCCATCCCATCCCCCTGCCCATAGGAGAGAGAAGGGAAATCACTTCTGACTTCCCCTGCAGCCTCCCAAACCCCACATTCAAAAGAGACTGAGAACTTCCCTCTGCACTAACGCTGCCAAGCGACCCAGTGCCTCAGCCCAGGAGGCAGAGCAAAAATCTTGCAGAAACAGAAACGGGGCTCTCTCCTCGTGAACCACGCAGCTTCTCAGGCTCGCTCAGGAGCCCACCCATTCCTGAGCTCAGTGCTCACCCCCCACCTCTCAAGCCCCCACCCTCTAACCCTCTTGGGGTCTCCATTCCCCAACCTCAACTCTCAAACCAAGCCCAGAGTCATTGCTAGTGCTTATTAAGCCACTAATTAATTGAATTTTTCCCCCTCATTGCATGCTGTTAATTAGTTTCTTGTAGTAACAGAGACTATTATTCTTGGAAGTAATAACTTGGTTCAGGAGGCAGTTTTAATGTTACTTATAATTGCTTGAGGGGGTGGGGTTTTGGGCTCAGGTGGGCGGGACTAATTCAGGAAAGGAAGGGAGTAAAACAGACACACTTCTCTTGCCTAAAAGATGACTTTTTCGTTTGTCTTAATTGTGTCCTGCCTTTTCCAGTTTTCTCCAAAGAAACACATTATTTTTATAATATCAAAAGAAAAAAACTTAAGGCAGGGAAGGCCTTAGAGTGTCTAGAAAAATTGGGCCTGGGAGAGCAAAGCCACAGAGTGCTGGACTGCGGGGCCAGAGGGCAGTGGGCTCCCTTCGCTCCCACAACTTCTGTTCTAGGCTGTCCTTTCTATTCCCTCCCCATGAGCCCGCAGTGAGGCAGCCCCAAAACCAGGGTGCAAACTCAGGGCTCTGCCTCGGAGCCCAAGGACCTAACACTGATTCAAGCTGAGCTACAAAGAGAAAATAGCTGGGAGCCATGTGTGCCCCAGATCAGGAATCATGAGGCCACAGTGAGGAGATGACAAATAAAACCAACCAAGGGGACTTCTCTGGTGGTGCAGGCTTAAGTCTCTGCCTTCCAATATGGGGGACATGGGTTCAATCCCTGGTTGGGAACTAAGATCCCACATGCCACAGGGCAACTAAGCCCGTGCACCACAACAAGAGAAGTCTGAGCTTCTAGATAAAGAAGCCCACATGTCACAATGAAGAGCCTGTATGTGCCGCAATGAAGACCCAGCACAGCCAATTTTTTTAATATAAAAAATTAAATAAATAAAAGCATCCAAAATCGCAAAGTCCTTCCATCTTCGTGGAGCTTTCATTTTAGCAAAAGAAACAAAGAAAGAAGAAAAACAGAAAATAAAAGAGAAGATCATGGGTGCAGAGAAACATACTGGAGATAGGATGGCTGGGGTCTCCTAGAGGAGATGCCATTTAAGCTGCAAACAGAAGGATGAGGTGGGGGGAAACCCAAACATAAAAAAAGGGTCTTCTAGAGGACGTGTCTATGTTTATCCCTGAGGAGGGGCCTCAGTGCACTCCCCCCACCACCAGATTCCTGCTTGTCCGCAGAGCCCTGCAAAAAGCTATCACTCACACCAATAAAAGCACCCGTTAACCTTGAGTCAGCCCTCAATTAGCCACAAGGTCTTAACTCCATCATAGCCTTGGGGTTAGAACAGAGGGCAGTGGGAACCGCATCTGATTCCCGAAATGACCTATGATGTTGCGAAGCGGCCAAACAGAGGCTGACAGCTCCTCACTTCTCAACAGGAATTCATTTTGCTCTTCCTCAGTTCTCCCAGGATGAAGAGGCCACTTACCGGCAGGAGGAACATCCTTGGCAGCTCCGATATGATGCCCATCCTTTGCTACTGCGGCAGGGGACAGTACTGGGCAAGGCGCCTAGGGGCACTGGTGTGCAGATAAATGCTTAACAACCAGCTCTCCAAAGGGGAAAAGCCCTGCTTTGCAGCATTTGTCAATTTCCATGTTGTCAATACCCTAGCCAATTTCAAACTACCAAGCTGAGCGTCTCTGAACGGAGATGCAGACTGGGGTGAGTATGCCTGGCACACCACTGCTTTAGGCATGACCCCTCTGCAAGTCTCCCCATCCGCAAAATGAAGATTAAATGAGATCATGGTAAATAACCATCACCCTCGAGAAGCGTCAACAGAGGTTGGTGCTGATAAAGCAGGGGTTCCCTTCTTCCACCCAAGGAAAGCAGAGGAGTCCTGGCACAAAGTTGAGAAATATCACCTGAGCATTTAGGGATTGAATAGCTTGTTGAACCATCTGGGTAGAGATGAGGTGGGGTGGGTTTGCAGGGGAGGGGGCAGGAAAGAGAACATAGAATCAGTTCCCACCCCCTGCCAAGCTCAGTGCAGAGTTTCACCAGCTGGGTGGTAGCAGAGGGAAGGAAAATGTAGCGCAACTTCAGGTGCCCAGGACGGGGACCAGGCTTGGCTGGTTTATGCTCTATGCCCAGTCCCCAGCCTAGGGCATCGCGGGAAACACGGCTGTTCCATAAATGTTTGCCAGATGAGCTAATGAATGAATCCCAGCGTTCTCTCCAAGTGGGGGATGGAAGCCTTTCCCCCCTCTCTCTCAGTCCAAGCACATGCACAGCAGGCAGCCTGGACTGTGGCTGGGGCCCTGGAACGGATCACCGGGCAAGCCCCCCACCCCAACCCAGGACCCTGGGGTCTGTGGATGGGCCTGTGGTGCTGCATGAGAGCAGGTTAGAGACAGCCTGTGATTCATTGCAGCAAATGCCCAGAAAATAAATATCACACTGCCCTAGCCCTTCCCATTGCAGCCTCTAATATTGTTTCCGCGGGAAGAGGCCTTATTATTCAGTGCCTGTGGTGACAGCCAACGAGTAAATCAGTGACCTGGAGATTGCTTCCTGGGGAAATTGGATGTGGCTTCTGGTGATGGCCACTCTGCAGGTGCTGCGTGGGAGGAGGAGGGGTCATTTGGGGGCAGGAGTCGGGGCGGGGTTTTCACATGGAGAGAAACTCCCTGACCATCTTCCTGCTTCCCACGAAGCTCACCTGATTGGGAACTCCACCCCACCCTGTCCGGTCACTTCCCAGGTTCTCACTGGATCGGGAGTACCCCCATCACACCCCCGTGCTGTCACTTGCCTTCCTGGGACAGAACCAGCTCACAGACAGAGGCACAACTCAAAGGCAACATCCTGTGGTCTTCTGGGCACTAGTCCTTCCCAGAGCCTGTCCCCCAAGCCCTAAACCCTATACCAGTATCCACTCTTCCACACTGGAGTGGGTGGGAACCCAATCCACCAGTTACAATGATGAGAGATCATATCTGTTTCCCCAGTGTTGACACCTAATTCTTTACTGTTTGCCTGGCACATAATAGCCCTTCAGTAAATATTTGTTGAATGAATAGATGAATAAATGAAGGCCCAAAGAAATGGTTGCAGAGCAGAACAGGCATGTGTGTGCATTTTTCATCTATTTCTCTGCCTTGCTATGTTGCTAATCTTTTCAAGGATGCACACCACTTTTCATCACAGCAGCTGTATAATGTACCAGGTCACACTCATCTCTAGTCTCTGGCTTTCTTAGTCTTTCTTCCTTTCCTCCAACTATCATAATGACACTACTCTGCAGGCCTCTTCCCGCATCCAGATGGTGGGCACCATGAGCATGGGCCCTGTGTCCACTGACCTCCTCCAGCATCATGTCTTCCTGCATCCCAGCAGGCTCCCACGGGACAGACTTCATGGGCAGTCAGATGCTAAGCTAGTCAAGGAACTACTTTGGGGGCAGAGGGCTTTCCTGTTGCTTTGACATTTCAGTGGAGAATTAAAAGTTCTGGGCACAGTACCCACAGAGCCACAAACGTGGTGAAGATTAAAGGCCCAAGTTCCAAGCTCTCGCCAAGGTCAGCAGGATGCAACAGAGCCAGCTCCACTACCTGCCACTCTGGCAAATCTTTCTCCTAATTATACCTGAATTATGCAAATCAATACCAATGTCGATATAGGATTTCCTCTAACAAGTCAAGAACATGCAAGAAGTAAAGACCTGGGAAGACAGAAATCCATCTAATTAGGAGTGAGTTTCTCTCTTTTTGTCTCGGCTGTGCTAATAAATGGTTGCACGACAACCCCAGAGAAGAGGTCAGTGGGTAGAGCAAAGCAGGGCAGAGGGCAGACAGAACGTGAAGATGGGGTATGAGCCAGAGGGGAGAGGACTGCGAGACTGGGGTCACACTGAGAGCATGTTGGATGTAGCATCAGCCACAAACAAAAATGGGATTTTGCAGTCTCTCTTTCCATCAAGCAGTTTAAAATCCGCCAAAGCTGGAAGTTGGGGGCCCAAGGACACAGAGAATGCAGTCTCTTACCTCTGGAGACACGGACTAAGAAAGAAAGAGAGAGAGAGAGAGAGAGAGGAGGAAAGGAGGCAAGGGGGAAAGAAAGAAAGAGGGAGGGAGGCAGGGCTTTCATACCGTGAACTTTTGCTGTGTGCCTCTGAGAAGCATTGTATCTCCAGGCTTTCATTTAACCCTCAGCACTTTGAGTTAGGTACTGTTATGACCCATTTCAAAGATGCAGACTGTGAGCTCAGAGAGGTGAAATGTCCTGCTAAGTTTCCATGGCTCTAAGCAGAATAATGAGTTTAAATGCTCAGTCGTGTCTGACTCTGTGCAGTCCCATGGACTGTAGCCCATCAGGCTCCTCTGTCTATGCGATTTTCCAGGCAAGAATACTAGTTCAGTTCAGTTCAGTTCAGTAGCTCAGTCGTGTCCGACTCTTTGTGACCCCATGAATCGCAGCATGCCAGGCCTCCCTGTCCATCACCAACTCCCAGAGTTCACTCAGACTCATGTTCATCGAGTCAGTGATGCCACCCAGCCATCTCATCCTCTGTCATCCCCTTCTCCTCCTGCCCCAGTCCCTCCCAGCATCAGAGTCTTTTCCAATGAGTTGCTATTTCCTCCTCCAGGGGGTCTTCCTGACCCAGAGATCGAACTCATGTCTCCTGCATTGCAGGTAGATTCTTTACCCACTGAGACATTGGGGAAGCCTCTAAGCGAAAGGCCGAAGCATCAATTCTTCTTGTCCCATCGCACTTATTGCTTCATTATATGCAACTGGGGCTCAAAGGCAGAATGTGGGCAGGTGGAGAGCTGCCTTTGGAGGGGTGGAAGATAGGACAAGCACACCTATCTTGAAGCCGTAGCAGCCTTAGGCCTAGGCACCCCCTCCAGCAGACCCCTCCGGCAAGGAAGACGCAACAAGGCCTGAGTTTATCATGAGGGCTGGCTTAACTCCCTTTGCACTTTATGCTCAATCATTTGATTATAGCTTGTCTTCCCCAGGTAGACTGGGACACACCTGACAAGTAATTTATGTACTCCATGATCAAACATCCTCCAAGCTGATGGCCCAGCATGAGGCATTATAGTATAGTGGCTAAGATCTTGGCCTCTGGAAGCAGACTGTGTCTGTCCACTGGCTTATAATAAGTTACTCTCCAAATCTCAGTTTTTCCATCTCTAAAATGGGGCTGATGACAGTGCTTGATACATACTAGAAACTATGTTAGCTGTCGTTGTTGCTCAAGGCAGGGCACCAGGCCTCAAGATGACTGAGGCACCATCTCTGTCCTTGAGGAGCTCCTAATATAGGAAGAACAGGAAAAAGACAGTGCTGTGGTAAGTCAATTACAGCAGTAAGCAAAGGGGCCATGGGAGACTAGGAAGGAAGCCCTTAACTCTGCCTGGCTTTGTCCTTTAGGGAGGCATGTTATAGTCAGGGAAGGCTTCCTGGGAGTGGTGACACTAGGTGATGGTGGTTTAGTCACTACTTGCAACCAATTTAGCCCAATTCTTGCAACCCCATGGACTGTAGCCTGCCAGTCCCCTCTGTCCATAGGATTTTCTAGGCAAGAATACTGGAGTGGGTTGCCATTTCCTTCTCCAGGGGATCTTCCCGACCCAGGGATCGAACATGGGTCTCTTGCACTGCAGGCAGATTCTTTACCGACTGAGCCATGGTGTTTGCAAGCAGAGGGCTCAGCCTGTCCAAAGGACTGGAGGCGTTCAGAAAGTCTGCAGCAGGCAGCAGCAGCAGCTGAAGCTGGAGAAGTGGGCGGGGCCTTGCCTCCCAGAGATCATGATCACCCATCTAAGAGGTTGAGATTTCATCCCAAAGTGCCAGGGAGACCCTGAAGAGAGGCAGGATGAGCCTTGAACTTTGGAAGGGTTGCCATGCATTTGAGTGAAGGCTGGAAAAGAGGTGTAGAGGAGGCAAGGCAGGAAGCTGAATCCTAGCGCCCAAGCCCCCAGCTCCTAGCTCTCAGCCAGACTTCCCTCTGAGGGGGGCCCCTGTGGGAGCCTGAGCTCAGCGGGACTGGGGAAGTTATTAATCGCTCCACGATGCCGCAGGCCATGGTCCATTTGCTGCTTTTCTCGGTCTGTTTTGAAACTGTGAAATGAGCCCCAGTCTTCAAGGCGGCCGTAATAACTATCCCGATTCTGACATTTAAATTACAGATGGCATTTTCAATTAAACAGGCACTCTCAGCAGGTTTAATTTAGCTATCAGTTCTGGTCTGTTCTTTAAGTGCTAAAAAAAAAAAAAGCCGACAGTGAATTCTAGGTCTCTTTCCAGGAGGAGGGAGGGTCTCTGAAATGTGACATAACTCTCATCTTCTGGCTCTCACGGGGACTCGTGAAGCCTCCTGTAGACAGTCACACTCCACTGAATTCACCCTTGTGCACTCCCAAAGGCACTCACAAAACTACACACCCACTCACAGACTCCCAGCTACAAATCCAGTGGCTTTGAGGGCATCATTGAAATAAGTGTGGAGGGGCTTGTGGCCCGTCTTATCCAATTCGAAAAAACAAACAAACAAACAAACAAAAACAGCAAGAGATTCAGGAACCAGACAAACTTGGACTGAGATCTTTGCTCCACCACTAACCTGCTCTGAGACCTGGAGCAACTTACTTAACTTTGCTGAGTCTCTATTTTCTCAGTTGTAAAATGAGGAGGAGGAGGAGAAGGGGACGACCGAGGATGAGATGGCTGGATGGCATCACGGACTCGATGGACATGAGTCTGAGTGAACTCCGGGAGATGGTGATGGACAGGGAGGCCTGGTGTGCTGCGATTCATGGGGTCGCAGAGTCGGACACAACTGAGCGACTGAACTGAACTGAACTGAACTGAAAATGAGAATAAAGATGAGACCAAGTTGGAATAAGTATTCAAGTGTCCAACACTGGTGCTGGTTGAAATAAGTGCCAATAATCCTTGTGCCTCTCCTTTCTTCTTCCCTTACTTACATTGTCACCCATAACTTGGAGCTCTCCCAGTTAAGATTTCCATCCCTTGGGTCCTGGGTCCTAGATGGTGGCAGGTCGCTGTCTGCGGTGCTGAACCACACCTATTACTTACTTTCAGTTCCTCATGAGTTATCTCCTCCCTCCTGCCTGGTTGGTCTGCTCTGAGAATCTCCCTCAACCCAGGTTGCTACTGCAGGTGAGTTGGGAGGCAAAGGTCCAAATTTTCTCCTAAGGTTCTGCCTCCCCATATTCCAAAGTCACTAAAATCCAGGCTGAGGAGCGGTGGAACTCAAAGAAACAACATCCCTGGACCCTGTCCTCCAACCCTATTGACACAGAAAATCCTCAGTTTCAGTCAAGAAAAGTCCAGCTGCTGGGCTCCATCAGGTTGTATCTGAGGTTTTTATTGTCCCAAGCTGATCCCTGCTCTATTTTGGGGTTCCAAACAGGATGTAGACAGGCTGCCTTCTCTGGCCACAGCATGTGCTGGTTCAAGTACCAGGGAGAAGCTGGTTCTGGAGAAGCTGCAAGTGGCCAATGATAGCATATTTGCGTGCACTGCCTGCCCCCTCACCCTAGAACACTTGTAATCAGGTGGAATTAGGGCTGAGGGAAGGACCAGACAGAGATAATCACCCCTGCTTTACAGACCAGCTACCAAAGACCCAGAGAAAACCAGAAATCGACCCAGCGTGAGAGAAGGCAATGGCACCCAACTCCAGTACTCTTGCTTGGAAAATCCCATGGACGGAGGAGCCTGGTAGGCTGCAGTACATGGGGTCGCTAGGAGTCGGACATGACTGAAGCGACTTAGCAGCAGCAGCAGCAGCTACCCAGTGTATCAGGTCAGATCTAATTTCCCAGTCAAGCCCAGTCAGCAGACCAGCAGGTGAATGTTCGCCCAAAGAATTAGAAATTGGCGGGGGTCAGGAGGCTGCAGCCCAGAATCTGGCTAAAACAGTGTTCCCATGGCTGTGTGTTTGGGGCATGGCTGGCTCTCCAAGGGAGAGTTTTATATGAGAGAAAGCTCTTTGGCTCTGTAGAAACTTATTTGCAGTTCACAAAGCATTTTCTTAACCACACACCTCCTTGGCTCTGGCAGCAGGCCTGTGCCCTAAGTACTATTATCCCATTTCAAAGGGAAGGAAGCTGAGGTTCACAGAAGTGAAGCAACTTGTCCAAGGCCATCCTGAGAGAAAGCAACAGCATGTGGACTTGAGCTCTGGACATGAGAAGCTCCATTCTCCTGTACTAATGCCCCAGGCCACTCTACTCAGAAGGGAAGGGGAGCTGGCAGGAGCCAGGGGGGGCCAGATGCCCTCTTGGGAAAAAAATGTGGGGACCTGAGATTGAAACTACGGTATTCAAACCAGACTCAAGAGGGTACATGGGTGCATATGCACCCATATGCTGCTCTCTTCCAGAGGCCTGGAGTCACCTATATGTCTTAGGGGAAAAAAATAATAAGCCCTGATATTTGTTTTGAGTGCCAACTGTGCCCAGAGTTGCACTGAATGCTTTATGTACAGCATCCAATTTCATTCTTACGACTGCCCAACAAGCTGACCCAACATTTCTTCCTATCTGACAGATAAGTTCAGAGAGGGCCCAGCATCACACAGCCAAGAAGAGATGAGCTGGTCACTCTGCAGCAGGACCTGAGCTGGGAACCTTGTGCTCTGCCACTTCTCAGAACCTGACATGAAGTCCATTGCTGTGCTTATCACCACCTACCTTCTGGCTCCTGAGATCCCTTGTCCCTGGTGGACAGGGGCCAGGAAGTCCAATCAGGCACTTGAGGACCTCTAAAAACCAGGTCTCTGCCAGCTCTGCCCACTGTCCTCCTCATTTCCTTCCTGACTCCAGAAACTTCCCAATGTTTCCACACTCCCTCCCTAGCCTAGGTTCTCCTCCTCCAAGCCCTTCCTCTCCACCCAAAGGAAACCAGGGCAGGGATGCTGACCTCCCTCCCCACACCTATGCACACAGCTGATCCCAGAACCGAGATCCGGAGTTGGCAGAATCAGACTGACCCTCAAGAGATGCACATCTGTCCCCTCCCCCAACATGGCCTCAGTTTCCTCACCTGTAACTGGAAAAGTGTGGGGTCAGGGCCAGGGAGTGACTCGAGTGCATACCCCTTAGATAGAAAGAGCCAGCACTCAGGGGTGTAAAACAGGACTCTCCTCTCCATCCTCTTCCTCCTCCTTCTTCCTTGATCCCTGGGGGCAGTTGTTTGATTGACAGGGTAGATCTTTCTGGTGTGGTTGGGGGTGGGGAGTATAATATAGAAAGGCAGCTGCAATATTAAAACACGACTTTACATTGGGGGAAAATAAAACAGATACTCAGTGTTCTCACAGTGCAGGACAGAGATAATCCAACTTGGCAAAATTATCTTGGTCACAGGTGGATCAGACTGTGGTGGGGCAGGAGGTGGGCAGGATTAACTGAGGAGTCAGCAGAACTACTGTGGGGTGAGAGCCCCCATCGTCCCCCTCCCCAGGTTCCTGCTCCTCTCTCCTTAGTCAGGCCTCCAACCCCTCGGGAACCCCAGCATGGATCGGACTTGCCCCTTCCCCCTCAGAGCAGCTCCCTTGGCCCCAGCTCATTAGCCCTGAAAAACCTGCTCAAATCCAGGGGGAGGGTTTTTCAGCTAAAATATCTCCATATCAGGCTAGGTGTTTTCTCTCTTCCCCGCATCATTAGTGAAAGTGCAGTCTCTGCAGCTCCCAGGCTGTGTGGTGAAGAATGCCCCCCTCCACTGCTCCCTGGGGATCCCTGGCCAGACAGAGGGCTACATGCTGGGATCTGGCCTAGGGCTGGGCTGGGGGAGCAGATGGCTCTGGAGACCAAAAGGGAGGCAGAGGGAGTCCCGGCAGAGCCCCTTGTATCCTGCCCAAGAGAATACCGAGTCCCCAGAAAACTGGAAGCAACTGCTGTCAGCAAGGTGGTGGCCAACTGAATGCTTGTCCTGCACCAAACACTGAGCCAAACACCCACTCATCCCTGCCCGAGGCTATATGGGGTGGGACTCTATGTTAAACTTTCGTTGCACTGCCCAGCCTCCTCCTCTCAGCCCTGTGGTTCTCAGTGACTCCATTCCAAGCCTTTCCCATTAGAATACCACTCCTCTCACCACAATAATTAGCTCAGAAGTGGGCCTATGAACCCCCTGGACTTGACGCCAGAAAGACACGGGTCTGGGGGTACTCAAGTCCCTTCTGGGATAAAGCCACACAGAACTGAGAGACAAAGCAAAAAACCCAAGCTCTGAATATACTGTTGGAGTTCCTGGATCCAGCTTTACCTGAAGGAAAGCTATACTAGACTTCTCTGTTATGTGAGCCCCCAAATCTACTTTTTACTTAAACCACTTTGAATTGCATTTCTGTCATTCATAGCTGACAGACTCGCAACCAACACAAGTATTTCAGCACACCTCATTTTTTCCATCAGGAAACTGAGGCCCAGAGAGGTTACACTACTTGCCCCAGGTCACACAGCTATCAATCTGTGTGTATCGAACCAGTGATCCAGAGCTGGGGCGGAGGAGGGGGGTATCTCGCAACTGGAACTTGTTCCCCCTGAGGTTCTGAGAGGAAGGGGGCTGGGGGAGGCTCTGAAGCCATTTTCAGCAGGACAAGGGACAAAAAGGTAACAGGTTGCCATGGTTACTGGCTCACTGTGTGGTCCCAGACAAGCAACCTCACCTCTCTGAGCCTCAAGCTGGCAACAAAATGTCTCACCCTGCAGAGTGCAGGTGGCCCTCAGGCAGGCGGGATGACTGCTCTTGTCCCCCACCCCAGAGGTCTGTGAGCAGGTGGCTTCCCCAGCCAGGCAACGGAGGTTCCCCCCACCCTGAAGTCAGGCACTCCCAGCCATACACACACTCCACCTGGTTTTAAATGTCTCTCAAATACCAAATTCAATTTTGTATAACTCCACCAGCTCTGCAGTGCAGAATTCATCGGATGAGGAGCCTACTTTTCGGGGAATAATTCATTTTTCCGGTGTTGGAGAGGAGAGTAATTGATCCAGGGGGCTGACGCCTCCCTCCCTTTCTCCCTCCTCGGGACCATCTGATTCCAAATGCAGCTCTGAGACTGCTAGGTCAGAGTCAGGGGGCTTCTGCTTTAATATATTGGATTATTCCACTCGGCAGTGACGAAAAACAAGATTTAATTCCCCGAGAAACGCCAGCAGAGAAAATCATTTCCCTGCCTGCTTCTCCCCTCCTTTTTTTTTTTTTCCCAGAGACATCTTTGTCTTTGTGTAGGCTTTACAGCCTTGCTACAACCCTACACCAGAGACTTCCTGAACCTGCCTACCCCATCTAGAGTCTTCTTTTCCTGTCCTGAAGAAGATTCAAAACCCTTTCTGCCCACCCCTCCTCAATCAAGGGTCCCTGAGGACAGATGTTTCTATTCAAATTTGGGCGACATTATGGTGCTTGTTCAGTCTCTAAGCCATGTCCGACTCTTCGCAACTCCATGGACTGCAGCACGCCAGGCTCCCCTGTCCTTCACTATGTCCCAGAGTTTGCTCAGATTTCTGTCTGTTGACATGATGCTTAGCATGTTGATAAATTATAACAAGCCTGGGGAAAAGACCACTTAGTACCACAGCTCTGACTGATGGGACAGGAAGCTAAGAGCTGGCCAAGGAAGTAATTTACTTTCCTACCACCTCTCAGATAAGAGTCCACTCATTGCCTCCTCCAGGAAGCCGCCTCTGATTAAGGTCCAAGTTAGCTATCCACCTTGGGGCTCCCAAAATGCAATGGGCTCCCCTCTCACAGCCCTTTCACTATCTGATGGTAGTTGCCAGACTTTTATGTATGTAACAAACTCGTCATAGCACTTGCTATGTGCAGGCCCTGATCCACGTGCTTTCCAAATATTAATTCATTTGAATCCTCCTAACAACCAGGAACTATGATCAGCCCCATTTTACACACAAGGAAACTAAAGCACCAACTAGTTATGTGACTTGGCCAAGGTCACATAGGTAGGGATGGCGAGAACTGGGAATCCAGGTGTCTCCGCCTTTAGTCTGTGAGGTCCCAAGGGACAGGGACCCTGTCAGTTTGCGAAACACAGAGGCCGCCATCCTCCAACAATCCCACCACTTCCAGGACAGAAAACCCCGTAAAAGTCACATGGGAAAGCCCCCTGATGTGGAGCAAATTCCAGCTCTGGAGTGGGACAGTCATCAGCTAGATTCCAACTGTGCATCCTTGGGTGGGACTGCGCTGCTCTGGGCCTTAATTCTGTCACAGTCTCTCAGACAGGAATGAAAACAGTACCCAGCGCACTAGAAGGATGAGACAAAGCCATGCACCGATGGGGCTTCCAGCACACCTAGCATGTAGTGAGCACTCAGTAGGTGTGAAAGATCCTGGACTCGAAAATGGAGGCTTTGGGGATACACTTGCCACAGTCAGAAAAATAACGAAACCTTATCAATCCAAGTCAATGAAGCAAGCTCTGAAATCTCAGTGGAAGGGTGGATTTTTCTTAATAGTGGCAGTAAGATGGGTGAGTTGCCAAGAACTACCAAGAAGAATTTTGCAAAGCACATGCAATCCATTTACTTCTGGGAGTTACTGAGATGTGGGAGAGTCTGAAACAGGGGCTCACTGGACCAGAAGCAGCACTTGATGGGTGTTTCAGGCATTCAGCAAGTGTGTATCCAGTGCCTTGGAGTCATGTGGAGGTGAGAGGGGCACGAGCGTCGGGGGCCCTTTGGACCCAGCTAGCTCAGCTGCTGATTGCTTTGTGACCTTGACCGTGAGATCCACCCTCAGAACCGCAGCTTCCTTGTCCATAAATTGGGATGACAAAATGAAGCTTCCCCAGGGACTGCTGTGGGGAGCCAATCACGTAACCAGGGTAGCAGATAGAGAGGGAGTCATTCCTTCCCATTTCTCAGTAACAGCAGCAGCAGTCAGCCCAATCCCATCAACCGCCCATCTTGTACAGAAAACCTCAGAGGCACAGGGAGCTGGACCTGGAACCTGACTCCTTGGAGCAGCAAAGCAGGTGGGCAGGTGGGGTGGCAGGTCCCATTTTATAGATAAGGGGCAAAGGGCTTCCCACGTGGCACTAGTGGTAAAGAACCCGCCTACCATTGCAGGAGGCATAAGAGATGCGGGCTTGATTCCTGGGTCAGGAAGATACCTTGGAGGAGGGCATGGCAACCCACTCCAGTATTCTTGCCTGGAGAATCCCCATGGACATAGGAGCTTGGCGGGTTACAGTCCTTGGGGTTGCAAAAAGTCGGACATGACTGAAGTTGAGCATGCAAGCATGTATAAGGGGCAAAGCCAAGTGTTTCTGTTCCATGCACTTGACCCTGGGTGAGAAGCCTCCCTAATTCCTCGGAGAAAAAGGGAAGAGGGAGATTAGGGCTGGGAGGAGGCTGGGGACCCCTGTGTGCAGGTTCATTTATCAAAGGTGACCCCAGAATGGAGTCCATGAGGCTGAGACAGGTCACAGAGAGATCCCCTATGGGAGGAAAAGTAGGGGAGGGTGCCAGGCAGCCTGGGATGGAGACGGGTGAGTGATCGGAGAGCACTGGAGCCTCACAGAGCAAATGCCTGGTATGTGCAGGGGTCCCTGGATTCCCATGGAGCCTCCCTCTGTGTCTTACAAACATCACCTGGGTGGCTGAGTCCATGCTCTTCATCTCCCTTCTTTGGCTCCAGCCTCTCCCCTTATCCAGGCAGTTCTTCCTTACAGCTAACTGAAACCTTTCATGCTACATCACCAACAAACCCTAGCTGAAGCACCAGAAGATGTCCCCAGCCCTGCCTATGCCATCTGCGAGCTGGTGGCGCTCCTGGCTCAGGGCGGTTATCTTGCTGACAATTCATAGGCTTTTGTTAGAGGAGAATGAATACCATCTCATCTTAATCTTCCTCATTATTCTCCTTGTTCAGCAGAGTCAACACAAGATTAGGTTTAATTTATGGGGGAAAAAATAGCAAAGTCATTACTCACCAGGAGATCAGGATTGGATCTGCCTGGGTGTTCTGTGTTCACTGTAAGCGAGGGGCCACGCGGAAGGCCTGGAGTTCTGCTGACGTAGGGACAGGCCAGGGAGACCTTGGCCCCCAGATCCATTTGGGGCTGAAACCCTGGAGACCACCAGCCCTTTCCAGTCTTACAGGACTCAGGCCTCAGAGGACCAAGTCTCCTACATATTTCTCAGGAGCCTTTGCCATAAGACCAGTCCCAATGGAGGGAGCTCAGCCTCTGAGGACACAGACTCAACCCAAGTCCACGGAAAGAAATCAGGATTTGGATTCAGATTCTGACTTCTGAGACCACTTCCTCTGCAGAGAACTGGCCAGAACCCCCCCGGCCTGGCCAGAACCCTCCCGTCAAGGGAGCCTGGGGACTCCCTTGACAATGCTGACACCTAGCGGCGCTTAGAGGAACTGGTCCTTCCTTCCATCCTCCCTCTACATCCCCAAGCAAACCATCAGCTCAGTTCAGTTCAGTCGCTCAGTCGTGTGCGACTCTTTGCGACTCCATGAATCGCAGCACGCCAGGCCTCCCTGTCCATCACCAACTCCCGGAGTTCACCCAGACTCACGTCCATTGAGTCCGTGATGCCATTCAGCCATCTCATCCTCTGTCGCCCCTTCTCCTCCTGCCCCCAATCCCTCCCAGCATCAGAGTCTTTTCCAATGAGTCAACTCTTCGCATGAGGTGGCCAAAGTATTGGAGTTTCAGCTTTAGCATCATTCCTTCCAAAGAAATCCCAGGGCTGATCTCCTTCAGAATGGACTGGTTGGATCTCCATGCAGTCCAAGGGACTCTCAAGAGTCTTCTCCAACACCACAGTTCAAAAGCATCAATTCTTCAGCGCTCAGCCTTCTTCACAGTCCAACTCTCACATCCATACACGACCACAGGAAACACCATAGCCTTGACTAGACGGACCTTAGATGGCAAAGTAATGTCTCTGCTTTTGAATATACTATCTAGGTTGGTCATAACTTTTCTTCCAAGGAGTGTCTTTTAATTTCATGGCTGCAATCACCATCTGCAGTGATTTTGGAGCCCGAAAAAATAAAGTCTGACACTGTTTCCTCTGTTTCCCCATCTATTTCCCATGAAGTGATGGGACCAGATGCCATGATCTTCGTTTTCTGAATGTTGAGCTTTAGGCCAACTTTTTCACTCTCCACTTTCACTTTCATCAAGAGGCTTTTTAGTTCCTCTTCACTTTCTGCCATAAGGGTGGTGTCATCTGCATATCTGAGGTTATTGATATTTCTCCCGGCATACCATGTACAAAAAAACCAAACAAACCAGATTTACAAAGTAAATCAGAAAGAGGAAGAGGGACTTTTAGCCATTTCAAAATGGTTAAATAAATTTCCACCAAGAAGTCTAAAAGAAAATTCATCTTACCTTCCCTGACCCCTTCACCAAAATGGCCCAGACCCCTTAGAACCCCCTCTTTCTGCCTGGGGCGATAATAAGCAGAGAAGCCCAGAAGCCTCACAGTCCTTGTCATTTCCAACTCTTTCCACTTCTCTTGCCCCAACTCTGTCCTCTGGCACATACTCATCTTGGACCCTGTACCACAGTGGAGTAGCTAGGACCAGGTCAACTACCTACTCATCATATGACCCTAGGCTAGTTACCCAACATCTGAGTCTTATCTCTTTCATTCATAAAATGGGAGTGCCTGTATCTACCAGAGAGGGCCACTGAGCAGATTAAACAAGCCTGTGTGCTTAGCACAGGAACTGGCAGCAGAAAGTCCTTAGCAAATGCCTATCACCCTCACCACCATCATCACTATCATCCTCTTCATCCTGCTTCTCTGAAAATTCGGTTTCATCCACTAAACTATAACCTTCTAAAGGTGGCTCAGTGGTAAAGAATTCCCCTGCCAGTGCAGGAGACACAGGTTCAATCCCTAGGTTGGGAAGATCCCCTGGAGGAGGACATGACAACCCACTCCAGTATTCTTGCCTGGGAAATCCCATGGACAGAGGAGCCTGGCAGTCTACAGTCCATGAGGTCACCAAAGAGTCGGACACAACTGATCACACATGCTCACACCTCTAGCTCCTCATCCCCAGTTCCTGCTAGACAGAAGAGATTTTTTTTCCTTAAGGGACACTGCTATTATCTCTGCTTCTTGCAGCATTTATAGCCTATGAGACAGAGCACATGGTAGATGCTCGGGAAACTCTCAGGATCACCTGCCAACATCTCCAACTTCATGTCAAACCACTTTCCCACTTGTTCAGTGAGCTCCAGTCATGCTGGTTGCCTTTTAATCTGTGAGTAAGTTCATTCCCTACCCTGGGGCTTTGCATGTACAACTCCTGCAATGTTCTTCCCCAAGATATCTGGTTTCTCATCACCATTCGAATGTCACTTTCTCAGAGAGATCCTCCCTGATCACCTTGACTGTGTACAGCAGCACTGCCATGCTCACTCTCGACTTCGTTTACTATGCTATAGAGGTCAAGTGCCTAAGTGGCTGGATAGAACTCCAGTTCTACCACTTACTAGCTGTGTGGCTTCAGACAACTTGCTTTGCCTCTCTTCAGTTCTCATATGTAAAAATGGAAATATTAATAATAATGGTTCCTACTTCATAAAGGTATAATGATGAATCAATATATGTAAATCTCTTGGAGTAGTGCCTGTTGTCTCTAAGTGTTATATCATGTTGGTAATTATCCTATTTATTTAACTGCATGTGTTTATGTTTCTCCATCTAGACTGGCAAAGAGCAAGTGCTTAAAATTACCGGTTGATTAGAAAGAAATCTTAGGGCCAGGCAGGCCTCTCCTTAATCACGTCCAGGTTGAGCTAAGCGGCCAACCAGTCCGCTGTCTCTGACTTTCACACTCTCTGGGCCCTCGGGCTCCCCCTGCTGGACAGCGAATGGGTTTGTTTTTGTGATCGCAACCTGCGGTAGCCGTCAAATTTCCACTTCCGCGTAGGGGACAGTAAACCTGGCTCTTTGGAGTCAGAACCACCTGGATCAGAACTTGTGCTTCTCCAGTTATTCTTCACGTCATACGGCAGGAAAGTCTCTCATTCAAGCCTCCTTATGGGCAGAAGGCGGGTAACGATGCCCTTGGCCCCTCCCCAGCATCTAGCTGGGTTATAGGCAGTGTGGTGTGAGGGTACCCTGCACACAAGGAGACCTGCGGGCCCCCATACCCCCAGCGTCAGCCCTTGGATGATGCACGAGAAGCCGTCTTGTCTTCCAAAGTGAAACACCACCAGGTATCTGCTGTTCCTCCAGGGACAGACACGCAGGGACAGTCTGGAGCACCCCATTATCTGAGCCCCTTGGGTCTCCTCTGTGGGCCCTGTGCCCTGGGAAAGAATCTGGCCTCTGTCCCTCTAGCTGCTTCCTCTGAGAGCTGGCAGTTGGCTGGAGAGTGCCTTCCTGGGCTTGCATCCTCCTATTCACTTGACCCCCACCTCCCTGGCTGCTGTCTCCCCCATCGTGGCCTCAGAGGCCAAGGGTTCCCTGCCTCATTCCACACTTGTTTCCAGATCTCACAGTGCCCTTGGCTTTGGCTGAAGACCACAGACACTGCAACTTCTATATCTCCAGCCCAGACTCCTTATGACCCTCTTTCCTGAACACCCCCTGGGGGAGTTCTCCCTACCTACAGCATCTTTCATGCCCCCATACCCCTGCCCTGATACCTAGTCCTTTTGGACCCCTGGACTCAGATTCCTGGCCTCTCATACCCACTGCAACTCTCTGTCCAATCTCTTCCCAAACCCCCAGGGTGGTCTCTGGTCCCGACTCATTCCCATCTCGTTCCCCATGTGCCCATCCTATTCCCTCACCCCCAAAGTATCACCTTGCCCTTTACTCCTTTACTTAAAGCTGGGAGCTCAAGGGGTTACCTTCATGGCTCCTCAGCAAACTGGGTCGCCAAGGTAAGGTATTGCTTACCCTGTCTGATTGACAACTCAGGTATGTGTAAACAACACCTTTCCCATTGGACTGTGAAATCCTCTAGAAAGGGCCAAGGGTGCTCATGGGACAGAGGGCTGTGGCTGCACCTTCAGACTAGGAGTTTTAAGGGATGTGTCTTCCCTATCTGACTGAGGATGCTCCCAGAGCAGGGAGCATATCTCCACCATTAGATTGGATATAGCCCTTCCCCAGATGCTCCATCCTCGATGTGGCCAGGCAGTTGACTTTTCCAGGGACAAAGAGTGTCTTTCTCAACCTTGTAACCTTAGGACCCTGCACTAGGCTTGGCCCCAGGTTGAGATTTCAGGAGTCATGGGTGAATAAATGAACCAAAGAACAAAGGCAGGCAGGCTGCTGCTTAAACTCTGCAAGCCCACTGACCAGCAGGTGGCATCAAGGAAAGCTGGAGGGGCAGGGAGATTTTATTGGTCATCTTTTTGGAGAGAACAGATTTCTCAAGACCCTCAACCACCATCAAGACCAGCAGCTGAGAGTCCTGGGGAGAAGCCTGGGTTTGAGAGCTGTTGGGGAGGCCAGAAAAGGAGTTCCTGGCCCAGAGCCTGGTACACATCCTTCCCTCCACCTCTCCCTTTGAATCAGTGCCAGGGGCTAGCCTCTGGGCAGGGCTTGGAAAATGACCCATGAGACCAGATGCTAATGACTCCTGTCCAGTCCAATACTAGGCCAAGGAAGACAGCATGAAGTGGGTATGAACTGAAGAGGGACACCAAGCTGACCCTTCTTGTGCCTCCCACCTGGTCACCTCCCCACCCGAATCTCCCACCTTGAACCACTAGCACTAATCATGGGCCCAAGAGAACTGGTACCGTAGACTAGGTGCTGCCTCACTCACCATCCTGCCTTCAGAAAGGAACAGGGCAGGGGATCAAGAGAGGCCAGGAAGGGAGCCCCCACACACGCCCTGTTCTGGCTTCTGGGCAGTTTGGGTGTCAGTCAGGTGCCAGGCTCAGCTCCCCATCCTCGGCCTCACAATCCCAGCCTTTGTCCCGTGGATCCAGGCCCGGCTGGCTCTACACCCGCCCAAGGGCCCCTGGAAACCAGAGCAGCTGGAACCCCACCAAGTGTTTTTCCAGACGGGGACAGAGGCCCTCAAGAGATAGAGACTGAGCGAAGGGAGGGCGGTTCATTCATCCGTTTGTTCATTCATTCCTTCCTCTGACAAATAATATTTATTGAACGCCCACAGTGGCAGGCACTGTGCTAGAGGACAAGTGCTAAGGGATTTAGTGGTCAGCCCAATGCAGGCCCACACTCTCACCCATCTTATTTTCTGGACGCAAATATATACCAGCAAAACCTCTCTCTTCCTGCGTGGGGGCTGGGCTTAGAGTATGGGACCGAGAGGAGTGCCTGGGGGTGGGGAGGGTGAGGATGCTACTAAGGCCTATCTAATCCCGGGCCTCTGCCCCTCCAAGGCAGCTGGGAGAGGCTGGAAGAGGCTGGGAGAGGCCACTCAGGGCTCCACCCACACGCTGCTGTTGGTCACCCGGGCCCCGAACCAGCCCTTCCAGTAGACGCAGTCCTGTCCCCCGTGCTCGAAGCGGACGAAGCGGACGCCAGGGCCATAGTCGGTGAAGGTGTGGGAGATCTGGAGGTGGGGAGTTAGGGGAGGGTCAGACTCAGAGCCCTGGGGCCTCCCCAGCCACCCCCACCCCGGCGCCCAGACTCTCCTCTAGTCCCCTGGACTTCAGCGCAGCATCCCTCCTTCGGGTCTCTCCTACAGCCCAGGCTAGCCCCGCCCACAAGCCCCGTGGGCGGGGTTTCTACAAGCCCCGCCCCTCGCGTCCAGGCCCCGCCGGCCGCCCTCCGGCCTCCTAGCTCACCTCAATCCAGCCACCGTCGTCGCTGTCCGCCGGCACTGCCACCTGCCCGCTGTTGAACTCGGCCAGCACGTCCTCGTGCTCCGACAGCAGCTTCACCGTGAGCTCGTACAGGCAGCCGGCGTCTCTGCGGCCCGAGTACCTACCCAGAGGGAGAGAGCGAGCGCCCCCGGCAGGCTTCAGCCCTGCTGAGCCGATACTCTGGGCCCAGCTCTTAACGGAAATTAACCCTGCCGGCCGGTACTACCAATGACCCCATTTTACAGATAAGGAAACCGAGGCCAGAGAGAGAAAATGACTCGCTCAAGGTCCGAACCCAAGAACTAAATCCCAGATGGGCCAGACCGAACCTTGGGACCAAAACCAAACCTGCCGAGAAACTTCTTGTTTGGATCGCAGATGGATATTGAAAAACAAAACCAAAAAAGCTTGTCAACATTTAAAACTCAAGAGGGGAGGCAGATTTCCACCTTCTCCTGAAAACCCGTGGCCCATGTTGTCGCAGCCTCTAGAGTTGGGAGGCAGGGGTCCCTGAAGCGGGGTAGCCGGTTCCAGTTGGCCCTCGCCCCCACTCCCCTAGCCCGCCGGCCGCTCACCAGTCCTTCACCACGATGGCCGGCTGAGTGGTGTCCAGTAGCTCCTCCCAGTAGCCCTCAGCCTGCAGATCAATGATCTGCGCTTTGCGACACCACCTGGGAGACTGGGGGTTAGGATGGAGTGGAGGCTCCTCCCCTCCCCTTCCCATCCGTCCCCCTTCCCCTTACTCGAAGGAGGAGGCGAAGTACTTCTTGACGCTCTCATCATGGATGAATTCCACCCCACAGTCTCCGGGCAGCTCCTCTACCCTCCAGCCATCTCCACCGTGCTCCACGTCGCACCAGCCCTCCAGGTCCTCTGTAGGAACACAACAGCCCCACGCTGGCCACCCCGTCCCTGCGACGGTGTGGGGGGACTGGCTCTTGCCCCCATCGTGGAGGGAGGGCGAACGTGGTCCTTGAACGTTGGGCAGAGGGTGGTGGAGGTAAACGGTGAACACTTCCTGGTTTTCTCCCGGATTTCCTCACGCTCTCGGGAGGGTCTTCCGCGGGATCTGTCTTGCCCCAGATTCCCAGGGATGAAAGGACCCCCAGGGAGAGCGGACCCCCCCCCCCCCCACAAACCTAACCCAGGGAGCAAGACAGAAAGATAATACTACAGTCTGTATTGGGGATACTCTTTGCTGGGCACAGCACCAAGCACTTTATCTCATCTACCGCTCAAAGCAGGCTGGCCTTGTTACGGCCCACTGTATAGAAGGGGAAGCTGAGCTCCCAAGGCCAGGGTGACAGGGCGCGACCCCTCACCTTCCCCACACGGGTTGCGCAGCAGGTTGCGCCGCCTCTTGCTCAGGAAGTAGAACTGTTGCCAGTGGTCGCGCTCGTCCTCGAGGCCCTCCTGGGGCACCAGTCCCTCCTGCTGGCACTTGAGCAGCCACAGGGGGGCGCCGTCCACCAGCTCCTTCCAGCGCAGGCACACCAGGCGGCAGGCCTGCACCAGCTGGGCGGCCGGCAGCTCGGCCAGCACACGCAGCAGCAGCGGCTCGGGCAGCTCGTCCAGGTATGCCGCCTCCTCCTCCCGCTCGTCCTCGGGCCGCTCCTCCCCGCCGCTCGTCTCCTCCGCGCACGCCTCCTCCTGCTGCTCCTCCGGGCTGGCCTCCTCCGGCTGGCCCACGCTCTCTGAGGGTGGGCGGGGCGGGGGTGCGGCTGAGATTCCCCACGACTGTCCCCCGCCGCGCCCCACAACCTCTATGTGAAGGGCATCGCCTCCACCCACGCTCCGACAGTCCGCAACTGGGGCCGGATTCCGTGACCCGAGAGTAGGGCCTTGTGGAGGAAGCCCAGGGGACCGGGGCCACCGACCAGGCCCAGGTCTGAAGAGTGGCCTCAGAGGACTGTTTCCCTTGCACAGCCAGTACACCACATACATACCTGAGCCGAGAGCAATAACTGATGATATTTCTGACACATGGAAGTCCCTTATCCCTCTGAACAGCCAGCCCTCTGAGATCTCTGCTC
Organism: Capra hircus; assembly: GCF_001704415.2. Taxonomy (NCBI): domain Eukaryota; kingdom Metazoa; phylum Chordata; class Mammalia; order Artiodactyla; family Bovidae; genus Capra; species Capra hircus. The sequence continues at coordinate 40,522,330 of NC_030823.1, read as the reverse complement.
CAGTCACCTCCTCAAAGGAGCCCTCCTGGACCTCCCCTATTACAAAGTCTTCTCACCTCACCACTGGGAGTTCCGTCCTTTCTAGCTTTTATCCAAGAATGTGATGGTTTATAAACACCTTTCTTTGGACTAGACTGAGGGAATGAGGGGAAGAACAGGATCTGGGCAACTCACTGCTTCACCCCCAGTGCCTGGCATCTGACACACTGCCCTGCCCACTGTCAGCAGCTATTGTCAATTGCGCTGGGTTTTCCTGATCGTTTAGACCGTAAAGAATCTGCCTGCAATGCAGGAGACCTGGATTCGATTCCTGGGTTGGGAAGATCCCCTGGAGAAAGGAATGGCTACCTATTCCAGTATTCTTGCTTGGAGAATCCCATGGACTGAGAAGCCTTGAGGGCTACAGTCCGTGGGGTTGCAGAGTTGGACGTGACTGAGCAACTAACACTACCAAGAGTTGGGCCCTATTTCATCCTAAGCATTTTAATTGTATTTACTCTTTAAATCATCACAGCATCTCTTCAAGGTTGTCGGTATTACCATCCCATTCCATTGATAAGGAAACTGAGGCACTGAAAGGTGAAACCACCCAGAATCACACAGCAAATGAGTGACTGGAACCTGGATTTGAACTCGGGCAATGGAGCTTCCGAGATGATTCTCGGAAAAGAACCCACCTGCCAATGCAGGAGATACAAGAGATGTGAGTTCGATCTGTGGGTCAGGCATGACAACCATGGCATGGCATGGCAACCCACTCCAGTGTTCTTGCCTGAAGAATCCCATGGACGGAGGAGCCTGGTCACATGGGGTCAAAAAGAATCAGACATGACTGAGGCAACTGAGCACACCGTCAGGCTCCAGAGCTGCCTTTAACCGCCACAGCCTTGAGAAAATAATTCGTGGAGTTGGGAGTTATAATTTTGATTTCACAGGTGAAAATGCTCAGGCTCAGAGGTGTGGAATGACTTGCCAAAGGTCACAATGCTGGTATTCAGGCAGGGGACACAGGGACCTGAGGCCTGAAGGGAAGAAGAAACAGGGGCTTGCAGATGGGGGAGGGAGGCTCCTTAAAAGACAATGTGTGTGTCAAACAGGGAGGTGTAATACGTACTTGGGAAGGAGGGTTTCTTCACTCCTTTTCCTATCCCTGGCCCTCAGCTTCCCTGTCTATAAAATAGGAATAATCCCTGCACCAAGGCATTCCAATGGTACTGATGATCACCTCCGCTGAGGAGTGGGCAAGGGCATTCTAAATTATGAGAGGGACCCATGTCAGGAGCTGTGGGCTGAACTGTCTTTTGGATCCTGGCTGGCCTCAGCTGGGCCATCCGAGCCTTGAATAAGCAGATACTGTGTGCCCAGTTTCCCTGGAGACAGTGAGGAGGAGATGGAGCCACTCTGAGTGATGGGGGAAGCCATTGCTCTCAGACCTAAGAAGGGGTGGGGAGGGTTCCCTAAGGGCTGGGCCCTAGAAAGCCAAGGCAGTGGCGGAAACAGGCCAGACACCAGGGGAGGAACAGGTAGGGCCCAGACCCAAGGCTGGGGGTTGCCAGGACCTGGCCAGCCAGTCCTTCACCTCCTCACATGCAGCATTCCCCACCCCTAAACCCCAGTCAGACCCCTGAGAGCCGAATCAGGGTTTACCTCTTCAGACCCCGGAGTACACAGGGAGTCCTCAGGATATCTTATTCAGTGGATCTTATTAGTTAGCACAGTTCCCTTCATTATTAGCTTTTTTTATTATTATTTTTTGCCACATCTTTATGATATGGTGCTTTACCCACCCCTCTGGCCAGGAGGCAACTGAGGCCCAGAGAGGCTTACTGGCCTCTCCCAAGTCACACCGTAGAATGGTGGAGATGGCGTAGAGGAAAATGCCTGCCCTGAAGCCATGTCACCTGCCTGCCCTGCTGCCCACAGCTCTCCAGGGAGCTGGGCCCAGTGTCCTCACCTCTCTACCCCTCCCCCTGCCCTGCCCTGCCCTGGCCCTGGTGGACACCTGATGCTCCCCAGAAAGGTGCACCTCACCCAGTCCCCTCTCCTGGCCCCAGGCCTGGCACTCAAGGCCCCAGATCTGATTACAGGCCCCCCACCCTCTCTGGAGCAAATACAACTCCCCACATTGTTGCCTTCGGAAAGTTATCTGGGTCCTGGAAACTGCCTCCGAGGCTTATTCACTCACTTGGATTGGGCCCTTGAGTCCGGGGAATAGCTGGGCCCTGGGAAAAAGCAGGAACCCATTCTGGGTCCTATGAAAGGTGTGGCAAGGGGGCCATGGATTGGGAGCAAGAGCTGAAGGAGGTAGGATTTTCAGGGCTAGAGGTGGGGGCAGGGCATCTCGGCCACCTTAGTGAGCATCACTGTTACCCATTGTCTCCCCCAAGCAATGGCCTCTCAGATGGGCCTAATGACAAAGGGGTGAGGGAATCTGGGAGTGGGCAGGTCTTGTTCCCACCCTGACTCAGCAAGCAACCCCTCCAGGCCCAGCAGGAATTCCTAGAGATGAGGAGGGGGTCTTTGGTGCCAGACAAGATGACTGGGCAGTCTCAAAGGGCTCTAAGCATCAGCTAGAGCTGACGCCTGAACTCTCTCACCACTGGCCTGGTGCCCACTGGGCATCCAGCCAACCAAATGAGGATAGCCCCTCCAGACAAGGGATCCCAGGAGGAAGGCTTGGATAAGGTGGGGAGAGGGCAGTAACCCCAAGAAATTCGTGGGGATTCAGACAACTCACGGCCCAGAGTTGGCAAATGCAAGAAGCTGATGGAATAAAAAGGCTTGCGGCCTCTTCCATCGCAGATGGGTCCCAGATCCCGGTCATCAGACCCTCAGGAAGCCAAGAGGAGGAAGGAACGTGCTCCTATGCTATCTGCGGGTTAAATGGGACCCAGGAGTCCTCCCTTTGCCTGTCATCTCTCAAGGCCTCCCGCACATCAAGATACCAGACAGAAGGCTGTGCTCCTTAGAGACTGTCTCAAGGGCTCTGCTTGGGTGAAAGTTTGCCGCTCTGGGTCTGGGGGGCCCCCTCGCTCTCTGATGCGCCCTCTCCATAGCATTCGCCCGCCTGCCCCGGTCACCCCTCCTAGACTGAGCGAGTGGATCCGGTGGCGGAGGCTACCTGGGTCACCGTCTCCGTCCATCGTTGCGGAGGGCGTTCGCGAGAGGAGGAGGACCCGGAGCGCTGCGGGGCTGTCCGAGTCCCGAGGCGGCGGCGGCGAGTCCAGGCGCTGCCCGCGTCTGGGTCGGGTCCCGGCCGACTGAGCCTTTTAAAGGCCCCCGCCTCCGCCCCCGCCCAGCGTTTGGCCCCGCGCCGGGACGCCCTGCAGTCCGGAGCGATCGGCCAGAGGCCGGAGGCTCCCGGTTCCTTGGCAGACCCAGGAGGCCCGGAAAGGTCGGGTTTTGTTTTTGTTTTTTAATGTAGGAGGAGGGGGAGCCCAATTCCGGGCGTCTCCCTGCACCCTCCTGGGGTGACTGCTTGGAGGAGGCGGTGAGGGGCGGAGGGTGCGGGGTGCGCGGGCCAGTTGGAGGAAGAGGGCAGAAGCTCCTCCCGGCACCGCCCGCCCCACCCCCGCCACCCCAGGTAATTTTCCTACATCAGTGAGGGGGGCGTCCCAAGCCTAGTGCTCCCCAAGAGGCGGGGACCGGAGCGGGCCGCGGGGGCGGGCCGGGGCGGGGCTTGGTCGGCGGCGTAGGCGAGGCCCCACCCACCGCGACTGCAGGTCCAGGCAGGCTCAGCCCCGGCTGCCAAACGGGATCGCATAGCGGCGGCCGAGCGCAGGTGACCGGTGGGAGTTGGCGTGGGGAGCGCCGGGGCGCGGATGAGGGTTGCGGGGGTCGGGGGCCTCGGTGCTTCCGGGCCCCGCCGCAGTGTGCCGAGAGAGGCCCAGCGCGAACAAGGCCCAGGCGGCTGGGTTGCGCGGAGCGGCCTCGGGCGGCGGCGCGGGCAAGAGACCCAACTGGGGTCGCCATCGATGGGCAGGGGTCCAAGCCTAGACTTTGAAAGCCACAAGGAGGGATGGGAAGTCGAAGACGCGCGAGGGCACCTGGGCCTGGAGCCCAGCCACGGGGATGGGGATGGAGGTATAGGAAAGGCGGCTCGCCCTCGCCTACCGCTTCTCCAGTCTCACCCAGGCAGGTCATTTCCTCCGTGGTCTCGGAAACGTGGCTTGAGCCCTTTGGACGTCGGTCGAAGACAATGACAATTATGCTTTCCCCTCCTCTGTTTTGAGGATGGGAGAGAGAATGAGAAGGTGCCAGACAGCCTGCGGGGCTTTGCGTTTGTATTTCCAGGCGAAAGACTGGCCTTTTGAAAAAGGCTGGCTCTAGACTCAGAAAGGGCTCAGGCTCCTTTCGCTGCTTCTGTCCGTGTGGCCTCGGGCAGATCCCACCTCTTCTGCCTCCTTCGCCTCCCTTAGGGGCTATTGTGAGGTGCCAGTAAAAAAAAAACCAGAGCTCACCTTTTACTGAGCTTCTCCTGAGAGAGGTCCTTGAACCCTTTCCAGGAGGTAAGTACTGTTCCTAGCCCCACTTTACAGAGCAGGAAACTGAGGCTCAGAGAAGCCCGGTGACTTTCCTGAGACAATCAGTGGCAGAGCTGGGAGGAGAACCTCCACCAGGGTGCTGTGAGTACCTGGTCCTTGGGAGGGGGCCAGGTCTGCAGTGTAGCTTGCCAATGCCCACAGGAGAGCTATGGCGGTGGGGAACATCAACGAGCTGCCTGAGAACATCCTGCTCGAGTTGTTTACACACGTGCCTGCCCGCCAGCTGCTGCTGCGCTGCCGCCTGGTCTGCAGCCTCTGGCGTGACCTCATCGATCTCGTGACCCTCTGGAAGCGCAAGTGCCTGCGCGAGGGCTTCATCACCGAGGACTGGGACCACCCTGTGGCCGACTGGAAGGTCTTCTACTTCCTCCGCAGCCTCCACAGGAACCTCCTGCATAACCCATGTGCCGAAGGTGGGATGCTGACTGGATCTGACATGCCCCCAAACACACATACTGTTGTGATGTCAGCTAACATTCATTAAGCTCTAACAATGAGCCAGCCAGGCATTTTAGGGGGCTTAATGCCTTTCATCCTCTCACAGTAATCCTAAGAGGTAAGTGCTATTAGGCACCCATCTTTCAGATGGGAAAACTGAGGCCAACAGTGGCATTTCCTATTCCACTCTTAAGGTTATTTCCCCAGTGACCTTTCTGAGAAGGAATGTTGGCCAGTTGGGACTAATTGTGCCCAGGACACAAGACCCGGAAGTCAGAACCATATTTTCTTGGCCTGGTTCCCAGACTCCAGGATTAAGCCTATTAGGAGTGTCCCAGAGGACAAAGGTGACTTTGCTCATGAAAGAGGGAGAGATCTAATCTTTCCAACACATTCCAGCAGCAGGTGCAACATGACTTCTGTGGTTATCCAGAGGCCCCCCTTTCTGTTGCTGTGTTGTAACTGATTAATTAGACACTGGGATGGGATGAGAACCTCATTCTCCATTATGTGGTCAAATTCTGGAGTGAAATAATAAAACCACCCAAAGCTGTCCAGAGCTTTCAGATGCCTCCTCACCTGACTCCCCAACAGCTATGTTCTGGACCAGCAGTTGACATACCATAGTCCATAGGCCAAATCTGGCCCAGGAGCTAAGAAGAATTTCTAAGGTTTTATGTGATAGTCAATATGTAGCCCACAAAACTTGACACTTTGTGGAAAAAGTTTTCCAGTCTCTGTTCCTGACCCGTTTACAGAGGATGAAACCAAGGCTCAGAGAGAGAAAGCAGCTTGCATAAGGTCACAGAGTCCAGTATTGGTAGAGCTGGGACTAGATCCAGATCTGCCTGGCATCAGAGCATTCCCTAACAGAAGTCTTCTGGTCATTCCCACTGTCGGGATTCTCAGTAGAAGTCAGTCATGGTGGTGCCTGGCACACCGGATGTGCAGGGTTCCCCAGCTGGGGGCTTGAGGGAAGCTGCTGAAATCCAGGGAGAGATGCTGGGAGCAAGGGGTGCTTAGGCGCTGACCACTAGGGGGGCCTCCCTTTGATGTGAACTCTGCTTTCCCACCAGAGGGGTTTGAATTCTGGAGCCTGGATGTGAATGGAGGTGATGAGTGGAAGGTGGAAGATCTCTCCAAAGACCAGAGGAAGGAATTTCGCAATGACCAGGTCAAGAAATACTTCGTGACTTCTTATTAGTAAGATCCATGGGGTCTCCGGGAGGTGGGGAAGCCCAAGTCACTGCACCTTGAGGCCTCTCCTGCTCTGGGAAGGGCAGGCCTAGCCCTAGAGGGCCCTGGTGGCGAGCCCCAGCCCCTCCCACCCCTCCACCTACCCCCAGCACCTGCCTCAAGTCCCAGGTGGTGGATCTCAAGGCCGAAGGGTACTGGGAGGAGCTGATGGACACCACAAGGCCAGATATCCAGGTCAAAGACTGGTAAGTGCCTGGGGTAAGGGCGTGGGGGGGCCTGCCACTCAGGTGCCCCACCCCTACCCTGCCCCCCATCTCCAAGGCCCTATTAATGGGCCCTCCCACTGCCTGCAGGTTCGCAGCCAGGCCAGACTGCGGGTCCAAGTACCAGCTGTGTGTTCAGCTCCTATCGTCAGCACACGCACCTCTGGGGACCTTCCAGCCAGACCCAGCAATGATCCAGCAGAAGAGCGATGCCAAGTGGAGGGAGGTGTGTGAGTCATGAAGGGAGGTGTGTGAGTTGTGAAGGGGATGGGGGCATACTGTCCAAGGCTGAGACCGCAGTCACACAGACCTGGGTTCAGATTCCAGTTCCACTGCTTCTGACCTAGGCTTTGGCTGCTCTGACCTCTAAAAGACTTCAATGAAATGATGCTTGGAAAGATATGTTCAAAAAGGTTGACTACTACTAATTACTACCAGTTGTAACTATTGTCTAGGTCAGGGATCAGTGATCTTTTTCTTAAAAGGCCAGATACAAGTAGTTTAAGCTTTGCAGGCTGTACTGTCTCTGTCTCAACTACTCAGCTCATCAGCTCTGCCATTGTCATGAAAGCAGCTTTAGCAAAAGGGCATGGCTGTGTTCCAATAAAACTTTATTTATAAAACCAGGTAGTGGGCCCCTAGACCAGTTTCCTAACTCCTGATCTAGACCAGTGATCTCCAGAAGAACTTTCTGCAGTGACAGAAACGGTCTGTCTGCCCTGTCCAGTTTGATAGCCCAGAGCCACACGCAACAACTGAAAACTTAGTAAGAGCCAGTTTGTAGTGTAGCTGAGGAACTGAATTTTTAATTTTATCTAACGTTAATTAATTTTAACTTAAATAGCCACATGTGCTCAGTGATGACTGGACGTCTTTTGGCAGCTTGTGAAGTTTCCTTCAGTTCCTTTGAGCTGCACTTAGATAATCCCATGGAGTGGATCCGGCAAGATTTTGCTCCATTTTACAGATGAGGAAATTGAGGCATAGACAAGGGAGGTAGTCTGCCCAAAATCAGAGTAAGGACTCAAATTCTATTCTCCTGACTCCGGGTCAAGCACTAAGGCCTCAGCCCATCCTGGCCCCATCACCCCCTCAGGCAGTGCCACCCTCGGGGTCAACTCCCCTGACCACTCTCCTTTCCTCCTCTGCCCCACCCCACCAGGTCTCCCACACTTTCTCCAACTATCCGCCCGGCGTCCGCTATATCTGGTTTCAGCATGGCGGTGTGGACACTCACTACTGGGCTGGCTGGTATGGCCCGAGGGTCACCAACAGTAGCATCACCATCGGGCCCCCACTGCCATGACACCCCCAAGCCCCCAGCCACCTAATCCCAACTGAAAAACTGCTGTCAGAGAAGGGCTGGGCTTGGGAAAGGGAGGTAGAGGCCAGGCTCCCCCAGACCTCCTAGTTAATCTTTGCCCCCAGCTCCCCAATTGCCACTTTGTGGAGCCTCTTTGTTTGTGCAGCCTTCATATGTTATGGGTAGCTAGTTCTCTGCCAGGGGTCTCAGTCTGAATGATGGGGCCCCTGAGGTTAGGGAGGCACAGGTCATTCCCCCAGGCTCCTCCCCCTATCACCTCTGAGGGAGGGTCTCCAAGCTCTGCTGGTAACCCAGATCTGTGTGTCTACCTTCTCTCCCTGGGCCACTTTCTCACTGTCTTCTTTCAGGGCCCTCAGAGCAGGGACAGTCAGGACTTCCGGCAAGCCAGTGACTGCCCTATGTAGTACAGATGCTGGGAGGTAACCGTGTAGCTCAGACAGGTCTAGGAGTGGAAAGAGGGTTCTGCTGGCCCATCCTCTGACCCCTTCTCTACCACCCTCAAACTCTCTGACTCTATGCCCCTACTCAGGGAGGTGGCTTTGGCCCAGAGGCTCAGGCCTGGTCTGAGATAGGCCCAGTGGGTGGGGTCCTGGCCAGGTCTAGACGGTCTTCACTGTCAGGGAAGCCCCAGAAGCCACATAGGTATTAAGTGGGGGCAGGGCTCTCCAAAAGACCCCCCTGGAACTCTGTGCAGGGTAAGCCAGGGCAGGTGGGAGTGGGGGTAGTGCCAGGACTGGTCCCTGAGAACTGGGATATGTGAACCCTGAATGAATAGGATAGGGGTTTTCAAGAACCACCTGTCTATCTCCATGCCTAGACCACACTCTCTGGAACTTGGAGAGCATTCCAGGCCCCCACCCTACCCTCAGAACTACCATTCCCAGGACCTTCCCACCCTGTCTGCCCACATTCCCACCTCTCCCTCCTGCTGGAAAGAGAGCTGTGCTCTGGTCCTACCCCTGCTGCATGTGGCCAAATAAAAGGTATTCCCAGCCCAACACGTGCCCTGTGTTTTCTGGGGGAAAATGGCAAACTTCATGGGAGGTCCTGCCTCTGGCCTGCAGAAGGTACAACTTGTATGGCCCTGTCCAAGGTACATAGAGGGGATGACATTTCAGGAGCCAGACTTCGAAGAATGAGGGTCCTGGGACAGACCACTGGAAGAGCTGCTGACCCCCACAGCCCAGCAGCTTCCTCTGGAGGCCTGGCCACCAGCTGGGGAGTGAGGCATGCAGGTTTCTTGGGCAGCTCTTGCCTACACCTCTTGCTGGGTCAGCAGTGCCACCACAGGCACTACTTACTGCTGTTTTTTTCACTGTCCAGAGCTTTACTGACACTGGATGAAGCCTAAGAATTTATAGTGGCTCAGCTGGTCAAGAATCCACCTGCAATGCAAAAGACCTAGGTTCGAACCCTGGGTTGGGAAGATTCCCTTGGAGATGCAAAAGGCTACCCACTCCAGTATTCTGGCCTGGAGAATTCCATGGACTGTATAGTCCATGGGGTCGCAAAGAGTCAGACACGACTGAGTGACTTTCACTTTCAAGAACTTGCACACAGCAGGTGTTCAATAAGTACTGTTAAGTTGCATTATCTTCACTCAACAGTTAGCTAAATTAGGGCCTCAACCAGGGCAGGGACTGTTACTGACCAGGGTTTTTGCCCTCCTTAGCAACAGAAATTGATAAGATGCCAGATAGGAAGTTCAAGTAAGCCTTTATTGGGACCTCCACTAGAGTAGGAAGGAAAGAAATCCAAATAACAGGTTTCCTTGCTCCCTGGCTAGCTCCAGGAGTGCAGGGGTGGGAGCAGGGGTCGGGGTGGGGGGACTCAGCTTGGTGAGCTGGTTCCTTACATAGGGTGACGGTAGGGTTGTTAGGGGTGTGTTCCAGGGCTTGCGCTGGAGGGGTGGCCTAGGTAGTTTGCCCACCCCTTTGGTGATGTGTGCAAGGGGGCATCTGCAGTATTTGCTTTGGCTCCCAGCTCTTCAGAAGTGACAACTGGGTTTTTGGTCTTTTGTATCTAGTCCATAATTTTCCCCAACTTAGCATGCAGGCACTTATTTTCAGTCTCTTATAGTTTCTTTGTATTTTGTTGCTCAAGGGGACTTCTGAGCAGGTGCAAGCCCTGCAGCAAAGAGTCCCTGGTCCCACCCAGCCTGTCTCAGAACCACCACCCAGTTAACTGTATGGTAAGTTAGCAAAGGACACTCTGTCTTGGAGGAGACACAGCCCTGAGTTAACAGCCTAGCCTGGGTCAGGCACCCCTGGGCAGTGCGCGGCCTTTATGACCCTTTGTGATTACCTGAAGCGTTGTTCTTCAGTTGCTCAGTCATGTCCGACTCTTGAGACCCTATGGACTGCAGCCCCTGGGCTCCTCTGTCCATGGGATTTCCCAGGCAAGAATACTGGAGTGGGTTGCCATGCCCTCCTTCAGGGGATCTTCCCAACCCATGGATCTAACCCGGGTCTCCTGCTTGGCAGGGGGATTCTTCCCACCTGGGAAGCCGAAGCAACAATTAGAACTGGACATGGAACAACAGACTGGTTCCAAATAGGAAAAGGAGTATGTCAAGGCTGTATATTGTCACCCGGCTTATTTAACTTCTATGCAGAGTACATCATGAGAAACACTGGACTGGAAGAAACACAAGCTGGAATCAAGATTGCCGGGAGAAATATCAATAACCTCAAATATGCAGATGATACCACCCTTATGGCAGAAAGTGAAGAGGAACTAAAGAGCCTCTTGATGAAAGTAAAAGTGGAGAGTGAAAAAGTTGGCCTAAATCTCAACATTCAGAAAACAAAGATCATGGCATCCGGTCCCATCACTCCATGGGAAATAGATGGAGAAACAGTGGAAACAGTGTCAGACTTTATTTTTTCGGGCTCCAAAATCACTGCAGATGGTGACTGCAGCCATGAAATTAAAAGACGCTTACTCCTTGGAAGAAAAGTTATGAGCAACCTAGATAGCATATTCAAAACAGACATTTCTTTGCCGACTAAGATCCGTCTAGTCAAGGCTATAGTTTTTCCAGTAGTCATGTATGGATGTGAGAGTTGGACTGTGAAGAAGGCTGAGTGCCGAAGAATTGATGCTTTTGAACTGTGGTGTTGGAGAAGACTCTTGAGAGTCCCTTGGACTGCAAGGAGATCCAACCAGTCCATTCTGAAGGAGATCAGCCCTGGGATTTCTTTGGAAGGAATGATGCTAAAGCTGAAACTCCAGTTCTTTGGCCACCTCATGCAAAGAGTTGACTCATTGGAAAGGACTTTGATGCTGGGAGGGGTTGGGGGCAGGAGAGGAAGGAGACGACCGAGAATGAGATGGCTGGATGGCATCACTGACTCGATGGACGCGAGTCTGGGTGAACTCCAGGAGTTGGTGATGGACAGGGAGGCCTGGCGTGCTGCGATTCATGGGGTCGCAAAGAGTCGAACACGACTGAGCGACTGAACTGAACTGAACTGAGCCACCTGGGAAGCCCCTTTAGTAGGTGCTTGCTAATTATTTATTGAATAGAGAAAGTGAAAGTCCCTAGACCAGAATTCTGGAGTGCCTAGCCTTTCCCTTCTCCAGGGTATCTTCCCAACCCAGGGATCAAACCCAGGTCTCCCACATTGCAGGCGGGTTCTTTACCAGCTGAGCCATAAGGGAAGCCCTGAATAGAGAAAGGAATTAACTTAATCCTAACAAAAAAACACAGAGCGGATTACCTTCGAGTTAATTTAGGGCTACCCGAGAGATGGTAGGAGCCAAGCTCAAGGCCAGAGTTTCAGCAGTTTCCCTCTAGAGCAACTTCGCTCCCGGGGTCCCGGGATTCCGGGTAGATATGAGTGGCCCCAGAGGGGAGGACCTGCTGAGTCAGGAGGCGGCTCCGGCTTCCCCGGAAAGAGGAGAGAAGATCGGTCCCCGCCGCTAAGCCGCCCGCCGCCAGAAGGGAAAGCTTGAGGTCTGGAGCTCCCCTGACGCGGCCCCAGCCCTGAGAACCCCAGACTCCCTGGCACACCGTGGGTGAAGGGGTTCCGGCGCTACGTTGGTTTAGGAGCGGCCCAGAGGGAGGCGGCCGCAGCGCGGCGCGGTGACGCAGGCGCGGGGCGGGGCGAGAGCGCACGGCAGCTAGGAGGCCGCAGGCTCCATGCCGTTCCCGAGCTCCGGTCCCGCGGGGAGCGCCGCCCCGTGCCCAGGTCTCAGCCCAGCTAGGGGACCGGTAGGGGGGCGACAGGCGCGGGAGGGGGCTTGGATGTCAGGCGCTGCGGGTCTCTGGGTCTCTCAACGTTGACCGAACCCGAGGACGCCGTCACTGGCGGGCCGACACCCGCGACAGGCGGAAAGGGACTGAGGGAGCCTCTTGGGGGCGTGGCGAGGGCGGAGCCAATCGCCGGGGTCTGGTCGCCGCGGCGCTTAATCTTTCGCCTCCCGGCCTGGCTGTCCCGAAGCATCCTCGGCTTCCGGGGCCATTGCCTCCTCACCTCCAGAGCAGCGCCCTGGCCAGGAGACAGTCTAGGGACTCTGGGCACTGTCACGCCCGCGGGGCCTGGGACGAGGCCAAACTTACCGAAGCCTCAGCTTCCGCTTTCGGAAATGGACTTAGTAACAGGGTCTCAAAGGGTTCTGGGGAGAGTCTATGGAGTAAAGGCTAGTGCGTGGCTTCTGGACTGGTCCGCAGAAAGCCCAGTAGGTGCGAGAGGCTGCTTCGTAGCGCTGATGTAGTCGTTTCCGCTTAAGAGTGCCCCAGAATGACCTTCACCCACCCAACATCCCCAGCTACCCCCTCTGCAGTCAGGCTTTGGGGATGGGGTCCAGTAATAACGTGGGTTGCCATGCCCTCCCTCAGGGGATCTTCTCGACCCAGGGATCGAACCCGCGTCTTTTATGTCTCCTGCTTGGGCAGGCAGGTTCTTTACTGCTGGTGCCACCTGATGTTGTTAGTCACTCAGTCATGTCCAGCTCTTTGCAACCCCACGAACTGTAGCCCACCAGTCTCCTCTGTCCATGGGATTCTCCAGGCAAGAATACCGGAGTGGGTTGCCATTTCCTTCTTCAGGGATCTTCCCGACCCAGGAATGGAACCTGGTTCTCCTGCATTGCAGGCAGATTCTTTACTGTCTGAGCCACCTGGGAAGCCCAATATGGGACCAGACTTTGGACCACAGGTTAAGACACCTCTAACTTGGAGATCCAACTAGTCCATCCTAAAGGAGATCAGTCCTGGGTGTTCATTGGAAGGACTGATGTTGAAGCTGAAACTCCAGTACTTTGGCCACCTGATGTGAAAAGCTGACTCATTTGAAAAGACCCTGATGCTGGGAAAGATTGAGGGCAGGAGGAGAAGGGGACGACAGAGGATGAGATGGTTGGATGACATCACCGACTCAATGGACATGAGTTTGGGTAAACTCCCGGAGTTGGTGATGGACTGGGAGGCCTGGCGTTCTGCAGTTCATGGGGTGGCAAAGAGTCGGACACGACTGAGCAACTGAACTGAACTTTGAGCCCAGGGACTTTTACTTCGTCTAGACAATGCTTTTAGAAGTTACCAACTTTTAAAAATCGACAGATTTCATGTTTTTTAAAAAAAAATGTTTAAAATTTCTCGTGAAAAATGGGAAGACCTGGCCACAAGGAGTCTTTTTCCATCACTGCCCCAGGGACCAGGGGACGGTAGGAACCAGGCTCAAGGTCAAAGTTTCAACAGTCTCTGTTCAGGCTGTCCACGTGGGGGCCCACCTCCCTCCCTGCATCCAGGAAACCAGGGTAGAGGTCTAGGGCGTGGCCCGGCAGGGAGAGGTCTAGGGTGTGGCCCCGAAGGGCAGGGGCTAGGTCAGGAGGACTCTGGCTTCCCAGAGGGAGGAGGAAGCAGAGAGAAGGTGAGTCCTTGCAGGAGCTACGTGTACCTTGTGGTGATGATGGTGGTTGTGGTTTAGTCACTAAGTTATGTCCACCTCTTTGCAACCCCATGGACTGTAGCCCACCAGGCTCCTGTCCAAGGGATTTACCAAGCAAGAATACTGGAGTGGGTTGCCATTTCCTACTCCGGGGGATCTTCTCAACCCGGGGACAAATATCTTATTTATCTGTTTATTTTTTTCTCTGCTGCTGCTAAGTTGCTTCAGTCGTGTCCGACTCTGTGCGACCCCATAGACGGCAGCCCACAGGCTCCCCTGTCCCTGGGATTCTCCAGCCAAGAACACTGGAGTGGGTTGCCATTTCCTTCTCCAATGCATGAAAGTGAAAAGTGAAAGTGAAGTCACTCAGTCGTGTCCGACTCTTAGCGACCCCGTGGACTGCAGCCCATCAGGCTCCTCCATCCATGGGATTTTCCAGGCAAGGTACTGGAGTGGGGTGCCATCACCTTCGATTTTTTTTGTCTCTAGTAATGGTAAAACCTTCTCCCTGGGCAGGTGCCAGTGTGCCCACTCTCTTTTTATTATGGGATGAATGTGTTTAGAAGACTGTGAACTGTGTGAAAATTAATAAAGGGAAACTGATAGTACAATCCCAGCATTAAGAGGCATACTGGGCATTTCTGGCAGAAAGTGACAATACTGCTGCAAACAGAAAACAAAAATGATCTTCTCCTCGCTTGGCAACAGCTCAGCCAATGAGAGACTAACAACTCAACCAATGAAAAGCCATTATGCTTCCAACTCCTAGTATCTTCCAGTGAATTTTTTTTTTTATAACAGCCCCACCCAACTTTCCCTTCTCCTCTATAAAAAGAGTCCCTTCTCCTTTACTGAGTAGGACTTATAAGTGGTTTGCTGAAGTTGCACAGCCTGAATTGCAGTTCTTTGCTGCTCCAAAATAAACCAGTTTTGCTAGTAAAAAAGTGACCATTTTACTGTTTTAGGTTAACTTTACACAGAGGTTTCCACGGAGGTTTTGCAGAGATCCAGAGAAGACCTTCCAACAACTCCAAGGCTGGTGAGCAAACAAGTGCCGCAATTCAAGGAACACACTGGGCTCACTACTTTCTTCCCAACCTGGCAGTTTGAGGGTAAGTTTTTCTCCTGGATCTGAGCTCCGCTCTTCCTGTGTCTTGAAGCTCTCCAGGCTTTATTTGGGGGCTTCCCTAGTAGTTTCAGATGGTAAAGCATCTGCCTGTAATGCAGGAGCCTCGGGTTCGATCCCCAGGTCAGGAAGACCCCCTGGAGAAGAAAATGGCAACCCACTCCAGTATTCTTGCCTGGAAAATCCGACGGACAGAGAAGTGTGGCGGGCTACAGTCCGTGGGGTAGCAGAGTTGGACACGACTGAGTGACTAACACACAGGCTTTATTTGGAATCAGTTTGAAGGCGCCATCCTTTTTTATTAAGGCGTTGTTTGTCTGTGAGTACTTGGTTAGCTCTTAGGCCTCACTCCATGTTGAAATCAGACTGTTCCTAGTGTAATTGTGCTAGCTTCCGGTCCGGCTACTTTTGGAACCAGGCTTTTCCTATTGAAACTGTGCTGATATTTGGCCTGGGGGCTGTTTAAGAATGATTCTTTTGCTCCAGAGAAAAAGCCCTGAAAAATGGGATCCTAGTTATATAAAAATGTTTTGAGGGTGCTCCCCTTTTCAGGGACCCGAGGCAATTTTATGTTAAAAGAAAAAAAAAAACCTGCTGTCTCTCCTTATAAGCATTTTTAACTAAATGGACCAACTGAAACAGATGTAATTTAGAACATCAGTGACCAATGTAGGAAACTTTTGAACTCCCCAAATTGCCTCTCTTAAAATTATTCAAAGTAACTGAAGCAAACCTTAAAGACAAAACAATTTCTGAGGTATTTTTTTCCCTACCCCCTCTTCTTCGTCTGTGGATGCTGGCTCCCTGATGCTCCCTTGCTCAGAGCCTATCGGAACATGCTCCTTAAAGTTAATCTTCTGAGGATTGAAATAAATCGCAGATTACCTATGTTCCCTGGACCAATTGTGAGCCATAGTTAAAAGTGTTTCCTAAAGTAACTGAGGATCCCCCATAGGTTTGCTGGAGATTTTAATAGTTTTTCAAACCTGCCAGTCTGCTTTCTCAGATCATCAGTCCACGTGCTTGTTGGTGAGTGTCAAGTAAACATTGGATGAAAGTAGCCCCATGGAAATATTCTGGAAGGGTTTTAGTAGAGCAAACCCCTACCTTTTGGCAAGAGGCTAGAACACTCATTGAAAACCTCCATTGAACAATGACAGTAGCTTTTCCTAAGCCTGTTGATTGGAACAAAATGCGGCCTTAAACACAAAAATCTGATGATTATTCTGTTCATGATTAGTCTAATCGACTTAAGGTTAATTTTTTTAAATATATGTATTTTATTGACGTATAGTTGACTTACAATGTTTCAGGTGCACAACAAGGTTGTTCAGTTATACAAATACACATATTATTTTTGAAATTATTTTCCATCATGTGTTATTACAAAATATTGACTATAGTTTACTATGCTATACATAAACCTTTGTTGCTTGTGGCATATCTATTTTTTAATTAAAAATCTAGCATTCTATTCATACTTAGTCAAACAAGTGGAATCAAAATGTCATAAATTTTTTAGTTAGGCAAAAATTCATAAGTTTTCTAAAATATATATAATACATATTTGTATATGTATACAAAAGCTTTTCTACTACACTTGATAAAGGCTTGAGAAAGAACATCAAAAAAAAGAGATGGAGATATTGGAGAACATAAACTAGATGAAATGGGAACACTGAATATGAAATAGAAAAAGTGAAACAAACTTAAAGTAAAAGATCATCATATAGCCCAGTTGTTTTTAAATAATGACTGCTCATTAGAAGCATTTCTGGTGCTCTGGAGGGAAAAACCAATCCCTGAGCATTTGTATGATTTCAGGTTATTTTTAAAGAAATATTCAGCTTCCTTCAGATGTTGAGTCCCCTTGGGTAATTGTTACTTCCATGTTTATTAGTGGACTGAACTGGGGTCTTTTTCTTTTAGTTAAAAGCATGAGAATGGAATGGGAAACTGTGTCCACTCTTAGATTCATTTGGTAAATCAGATTACTTGCTCCCTAAATGAGCCACCAGAAAGAAAGACTTCTAAAATTCTTAATCTTCAGCTCCAGCAAGTGAAGGTCCCTAAACAGATCCAAAACCTTCTAGTTTCTGAGAAACTAGAAGAGAATCAGGGTATCAGAAAAAAGATTTTTACTAATTTAAGCATTTCAGGAGCTTCCAGTCTTCTCATCAAGTCTCTTATCAGCCTTTCCTGTGTCCTTCTAATGCCCAGTGAGAGGGCTCTGAGAACTACAGGGGCTCTTCCCAATCTTCCCTGTTGATCAGCTCGAAGGAACATCTCTCCAGCTTAGGAAGGAATTTCTGTCCTTACTGAGAGCAGAGCCACGCTTTTGGTGCTCAACCCCACTGCAGAGAACTAATACAGTTCAGATAGGGGAATCTCTAATAACCCTCAATAGGCTCCTCTCTCCAAGCCTTCTCCCTTTTGTTTGGGCCTTTTGAGAGATACACACCCGTTCTCTTAGCTCCTCCAACTCCATTTATTATTAGGTTAAGGCTTCTTGAAAGAAGATTATACCAGAATTTCTTCCTCCCAAAAGGAGGAAATAATTCTAGAATTTGACAGTAGCCATCAAAATAGCCAGCCAGGTAAATGAAAAGACCTTTTGACATCTTTTATTTGTTCTGTGTCTAACACTACAGGGGCTGATTCTGGAAATACCAATTGTTTGTCCCTGATGAATCAACTACCACCCTCCTTAAGGGCCAAATCTCAAACTGATACTGGAAAAATTCACAGTGTACCTCCCATTAAGATTCAAATAGATCCCTCTAAACTCTCCAGAATTAATCAATAGTCTATAAGTAAAAAAGCCCTTCAAGGTGTAAAGCCCATAATAGAAGATTTCAAGGCTCATGGTCTCATTATCCATTGCAATAGTCCCTGTAACACCCCTATTTTACCCAAGGGGTAAAACCCAGGTGCTGAAGATGGTTTGTCCAGGACCTCCAAGCATCAAACACTATCTCTCAACACCCAGTTGTTCCTAACCCCCACATGCTACTGACATCTGTTCCCTGTGGAAGCAAGTTTTTCACTGCAACTGATCTATGCAGTGTATTTTTCAGTACTCCAGTTGATAAAGCTAACCAGTAATCTTTTTGCCTTCACCTGGAATGGACAGCAAAACAACTGTACAGTGATGCCCCAGGGTTTCACGGAAAGTCCTTACTTTTCACATATCTTGAAAGCGGATTTAGATGATATAAAGTTTTCTACAGATTCTGCTTTGTTAAAATACACAGATGACTTGCTCTTGTGCTCTCCTTCTCAAACCGCCTCACAGGAAGACAGCATCCACTTGCTAAAACTTTGAAACATAAAGTCTCCAAAGAAAAACTGCACTTTGCTCAAATTCAGCTTTGATATGTAGATCACGTGATCTCAGAACAGGGACTATGTTTGGATCCAGTTAGGCTCCATAATGGGCTTCCCAGGTGGCACTGGTGATAAAGAACCCACCTGCAAATGCAGGAGATGGAAGAGATGTGAAGTTTGATCCCTGGGTCGGGAAGGTCCCCTGGAAGAGGGCATGGCCACCCACTCCAGTATTCTTCCCGTAGACAGAGGAGCTTGGCAGGCTACAGCCCATAGGGTTGCAAAGAGTCGGACAAGACTGAAGTGACTTAACACACTTGCACAACAGGCTCCATGACATCCTAAACTTCACCAAATCAAAAACTAAGCACCAGTTATGAGGCTTTCTCAGCTCTCTAGTTACTGTTGAAATCAGATCCCAAATTTCTCTCTATGGCTCAGCCCTTACGTGATATATGAAAAACTGGTAAAGCTGACTCCGTTAATTGGAGAGGTCAAGATGATACAGCTTTTGAAGACTTAAAGAAAATCTTAATGAGACCACCTGCCCTTGAACATCCTAATCACCAGCTTCCCATTTTCCTCTTTGTGTATGAGAAGGCAGGCACTGTCCTCAGAGCACTCACCCAAAAACATGGGGACCATCATCGACCTGCAGGTTTTTGTAGCCAACAGCTGGACCCTGCGGTGCAGGAATACCTCCCCCCGACCTCCACCCATGCCTCAGCCATTTCTGCCGCTGCCCTCTGCTTAAGGCCACTGAAGAGATAACCATGGGATCCCATTCAACCACGGTTGTACCCCAGGTAGTGGAAGCCCTCCTGAATTCTTACCCACTCGACACTTTTCAGTCAGTTGCCTCACCTCGTATGAAATCCTTTTGCTGACTGCTCCCCACATAACCCTTTCACATTTACTAACTTCAGCCCAGCTGCTCTTCTCCCCTCCTTCACCACGAAACCCCTGCACTGCCTGACCCTCACAGGTCACTCTTTGACTCCACATAAACATTTAGAGGAGATGTGTCTAATCACTGCAGATTTTTCATGGTTTACTGATGGTCCTTATTTAAAGGGAGAAAGTGGTAAATACTATGCTGTGTATGCTATTACAGCTCCTTTTGATATTGTTGAAGCAACACCTTTGTTCATTGTTCAGTGGCTAAGTCCTGTCCAACTCTTTGTCACCCCATGGACTACAGTATGCCAGGCTTCCCTGTCTTTCACTGTCTCCCGGAGTTTGCTCAAAAACATGTCCATTGAGTCAATGATGTGATCCAACCGTCTCATCCTCTCTTGCCCTCTTCTCCTCCTGCCCCCAATCTTTCCCAGCAACAGGGTCTTTGCATTAGGTGGCTAAAGTATTGGAGCTTCAGCATCAGTCCTTCCAGGGAATATTCAGGGTTGATTTCCTTTAGGATTGACTGGTTTGATCCCCTTGCAACATCTTTACCTGTGGCTTAATTACCCTATAGGCTGAACTATATATTCTCACGGAGGCTTCAAAGTTTAGCCAAGGCAAAACTGCTTATATTTATACTGACAGTCACTATGCCTTTGGGGCAGCCTATGAATTTGGGATAACATGTGATCCCCTGGGCTGTAGCCTGCCAGGTTCTCCTTTCCTTAGGATTTTCCCGGCAAGAATCTTGGAGTGGGTTGTCATTCCTTCCCCCAGGGGATCTTCCCAATCCAGGGATCAATCCTCCGTCTCCCATATCTCCTGCATTGCAGGTGAATTCTTTACCACTGAGTCACTGCGCAAGTCCCCACAGCTGATAAAAGGAGATCTATTTTAATATTGTGTGTGTTAGTCACTCAGTTGTGTCCAACTCTTTGCGACCCCACGAACTATAGCTTGCTAGGCTCCTCTGTCCATGGGATTCTCCAGGCAAGAATACTGGAGTGGGTTGCCATTTCCTTCTCCAGGGGATCTTCCCAACCCAAGGATCGAATGCAGGTCTCCTGCATTGCAGGCAGATTCTTTACCATTTGAGCTACCCGAGGAGCTCAGAAAAACAAAAATCTAAGTACATCAGCTACTGGAATACTGGAGTGGGTTGCCATGCCCTCTTTGAGGGGATCTTCCCAACTCAGGGATCAAACCCAGGTCACCCACAGTGCAAGCAGATTCTTTACCATCTGAGCCACCAGGGAAGCCCAAGAATACTGGAGTGGGTAGCCTATCCCTTCTTCAGGGGATCTTCTCAACCCAGGAATCAAACCAGGGTCTCCTGCATTGCCTGCAGACTCTTTACCAGCTGAGCTACTATGAAGAACATTGCTCTACCACAGCATTGTTATTTTTAATGGAAGCAATTAAGCCTTTATTATAAAATCTTCTTCATAGTGTGCTCTTGGGAGATGAAGACCTTAAGTATCACACCTTTCAACCTAGAGATTTCATCTGTTGGAAAAGACACCTCAAGAAGGACTCTCTTCAGCCTCCCTGGAAAGGCCCCAGCAGCTGCTAACCTCCTGTTGTGCTGCCAGACCCCAGAGAACAGACTCTTGGATTCATGTGACGCATCTAAAGAAAGCGCCAGAACCTGACTGGACCTGCACACCATCTGGTGACCTGAAAATAAAGATTTCCTGGAATTGAAGCAGATGACATCCAATGAGGTGGCTTGACCCAGATGTCTAGACAACCTGTTAGAAGGTTCAGTATTCACAGATGTGGGTGTCTTTCATCTAGACTATAAAACTGACCCTGGATTCTTAGCCAAATTGAGTCTCTGCGTTTGCAACCTACAATCTGTATCGCTGATGAAACATCTGATTCTGAAGAGTTTCTTTAGAGATAACAATACTGTCTAATTACTCCATGTTTATTCCTACACTGTGTCATTCCAAAGTTCTTGTTAATTCCTTCAGTTTTGAGCATAACTTTGCTTCCCAGTTGGCACCTGTGGTAAAGAACCTGCCTGCCAATGCAGGAGACAAAAGAGATTTGGGTTCAGTCCCTGGGTGGGGAGGATCCCCTGGAGGAGGGCAGGGCAACCCACTCTAGTATTCTTGCCAGGAGAATCCCATGGACAGAGGAGCCTTGTGGACTACAGTCCATAGGGTCACAAGAGTTGGACACAACTGAAGCGACTTAGCAACAAATTGCTGTATTCACTCTTAGAAGATACAGACTCTTAGATGGGAAATTCCTGAGAGATCTCCTCCTGCCCACCCCCCCTTCATACTTAAATGTGACCACAGTGGGTGTCCAATATGTGCACTTTCCCTCTGACATAGGACAAGACATTCAGGAAAGGTCCTTCCTGGCATCCAGAGACAAAAAGTGATTGAATGCTAGTTAAAAAAACAAAAAACCCTGAGTCTTGATCAGGGATGCTCTTGGAGAAAGATCTTGATCAAAAGGGAGAAACGTGAAAATTAATCAAGGGAAACCTTACTAAAATGGACTGCGGAGGACAGAAAGGGGAGAACTTGACAGTCAATACACATCCCAACAGGAAGAATCAATATGGATCTCCAGCAGGAAGTAACACTACTAGTGCCAGCAGAAGGAAGAAAAATTTTCTCCTTTCCTGGCAACAGCTTAGCCAATGGGAGACTGTCACAACTCAGCCATTGAAAAGTCAACCATATTTGGAACTCCCAGTTTCCTCCAGCTTTATAACTGTCCCTCCTGACTTCCATGTCTCTTCTATAAAAGAATTCCCTCTCCTTTGCTTGGGCTTCCCTTGTGGCTCAGCTGGTAAAGAATCCGCCTGCAATGCAGGAGATCTGGATTCTGGGTTGGGACGATGCCCTGGAGAAGGGAACGGTTATCCACTCCAGTATTCTGGCCTGGAGAATTCCATGGACTATAGTCCATGAGGTCACAGTCCGACTCGACTGAGGGACTTTCATTTTCACTTTCTCCTTTGCTTAAGAAAATTTACAAGCGTTTCACCAGTTGTAGGTCCCAAATTGCAATTCTTTGCCAGTGTTAGTGTTAGTCTCTCAGTTGTGTCTGACTCTTTGTGACTCCATGGACTGTAGCCCACCAGGCTCCTCTGTCCATGGACTGTTCCAGGCAAGAATACTGGAGTGGGTTGCCATGCCCTCCTCCAGAGGATCTTCCCGACCAAGGGATCGAACTTGGGTCTCCCACATTGCAGGCAAATTGTTTACCGTCCAAGCCACCAGGGAAGCAGTTCCTTGCCACTCCCAAATAAATCTCTTTTGCTGGTAAAATATCTGGCTGTTTTATTGTTTTAGGTTAACAACTGCTTTTTTGGCCAAAGTCACAATGGAAAATGAGAAGTCTCCCAGTGTCCCTACATGTGGGAGGAGACTATTCCCTCCCACATGTAAGCAGATAAGGCCCTGAGTGATAGTGGCTACAGGCCCACCCCACCTCCACCCCAAGGGAATCCCCTTAGACAGCTGGATAACCACGATCCCCCCAGGCAAGATTCAGGCCAAGGTGGTTCAGTTCAGTCCCTCAGTCATGTCCAACTCTGCGACCCCATGAATCGCAGCAAGCCAGGCCTCCCTGTCCATCACCAACTCCCGGAGACTCACTAACTCAGACTAACGTCCATCGAGTCAGTGATGCCATCCAGCCATCTCATCCTCTGTTGCCCCCAATCCCTCCCAGCATCAGAGTCTTTTCCAGTGAGTCAACTATTCGCATGAGGTGG
Organism: Capra hircus; assembly: GCF_001704415.2. NCBI lineage: Eukaryota > Metazoa > Chordata > Mammalia > Artiodactyla > Bovidae > Capra > Capra hircus. Next base: position 40,499,575 of record NC_030823.1, on the reverse strand, counting down.
CCAAAGTATTGGAGTTTCAGCTTTAGCATCATTCCTTCCAAAGAAATCCCAGGGCTGATCTCCTTCAGAATGGACTGGTTGGATCTCCATGCAGTCCAAGGGACTCTCAAGAGTCTTCTCCAACACCACAGTTCAAAAGCATCAATTCTTCAGCACTCAGCCTTCTTCACAGTCCCAACTCTCACATCCATACATGACCACAGGAAAAACCATAGCCTTGACTAGACGGACCTTAGTCGGCAAAGTAATGTCTCTGCTTTTGAATATACTATCTAGGTTAGTCATAACTTTTCTTCCAAGGAGTAAGTGTCTTTTAATTTCATGGCTGCAGTCACCATCTGCAGTGATCTTGGAGCCCCCCAAAAATAAAGTCTGACACTGTTTCCACTGTTTCCCCATCTATTTGCCATGAAGTGATCGGACCAGATGCCACGATCTTCGTTTTCTGAATGTTGAGCTTTAAACCAACTTTTTCACTCTCCACTTTCACTTTCATCAAGAGGCTTTTTAGTTCCTCTTCACTTTCTGCCATAAAGGTGGTGTCATCTGCATATCTGAGGTTATTGATATTTCTCCCGACAATCCTGATTCCAGCTTGTGTTTCTTCCAGTCCCGCGTTTCTCACGATGTACTCTGCGTAGAAGTTAAATAAGCAGGGTGACAATATACAGCCTTGACGTACTCCTTTTCCTGTTTGGAACCAGTCTGTTGTTCCATGTCCAGTTCTAACTGTTTCTTCCTGACCTGCATACAGATTTCTCAAGAGGCTGGTCAGGTGGTCTGGGATTCCCATCTCTTTCAGAGTTTTCCACAGTTTATTGTGAGCCACACAGTCAAAGGCTTTAGCATAGTCAATAAAGCAGAAATAGATGTTTTTCTGGAACTCTTTTGCTTTTTCCATGATCCAGCGGATGTTGGCAATTTGATCTCTGGTTCCTCTGCCTTTTCTAAAACCAGCTTGAACATCAGGGAGTTCACGGTTCATGTACTGCTGAAGCCTGGCTTGGAGAATTTTGAGCATTACTTTACTAGCATGTGAGATGAGTGCAATTGTGCGGTAGTTTGAGCATTCTTTGGCATTGCCTTTCTTTGGGATTGGAATGAAAACTGACCTTTTCCAGTCCTGTGGCCACTCTGAGTTTTCCAAATTTGCTGGCATATTGAGTGCAGCATTTTCACAGCATCATGTTTCAGGATTTGAAATAGCTCCACTGGAATTCCATCACCTCCACTAGCTTTGTTCATAGTGATGCTTTCTAAGGCCCACTTGACTTCACATTCCAGGATGTCTGGCTCTAGATGAGTGATCACATCATCGTGATTATCTGGGTTGTGAAGATCTTTTTTGTACAGTTCTTCTGTGTATTCTTGCCACCTCTTCTTAATATCTTCTGCTTCTGTTAGGTCCATACCATTTCTGTCCTTTATTGAGCCCATCTTTGCATGAAATGTTCCCTTGGTATCTCTGATTTTCTTGAAGAGGTCTCTAGTCTTTCCCATTCTGTTCTTTTCCTCTATTTCTTGGCATTGATCGCTGAAGAAGGCTTTCTTATCTCTTCTTGCTATTCTCTGGAACTCTGCATTCAGATGCTTATATCTTTCCTTTTCTCCTTTGCTTTTCACCTCTCTTCCTTTCACAGCTATTTGTAAGGCCTCCCCAGACAGCCATTTTGCTTTTTTGCATTTCTTTTCCATGGGGATGGTCTTGATCCCTGTCTCCTGTACAATATCACGAACCCCATTCCATAGTTCATCAGGCCCTGTATCTAGCAGATCTAGACCCTTAAATCTATTTCTCACTTCCACTGTATAATTATAAAAGATTTGATTTAGGTCATACCTGAATGGTCTAGCGGTTTTCTGTACTTTCTTCAATTTAAGTCTGAATTTGGTAATAAGGAGTTCATGATCTGAGCCACAGTCAGCTCCCAGTCTTGTTTTTGTTGACTGTATAGAACTTCTCCATCTTTGGCTGCAAAGAATATAATCAATCTGATTTCGGTGTTGACCATCTGGTGATGTCCGTGTGCAGAGTCTTCTCTTGTGTTGTTGGAAGAGGGTGTTTGCTATGACCAGTGCATTTTCTTGGCAAAACTCTATTAGCCTTTGCTCTGCTTCATTCCACATTCCAAGGCCAACTTTGCCTGTTACTCCAGGTGTTTCTTGACTTCCTACTTTTGCATTCCAGTCCCCTATAATGAAAAGGACATCTTTTTTGGGTGTTAGTTCTAAAAGGTCTTGTAGGTCTTCATAGAACCGTTCAACGTCAGCTTCTTCAGCGTTACTGGTTGGGGCATAGACTTGGATTACTGTGATATTGAATGGTTTGCCTTGGAAACAAACAGAGATCATTCTGTTGTTTTTGAGATTGCATCCAAGTACTGCATTTTGGACTCTTGTTGACCATGATGGCTACACCATTTCCTCTGAGGGATTCCTGCCCACAGTAGTAGATATAATGGTCATCTGAGTTAAATTCACCCATTCCACTCCATTTTAGTTCGCTGATTCCTAGAATGTCGATGTTCACTCTTGCCATCTCTTGTTTTACCACTTCCAATTTGCCTTGATTCATGGACCTGACATTCCAGGTTCCTATGCAATATTGCTCTTTACAGCATCGGACCTTGCTTCTATCACCAGTCACATCCACAGCTGGGTATTGTTTCTGCTTTGGCTCCATCCCTTCGTTCTTTCTGGAGTTATTTCTCCACTGATCTCCAGTAGCGTGTTGGGCACCTACTGACCTGGGGAGTTCCTCTTTCAGTATCCTATCATTTTGCCTTTTCATACTGTTCATGGGGTTCTCAAGGCAAGAATACCGAAGTGGTTTGCCATTCCCTTCTCCAGTGGACTGCATTGTGTCAGACCTCTCCACCATGACGCCCCCGTCTTGGGTTTCCCCGCGGGCATGGCTTAGTTTCATTGAGTTAGACAAGGCTGTGGTCCTAGTGTGATCAGATTGACCAGTTTTCTGTGAGTATGGTTTCAGTGTGTCTGCCCCGATGCCCTCTTGCAATACCTACTGTCTCACTTGGGTTTCTCTTACCTTCAGAGTGGGGTATCTCTTCACAGCTGCTCCAGCAAAGTGCAGCTGCTGCTCCTTACCTTGGAGGAGAGGTATCTCCTCACTGCTGCCCTTCCTAACCTTCAATGTGGGATAGCTCCTCTAGGCCCTCCAGCGCCCTTACAACCACCGCTCCTTGGACATTGGGTTGCTCCTCCCGGCCGCCGCCCCTGGCCTCTGGTGCTGGGTGGCTCCTCCTGGCCACCGCCCCTGGCCTAGGGTGCAGGGTGGCTCCTCCCGGCCGCCCCTGACCTCGGACAGAGGGTAGCTCCTTTTGGCCGCCGCCCCTGACCTCGGACATGGGGTAACTCCTCTTGGCCGCCGCCCCTGACCTCGGACATGGGGTAACTCCTCTTGGCCGCTGCCCTTCAGGCATGGGGTCCTCCCGGCTTCTGCCCCTGACCTCGGACGTGGGGTAGCTCCTCACGGCCACGCTTAGTGCACCGGTCGCCGCCGCCCGCACTTAGTGACACCACTCTAATTTTCCCAAAACCCTGTGCAATTCAGGGCTTCCCTGGTGACTCATTGGTAAAGAATCTGCAATGCAGGAGATCGGGGTTCAATTCTTGGGTTGGAAAGATCCTCTGGAGAAGGAAATGGCTCCCCACTCCAATATTCTTTCGTGGAGAATCCCATGGACAGAAGAACCTGGCGGGCTACAGTCCACAGGGTCACAAAAGAGAGGTGGACATGACTAAGCAACTAAACAAGAACAAAAGAGTCAATGATGCTTTGGAGCGCTTCTTGACCAGTTGTGCTCAATGCTTTACTTGTACCTATTCAGTCCTCCCAGGCCTTTTGAGGTCAGGACACCTACTATCTCCACCTGGGGCAGTGTGGGGGGATTACCTTCCTGAGACAGGGAAGCCTGGTATGCTGCAATCCATGGGGTCACAAAGAGCTGGGCATGACTTAGCAACTAGACAACAGTCTTCCCAGATAGTCACTGAAGGCCACAACTAAAACACAAGCGATGTTGCATCTTCACCCTCAATCTGCTTTTCAGTTTCTGGGCATTTCGGAGTGATCTGAAGCCCAAGCCAGAACTTTCCAGGGGCGGGGGTGGGGGAGGGGGGACCTCCTCAAGGGAACATTTTATCACATTCGTTTTCCAGGCTAAAGTGAACAATTTGGGGAGAGAAGTTTGTTTTCTCGGGACTAGCCCATTACTTAAGTTGTGAGCTAGTCTGTGGATGCGATAAAGATTTTATATTCTAACGGTGAATTCACATCCTTAAAATATCACTGAAAGCTTTTGCAGAGCTTACAGACAACAGCATGGTCTTGGCAAAATCTTACAGTTCATCAGGCCCACCAACTAAAAATTAAGCCGTTAATTTTTAATGGGGGGATGGAGCCTCTTAAAAAATTAATCCCTGAAGACTTTATCAATATTATTGCGCTCTTTCAAACGTGCATAACATGTGACCACTTTATTGTGAGGGGCTGCTGCTGCTGCTACGTCACTTCAGTCTACCGTATACTAATGTGTATACTCAGTTGCTCAGTTGTGTCCGACTGTTTGCAACCCCATTGACTGTAGCCCATCAGACTCCTCCGTCCCTGGCATTTCCCAGGCAAGAATATTGGAGTGGGTTGCCATTTCCTTCTCTGGAGGATCTTCCTGACCCAAGCCCATATCTCCTGCATTTCCTGCATTGACAGGTGGATTCTTTACCACTGAGCCACCTGGGAAGCCCACCGTGTACTAGAAGGGGGCTCAGATGTTTCCTGGCCTGGGTCCCTGGGGATCTGTGGCGTCCACCTTCCTGGTCCAAGCTCATGACGACTGTTGCTCCCCACAGGCCTGTGTGTGCACCTCACCCCCCGCAGCCATGGCCCTGGTCAGCATCAACCAGCTGCCCGAGAACATCCTGCTGGAGGTGTTCACACACGTGCCCGCCCGCCAGCTGCTGCGGAACTGCCGCCCCGTGTGCTGCCTCTGGCGCGACCTCATTGACCTCGTGTCCCTCTGGAAGCGCAAGTGCCTGCGGGAGGGCTACGTCACCGAGGACTGGAACCAGCCTGTGTCCGACTGGAAGGTCTTCTACTTTCTGTGCAGTCTCCGCAGGAACCTGCTGCGCAACCCGTGTGCCGAAGGTGAGCAGGGGCTGCTTCCCTCCCTTTCCTGAACCTCAGGACCTTTGCACTTGCTGTTCTCACACTACCTGGACTGTTCCTCACCCCCCCGCCCCAACACCTGCCACGCTCCCTTGGTCCTTCTCATCCATCAGATCTCAGTTCAGAGATGTGCCCTGATCCTGCATCTGAAAACAGTGCCCCCACCTCTGTCATGTCGCCCCATTTCCTTCCTTCATTGCACTGGTCATAACCTAGAATGACTCAATCTCTTGGGTTTTTTTTTTTTCCCCTCTGCTACAAATTTCAAATTCCTGGGGCCTGACAGATCTTGCCACTTGGCACCCCATGCCCACATAGCAAGTGCTCAGGACACACTGGTTGAATGAATGAGCATACACCCAGCACCCTTTCCCATCTAGTTCAGTCTTTGCTGCCTAAGGGCTATGTGCAAGTGGGCCATGTGCCTGGTCTGAGTCATTATCCTCCTGTCACCTCATGATACAGAGGAGGAAAATGAGGAATTTTGAGAGGTGACTATGATCACGTAGTTTGAGGCTCCAGTTTTGCTTACGTTCTCTTATATTTGCCAGGGTTTGCTTATTTTTTCCCCTTTGTTAGCATGTTCATTTCATATCAGGCATCATGCTTCCTGCTGGGATATAGCAGCAACTGATCAAGAGGCCTAGTCTGTACGCTTAGAACCCTTTTCATGCTTGCTTTCTCTCTCTGTTCTCACGAGCATCACGCAGGTTAGCCAAAGAAAGGTAGGGTCCATTTTATAGTTGGGGAGTATGAGGCCCCCCAAGATGAGTGTCTTGCCCAAAGATCTAGAACTGCCCAGCTTCTGGAGTCTGGTCCTGACTACTAAAGGTCCTCAGGCCCCATAGACAGCGCCCCATTCAGTCTCCTGGCCTGCCCTAAATTCTGCTCAGAAGCTGCCCAGCAGGTCCAGGCCACCAACTTGGCTCATCCAGCCCTGCAGAGCCGGCCACCCAGCCTTGCTCAGCTCTCCCTGTGGGCCTGCCCTGGGCAGTGGCCCAGCTCCTGGATTTCTGAGTTCTTCTGGTTCTCTGCTGGGGGAGCCCCCAGGGAACCTGGGGAATAGATGTAGGCTCCTAGTAAAGGGAGTAGTGTATGTAATAGTGTTGGTTGCTCAGTTGTGTCCGACTCTTTGTGACCCCGTGAACTACAGCTCGCTAGGCTCCTCTGTCCATGGGATTCTCCAGGCAAGAATACTGGAGCGGGTTGCCATTCCCTTCTCCAGAGGATCTTCCTGACCCAGGGATTGAACCCAGGTCTCCTGCACTGTAGGCAGATTCTTTACAATATGAGCTACAGGGAAGTCCTAGTAGAGGAAACAAAGGAGTAATTTGGAAAAGCTCCCCTGGTGATTGTTCTGGAAAGCCTGGAGAGGAATCACTGTTTTGGGGAAGACAGAAAGGACAGCCTTATGCCTCCAAACCTACTCTGCCAACCTGGTGGGGAACCTGTCCACAAATAGAGGGTTACTACACGGCACCAACCGAGAGGATGCCCAGCCCCCGAGTCCTCCATCCTGCCCAGGGCAGCAGGTTCCCACCATCCACCAGCAAACCCCCTTGGATCTCAGTTCCGTAGTTGACCTCCCATACGTCAACATCAGGGGGACTGCCAGAAAGTGGTCACACTAACCGTTCAGAACATAATTACCCTCACGGGACGGGCCCTGCATCATTCAGTGGTTTGAGAACTGAAATTTGGGTATTTCCCAGCGCCCCCCCACCAATACGGAAGTGAGGAAAGTGTGGTTTAGAATTTCTGCTTATACTTTTTGTTTTTTGCCCCTAGCTTCACGTCAGGAATTTAGCCAGTCAGAAACAAAGTGGGAAAGTGGGAGGGGAGGGTCTCGGATCAGAGCTGATGCGATGGGCACAGGTTGGAATGTGGAGCAGTGGGGGGTGGGTCTTTGCAGGGTGGCTTCAAAGTGGTGTGGGGGGCATGCCTTGAGATCTGAGCCTCCCCAACCCCTGCCCCGCCTCCTAAGACCAAGTGGAGAGGGCCAGGCTGAGCATTCACACAAGGGATCTCACTGGGGCTTCTGTTTTTCCTAGAGGATATGAGATTCTGGAAAATCGACTCCAACGGAGGGGACCAGTGGAAGGTGGAGAGCCTCCCCGGAGCACATGGCACAGGCTTTCCTGACGCCGAAGTCAAGAAGTACTTTGTCACGTCCTATGAGTAAGACACAATGAGCCAAGAAGCTGTGTGGAGGGAGGAGGGTCCAGACACCTTCTGCCAAATCCCAAGGCCTAAGTGAAGGCCTGCCTATAAAGCTCCAGGGAAGGAGTTCCCAAAACCAGCTCAAGGTCTACTGCTGCCTAGAGTAGGAGTCAACTCAGCAGCCACGTGAAGAGACAGCAGGGATGGAAAGCAGTTTGAGGAGGCAGGGAGCCCGTTTGAGTGGTGAGGCTAAGTCAGGGCCGATACAGGCTATCCCCAGTCTAGGGACCTGAGTTTACAGGCGCCCTCCTTAGGGTGCTGGGAGACTGGGCCTAAGGACTGGGATGGATGCAGCCCAACACAAGTGGGTCAGGCTCCCCACATGTTCCCCACGGGGCTGCCAGGAAGCAGGAGCCAGAGTCCGCAGCAGCAGTGACTGGCCCACAGTGATCGAGTGGGGACTGCTGGGTCCCTTAAACTACCCCCCTGGGTCCAGGCCATTCCTGCAAACACATGCCTTTCCCTCTGCTCCCCAGCATGTGTCTCAAGTCCCAGATAATAGACCTCAGAGCCGAGGGCTACTGGGAGGAGCTACTGGACAAGTTCCGGCCAGACATCGTGGTTAAGGACTGGTGAGTGGGGGCCCCCACCTGAGTCTCACACTCTGCAGCCCTCCCTCTTCTCTTCCTGAGATCCCCTGTAGGGAGTGCCTGCTGAACCCGGCAGTGTCCTGGGGCACGGGCTGCCCTCCTTCCTGCTGACAGAGCCAGCACTTACTCATTCAACACCTGCCTCCCACCACCACCACTGCCTTGCACCAGCAGATGTTAACCCCAGTTTACAGATGGGGAGACTGAGGCCTACAGATGTCACAAACAGGCACGGGAGCAAAAGACACCAGAACCCAGCCTCCTTGGACCTCACAGATACTCACACGCCTCCTTGCCTGTCTGTCGCCCCTGCCCCTTTAAACTTTCATCCCATAACTCTTTCCCAAGCTCCTATTCTGTGCCCAGTGCTTTGCAACACTCTGGCCTGGCTCAGGGCAGAAGCTGAACCCTGGTGCCAGCCAGGCCCACTACTCTGAGGGGGGAGGGTGGGGTTTGAGGTGTGCAGAGCTACAGAGGTTTCGGAGTGCAGTGGGGCTGACCAGAGGCTGAGCTCTGTGCCAGCCCCATCACACAGGCCCTCCCTCCCAAACCTCCATTAAAATGTACAGGTGACACATATCTGACAGCCCAGGCTTTATCTCTGTAGAGAGCCTGTTGCTTTTTAGGTTGAAAAAAAAGATTACGTTGAAATCTCCACTGGAACACCCAAGAAGGTTGTTGCCCCTTTTCTCAGATGGGCTCATTGAGGCCCAGAGCAGACTGTACTCCCACGGGCACAGTGGGGCACAGGGAGCACTACAGCCACCTGGGCCTCATGGGCAGAGCAAGGCAATGAAACTCGGGCCCCCAGTTAATGGGCCTGCTGGCTGCCTGCTTCTAGGGCCGCCTCTGTCTTGGGTTCCCAGTCCTGAGCCCCGCCCTCCCACAGGTTCGCCCCTAGAGCAGACTGTGGCTGCACCTACCACATTCGAGTACAACTGGCCTCGGCCGACTACCTCGTCCTGGCCTCCTTCGAGCCCCCACCCGTGACCATCCACCAGTGGAACGATGCCAAGTGGACAGAGGTGAGGCCTCATCTGCTTGCCCCTCGCCACCTGCTTCTCCCGAGGCCAGGATGGCAGGAAATCAGGGGCAGCCCCAAGGCCCAGAATGCCCCAGTCCACTGCCTGGAGCTTCTGCCTTCTGGCCTGGAGGCTCAGCCTTGCAGGACTTGGCTCCACCCTTCCCTTCTCCAGCTCAGCTATCATCACCTCTCCAGTCCTAGTGATTGCTCTCTCTCCCCTCCCCCCAGGTTTCCCACACCTTCTCTGATTACCCTCCAGGCGTCCGCCACATCTTCTTCCAGCACGGAGGCAAAGACACCCAGTTCTGGGCAGGCTGGTATGGGCCCCGCGTCACCAACAGCAGCGTTGTCATCAGCCACAGGGTGACCAGGAACCCGCCCCACACCGTGGCGCAGCCCTAGACCTTGCAGGGGCCAGAGGAGGCACCCCACCTGCCCTCCGCACTCCATCCCCACAAGCCATCTCTGACTGTCCTCTGACAGCCATCCATCCGTCCTCTGCCTGGGCCAGCCGAGTGCCAAAGGTCCCTTGCAGGCAAGAGCTGAGCCTGTAGGGGGCAGCCCCAGCTCTGACCTGGGGCTTACTGTCACATAGCTCTGACTTTTTGTTGTAATAAATGTTTTCAGCAAAACTCACCTGGGGCTGGGGCTAAGGGTGGGGCTACAAGGTCCTTGGTGCTTGGGCAGAGAAGCAGCCCCTTCCCTCCAGGTAGTGACAGCACAGCTCAGCCCTGGGAGCTCTTTATTGAAACAACTCACAGCACAGCATTTGAGACAGACAGCGTTGGCCGGCTGAATCCCAGAAGGCTGAGAAACTGAGGTCCCAGCATTCTTCCCTGCCCTCCTGGCGGAGAAGGGAGCGATGCCTCCACGAAGGCAACCAGGCCTGAGCAGCCCGGGGCTGGAGGCAGGGGTGGTCCATACACAGAGACAATAAGAGCACTTGGAATCAGGGTGGCCCTGCAGCATGGCCCCCAAAGTCCGACAGTTGTGGCTTTCCTGGGGGGTACTGGGGAGGGCAGGTGCACCCTCAGCTGCTTTTATGCGCCCGCTCTTCTACATAGAGCTGCATCTGATAGACAGGAACAGACACCATAGTCAGACAGACAACCATGGCACCGCCTTTGGGGAACCCATGGGGTCTGCATCCAGGGTGGGGCTGTGTGGCCACCGCCAGGGGTCAAGAGAAGAGGGGACTGGGAGCCTTATGCCAGGCATGCCCTGTCATTTCCCCTGAGCCTCTGTCCACAAGCCATCTGGCGAGGCCTCAGCACAGGGGCTCCAAGCAGCTCACCTTTAAGATGTCTGATGTCATGGTCTTTAGAGGTATCAGTCGGGGGTCGTGCATGTGGACATCCTGCTCGTCTGCCAGGATCCAGGGGAAGTCCTGGGGAGGGGACCAAGGGAAGGGTGGCAGGGGGCCGGCCCATTGCCCATCTTCACTTTGCTCCCTGCTCCCCTTCCAGAATTGGCATCCTCGGACCTCAGGAAGCATCAGAGCCACCAGGGAATTGCTGTTGTGCAGATTCCCAGGTTCCCCCACCAGAAAGGCTTAGTCTGTAGATCTGAGCTGGCCTGGGGGCCCCAGTGACTCAACATGCCCCAAACACCAGTTCGGAAACTGGATCGAGGCTCCTCTCCTCTCAGCGCTGAGTGCCCAGGTGGGGCGTTGACAAGGTGGTGACCACAGAGCTGATGCAGGAGAGCTACTCATGCCAGGCACTGCCATAAGCAGTGTGATGAGTACCCTGCTAAGGCAACACCCCTGCTCACACAGAACTCTGATTCTCAGCACCTCCCACTGTCTCCTGCCCACCCTCCTAGACCAGTCCCATCTCTCACCTTGATGACCTGGATCTTCTCCATGTTGCGAGTGGCAGCTTCTCTCGTGTGCACCAGAACGGTGAAGGTACAGCCTAAAGAGGCCAGAGTTCGGTCAAGCCTGGGCCACCCCATGCCTGCCACTGGACACAGCCTTTTCCCACAGAGCCTAACTGGCACGGCAGCCCCACAGAGCAGAGCGTGAACCCAGTGCTCAGACAAGACACTCAACAGGGAGTCTTAACCCCAGATGGAGTCAATCAAGGAGGCCTCCTCAAGTAGGAGGGTTCTTAAGAGGGGTTCTAAGGCAGGAAGGAAGAGAAGAGGCTTGGTGCAGCCAAGTAGGGACCCAAGGACACAGGCCAACACAGAGCCATGGAAATGCCCGGGGAGGAAGGGGTGGGGACGAGCACACCTGGGGGGTTGTGGTCCAGAACAGCATCACACACACTGATCTTCAGGATGAAGGCTCGGAGCAGCTGCTCCACGTGAGACAGCAGGGAGTCGGAGCTGGGAAGGAGAGAGGAGGAGAGTCTCCCAGCACATGCACGGCCCCCTCCCCCTGGCAGGCAATCAACCCTGGAAGCAGCCCTGGGGGTACAGAGGGCCTGGTGCTTCTGAGGGCCTGCCTACTTGATTCCACATGGTTAAAATCCTCTGGGGAGTTTAAAACCAAGGCCTTGTCCCATCCCAGGCTAATTAAGTCAGAATTGGGGATGGGGGAGGGGGGTAGGCGGCGAGCATAAAGAACCCTAGTAGGTGGTTCTAATGTGCAGCCCAGTCTGAGAACCAGGACACCAGGCCAGGAAGGGACAGGGCTTGCTTGAGGCCACACAGCAAGTAGGGACAGATTCTAGTGCCCTGACCTTACCACAGGAAGCCAGCAGCTGACCAGCCCAACACAGCCACCCAAGGTCAACTTCTAGTTGACTATGGACTGGATGCTTGACTGGGAAGTCAGGAAACTGGGTCTGTGTCCTGGCTCTGGGTGACCAGGTCAAGATCATCTGAGAACCAGGACACAGTTGATTGATTTCTGCATCTATAAAATGAGGTTGGGACCAGGCATTTGCCAATGCCGTGATTTTCCAGGTGTCATACAGGAGGGTGTTCTGTGTAACCTGTGTGACGTCCACAGAGACTGCTGGGTGGCCAGCTGTGCCTCGGCCACTAACAGGCCTCGTTAAGGTGGCACACCTCACCACGTGTCCTCCCGGGCCTTTAGCAAGGCATTCAGGGGTTGCCTTAAAGGGGTTAGAGTAGGGGTATTGCTAGGGAGCCTGTGGATGGGGAACAAGGCAGCGCACCTGATGGACAGCAGCGGGGGCTGGGTGATTTCAAAGACGAATTTCTCCACTGGGCGGTGCTCCTTGTCCAAAATTACCACCACCACTTTCTCCACATCATTCTGCAAGGACAAGAACCCCCTCCTCCAGAGCTGGGTCCCCGCCTCCCCCTCCCCCACCCACTCCCCTCCCTGCCACCTGCTCCCTGCCCAGGGAAGGTTGGGAAAGACACTCGCACTCCTGCTCAGCTTCCAGGCCCAGAATCCCTGGGATCCCAGAAAGAAGTTGAGCAGGCACCCCAGTGGTACCCACGGAGAGGAAAGGATGCTGGGTCCCATTGTGATGCTAGGATGTCTCAGGGAGCAGAACAGATGGGGGAATCCCTGAAGGGCCAAGCCCAGACAGAACTTGGGGCAGAAGAAGAGAAAGGAACTTGGGAGAATGACCCCAAACCCTCAAGGCAGGCCCCACTCAGCAAATTCCAGGAACCAAGGCTCCAGGCCCAGCATGCCTTGAACATACCCCCATGCCCTGGGGCCTGTCCCTGGGCAAGGGTGGTTTCCAGAGAGCAGGGAATAGGCTTCTGGGTGTTATTAGTCATATGGACCTGAAAGGGTCCCAGCATTGCCCCATCCTGGACCATGGAGGGGCACTGGAGGCAGGGTAGGCTGGCAGCCTGGTGTTCTCACCTTCTCCAGGAGCGGCTTGACGCAGTGCAATGTGTCCTGGATATACTGGTTCAGCTCCGGGTGACAGGACATCTACACACAACCCCCACGATGGCTGGTGAGGTTGCAGCTCTGCTGGGGGGAACCCTGACACCCTCTCCAGCTGCCCAAGGCCCTGCCTGCCTTTGGAGACAGGCCCAGCTGTTCCCTAGGGCTCCCCACCAGGAGACAGACTACCCATTATGAGGCTAAGAACTGAACTATCCACAGAGGGGAAGAAGTTAGAAGATCCTAAGAATTCAGTTCCAACATTAGCATTTAATACAGCATTAGGAGTTCCTAATGCAGGGCCACTGAGCTCCTCCAGAGTCTAAGATGTCTCTAAATTGTGGAGGTTTGAGTATACAGGCGTTTTTCCAGAGAAGGGATTCAGGAATTTAATCCATTTTCAAACATTAAGAATCTGGAACTAAGGACCTGAGTGGCCTCAGGCTTAACTCCTCTTTCCTTACTTCATCTGTGGAAGATCTCATTTAAAAAGAAAAAGGGAGGAGTAAGTGAGACAAGTACCTAGTATACAGTGTTGTTTAGTTGTTAAGTTGGGTCTGACTCTTGTGACCCCATGGGCTGGAGCCCACCAGGCTCCTCTATCCATGGACTTCTCCAAGCAACAATATTGGAGTGGGTTCCCATTTCCTTCCCCAGGGATCTTCCGGCCCCAGGGATTGAACCCGGATCTCCTGCATTGGCAGGTGGATTCTTTAACACTGAGCCACCAGGGAAGCATGCTACACAGTGGGTCCTCAGTAAGTGCTGATTCTTTTTTTTCATTTTCCCTATATATCCTTTTGCTTTTTTTTTTTCCCACCCCCCACGTGTATCTTTTAAGCTTCCGCCACCTTCCAGTGTTCAGTCATTTGTTCTAATATTTACTGAGTGCTTTCTAAGGGGCAAGAACTTCTAGAGGCTGGTGATATAGTCACATGTATTTACTGCTTCCTCTGCCTTTTAACCTAAAACAAACTGTTACAATTAGGGTAAATGAGAGGAGAGAGAAGGTGCCTGAGCTTATAGGAATCCCCTCCAAACTAACCATTCATCAGCTTCAGGAGACCTTTAAAAAGATGGCGGGGTGGGGGGACTCTAATCAGAGGACCTGGTCCCTAACTTCTGGCAAGGGGAATTCCCAGTTCAGAGAGGAGGGAAGGAGATGCCATGGCAGTGAGGGATGGGAGGTTGTGGAGCTATCAGCTGCTTCTGTGAACTAGAAGGCAAGGTCAGGCCGCTGAGGAATGAGGGCGCTGAGCCTGAAGGTGGAAGAGTGAAAAATCCCCTCTCCATCCGCTCTGTGATTCGGGGGTGACCCAGTGCACCCAACCTGGCTGTGGGGGCTCACCTGGACAGGCACGTTGTACTTCTTACGCTTCTGGAAGATGCCCACCGGGTAGACCTCACGCACGTAGAGGATCAGGTGCACCGCCACCTCCAGGAACTCGCAGAGCACATCTGCCACCACTGAGAGGGGAACAGAACCCGGTGCGCTCGTGGAGGGGGGAGCCCGCTAGCCCTGGCCCTCCCTCGCCCCCTGCCCCAGATCCGCAGGTCCAGCCTCCCTACCTTGACCAAAGTTGAGGTCCTGTCGCGTGAGCGTGGTCATCCTTCCCGACACCTGGGGGGTGGGGCAGGAGCTCGTTCCAGAGGCCCAGGCAGCCGCAAGGCCCGCCCACTCCCGCTGCCCCTCCCCTCGACCTGGGAGGGAACCCGGGTAGGGCTGCCCGTCCGTTCTCATAGAACCAGAGCAGCTGGGAAAGCCCACCCCCCGCCCCCCACGCAGGTGTTAGAGCTGGGAGGCAGCCTAACGCCTACGATCAGCCTCCGTGCACTGGCCGCTTCGGCCTGCAGTCTCGTGGCGCTAGAAAAGGCCAGAGTTGTGCCCGCATAAAAGGGCAGGGCAGCGGCCGCAGAGGGAACAACTGGATGCGCAGGGCCGGGAACGTAAAACTGGACACGCGGAAAGCGAAACTAGGCTGGAATTAGGACTTCACCCCCTGCGAGGCTGGATTCCTCCCCTGCTAGAATCCCGCCCCTCCCCTCCCTCCCCGTACCGGCTCCTGCCTCGATTCCCGGCTAGGGGCCCGGCCCCCAGCGAGGGAGACCACCGACCGGGTTACTCCCGCGCGCCTCCCGCTCAACCCGCGGCAGGGGCGCCGCTCCGTGACGTCCGCGGCGCTCCGCCGGGTCCTAACGCCGGCTTCAGCCACGCCCACTTCCCTCTCAGCCAACCACGGGTGCGGGAGGGAGGGGCTGTCAGAGGGGTGGGCCCTGTCCGGGCGCCAAAGTGATCCCAAGTCCGCTAATGCTGCGCCACGCCGCTTCCTTCCAATTAAAGGTGGGCACACAAAAAAACACACACAACTTTGGTCTCCACATTGGATCGCAACATATTTTCCTCCTCAGGGGATTTCTCCCGCTTTAGGACGTAAGGGACGAGGGCAGGTAGATGTTGCTGGTGAGAGCCACTGGAGGTCACAGACGGGCACTCTGGACAGCGACATCTACCGCTAGCTCCAAAGTCACCATCCCCGGAATCTCAGCTGCCCAACCGAAAGCGAATCCGCCGGCTCCGGGGCGGGGATAGGGGAGGGCCGGCGAACACCTGGGACGTCCCCGTTCCCACCCTCATCTGGAGCCTAAATGCAGCCAGTCTTTACCTCCCAAGAAGAAAAAACCTCCCGGGATATGCATCGTAACAATAGCTGACATTTATAGAGCCTTTTCCCGGGTGGCTCAGCGGTAAAGAATCCGCCTGCCCATGCGAGAGACGCAGGAGACAGGGTGAAGAAGATCCACTGCAGGAGGAAATGGCAACTCACTCCAATGTTCTTGCCTGGATAAGCCCATGGACAGAGGAGCCTGGCAGGCTGCAATCCATGGGATGGGGTCTCAAAGAGTCGAACACGACTGAGCATGTACACAAAGCACAAGAACAAGCCAAGTGCCAGAGACTGAGCTAAGTGTGTCCGTGAACCAGCTCACTAAATTCTCAAAACAATTCCGCTGCAACAGTTGCTATTATTGTCCCCGTTTTACAGACGAGCCAAACAAGGGTCAGAGGGGTGAAGTAACCTGCCCGGGTTACCTAGCTACTGGGGGAGGGTGTGGACACAGATGTCTTCTGCCACTTCACTTTATAGCCCAACTGTTCCCCAGAGGCATGGACTCTGGAAGGGCTGAGAGAATCCTGGGAAATAATATTAATATTAAAATAATTACTGACATGAACACCCACTATGTTTCAAGTACTGATTTCTTTAATTTTGTCATTAACAATAACAGCCAAGCCTCCATTTTACAGTCCTACTTCATAGATGCCTTCAAAACTGCCTCAGAGATGTTTCCTAATTTGCCCAAATCACACAGCTGAAATACAAACCCAGTTCTGACTTCTACTCTAACTCCAGGGCTTCACCATATTTTCAACTCCTTTATTTTACAGGTGGAAAAACCAAGGTCAGGGAAGTGGCTGTGGAGTTATGGACAACAGACCAGGGACAGAAATCCGGGGATCTTGTCTTTGACCTCCAGGGACACGAAAGCATGTTAGAAATCACGCCCATCTGTTGGTACACAGATCTAGCCAGGAAAGTTTACTGTATACTGCTTAGTATCAGAAACCTGCACCCCTTTCACCCCAGATGCTTTCAAACCTGCCTTCACACATTTCATATGGCAGTGGTGATGGGGGAGAGAATAAGTAACCTGGCCCATTAAGCCAAAAATGCTAGCAGAGCATTTCTCAGAAGCAGTCCCAGGAAATCTGCATCAAAATCCCCGGGGAGCCTGTTAAACACTTGGAACCTGGGCTTCCCAGACCTATGAGATCAGTCGGGGTGCACAATAGGGCACTGGCCCTTTAACAAGCTCCCAGGGGCCTGATGCTGAAGAAGGTATGGGAATTGCAACCAACCTAATTGCTTAGGGAAAGTCTGCATTTCATAAAATTGCAATGTTTAACCCAATAGAATGAAGGATTTAATTTAGAAATGGATGTGCCTGGCAGCATATTCTGGGCACAGCAATCCTTCCCCCGATCTGGAGACCCCACCCACATCACATAGGAGAGGACCATTTCCATATGGAGCCAGCTGAGCAGCTCACTTGTTTGTAGGCAGGTGTCCCTTGGCTCCTTGAGACTTAATCACTGTGGATACTTGGGAAACTGGGGAAAATGAGTGTCCCTCTTTGCCCCCCCGGAAGGCTGCTCAAGCAGAATTTTCATTGGTAATAGAAAGTGGCAGTCTTAAGGGGGCAGTTTCTTGTGAAAAGTCCCTTAGGATGGAGCTCTAGGTAGCAGAAGCTCAGAGCCCAGTTACTCCTTCGGGGTGGCCTCCAATGCACAGTGTAAGTGACCTGGGGACTCATGCCGGTGTTCCTTCCATTGACCCTAAGCTCCAGCCCCCTGCCCTAAGAAGACATAGTGCAAGCCACTCAGAGGTCTCCTGCCACACACAGCTAAAGAACTTCAGAGAAACCTTGGTAGACAAACACCCCAAAACTCACATTTTTCCAGTGAGGACACTGAGGTCCAAACAGCTTTGTCTGACCCTGGGGTACCTACCTTGTCAACTAGAAACTGCATAAAAATACCTGTTTGGGGCTTTGGATTCAGAGCTAGCCATAAACAGAGGAAGGGGGGCTAGGAGACAGATGAGGAGGGATCAAACTAATCTGACTCCATCTCCCAAAAGGCCTCCATCTCATTTGTGAAATGAATGGGCTGGACAGATGTTCCCTAAACCTCTGATGACCTCGGGGTTCCAAAGGGGCCAAGACTGGGGATAGGCAGGGGCAGGGGGCCAAATCAGCATGGGACCCTGAGAGAGTTCTGTGAGAAGTCATCTGTCACTTCTGTCCACGTGGCATCTGATTTTTCGTATCTTAATCACATCAGCATGATGGATGGTCATGGGACCTAGATTACATTATGGAGTTAATGTATTACATTTTTGAATACCCATTTGCTGGGAGTCTGTTTTTCAAAGTTATTTCCATATTCTTCACCATAACGACAAGATGTAGGAGGGCACCTGGGAAGGAAGGGTAGATATTTAGGAGGAGAAAGAGCTTATTTGCCAACTGCAGCAGGTTCCTGAGGGTCTTCAATGGGAACAGAAAGAAACTCACTCCCTAGAGACATTTAAATTGAAACTGAGAGAAGATGAGATGTAAGAATTTTGCCAAGACTGCACAGACAAAGGAAGATTCCTGGGGTTCACTGAACAACATACAATGAACGAACAGGGTATAACAACAAGCAATGAAGTGTCCAGACCCCTAAGATGTTTCCTCTCATTCCCACCAGGATGATCACAGGACATATCATCCATCCCATCCCTGCCTAAGGTTCCCAGGACACCAGACACAGGAAGGCGGGAGGGGCCACAAGACAGTCAGCCAAGTTTAGCCTGGTGACAATCCCACTGTCACCAGTGGACAGTGCTGACAGTGGGATTCACCGCAATGTTCAGGAACCCAGCCAGCTGGGACGCCCCCTGAGCAGAGGCCCAGCCTCATTCATTCTCTGGGTTCAGCACCTCCCCAGTGCCTGGCCAGATCCAGGTTCTAAATGAACGTGTGTCCAGTGAGCGAATTAGAAGAATCTGAAGGAATGAAATGATGGTGGATAGTGACTTACTGGCACTTGCCTGACATGAGTCCTTATTGAGTCCAGATGAAGAGCAAAGGCCTCTGATTTCAGTGGATGGGCTCTAGGTGGTGGTATGCAGAGAAGAGCTGCTTTCACAAACAAGCAAGAGCTGCAGAATGCATTCCCTACAGTGCCCCTCACACCCTGCTGCAAGAGGCTGCTGCTTCTGTCCCTACCACTGCCCCTTAACCAGATGAATCTCGATGTCTTCATCTGTAAAATGGGATCGTGGTAGCACCAATTCCATAGAGTTGAGCAAGGAATACATGTGATAATGTTTGTAAAGACACAAAGTGTACAACGTCTGGCACATAAATACCCAATTAATGGCTGTGATGACAATGATATTAAGGTTGACACACACACACCACCTAAGCCCCTAGAGCAAACACTCTGGACCAGCCATCACGCCTTTCAAAACCCCATCCAAAGCATCCATAGCTGTGACCCTCTTGCTATTTCCATTTCCCCAGGCAGCAGGCAACCCCCCAAATGCCCTGAAGGGGGACGCGCATCTTCATGGCCCAAGATGTCTAAAGATAAGGAGCTACAGCTGAAATCAGCGCCTCTCCCTACTCATCTGGCCTTCTGGTGTGAGGCCGGACTATGCAGCTGCCCCAGATCCTGGGGTCCACTGCTGACCTCAGACTCAGGTCAAAGCCCTGGCCTTAGCCCAGTAGCACTGGACGGCTTCCAATACATCACCAACCAGGGCAGCCCTCATGCCATTTCCTCCCCAAGGTTCTGCTGACTTTCTAGTGTCATTGATCCCCTTGTTGGTCACGGGACCTTACAGATAATTTCTTCTTGAACTTTGAAACTTTATTCACAGAAGTGCACAGAGACACTAACTGTTATTCACATTTTAGGGGTTGCTGGGCCCTCTGAAGTCATCCTGGACCACAGGGTAAGAGATCTTGATCCAGCTCAACTGCAACTTTTTAAAAATAACTGCTTTACTGAGATATAATTAAATAAATAATAAATATAATTCAATAAAGAATCCTTTTTAAAGCATGCAGTTTGGTGGGTTTTAATATAGTCACAAAATTGTGCATCCATTGCCAATATCCAATTCTAGAACATTTTCTTTGCTCCAAATAGAAAAACCCACACACATATTGGCAGCCACTTTCCTACTCCCGCCTTCTCCCAACTCCTGGCAACCAACCCCTAGTCTACTTTCTGTCTCTATGGATTTGCCTATTCTGAACATTTCATGTAAATCACACAATACACAGCCTTTTATGTCTGGTCTGTTTCACACAGCATACTGTATTCAAGGTTCATCCAGACTGTGGCATGTATTGGTATTTCATTCCTTTCTGTGGTCAAATAATATTCTACCACATGAATATACCACATTTTGTTTATTCACTCATCAGGCTATGGGTATTTGAGTTGTTTCCACTTTGGCCATTCAAACATGGAGAAACTGAGGCCCAGAGTCACAAAACCTGGATGGGACAGGATTCCAGACTTCTCCTAACATCTACCTTTCCCCACAGCATCACTCTGGGAGGGCCCAGAGAACAGAATCCAAAAGACCACCCTACCAATGAATATCCATCACAACAGCATGGGAACCAGAGGAGCCAATAATTCACTTCTGGTTCAGTTAATGCTGAGCCACAGCTTCATCCTGGACAGGGGGAATCATGCCCACTGTCCTCCTCCCAGGCCCAAGCTACCACTGCCTCTTTTCTGCGGCAGTTTCCAGCTGGTCTCCCTGCTTTTGTCCTTGCCAAATGCAGTCTATTCTTAACTTTGGGAATCAGAGCCAATTAGTTAAAACCTAAATCAAATCATGCAGGGTTTCCTTGGTGGCTCAGCGGTAAAGAATCCGCCTACCAATGCAGATTGAATTCGGGTTCAATCCCAGGGTCAGGAAGATTCCTCTGGAGAAGGAAATGGCAACCCGCTCCAGTATTCTTGCCTGGGAAATCCCATGGACAGAGGAGTCTGGCAGGCTATACAGTCCATGGGGTCACAAAAGAGTAGAATATGACTTACCAACTAAACAACAAGTCAGATCATGTCTCTGCTCAGTTCATAACCCAGTCCATACTGGAGCCCAACAGGCTGATAATATTCCTATTACAATAACAACAGTCGATAATTTTTCTAGATCATATCCTGTGGGGCCAGGACCTTAGGAACATTATCTCCTTACACAGCCACTGCACTTAATCCTTGATTCTTGAGAGTTAGGGCTAACGGTGAGCTCAGAGAGGTTAGGCCACTTGAAGGAGAGGGGGAATGGCATCAGAAAAGGAGCCCAGGCATCTACCTGACTATAGAGTGGAGCTCTTAAACCTCTGAGCCATAATTTGCCACCCTCCGGAGAAAGAAGACGGTCGAAATAGAGGCCGCAGGGACAGCTCTGGGGGCCAGGCAAGACTGATGGTTCGCGCAAACCCGGCCCGCCCCACCGCTCTTTGATCTTTGCTGTGCTGGTGGCGCCACTGACCCCGCCGTGAGTTATGGGGGCCGCGGGACCCATACATAGCATTCCTGGACTCCCAGGGTCAGCACTCTGTGAGTGATGAATGAGCCGGCCCCGAGCGCTGGCTTTGTCCTGCCTGGACCGGGTTTTGGAGCGTCAGACCTATTTTGGACCGGGCGTGGCAAGAGGCGCAGTGTGTGTGTGTGTGTGTGTGTGTGTGTGTGTGTGTGTGTGTGTGTGTGTGGTAGTGGGACTGTCTTTTTGTGTGTGAGGTAGGGGGACTGTCTTTTTCCCCCTTCCCTCGCACTGTTTGTGTGTGTGTGTGTGTGTGTGTGTGTGTGTGTGTGAGGTAGGGGTACTGTCTTTTTCCCCTTCCCTCCCAGGGTGTGAGAGTGGGAAGGGGGCTCTAGTCCAGCCGTCAGTGCGCCCGAGTCTCATCTGATAACGCTTTTAAGACCCCCTAGAATCCCACATGGAAGAGCGACCCCTCCCAGAACCTCGCCCCCAACTCCGTTCACTTTCCGAGGCTGCAAAGGCCCGGCGGTGCCTGGTTCCGCCTTCCTCGTACCGGGCGTTTCTTCCGTCCCATTTGACAGCCTAGGCGGAATAATCCTTTTGGAGAACCGCCGGCCCCTGCTCGGCCAGACTCGCCTCAACTAAGCGCTCAGCCCCAATTCATTGTTGGGGTCCGCCAGGGACCCCCTGCCGGGGCCCTTTGTCGCCCGCTCCCGGACGGGCCGCTCCAGAGGCGCCACCGCTGCCCGCGCCCCGCCCGTCCCACGCGCCCCGGGCCGCGCCGAGGCGGCTCTTACGCACCGGGAGGAGTGGGCCCGCCTCTCCCGGTGCCCGCAAGGCCGCCCGGCTGCGCCCGCCTTTGTCTACCTTCTTTGTCTGCCCCGCGCCCTCGCGGCGGCGGCGGCGGCTAGGGCTCTGGGGAGCCGGACCGGAACGCCGAGCGCAGCTGGCAAGGGCGCGCTGGCCGGGAGCGTGCTGGGCCCGGCTCGGCCCAGGGCTGCCCCTCGGCTGGGGGCAGCAGAGCCCTCTCCCCGCCACCCCTCCCTCTCCCCTCCCCGTGTTCCCGCCCCCTTCCCTCCCGCCCGCCCCCCTCCCCCTTCCCTCCAGCCCGGCTCAGCCTCGGCACATCCTCCTGCCGCCCGCGCACCTCTCCTCGAGGTCCTGGCTTCGCGGCTCTGCCCTCTGCTGCGCTCGGCTTCCGCGGGCGCTCGGCCGCGAGCCCCTCGGCCCCCGCCCCGCGGGTCAGACAGGTAAGGCATGGCCTTGGCCCGCCCCCGGCCCCGCCCTCCCGCCTCACCTAGTTGCGCGCCCGGACAAAGGTGGGCTACCTGGAGCGCTCAGGAGCCAGGCGCGCTGGGGACTGAGGCTGGAAGTGAGGATGCTGCTTTCTTCCCTGTCCTCCCGACCCTCGGACACGTCGGTCGGTGGGTCCGCCGCCTCCTCTCCTCGACGCGTCTCCCCTCAGCTCCTGGCTCTGCTCCTGAGCTCCTCGTCTGCCCACCTTCCTCCGGTCACCGACTTTTCCACGTTGTGACACTGCCTCGCGTGAGCCCTCGCCTCGCTCTCCCGGACTCATTTTTCGCCCACTCTCCTCCTCCGCACTAGCCTTCTCGCTGTGGGATCCGGTCTCTCTTTGTCTCTCTGTCTCTGAGTCTCCGGGTGGTCTCTCGGCTAAGGATCCCAGTCTGACGTTGTTTGAAGAAGCTCGAAAGACTCCCCGAGCCCCGGGCAGAGCTGGCAGGAGTGTCCTCGGCTTTTAGCAAGGCTACCTACGGGGCTGGAGTGTGCGCAGGGAGAGGGAGGCTCTAGGTGCGCCCCGGCCCGGGCCCTCCCATCCCGACCCGGGTCAATTCCACGCCCTAGTGATCCCGACGGCGCTGGGCTAGGTCTTCTGGCCCCGGTTCAGGCCCTCTCCCTGCCCACTGCCTGCTTTTCTCCAACCGCGCACCGGGGGCTCAGGCGCCTTGAGGGAACCAGGTTTGAGACGTGAGGCCTCTCGGGTTCCCGCGAAGTCCTCCCTTGCTCCACCGGGTGCTCCCTCGGCCCTCGCCTCGGTCTGCTCTCTCTTGCTCAGAGCACTCTTCCATGCTGCCCACCTCCCAGCCTGGTGGCATGGAAGAAGTGCCCTAGTGTTGGTTCAGTACCCCTCCGAAGTCAGGCAGACGGAGCCCGAGGGACAGATCCTGGACAAAGGAACGTACTTCTCTGAGCCTCAGTGTCCCCTTGATAACTCGGGGATAATAGCACCGACCTACAGGGATGTGTGTGGAAACGGTGAAAAACCATATGGAATGTCAGCGCAGCACGCACTCGGTGGCCATGGGTGATTCTACAGTCTCTGGGTGGGTGGGGACGAGGCTCCACAGAAAGGGGGAAACGGATCCAAAATTCAAGGCTTAGAGACCCTGAAAAGAAACCTGACTATGGCCCCTCCACTATCACAATCACCTCCCCCTACACACTCTTCCAGGCACTCTTCTCTCTTTCTCTCCCTCCTCTTCTCTCCTTGTCCTAAAATCAGAGCTTAAAAATCAGAATAAAAAGGGCCTCTGCTTTCAAAATGAGATCAGTGTGGCTATTGATGTTGCCAACAGCTGGTCATTGATTGAGAGACATCCGTGTGCCTCATTGCCAATTCCGAATCTCCATCTTGCACCCATTTCTTTTTTATTGTTTTTTAAAAATATGTATTTATTTGGCTGCACCGGGTTGTAGTTGCCGCATGTGGGATCGAGTTCCCTGATGAGGGATGGAACCTGAACCCCCTGCATTGGGAGTGCAGAGTCTTAGCCACTGGACCACCAGGGAAGTCCCTCTATTTCTTTTTCAGTGTCTCTCACTTACAAGACCACTTCCTTTCTGCGGGGTGGGGGGGTGGGTGGGGAGGATTGTCTTTTGGATGCTGAACCTGCTGGGGAATCACTCAAACCCTCTGACCATCTGTGTCATCATGACAGGTGGCACACGACTCCAGGAGTCAGGCAGTGATGTGGACTTAGTGGCATAATGCGGGCAACTTTATAACATCTCCTGACTGGCAGGTTCTAGATTCTCCTAGCTGAGTTTTTCAGCCCCAGCCAGGACTGGCAACCAGAGCCTTTCTCTTTAGAGAGGGAAGAATGGGACTGAGAACACACACACCCACACATATACCATCCAGACTCCTGTTCACCCATCCTTCCTGCCACTTTCACTGCCTTCCTCTATCCCTAACCCCCTCAATGGCTCCTTGTTTCCACTAAATTAACGACCTTGCCTGCCTCCCACCACGCCCCCATCAGCATCAGAGTTTTCGGCCATGATAGAAGGCTGACCGTCTCCATGCCCTGATGGACTCTGAACTCTTCCCTCTATCTGAAATGTCTCCCCTTGCAGGCCAAGGTCAGATGGCCCGGCCTGTGGGAAGCCCTCCTGCTCCCCCTTTGCCTCCCTGTCTCTCCTGGGCTGCACTTCCCTGGACGGCATGGGTCTTGTTCCACTTATGGTCCCAGTGCCTGAGACACAGCAGGTGCTCTGTCCATATTTGTTCTGATGAATGGAATCCTTGGCTAAGGGGACAGGGATGAAAATTGCAAACTGCAGGTTATCCCTGGGTTCCACTGGGTCCTGCTGGCCAGGCCAGGGGCAGAGTGGGCTCTAGAGCAAAGGACCAGAGCTGGGGCAGTTGGAGAGGGAGCAATTCTCCTGGAAAGTCCCTGAGGCACCAGGGCCTCTGCATGTCTCCAGAAGTTGAGGATGACTTTTGTGCCTGATTGTAGCAGAGGTAATAGACCAGACAGGGAAGCAGCTGCCTGAATTCAGCAGACTAGCTTAGCAGCTCTGTGGCCTGCACCGTCACTTGTTTCAGCCAGAAACGTGACAGAGCAGAGATTTTGCATCCTGGCCTCCCTGATTCCGCATTCTGAGGTGAGCAAGAGCTGGGCATGTTCCTGGGGTGGGGAGGAGTCATCGGGCATCACTCCACTCGCTCCTTCAGGTGAGATTCCCTTCTCTTGCTGCTCCATGCCCTCTGCTTGTCCAACCCCAGCTCTTCCTCTCAAGGGGGCCAGTGGAGCACACGTCTTCCCAGGAAAGACCCTGCCCCCACGCCAGGTCCCAGCTTTGGCAGCCACCCACCCCCCAACTACAACACCATGGCCTGGCATTGACTGTCTGAGACACTTCCCTGAGTGGGTATGGGGGCACAAGTACTAGAATCCAGAGCAGCTGGGATGATATAATTGCAGAACCTCAAGTTTTTAGGAGCCCCCTCTGTGCCAGCCACTGGGGTAAGGCCCCATTTTGTCATATCTAAAAGTCAGAGCTTCAGCACTGGTATTAGTTACTGAGTAAGCAGGAGACATCAAGGTCAAAATGTGGCCTTTGAAGTCAGGTGGCCACAAGTTCAAATCCCCACTCTCCCATTCACTCTACTGTGTAACCTTGAGCAAATCCTTCAAATCTTTGTCCTGATGTTGATCCACTGTTACTGTCATTATTACCTGAAAAATATTGTCCACTTCAAGGGGCTAAATTAGATAATACACATAAAGCCCTAGGTCTTAAGAATAGTCGATGCCCTGTAAATAATACCCAAACACACACTGACTTTTCAGATGTGGGACTGAAGCCCAGAAAGGTTAGTTGGCTTGCCCAGGGTCACACAGCTATTAAATGCTGGAGCCAGGATGCACAGCCAGGCTTGCCTGACTCCAGCTGTCTTCCTACCCGACACTGGCCTCTTCCAGAACTGACAGCAGGCATTCTATCACTTGATGATTAAGTGATGGGTCCAACAAAATTGTCTGGGAACCAAGATAATGACATTTGGGGGATGAGGGCACCAAGGGGATGGCTTAGGAGAGGAGGAAGAGGGCTGGCCAGTACCTGTAATGTACCAGGAGATGATAGGACTCCACCCAACTTCCCCCCTCCAAATAATACCCTTACATAGAATTTTTTGAGGTGTGAGGCCTTGGGAGGGTGGGAATTCCCAAGGCTGCTGATGGAAAAAATAAAAGCAGATGGAGCTGCCCCTGTGGAGAAGCCAAACCTCATTTGCCAAGACAATGGTCCCCTCCAGGCGGGCCTGGGCCTGTGCTGACCTGCCCCACCGAAGCCATCAATCACCCCACTGAGGACTGAGGATGGGGCTACCTGTGTCCACCCCCCGCACATGCAGGCGCAGATGCATGAACACTTCAGGAACCCACCCCCACGCCCCACGCCCGCTCTTCCCCCTCCTCATAATTACAGCAGCTACTGTTTATTGCACCCTTACTGGGTACCACTCACTGTATACCTTTACCTCCCTTCATTCTCAAAACCTCCAGCATTTTACAGGAGAGGAAACTGAGGCTCAGAGGGGTTAAATGATTTGACCAGGGTCACACATTTTCACTCTGTTCAGGGGGCTCTCCCATGGCTCAGATAATGGGTTTGGATTGACATGTGTGTGTTTGAATCAGTAATAATTATGTCTGTGCCTCCCTCTGTCACTGGGCGTGTGGCCTCCCTGCTGGGTCACAGTGGGGACCTCTAGATGGCAAAGAATGTGTTTTTACCCACAGATTAGAAGCTCCGTCCAGCAGAGTTTTCCCCAGGTCCTGGGAATATCCGAGGCCAGAGTTGTGGGTCCCCTTGCAGACTGGGAAATCCCTAAGGGAAGCAGTCAGGTCTCCCCCATTAGACTGGAGGCTTCCTGGGGCAGAGGCTGCTTTTGTTACTCAAACCAGAGCTCCCTGAGGACAGCAGCTGTGTCTCATCAGTCTTAGAGTCCTCCAAGGTGAGACCTAGATCTTCCTTGTTAACCATGAGAGCTCCCCAAGGCAGGGCTTCTGTCCCAGTCAGAGTTTACTGGCAGTTTCCAGAAGCAGGGACCAGGTGTTCAGACTGGAGCATCTTCTCTTGCATGGCACTCAGGCCCTGCACCCAGAGGGGATCAGCAAGTGTTGACTACCTGATGTTACTCTCCATCCTGGTGCTGCATGGTCAAGAAGCAGAATTCTCTGTGTGAAACCGGGTTGGCAGATCTGTGAGGGATGGGTGGGGCTCTGGCTGTTCTGAGGCCTGGGGAGGGGCTGAGAGGCTCCTTCCTGTTGAACAGGTGTCACTTTAAGGGTGCAGAGCCTCAGAGAGGCAGGGTAGATGGGTAGGGACTAGCTCAGGACTGTCAGGGTCAACCTGCCAACAAGCACCCTCCACCTAGGGCAGCTGTTTCAAGTCTCACCCCCAACACCCCCCAGTAAGCTCATCTTTGCTACCTTCCCACCCACCTGCACTGCCGGAGTTCCTTCCATACCTAGAAATGTCCCCTCCCCCAAACACACAGAAGTTCGAATTTCCTAAATAGTCAAATCTCATGCCAGGTTAATAATCCCATTTCACAGACAGAGAAATTATGACTCATGATGAGGTGTGATGGTGGGAGGAATTGTGGGAGGCACTAGAGAGGCAAACTCTGGTCCCAAATTGCCTTAGGAGGAGCCCAGCTGGTGAAATTAAGATCCATCTCCCCCTCCTCCACCCTCACTGAGGACAGAACTATTTTGTGACTATTTATTTATTTGTTTATTTTTGGCTGTGCTGGTTCTTTGTTGCTGCACAAGCTTTTCTCTAGTTGCAGCAAGCAGGGGCTACTCTCCAGCTGAGTTGTGTGGGCTTTTCATTGCTGTGACTTCTCTTCCTACAGAGCATGAACTCTAGGGCAAGTGGGCTTCAGTAGTTGTGGCTCTGGGCATTAGAGCACAGGCTCAATAGCTGTGACACACAGGCTTAGTTGCCCCAAGGCATGTGGGATCTTCCTGGACCAGGGATCGAACCCATGTCTCCTGCACTGGCAGGCAGATTCTTTACCACTGAGCCACCAAGGAAGCCTAACACAACTATTTTGATTGAACAATTACAACTTCTCATTTTCCAGCCCTGGGGGAATCAGCTCCCCTTAAAGAAGATAGGAATCTGCTCCTAGGGAACCAGGACCTCTAAGACCCCCACCCCCAACTGGAATTCCAGATTTGTGGAGCTGACTGCCCAGTGGCCCCACTGTTCTAAGAGCAGAAGGGGGGACTTGAGGATGGCCATCTCCACTGTTCAATTCCAACCATTTCAGGAAGTGTATGACGAAATCATGAGGAGGCGTCAGAGGGAAGAGTCTGGCCGATTAGTCCCAAGTTAGAGCATTCCTTCTAACAAAGTCTGTCCTGAGCACTACTGAGTTGGGGTTCTGGGCTTGCAAACACTGCCCCTGGGGCTCCCAGGTGTGAGAGTGAGGCGAAAGTTCTTCGTGTATAAAAGAGCTGATCTCTGCTCTATGTGTTGTGGAAATGTCCCCTGAAGAGTTTTAAGCTGGAAAGCTAGTGATTGGATTTGTCCTTCTGATCACAAAGCTGAAAATGTTTTGGTGATAAGCCAGGGCCAGGGCAGACAGCAGCACCGGAAGTTGTCTGGGTTATCGGAAACACGGCAGGGAACGTGGCATGGCAGGGAACGCGGCACCCACTTGGAGCCCAGTGTGACCTGAGGCTGCTGCTCTGAAGGACAGAATTCAGCCCCTTAGGGTCAGGATCCCCAGAGGGGAATGGTGAGATGCCCGGAAGGCCACAAAACCCCAGACCCATTTCTCCCATGAGCTGGGAGGGCTCAACACCTGAGCCCAAGAATACTGACTCCCAGACTACCCCAGAGTAAGGCTGGGTTCTCTCAAGGGAACAAGATCCCCATGGAGATGTTTCTTGACTTCTTAAGGGTAGAGGTCTCTTCTAGTCCAGGTTTAGCAGAAGGCAGCTACCTTCCAGTTTCTTTCTTTCTTCTGTTTATTTTATTTAATCTTGGCTGCACTGGGTCTTTGTTGCTGCGTGCAAGCTTTTTCTAGTTGCGGTGAGCTGGGGCTTTTCCCTAGTAGCAATGCTCGGGCTTCTCATTGCAAGGGCTTCTCTTGTTGCAGAGCTTGGGCTCTAGGGTAGGCGGGCTTCAATAGTTGCACCTCGTGGGCTCTGTAGTTGTGGCACACAGGCTTAGTTGCCCTGCGGTGTGTTGGAACTTTGTTCCCCGACCAGGGATCAAACCTGTGTCCCCTGCCTTGGCAGGTGGATTCCTAACTTGACCACCAGGGAAGCCCCGACCTTCCAATCTCTTATGAGTTAAAGAGGGTTAGAATGTTTCTGTGTGGAGCATCATTTTAAGACCTGAGCTGTGGCCAGGGATGTGGCAGGAATTAGAACCCTTCTCTCTCCATTTCCCTGACCCCCCAGCACTGTGCACCCCTTTCTGAGGAGCCCTTGAAAGATAGGTGCCCCAGTCATCCCAGAGACCCCAGTGCTGGTCTCAGGATGTCCATCCCAGCAGCTCGGTGGGTTAGGATCTCACCTGTGCTGGAGGTTAGGCATGATTGGAGAGGTGGCCAGAGCAAGGCAGAGCTCCTCCAAAATCAAGTGAGAGGGAGGGCTGGCCCAGGAGTGAGCTTCTTATCATCACACATAATTGTGTTTTATTTTGTCTCTCTTTCTCTCTCTCTCTCTCTCTTTTTTTTTTTTTTTTGGCAAGGAGCTTGTGGGAGCTTAGTCCCAGCCAAAGATTGGACTCATGCTCTCCAAAATGAAAGTGCAGAGTCCTAACCACTGGACCATCAGGGAAGTCCCACATATTGTCTTTGAACATTCACAGATATATCCTGTGAATTCATGCTGCTTTGACACTTGTCCCTGGCCCCTGGGGGCTCACTCCAGAACCAGGAGAATATGAGATGTCATCCCTCCCCACAGGGGGCTGTCAGTTGGACGGGCAAACAGATGGAGGATCTTATCACCATGGATCATAAGTTCCCAGGCTCCATTGGCAGAGGGCCCTGGAGACCACTTAATCTAACTAATCTACTAATCCAGTAGTCTGCTTCCACTATGCTTCCCATCTGTTTTATTTATTTATTTATTTATTGAGCAGTGCCGATCATTTCCCATGAAATCTTATCCATAATCCCAGATGTTCAGTTGCTGAGTTGTGCCCAACTCTTTGTGACCCCATGGACTGCAGCATGCAAGACTTCCTTGTCCTTCACGATCTCCCAGAGTTTGCTCAAACTCACGTTCACTGAGTCGGTGGTGCCATTCAAGCATCTCTTCCCCTGTTGCCCCCTTCTTCTGCTGCTCTCAATCTTTCCCAGCATCAGAGTCTTTTCTCGTGGGTCGGCTCTTCATATCAGGTATCCAAAGTATTGGAGCTTCAGCATCAGTCCTTCCAATGAATATTCAGGGTTGATTACCTTTAGGATTGACTGGTTTGATCTCTTTGCAGTCCAAAGGACTCTCAAGAGTCTTTTCTAGCACCACAGTTCATAAACATCAATTCTTCTGTGCTCAGCCTTCTTTATGGTCCAGCTCTCACATCCATACACGACTTTTAGAAAACCATAGCTTTGACTATATGGACTTTTGTCAGCAAAGTGATGTCCCTGCTTTTTAACATGCTGTCTAGTTTTGTCATAGCTTTTCTTTGTCTTTTAATTTCATGGCTACAGTCACCATCCAAAGTGATTTTGGAGCACAAGAAAATAAAGTCTGTCACTGTTTCCATTTTTTCCCCATATTTGCCATGAAGTGATGGGACCAGATGCCATGATCTTAGTTTTTTGAATGTTGAGTTTTAAGTCAGATTTTTCCCTCTCCTCTTTTACCTTCAACAAGAGGCTCTTTAATCTCAGTACTAAGACCAAAAAAGGCATGATTTTAAGAGCAATGTGGCACCCCACCACCACCACTAATTTCTTCCCCAAATCAAAATTTTTTTCCATCTCATGAAGATACAACTTCAAGCCCTACTTTCACGACTGTCTTCAGCCTCTCCTCCTTGGAGGTGCTGTGCAACCTCTGTTACGCCCAATGTTCCATACTGCCTACTTCAAAGTAAATCAGTGAGAAAAAGAGAAGCTATCCTCAATGGCATAAAAGAAGACAGTGGATGTCAGTTGCATTTGTCAGTATGAAGTGGAGCCTCTAACTGGCTTTGGTTGTTGGTGCCCAGAAAATCCTGGAGAGTGTAAATAAGTCGTAGCAAATGTCAACAGTTCTTTTAAATTGCTCACATTTCATCCCTGGAACACTCTTCACTGACCCAGGAGAAGCCCAAGTTATGGTGGGGCTGTGCCCGAGTTAAAATTGGGTAGAGAACGCATTAGAGAGTGGCTGTTGCTTCCCAGGTGGTGCTAGTGGTAAAGAACCTGCCTGCCAATGCAGGAGACATAAGAGACGTGGGTTGAATCCCTGGGTTGGGATGATCCCCTAGAAGAGGCATGGCAACCCACTCCAGTATTCTTGCCTGGAGAATCCCATGGTCAGAGGAGCCTGGCAGGCTACAGACCACAGGGTCACAAAGAGATGGACATGATTGAAGTTTACCTACAGTATGGGCTTCCCTAATAGTTCAGTTGGTAAAGAATCTGCCTACAATGCAGGAGATCCTGGTTTGATTCCTGGGTTGGGAAGATGCCCTGGAGAAGGAGTAGGCTACCCACTCCAATATTCTTGAGCTTCCCTTGTGGCTCAGCTGGTAAAGAATCCTGCAATGTGGGAGACCTGGGTTGGGAAGATCCTCTAGAGAAGGTAAAGGGTACCCACTCCAGTATTCTGGCCTAGAAAATTCCATGGACTGTATAGTCCATGGGGTCACAAAGAGTCAGACACGACTGAGCGACTTGCAGCTTGCAAAATAGTTTTAAAACATTTAAAAATTAAGGCTAGAATCAAATGCTTAGAGAATCCCTGAAACATGTCTATGAAATATGGTGGCTCAAATGTATCACTTTCGCACTCAAGATGGAGATCCAGGGTGAAAGGGTGGGGGTTGATAGCTAAGATTTCTCAGTGGGTGGTTGTCTGGCTCACAGCCTGGACGGAGTGTCATAACCCCTCAGCTCCATCAGAGCCTCACTGATATCCCTGGCTTGGGATTCCCATCTAACCCTCTTCAGCCAGCCCTGCTCCCACCTCCCACCCCCATCCTGCCGCCCTCTCCCCTCCAACCCATCAAACATTGGGTGAGCTAATCAGTAAAGGAGGAATTCAGGCCCCACAGTTGTCTGCCAGGCGGGTAGGCAGGAGGCTCCGCCTAGTCTCCTGGCCCCTAAATGCAAGGCTGTTGTGGGGAGAGGGGGTGGGGGCTCAGGAGTCAAAGCAGGCTCCAGACTCCATTAACTGCCTTCATTTGCATGTGACACTGCATCCCTGCGGGCTTCTGGATGGAGACCTGGCTGGCAGTTTAACTCCACACAGTATGGGGACAGGATGAGGGCTTGAAACAAACCCCTTCCTCCTCCTTTGTCAGTTTCCTCTTCTCAGCTGCCAGAGCCTGGCCTGGCTCCTGGGCCCTGACTGCACTCACAGCAATGGCAGGAGATTACATGGGAGAGGCAAGCAACCCCCCACTGAAGCTCAGAGGAGGGGTGAGGGGGTGCAAGGACTGACTGTCCGTGTGTGCTGGGTGCAGACCCTGAGGTGGAGCTTTATCACTCACCAGCGGTGTCACCTTGTGCTTGTGGCTCACTCTCCCAGAGCCCGTGTTTTCTCGTTTTAAAAATATGGAGAACGACCTGCCATATGCAGGGCAGTTGAGAGGATGCAATAAAAAATGGATGAAATAAGCTTGTAAGAGCCTGGCTTCCCAGCCGCTCAGGGAACGGCAGCTCCTATGGTGACAATTGCTCTAGCTTCGTTTCGTTTTTAAGGAGCCACTATTAGATCTCTGTTGTGAGAGAGCTATCTCTGGGTGTGGATGGTCCTTCTGTCCCTCAAGTGCTGCCGAGTGTCCCTAGTCCTAAGTAAACCAGACCCAGGCAAAGAAGAGTAGGTTTTGTGTGCAAACCACAGGCAGAACCATTCAGGGCTGATGGGGACCCCGGGGAGACGGGACACCTGCTGCCGCTTCTCTCCTGGCTGCTTGGTGCCTTGGGAGGCAGCCTCCAAATGGCTTCCCGAGCAGCAGAAATGGATTGGAGCCCTCATCACTGTGGATCCTTGGCACGACTTCTGTAGCAGCCCGCGTTTCCTAAGCGGCTCTTTGCCAGATTGGCATCTTGGCTGCTGCACTGTGCCAAGATTCAAGTACAAATCCTATGGGCTTGGAAAGAGGACTCCATGCTGTCTTCAGGGCAAAGAGGCTCCGGGATCCCCAGCTCTCAGTCCAGCATGCTCTCTCTCTCTCATTCTCTGAGATCATTTCCTGCTGGACCAATCCTGCTGTCACACACACACACACACACTCAGATACACACACACTCAGACACACACACTCAGACACACTCAGACACACACATTCAGACACAAACACTCAGACACACACAGACACAGACACACACACTCAGACTCACACACACACTCAGACACACACATTCACACAAACACACACTCAGACACACACACACACTCAGACACATACACACACACTCAGACACACACACTCAGACACACACACTCAGACACACACATGCACTCAGACACACACATTCACACACCCTCCCTGGGAATTTATGTATGATCTTGGGCTCAGGTATCAGTTTGATTCCATTCTGATCCTTAGCTGTTGTTTAGTCTCTTACCATGTCCAGCTCTTTGAGTCTCCATAGCTCGCCAGGCTTCTCTGTCCATGGGATTTCCCGGGCAGGAATATTGGAGTGGGTTGCCATTTCCTACTCCAGGGGATCTTCCTGACCTGAGGATCAAACCCGCATCTCCTGCATTGGCAGGTGGGTTCTTTACCACTGAGCCACCAGGGAAGCCCAAAGTTATAAGTGCCTATTATTTGCAGAGCCTTGTAAATGTGACAGAAACAGAGGGAAAAGGGGGACAGAACTTCCTGTCTAGTTGGGGGTCTGATTGGTCCAGCAGGAAATGATCTGGGCAGAGCTGTGTGGCATCCCTGAGGAGGGAACTGTATCTCAGTGGGGAACTAGAGAAGGCTTTCTGTCAGAGGGGACATTTGGGACAAGTCCCAGAGGACAGGAAGGATTTCCATAGAGTAGCATGAGCGAGAGTAGAGAGACAAGAAAGATTCGGGGTGGCGGTGTTCGAGGCCCAGGAAATAATCTCTATTGGCTGTGATGGGAAGGAAATAGAAGGCAGGGCTGCACAATTAGGCTGGGGTCATGTTACACAAGATCTTGAGTGCCAGGGTGAGGAGTCTATGGTTAAATGGGAAGGGAACTGGGAGCCAGGGGAACTGGGAGCCAGGGGACAGTTGTAAGCAAGATCAGAGTAGCTTGGCAGCAGTATGGACTGGGGCCAGGGGCAGGATGGTACTGATAAAAGTCTGAGGAAGGGGATGGCCCGCATGCTGAAATCCTCCCTTTCCTGCTTCAGGTTGGCCCCATACATGATTTGTGGGGTGCAAAGCGGCAGGGAACAAAGATGGCACTGAAGTTGGGGTTCCTGGGTACAGTGAACAGGCCCATGGTCACCAGCAAGGGCTTGGTATCAGGACTTCATTGGGAGAGATGGCAAGTGCAGATAGGGTCGTGATGCAGGGGGTTGTCTAAGGTTGGGGTAGGGCTGGGCTTCAGCTCCTGGCTCTGCGGGGGAGATGCTGTCCTCTGGAACTAGTGCCAGGGCTGGTCACTGAGCTCAGAGGCCAGTTCTGAGTCATTGATTGGCCTCATGTGTGTCCACAAGGACAGCAAGCTGCCCCTACACGACATGGGGCTGCTCACTCCTCACCCCTCTGCCAAGACTCATCTGATCTCTTGCCTGCACTGTTTGGGTAACTCACCTTGCTCCTCTCTACCCTCAAGATGGAGGGATTCTACTCCCTCCCCAATGTCCCAAAGGTTCCCTGTCGATGGAGGCGCTCTGTGGGTTTCTCCCAGGCTGTCCATGTGATGTCCTCGCAGGACAGAAGTGGGGGCTGGGTGGTGGACAGCATCCAACACAGACTCCACCTCCTTCAGTCACAGGGAGAGGAAGGTGGAGTCTGGTAAATGCAGCCTGGCATCTGCCTGAGGCTTGGAAATAGGGTTTGAAGGGTCCCCCAGAGCAGAACAATGCTTGACTGACAAGCTCCTCAAAGGGCCCCTCCTCCTCCCACCTGGCTGCCTCTGGAGTGCAGGCCCGCCTGAGCACCGGCCTCCAGGGCTCTCATTATGGAAAGGCTAGGGGTGAGGCTGGTGGGGCAGAGCCTAGGGCGGTGGAGGCCAGGGCTCAAGCCTCCCCGGGGACTAGGACATGCCAGGCGGGAACGAAGGGAAGGAAGGGAGGCCAGTGACCAGGCAAGGTTGGGGAGGAGCTGTTTCTCTCCCTGTGCTTCCCCCCGACTCCTCCCCAAGCAGGTCAGCCTGCCCTCCCCGCCCGCTTCAAGGGCCCCTCACTTGGGGTTAGCTAACGGTGAACCTGGGACAGGATGGCCATGGCAGAGGCTGCAGGAACTAAGGGGGCTGGAGGGAGAGCTGCTGGCCGAGGTTCCCAGGCCACCAACCTTTCCTCAGCTCTGGGCAATTACAAGGCCACAAATCACAAGGAAACGGTTGTGTAAGCACCTTTGCGAGCTTAATGGAATATGCAGGCAACCCGAGGAGGCCGTAAAAATTCAATCAGCCCAGTTAACCTGGTGCCCAACTCACCTGGGATGTGGTGAGGCTGGTGGGGTCGAGGGGAGACGGGAAGACTGTTGGGGAGGGGAAGGGACATCCCCACTGTCCCCCAGCCACACTTCTCCTGAGCCTTAGCTCCAAGTTCTTCTGGAACATTCGGGAATTTTGACTCTTCCCCCAGTGCAAAAAGGGGAGCAGTGAGGTCCCATGAGATGCCCCCACTTCCAGTGCAGAAGAACAGGCTGTCCCCAGGGGAGGTCAGAGGTAGTTCACCCCACCCTGCAGGGTCAGAGTCCAGCCTCCAAAGCGCCTCCTGGCCCCCCGGCTCAGGGAAGGACAGTTCCGGCCCTGTCAGAACCTGCCTGGAACTTGGAGGAAGAGAGAAGGCAAGGCTGGGCTGTCTGGGAACAGTACATGGGGGCTCAGGGCACAGGCTTAGCAATGACTAAATGTCACTTACTCCATGTGACTCACCCTCTCTGAGCCTTAATTTCCACTTCAGAAAATAATAGGCGCCACTTCAGAGAGTCGACAAAAGGACCAAGTGATAGAAATGCACGCCAAGCGCAGAACACGATTCTCTCTTACAGCATGTGCTCAAATGCTTTTATTCATTTGTTTAATTTTAGGCTTTGAGTCAAGTCTCTGGGACTATAAGCCTATTTCTGAGCTTGGAGGGACTCAGCTCATTCCTGGAATCTTAGCCCAAGGCAGAGGTTTGCACAGAAGAAAGGAATCTAGACTGGAACCTAGGTGTTTCTTAAAACTACTGAAACTCAGGGATTCTCAGCTTCAGCACTGTGGTCTTTCTGGGCCAGGACAGTCCTGTGCATTGCAGGGTGTTTAGCAGCATCCCTGGCCTCCACCCAGTAAAGTCGGTAGTGCTGCCTAGTTTGGGCTACCTAAAATGCTTCCAGATATTGCCAAATGTACCCTGGGTGGGGGGAAGGTCAAAGCCCCCTCCATCCCTGTTGAAACAGACTGCACTATAACAGTGTGAGTTAGGGGGGGACGGCCCTGGTGGTCCAGAGGTTAAGACTGCATGCTTCCATTGCAGGGGGCATGGGTTCGATCCCTGGTTGGGAAACTAAGATCCCGTATGCCTTGCGGCATGGCTAACAGGTAAATAAATAAAAATAAATGTAAGTAAGCAACTTATAAAAGAAGAGTGTGAATGAGAGGACTGTGGATGTGGAGGAGGAGGGCTGCAGAGCTGCCCCCTCATGGTCCTACTTTTCTTGCAGGAAGAAGCCCTCAGCTGGGCCCACCACCCACGCTGCCCCCATGCTGCTCCTCACCCTCCTCCTGCTCTTGGAGCTGAGCCTGGCAGGTTCCCTGGGACCCGGAAGCTCTGCTCAGATCCTGCCGGAGAATCACATCGACCTCTCGGGACCAGCACTGTGGATGCCTCAGGCCAGCCACCACCGTCGGCGGGGCCTCGGCAAGAAAGAGCAGGGCCCAGGCACACCTGGCTGGACCCAGGATGGGGCTGTGGTCACTGCCACCAGGCAGGCCTCCAGGCTCCCAAGGGCAGAGGGGCTGCTGCATGGGCCAAGTCCTGCAGGCCTGCTGCAGGACAAAGGTCTGCTCCGGGGGCTGACTCGGCCCTACCCCGAGAAGGAGAGCCGGACTCCAGGGTCAGAGAGGATGAAGAAACGAGGCAGGGAGCACAAGAGACGGAAGGAGAGGTTGAGGCTGCACAGAGGTAGCTGGAGGTCTGCGAGGGGGTGGGGCCCTACAATGGGGGGAGGGGGGCAGTAGGGGAAGGGGATCAGACCCAAATGACCAAGGGGATGGACTTCAGGTGACAGACATGGAGGCTGGAGGTGGTGTCAATGGCAGGAGCTTCCTGGGAGGACAACTGGATGCCCCAAAGAGGGCAGGTAGTGGACCCTCAGAGGAAGAGAGGGGTCTCACTAGATTCAGAGGGATCTGGTGAGAAGAGGTGCTGGGAAAGGCTGGGGTCAGGGTGGAGCAGGGGAGGAAGAGAAGAATATGTGGCCATAGAAGCTCAGTCTTATCCATAGATCATCCTCCTGATTCAGGAAGTTCTACCTTGTGTCTGACCTAAATCCATCCTATTGTAAGTCCTAAGCAGAGATGGGACAATTCGGTGCCCCCCAAGCGCATCACTTAATTAGCGCTGAAACACAGAGCAGAGCCTAAGAGCTTAGACTCTGAAGAGCTTAGACTCTGAATTGCCCCAATTCATATCCTGGCTCCACGACTTCCTGGCACGTCACCTTCCTGTGCCTTGGTTTCTGCAAAGTGAAGGCAAGGCCCCCTGTATCCTCATGGTAGACTCAGAGAAATTTTGCTATCTGGAGTACCTAGAACAGTGTCTGCCATTTGGCAGGGGCCGCAGCAGTGGTTGTTTCTATTCAATAGTTAATTCTCAACTTTCTCTCAGATGCTGAATCCATCCATGTCCTCTGACCTGGACATGGCTTACCCAAGGAGAGCAGTCACATCCTTATTTCTCCTGCCTCTGCCCTGTTTGTTGATGGAGTTTCCTCCCCATCCTTCTTTGTTGTTGTTGCTCAGTCACTCAGTCATGTGACTCTTTGTGACCCCATGGACTGTAGCATGCCAGGCTTCCTGTCCTTCACTATCTCCCAGAGCCTGCTCAAACTCATGTCCATTGAGCTAGTGATGCCATCCAACCATCTCATCCTCTATCATCCCCTTCTCCTCTTGCCCTCAATTTTTCCCAGTATCAGGGTCTTTTCCACTGTGTTGGCTCTTTGCATCAGGTGGCCAAAGAATCGGAGCTTCAGCTTCAGCATCAGTCCTTCCAATGAATATTCAGGGTTGATTTCCTTTAGGATTGACTGGGTTTGATCTCCTTGCTGTCCAAGAGACTCTCAATAGTCTAACCTCCTTACCTTCCTTCATGTTCCTTTCATGTTCCCAAATCCCCTGTGAGCTCCAGACTCCCTGAAACATGTTTCAGCATCTCCACCCAGCTGACCCCTCCCCAGTCTCCCCTGGCGAGAGCCCAGGCAGGCAGCCTCAGCTTCAAGTCTCTTTGTGTGACAAGACTGCCTCTAGGGGCGGGCCAAGAGCTGCAGGCATAGATGGGAGCGGGCTTCTGCAGGAAGTGGGTGATGGAGCCTCCAGCCCCCTTTTCTCCTGCAAACAACTGAGGCTTGTTTCCCTGCCAGGCCCACTGAAACCCCTCAGGTGGACAGAACACAGTCAGAAGAGGGGGCCGAGCTTAGATTCTCAGCCTCCCACCCCTGGGGATCATGTGTCAGGTTGGTGTGAGGGTGGTAACATCCTTGATGCCAAACTGGAAGGCATACACCCTGCATGGACTCAACCCAGCCCAGCTCCAGTCCTGGCTCCAGTGGAGCAACGGGGCCCTCCCACAAGAGTGAGTGAGTGGAGGAGGGGACAGTGGCCATCTAGAGCTCAGGCTGGATTCATCTCAGGAGGGTGGGGTGGCCCCAATGGACCCAACCAACCTTAAAGTCAGCTCTTGTCTGAGAAAAAGAGGCAAGCATAAGCGTGGGCCCTCTAGCTTTTCTTGACGCCTCCTGGCTCCTGTGTGCGTGTATGTGTTAGTCACTCAGTCATGTCCTAGTCTTTGTGACCCCATGGACTGTAGCCCAACAGGCCTCTCTGTCCATGGAATTTTCCAGGCAAGAATCCTGGAATGGATTGCCTTTTTCTTCTCCAGGGAAACCTCCTGACCCAGGGGTTGAACCCAGGTCTCCCGCATTGCAGGCAGACTCTACCGACTGAATCACCAGGGAAGCTGGTTCCTGACCACCCCTCAACCCTCCACACTTTCCCCCTCACACTCATCCTACCCCATGCCCGTGTAACTTGGAAGGCGGCATCAGTGGTTAAAAGTATTGATTCTGCATTAGATGGACCTGGATTTAAATTCAGATTTCAATACTTACTGGCTGTGCACCCTCAGACAAGTCACCTAACCTCCTTGTGCTTTACATCCCTGGCTGCACTCCATCAAGCTGAACTTGGAGTTGCTGGAATGTTGTTTTAGAGGGAGAATCCCCAGCAACACTGCAAGTTCATCCTAGACATTCCCCCTTATCATGCCCCCAGCCTCCTGTTTCCAGCCCCCTCCCCAGGAGGGTGGGCAGCAGTGATGCTGGTTGAGCCAATAACTTGTTCTATGATTCCTGCTGCCCCCTAGCTTGCAGCAAAAACTGCGGGTCCTGCTGTGGGCTGATAGGGGGTGATGAGCAGATAAAGTCGCTGTGTTCCCTGCTCCTTGTCTCAGGCCGAGCTTTGGTCAGAGGCCCCAGCTCCCTGATGAAGAAGGTGGAGCTCTCAGAAGACCAGTCCCCGGATGCTTCGATGGAGGAATCCTCCACCAGCCTGGCCCCCACCATACTTTATCTCACCACCTTTGAGGCACCTGCCACTGAAGAGTCCCTGATCCTTCCCGTCACATCCCTGTGGCCCCAGGTAAGGGGCTGGAAGGGTCCTTGGGGTGACCTCATGCAAACCCCTCCTAGTACCTTTAGGGAGACTGAGGCACAGGGGCGGGAGGGAGTTGGTCCAGGCCCATGAGGCTGGATGGAAGCTAGTTCTCCTGATGCCCATCCAGCCCAGCTGTGGCCAGCCAGCCCACTGTCCAGGGAGTGCTGCCACTGTCCAGGCAGTGGTCCAGGGGCTCATTCTATGGAATTGACAAGGAATCAAGTGCCAGCTCAGCACACTGGTCTCTGAACCTAGAAAAGTCAGGCTTTGGGGGAAGAATTTTGTACACCTCGCAAAGGACAGAGAACAACAATGTCTAAAACCATGTCCCCAAAATCCAGAATTAACAAGCTTTAGTTAACACTTTGATGCATCTGCTTCAGACCTTTAAAAAGAGAGGGAGCAAGCAAGCAAATGTGGCAAAAACACCAACCATTGGTGAGTCTATGGTAGTTTAGTCGCTAAGTCGTATCTGACTCTTTGCCACCTCACAGACTGTAGCCCACCAGACTCCTATGTCCATGGGATTTTCCAGGCAAGACTACTGGAGTGGGTTGCCATTTCTTTCTCCAAGGGATCATCTTAACCCAGGGATCGAACCTAGGTCTCCTGGATTGCAGGTGAATTCTTTACCAACTCAGCCACCAGGGAAAACCCCTTGGTGAGTCTAGACAAAGGGTATTTATTCTTGCAATTAACATGAAGTGCGTCATTGCACCTCTTCAGTGGCTTTGAACATTTTTTCAAAATAAAATCATTAAACATGACCAATAAAATAATTCATGTAGAAGAAGTAAAACTTTTTTAGCAGGAGATCTTCCTTATTCTCTTTTTGGGTCTTGCACTCCCTTGAGATCCTGATAAGCCATCTCCAACAAATCCCACGGTTATCCATGCCATCGAAGGGCTCCCGAAGCCCATCTGTTGAGAATCCAGCCCTATGGCATGCTTGCATGCTCAATCACTTCAATCATGTCCCACTTTTTGTGACCCTATGGGCTGTAGCCTGCCAGGCTCCTCTGTCCATGGTGTTCTCCAGGCAAGAATACTGGAGTGGGTTGCCATGCCCTCCTCCAGGGGATCTTCCTGACCCAAGGATCGAACCCAGGTCTCCTGTGGCTCTTGCCTGGCAGGCAGATTCTTTACCGCTGAGCCGTTAATGCCCATGTTCACAGATCCAGCCCGGAAACCACAAAGGGTGCGTCCGGGGGGTCTAGAGTAGAACTGAGCTATGGGCGTGGCCTCAACAGTGCCATGCCATGGCAAGTGCCATGCCATGCTATGCCATGACATCTGTAGGGGAGAGAAGGGACAGGGGAGCGAGCAGCTGGGTTTCCTCCTGAGCGGACACGCTGCCTCCCGAGCCCCCTCCGCACAGAGCCTGGGGACTGCAGCCGCTGCCTGTAGGTGCTGTCCTGCCTGGGGGCGGCTGCTCCGGGAAGACACTGCTCAGGTAGCTGCTGGAGCCCGAGGCCTGGTGGCCATCTCGAATTCCCCAGGCTGAGATTGCCGGCTGTTCAACACGCCATGAGCTGGCCCAGGAGCCCCTCCTTTGCCCTCTGATCCTGGGGCTCCACATTTCTTCTTCCACCTTTTGGGATCTTCAGGCTCCCTCTTCTCCACCCTCCTCTGCAGGCTCACCCCAGGCCTGATGGGGAGGTGATGCCCACACTGGACATGGCCTTGTTCGACTGGACTGACTATGAAGACTTAAAGCCTGAGGTCTGGCCATCCACAAAGAAGAAAGGTACGTCTGCCCACACCTCCATGCCCCTGCTGGGCTCCTCCCCTCCCCCACCATGCCCTGGGATAGGAGCCTGGTGACCCCAGCCTGACTTACAGATGTCCAAGTTGGGGAGAGGGGCATGGAGTCTATAAGGGAACAGATACCTGAAATAGACATGTTGCTCTTAAGTGCTCATCACACACTGGACGGATTCCAACTAGCTACTCCTTTAACATGAAGAAAATAAAAACAGGTCTGTTCTGCTGTTGATCCCCTCTGCCTTTTTAAAAGTATTTTAAAATTTTGTTTGTATTTATTTATTTTGGCTGAGTCTTTGTTGCTGCCTGGGTTTTTCTCTAATTGCAGAGAGTGGGGGCTACTCTCTAGTTGAGAGGCGGGGACTGCTCACTGTGGTGGCTTCCCTTGTTGGGGAGCACCGGCCCTAGGGCAGGCGGGCTCAGTAGGTGTGGCTCCCCAGGCTCTAGAGCACAGGCTCAGGAGTTGTAGCACACCCGTTTAGTTGCTCCAAGGCATGTGGGGTCTTCCTCACCCAGGGATTGAATCCGTGTCTCCTACTTTGGCAGGTGGATTCTTTACCCCTGAACCACCAGGGAGTGTGTGTTAGTAGCTTAGTCGTGTCTGACTCTTTGGGACCCCATGACCCTCCAGACTCCTCGGTCCAAGGAATTCTCTAGGCAAGAGTACTGGAGTTTATTGCCGTTCTCTTCTCCAAGGTATCGAACTTCCCGATCCAGGTATCGAACCCAGGCCTCCTTCATTGTAGGCAGAATCTTTACCATCTGAGCTACCGGAGAAGCACTAGGGAAGCCCCTCCACACACACTCTTTTTGTCCACTCTCTGTGGCATATGGGATCCTAGTTCCTCAACCAGGGATAGAACCCGTGCCCCTTGCATCAGGAGCACAGAGTCTTAACCACTGGACTGCCAGGGAAGTCCCCTGATCCCATTTTAGAGAAGAGAAAACTAAGGCAGAAAGGCTTCATGTCTTACTCAAGCCACACTGTGGAAGTGGTGGTGTGAGCACTCTGACCCTGGCATCCAGTGCTTCCTCTCTGCTCTGATGAGCCTCAGCCTCTGACCACACGTCCTGTTTTCCCCAGAGAAACACCGCGGCAAACTCTCCAGTGATGGGAATGAAACATCACCAGCTAAAGGGGAGCCCTGTGACCATCACCAGGACTGTCTGCCAGGTACCAAACCAGCATCATGTTCCAGGCAGTAGACAGGGCACTGGGGGAACCGTTGTGGGGGTGGGAGCGGGTGGGTCTTCCCAGACACATGAGTAGGATCCTTTAGGGGTAGTAAATAATAACAACCACTTTGATGAGAGTTGCTGCCATACTTTATTCTATTTCATTCTCACAGCAACCCAGACAGAGAGGGACCCTGTCATTCCCAATTTTCAGGCAAGGAAATTGAGGCTCAGAGAGGCCAAGTGTTTCAGCTGTGATCACAGAGCTCGGAAGTGGCTCAAACTTGGGTCTGCTGGTTCTGAACCACTGCCCCACACTGCCTTAAGTCAGGATGACCCTTCTCCCGACTTCTCCCAAACGTCTTGTCGGGCTTCATTCTGTCTTCATCCTGTCGTGACACTGCTGGGCTCCTGTGGGTGCTTTGATAACATCCTGACCTGTTCAGCAGCTGAGCCCATCAATACAGTCTGAGAACAGGGGCCTGGGGTTTGGATGGATGGTCTAAATCACTGGCCCTCGACTGGGTCACTCGGGACTTCTGGGAAGCCGAAACCGAGATAGAGTTAAAAGGGCAGGAGGTTTCTGGGGATGGTGGGGGATAAGGTCTGTGAACAATGAAAGCAGGAGGAGGGAGGAATGGACAGGAGTCTGATACAATCTCAGCCAGCCCAATGGGCAGCTCCAGAACAAAGACTCCCTGTTAGAAGAGGCCCCCACTGGGCAGAAATAGCCAGGCCCTGGCAGCTAGTCACTGCCTGGGCTGTTCTGCTCAGGCCCAGTGTGACATCATCAGCCCAGGAGGCTCCTGCAGGTGTTAACAGTGGGGGCTGGCGGCTAAGTGCTCTCCTGCCCAGTGGACTGCAAGGGCAGAGACTTGAGTGGCACACCTCGGCTCTTGTTAATTCAGTAACCAGAATATTCTACAAAACAGCAACCAAACCATTTGGCATTGTGTAAGCCAGACCACCAGCTCCCTGACAAGCTGTTTCCCTTCCGAACGGTTTTTCCACCCAGAGCAGGAAGAAAAGGCTCAAGTTTGGGCCAACTGAGTGGCTCTGAGAGTTGGCTCTGTGGTGGGCGAGGTCGTGCCTGGGGCTGTGTCTCAGGGGCTTCTGTTTCCCCATCTGTCAAAAGAGGATGTTGGCGTCCATGATCCCTGCAGCCCCTCCCAGCCTCACACTGACTCCACACCTGGCGGCCCTCTAGCCTTTCCACCCAGTGGGGAATCAACAGCGCCGTTCCTCCTCCCATGATCAATCAATTGCCCATCTGGGGCGTCTAGGGTCTCAGCTGCCCGCCCTCTGGGGACCTCGGCCAGGACATCCGTTGGTGGTTCCGGCTGGGAGGCTTGTGCACCAGATGGTCCACCCGGCCAGGGGCAGCCCCGCCACGGAGATGATGGATCTCCTGTCCAGCGGGAGCATGTATGGGGTGGCAGGGGGGTCTGCTCGGCACGGCTGACCGCGTGTGCTTGCCATGTGGGCAGGGACCTGCTGCGACCTCCGGGAGCATCTCTGCACGCCCCACAACCGAGGCCTGAACAACAAATGCTTTGACGACTGCATGTGCATGGAAGGTGAGGCCAGATGCCGGGGGCTCCCTCGGCACCGAG
Source organism: Capra hircus (assembly GCF_001704415.2). Taxonomy (NCBI): domain Eukaryota; kingdom Metazoa; phylum Chordata; class Mammalia; order Artiodactyla; family Bovidae; genus Capra; species Capra hircus. Next base: position 40,455,054 of record NC_030823.1, on the reverse strand, counting down.
AACCTTGCCACCTCCCATTCTCCTCGAGGCAGGGGTGGGCAGAGAAGGGGGTGAGAGAATCCCTGGGGGGCTGAAGACACTAGCAGGCACAGCTTTGCTCAGGGCTTTCCCAGTCTGTGAATTCATTTAGCCTCCATTCCTGGCATCGTTGCTCAGAGTTGCTTTTCTCACCTCTACAAGCTGGTATGATCTCCCATAATCTGGAGACGGGAGAAGGGAGAACAGAGAAGTGTATCTTTTAAAAGAAGATCAAACTTGAGAAGGCTGGTGCTTTCACACCAGAATTCTATTGCAGGGGAGACATTCCAAGTGTGATAACAAGGGGTGGGGAGTGAATTTCCCAGCGCTTTCCCAAGGAAGGAGGCTCTTATCCAGCTGGCCCCCTCTTTACTTCCTCTGAGCTCCCACCTGGAGCAGTGTGTGCCCTTCTGCCCAGGTGTGCCTCGATGTACCCAGCTCTGTGCTAAGCACTCTACCTGTTAGCTCCTTAGTCTTCACAACCATCTCAGAAGGGAGCTATCATTCTCCCCATTTCACACAAAAGTAAACTGAGGCACAGAAAGGTTAAATCACTTGCGCAAACCTCTGTAGCTAGAAAAGTGGGGGAAATATTTTAAATTGTATATTCTGAAAATTTTCAAATACATATTAAAGTCGTCGGAATAGTATAAAGAACCCCCATTTCCTATCATCCAGTTTCAGTAATTCTCACTCACGGCCAATCTGTGCTGTCCCCACCCCATCCAGTCCCCTCACTGCAATAGGATTTTTTTTTTTTTTTGGCAATAGGATTTTGAAGCAAGTCCTAAGAATTTAGATATTTTACCTGTGAATATTTCCATATATACATCTAAGAGACAAGTACTCTTTTACAAACAAAATACCGAAAATGCACAATAATTATTGGATGTCATCCCACCTCCAAGGTTCACTTCTCTAGGGTGAGGGGTTTGACCTTTGTCCCTTTGTGAACCGTCCTGAGGTACACACCCTATTTTTGCTCACAGTAGCCTCAAAAGTTATCTGCTGTGAAAGCAATAAAGCGGCTTCAGTCCAATTATTCATTTGTCCAGTTGGTCAAGACATATTTCCTGAGTGCCTACTATGCGCCAAGTTCTGATTAAGACATTGGGGATTCAGGGGTGAAGAGAACCAACAAGTTCTCCACCCATGGATTCCATTCTAATAAGATGAGCGACAGCAAATAACTGGGCTTCCCTAATAGCTCAGATGGTAAAGCATACGCCTGCAATGCAGGAGACCCGGGTTCAATGCCTGGCTTGGAAAGATCCCCTGGAGAAGGAAATAGGAACCCCCTCCAGTATCCTTGCCTAGAAAATTCTCTGGGCAGAGGAGCCTGGCAGTCTACAGTCCATGGGGTCACAAAGAGTTGGACACAACTGAGCAACTAACACACACACACACACACACACACACACACACACACACACACACACACACACACAAGCAAATAACTAGATGTCTATAAAAAGGAGTAGAACTGCAAAGACAGTAATTCAGGCTGGCCTGGGAGTTATTTTAGAAAGGATGGACAGGAGTGGACAGCAGAACTAGCCACCTGAAGATGAGAAGTTGGGCAGGAAGGGAGAGTCCCAGACAAGCAGCAGAGCAAAGGCAAGGACCTCGGACAGGAGCAAGGCTGGCATGTCCGAGTGTGCCTGGCACACAGCAGCCACACGGTGGCACAAGAGGAGGTGGGAGAAGCTGGGGGGTAGGATCAGAACTTCATTTACATTATCATGTCTGCAGGGTTTTTTTTTTTTTTCTTTTTTTTTTAGTATTTATTATTTGGCTGCATCAGGTCTTAGGTGCTTCGCCACGTGTGGGATCCTTGTTTGCCCACCAGGGATCAAACCCATGTCTCCTGTTTTGCAAGGCGGATTCTTAACCCCTGGACCATCAGGGAAGTCTCTCAGCAGGTTTTAAGAAAGTGAAAGACCTGGTCTGACTTTTGAGTATACCATCTCACTCTGGCTGCAGGACTGTGCGGGGCAGGACTGGAGACGCAGGGACGAGCTAGGAGGTGAGGGGATAGAGGCAGGCAGGGGTGGAGATGCTGAGAAGCCACCTTCTGTTGCCTGTGTGCAAGGTGGGGGCCCATTTGGTGGAGGAGGAGACTGAGGTGCATAGCAGGCTGGAGGGCACTCCAGTCCAGGAAGCCTGGAATTAGCACCAGGGCCTCCAGGTCCAGCCTGCCCAGGTGAGGGGGATGTGGCCCTTCTGCTGCACATGCCCAGGTGGTGCCCTGCTGGATGCTCAGTGGGCAGCCCTCTGCCAGGGAAGCCATGCTTCCTTCTTCCCCTGGGCCTCAGTTAGGAGGGGGAAGCTTTCCAGGCCTTCAAAAGATAACCATGCAGCCAAAGCCCCATCTGCTCATTTCCCTGGTCCCTCCCATCCTGGTCAGTCCTGCCAAAACTCTCATTTCCTCCCTGCAGACTCAGACTCTGGGGAAAAAAAGAAATTGAGTGGAAATGACAGCTCCTTAAAGATGGTCCAGGAAGAGACTGTCACCCAGATGCTACAGCAGAGGGATCCAAGTGATGCCAGGAACCCTCGTGAGGACCAAGAGTCCTGAGGACTTCTGAGGAATTCTGAAATGTTGGATGCAGGTCCCAGAGCTGAAGTCCAGCAGTCTGGGCCAGCCTGGAGGGTTCCAGAAGGGCTTCTAGGGCTACCATCCACTCCTATTCATGGTCCCCTGCCCCTCCCAAGTCTCACTCGTCTGGCCACACATCTGAAGGCTCAGTGATCCACGTGTTGGTTCTAGACCCCTAAGCACAAACTTCACAGCAATTTCTGTATTCTCTTGACAGTGACATAAGCAGATCTTAAACTGGTGATGGCCCCTCTCCCTGTGGCCACTCCTAACCAGAAATGACGAGATTGCTCTGACCACACTGACATCTCCTTCCCTAACCCCCGACCCTGAATCAGGAGGATATGGCCCTTTTTTTTTTTTTGGCTGCATTGCTGTCTTAGTTGCAGCACACATGATCTTCATTGTGGCATATGGACTCTAATTGTGGCTCTTAGACTCAGCTGCAGCGAGAGCTTAGTTGCTCCATGGCATGTGGAATCTTAGTTCCCCGATCAGGGATCAAACCCACATCCCTTGAACTGCAAGGTGACTTCTTAACCACTGGACCACCAGGGAAGTCCCGGGAGGATGTGGCCTGAAATGAAAACCATGCCTACCCATGTATGCCAGGGGATGTCTATCATGGGCCATAATTTAGCCCAAGCAGGAACTCCTCCCACTGGTGGGCCAAGAGGGCCACGCCTGCTCTAATTAAGGTGGTCAGGGAGGGTTCCTCTGAGAAGGGACTGTGAAGGAGCAGCTATGCCAAGAGCTTCAGGAAGGGATTTCTGGCTGTGAGAACAGCAAAGGCGCTGAGGCTGGAAGTGGTGGGGTGTATGAGGAAAAGTGCGAAGACTAGGCGTGGCTGGAGTTAGAGTGAGGAGGGGTGGGAGGTAAAAAGAGCAGACAGGGGGCAGGGCAGGCCCCAGAGAGTCTTGCAGCCAGGGGAAGCAGTTTAGATCTCCTCTGGAGTGCAGTGAAGAGCCACGGGAGGTTTTATAGGGAAGGACAGAATCGAAATCTCTTTTATTTATTAGTAGTATTTGCTGTGCTGCATGGCATGTGGGGTCTTAGTTCCCTGACCAGGGATCAAACTCAAGCTCCCTGCATTAGAAACACAGAATCTTTACCATTGCACGGTAGGGAAGTCCTGCATCCCTTTTAAAAATAATTTTAATAGACTATTTTTAGAGTCGTTTTAGGTTTACAGGAAGATTAGACAGAAAATATAGCAGTCTCATACGCCTTTCCCAGTTTCCCCTGTTATCTTACAGTAGTGTGGTACACGTTCTAAGACTGGTGAACCAATAGTGGTACATTCTTAAGTCCATAATTTACATTAGTGTACACTCTTTGTGTTGCACATTCCTTGGGTTTTGACAAAGACTAGACATGTACCCACCATTATAGATAGTATCGTACAAAATAGTTTCGTGGTCCTAAATATCTCCTGTGCTCCATCTGTTCACTCTTCTCCGTCTGTGATTCTCTTTTTTAAACCCATTCAGGCTGCTGTGCGGGGGATGGATTGGTTGTAGGGCAGAAAAAAAGAAGGCAGTGATAGTGAAACGGTGCGAGGCCGGGCGTGGGTGGGGGGAAGAGCGAGGGGGGACTGGCTGGTCTCACCCACCTTGCCTCTCTTCGCTCAGGGCTGCGCTGCTACGCCAAATTCCACCGGAACCGCAGGGTCACCCGGAGAAAGGGGCGCTGCGTGGAGCCCGAAACGGCCAACGGCGACCAGGGGTCTTTCATCAACGTCTAGCGGCCCGCGCGAGGCGCCTCTGCACCGGCCTGGGGACTAGGCCCCGGAGATTTGGAGAAGCCGGGCAGTTTTTTTATAACTAGCGGTGGCAGATCAAATGCGGGACCAGCTGACTGAGGCTGCAGGCTCAGATCCAGGACGCTCCGTCCCGAGCCCTGGACGAACTGCCCCTGCCCAGGAGCCGAGCAGCAGCACACCTGCACCCACCCCTGGGCGGACGGGACACCGACACCGCCTGCGCATCCCGGTGTCCGTGTTCTCCGCGATGGCAATGTCGAGAGTGCCCTCTATCGTCCAACAGCAGCACTGCAACGGTTTCAAGTTTCAAAAGGAAGAGGTTTTTGAGCTGGAAAAGAATGGAAACTTCTGGAGAGATGGTGGTGAAGTCGCCCAGTCGTGTCCGACTCTTTGCGACCCCGTGGACTGTGGAACCAAAAGGCGGGAGATGAATACTGAAGCACCTTCTATGTACCAGGCACTGTGCTAAACGTGGGCCATACGTTATCTCGTTTGTCATATGACCTTTTAAAGTAGGCATAATCACCATTTTACAAGTGAGGAAACTGAGGCAGGCTTAAATGATCTTGTCCAGGATCCCAGGTCAATGCTCCTCAAACCTTCACCTTGTGTAAGAATCCCCAGGGATCTGGTTTAAAATGCAGATTCCAATTCAGTCGATTCTGCATTTCTAACAAGGTTCGGGGCTTGCTGATGGCTCCTGGCGACCGGGGACCCCACTGAAAGCACCAGGTCCCAGGGAGTCAGGAGTGGAGCCGGCGTCTGAACCTGGGTTGCCCTACTCCAAGGCTCACATCCTTGCTCTTCCACAACCAAGGACTCATTCCAAGTTCTCCACGGCTTTCGGTGAGAGATGTGTGTTCCCTGGTGGTTCCTTTTGCTGTGGTGAAGGTCAGAATAACACAGTTCTCTTCCTTCCCTGGACAAAGGTGTATCGTTTGAAAGAAAGAAGAAAACGTGCATTACGCACCTGCCTGCTTACAAGGCAGGATTTGGGCAGACTGGAGAACTGGTGTTCTGAGACTGGAAGTGTTTAAAGGAAGCAGTAAAGCTGTTCCTTCTGTCTCTGGCCCTGCTCACCCCGTCCTGGGATGTGCACTTTGGAGGGGCCTGAAAGCTGCCACCCCAGGGGTTCTTTAGCTTTTGGAGTTCATGACCTTTGAGAATCTAATGTAAGCAGGGGCTCAAAAACACACATTGCCAGTTGGCACCCACTTTGTATACTCTTTAGTGGTTCTAGGTCCCCCAGAGACCCTCCCAGGTCTACACTTCTTCAACAGAGTGTACTGAGGGGTTTGGGGGTATCTCTTCTAACTGCATCCACCACAGGCCAGACCCATGAGCCCACCCGAACACCTTCCTGAGCTGATGTGACTCTAGCGGCCAACTCAGGAGAGTCACTTAAATCCTTTCACCTGGCATCTCACTCCTGACCAACCCTCGGGTCCAAGGCAAACAAGGTTGCAAACCTTCGCTCTCCAGATGCCTTGCTGGCCTGGACCCCAGCCAGAGGGACCACGCCCACAGGATGCCGGGGCTGTTTACTCCATTGGGAAAATCAGCTGGAGTCAAGGGTATGGCACCGAGGAAGACAAACAGATCTAGAAGAAACCAAATACACCGGCTCTTTTCTCCTTATTCAGGTTCAAAGGGCATGGGAATCTTAGGGAGGGGAGGACCACAAGAGATCAAAGCCGGCTATTTGAACATTGAATCTGCCTGCAGTTTTGTCTGAGACCAGACAAGGCCTGTGCTGTGTGCCTCATATGGGGTGGCCGATTTGAGGTCATGATAGAACCCTAGCGGGGGTGGCTGCAGGCATAGAACCCAGAATTGCTTTTGTTTGGTGGGGCGGGGGGGTGCGGTGGGCAGTGGTAAGGGTGTCCCTGGCCATCAGTGATGGAAACAGAAAAAATTAGGACAAAGCTGGAAGGCTTAATGCAGCTATCAGTGCCTACCAAGGGAGCTCCACGGCTAGAAATTCAGGGCCTATCTCTTTGCCCTAGCTACTTCCATTTTGCATTTGCAAAGGCAAAGTGGGTAGAATTCTCTTAACTCCAGAGTTAGGGGTCTCAAAGCCCCCTCTGTGTTTAACAAACCTCTCTGCCAGAAGTTCTTCCTTAGGTCTGCCTTAAATTTCTTTTGCTGGTGCATAGGCCAATATTCTCGAATCCAGGGTTCAACAAACTTATCATAAAGGACCAGATAAATATTAATATTATAGGCTGTGTTCCAATGAAGCTATTTATGAACACAGAATTTCAGATAATATCACTTGTCACAGATGATTATTCTTTTGATTTTCTAAAACACATTTTAAAATGTGAAAACCTCTTAACTTGCAGACTACACAGAAATAGGCAGTGGGCTGGACTTGGACCCCTGGCCATGGTTTACCAATCTCTGCTTTAATCTGCTGGTCTCAGCCTTGGCTACACATTAGGACAGTCTGGGGAACTTTCAAAGTTTCCTGAGCCCACCCGCAAAGATTCTGGTTTAATCGCTCTGGGTTGTGTCTGGGCATTGTACTTTTGCAAGGCATCCGGGTGGCTCTAACATGTCACCTGGGCCTGGGCCTGGGACTCCTGCCTTCATCCTCATGCTGGAGTGCAGCTGCTGACAAACGGCCTGCTCCACCACTCACTACCTTGGTGACCCTTGGAGACTTCATTAAGGTCTCTGTGCCTGGATTTCTTTATCTGTAAAATGGGGCTAATCACTCTTCCTTCATAGGGGTGTAGTGAGATGTAAATACAAAATCCTAGCAACATGCTTGCTACAGTGCCTGGCACATAATAAGCCCTTAGTGTTAGCTAATTTATTTTCTAGGATGATTTTAGCAGGTGTTCTGTTTTTTGACAATGATCCATCACATACTCAGAAATCAGTTCAAAGTCACCATTCAGGATGCTTCCTCAAAGCATGTTCCCTGGAACATGGGGCTGTGAGATGCTCCCTTAGGAAAGAGGGGATGTGGTTCTGTGGTCAAAGAGGTTTGGAAAACTGTTCTGGACTCAGCCCGAAGCAGCATGTACAGATTCTATCCACTAAGGCAGAGCTGTGGATGTCAGTGGCTATGCAACAACAGGATCCGGAGTTTCTAAGTATATCCCCCCTCCTCACCCTGAGGCTGGAAAGAACTGAGCAGGAGGCCAAGTGGAAACCAATAGCTACTGGGACGATCACCTGTGCCCCCTACATTCCTCCTGAGGGAGCTTTCCAGCCATTCCCCAGAGATACTCACTGTTCCCACGGGGCTGCCTTTCCGTGACTTGTCTGGTGATGCCAAGAGTGGCTCCTGAGCCTGCCAGAGATGGGCGAAGCGTCAGAGGACACGAGAACCATGCCACATGGGAATGTGACAGCTTCACCTGCTTCTTGAGGAGTCACCGAGCCATATGTCGTGTCCCGAAGCCAAGACCCCTTCCACCACCTAGAAGCTACAGGTGGAGCCTTTGTTGTTAAGTCACTCAATTGTGTCTGACTCTTTGGCACCCTATGGACTGAAGCACGCCAGGCTTCCCTGTCTTTCACCATCTCCTGGAGTTTGCTCAGATTCATGTCCATTGAGTTGGTGATGCCATCCAACCATCTCTTCCCCTTCTCCTCCTGCCTTCAATCTTTCCCAGCATTAGGGTCTGCCTTACTTCAAGCCATATTCAACACATCCAATATGATCTAATGTCGAGATGACGGGCATCAGCTTCCTGGAAGGGATCCGCTTTGCAGCTGGAGAGACATCTATGCAACCTGCAAGGAACATGTTTATAAAACAACAGAACAGCAGCAAGGAAAAATGGGTGCTGGGAGAGACAGCAGGAGAGGCCAACTATTTGGGCTCCTCATTGGGGGTTGCATGCGGTTGACAGGGACACCATGACCTTCATGATGATCATCACTCCTGTGGGAGATGGGAGGGCATGTGCTGGGGAGGGCATGGTAGGACTTGCCAATCTGAAGAACCAGGGGCTTCCATCACAGGGAGTATATTTACTGAATCCTAAATCAGGATGGTGGTCTGGTGGAGGATAAGCAGCCTCTTCTGGATGCAAAAGACTTTCTGGTCCCTCCGTCCTTTTTTTGTTATTGTTGGGACAAGGAATAGTGACTTTATTCGGAAACCCAGCCAACCCCATCTTGCCTGAGTTAGAATTCAGGCTCCTTTTATATTTAAAGGGGAAACTCAAACACTTTTTGGTTTCCATCAGCCTTCGTCTCTTCCTCCCTGCAGTCAGTCGTTCACAGGTGGACCTGATCAGGATGTTCCTTTTGTGCTAAACAAAGATATTTTAGCTTAATGCTCATTATCTGGGAAGCAGGGTTCCCAGTAATGGGCCATTATGTGTAATTTAAGTTTATAGGCAATGTCCCTGTAGTGATTAATTTGTAATAGGTACAAAAGGTCTTCCCTATCACAGTTCCCATTGTCAATGTCCGTTCCACAGTCTTGTGGGGGAAAGACCTAGGAACTTGGCAGAAATGTGGGATCCCCACTGGGACCTACTGAATCAGTATCTCTAGGGGTGGGTTTTCACAAGTTCTCCAGGTGCACAGTAAAAGTTCAGAGACACAGTAGATGCAGAGAGGGAGACAGTATCTCTAGGGGTGGGTTTTCACAAGTTCTCCTAGTGCACAGTAAAAGTTCAGAGACACAGTAGATGCAGAGAGGGAGACAGGATGGTCAGACAGCCACGGACATTTGGATGATTCAGGGGCGTTTGCATATGAGTGTGAGGTTGACCAATCTGAGATCCACTTTGCCTGGTTAACAACCAGCAGTGACCAACTTGCAGGCTCCAAGGCCCTGCCTGCTGGGCTGGAACTGGCCTTTATTTTTAGAGGAAATGAAGTGGAGCATCTGGGCCTGGGGCCTCAGTCTTTGGCTTTTCTGGCCCTTGGGCACTTCCCTGGAGGACTGTGGTTCCTATTTATAAAGTATGGGGGCAACAGGGAAGTGGGGAGTTGCTACGTCCTTGAGTCCCATGATGGCGTGTTGCATGTGCTCTCTTGAGCTGTAAATAAAGAGATGGTGGTTAATAAGCTTTCCTGTTGTCTCTCTCTGCCCCTCCAGATGGTCTGTCTTGCAGACAGGGAGCACTGTCAGGGTGTTTCGGGGGAACTCAGCCTGGTATTTCTCCAGCTACTTATTCATTCACTCTGCACCTTGGATTAAGCATTTGCTCTGAGCTAAGCAGAAGAGAGTGACAGAGGATGAGATGGTTGGATAGCAGCACCTCTTCAATGGACATGAACTTGGGCGAACTCCGGGAGGTAGTGAGGGACAGGGAGGCCTGGCGTGCTGCATCCATGGGGTCACAAAGAGTCTGACGTGGCTCAGCGACTGGACAGCAAAGCGGTACACAGGCAGGTAGGGTCTCACCCCCACCTGGCCTGCGTCCTGGTCCTTTAACCAGACCTTTGTGGGGGAATTTCATATTTTCATCTTCTCTCACTTTAGGGTGGGGGCAGCTAAGGTCCCAAAGAGATTACAAGGCTGGCCATATACAAGGCTGGCAAGCACATTGCAGGCAGAGAGTGCTGAGAAAAACAGGTGCCCTCTTGGGCAGAATGAGGAAAGCAAAGCACCACCACCTAAGGCCAGGCCTGGGCAGGCTCAGATGCTGTCTTGAGAAAGGGCGTGAACTGGCTGGCGGTGGACTGTCTTAGCACCAGGAAGGACATCTGTTATCTCAGTGGCAGCTCCAGCCAGCACCACCCAGCTGTGCAGACCAGACCCCCTCCAAGCCTAGCTGGTCAGAGCAAGGCTATGTTATGGCTCTCAGTGGCTCTGTGTCCTAAAGCCGAGGGAGGGTCCAAACCCTCCTGGGAGCCAGAGTAACCACAGATGTGGGAAGCCCCTAAAGGCCAAGGGTCCTTGTGGAGATTTCCCTGCCCAGGCACCACTGAGGGACTGGCTCCTGCAGCCTGGACAGGGAAACCCCCCTAATCCAGGGTTTCTATAACACAGGCCTGGGGTGCCAGTGTTAGGATCCTCTGAGGGGCAGACCCACGGTTCTGAGGCTACCCAGGCCCCTGACTCAATCTCTAGGGGTGGGCTTGGGAATCTGCATGTTGATAAGTACCCCCTCACCCCACCCCCAGTCCTGAGAACTACTGCACCAAACCTTCCTGATAACTCACATTCTTCCCTGCTAAGGCCCCAGGTAGCTGGCAAACCTCCCACTGAGGGTGGATCCCAGGAATCAAGCCCAGGAGGTCCCCTTTCATATAAACAACTGCTCAACTCAGCCATTGTAGTGCAAAAGGCTCCAGAGACAACACAGAAATAGATGAGCACAAATGCATGAACGTGGTTGTGTTCCAATAAAACTTTATTGACACCAAAGGGCAGCAAGCTGGATCTGCCCTTGGTCTGTAGTTTGCCAGGCTCTACTTGTTACTGCTGACCCTGGGATCAATGGTTATAGAAAGGCATGCTGGGCTTCTAAAATCTCCCTTTGTTGTGGAATGTCAACTCAAACCCATTTCTGCTAAGGAGGGTCTGAGCAGTCTGAAGTGAAGGGTCAAGACCAGTTGAACCTGAGGCCATGGGGACTTCGATGGTCTGTGCTAGCAACGTGCATGAGGCCCTCAGGGGATCAGGTGGCTGGATTGGCAGTGTCTCGGGGTTCTCCAGAGAAACAGAACCAACTGAGCATTTGTATTTATGTATCTTTAAGTGTCTATGTGTTTACTTTTTCTTTATATATGTATTTATATAAAGAGATTTATTTTAAGGAATTGGCCTACGCTACTGTAGGAGCCATCAAGTCTGAAATTTGCAGGGCCAGCCAGCAGATGGGAAACTCAGGCAGGGCTCAATGTTGCAGGCTTGAGGCCATGTTTCTTATTCCCCAAGACCTCAGTTTTTGCTCTCAAGGCCTTCACCTGATCGGGTGAGGCCCACCCACATTCCTGCAGGTCATCTCCTTTACATGAAGTCAGCTGCTTGTTGATGTTGACCACATCTGCAAAATGCCTTCACAGCAGCACCTGGAGCAGTCCAAAAATATAATCACGGGGGCGGGGGCAGGGGGAGCTCCTGGAGTTGGGCTTCCGAACTATAGATCCAGATCACAACAGTTGGGTGTGTGATAGCATTGTCTGTGATGTATCGTGAAGCTCTAGGCCTCCTTGCTCCGTTTGCCAGCTTTAGCATCAGGTGGCAGCAGCTGCGGTTACCATCTGTTATGTATGTGGGCATGGGTGCTTTGGTGTGCCCAGAGGAGTGTCTGGACCTGAAATTCCACTTGGGGTGGATAGGATGCAAGGGTGCTGTGAGTTGACCCATGTAGGCAAGTGGCTAACAGGGGCGCCCCTTCCTTTCATTGCACCCCCACCCCCAATGCTGTATCCTGAAACCCACTTGTTTGTGCTGGGAGGCCAGCCTCAGGACAACTGGGCTCCTTCCACAATGGTGATTGGTCAGTGCAGTAGGGCTGGGTAGTCAATTGTGCACATTGTGGTCCCAAAATGTCCCACTGTGTTCCCACCCTTGACCTTGAGTCAGCTCCTTGCACATAGTGAAATCCAGGGTTAGCGGAGAAACGCATTCATCTGAACACTACCCTGACCTCTGTTTACTGAGCTGACTCCAGTGCACGAGGCACACACCCTCTGGTGTAGCTGGAAGTTGTTAGAGCCCATTTTGCAGAACAGGAGAACTAAGGCACTAAGAAACAAAGGCCACTTGTCCAAAGTAATGTAGTTACTTAGTCGCAGAGCTAGGGACAACTACCCAAGTGTCTCTGAGTCAAACCTAACTGCGGGTAATAACTCCCTGGCATTCTAGTCATTAAGACTCCACACTCCCCTGCTATACGGCACAGGGAGCCTAATCTGGTGCTACGTGACCACCAAGAAGGGTGGGATAGGGTGGGTGGGAGGCAGGCTCAGGAGGGAGGAGATAGATATGCTGCTGCTGCTCAGTCGCTTCAGTCATGTCCAACTCTGTGCGACCCCATAGACGGCAGCCCATTAGGCTCCCCTGTCCCTGGGATTCTCCAGGCAAGAATACTGGAGTGGGTTACCATTTCCTTCTCCAATGCATGAAAGTGAAAAGTGAAAGTGAAATTGCTCAGTAGTGCCGAACTCTTAGTGACCCCATGGACTGCAGCCCACCAGACTCTTCCGTCCATGGGATTCTCCAGGCAAGAGTATTGGAGTGGAGGATATATATATATAGCTGATTCGAATTGTACAGGAGAAACCAACACAACATTGTAAAGCAGTTATCCTCCAATCAAAGGAAAAAAAGAAAGAAAGATTCTATGCTTCCAATGCAGAGGGTGTGAGTTTGGTCCCTGGTCAGGGAACTAAGATCCCACATGCTGTGCAGTGCGACCAAAAATTAAAATAAAACCTGATTATGTCCACCAGCCTCATGTTCCTCTCAAAGGCCACAAGTTCACTGAGCACCTACTAGGAGTCAGTCACCGATCCTCACCCTCGGGCCTATCCACTTGGCAGATCACAGGACTGTGAGCTCACCCGGGGCTATCAAGGCTGCTGTCCAGGCCAGCGGGGGTGGGAGGTGGGACAAGAGCTCTGGCCGCAGGTCCCAGCCCTGGGCTGCCTGAGCCAAAGGTCACCCACTCACCTTCAGGCAGCCTCCTGGAGGGCTCCTCAGAGAGAAAAGGGGTCGAGATTCCTCCCAGGGGCTTTCCAACTGGTGGAATCCGAGGAGGCACCCTGCTCTGTCCCACCACTGCTTCCTCATTCTTCTCTTATCTCTCCGCCAGCTCCTTAGTGACCCCCAGCATGTGAGCTGAGACCTCACGGAGCCTGCAGCAGAGACTGAGAGCCGGTGAGCAGGCAGCAATGGGTGAAAGCAAACATCAAGATAAACCCCGCCTCAGATAGGCATCCAGGGAGCCACAGCGCTCAGCAGCATAACCGATCTTGTTTGTGTTTCTGAGCGATCACTGAGGAGCAGCCAGAGCTCTCACGTGCCTCCTTGGACTCCAACCCCATCCACGTGGAGAGAAGGGAGGCCACACAGAGAAAAGGAGGCAGCAGCCTGAACTCAGGACAGAAATGGGACAGGCAGTGGAGGCGAGAGGCAGTCAGCATGTTTAGTGAGGGGCCTATGAAATCAATCTGCTGCCAGTGCAGGGGACATAGGTTCGATCCCTGGGTCAGAAAGATCTCCCGGAGAAGGAAATGGCAACCCACTCCAGTATTCTTACCTGGAGAATTCCATGGACAGAAGAGCCTGGTGGGCTACAGTCCATGAGGTCACAAAAGAGATGGACAACAACAATAATAATCTCAAACTCCCAATCCAGCAATCCTCTTTATGTCACCAGGTGTATGCATGCATGTGTGTGTGTGTGAGCACATGTGATCTCACAGTTGTTGTTCAGTTGCTAAGTTGTGTCCAACTCTTTGCAACCCCATGGACTGTAGCATGCTCGGCTTCCCTGTCCTTCACCATCTCCCGGAGTTTGCTCAGATTCATGTCCATTGAGTCAGTGATGCTATCTAACCATCTCATCCTCTGCTGCCTCTTTCTCCTTTTGCCTTCAGTCTCTGGGATTAGCAGATACAAATCACTACACACACACACACACACACACACACACACACACACACACACACACACACAATGGATAAACATCAAGGTCCTACTGTATAGCACAGGGAACTTTTTTCAATACCTGGTAATAAACCATAATGGAAAAGAATATGATAAAGAATGTATAGATACATATTGTTGGTGTTTAGTTGCTAAATCATGTCTGTCTCTTTTGCAACCACATGGCCCATGTAGGCAACCATGCTCTTCTGTCCATGGGATTCTCTAGGCGAGAATATTGGAGTGGGTTGCCATTTCCTTCTCCAAGGGATCTTCCTGACTCAGGGATCAAACCCATGTCTCCTGCATTGGTGGGCGGATTCTTTACAACTGAGCCAATGGGGAAGTCCACAAATATTATATACATACAATTGAATCACCTTGCTGTTCAGCAGAAATTAATACAATGTTGTAAATCAACTATACTTCAATAAAAATAAAGAGGATTGCTGGAGAATAGATGAGGGGAATGAAGAAAATGCCATAAGACTGAGAGTCAGAGTGCAGCTGAGGGGCTGGACTTGTCTTGGGCAACGGCCGGTTACATTGCTTTCTTTCTGGCTGGCATCTCACACGACCACCGGGACACAGCAAAGCACAGGCAGTTTCCTTTCTGCCGTCTCCACCCTCACCATGGGGTCCATAGTGCGTTGTGATGAGTTCTCTGATAGCTGACTTGAGCATGCGGGTGTCTGGAGGCATGGGGAAATATTGCAGAGTTCAGTGAGGCTGTCCCAGGATGGGGCCCACCCAGCAGTGATTTTCACAGGGCCCCGAGGAGCTGGCAAAGCAACTGGAACATTAGAAATTATTGGCTGCATTTTAGGGCTCAAGAAGGAGTATTTAAGGAGACTGACTGGGGCCTATAAAAGTTAGTGATGGATGCTGCTGTAAGTCTCAATTCTGTGCCATTGGGATAATTGTTTCAGAATCAGTCTCCCAAAATGAAGGGCATTATTATAATAAAACTCCTCGTATTTGCACCTACCTTTATATATATATAGGAATAAAATTGATAAATTGTCTCTATTAATGATAAATGTTCATCTATGTATATATGAACTAATTTAATAATTAAAGAAAAAAAAGAATCAGTCTCCCTTTCTTATGACTAGTGATACAAACAGATGCCTCCCTGGAGAGGAGGCTCTCACACCTCCTGGCAATGTCCAGGCTCCTTCAGAAAACCCAGGAAGAGAAGAGCAGAGTTACCCACCCTATCATGCCCCCCCAACCCCTGGGGCACATGCTTCCCCAGGAACCATCCCTTGCCTGGCTCTGAGTGAGTGATGCCAGGAACACAGATGATCTTATTGACAAGTCACAATGACCTTTGATACTTTCAGAAACTTAGTATCAACCAGAGACCAGGCCAGAGGATCTGGGAGCTCAAGAAAGCCATACTGACTCCAACCCTACAGGATTCTACTCAAGTTTCATCACTTCTCCTGCCCGTCTCCCACTGTCTTTGCTCAGAAAGAAAGAGGTCATGTCCTCATATACAAAGAACCACCCTGACTGATCCTGAGTGGCCCCAGCCTGCAGCAGCTTGAAGCAGGACTTTGGTTCCCGGCCAGAGATTGAGGTAAGGTCTCAGCAGTGAGAGCACCAAATCCTAACCACTAAAAAAGAACCTTGATGCTGGGAAAGATTGAGGGCAGGAGGAGAAGGGGCAAACAGAGGATAAGATGGTTGGATGGCATCATCAACTCAATGGACATAATCTGAGCAAACTCTAGGAGATAGTGAAGGATAGGCATGCTGCAGTCCAGGGGTGGCAAAGAGTTGGACTGAACAACAACAAGACCAGTGGTCAATGACAAGGCCCTGGCCCCTCAGCTTTGCAGAAAAAAATTCCCACAAAGACAGAAAATATTGAAGCAAAGTATTTATTAGGAGGAAAAACAGAGTACAGTAAGTGTGGATGTACACAAGGGCGGGCTCAGAGGGAGAGTGTCCCTGTGGTAGTTTGAATCACTTTTATGGGGCATTTCTTCCAGGTTTCCTTTGCCTGGTTCTGAGGCTGCACTGGTTTAGTTCAGGGTCCTCCCACATGTGCATGCCCATCTCTTAGCCAAGATGGGTTTTAGTGCAGATGACAGTAGGTAGGTAGACATCACTTACTATGAGGGGATGCCCTCTCCTTTTTTGACCTCCAAGGAGCCTTTCTGCACATGTGTAGTTGGGGAGGTCTCCTTAACTTCGAGTATGAGGACGATGTGGTCTTTTATCTCTTATCTGGCAGGGCCCAGCTTCTTCCATTATCTTCCTTGTAGGGAGTTTCTGCTATTATAACTGCGTCCCCTGTGGCTCAGAGTAAAGAATCCATCTGAAAGTCAGGAGGCACAGGAGACGTGGGTTTGATCCCTGGATCAGGAAGATCTCCTGGGGAAGGGCATGGCAACCCACTCCAGTATTCTTGCCTGGAGAGTCCTATGAACAGAGGAGCCTGGTGATCTACAGTTCATAGGGTTGCAGAAAGTCGGACACAACTGAAGCAACTTAGCACACATGCACAAACTGTTATGAAGTTTCCGTCCACAGGGGAGAAACTGTTCCTAACCCTAACCCTACCCTACCCCCTCAACAGGGGGCCCATCTATCTCCTGCCTCATGACCAACGAAACACCTCGGCCTTCCCCTACCCTTAGGCCAAGAAACACAGAGCTGGTGTGTTTCTCAGCTTTTCACAAGCTGAGAAGAAGCACTGGGGCAGAGGTCTCCAGATCGAATCCGGATCCAGCATGAATCCTGGTAGCACCCAGGGGCCACAGCTCTGCCTTTCAGGCCCTTCCCTGATGAGCTTCCTGGGTAGGGCCTGCTCTCTCACAGGTGCCTGTGACTTTCGGACAATATTTTGGTTACTTTCTCTGTTTTGTTTCTTTCTGTTGATGTCACCCACTTGCAGAAGGAAGTGGCCAGATCACAGCAGAACTGTTGAGTGTCCGGTACATTGTGGCCCAGAGGACAGTTAAAAATAATTTCAAAGCCTTATTCAGTGCCTCCCACAGCCTGGGGCCTGTTTATCGCTCTCTCCACTTTTGAGATTCAGAAAGAAATTCAGAGATTAAGCAACAAACCCAAGGTCACACAGATATAGACTGGCAGCACTGGGTGGGGATGGGTGAAGCAGGGGTACAGTAAAGGCTGGGGAGGCAACAGCATGCTGAAACACTGAGGTCCATCTCCAAGGCTTAGCTAGTGGGAAAGAGGTATAAGCGTCTCCCAGTCCAAGGGGCCTTTCCCTGCTGCTTCAATTCAACAGACATGTATCAGGGGCCAGGAGCTGCTGAGAGATGCCAGAATATGCTATGGTTTTTTCATAGCAGTACAGCAGTGATTTGCTTATTGAGCACCTACAAAGTGCCAGAAGTTATGTCAAGCATGCATCACCCTGAGGTTTAAGATCACTGCTAGGAGGCAGGGCAGGGATCCAAATAATATCATTGAAGAACACAGGTGAGCATGGGGAAGAAATGGCTGTGACTGCTTCATTGGGCATTTGTATAACCAGCAGCACTGAGTGGCTTCCTGACAGAATCTGGATTATTCCGAGGACAAGTGGGTGGCAGGTTTTCCCCCGTGCCCATGATGGAAGTCGTGCCAACACACTGGTTTAGCTGGTGTATTCCCTGAACACTATGTGCCAGGCAAGTGTGGAGATGGCAAGACCGTCCCAGGGCTTGCAGCCTAGATTGGGGAGGGTGAAGGGGGGCAGACAATAACATGTCAACAAGTAAATGGAGAGGTCAATACCTTCAAGAACTGATAACTGCTACAAAGGAAAAAAACTGGATGGTTACTACCATCTTTGAAAACAGTTTGACAGTTTCTTAACAGCTTAAGTATACACACGTCATGCGGTCCAGCCATTCCATTCTAAGACAGTCACCCAAGTAGGTCTTCAATAACTATTCCCTTAATGAATAAATTAATGCATCTATTCTGCATGACAGTTTTTTGGGTTTTGTTTTGTTTTCAATTGTGGTAAAAAGAAATAAAGTTTACCATCCTAACCATTTTTAAGTGTACAGTTCCAGTAATGTTAAGTACTGGCTCCCCTGATGACTCACACAGTAAAGAATGCCTGCAATGCAGGAGACCCAAGTTTGATCCCTGAGTCAGGAAGATCCTCTGGAGAAGGGAATGGCAACCCAACTCCAGTATTCCTGCCTAGAGAATCCCATAGAGGCTACAATCAGAGGTCGCAATGAGTCAGACATGACTGAGCAACCAACACACACACACAATGTCAAGTAC
This sequence comes from Capra hircus, assembly GCF_001704415.2. Taxonomy (NCBI): domain Eukaryota; kingdom Metazoa; phylum Chordata; class Mammalia; order Artiodactyla; family Bovidae; genus Capra; species Capra hircus. The sequence continues at coordinate 40,436,838 of NC_030823.1, read as the reverse complement.
ATTCGCCTTGTTGCGCCATGTCATTTACTTTTCATCCTGAAGGTACTGAGGATAAAACTCAGCTGAGACAGACAGAATTGGTGAGGGACATGAAAAATTTAAACTTGACTTCCAGAAGTGTACTCCCTAAAAAATATGGCCCCAAAGCCTGTGCTTTGTGAAGGTCCACTTGTCCTTCCATAGTCAGAGTGGGTCCTGGCAGGAACTCTAGCTCCTTGGAGGACAATTTCACTTTCTTTTGTCCCTTTGGGCTCCCTCCCCACCCCTGTTGGGTCTGCCCCACCTCCACCTTGCCCCAGAGTGCCTCTGGCCCCCGCTGGTCAGATGAAGGCAATGTCACTGCAGGGACATTCCACAGATACAGTCTTGTATTTCATCTGGCTCCAATCTGTCTTCCCCTCCTTGCCTCACTCCATCTTTGCATCTCAGCCCAGGCTGTATTTTCCTGTGAAAATACAGTGGAGCTGAGTGGCTACATGTCACAGTCCTGAAACCAGACCTCTTTGGTCTCTAGCCCAGTTTCATACCTACTAAGGATATGCCTTTGGGCAAGCCCCTTAACTCCTCTTAACCTCAGTGATCTTATGGTAAATCAGGATAAGAATGGCACCCACACCACAGTGGTTGTTATGAATATTTATTATGAGCACTTTTCACATTGTCTGCCACAAAATTGTACTTAATAAACGCCAGCTCTAATTCCAGGTATTGTTTGTTTTGTATTTTCTCCTTACAAGGTGATCAGTTTTATTACATACCTACATCCTTGGATTAAACACCTCTACGACTGAGTGACTTCACTTTCACTTTTCACTTTCTTGCATTGGAGAAGGAAATGGCAACCCACTCCAGTGTTCTTGCCTGGAGAATCCCAGTGACGAGGGAGCCTAGTGGGCTGCCGTCTACGGGGTCGCACAGAGTTGGACATGACTGAAGTGACTTAGCAGCAGCAGCAGGATCCAAGGTTTATAGGAGACATCTCTTAGAAGGAAACAATAATGTTATAATATCCACTAGTTATTGAGGAATTCCTCTTTTCTAGGTACTATGCCAGTAACAATAATTTATGATAATTGACTAATAATGAATATCAAAACAGTAGCAAGTCCTGATCAAGGGCTGTCTGCCAGGCAATGTTCTAAACATTTTTACATATTAACAAATCCTTATTAACAAATTCAAGATAACCATCCTTCAAGGAAGATACTATTATTTTTCTCATTTTACAGATCAGAAGACTGAAGCACAGAGAGGCAAAGTGATTGCTCAAGTAGAACCAGTAAGTGGACAAAGTTAGAACTGAAACTCTTTTCTCTGGTCCAGCTAGTCCTCTGGGCTCTGAATCCCAACAATCGTGCCCAGTGTAGCTATCTGTCCGGTCTCTGAAGCTTACCAGCTCTCTGTTACTCTGGCAGATGTGCTATTCTGCTCAGGGGGCTGGACAGCTGTGTCTCCAAAAGGGACATTCAAATAGGCCAGCGGACTCCGCGACCTTGCAGAAGACCCCACTGCTGCTGCTGCTAAGGCGCCTCAGTCGTGTCCGACTCTCTGCAACCCCATAGACGGCAGCCCGCCAGGCTCCCCCGTCCCTGCGATTCTCCAGGCAAGAACACTGCAGTGGGTTGCCATTTCCTTCTCCAATGCATAAAAGTGAAAAGTGAAAGTGAAGTCGCTCAGTCGTGTCCGACTCCACACCCACCTGGAAAACTCTGCTCTTTGTATCTAGAGAGAGTCTGTATCTTGATAGGATCTTAGGACCCACCCAGCCAGTCTTTCAGGTTTCCACGTGGTCTCTCCCCTCCTGGAAAAAAGAATAAGCACTCAGAGGGACGGACCCAAGGGGATCCCAACAGTCCTGAATAAGTCTTCCTTACCTTTAAAGTAAGTGTCAGTATCATTTTTTCTTCAAACATGAATTAGTTCATTCATCCTCAGAAGGATTCTATGAGGTAGGTAACCGTCTTCACTTTCACTGGGGAAGGAGGGAGGAGAGACTGTGCCCTCAGGGATGAGACACCATCTATTACCACATCTGCAGGTTGTACTTGGAGGTTCCCCCAAGTTCTCCTGGCTGCAGGTGGTCCCGTCGGCCCACCTGCTGGGATTTTAACTCGGCGAGATATTGCGCCCTTTGCGACACAAATCTGGATATTCTCCAGCCGCCCGCCCCCCCGCCCCCACCCCATCCCCATCCCCATCCCCATCCCCATCCCATCCCCATCCCCGACCCCGACCCCGACCCCGACCCCGACCCCGCCCCGTAACTACCTGGGCAGTGGCGCGGTGAAGGCTCAAGCAGCACGACGCCGTCTCCTAGATACCGGGCCGTCGTCACATGACCTACTCACGTGGCCCCACGAGCCCAGCTGGGGTTGGAGCTCTGGCAGAGGGCAGCCGGCGGGGCGGGGCTGGGCAAGTTTGTTTCCCGAGTTCGGAGACCAGGAGCCCCCGCGGTTGTGGCGCAGGTGCTGTCCGGTTGGGTCGCGATGGAGCTGCCAGCCGTGAACCTGAAGGTGGCGATGGGCGGGGCGGGGGTGGCGCGGGGCGGGTCTCCCGGAGCGTGTTGGGTATTTGCGCTTTTAGTAGGTGATTTTAGAGGTGAGGATTTTAGAGGTAGAGGACCGAGAATCTGGGGAAAGTGGAGTGGTGGGGAGAAAGAGAACGAACAGAGCCCAGGTGTAAGGAGGTGGGCGGATAGACCATACCAGGGAGACAGATCCAGAAGGCCAGCAGGAAAGACCGAGAGGGAGCTGGAGGAGGGAAGCGGCCGTCTCTTCCCTAAGTCAGACCGGTTCAGCTGGGAGCGCTGAGCCCCTGAGGCTCGCTTTGGCCTGCGCGCCCAGAATTTCTCTGGAGAAGGAGGAAAGCGTGGTGGGGAGGGACCCAAGGAGAGCCCGAGGCTGGACTTGGAGGCAGGACACCTGCCCTCCACCGAGAGAGGGGTAAAGCTTTCACCTGGACCCCCAACACTGCCCTTACCGCCTCTCTTGTTGGGAAGATCAAGTTAAGGAAATCAAATGATCCCAGACAGATGGTTTTTCAGAGTTGATAGATTCAACGTCTTTATTTCTTAAGCAACACAGACACCAATAGAATTTACTCAAAAGCAGAACCCCCCAACTTTGCACATTTAGGAAAACACTGTAGGTCGCTGGGGTGTCTTCATTTCCTGAGCTGTAAGAATGCCGAAGGCTGTTCTTCTTTTTCTCCCCGCCCTCCTCCAGCCCAGTGTTTCTTGGCTGGGTTTGCCACTGAGAGGCTGAAGCCTTTAGCTTTGGTCAGAAAGGTTTTAACCTTGGACCAGACCTGCCATCTGCGGCCTGGATACAGTTTCCTTTGAGATTGTATGCAGGAGTACCCTCTTACTCACCCTTGACAAAGCATTATGCACCCGTGGTGTCTGGTCCTAAAGTAAGAGATAGATGACTACAGAACAATACATCATCCATATTTGGATTATTAGACATGGTCTGTGTTGTGACTTCACGTGGGCACATTTCCTTAATATTGAACACTTGCTTCAGCAGACCTCTCCGAGGCTTCCAGTCAGCTGCTGCAGGAGGAGAGATGGCTGTGACAAGGGAATGGGCTTGGATTGAAGGTTTAGCAGGGAAGAAATTTACACGAGGGCAACTGAGGTTCGTTGGTATCAACATTCACTCTGTTCCAGGCTGTGTGCAGTTAATGCCGACCACCTTTTCTCTGATTAGAGACTTGCCTAAAATAATTATTAAGGGGGAAGGAGGAAAGGGACAGAGGAGCAGGAACTGACGAGGGAGTGAGCCCTCATTCTTGGGGCGTCTGTGGTGTGCCGGGTTATTTATTTAGTCGCATCAACTTCTGAGATTTTTGTAGCTGAGCCAACTTCAGCTCAGACCAGATAGGTAACTTGTCAAGGCCCCACAGAGATTAAGTGGCAGAGTCAGAATTTGAACCCATCAGGGTCAGACTTCAAAGCTGTGTCTTTTCCTGGCCACCATTAGTTAGGGCCAACTTCTGCTTTGACAGTTAGTGCCCAGTGGGAGGGCTTAGTCTGTTTGTGGCCTTTTTTTTTTTTTTTTGGAGAAACTTTGTGGGCCTCACAGGCCACATGTGACCACAGATGTGAGCTTTGCTGGCTTTCAGTGCCCACAGTGAAATAGCTGGTCCTTTCTTTGACTTGGGAAATAAAACACCATATCTCTAAGGGTCTTAGCTGCTACCAATCAGAGACAAGTAAGTGCTGAGAGGTCGTGAACAGCTAGGGTTGCCAGGTGACATTGAGGACATCCAGTTGAGTTTGAATTTCATATCAACAATGAATAACTTTTTAATCTAAGTATGAAAAGTGAAAGTCATTCAGTCGTGTCCAACTCTTTGTGACCCCAGGGACTGTACAGTCCATGGAATTCTCCAGGCCAGAATACTGGAGTGGGTAGCCTTTCCCTTCTGCAGGGGATCTTCCCAACCTAGGGATCGAACCCAGATCTCCCACATTGCAGGAGGATTCTTTACAGCTGAGCCACCAGGGAAGCCCCAGGATACTGGAGTGGGTTATCCTATCCCTTCTCCGGTGGACCTTATATCCCAGGCAATATTTGGAACAGTCTAGAAAATTATTCATTACCTGAAATTAAAGATTAACTGGGGGTTCTGTTTTTGTTGTTGTTTTTTCTGGCCTCCCACAGGAGTCTAAGTGGGCTATTCTGAGATCAGAACCCCTTGGGAGCTCAGAAAATGCCCAACCCCCCAACCCTGCACTACCCTTGCCCTCCTTTCACACATTCCTGGGGCATTGGCTCAGTGCCTGCTTGTGCCCAGCCCATCCACAGTAGGCAGTGGTGCCAGGTGAACAGAAGCAGCTGCCCCGGGCCCTCCAGGTAGTTCCTAACCCAGTGCCACACATGAGGCAAGTCCTGAGCTGAAGGAACGTCATTGTGAGAGTTTAGAAAGTTCTCGACTTGGGTTCATGAGGGCTTGTGAGAAAAGGCCCTTGGGAGGAGGGTGCAGGGGGTTAGTATAGCATGAGGGTTAAGAATTCCGGAACCTGACTGCACAATAGTCAGGAACTGCCTTGTCTCGGGGCTTCCCAGGTGGCTGAGTGGTAAAGAACGTACCTGCAATGCAGGAGACATGGGTTTAGTCCCTGGGTGGGAAGATCCCCTGGAGTGGGAAACAGCAACCCAACCTGGCAGATTACAGTCCATGGGGTCACAAAGAGTTGGACACGACTGAAGCAACTGAGCACGTGCACAGCCATGTCCCAGAGGCTGACTACCTAGCAGGCAGGGTGTTGAATGTTTCACACACCCTTCCACCTCTCCATAGCCACACAACATCCCCATGGAGCATTATTATCCCCACTTTAGAAGAGCAAGCGGCAGTTGGAGAGCTCAGGTGATGGCGCGGAGTCACACAGCTCTAAGTCATGGAGCTGGGGTCTGACCCACAGACTTGGCTCCAGCAGCCACACGGCCAACTACTGCCTGCCTCTGCCTCCCCTGTCTGGCAGCCCTGACTGCTGCCCCCTGGGCTCAGCCCTTGGGGATCCTTGGGGATCTTGCTGCCTCATTCAATAGGCCACTGAGTGTTTGCACAGGACTAAGAAATATATTCTGGGTTTTTTGTTTGTTTATTTTTTGTTTTGGCCCCACCACACTGCTAGTGAGATCTTAGTTCCTTGACCACGGATTGAACCTGCACCCTTGGCAGTCCTTACCACTGCCCTGCCAGGAAATTCCCAGGAAAAATATATTCTGTATATTAATCTGTATGGAGGGGGATTCCCTGGTGGTCCAGGGGTTTGAACTCCATGGTTTCACAGCTTGGGGCCCAGGTACAATCCCTGGTCAGGGAACTAAGATCCTGCAAGCTATATGGTGTGGCCAAAGAAAAAAACCAAATTCTTTATGGTAACCTCAAGTCTGTCGACCACCTGGCTAGGCAGTCCCAGCCCCACGGCCATGGGCCCTCCAGTGATAAATGAAGGGTCTGAATCCTGGTCCGAGGACCCCCTCGGTTTCCCCTTAGCCTTCCTTCCTCCTGGTCAAACATACTCATTTCCATCCACCCTTCCCTTGCTCTTCCAGATCCTAGCACTGTAGTACAGTGGGTAGAGCACAGGCTTTGGGGCCAATCAGATCTCCCTCTAAGGCCAGGCTTTGCTGCTTACCAGCTGTGTGACCTGAAGCAGGTTTCTTAACCTCTCTGAATATCAGTTTCTTCACAATAAAAAGAGAATAAAAATAGACCCTACCTTCTAGGATGATAAGAGGAGGATCCAGTGGTCCAGGAGGTGATGTAGCTTCACAGTTTTGTTGTTCTTTTATTTTAATCTTTATTTTATGTGTTTGTTTATTTTTGGCTGCACTGTGTCTTTGTTGCTGTGCAGGTTTTCTCTAGTTGCAACGAACGGGGCCCAGTCAGTCTCTAGTTGCGGAGCATGGGCTTCTCACGGCAGTGGCTTCTCTTGCTGCAGAGCATGGGCTCTAGGGTACACGGGCTCCAGTAGTTGTAGCACATGGGCTCAGTAGTTGTGGCCCATGAGCTCGGTTGCCCTGCAGCATGTGGGATCTTCCTGGATCAAGGATCAAACCAGTGTCTCCTACATGGGCAGGTGGATTCTTTACCACTGAGCCACCAGGGAAGCCCACATCACGTTTTTATTAGCAGAAAAACTCAGACCCAAGCGACTGATTCTGCGATTTGCATCTAGGCTCTCTTCTCATACGTAACTGTTTGGGCCAATGAATCTCTCACAGCCTCAGTGTCTTCATAAGTGAAACATAAGGGTTAAAACTCTGCCCCAGACAGTCACAAGGATGACATGGGCCAGGTGTTCAGGGCAGTGTAGATATGTGGCAGGCACATCTGCATCAGTAGCAGGGGTTGCTGTAGGTGACATGATTTCAGGATGACTGTCTGCAGAGGTTGTGGTTGTTGTTCAGTCGCTCAGTCATGTCCAACTCTTTGTGACCCCATGGACTGTAGCCCACCAGGCTCCTCTCTCCATGGGATTCTCCAGGCAAGAATACTGGAGTGGGTTGCCACTTCCTTCTCCAGGGGATCTTCCTGACCCAGGAATCAAACTCGCATCTCCTGCATTGGCAGGTGGATTCTTTACCACTGAGCCCCCAGGGAGGTGCTTACAGCTATTTCGTGGAAACATCCAGTGACTATCAGATGCCTGTCTCTTTCTGGTTGAGGCGCCCCTGTGGGACACGAGGGTGATAGATGCTGCCTCTGCATTACCGGGGAGGAACCCAGGGCTCCAACACAAAAGGAGGTGGCCCCTGGACCAGAACTCAAGTCTCCTACCCCTAGTCCAGCATCTTACAAGCCCCTGCTGCCATGGCCGGTCTCTCTCCCCTGGTCTTCTGACGTGTTGAACACGCTGGGAAAGGGCCAGGCAGCCCTGCGGGCCAGGCACTATACAAAGAGTCCAGGAGCTCAAGCCTCTCTCCTCTTGCCCAGCCGGGAGCAGTCAGGCCGCCAGGGCACAAGGTGGACACATGCGCCCCTCTCTCCCCCATCTCTGTGGCTGTACCTGAGACTCCCCAGCATTCTCTTGGTGACCAGAAACCTCCCCCAGAGCCAGCATACAGTTCTTTTGTGCTGAGATAAAGGCTGTGGGAGAGGGCAGGGCTGGTTTGGCTGGGTTTCTTTTTCTTTTTTAATTTCTACTGAAATGTGTTGTTGTTTAATGGCTAAGTCATGTCTCTTTGTGACCCCATAGACTGCAGCACACCAGGCTCCCCTGTCCTTCGCTGTCTCCTGGAATTTGCTAAGATTCATGCCCATTGAGTCGGTGATGCTATTTAGCCATCTCATCCTCTGCCACCCTCTTCTCCTTTTGCCTTCAATCTTTCCCAGCATCAGGGCCTTTTCCAATGAGTCAGCTCTTCGCCTGGCCAAAGTATTATAACTTCAGCTGCAGCATCAGTCCTCCCAATGAATATTCAGGGTTGATTTCCTTTAGGATTGACTGATATGATCTCCTTGCAGTCCAAGGGACTCTCAAGAGTCTTCTCTAACACCACAATTCAAAAGCCTCAACTCTTCAGCACTCAGCCTTCTTTATGGTCCAACTCACATCTGTACCTGACTACTAGAAAAACCATAGCTTTGACTATATGGACCTTTGGTGGCAAAATGATGTCTCTGCTTTTTAATACACTGTCTAGGTTGGTCATAGCTTTCCTTCCAAGGAACAAGCGTCTTTTAGTTTCATGGCTGCAGTTATTGAGTATAGTTGATTTCCAGTGTTGTGTTAGGTGTGCAGCAGAGTGAGTCAGTTAAACATATACTTATATTCACTCTTTGTTGGAGCTTTCCTGCACATTCGACCCCTCTGGGCCTGAGTGGGTGTGCCGTCCCATTACAAAGATGGGGAAAGTAGCCGATGAGGCTAGTCTTCATGGGTTTCTTTTCCCACAGCTGAAGAGACGTGCTCCACTGGTGCTAAGTTTCCTAAATATTGAGCAAACAAAAGTGATGTCGCACCGAGGGGAGGTGTGTCTGCTAAAGGCCTGCAGGATTTCCAGGTCATACTGTTTTCTTCCCCAAAGAGAGGGCCTAGTTTGGGGGCTTAGCCAGGTGCTCACTCCATATTACAGGCTTTTCTGGCTCCAGGAAGTACTTTATCCCACAGGTTACAGAGTGGTTTCCTCACAGGCTTTCCTGCATGTCGCTGCCTTTCCTTTTCTGAGCTCTGCAGGCCAGGCCTGGAAAATCCCATGGATGGAGGAGCCTGGTAGGCTGCAGTCCACAGGGTCACTAAGAGTATGAGCGACTTCACTTTCACGCCTTAGAGAAGGAAATGGCAACCCGCTCCAGTGTTCTTGCTTGAAGAATCCCAGGGACGGGGGAGCCTGGTGGGCTGCCATCTATGGGGTCGCACAGAGTCGGACACGACTGAAGTGACTCAGCAGCAGCAGGCCAGGAGCATCCCTTTATTAAAGACCTGCTGTGTGCACAGTCTAGAGGTGGGAACCAGAGCATTTGGGGATGAAGACTGTTTCTGAAATAGAAGTTGAGGGAGGGAAGGACTCAGTGTTGATGTTGGGGAGTGGAGAAGTGATGTGACTGTGACTCCTTCCTTGGTTTCTTGTCTTAGTTAAAAACCCAACACCAGGACCACCTGGCTGGCCACATGTGGCAGGTCCCTTCCCCTTTCTGGGCAGGACTTCCTGTCAGAGGGGACTGAGCTTTGCTCTCAAAATAAAGATCAGAGTTCTCTCCCACGCCTCCCAGGCTCAGCCCTGCCCCCACCCCCATCCCAGCTTCCTGTCCCTCCTCTGCTCTCCTCTTCCACTCCAGCCACATGGGCCTCTTTTCAGTCTCTAGAAGGTTCCATGCTCCCTTCCGTCACAGAGCCTTTGCAGGTGCTGTCCCTTCAGCTCGAGATGTTCTTCTTTCCCCTCTGTCCCTGGTTAACTCCTTGCTCACCCATTTCATCTCCCTGAAACATCATCCTTCAGAGAAGCCTCCAGTGCTCCCCTCCTCTGATCCAGAATGAGGGTCCTTGTCTTTGCCGTTACTTCCTTCGCAACAGACTGTCTGTTTGGACCCCACGCTCCTTAGGTAATTTTTTGGTTAGCAGATGTTCCCCCCAACCCCACTTGGACTGCCAGGTGTCAGTTCTGGAAGGGCAGCCTAGGACTGCATCTGCCCAACTTACCTTTGAATCTGCAGGGTGGAGGCCAAGCAGGTGTCAGTGATGCCAACTTAACCTGTAAATGATTAAGTAACCTGGCACAGTTTGATCACCCTTCTTCAGTCCCTGTAGCATCCTGGATGGCTCAAGTGGTAAGGAATCCACCTGCAATGCAGGAGTCATGGGAGGCATGGGTTTGATCCCTGGGTTGGGAAGACCCCCTGTTGGAGGACATGATAACCCACTCCAGTATTCTTGCCTAGACAATCCCATGGACAGAGGAGCCTGGCAGGCTACAGTTCATGGGGTCTCAAAGAGTCGGACATGACCGAGCACACTCATTCTTCTGTGTGCTTAGTCAGCCGTGTCTGACTCTTTGCAATCCCGTGGACTGTAGCCCACCAGGCTTCTCTGTCAGTGGGATTCTCCAGGTAAGAATACTGGAGTGGGTTGCCATGCTCTCCTCCAGGGGACCGTCCCAACCCAGGGATGGAACCCAGGTCTCCCGCATTGCAGGCAGATTCTTTACTATCTGAACCACAAGGGAAGCCCAAGAATACTGGAGTGGATATAGTTCAGTTGAGTCGCTCAGTCGTGTCCAGCTCTGTGTGACCCCATGGACTGCAGCACACCAGGCTTCCCTGTCCATCACCAACTCACAGAGCTTGCTCAAATTCACGTGCATTGAGTCAGTGATGCCATCCAACCATCTCATCCTCTGTCGTCCCCTTCTCCTCCTGCCCTCAATCTTTCCCAGCATCAGGGTCTTCTCTAATGAGTCAGCTCTTCACACAAGATGGCCAAAGTATTGGAGCTTCAGTTTCAGCTTGGGCTTCCCTGGTCACTCAGCTGGTAAAGAATCTGCCTGCAATGCGGGAGACCCGAGTTCCATCCGTGGATTTGGAAGATCACCGGGAAGGGAACGGCTACCCACTCCAGTATTCTGGCCTGGAGAATTCCTTGGATTGTATAGTCCATGCAGTCACAAAGAGTTGGAAACGACTGAGCAACTTTGATTTTCACTTTGTTTCAGTTTCAGCACCAATCGTTCCAATGAATATTCAGGACTGATTTCTTTTAGGATTGACTGGTTTGATCTTGCAGTCCAAGGGACTCTCAAAAGTCTTTTCCAACGCCACAATTCAAAAGCATCAGTTCTTTGGTGCTCAGCTTTCTTCATGGTGCAACTCTGACATCCATACATGACTACTGGAGAAGCCATAGCTTTGCCTATGTGGACCTTTGTCCAAAAAAGTAACGTCTCTGCTTTTTTACGTGCTGTCTATGTTTGTCATAGATTTTCTTCCAAGGAGCAAGTGTCTTTTAATTTCATGTCACCATCCGCAGTGATTTTGGAGCCCAAGAAAATAAAGTCTGTCACTGTTTCCATTGTTTCCCCATCTATTTGCTATGAAGTGATGGGACTGGATCCCATGATCTTTGTTTTTTGGATGTTGAGTTTTAAGCCAGATTTTTCACTCTCCTCTTTCACCTTAATTGCTTTCTGTCATAAGGGTGGTGTCATCTGCATATCTGAGGTTATTGATATTTCTTTCCACATTCTTGATTCTAGCTTGTGCTTCATCCAGCCTGGCATTTGGCATGATGTCCTCTGCATATAAGTTAAATAAGCAGGGTGACAATTTACAACCGGGGCATACTCCTTTCCCAATTTGGAACCAGTAAATTGTTCCATGTCTGGTTCTAACTGTTGCTTCTTGACCTGCATACAGATTTCTCAGGAGGCAGATAAGGTTGTCTGGTATGCCCATCTTTAAGAATTTTCCAGTTTGTTGTGGTCCACACAGTCAAAGGCTTTAGTGTAGTCAATGAAGCAGAAGTAGATGTTTTTCTGGAATTCTCTTGCTTTTTTTATGATGCAACAGATGTTGGCAACTTGATCTCTGGTTCTTCTCCCTTTTCTAAATCCATTTTGAACATCTGGAAGTTCTCAGTTCACATACTGTTGAAGCCTGGCTTGGAGAATTTTGAGCATCACTTTGCTAGTGTGTGAGATGAGTGCAATTGGGCAACAGTTTGAACATTCTTTGGCACTGTCTTTCTTTGGGATTGGAATGAAAACTGACCTTTTCCAGTCCTGTGGCCATTGCTGAGTTTTCCCACATTTGCTGGCATATTGAGTGCAGCACTTTCACAGCATCATCTTTTAGGATTTGAAATAGCTCAGCTGGAATTCCATCACCTCCAGTAGCTTTGTTTATAGTGATGCTTCCTCAGGCCCACTTGACTGCTCACTCCAGGATGTCTGGCTCTAGGTGAATGATCACACCGTCATGGTTTTCTGGGTCATGAAAATCTTTTTTGTGTAGTTCTTCTGTGTATTCTTGTCACCTCTTCTTACTATCTTCTGCTTCTATTAGATCCATACCATTTCTGTCCTTTATTATGCCTGTCTTTGCATAAAATGTTTCCTTGGTATCTCTAGTTTTCTTGAAGAGATCTCTAGTCTTTCCCATTCTATTGTACTCCTCTATTTCTTTGCACTGGAGTGGGTAGCTTATCCCTTTTCCTGGAGATCTTCCCAACCCAGGAATCGAACTGGGGTCTCCTGCATTGCAGGCAGATTCTTTACCAACTGAACCACCAGGGGAATCCACTCACTCCTCAGTCCCTGGGGAAAACCTCAGAAGACTAGTTCTACTCTGCCTCAGTTTCCACATCTTCATAATAGGAGGGCACATCCACTCAGGCCCTGGGTGGAACAACACCTGGCTAAGTTGGGATTGAATCCTGGCTCTGCTCTGTGACCTGGAGCAGATTACTTACCGTTGAGCCTTGGTTTTCTCAACTGTAAAACGGGGGGAACGGTGCTTCAGAGGATTGTAAGGATGAAACACATTCACAGGCAGAAAAATCTTATCTTGGTGCCTGACACATAGGAAGCACTCATTAATAAAGGTAGGTGGTGACCAAGATTCCTTCCAGAGCTAGCCTTCTGTCATATTGTTCTTGTTTGGTCTCTCAGTTGTGTCCAACTCTTTGCAACCCCCTGGACTGCAGCACGCCAGGTTTCCCTGTCCTTCACCAACTCCTGGAGTTTGCTCAAACTCATGTCCATTAAGTTGGTGATGCCATCCAACCATCTCACCCTTTGTCTTCTCCTCCTGACTTCAGTCTTTCCCAGCATCAGGGCCTTTTCTAAGGAGCTCTTCACATCATGTAGCCAAAGTATTGGAGCTTCAGCTTCAGCATCAATCCTTCCAGTGAATGTTCAGGATTAATTTCCTTTAAGATTGACTGATTTGATCTCCTTGCAGTTCAGAGGACTCGCAAGAGTCTTCTGCAACACCACAGTTCAAAAGCGTCAATTCTTCAGCATTCAGCCTTATTTATGGTCCAACTCTCAGTCATGTAGGCTCAGCTTTTTTGGTGTCTTGAGACCTCTGTAAAGTCAGGTGTGTTGGTCCTTAAAGAGCCATTCTCCTAGTCTTTGCAGCTGGAAGAGGAGTTCTTTAGGGGTTGGGGACCACAGTCTGGACTTGGTTCACTTAACCTGAGCACTGGGGGCAAGGTGGGGTATCTTGGCCATCTGCCCTGGATGTCATCTGCCCCCCACCCCGTGTGGAAAACATCCATGTGTGTCCAAGCCCAAAGAGCTTCTCTCTCTAGCACAAAGGTTAGGAGCCCTAGTTGTGGAGTCAGAGTTACCATTTAATTACAGTTTTGCCATCAGTGGAGTCATGATCAACTTAATTTACCTCTGAGCCTAGTTTTCTTGACTGTAAAATGGGAATGATTCTAGTATCTGTTTCAGAAGCTCAGAGAAGGTCATGTGAGACATTGGGCCCAGGGCCTGTCACATTGTAGATGTGCAATGAATAATAACACTCTCTCAAAAAAAAAAAAAAAACACTCTCTCTCTCTCTTTTTTTTTTTTGCTGTACTGGGTCTTCATTGCTGCGTGCAGGCTTTCTCTACTTGCGGTGAGCTGGGGATTCTCTAGTTGCCACACTCAGGCTTCTTGTTGCCGTGGCTTCTCTTGTTGCACGGGCTCTAGGTTTGTAGGCTCAGTAGTTGTAGCACACAGCACCTAGTTGCCTCGAGGCATGTGGGATCTTCCCAGACCAGGGATCGAACCCGTGTCCACTACATTGGCAGGTGGATTCTTAACCACTGGACCACCAAGGAAGTCCAATAGTAATTCTTCTAGAAATGCAGCCAGAGTTCCTTGCTGCAGGTGGCATCCTCTCCTTAACACCCCCACCCCCCTGAGCACAAGACTAGAAACCTGGGCCTTTCACTGCAGTCCTTGCTGTATCCGCCCCTGCTCTCTGGGTCCAGCATACCGACGCTGCCTCAGGCTCTTGGCATCTTTGGACCCTTGGTGCCTGGAGCAAACTCCCTTAAAGGTCCTTGTCCACCGCTGGACCCTACTCCTGCCATCTTGCCACCACCCCCGACCTCAACCCCATCCTGGCCCTACCCCTCCTCAGGGCTCTGGGTGTTGTGTCCTTGCCTATGCTTCTGGGAGTCCACCCTGGAACACCCCACTCTCCCTCCCCTGTGCCTCGCTGGTCCCCAAGTCCCCTTTAGCACCAGCTCCGAATTCCCCGTTTCTTCCCCCTGCCTTCCCCATAGCATCCATGTGCTCCTTCCTTCCTTCTTTTTTTTTTTTTAATATTTATTTGGGACTTCCCTGGTGGTCCAGTGGTTTAAGAATCCACCTGGCAATGCAAGGGACGTGTGTTCGATCCCTGATCCAGGAACTAAGACCCCACATGGCGAGTGAGCCACTAAGCCCTCGCGCTGCAGCTAGAGAGCCTGCATAACACAGTGAAGATCCCACGTGCTGCAGGTAAGACCTGACATAGCTAAACAAATAAATGAATAAATATTTACTAACAGAGATCTTTAGTTGCAGCATATGGGATCTAGCTCCCCCCCATCAGGGATGAAACCCTGGACCCCCTGCATTGGGAGCACTAAGTTTTAGCCACTGGACCACCAGGAAAGTCTAGTACTATCTTCTTTATTTGCTTTGCAATCAGGACTCTCTTGATTTCCAGGAATAGAGACCAGTTCCAGTAAAGAGGGCTGTCTCTGAGGACATATGTGACAATAAAAAGAGTGGGGCAGTGCATGGACCTAACATGTTACCTTCCTGCGGAAAAGCTCCTGGTGACTTCTTCGGTGCCCTTGAGATGAAGTCCATGCTCCTTGCCGAGGTCCTCCAGGCCCACCTTTCCCCTCTGGTCTCCTGCCCTCGGGCTGCTCTCCCATTCCTTGGATGCACTGGGCATCTGCTCAGCCCCACACGGCTCCCCAGCTCCAGTGTACTGAAATCAGCCTCATTTGAGCCCCTCCCAGCCATCAAGGCCTCTGGTTTCAGAACAGATTTCCAGGTTCCCCAAAGGAGCCTCCAGCTTTGGAAGCAGGGAGGGGTGTGGGTGTCAGCTACCCCGAGGGACTGGGGAGGGGTGACCTGGCAGTGTCCTCTGGCCTGACCTGTGCTCTTCCTCCGCCTCTGCCACTGTTGGGGGCCACTCTCTTGCTGGTGTTTGAGCAGACATCCCTGAAGCCCTCTTAGGTCCTAGGCAGGGGCTTCTGGTGTTTTTTGGTTCCAGAAGCTTTGCTGCCCACTCATCCTACCACCATGGTGGTCACAGTCGCAGTTCTCTTCTTTACCCCACCCCCTCTTTTTTTGTGCCACAGGCGATCCTCCTGGTTCACTGGCTGCTGACGACCTGGTGAGTGAATGTGGGTGTCCAGTTCTGTGTCCCCCTGGTCTCCCAAGATCTGGGTCCACATGCCTCTCTGGGGTCTTGTGCACGTGTATCCTGGGTCCTGTCCACATGTATTCCTGGGGTCTTGTCCATGTCTCCCGACCAAGACTAAACAGCTCATCTGTCAAGATCATCATCAGCAAGCTCCTGTGTCCCAAGGATGTTGGAGGGGCAGGTGGTACCTAGAGGCCTTTGCCATCACTGACCCTAGGAGCCTCTGGCCCTCATCCTCAAGAAGACAGCAGCCCGAGGGGCAGTACCGACAGCTCAGACCTTTCTCCAGACACTGCCCAAGCCCTTTGGGGCTTGGCATCCCTCTGGTTCCGCCCCTAGGGCCTTTGCATCTGGGGCTGTGAGGTGCTGAAGCTTAGAGGCTGGCCTCTCATACCTTGCTGGGGTGGATGTCCGGTGGAGCTCTGTGTGTCTGTGACCTTGGGTGAGCCACTTAAACCCCCTGAGTCATTTTCTCACCTATAATGTGAGAGTATTACTGACCCTCCCACTTATCCTATTAAGTCATCTGAAGGTGCAAACACGATTTCTGAAACCATAATAATTGCTGACATTTATTGAGGGTGCCTTCTGGAGGTTAACTCAGCAGCTCAGCAAGTAGACACATGATGAACCTGAGTACAAGGGTGAGGTCACTCACTCAGAGGTGGACCCTCACTCTCATTTCATACCCCCTGCCCAGAGACAGTAGACTCAGGATTTAGACTGACCCTGGTCATGTCCTTAGCCCTGCCATGTTCCAGCCGGGTCTCCTTGATCAAGTGACTCCACTTCTCAGTACCTTGGTTTCCATCTATGAAATGGGTGCAAGGATGCCTGGCCCTCAGGAGCTGTGAGGGAGAAGCATGGCCTTGCTCTGCTCACCAGACACTGCCCAGGCCTACGCAGGGGATGCCCGGGGACCGCAGGGTGATTTTCATCAGTACCTTCTGCTTTATCTGTTGAGTTTCTGGGGAGATTTTTCTGCCCAACCAAGACTGGAAACCACTGAGCTCATGTGTGCATTTTGCAGACGTGGAAGTGCAGTGTACGTGTTCATGGGTATGAATAATGGGAGCAGTGATCATCATGGTTAATGGCCTTGGGGAGCAGAGTGAAAATCCAGATTTCTCAGGCACACTCCCTGAGACTGAGTTAATGAGTCCAGGCCGGGCCCCCAGCACCTGCTTTCTCAAAACCAAAAAATGAGATGACTGATTTCCAAGTAAGCCCCACAGTGCTCTGTACTTAACTGCTTTGTACATGTTTTCCATATGGTATACTTCAGGGAATGTCATTTACATTTGTGAAACACCCCACTCTGTGCTTGGGCTGTCCAGGTGGGTAAGAGCATGGCCTCTTGAGCCAGACTGCTGCTGCTACTGCTGCTAAGTCACTTCAGTCGTGTCCGACTCTGTGCAACCCCATAGACGGCAGCCCACTAGTCTCCCCCATCCCTGGGATTCTCCAGGCAAGAACACTGGAGTGGGTTGCCATTGAGCCAGACTACCTGGGTTTAAATCCCAGCTCTGCCACTTAGCAGCTGTGTGACCTCAGGCAAGTTCCTTGACCTCTCTGGGCCTCAGTCTTTTCATCTGTAAAATGAAGATGACCGTAGTGCCTCTTTACAAGGGTTGTTAATGCATATGCATATAAATGAACCCATTTAAAGCACTTGTAACTGTGCCAGGTACTAGTAAGGGGTCTGGGTTAACTATTCTTTCCTTTGAATTGATAAACAGTTTAGTTAGTAGCGATGCATTACAAAATAAAGAGAGTAGGCATTGTGTTAGAAGGTGGTCCTTACAGTGGGGCAGTCAGGGAAAGAGTCTCAGAGTTAACATATGAGCTGAGGCTAAAATGACAAGAAGGGACCAAGTGTTCAGGCAGAGGGAACAGCAAGGCGATGGATGGGAGGTATAGGCTGGGCTGTGTCATCAGACCCCACAGGGCCCTGTAGACCATGATCAAGAGTCTGAATTTTCTTCCAAGAAAGTGTTGGAGGACTTTCAGCAGAGAAATGACATCCCCTGATTTACCTTACTGGTTGCTGTTTATGGAGGAGTTAATAAGTGTCTCTAGTGGTGAAGAATTTGCCTGCCAATGTAGGAGACGTAAGAGACACAGGTTCGATCCCTGGGTCTGGAAGATCCCCTGGAGGAGGGCATGGCAACCCGCTCCACTATTCTTGCCTGGAGAATCCCATGGACAGAGGACCCTGGCAGGCTACAGTCCATGGGGTCACAAAGAGTTGGAAATGACAGAAGTGACTTAGTATGCATGCAAGCACATTTATGGAATGACCAGGATGGGGCAAGAGTGGAAGTTAGGGGAACAATGGGGAGAGGCTACAGCGAAACGATCAATCCCAGTAGGAGAGGATAGTGGTTCTGACAGGGAGGGATATGGCCAGATTCCGGATCCGTTTGGGAAACAGCCGATGGGATGTGCTGACATTTTTGGTGCATGGGTGGGAAGTAGGGGAATGGAGAGGGAACGAAGCCAAATTGTGGCCTCTACTCGTGGGGGCCCTGAGACCTAGCGCCCAAGGGGTGGGCACCTAGGGGGCACCTCTTGACTTGACTCAGGTGCCTCCTCCCGCAGGGGCTGCATCGTGTTCCAGGGCCCCTATGCCTGGACCAACTTCCCCATCCTGGCCTTGGGCGTGTGGGCCGTGGCGCAGCGGGACTCTGTTGATGCCATAAGTATGGTAAGCTGGGGGAGCTGCCAGGGAACCGGCTTCAGGGTGGTCGTGGGCCCAGCTCCATCTTCCGCTTTGCCTGTCCTGTCTTCTCTGCCTTCTTTTTTCCCCATTTTCCATTTTCTAGGGTCCAGGCTCCCAGCCCACATGTATCTTCACTAGCCTGGCCTGCTGCTCTGCCTGCCTGGCTCAGAGAGTCTCCTCATTTTTTTCCCCAAAAAGGGCATAGGGTGGACTCCCACCAGTGCCCATGAGATTAGCCATCCCTGGAGGGCGGTAGGGCATGTGCCAGTAACCCCCCTGAGGGCCCCCCTAATAGGGAGGGCCCCTCATGAAGAGGGAGCTCCACCACTTTGTGAGGTCAGAGTGGGCACAGTCTGGCTAAACTGTCCTACCAGGAGCCCCTGGACACCTGCCCAGACCCCATGGCTGTGAGCGCCAGCACTGGCCTCTCAGGATGGTTAGAGACTGATTTCTTCGGTGGTGGAGATGGAACCAGTGAATTCCAAGGGACCTTCTATCTTAGATATTCTGAGCCCACGTCTTGTGCCTCATCATGGCCTCAAGGATGAGAAGAGTTGGGGGAGAGGACTCTGTCAGAGCCGGCAGGCTGGGTCCCGATAGGGACCCCATCCCTGCTCTCAGCCCTGCAGTACCCAGTTGGGCATCTAGTCTGCAGAGTCCCACCTGCTGTCTTGGTCTGTCTTCCAGCAAACCCCAAGGACACAGTAGGGCACAAATGGAGCTTCCGGTCTGGTATATTTGGTGGGGGGATGGGGTGACCGGGCAGCAGTGCGCTCATCAACCCTAATGACACCGTGGTCACCCCTCGGCCCTGTGCCTGGCTGTCTTGCAGTTTCTGGGTGGCTTGGTGGCTACCATCTTCCTGGACGTGATCTACATTGGCATCTTCTACCCGAGGTCCAACTTCTCGGACACAGTGCGCTTCAGCGCAGGCATGGCCATCCTCAACCTGATCCTCAAGCCGATCTCCTGCTTCTTCGTCTACCACATGTACCGGGAGCGTGGCGGTGAGCTCCTGGTCCACGTTGGTGAGGCCACCACCTCCAGCCAGCTCCCCAGTGCCCCTCCCACCAGCCCCGGTGCTGGTACTGCTGTCTCCTCTCCTCTCCTCAAGTCTCTGCCTTGCCCGCCCCCCAGCCCCTGCCCCAGGGAGCCAACCTTGCCCCCTGAGACAGGGATTCAAGGTGCAGGGTGGGGCCTGGTGTGGGCTCTGGGCACCAGGCTGAAAGGTGTGCAAGTTTCTGGTCTCCTAGAGGAACCCAGGGGTCCCCTGGCCATCCGTGCCTGGCTACGGTGCCATGTCCTTCTCTCAGCTTAAACATGGGTGCAACTGGGGGCCTGACCCCATAGGCACCTGCAGGGCCAGCTTCCCCTCTCAGCTCCCTCTAGCCCCATCGCTGGAACCCCCTTTCCTGCCACCTATGGGGTCTGGGCGACCAGGGGAGAGCCAGTGCTGGCCTGGGTCCTGGGGGCCCCAGCCAAAGCCAGCCCTGAGCTGGAGCCCTGCTTGTTGCAGCCCTTCCCCAGCCCCCTGTGACACCCGTTCTCATGTCCTTTCTGAGAGAAGTGGGGAGAGCTGTGGTCTTCTGCCTTTCACTCTTGAGAAAAGTGGCCTGAGACCTGCTAGGGGAGCAGCTGGGTTGAGGATGGGAATGGCCCAGGGCAAACTGCCAGGCTGCCCGGACCTGCCCCAGGGTAGGGAGGAGCCAGCGCCAGGGCCGTCCCTCCATTAGACAGATGAGGAGACAGAGGCCTGGGGTGCTGGGGGCTTGTTCAGGAGCACAGGACAGATGTGGGGAGTGAGGATGGGAGTGAGGGGTACGACACCCAGAAGCCAACAGCCTGCCTGGCACCGTCTGGGCTCTGCAGCTGTGCCAGCCTGGGGGCCCTTCTGGAGGCTGTACAATGATGTCCACTGTCTGGGAGAGGAGCTGGAGGGGAGCCCGTGGGTCCGGGGCTGGGCATATCTCGGCCAGATTCCTGAGCGCGTGCTGCATCGGTTGGAATCCTAGTGTCCTCTGCTTCAAGCTTTATAATCTCAAGCAAGGCAGTTTATCTTTTTAACACTCGGTTTCCTCACCTGTAAAGTAGGGACAAAAAAATACCCTGCTCTATAGGGTTACAGGAAGATTGAATAAATGATACATGCTAAAGGCTTGGTGCCTGGGCTGCTGCCACTGTCTGTCCTGGGTGCCTGGATGCCCAGCTCTGGCTTTTCTTGTTGGGGTGGGATGGGTGGTGGGGGGTAGGGGGACCTTGGTTTGGCCTCGTGGAATGTCCTAAGTCTTGACCCTTCATTTTTTTCTTTCTCTCCAACCACCCAGGTTCCCTTGGGCCCTCAGAGGAGCGCAGTTCCTACCAGCCAATCGACTCCTCAGAGGTGCCTGCCGACCCTGAGAGCAAGGCTCACGTGACCCGAGGATACTGAAGCCCAGCCCAGGGGCCAGTCTGACAAACTGTGGAGCCGGCAGAGAGGAGGCCTCATCACCTTCTTTGTGCCTTGGACATCATCCTAGGGGGTGCTCCTGACTGCCCCCTGCTTTCTCAGAACTAACTTGTGTCCTCCAGTTCCCCATCTCAGGGATTGCCTGAGTCAAGTGCCCTAAGAGGCCCAGAGCCCTTATGCACAACTGTCCCCAATTCCTCGAGCCCTCTCCTCCCTTCCGGGTAGCCCACTGGTCCCAGGCTGGGAACTCTTGTTGCTTTTGTCCCCTCCACCCTTAGCTGCTCCGTGCAGGCCCCAGGCCGAGCCATGCCCGAGCCTGGCAGGATCAGGCCTCTAGGGGCCAGTGGTGCCCCCCACCTCCGCCTCTCCTGAGGTTGGCCATGCCCTCCCACAGGAGCTCTGAGCCTTGGGTCCTGCTCACTGCCAGGAGCACAGGGGTGAGGACCCCTGGCTTCTCACTACCTGGTCAGTTGGTGCCTGGGGACCCCAGGGCTGGAGGCAAGAGGGGTCTGCCGCCCCTCAGACTCCTATCAACCTCCAGCTGCAGGCCACAGCATTAAAGTTCAGGGAATTCTGCAGCCGAGTGTGTTTTGAGCCGTGTTTCCTCTCCTGTCAGAGCTGGGGCCTGAAATTGCCATTCCCAGGAAGATTTCTCCTGTGAATCTCCAGGGTGCCAGGGCTTAGGTGCTTGTTTTCTTGTGACAGGAGGAAATGGGGGCTCGTGACCAGCTGGGCCTGCCGGGTGCTCAGCTCTGGCCTAGCGGAGGCCCCAGGAGAGGAAGGCACTGTCCAGTGTGTCAAATAGGCATCCATGTCTCTGAATTAAGTGACAGGTATTGGTTTGAGTCCTGCTCTGCCACTGACTGTGTGCCCTTGGGCATCTCAACTTTTGGACCCCATATCTGCTGGAAGAGGGCTAATAACCTGCCCAGAGAGAAAGAGACGATGCAGGTGAAATGTACAGTGCCTGACCTTCAGGAGGGCTTCCTAAATGACAGCAAAATTTTTGGTGGGGCTGCTCCCTAAGCCCATGCTGATGTTGGTCAGTAGTCCAGGGGTGGCCTCCCCCGGCAGACCTGGTATCTTGGACTCAGAGCAAACTGGGACAACTGTCCAGAAGCTCCAGGGGTTTCGTGGCCAGGACCCTACCCCACCCCTACTGGGATGGGTATTGACCACTGGGCCCCAGGCACCTGGACTTTGTCAGGCCATCCTGGCTTGCTTGTCCCTGGCACAGAGAGGTTAAGGCTGGGTACACAGCCCCTACTGCTCCATTCTTCCGTATCCATCCATCCAAAGAGGCTGAGTGCCTGCCAGTGCTGGGCATGGGCCTGGGGCTACAGGGGTGAACTCAGGTCCTGCCCTCAGGGTAACAGACACTGGGAGTCCTCTGTCAGGAGGCCCAAACCCTGAAAAAAGGAACATGGGCCTCTGAGGAAGGGACCCAGGAATGCAGAGCAGCTGCGGAAAACCGGAAATAGTCTCATAGTCAGACGAAGGCAAACAAATAAGCCATGGTTCATTCATTCTAAGGAATACTGTTCAGCAGTTCAGATGAATAAACCAGACCTATTTCTATCAATGGTGGTCCCCCCAAACATCGGTTGCAGAGTGGCACATGCAATATGAGAGCGTTAGTGTGAATTTTAAAAGCTCATAGAAATACTTAGTATTATTCATGGGTGTGTATGTGGTAAGACATAAAAGCGTTGACTAGAAGGACCAGTCTCAAGTTCATGATTGTGGCCTTGGGTGGGAGAGAGGTTCCAATTCTCTCCCCCACCCCCTCCCCACCCCGCCCTTTAAAAGCTGCACTGGGTCTTCATTGCTGCACACAGATTTTCTCCAGTTGCAGAGCGGAGGTTACTCTCTGGCTGCAGTGCGTGAGCTTCTCACTGTGGTGGCTTCTCTAGTTGCAGAGCACAGGCTCTGGGTGCGTGAGCTTCAGTAGTTCTGACGTGGTGTACTAGGTATACTACTTCCAGTGGCGCATGGGCTTAGTTGCGGCATGTGGAATCTTCTGGGACCAGGGGTCAAACCTGTGTCTCCTCCACTGGTGGGCGGATTCCTACCCACTGCACCACCAGGGAGGTCCCCAGTTCTCTTGTTTATACCAGTTCCTGGCACGCAGGAGGCTGGCAGTGTATGTGCTCCTTGAACGTATCAGGAGGCCACCATGGCTGCAAATGAGGACAGGAAGAAGGAATGAGGTCAGGGAGGCAGCAGGGGCCAGATGATGCAGAGTCAGAAGGTCATTTCAAGAACTTTGAATGAGACAGGAGCTGCTGGAGGGCTTTGGGCAGAGTTGGACATGGTCTGATTTATGGTCTAGAAGGACAGTGTTGGACAGAGAGGTGGGGGTGGTGACAAGTGGTCAGGCCAAGCAGAGCACCAGGCACCGGCTATATCAATCTAGGGGAGTTCTTCAGGTACTTCTGCCTGAGAGGGATAGAACAGGTCAGGAATAGGTCGCAAAGATCCCTTAGGGAAATGGCAACCCATTCCAGTATTCTTGCCTGGGAAATCTCATGGACAGAGGAGCCTGGTGAGCTACAGTCCATGGGGTCACAAAATAGTCGGACATGACGGCATAACAACAGGTAGCTGTAGAAGTTCTAGTAGGGCACTATAGATAGGGAAACCTAGGAAACGTTGGG
This sequence comes from Capra hircus, assembly GCF_001704415.2. Taxonomy (NCBI): domain Eukaryota; kingdom Metazoa; phylum Chordata; class Mammalia; order Artiodactyla; family Bovidae; genus Capra; species Capra hircus. The sequence continues at coordinate 40,413,641 of NC_030823.1, read as the reverse complement.
AGACCACTGTAAGTTGTTGATCACTCAAGAAAGCTATTGGAAGGTAGTGGAATTACAGCCTTGCTAAACTATAAAGTCATAAATAAAGGCACGAGATATGCCCCAGGCCATTGTGTGTGTGCGTATGTGGTAAGTTGCTTCCGTCGTGTCTGACTCTTTGCGACCCCGTGAACTGTAACCCACCAGGCTCCTCTGTCCATGGGATTCTCCAGGCAAGAATACTGGAGTGGGTTGCCGTGCCCTCCTCCAGGGATCTTCCCTGACCCAGGGATTGAACCCGCGTCTTATTTCTCCTGCATCGGCAGGCAGGTTCTTTACCACTAGCATCACCTGGGAAGCCCCAAGGGCATTGGGTGAAAGAAAAATGTCACCTCTTTTCTTTTGATATAATAATCCTAAGAGGTCAAGAAGAGATGGCAAGAATACACAGAAGAACTGTACAAAAAAGTCTTAATGACCTGGATAACCATGATGGTGTGGTCACTCGCCTAGAGCCAGACATTCTAGAGTATGAAGTCAAGTGGGCCTTATGAAGCATCACTACGAACAAAGCTATTGGAAGTGATGGGATTCCAGCTGAGCTATTTAAAATCCTAAAAGATGATGCTGTGAAAGTGCTGCACTAAATATGCCAGCAAATTTGGAAAACTCAGCAATGGCCACAGGACTGCAAAAGGTCAGTTTTCATTCCAATCCCAAAGAAGGGCAATGCTAAAGAATGTTCAAACTACCGCACAATTGCACTCATCTCACATGCTAGCAAGGCTCAAAATCCTTCAAGCTAGGCTTAACAGTATGTGAACTGAAAAATTCCAGATGTTCAAAATGGATTTAGAAAACGCAGAGGAACCAGAGATCAAATTGCCAACATCCACTGGATCACAGAAAAAGCAAGAGAATTTCAGCAAAACATCTGCTTCGTTGACTACACTAAAGCCTTTGACTGTGTGGATCACAACAAACTGTAGAAAATTCTTCAAGAGATGGGAATATCAAGCCACCTGACTCCTGCAAAACGTGTATGCAAGTCCAGAAGCAACAGCTAGAACCAGACATGGAAAAAATGGACTGGTTCGAAATTGGAAAAGGAGTACATCAAGGCTCTGTATTGTCACTCTGCTTATTTAACTTATATGCAAAATGCCTGGCTGAATGAAGCACAAGCTGGAATCAAGAGTACCAGGAGAAACATCAACAACCTCAGATATGTAGATGATACTACCCTAATGGCAGAAAGTGAAGAGGAACTAAAGAGTCTCTTGATGAAGGTGAAAGAGGAGAGTGAAAAAGCTGGTTTAAAACTGAACACTCAAAAACCTAAGATCATGGCATCCAGTCACATCACCTCATGGCTAATAGATGGGGGAAAAGTGGAAACAGTGGCAGATTATATTTTCTTGGGCTCCAAAATCACTGTAGCCATGAAATTAAAAGATGCTTGCTCCTTGGAAAAAAAGCTATGACAAACCTAGACAGCTTATTAAAAAGCAGAGACATCACTTTGCCACCAAAGTTCTGTATAGTCAAAGCTATGATTTTTCCACTAGTCATGTACAGAAGTGAGAGTTGGACCATAAAGAAGGCTGAGTGCCTAAGAATTGATGCTTTCAAACTGTAGTTAAGAAGACTCTTGAGAGTCCCTTGGACAGCAAGATCAAACCAGTCAATCCTGAAGGAAATAAACCCTGAATATTCATAAGGACTGATGCTGAAGCTCCAATACTTTGGCCACCTGATGCAAAGACCTGACTCACTGGAAAAGACTCTGATACTGGGAAAGATTGAAGGCAGAAGGAGAAGGGGATGACAGAGGATGAGATGATTAGATAGCATCACAGACTCAATGGATGTGAATTTGAACAAACTCCAGGAAATAATGAAGGCCAGGGAAGTCTGGCCTGCTGCAGTCAATGGGTCAAAAAGAGTCAGACACAACAACTGAACAAAAAGAACAATCCCTAGTTTGACCTCAGGTCAGATACTCTCCTGACTGATAGGAAGGAGAAGCTCATGATGTAAGCTTCACATCTTCTGAAGAAGGTCGTCTTTTCCCTTCCCTTTTTCCTTTGACAATAAAACTGTAGTCTACTTAATCCTGGGGCAGAGTTCCCTCACCTGCCCACCTGCATCTCTTACAAGCATCCTATGTTAATAAATCTGCTTCTTGCCTATCACTTTGCCTCTTGCTGAATTCCTTCTGTGCTGAGAGACAAAGAACCTGAGCTTCATTAAGTCCTGAAACCAGGTGTGTGATCTTAGTTGGAAGACTGTGGGTTTTAGCTGGGTTCAAGTCCCAATCTGAGGTGAATTGTTTCATGCCCACGGCAACTTGGTATTGGAGGCACCAAGGAAAACACCAGGCACTCAAGCACTGATGGACAGTGCTGGACTCATGCCAAGAAGAAGCTGCATGATCAGCATCAGTAGTGGTCATCACTTTGCCAATAAAGGTCTGTATAGTCAAAGCTATGGTTTTTCCAGTAGTCATGTATGAATGTGAAAGTTGGACCGTGAAGAAGACTGAGCACCAAAGAATCGATGCTTTCGAACTGCAGTGCTGGAGAAGACTCTTGAGAGTCACTTGAGTCCAAGTGAATCCTAAAAGAAATCAGTCAGTCCTAAAGAAATCAGTCCTGAACATTCATTGGAAGGACTGATGCTGAAGCTGAAGCTACAATACTTTGGTCACCTGATGTGAAGAGATGGCTCACTGGAAAAGACCTTGATGCTGGGAAAGGCTGGAGGAGAAAGGGACGACAGAGGACAAGATGGTTGGATGGCATCTTGAACATGAATTTGAGCAAACTTCAGGAGATAGTGGAGGACAGAGGAGCCTGACACGCTGCAGTCCATAGGATCACTAAGAGTCAGACACAACTGGGTGACTGAACAACAAGTGGTGTGTGTCCCCTGGGACCAGCAGGTCTCTCCCGGCAGCTGATGGGCAGTTTGCTTGCTGGGCCCTCTCATGTCACAGTGGAAGCACCTTATCCCTTCTTGAAGGACAGATAAAGGAGTGGGGTTGGCGGGGTGCCATATGACAGGCATGTTTAAACGGAACAAAAGAGCACACACTGGCCTGAAAGAGGGTAAGATATTCCCACGCCAGGTGATGAGCTTGGCAAGGCTGCATGGGCTCTCCATCTCTCAGTGAGGAAGTGTCCCAGGCCAAGCAGGGTGGAAAGGCCACACTGCAGAGATTACCTCTCCCAACCTGGAAGCTCTGGGGTCTGTTCTGAAGGCAGAGCAGCAGGTTTCACTCTTGGACTGGATACAGGAGAAAAAGAGAAAAGAGGATATCAACATGGCAAAGTCTGGGGTTCAATCAGCTGGAGCTACCACTCACCAGGAGGAGGCAAGGAGGCCAGGTTCAGGGCAACGATGCCTAAAACTTGGCCCCTGTTGCACCAGGGCTGAACTGAATCTCAGAGACAGAGTTTTGGGTGAAGTAGAAAAGAATAGGTTTATTGCTTTGCCAGTCGAAGGGGGACATAGTTTTATGGGGCAGGAGTCTTCTGTATCCTCCTTTGCCTGCAAGGCAATAAAGCTGTTCTCTTCTATTTAACCCAAACCTCTCTCTCCGAGATTCGAGTAGGCCCTGGTGCCCAGAGGCCGGGTTTTGGCATCAACAAGGCCACAAGCTCAGTCTCCAATGGGTCACGCTTGAGGTAATGGGGCTTTCTAGCCAAACATTCTCACCACTGTGGTCTTTCTTTCCTTTTTTTTTTTTTTTAATTTGAGCAACTTGCAGCTTGTGTGATCTTAGTTCCCCAACTAGGGGTCGAACCACAGGCCCACAGCAGTGAAAGTGCTGAGTCTTAACCACTGGATCCCACCCCCTCCCTGCCCAGGGAATTCCCACTTATTCTTTTTAAAAAGCCAGTTTCTGTAGGGATTTGGAAAGAGACTATATATTTTTAACGTATTTATTTTCGACTGCACTGGGTCTTCGTTGCTGCACATGGGCTTTATCTAGTTGCAGGGAGCTGGGGCTACTCTTCACTGCAGTGTGCAGGCTTTTCATTGCGGTGGCTTCTTTTGTTGCTGAGCACCGACTCTAGGGCGCAGGCTCTGTAGTTGTGGCACACAAGCTTAGATGTCCCACAGTGTGGGGCCCTAAATGGGAAACCTTAAAAAGAAGGGCTAGCTTTGCGGTTTAGAGCTAAGATGGTGCCTGGCGGAAGAGATAAGGGCGAGGCTTAAGTTGTTTGTCAAAATTTTTGATTGGCTCTCTTGATTTCTGTGCACGTGGACAACTCGTGATCACCATAGACCCCTGTCATGATGTAAGCACGTGGTAATCTGACCTTTAACTTGATTGGTAGAGCTATGGAAAGTCCCTCGCAAAAACCCCCCTGCTTGCCTATATAAATCAGGAGCTTACGACAATAAAGCGGAACTGCTTAGACAGAACCCCTGTTGCCTCTGATTGTCTCTCGCTCACTGAGGGGCTGGGTTGGCTGACAGCAGGCTCACTTTTCCTCAGGACCTCTCAGCTCTGCCGAGGGAAGTTCCACTGCCTCTCTCTTTCTGCGGAGCAACCCCCACACCACAGCATGTGGGATTTTCTCGAACCAGAGACCAAACCCACGTGCCCTGCTTTGGCAGGCGGATTCTTAACCGCGAGACCACCGGCAAAGCCTGAGTGTCGATATTTGAGTCTATAGTGTTATCTGACATTCTAGAAACTCAACCACAGGGAGCAAATTCCTCTTGCCTTTGGTTCCCTGCTGGCGAGAGCTAGAGTTACCTATCTTGTCTACAAATCTTGTATTTCTTGTCTTCACAAAACTGAGCCCTCCAGATTTAGGAATCAGAGAAACTCCCCTGGGAGGGCCGGTGTCTTTTCTTATTGTCAAAACTGGACCAGAGCAGGAAACACCATCCCTCCTTTGCATCACACCCATCAACCGATAAGGGTTTAACAGATAAGGGTTTGTTTATACAGATTTCTTGATCAGAAATCCCCTGTCTCTGGTGATAAATGTCTTCTTTTCTCCGGAAACAGCAAGGGTACCTTGCATGCGGGTGTCTCATGACCTGTTTCAGGGAAGAAGAGCAGGAGAGTTGGGGAAAGGTCAGAGGGACTTTCCTTCTGCTGTTTTCTCAAAAACTCCTGTAGCTTAAAATCCCCTTGAAATTAAAAGACGCTTGCTCCTTAGAAGGAAAACTACAACAAACCTAGACAGCATATTAAAAAGCAGAGACATCACTTTGCTGACAAAGGTCCATCTAGTCAAAGCTATGGTTTTTCCAGCAGTCATGTACAGATGTGAGAGTTGGACCATAAAGAAGGCTGAGCATCAAAGAATTGATGCTTTCTAATTGTGGTGCTGGAGAAGACTCTTGAGGGTCTCTTGGACAGCAAGGAGATCAAACCAGTCAATCCTAAAGGAAATCAACCCTGAATATTTACTGAAAGGACTGATGCTGAAGCTAAAGCTCCAATACTTTGGCCTCCTGATGGGAAAAGCTGACTACTGGAAAAGACCTGATGCTGGAAAAGATTGAAGGCAAAAAGAGAAGGGGGCAACAGAGGATGAGATAGTTAGATAGCATCATTGACTCAGTGGACATGAATCTGAGCAAACTCCAGAAGACAGTGAGGGACAGGAGCCTAGAGTGCTGCAGTCCATGGGGTTGCAGACCCAGTGACTGAACAACAACAAAGCTTAAAATATTCTATCTGCCAAGGTGCCATATTTGGGGATAGCATGTCCTGAACCCCATCACCAGTCTGACCACCCATTTATCTATCCATTTATTATTAATTCCATAAACATTTATTGAATGCATTCTACAAATTTTCAAAAAATTGAAAAAACTGTCAGGAAACAGAGATCAAAAGGTTTTATAAAACATTACTGTTGTTCAGTCACCCAGTGGTGTCCAACTCTTTGCAATCCCATGGACTGCAGCACACCAGGCCTCCTTGTCCCTCACCATCTCCTGGAGTTTGCCTAAGTTCATGTTCCTTGTATCGCTAATGCTGTCTGGCCATCTCATCCTCTGATGCCCTCTTCTCCTTCTGCCCTCAATCTTTTCCAGTATCAGGGACTCTTTCAGTGAGTCATCTGTGTGCTTCAGATGACCAAAATACTGGAGCTTCAGCTTCAGCATCAGTCCTTCCAGTGAATATTCAGGGTTGATCTCCCTTCAGATGACTGGTTTGATCTCCTTGCTGTTGAAGGGACTTTCAGGAGTCTTCTCCAGCACCACAGTTCAAAGGCGTCAACTCTTTGGCATTCTGCCTTCTTTACGGTCCAGCTCTCACAACCGTATGTGACCACTGGGAAGACCATAGCCTTGACTATATGGACCTTTGTCCAGCAGAGTAATGTCTCTGCTTTTCAACACACTGTCTAGGTTTGTCATCACTTTCCTGCCAAGAAGCAATCGTCTGCTGATTTCATGGCTGCAGTCATCATCCACAGTGATTTTGGAGCCCAAGAAGAGGCGCCTATCTTGATTCTGGCTTGTAACTCATCCAGCTGGGTATTTCTCATGATGTGCTCAGCGTATAGGTTAAACAAACAGGATGACAGCAGACAACCCTCTCGTATTCCTTTCTCGATCTTGAATCAATCAGTTGTTCCATACAGGGTTCTAAGTGTTGCTTCTTGACCTGCATACAGGTTTCTCAGGAGAAAGGTAAGATGGTCTGGTATTCCCATCTCTAAGAGCTTTCCACAGTTTGTCATGGCCCACACAGTCAAAGGCTTTAGTGTAGTCAATGAGACAGAGATAGATGTTTTTCTGAAATTCCCTTGCTTTCTCTATAATCCAGTGAATGTTAGCAATTTGACCTCTAGTTCCTCTTCCTTTTCTAAACCAGCTTGGACATTTCGAAGTTCTTGGTTTGCATAATGCTGAAGCCTAGAGTGCAAGATTTTCAGCATGACCTTACTAGCATGGGAGATGAGTGCAATTGTCAAATGGTTAGCACATTCTTTGATACTACCCTTTTTGGGAATTAGGATGAGGCCTGACCTTTTCCAGTCCTGTGATCACTGCTGGGTCTTCCAGATTTCCTGACATAGTGAATGCAAAACCTTGATGGCATCCTCCTTTAGGGATTTGAATAGTTCTGCTGGAATTTTCATCGCATCCACTAGCTTTATTAACAGCAGTGCTTCTTAAGGCCCACTTGACTTCTCACTCCAGAATGTCTGGCTCTGGGTGACTAAAATATTATATCAGAGATCTAAACTCAGAATCATAGATTTGAACTTGGAGAGAGCTTACAGCTCCCCTAACCAATTTGAAAGTCTCTTTTATTTCGAATGCTTTGTTCAAAAGAAATCTTATCTAGTATATGGAATGGAGCTAGTCTGACAAAGCACATCCCAAGCTCCCATCACCAGTGCCACACTAAGGTAGGGCCTCTGAGCAAAATATGAAAACTGGTCCCCTGATCCTCCTTGTTCCACAACTGGGGACACAGCCCAGGAAGAGGAGACTCAGACAAGAGCACATGGAAGCTTCTTGATTTTAGAGCCAGATTGTGACTGTGCAAAATGGGATGTCAGGTAGAATTTCATAGGAAAGAAATAGGGGATTTCTCTGGTGGCTTAGATGATACAGAATCTGCCTGCAGTGAGGGAGACCTGGGGTCCATCCCTGGGTCAGGAAGATACCCTAGAGAAGGGAATGGCAACCCAATTCAGTATTCTTGCCTAGAGAATTCCATGGACAGAGGAGCCTGGCAGGCTACAGTCCATAGAGTCTGCATGGAGTTGCTTGGACATGACTGAGCAACTAACACTTTCACTGATGGTCCAGTGTTTAAGACTCTGGGCTCCCAATTCAGGGGGCGTGTTTTCAATCCCTGAGGAACTAAGATCTCGAATGACATGCTGCATGCCATGCCCAAATAAAAAACTGGAAAGAGATATAACTTCTATCTATGAAAAACAAAGTGACTGAAGTTAAAAATTCAGTGGATAGGTTAATTCATAGAAGAGATTCACCAGAGGAAAGAATCAGTAGCCTTGAAGATTAGAGGTGAAGGATACAGCAAAAACAGGCAGAAAACAGGAGAAGTTAAACAAAGGACAGAGTCAGAAGGTCCAATAAAAATATCATCAGAGTTTCTGAGGGAGACAGTATGAGAGAGAGGTAACATCCAAAGAAACAATAGTGGGGAGTTTTCCAAAATGGAAAGACACCAAACCCAAGATCCAGGGAGCCAAACAATCTCCAAACAGAATTAATACGAGGAAATCCATGTTTATCAACATAATGGAACTTTGCTCACTCACTGATGTATCTTCAGCACCAAGAATAGTGCTGGCTTCCAGTAAGTCCTTTATAAAAGTTATGGAATGGGGGCTTCACTGGTAGTCCAGTGGTTAAGAATCTATCTTGCAATGCAAGGACACCAGTTTGATCCCTGGTCTGGGAACATCCCACATGCTGCCAGGGCAACTAAGCTCATGTACCACAACTACTAAGCTGGTGCCCTAGAGTCCATGTGCTGCAACAAGAGAGTAGCTCTGCTCACTGCAAGTAGAGAAAGCCTGTGCACAGCAACAAAGACCCAGTGCAGCCAGTTAAAAAAAAGTTATGGAATGAATGGATGAATGAAAACAGCAGAACATCAAGGACAAACATTAAGATGCCAAAAGCAGTTAGATACATATTGTCCTAAAAAGGAATGACAATTGTCAACTGAAAAAAAACACACAGACTAAAGGTGGAAAATTATGTTTTATTTGGTGGACAAAACTGAGGACTTAAGCCAGGGACACAGCCTCTCAGAAAGCTCTGGGAAACGGCTCCAAAAAGGTAAGTAAGGGGGAAGCCAAGGTATATAGGCGTTTTTGCAACAAAGACCAGCTAATCGGAACATCAAAAGGTTACTGTTAATTAAAGAAAACCAGACATTTCAGGTAGATGCATGTAGCAATTTTCTAGGTATGCGAAGACGCAAAAGTCTGGGCTCCTTGACGTCATTCCTTTGATATGCATCTCAGTTACCTGGGGCCAGTATCCTGTGCTTTCTCATTCTGAGTGTCCTCAGGGGGCACCTCGTGGGCCCCTGTTATGTGGTGGCTTGACAACCGCAGCATCCTTTGTTTACTGATATGGCAGCAACATTTTTTCTTTCATAAAATTATACTGTCAGCTGATGTCTAGAGAGGTATCTGTCAGGATGAAATACATATTCAGAGGAACACCAGTGGAGATTATCACCAATAGACATTCCCTACAGAGGTGTCTCAGAGAAGGCAATGGCACCCCACTCCAGTACTCTTGCCTGGAAAATCCCATGGACAGAGGAGCCTGGTAGGCTGCAGTCCATGGGGTCGCTAAGAGTCGGACACGACTGAGCGACTTCACTTTCACTTTTCACTTTCATGCATTGGAGAAGGAAATGGCAACCCACTCCAGTGTTCTTGCCTGGAGAACCCCAGGGTCAGCGGAGCCTGGTGGGCTGCTGTCTATGGGGTCGCACAGAGTTGGACACGACTGAAGCGACTTAGCAGCAGCAGCAGCAGCAGAGGGCTCTGAAGAACCTTTTTGGGGAAGAAGGAAATTTTTCCATGAGGAAGCTCTGACGCCCATGAAGGAAATATTAACAGTGAACATGTGGCTTAGTGCTCAGGACAGTAATACTATATGTCAGGAGGAGCGGAGCAGGCACAGTGCCACCAAGTCCATTTGGGGTCTGAAGGGAAGGTAAATACTGGATTACCTTCAGACTTTGTTAAATAAATACACATATTAAAATGTTTTGGAGGACCACTGAAAGAAAAAAAAAAATGTGTAATTTCCAAAACAGTGGTGGGGAAAAATATGAGGAAAAAGGAAACCTTGATTGATTATAAAAAAGACAAGAAAGGAAGATCCTTTGGTGGTCCAGTGGCTAAGATTCCTTGCTCCCACTGCAGGGGGCCAGATTCGAACCCTAGTCAGGGAACTAGGGGCCACATTCTGGAATTAAGAGATCAAATGCCGCAGTCAAAGATCCTGTATACCTCAAGGAAGATGGAAAATCCACGTGCGGCAACCAAGACCCCGCACAGCCAAATAAATAAATAAAAATTTAAAAATAAATTAAAAAGACAAGAAAGGAGGAAAAAAAACCCCATGAAATGTGACCATTAGCAAGCACCAAATAACATGGTTTATATATACATAGTCATACATTTGTAAACGACTTTTTAAAAAATTCCAGCCAAATTGTGTTTTCAGAACCATGACTAAAATATATAGACACAGGAAGCCTGAAAGTAAATGGATGAAAAAGTTAAACCAGGCAAAGAAGGACCAAAATAGAGCTGGTAAATATAATTACCAGACTGATTTGACTTTAAGACAAAAAGTATTACTAGAGATAAAAGAGGACTTGAAATAATAACCACACCCTCCAAGAACTGCTTTAATTTAAAGGCTCTTTAGAGTACATCACGAGAAACCCTGGGCTGGAAGAAGCACAAGCTGGAATCAAGATTGCCAGGAGAAATATCAACAACCTCAGATATGCAGATGACATCACCCTTATGGCAGAAAGTGAAGAGGAACTAAAGACCCTCTTGATGAAAGTGAAAGAGGAGAGTGAAAAAGTTGGCTTAAAGCTCAACATTCAGAAAACGAAGATCATGGCATCTGGTCCCATCACTTCATGGCAAATAGATGGGGAAACAGTGGAAACAGTGTCAGACTTGATTTTGGGGGGCTCCAAAATCACTGTAGATGGTGATTGCAGCCATGACCAACCTAGATAGCATATTCAAAAGCAGAGACATTACTTCGCCAACAAAGGTCGGTCTAGTCAAGGCTATGGTTTTTCAAGTGGTCATGTATGGATGTGAGAGTTGGACTGTGAAGAAAGCTGAGCGCCGAAGAATTGATGCTTTTGAACTGTGGTGTTGGAGAAGACTCTTGAGAGTCCCTTGGACTGCGAGGAGATCCAACCAATTCATTCTAAAGGAAATCAGTCCTGGGTGTTCATTGGAAGGACTGATGCTAAAGCTGAAACTCCAATACTCTGGCCACCTCATACGAAGAGTTGACTCATTGGAAAAGACTCTGATGCTGGGAGGGATTGGGGGCAGGAAGAGAAGGGGATGACAGAGGATGAGATGGCTGGATGGCATCATCGACTCGATGGAAGTGAGTCTGAGTGAACTCCGGGAGTTGGTGATGGACAGGGAGGCCTGGCCTGGTGTTCATGGGGTTGCAGAGCTGGACACGACTGAGCGACTGAACTGAACTGAAAGGCTCTTTGGCATCACCTTGCCAAACAGCTAACTCTCATATCAAACCCGTGAAACAGTCGAGTAAGTCTCATCCCTCCTCTTTTACAGATGAGGAAGGAGCCTGTGATTCAGAGAAGTTAGAGACTTGCCTAAGGTCAGACAGCAATCAATACTGATCACAAGTCTACTGACTCCAGGCTCCGTGCTCTCCGTATTTAGAAAGGAGAAAATGGGAAACAGCAGGGCAGGGCTGGGTGAGGAACAGCACATAGGCAAAGAGGCTTGGCAGGGAGAAAATGCCTGGAAAAAGGATTGCGCCGACACACCGTGGAGGGGAGTGGGTAGAGTGGATTCCAGCCAGTTTTGAAGGGACCCAAAGCTTTGTGCAAGAAGTTTGCACAAGGCCACCTACCTTGCCAGTACTCTAGCATGGAGGACTATCCCTTCCAGCGCCCTCGAGCTCGCGCACGCGCAGACACCGGCCGTCGGGCTCAGAACTCCCACGCAGGTGCCGCGTGCACCCTCCACAGGCAACAGCTGAACGCTGGGCAGGCGCGCTCTCCGACGTCTCCCAACACATATCCGACTTACTTGGGTCGTTAGCGGTCCGGCCTGAGACCCCCTTCCGTGAAGGTGGACGGAAGGTGAAGGTGGACCAGAGAAAGACAGACACGCGGGAGGGCAGGTCCGGGAGGGCAGGTCCAGGAAGGCAGGAAAACAGTTCTGGTGGGAAGAGAAGAGATGTTCTGATCACCTTAACCGGCCAAGGATGGAGTGCCTGCGGGGCAGGGGGCAGACAGGGTGGGGTGTGAGGAGAAGGTAGATGGGCAGGTGAGTCCAGGCTCGGGACCAGGGGAGTTGGAGGTAGGAGAGGATATTGTGGATTGAGCTGTCTCGACTCTCCTTTGAAAAGAGGTAGAGGTCCAAGTGGTCCTGGTTAGGAGCATGCACTGTGGGGCTGGACCCCAGGCATAGCGCTTCTGCAGCTGCTGATCTACTTTAACCTTTAGGCTGGGCAGGAGCTACTTCTTAGGGCTGCAGAGAAGATTAAATGACAGGAAGCATCCTAAAGGCTGCATGATGCTGAGTACCAGCCGGTCACTCCTTTAACACAATGTACAGGCCCCTGCTACGTGCCAGATACTGTTTATTCTGTGTGCTGTGAATACAGCAGGAGAAGAGACAGTGGCTTCAGTCCGCTGAAGGGAGAAGAGCAATTTTTTCAGTCTGTTAGGCGGGGAAAAGTCATGGAGAAAAATCAGGCTGAGTGAAAAGAGGAGTAGGGAGGGTAGTGTGGAAAGGGCTGGGGGAATGGTCAGGGAAGGGCTCCCTGTGAAGTCTGAGCAGGATTTGAAAGAATGAGGGAGCGTGGGAGGGAGAGAGTTCTGAGCAGAAGGGACAGCAAGTGCAAAGGCCCTGAGGTGGGAACATGCACAGCATTTTGGAAGAACATGGAGGAAGCTGATGTGTTCAGAGCAGAGAGAACAAGGGCAGGGACGGGTGAGGGGAGGTGGGGTAAGCTAAGGGTGGGGAGCAGATAGCATAGGGCAGGGGTCAGAGAGTAAACATATGCAGCCATAGACAAGCATGACCAAAGAGTGGGACTATGTTCCATCGTCACTTTGTACATAAAATAAAGGTCCCCAAGGTAGGGCTTCGAAGCCTTGGTTGAGGACTGAGTGGGTGGGGGAAACTTTGGCAGTCTTGGAGTTGAGTCAGGGCACACTTGGATCTCAGTGTTCACAGGTCTCACTCTGCTCTCCATGGGAAGGAGGCTCTTGGGTGTTGGGACAAGGGCAGAAGTGAGGAGACCAGTTAGGAAGCCAGAAGAGAGGGTGACTCGACCCAGGGAGGTAAGGATGGAGGCGGGGAGCAGCGGCAGATTCTGGGTGTCTTTGGAAGGTAGGACAGATGGAGTTAGCTGATGGATTGCATGTGAGATGAGAGAGTGAGGAATCGGGATGTCCCGATGGAGCCGTCCTTCTGGAAGAAGAGCGGGATGGGAGTCTGGGTGAGAGATGTCCGAGGCTGAGGTCGCCTGGGGTGTGAGCATCAGAGGAGTGGGGGTGGGGGCTGGGATTGAACATGGAGAGGAGGAGGAACCAGCAGAAGAGACTAGAAAACAGGCAGGAGGGAGGGAGGAAAACTGAGAGGGGCAACCTGGAGTCAGGGAGACAGGGACTCTGAGGAGACTAAGTAATCAGTGTCCTGGCCCCAGAAATCAGAGGGCTGGGCATTCCCTGGTGGTCTGGTGGCTAGAACTCCGCACTTTCACTGGGTTTGATGAGCCTTGAAAGGAAAGCTATGACAAACCTAGACAGCGTATTAAAAAGCAGAGACATTACTTTGTTGACAAAGGTCCATATAGTTAAAGCAATGGTTTTTTCAGAGTCATGTAAAGATATGAGAGTTGGGCAATAAAAAAGGCAGAGCACCGAAGAATTGATGCCTTTGATCTGTGGTGTTGGAGAAGACTCCTGAGATTCCCTTGGATAGCAAGGAGATCCAACCAGTCCATCCTAAAGGAAATCAGTCCTGAATATTCACTGGAAGGACTGATGCTGAAGCTGAAACTCCAATACTTTGGCCACCTGATGTGAAGAACTGACTCATTGGAAAAGACCCTGATGCTGGGAAAGATTGAAGGCAGGAGGAGAAGGGGATGACAGAGGATGAGATGGCATCACTGACTCGATAGACATGAGTTTGAGCAAGCTCTGGGAGTTGGTGATGGACAGGGAAGCCTGGCATGCTGAGATCCATGGGGTTGCAAAGAGCCAGACATTACTTAGCGACTAAACAACAACAGGGAGCTAAGATCCTGCAAGCTGGGGGCTGAGAACTGGCCAGGGGTGTAGCATCTCAGAGGTCACCTAGAGGAAAGGATCTTTGGGGTGTGGGGAGCCTGAATGCAGTGAGGTCAGCAGAGGTGAAGGTGGGGAAGGAATTGGGATTTGGGAGTGATGAGAAGGGAAGACATGGCCTGGATCCTTCCTGGAGGCTCAAAAGGAGAATTTTGTTGTTGTTTGGTGTTTTTATTTTCAAAGATGGAAAAAAATAACCACCATTTAAGTGCTGATGGGAGTGAATCAGTCAAAAAAAGGAAAGTGTTGATGGTGGGGGAAGTGACTTAAGGAGCGGCGACAAGGCCCTGACACACCATAGCCTGTGTCCTGCCCCCCAGCTCTGTGTCCTAGTGGGGGTGGGGGGCTGAATCAGCTGTGGGGCTATGGGGATCGAAGGTGCTCTTTCTGAGTCACAGAATGGGACCTCAGAGGCTGGTGGTGGCCCCAAGTGCTGGCTTTGGGCAGGGCAGACAGGATGGCCTCCAGAGCACAGAGGAGGGTCAGGCTGGGGGTGGGACCACACAGGATGGCTGAGGGGCTGGGAGAGACTATACAAAGGTGACAAGTAGGGACACTTAACAGCATTTCTCTTTATATATATTTATTTATTTTTGTTTATATATTAGTTGGCAGTACTGTGTCTTAGTTGCAGCACACGGGATCTTTAATTGCAGCTTTTATTATTGTTCAGCCACTAAGTCATGCCTGTCGCTTTGTGACCCCATGGATTGCATCATGCCAGGTTCCTCTGTCCTCCACTATCCCCTGGAGTTCACTCAAAATTCATGTCCATTGAGTCAGTGATGCCATCCAATCATCTCATCCTCTGCTCATCCTCGCTCAATCCAACCTCTCATTCTCCTTTGCCTTCAATCTTTCCCAGCATCGGGACCTTCAGATGGGATCTAGTTCCCTGACCAGGGATGGAACCCAGGCCCCTGCACTGGGAGCATGGAGCCTTAGCCTCTGGACTGCTAGGAAGTGCCAGCATTTCTCTTCTGATGTCCCTATTTGATGGGTAAAATAGGAACAAGTTCTGCTGTAGGGGGTGAGCGGAGAAGAGATGGCAGAGGCTTGAAGACAGCAGAGAAAGTGTGAGTTAGCATCTGGGAGGGCTGGGACGAGGGGACTAGAGTCTGATTCTCCAGCAGCGTTGGGGGCCCCGCTTGAGACTGAGGTGGTACTTTCTGAGTGAGGCCACCAGTGCAGTTGTAGGGTTTCCTTTAGTCACTTTAACCTGTGTTGTCATTTTTCTGAGTGAGTGGCAGAGAGGAGGAGCTGGGAGTGCACAGAGGGGATGGTTAGAACACTGGATGATTAAGCTGCAGGAGGCAGGAGAGAGACATCAAGGATCAAAGGACAGAGGGTGATGAGAAGGAAGGACTAGGTCTCATGCAAGGTCCAGAGGAGGGAGCTGGAAAGATGGGTGTGTGCTCTGAAGCAGAAATTAGGGAGGGGTGCAGTTACTGAGGATGACAAAGTCTGGGGGGACCCTGGGCACCAGTGGCTGAGGTTGGTTGAAGGACAAGATAGTGGGAGGCAAGAAGATCAAGGACTCACAGACCAGGAATTAGAGGGATCATCCACATGGAGGGTAAAACCACCCAGAACTTAGGTGTGTGTTGGACAAAGTGACAGTGAGCTGAAGCTGACATCTTCAAAAAATAAATAATCAGGACTTCCTTGCTGGCTCGCCTGGAGCTTAGAAGCAGAGCATTCTAGAGAAGAGAGGGAGAATGATTGGGAAGTGGCCACAGGAATCAAAGAGGGGCACCTCATCCTGCCTAGAGGTCTGAAAGAAAGAGCCCCTACCTGACAGGGCTGCTGGGGAAGCGCAGTCCACAGGAATCTGTCATCAGTGTTAGAAGGAGTGGGTGCTGAAGACATGAGAAAATGACAAGGGAAAAGGGTGGTAGGGGGCTGGGGAGAGGAGACCCAAAGGGGCCCTGAACAGGACAGCCAGGCTGGACGTCAGGGCAGCCAGGGATGCTGGTGAAGGGTGGGGTTGGGGACCAGGGATGGACATGGCTGGGTAGGAGCTGGGCACCCTGTCCTTACCCCTCAGAGCCCCTCTAATCAAATAGGACAGCCAGCTGTGGTGTGGAACAAGATCACTGCCCCTCGCCCCCAGCGCTGCCCTGGAGCACATGGAGCTGAGACCTGATGCCAGCCACAAGGAGAATGTGCCCCCCAGGCCGGCAACCTCCCTGAGGCCAGGCAAGAGGTTCAATGGGTCTGGATCAGAGGTGGCAAGAGCAGGGCCCCCTTGGGTAGCAGCCCAGAGCCCCTTTCGCAGACAGGCCAGCCCAGGGCCTTGTTAATTCCTGAGATTAGCTGTTTGAGGCCAACTGGACCAGGACAAAGTCTTCCAGCCCAGGCTCCAAGGGAGGATCAGGAAGTCAGGACGTGAGGTGAAAAAGGGGGAAACAGGAGCCCCAGAGCTAGGTCTTTGCAGTGGTGGCTGAGGAACCCCCCTGCTCAGGTGCCTGTGGCTTCCAGGCCACAGAGCTGTGCAGCCAAGAGTGGGAGCAACCCAAGAACCAGTGCAGATTCCAATTCACATGCCAGGTTCTCTGTGTTCTAGCTGTGTGACCATAGGCCAAGATACTTAACCTCTCTGAACTTTAGTTCCTGTCTGCGAACTTTCATGGCCCATTCTACCTGCCAGGCCCTCCGAGGCATCTCACCAGCACCCAAGAGGCTGGGTGGAAGGGAGGCGGGCTGGGGAGACTGGTGGCGGTGGAGCGGGGTTGGGGGGTGGTGGCTGTGAGGGGGAGAGCTCTAAGCCCCACGCCCTTGGTCCCCAGAGCAGCTCCCTTTTAACTTTAATGTGTTGGGTCTTGCTTTGACTCCAGCTGTGAGCCACCCCTCACCTAGCACCTCTGCTCAAGCTGGACACCAGGGAGTCGTCCTTGATGCTTCTTTCCCCTTCACCCTCTTTCATGCCTTCACCTTCTCAGCAGATCTGATCTGCCTCCTCTCTACCCTCCTACTGTCCCCATCTCAGCCCCATCACCTCTCCCCTGGGAACCCCCTCAGCAGCCTCCCTACTCTCTCCCTGCTTCCCGCTGCCCTCCTCCGAGCCCCTGCCCCATCCCCACTCTGAGTCCCTGCACTGATGCCAGGGGTGTATCCTGGCATCCGTCGGTCCACCGCTTTTGGGGTGCATCCATCGGTCCACCCAGGACAAAAGGTGACACAGACCTCTGGACTCTGGGCTCCCTCCCCTGTCCCTCCTGAGTACTGACCACAGAGTCCTCCCCCAGTGCATAACTGTCTGTCCTTTCTTTAGAGCCACGGAGACTCCGGAAGAGCCTGCGTGTTGGCTTGGCCAGTAGACATGGCCAGTGGGTGCCCGTGGGCCCGGCTGAGAGGGGAGGGCCTGCTGCCACGCCGTGCCTGGGGACAGTGCTGCACCAGGAGCCTTGCCGAGTCCAGAGCAACCTGGCCAGCCCCAGCCCCAGCCCCAGCCCCAGCCTGGGCCTCGTCCTGAGGGACACGACCAGCCGTCTGACCAACTCAAGCTTCCAGCAGCAGGTCAACCTGCAGCCCTTGGTTGGGAGACCCCAAGACTTTGCGATCCAGCAAAGTAACTTGTGTGCCAGGGAGACCCACACAGCTGAGTGTGGACGTCTCACCAGCCCCCAGCTCTGGTCAGAGCCTCAGAAGAGATTCTGGCCCCACCTGATGCCCCAGGGAAGCCCCCTATCCCGAGGGCCACTGGCTCACCCATCCTCCAGTCTGAGGCGGTCCTGGCTGCTGGCCACAGATACCTCTTGCCCAGACATCAGGCTTACTACACGGCTGGCCCCACTCAAAGGGCCCGCATGGTCAGACCCTAGATCCCAGTGTGGCCTGGGGGGCTGGACCTCCAGGCTCGCGGGGGAACCCCTGACCCTGAAAGACCTGGCTGTCCCTGCCCAGAGCCCGCCTCAGGCCCCATCCCAAGCTGCCATTCACCAGCTGCTGGTCTGTGTGCAACGCCTGGAGTGTGAGGCAGTGCGGCTCAGGTGCCAGGCATCCCGGGAACCCCCAGGCCCTGTGCTGCAGGAGCCCTGGACCAGAACTGGCCAGACACTCCCTGTCTGCTCCCAGCCCAGCCAGCCTGTTCTTGATTCCTGGGATGAGAGGAGGAGACACTCCCGAGGCCTCAGGGGAACTCCCGGTTTCCCAGCGACACAGGGGGCCCAGGAGGGTCTCTCAGACTCTCAGGCAAGCAGCAAGCGTGCATCACTGAGGACCACTCTGCAGATGCTGCCTGGGGATGCCCTTGACCCTGAGCAGGTGGTCCTTTCTGCCTGCCCACTAAGGCAAGGAGAGCAGTGCTCGCCGGGGACTACACACGGCTGGGGGCAGAGGGGGAACCCCCTGCTCCCTCCAGAGGCGGACAGCAGGGAGGCCAGATTCTGCTCTCCAACCTCATCCAGTTCAGCCCGGGACATCCTCCCTGGGCGGGAAGGAGGGAACAGGGCCCCAAGGGAGCAGATCAGCAGGGAGAAAGAAAGGCCAGCTTCCGGGCTGCCAGACAGAGCCTCCTCAAGGAGTGCCCTGCAGGTAGGGGCCAGAGGAGTCTGGGAGTTAGGGGACCCTGGGTTGGGGGCTGCCCTCCCTCCCAGGAATTCTCAGTCCAAGCTGGCTGTCACTACCCTGTCACCCTCCCTCCAAAGGGAGGCCTTGGGGAGGCAGGTTTAGCAGGGGGTATCTAGTCCTGCTTGCTTCTCGGCCTGAGAGTGTGTTGTGTTCTTTTATTTTCCAAGAACAAAGCCAGAAACACTGTGAACCTGGAGCCTGAGTTCGGCCGGTGAGGATATGTGCTGTGGCGTGGGGACCGAGGCCACGCTCTGAGAACAGCTCCTGTCCCACTTGCCTGCAGATTCGGGCCTGATGGCGATAAGGCCCGGCTGGCAAATCCTTGCAGAATTTAAGGGGGAGGGAACCTCCCAGGCCCCTAAGGACAGGAATGTGGGGGCTGCTGCTTCCTGGGATCTGAAACTTGTTAGGCTGCCCTGCACTCTTGGCAGTCAAACAGGGCATTCCCCTGCCTCCAGGAGCCCTTTTTTATGGAATTTCCAAGGCTAGCCCTCTGCAGAGGAAAGGGCTCCCGGTGTCCAGCCAGCCCTCCTGCCTCAGGGTGGAGCATCACCCTCCATGCTGGAAAGGCAATGTGGGTGGTGCTGAGCCCCCAGCTGCTCCCTGGGGCTGGATGGCCAGGCCCACCCCTGGTCAGCGTCATCTGTCCCCAGCTGGCAGTGGCTGTCCAGATGTTTCAGAGCATGGTGGCGCTGGGCACAGCGGCGGCGGGCAGTGGCGGCAGCTGTGGCGCTGGGCCGGCGGCAGCTGTTACGCAGGGGTCTGCAGGCACTGCGGTGGGCACTGTGGCTCCGGGAGGCCCAGCTGGAGGTGGCATGGGAGCGACACACTCAGACCCTGCTGGCCCGAACCTTCCAGAAGGTTAGGAACCTCTAGATTAGGGCATGGGGAGGTGATGAAACACTTGTGTGTCTGGGAAGGAGGCTTTCTTGAGGCACAGGTTGTTCCCCTTGAGTGATTAGCAGTAGAGCAGGCAGGCATCAGTCCAGACACGTGACTGAACTCTGCTCAAGTTCAAATCCTGTTTCCACCGCTTTCCTTTCCTCCAATTTTCTCACTGTGTGATCTTGGGGAAGTTACTTGACCTCTCTGTGCCTTAGTCTCTTTAGCTCTGAAATGCACTCACAATAGTACATACCTCTCAAGGTTGTTGTGAGGTTGTGCTGTGCTTATTTGCTCAGTCATGTCCGACTCTCTGCAATCCCTCTGTCCGTGGGAATTCTCCAGGCAAGAATACTGGAGTGGGTTGCCATGCCCTCCTCCAGTGGATCTTCCCATCCCAGGGATGGAACCCAGGCCTCCCGCATTGCAAGTGGATTCTTTACCAGCTGAGCTACAAGGGAAGCCCCGTTGTGAGGTTAAATTAATAAATATAAGGAACTCAGAACCCTGCTTAGCACATAGCAAGCCCTCTGCTATTTAAGTGGTTGCTTTTGTTTTTTTTCAAGTAGGGGCTTCCCTGGTGGGTCAGCAGTAAAGAATCTGCCCGCCAATGCAGGAGATGCAGTTTCGATCCCTGGGTCAGGAAGACCCCTTGGAGAAAGAAATGGCAACCCACTCCAATATTTTTGCCTGGGAAATCCTATGGACAGAGAAGCCTGGTGGGCTATAGTCCATGCTGTAGAAAGAGTTGGACACAACTTAGCGATTAAACAACATTTTTTTACTAGAGGTTTGCTAGCCAGGACTGGGAGGGCGTTTCGGTGTTTGTCCCTCCTTAGGAAAAGTGTTTTGAGAGGGTCTAGCTCCAGGTTTTGTCTCCCAAGGAAAACCTTGCCTCTTGGGCTCCATTTCTCCATCCATCCATCCATCCATCTATCCATTCATTCCCAAAGAGGCAGAGCCATCTAATTGGTTAAGACCAGTGTCTGACTTTGTCTCTGCCCTTTCCGCTCAGGGCATACTTGAGCCATCAGCCAACGTCCCTCTTCCCCTTCTCTCTTGACCTAGTGGAGACACTTGATTCAGCAGCACAAACAAGGGCAGCCTCACGTCCAGGCTGGGCCAAGACCCCTGTCCTCCAGGGTAGACCAGGACCAAGGCCCCTCAGGAAGGAAGCCGGTGATGGATGGTGCCTGGAGAAGCAGGTAGTCTGGGACACCCCAGGTTGGTCAGTGTGACCTGGACAGTGCTTGTGGCCTTCCCTCCTTGTCCCCCACTTCCCCTCAAATGTGGTCAAGGATTTTTGCAAAAGGATGTCCATTGCGGCGTTATTTATACCTTTGAAAACTTCAAAACAGCCTAACTATCCAACATCAAGTGAGAAAATTGTAATTTAACCATGTGATAAACATTTGGCAACTGTTCAATATGATGTTTATCAAGATTTTAAAAATTCCTCCTCATTCTTTTTTTATTTTTTGTTTCCATATCTTTATTGGTGTTTTTTCCTATTATAGTAATCATAATAGGAATGCATGCTTGATTTGAAAAAAACATTCAAGATAGTTGCAAGTATTTCAGTTAATTCAAAAGTTTCATCTCCCTCCTTATGTATCTTATCCTCCTTCCTAGAAGTAGCTTTATGGGTATTTGCATACGGGTATTTTTAATGGTGGGAGAAAAAAAAGAGGGTTAAAAAAACAGTACCTAATGGGCTTCCCTGGTGGGTCAGTGGTGAAGAACCCACCTGCCAATGCAGGAGACATGGGTTCGATCCCTGATCTGGGAAGATCCCACCTGCTGCGGAGCGACTAAGCCTGTGTGCTACAGGTACTGAACCTCTTCTCTAGAGCCCAGGGAATCACAACTACTGAGCCCCTGTGCCACAACATTGAAGCCTGTGTGCCCTGGAGCCCATGCTCCACAACAAGAGAAGCCACTGCAATGAAAAGCCCGCTCAAATGCAACTAGAGATTAGTTGCATTTAGTTGCAACTAGAACTTGCCAGAACTAGAAAAGAGCCCATGCACCAATGAAGACCTAGCACAGCTCCCCCCACCAAAATAGTACCTAAGAAGGGATTCCCCAGCAGTCCAGTGGTTAGGATTCTGTACTTAAAAAAAAAAAACAACTATTTATTTTTAATTGGAGGATAGTTGCTTTACAATGTTGTGTCAGTTTCTGTCCTATGTCAACATGAATCAGCGATAGGTATACATATGTCTCCTCCCTCTTGAGCCTCCCTTCCCATCCCACCCCTCTAGGTTGTCACAGAGTACCGGGTTTGAGCTCCCTGCATCATATAGCAAACTGAGACATAAGCATTACTATATGTAAAATAGACAGCCAGTGGGAATTTGCTGCAGGACTCTGCTTTCATGCCAAGGGCCTGGGTTCAGTCCCTGGTTGGGGAGATTCCACAAACTGTGTGGCTAAAAAAAAAGGAAAAATAGTATACCCAAGATGGGCTTCCTTGATAGCTTAGTTGTTAAAGAATCCACCTGCAATGCAGGAGACCCCGGTTCGATTCCTGGGTTAGGAAGATCCGATGGAGAAGGGATAGGCTACCCACTCCAGTATTCTTGGGCTTCCCTTGTGGCTCAACTGGTAAAATTTTAATATAAAATTATATTTTATATTATAAAATATAATATTTTAATATAAAATATTTAAATGTTGCATAACAATGTGAATTAGTTAACACCACTGAACTGTTCACTTAAAATGGTTATTGTGTTTAAAATATTTATTTTAAAACAATTGTGTTTAAAATATTTACTTAAAATGGTTAAGATGGTAAATTTTATGTGCATTTTAATTACCACTGTTAATAAATCTCATTTCCCCCTGCCCCCCCCCAAAATGCTAAAATGGAAATAATGGTCATTTCTGGAGCAGTGAGGTTTAAGATGGCTATTTTCAGTTCCTCAGTTTTCCATCCCAACAATGTATTGTTTTTGTTCTTTTTTTCATTTTTAAAATTTTATTGATTTAGTTGAGGCTCTGCTGGGTCTTTGTTGCTGTTGGCAGGCTGTCGCTAGTTGCAGGGAGTGGGGGCTCAGGCCTCTCACTGTGGTGGCTTCTCTTGTTGTGGAGCACAGGCTCTAGGCTCATGGGCTTTAGTCGCTGTGGCTCTCGGGCTCTAGAGCACAGGTTAGTAGTCGCGTGCACAGGCTTAGTTGCTCCATGGCACATGGGAGCTTCCCAGACCAGGGATTGAACCCATGTGCCCTGTTGGCAGGTGGATTCTTAACCACTGGACAGACCATCAGGGAAATCCCATTCTTATTTTTAAACAATTGTGTTTAAAATATTTATTTAAGTAATATTTATTTTAATGCATGTTTGTTATAAAAAACCCAAATGGTATTAAAGAGAATACAGCAAAAGCAGAACCCTCCCCACAAATTACTCACATATCAGGAACAGAATGTACTGTCTGGAATAGAACAGGCGGGTGGCTCAGCGCACCTTTGCTCCTGCCGGCAAATGGTCCTTCAGGACTGGGGTGGATGGGTTGGGACTGGGTGCCCTCCCTAGGCTGGGGAGGACATCAGTTTCTATCTGGGCAACTTCACTCTCAGTCCAGGGAGTCTGAGAGAGGAGGCGGGAGCCCAGCCGATTCCGTTGTGTTCTGGGCCAAGGCCAGATGGAGGAGACAGGGGAGTCCCGATCCTGCAGGCTCTGCAGCATCTGTCTGGTGAGATGTGGGGTTCTGGGGAAAGGGGGAGATGGATCCAGGCAGGGCAGGGCCCGAGTCCCTACACTGGGCAGACAGAGCCAGGCAGGGTAGGCCCAGGCCCCCACACTGGGCAGGGCAAGGGGGCAGGGGCTCCTCAGTGAGTAAGTGAGTGCTTATTGAGTATCTACCCTGGCAACTTCCCAGACATGATCTCATTTAAGTCTCATGGTGACCTCGGCAAGGCATTGTTCCCATTTTACTGATGGGGAACTGAGGCACAGGGAAATTAAGTGACCAGCTCAAGGACACATAGTATAAGAGGGGCACATCCCGCATTTGTGTGCCGTGGAAGATGGATACAAACCAGACAGAAGCTTGTATGTTAGAACTGGGAAGTCCTTAGACATGACTCACTCATGGGGAAACAGAGGCCCAGAGATGGAGAGTGACTGACTGGTCCAAGGCCACTCAGCCTGGCATCCCAGGACTCAGTGGTCCCTCCTGACCCTGTTGCTCCCCTCCACTCACTCTCTCTTCCCACCTTCTTCCCTCCCTTAGTCTTCCTCTTGTGGTGCCATCAGAAGGAATGGGGCAGGCAGGAGAAGGGGGTCCAGGGAGAGGCCTCCCAGGCTACGCTGAGGACTCAGAGGATGGCGAGGCCCCCCCACGCCTGGCGCTCTCCTCCTGCAGGTGCAGCCTGGGTGGCCCTACTGGACCCTCAGCATCGGAGAACCTGGCTCTGCAGGTAGGGGGAAGAGAGAATGGGGACCACTTTCCCTGAGGCAGAGAGGTGGGATGCAGCTGGGAGACACCCTTTAAGTCAGTTTTTCACAAAATATATATTTATTTGGCTTCACTGGGTCTTAATCGCGGCAAGCAGGATCTTTAGTTGCAGCATGTGGGATCTAGTTCCCTGATCAAGGATCAAACCCGGGCTGCTGCATGGGAGTGTGGAGTCTTAACCACTGGACCACCAGGGAAGCCCCGTAAGTCAATTCTTGACTCCTGGTGTTGAGAGAACAATGAAAATAAGAAATGAATACATCCACCATTTAGTGAGATACTAAGACCTGCCAGACACCACCCAGGGGCTGGGATTTAGTTATGCATGCGTGCTCAGTTGCTGAGTCCTGTCTGACTCTTTGTGACCCCATGAACTACAGTTCATCAGGCTCCTCTGTCCATGGGATTTTCCAGGCAGGTGGAGTGGGTTGCCATTTCCTCCTCCAGGGATCAAAACACATCTGTGTCTCCTGCATTGGGAGGTGGATTCTTTTTTTTTAAATTTATTTATTTATTTTAATTGGAGGATAATTACTTTACAATACTGTGATGGTTTTTGCCATACATCAATATGAACTGGCCACAAGTATACATGTGTTCCCCTCATTCTACCCGCCCCCACCTCCCTCCTCACCCCATCTCTCCAGGTTGTCCCACAGCACCGGCTTTACCCTGCTTCATGCATTGAACTTGCCCTGGTCATCTATTTCACGTATGGCAATGTACATGTTTCAATGCTATTCGCTCATATCATTCCACCCTCGCCTTCACCAATGAGTCCAAAAGTCTGTTCTTTACATCTGTGTCTCCTTTGCTGCCCTGCATGTAGGATCATCAGTACTGTCTTTCTAAATTCCATAAATATGCATTAATATACAGCATTTGTCTTTCTCTTTCTGACATACTTCACTCTGTATAATAGGCTCCAGGCTCATCCACCTCATTAGAACTGACTCAAATGCATCCCTTTTTATAGCTGAGTAATATTCCATTGTGTATATGTACCATGGATTCTTTACCACTGAGCCACCTGGGAAGCCAGGGATTCAATTATAAGCAGAGCTTAAAGTCCGTGGAACCCATGACTCAGTGCAGGGACAGATAGGAAGGAAATTAACAATCACAAAGGATGCGTGTGTATGAATACCACCCAAGTTAAGTGTTGTAAAGTGAAGGAACACAGAGCTACATGAAGATTTTTTTTCCCTGTTAACTATTTTATTATGGGACATTTTTATCTTACACAAAAGTAGGAAAACAGAATAAACAGCTTCAATGTACCCATCAAGAAAATCACCTCCTGAGAAAACTTGTTTCATCTGTACCCTAGCTACTTCCCCCACAAAAACCCCAGGCATCCCATCATTTCATATGTACATATTTCTGCAGCATCTCTAAAACAGAGTCTTTTAAACAACAGAACCACCATACCATGGGCTTCCCCAGGTGGTGCTAGTGGTGAAGAACCCTCTTGCCAATGCAGGAGACACCAGAGACACCGGTTCAATCCCTGGGCTGGGAAGATCCCCTGGAGGAGGAAATGGCAACTCACTCCAGTACTCTTGCCTGGAGAATCCCATGGACAGAGGAGCCTGGCAGGCGGCCGTCCATGGGGTCAGACAGGACTGAAGCAATTGAGCACGCGCGTACCACCATACCATGACCACACCTAAAATATGAATAATTCTTTAACACCAAGAAATAGTTGGTCAACATTCAAATTTCCGCTTCTACTATGTGTTGTTATCATCTGTTTGAATCGGGATCTGAATAAGGCCCATGTGCTGCCATTGGTTGAGGAATCGTCAAAGTCTGTGGCATTCCCTCTGAGCTTCTTGTTGTTTCTTCCTCTCAATGATCTGTTGAAGAAACCAGGTTGCCTGTCTGGCAGTTTTCCACGGTCTGCGTTCTGCTGATTGAGTCCCCTGATAGAGTTTTCTGTGAGAACTTGTTTTGTGCCGCGTGAGTCTTCATTGCCGCGAGGGCTGTCTCTAGTTGTGGTGAGCGGGGGCTACTCTCCAGTTGCGGTGTGCGGGTTTCTCACTCCAGTGGCTTCTCTCGTTGCGGAGCACCGAGTCTAGAGGTCCCGGACTCAACAGTTGTGGCACACGGGCTTAGTTGCCCCGTGGCATGTGGGATCTTCCTGGACCAGGGGTTGAACCCGTGTCCCTGGCATTGGCAGGTGGATTCTTAACCACTGGACCACTAGAGAATTTCTCTGTGAGAACGTCTAACAAAGGGAGCTGACCTCGACCCGAGTTCAGCAGAGATGGGAAGGATGCATGGTTGACTGGTCAGAGGAGAGCAGACAGGAGCGCCGGGCAGAGGGAACAGCACGTTCAAAGGCCTCTGACAGCGGAACATGGAGAATTCAAAGAAGGACAGTCAAGTTGGAACCCTGTTAGTGCAGGGTTGGAGGCCAGGGTGGTCTGAGATGAAGCTGGAAAGGTGTGCAGTGGTGTTGAGGGGCAGATCATCAGAGAGGGCCTTGTTGGCAGTGGGGAGCAGTTGAAATTTTCATCACAGCAGGGAGACTACTACTGGAGGATTTTTGCAAGAGAGTAAGATGCCTGCAATGCAGAAGACCCAGGTTCCATCCCTGGGTCAGGAAGAGCTTCTGGAGAAGGGAATGGCTACCCACCCTAGTATTCTTGCCTGGGAAATCCCACGGACAGAGGAGCCTGGTGGACTATAGTCTGTCAGGGTCACAGAGTCAGACAGAATAGAGTGACTGCTGCTGCTGCTGCTAAGTCGCTTCAGTCGTGTCCGACTCTGTGCGACCCATAGACTGGACTATGCAGCCCACCAGGCTCCGCCGTCCCTGGGATTCTCCAGGCAAGAACACTGGAGTGGGCTACCATTTCCTTCTCCAGTGCATGAAAGTGAAAAGTGAAAGCAAAGTCACTCAGTCGTGTCCAACTCTTAGCGACCCCATGGACTGCAGCGCACCAGGCTCCTCCGTCCATGAGATTTTCCAGGCAGGAGTAGTGGAGTGGGGTGCCATTGCCTTCTCCTAACACTTGAAAAATATTTCTCTAGGGACTTCCCTCGGAGAAGGCAATGGCACCCCACTCCAGTACTCTTGCCTGGAAAATCCCATGGACAGAGGAGCCTGGTAGGCTGCAGTCCATGGGGTCGCTGAGGGTCGAATACGACTGAGCAACTTCACTTTCATTTTTCACTTTCATGCATTGGAGAAGGAAATGGCAACCCACTCCAGTGTTCTTGCCTGGAGAATCCCAGGGACGGCGGAGCCTGGTGGGCTGCCGTCTATGGCGTCGCACAGAGTCGGACACAACTAAAGCGACTTAGCAGCAGGGACTTCCCTGGGGTTCAGTGGTTAGGGCTCCACACTTTCACTGCAGGAGGTACGGGTTTGGTCCCTGGTCGGGGAACTAAGATCCCACAAGCCTTGAGGCACAGCCAAAAAATAAAAATACAATTTTTTAAAAAAGAAAGAAAAATATGACTCTGGTTATGCTGTAGACACTGACCAGAGGAGTGGGGGCAACAGTGGATGCGGGAGGCCAGGTAGGAGGCAGCAAAGAACTGCCAGGCACCCAGAAGTGATGGTGGTGCGGCCTGAGCAGATGGCATGCCTCACTATCCTTACAGCAGCCCCATTTTACAGATGAGAAAGCCGAGGCTCAGGGAGGCGAGTGGCTCACCCAGGGCCTCAGTGGTGTGTCTGGCACGTGGCAGGTGGCCATAGCTGCTGTCATTACGACGAACACCAGCACTTTCTCTTGGCTGTCCAGGTGCTTTGGGGCCTGGCAGCGTTTTGTGCAAAGAGGGACCCGGTATCGGGACCACGTGGCCAACCGCCAAGCAGGGACCCTGAGGACGTGCTTGCAGCAGTGGGTGAAGATGAAGCAGCTCCGGGCCTCAGACGGGGCGAAGGTGGCCCAGCTGTCCTTTTGTTGGCAGAAGGCAGGTGAGTGAGCGGCTGGCCAAAGAGCTTCCCCTCCCTGCACCTAGCAAATAGTGCCACTTCAGCTCCTTCTGCAGTTGCCCTGGCTGACTTACGGATTCTCAGGATGGGAGGTGATGAGACTGGGAGCTTTCTCAAGGGTGCAGCCTGGCAGACCTGGGAGGGTCCCTGGAGCAGCAGGCCTTGGTGGGTCCCATCCTGGCCGCTGTCATGAGCTCCTCTAGAGGAGAAACCCATTCCATCCTCTACCTCGAAGGGCTGTGTAGCGCCTGTTCCTGGGAAGCCCCAGATCTAAGGGAGACACACAGCCCCTGCACCTGAGACCAAATAGGATCTTTGAGGTGTCCTGATGGGGGAGGGTTTGGAGGTGGTGGGAGGGGGCAGTGCCCATGAGGAGAGAGGTCCTAAGGGGCTGAGGCAGTGACCGCCAATGGCTTTGAGCAGAGAGAGGTCACTGATTCATCTCTTGTCTACTTCTTAGGGAACATGGCTCTCTTCAGCTCAGTCCCTGGAGGGGCCACAGCCCATGGGCTGAGGCTGATGGCCGCGGCCCGGGTGCTGCCTCAGGAGCAAGGCCAGGGCTCCCTGCAAGAAGCCTGCCGGAAGCTGGCCCTCCAGCGGGTGCTGTTGCTCTGGAGGACGCGGCTGTCCCAGCGCCAGCAGGCGGAGTAGGTGACCGCAAGCTTGTGACCTGGGGTAGGGTCTGGGGGAACCTAGGGTGGGCGTGTGAGCGGTGCTCAGCACAGGATGGAGCATTCCATAGGAACAGGTGGCATCCTCCTCCTCCCTGTAGTCTCAGCCTGGGGCCTGGCACCCCATGGTGCCCAGCGGGTATGGAGCTGTGGGAGGTGACCCAGGGACACTGAGACAGTGGCTGAGCAGAGAGCTGGTGGCAGGGGGTGGGGAGGGTGGGCAGGGCGTGCCAGGGGCACAGACTTGGAATCCCACCAGGATGGCCGGAACATGATGGGAGGTTGGTTTAATGCTCAACTCCCTCCTCAGAACCTGAACCCACCTCTCACCCATCTCCTGGTCAAGTGGGAAACCATGTCTGTCTCCTCACCAATGCCCCCCAGTATTTTGCAGGTGCCTGGACTGCCTGTATGCACAGAGTAGATACTCTAAATGAATAAAAGCGAGCCACTTTTCCCTGCCCCTAGTTGCCTTACTGGGGCTTCCCTGGTGGCTCAGTGGTTAAGAATCCGCCTGCCAATGCAGGAGATGCAGATTTGAGCCCTAGGTTGGGAAGATCCCCCAAAGTAGAAAATGGCAACTCACTCCAGTATTCTTGCCTGGAGAATCCCATGGACAGAGGAACCTGGTGGGCTACAGTCCATGGGGTTGAAAAGAGTCGGACCCGACTGAATGACTAAGACACAACACAGTTGCCTTATTACACAGCTAGAGAAACAGGTTCAGAGGGGTCAAGCACCGTGCTCTAAATCATACTGTGAATCTTTGGCAAGAAAGTCCCTATAGTGAGACCTTCTTCATGATGCTTTTATACAAGACAGGATGCTGGGATTCAGGGCCCAGGCTGATGGTTGTGGGTGAGGGGGCTGGTGGAGGTCAGGAGGGGTCAGCTTCACTAATGGGATGTCAGGAGGAATGAAAACTAGCTGCTGCAGGGTTAAGAATTCTGTCCTTAAAAGTTGTATACCTGGCATCCATCAGCCCCACACCCACTTGGTCCACTTGGACCCTCAGTCTCTTTTAATGCTGGAACTCCAGGGAAACTCAATTCACCATGATCCTTCAGAATGTAGCCCTCACTCTGCCAGACTGTCCTCTGGCATTTGGGTACCAGGGCACTGTCCATATCTCCCTGCAACATGTCTGGGGTTCCCTGTAGCCTGAGACCAGTGCTAGGATCCCAGGTCTAACACTGTTTGCCGTTTGAGGAAATGACCTTTCCTCAAGCCTCCGTTTCCCTACCTTTGTAACCAAGTGGAGGCAGAAATACTGGTGTGGGCTCTTGAGTCTTGGGTCTATGGGCCTGGGCCTGGCTCCACCCCCCTTCCCAGGGAGTGTGGTGAGAATCAAGCAGGTGATCAGGCAGGTAGAGCTGTGCTCTTGGCCTCAGCTGCTCATGAAGCTCACCCTGGGACTTTGGGAAGCCCAGGCGGCACCCACACCATTAAAGCAGAATCTAAAGGGGTGGGGCCCCAGTGGACCCCAGTGGACATCGGTATCTCTTAGAGCCCCGGCTGGTCCCAGTGTGCAGCCAGTCTGGTGGTGCCCAGTTCTGCGCCCTTCCAGCACCCCCAGCCACGGGTGAGGTGCGACCCCGGCACTCCCCTGCCCCCTCCTATAGCTCCTTCTTCGAGGGCGTGCAGTGGCGGGCACTGCGGCACATCCTGAGGGGCTGGCGCCTGAGAGCACGGGATCCAGGCAGCGCCAGGATTGCCTCGGGCCCAGATCTGCTGGGCGGCGCCCTGGGAGGGGAGGCCCCGCCAGGCTGCAGCACCCACCGGAGAAGCTCCCAGGACAAGGTGAGGGGCAGAGGGTGGGGAGGAGGACAGGGGAGAGATGGTGGCAGGCCAGGGCACCCAGGACCCCACACCTCCTTCCCCAGGCTTCCAGGGCCCCTGCCCTCCTGGAGATGCTCCGATTGAGCTTTCTGTGGGCAGCGGGTCGGCGACAGCAGGGGCGATGTCTTCTGCTCTGGCGGGCGCGGGCCCAGCAGTCCCGGGACGCAGCAAGGTGGCACCAGGGCACGCTTCAGAGGCGGTAAGGACCCCTCCCAGGACGGGAGCCGTGCTGGCCGCCCCCACTGTGGATTTACTGTTTCCCGGCAATCCTTGACTTTCCATCTGCATCCCCTTGGGGTCTGCATCCCAGAGGGCCCCCCTCACTCCCCAGACTCAGGTACTGCCCTCCTACCCTGCCCTGCTGCGAGGCATGAGGGGGAGGGTAGGGATCATGTGAGGCAGGGTATTCATTTCTCCCAGAAATTTCATGGCTGTGGTCAACTCAGCTTTGCCCCACATTGGCTGTGTGATCTTGGGCAAGTTTCTTAACCTCTCTGTGCCTCTATCTCCCCATTTGTATGGGGTTCATACTAGGGCTCTCACTGGTGGGACTCAATGAGGTAGGGGCACGCACATCCCCTAGCAAGTACAGTGCCTGGCATTAGCAAGCACTCAGTTCACAGTGCTGTTCATCACAGCATTTGGCATCGGGGGTCTCGGGTCCCACTGTATCCTGACCACCCGTCAGCATGACCCTCAGGGTAGCGTTGAAGCCCTCCAGCCCCCAGCAATCCCTCCTCCTCCATGATGGAAACAGGAGGAAGGGTCACCCAAACGCCTCCTTGCTGCTGAGGGGAGGGGAGGGCAGGGCCAGGCTGGCCCAGGGTGGGAGTGACCACCTGAGGGTGGACACTCCCCTTCCCAGCACCCTCCTTGACTGGAGCCACTGGGCAACAGCCCAAGGGGCCCAGAGAAAGCTGGCTGCCCGCTGGGCCTGGGATCAGAGGGGCAGGGCTGCCCTGGGCCTGTGGCGACAGCGACTGGTACAGCGGCAGGAGGTGGAGCGGCGGGCCCGGGAACGGGGCCAGAGACTGCAGCGACATGCCCTGAGCCACTGGCACTGCTACTGGCAGAGTGAGTCGGGACGGGGCACCAGGGGTGAGGGAGGGGCCAAGATCCAGCAGGGACATCCAGGATTCAGGTCCTCTAGCACAGAGTCCAGTGATGGACTGGGTGACAGATTGGGACCGGGGTTGGGGGGGCGGGGTGTGGTGTGTGTGTGTGTGTGTGTGTGGATGCTGTATGCTTGGGTTCACACTCCCCACTCGTCCATTCCCTGATTGTATGAACTTTAAACAAGCTATTTAACCTGAGTCTCAGCTTATTCATCCATAAAATGGGGACACTGGTACCCACCTGCTAGGGTAGTGGTGGGGCTTCTATGAGACAATCCACATGGAGTGCTTGGCTCAGAACCCAGCTCCTTGTGGGTGTGACCATCATCATCACCATCTTCAACTGCATCCTCATCATCCTCTTAGGAGTCAGGTGGTCCTCAGAGCCCAGCACAGAAAGCAGGGGTCAGTGGGGCCATTTTAGAGGCTTCTCACTCCTCCAATGTCCTATCAATGGGCTGGCAGGTGGGGACTTGTCTGTTCAGAAAGTTTGTGTCTTGTCCACTGGGGACAGCAACTTCCCTGACCCAACTGTTGCCCAGGGATATTGACCCAGTGTTGCCAGACCTCTGTTTTTACAGAAAAGCTGGAAATCTATATTTTTGTGTGAATTCTCCTGATTCCTAAACATCATCAAGAAATTAAAAAGAACTCTATGAGTTGGTTGGCTTAGTTACCAGTAGAACACCTATAATGGGAGCATTTTAACCCAGTTAGCCTTTCCCGCTTGGGTAGAGGATTGAGACTGGCAAAGCAGGGGCCCATGGTTCCCCAGGGCCCAGGCTGAGGCTGGAATGAGCACTCAGAGGCACCTCAGCATCTCTCTGGCCATAGGACAGGCGTTCCTGCAGGAGAAATGCCAGCGGTGGATGCAGGCCCGCTTCCAGGGCCTGCAGAGGGCCATGTTCTGGGGCTGGCAGCAGGCAGCAGCTCGCCGGAGACCCGTGGCGGCCAGTCCAGAGCAGCTGCTACTGCAGAGGTGGGTGCGCGAGGGTCATCCCCACCTCAGAAGCAGCAGGGAGAGAGCCTAGGGATGGGAGGCTGGGTGGCCTCTGCAGCTCGAGAGACAGGCCAGGCTGGAGACCTGGCATCCAGGCAACAGGGGCATGAAGGGAGACCCCAGCCTGGAGTCAAAACCGCCAAGCTTCCATTCTCCATGCTGTTCAGGAGGTGGGGGACGGTAAGCCCCTAACCCCTCCCAATGCCCTGACAAGCCCTGGGTCTCCATCTCCTGGCTGGGTCAGCCCTTTGGTTTCAAAGCTCACTGCTAAGATGGGGGAACCAACTCCTCAAACAGCCACTAGAGCGTGTGTTCCAACTCCACGTCTTGTTTAATGAATCACAGCACAGGAGAATACCATAGTCAAAGAAGAGCGTGAAATCTGAAATAGAGACGGTCTAGTGACACATGTATACAGATCATAGATGCGTGTGGTTTTTAAAAAAATTATCTTTGGCCACACCCCACAGCCTGTGGGATCCTAGTTCCCCAACTAGGGATTGAACCCAGGGCCCCTGACAATGAAAGCATGGAGATCTAATCACTGGACCACCAAGGAATTACCTGGATGCGTGTTCTCCCAGGGCTGGTTCTATACAAACTCACAGGCATTCTCAGTGCTCCCACAGAAGCAGTGAGCCATTCACTGCAGAGTAGCTGATGTTTTCTTGGCCCCTCTGACCACAGTCCCCTCACTGACCTCCTGCCCTAGAGTTGCCGTGTGAGGGCAGACAGGGTGTGGCTGTTCCCCTGATGTAGGGGACCTGGACCCACACCACCAGGCTCCCACACCGTCCCAGGCAGCCTGCCCTCAGCAGCCAGGGTGCACGCACGCCAAGGCCCCTAAATGAAAGCCAGGGCTCTCACCTGTCACACATCAGTCCACACTTCCTTTTCTTCCTTAAAAAAAAAAAAAAGTATTGATTTTTTTTTTGTTTTGCCCATGCTGCATAGCATCACATGTGGGATCTTAGTTCCCTAACCAGGGATTGAACCCAAGGCCCCTGCAGTGGGTGGAAGGCAAGAGTCTTAACCACTGGACCTCCAGGGAAGTCTGGTCCAGATGTTCTTAAGGCACCGAGGCTGTGTATACAAAACTGTGTATAACCTGTGATGGTTTGTGGACGAGTTTCAGGTGTAGCTTTGAATACCTGGACTGGAGTACTGCAGTCCATGGGGTTGCAGAGTTGGACACGACTATCGATTGAACTGAACTTTGAATAAATGAGACTTCTGACTGGGAAGCCACCTAGGCCCCTCTGCTGCCCCTGTTCTGCAGCCACTTCCAGGCCTGGTTTGGAGTCGTGAAAGCCTCCTGGGCCAAGCGTCCAGCCTTCCAAGATGGTCTGAGGAGACGGATACCCGGGGCCACATTTGCCAGTGAGGCCCCAGCGATCACAGCCCAGCCTCAGGAGCTGCATGTGGCCCAGGCCTCCTGCTGGAAAAGCCGAGAGCAGGGGTGCCAGGCAGACAGGCAGCTGAGGAGGACCTGGGCCCAGCAGGCCTTTGTTGCAAGGCGAGTGGCCCCAGGCCAGTGTTGCAAGGCCCGTCGGCAGGCAGGAGAGCGCTCCAGGGCCCAGGCCCTTTGCTGGACGCTGTGGGCACGTGAGTCCTGCCAGCACCGGGTCATTCGAGACCATACTGTCCCGACTCTGAGCGCCAGGTGGGTGCCCTCAACCTGAGGGCAGTCCCGTACTATGTGGGGCCAGCTTAGACCTTGAACTTGTTTAGAGTCAGGGTACAGGGTATTTGGTGGCTAGTGGTGGGGCTCAGGGGGCTGAGGGTGATAGGATAGGACATCCTGGTCATTGCAACTAGTCCTGGGGTCAAATGCCAGCTCTGTACTCTCCAGTCATGCCACTCCCTCCTTGGGCAAGTCTGACTTTGAAGGTCAAAGTAAGATAATAGCCCTGCCTTGCAGGGTGGCCCCAGGGTTATCGTGGGCATGCTCTCAGTTCAGCTCAGGCCAGACGCACACCAGGTGCTGAAAATATACAGCAGTGCTTGTCGGGGGATGGGAACATAGGAGCAGTGGGCAGGCCTGCTTTTTCTCTGTCCCCATGTGTAATATTCTGCCGGTCTCTGTGCCCATTTGAACCTGATTTCAACAGAAGAGGGATGAGGGAGGGAAGCATAGGCATGGGGCTTTGCCTGGACCCGCTGGAGGGTCCCAGCCCTGATGACTTCGGTGTGGGATCCTCCTTCCCCTCAGGGTCCAAGAGACCTGGACCAAATCAGCGACTCAGGGGCATGTCCAGCGAAGTGCCGTCACTCACGTCCAGCAGGCTGAGCCCAGGTGCTTCCTGCGAACCCACTGGTCCCAGTGGCGGACAGCACTGTTCAGAGTGTGGCTAGAACCACAGGCAGAGGTCCAGGAGGCCAGCAGAGCCCACCCAGCCAGGCCCAGGGCCAGCCTCCGGCGCTGGCCTGGGCTGACCACCAGAGGGCGCCTCCTGGTGCTAATGAACCCTCCAGCCCTGAAGAGGCAGGTGAGGCTGGGCCCAGGTTGGGTGGGAGGTCCCAAATGACCCGAGGGCCAGTGGCCTCAGAATCAGCTTGATTCAGCCCAGGCGGCCAGGGTGGCTGGATGCTTCTCCAGGATCCCAGTGGCCTTGTGGACACCACGCCTACAGGTTCTCAGACAGCCTCTGGTCTGGCAGTCACCCAACTGTGGGACCATCAGCAAACATTTACTGAGCACCTGCTGAGTGCCAGGCCAGTGCAGTCTGCTACAAGGACACACCCTGGGTGGCAACTGTTAAGGAGCAGACACCTGAACTCCCAAGTCAAGGTGCAGCCTGGGATCAAGATAGGTGATTTGAGTTCAGTAGAAATGGTGACAAACAGTTAGGTGGCCTAACAGGAGGGGAGAAGCAACAGTGAGTGCGTCACTCCAGGCACCAGGAGTGCCACTGCACGGCAGTCTAGGGACACTTCATTGCAGGACACACAGTATTCCTCTAGATGACTCGCAGCATCACGAATCCTATTCTAGGATGCCAGGAAGCATGCCATAGCCTCTAGGAAGTTTCTAAGAAAAAAAGATTCGAGTCATTTATTTTAAATGGAATTGAAAGGGACTAACTTTGGTTGCAGAATCTGCATTTTCACCTATGTGGGGCTATGGCAACTGCAGATTTTGAGGTCTCTGGGTATTTTCTTTCTAGATCTGTGTTTCAAGACAACTTTATTTTCAGAGTATGTTATAAACACTTCCATTCCTGTCAGCAAAGGCAGGCAGGGATCCCGTCTACTGATGGAGAAACTGAGGCTTGTAGAAACAAAATACAGTAAATGCCAGGAACGGTCAGTGGTACTAGGGTGAATTCCAGCCCCCGCCCCCCCCCCCACCACATGCACTCACGTGCCCAGGCAGCCCTCACATAATGGGGACAGGCTTTATGCCATCTCTTGGTGGCACAGGCTCCCTTCGAGAGCCCCCACCTGAACAGAGCAGTCGCTGGGGGCTCCAGCCCTGGAGTCAGACCACTCTGGAGAGGTAGGGCCTCAAACGAGTTACCTTTAACTTTGTCACTAAGTAGGGAGAGAAACGCCCACCTCACAGGCTGTACCTGACACAGGCAGGCTCTGAGCGGTAGCTATTATTGGTCCACTCGCCTTCCAGAGTCTCCAGCCACGCGGGAGGATGGGGGAAGAGGCAGTGGCACGTACCAGCAGCCACATTACTCTTGGCCCTTTTCTGTCCCCTCTGGAAGCCTCACAGAACCTGAGGCAATGTGAACCGTCCCACTTGTGTGCACACAAACAGAAGTCCCCTGACTGGCTGGGGTAGGACAGAAAAGGAATCCTGCCAGGTCGCTGGGGTTCAGGTTTTTCTCTTTGTTCCTTCAGACCCGCAGCTGCAGGCCATGGGCCATGGGGCCCAGCCCAACCCAGCACCGCAGCCCCAGTGGACGGATGCAGGGAGAAGCGTCCTGGGCTCAGAGTAAGGAGACCCTCCCTCTGGGGATAAATGAGGTCTGAAGTGCAGCGGTAAGTTAGTTACCAGCCCTCACAGGCCTGGAAATCAGCCATCGAGCTCTCTGCGAACCTGTCTTATGTATTTACTGTCTTCCCCAGCCATCTCCTCTTCTGGAACATTTCCCAATGTTGGGAAAACAATGACAACTTCTCCCGCCCCACCCGGTTCCTTCTCTTAGGGCCACAGGAGACTTGGGCAGCTGTGGTGGAAGCAGGGACACTGGCTTCATTTGCTC
The DNA here is from genome assembly GCF_001704415.2 of Capra hircus. Taxonomy (NCBI): domain Eukaryota; kingdom Metazoa; phylum Chordata; class Mammalia; order Artiodactyla; family Bovidae; genus Capra; species Capra hircus. The sequence goes on along the minus strand of NC_030823.1, from coordinate 40,376,860 downwards.
AACACCATTTCTTGTTCACCCTTCTCTTACAGTTCAACCTCCAGAAGCATCGGGGTGGGTAAGTCTGCTCCCCTGAGTGATGTGTTAACCCCTTCCAACTCCCCTTTCCAGGTGACAGCCAGCCTTCCCTCAGCCCCACCTCCCAGCTCCAGCTGCAGGGGCCCAGGTGCGCCTGCTGGGCCCGGGAACAGTGCCCTGCGGGGCCAGGAGGGGACTGCAGCTCTGAAACCAGAGACCTCGAGGGCAAGACAAGGCATCTGGGGTAGGAGCAGAGGGTGTGCGTAGAGAGGGAGAGGTGAGGATGGGGGCCGGGCCGAAGGGTTTGCCTGACCTGTGGCCAGAGCCGGCGCCCCCCGGCCAGTGCTTGTCCCACATTATCCCAGGCCCAGGCCTGAGGCTCTGCCCTTTATCCTGACCATGGGGAAGTCGTAATAGCTGTCAGGACCCACCAGGGCCTCTCCCCTCAGGAGGAAGTACCTGCAGTGCTGGCGACTTGAGGCCCGGCTGCACCGGCTGCAGAGCTCCCAGCAGGCCAGGCTCCGGGCAGCCATGTGGCAGCGCTGGGTAGATGCTCAGGGGGTGGAGAGGCTGGCACAGACACTGGTGAGTGGTGGGCCCCTTCCCAACCTCACGCTGATTGCCCATCCCGTCCCTTTCCTAGCCCTAAACCCTGGACACGCTCTCTCTCCAAGTTTGGTCTTTGAACCTACCAGCCTGAAACCTTGGGAACAGGCCCAGAGACCTGCATTGTTAGCACATCTCAGATGACATCCCCTTGTCACACCCCACCCCCTTCCCCCCGAGCTGGGGCTTTTGGCCTGGAGTAGAGGGAAAGGCCCCTTCTACCCTCAGGGCTGCAGGTGGGGAGAGGCAGCAGAGAGGCTGGGGGCTGCCAGGGACAGCGGTGGGCCCAGCTCAGGGCCTCCTAGCAACTGTCCCCACAGCTCAGGCAGTGGCACCTGAGATGGGCCTGGCGACTGTGGCGGCGGCGCATCCTGCGGTTGCAGGTGGCTCAGCGGTTACAGAGTCAGGAAGACAGCTGGGTCCTTTCCCAGGTACCGGCGGGCGGCCCCATCTCCAGCAGGCCCTTCCCAACAGGGCCACACCTGGGCATTCCTGAGCTGCACCCTCCCTGACAGCTGTCCCCAGAGCCTCTCCATTTTCAGGGAGGGTCAATTCAGTTAGGAGAAAACAGCCTGGATTCCTTAATTCAGCTGTGAGGAAGGGCTCCGCCCAGTCCTAGTTACTGGTTGGAGGACAAGGCTTGGCCCGTGACACAGCTGTTGTTCACACCAGCCCGTGATGGCTGTGGGTTGCTGAGCGTCACCCCTTCCTGACATGCAGAGCCCAGCTTCCCTGGTCACAAATCACACATATCCTGAGCCAGGGCTTTTGACCTGGGGCAGAGAGAAGGGCCCTCTCTTCCCTCAGGGACAGAAGGATCTGGGCCCAGTACTGACCACACAGACCTGGAAGGGAGCCACAGAGCTCCTCCCTCCTGATTCCAGGCCTTTAAGAAGTGGTACCAGGGTCTGGCAGCCAGGGGCCTGAGGGCCAGAGCCAGCAGCAGCGTGAGGCCCTGCAGCAAGGCAGGCCTCAGGAGGCCTGGAAGCAGGCCAGAAGCTGCCAGAGCCCCAGCACTGGGTGGACCTGGGGCGGAGAAGGGGGCCCAGCTGCAGCTGTGACTTGTTCTCATGGAAAGGAAAACAGATTGGAGCTCCACCCATCTGCGGAGCGCAGGCTCAGGCCACAGAGCGCCCAGGCCAAGTGCTGTGAAGGACAATAAAACGCCCTCCTCAACCCCAGCCGCTTCTCTGTCTCTCCCCTGCCGGCCAGCCCCTGGGATCCATTTCCTCTGCCATCAGGCTGCCCTGTGGACACTCGCCCCCTCTCCTGCCCCTGAGCTGGTGAAGACTCACAAGAGGGACTGGGACAGGGACCAGCCTGTGTGCTTGTGTCAAGTCACAGCCCCTGGGCAGCGGGGAGCAGTGCCAGGCAGACAGCTTCCTAGACAGGGTGCTCCGAGGGGAGGAAGCAGCTGGCAGGAGGAGGGGGTTCTGCCTGAAAAATAAGCCAGCTGAAGAAGTCAGTCAGGCTCGGCCAACCTCATCTTCACCCTTGATGGTAACAGGCAGGGTATCCTTTCACCCTTCAGGGCCAGGGGAGAAATGGGAAGGCCAAGGGTACAAGGGTTCAAACACCTTTAACCCTTAGGCAGTTTCTCGAGTCATGGGGATAAGTCTTTCAAACAGCAGCACTGTAGAAAGGGGAGAAACCCAGTTGAGCTCTCTGCTAAAAGGAGGCCAAAACTATTAGGTTTCAGTTCAAGGTCCGTCCAGGGGCCGCTGCCTGACGGGGCAGTTGGCAGGCGGGGCAGTGGCTGCCTCTTCATTCCCAAATGGGTGGCGCCCGGCTGCCAATGCCTGGGAGGCGGAAGGATGAGACGCTATGACCTTGTCTCCTCTGCAGCCCCACAGGGTCTGCTGCAGTGTTCACTTTGCCTGTTCTCCTGGTGCCCCAGGAGCGAGGTCACTGGCAGTCCCAGGCTGGCCCCACGGGGCTCCATTAGCAACAGCCCTTCTCGGGGTGGACGGCGTTCTGCCCATGGGGTCCTTGTGGAAGGGGCTGCTCCCCACCAGAGCACAGACTCTCAGCTGAGCTGGAACACCAGGTTCCCATGTGGGGTGGACTCAAGTCCAGCCAGAGCCTGGGAACCTCACACCAGTCTAGCTGCCATCATTGTATCAGAGGGTGGAGGCCAGGGCTGGGGAGAAATGAATAGGGGTCTCTCAGAGAGCCAGGATGGAGATGAGGAAGGCGGGACACAGAGGCCTCAAGCTAAGGTTGTCAGGGTGCAGGGTCACAGCGCCTCTGTCTCCCTCTCGTCTTGGGGGGGCCTGCTGAGAAGCTCAAACGTGTCTTCCACCACCTGCCACAGGCAGTTGTCCAGCGGAAACTCGTTGTCCACCAGGTTGACCAGGAAGTAGTTGTCGTGGATGTACTGGATGATCATGCGGGAAGGGGACTCCTCCTCATACAGCTTGCCCCACTGCTCAATCCACAGCGCGAAGGCCTCATCCTGCACGTGTGCACATGCGAGCACACAGGCACACACACAGACACACACGGAGTCACAGGCACACACGCACAGAGAGGCACAGGGACGCACAGTCGCACATACAGAAACACACACACAGAGACGCAGGCACACAGGTACACACAGTCCCGCACACAGACAGACAGAGATACACAGACACAACAGCCAGGTTAAGAGAGCTGCCTCTACGCTGGGGCTCCATGCTCAGCATCCCAAGGGCTTCTGCTGCTGCCCAACAGGACATATTCCAAGGACTCAGCATAGCCCATTGCCAGTACCACCCCCCTCCCCAGGCAAGAGGTAATACACCGTGAGTCAGAGTCAGGGTGCTGCCAGCCCCGGAGTGCGGTCTCCAGCCACCTACCCAGGACCTGGCAACACCACCCGCCCAAGGCTCTGGAGGTGGGCAGGGCAGGCCTGCTCCTGGCCCCCTTACCTTCCAGAACATGAAGCTGACCGGGTCCACCACTGTGGGCTGGATGATCTCTCGGCCAGGGAAGATGCCCCAGGTGACCGCGTTGGGCTGCAGCTCGGGGGCGTTGGTGATATTTTCACCCTGGGGGAGGTGGGCGGGAGCAGACTTGGGGTGCAGACAGCTGCAGTCCTCTCACCTGGAGCACGCAGCCCTGTTCCCCTCTCCACCCCCCAGCTCTGCAGCTCTGTGACCAGCCACAAGCCAGAAAGTCAGAAGTCATCCTGGCCTTTTCTGCCCTCTACCCGAAGCGCCAATCAGCTCTTCTTTCAGTGGTCTGCTCACTTCCTCTGATGTTTCGTCTGACCAGGCCTCTCTTTGCTACTTAGATCACCAGGCCTGGGGACTCTTGTCTGCCCAGCCCTGTTATTCACACAGCTGTCCACTGGGACCTGCCCCCAATCAAACACAGGGCCAAGGCTACCTCTTGCCTATAAGGGAAACCTCAAATGCCAAGCAGGACAATTGAGACCCCTAAGGACCTGGGCCTGGCTAACACTTCAGCCTCCCTCTGACCCCATTCAGCAGTGAGGCCTTTGCACACCCTCGGCCCTTTCTCTGGATTGCCCTTTACTCCTCATCCTTAAAGATTCAGGTTACACAAGATCCCTCCCATCGCCTCCTCTGACCTCTCAAGTTAGACATCCCTCCTGCATCTCTAGCTTCCTCTACCGAAGTTCACTGTTACAAAGTGCAGCCGCTTGCACCCATTCATAATTATCCACTGATGGCCTCCTCACTAGGCTGGGAGCTCTGGGAGAGTGAGGCCTGGCTCTGTCTGCTAATCCACTTGGCATAATGCCTGGCCCAGTCGGGTGCTCTGTGATTGCTGAATGGTAGAGTAAATGTGGTGCCCTTGGCCCTGGTGCTCTGGCCCTGTCAGACACCCTTTGACCCAGGGCTGGCCTACCTTCACATCCACGATGTGGTAATTCACCCGGAGCTCATACTTCTTCAGCACCTGCAGAAGTGCCTCCACCGTCTCTCGGGAAGTGAAGAACTCTAAGTAGGCCTGCGGGAGGGAGACAGGCACTGTCACGTAACCTGCAGGCCTCGCTGGACACCTTCCATGAGCGCTGCTGAGCGAGCTCTGTGCTCTGAAACACTGGACGCTTGTCCTGCTGACCGTGTTGGGGAGGCACTCATGAGGACACGTGTGGCAGGACACTTAAGGTGTCGGGATGAACAGTGGCCACTAGCTGGAGTTAGCAAATACATGAATGACAGGGAGGGGAGCAGGTATGCGCAGTTTCTCGGTCTCGACGGGTCTGAGGGCCATCTGGCACCCTTCCATCCAGTGGAGAAAGTGTCCACAGAGAAACCATTTCAGAAGCTGTACAGGGAGCCCAGACTGGCGAGAGAGGCCTGACACACCCAATCCCTTGTCTGCTGGGTGGAGGGCTTTTCCAGCACTACCTGGCCATCAGGAATTAAGCTGGGTTTATTTATTTATTTAAATTTTGGCCACACCATACGGCATGTGGGATCTTAGGTCCCTGACTGAGGGATCTAACCCATCCACCTGCACTGGAAGTGTGGAGTCTTAATCACTGGACGCCAGGGAACTCCGAAGCTGGGTTTATCTAAATTCACTTGCTATAACACTCATAAAACTGCAAGGTGGGGGCTGTTAGCTCCATTTCACAGATGAGGAAACTTAGGTTCAGGGAAGTTAAGGAACTTGTCTGCACTGACTGTACACAGCAGAGCTGGTATTCAAACGCAAGCCTGTCAACCCCTGAGCCTTCAGGCTTTAGTTTAGAATGTAATTTTGACTCTAGCAGCCCCTGGAGAAAGGGATCCACAAGGAACAGTAATAACAGCTCCCCCTTAGGGGACGTGTCCCACGTGCTAAGCACTTTACGTGCTTTGTTGTGTTTCATTCCCAGAACACCTGGCATATCCCCACTTTACAGAAGGGAAGGCTGAGGCTCAGAGCGGCCAAGTGACCATTCTACCCAGGTCTGTCCGACTGCAAGCCTGAGCTCCTGTCCACTTTGATTCACTGCTGCTCAGAATAAAAAGTCCCCGAGAGGAAGGCCGCTCTGTCCTCAGCCCTGGAGAACCCCTTCATGCAGGTCAAGGGGTGGGTAGCTCTGTGGGTCCCTGCCACACCTTCTGGAAGACATAGCCCCCACTGGGGCCCCAGCCCACGATGGGGTCAGAGGACGGCTTCCCGTTGATGTTGGGCTGGGAGTTGATGGTGAGGATGCCCCGCCGGTTCACTCTCAGCAGCTCCTCCTTCATCAGGCTGGTCTCGGCCGCCAGGGGCTCATCATTCCAGGGCAGGCAAGTCACCTGAGGAGGGTGAGTCCAGCTGGGGCAACAACCCGACCTGGCACCCTGGGTCCCTCCCTGTTACAGTCCCCATCAGAGACCTAGCCTGTCTCTGCCTCGGTAAGCCCCTTCCAGGCACCCCACATGGGGACCCCCGACTCACCTCCTCCCTTGGCCGAGGTGCCACATCCAGACATGGTGACAAGACTCAGGGTAGGGCGTCTGGCCCACGGGACGAGGGGCAGTACCTGGGGATCCCACCCCAGCTGCACTCACTTTGTAGCCGTTCTGGTTGGGCTCTCCCGAGAGGTAGTGGGCAAAGACTTGGAAGACGCTTTCCTCACTGGTCAGCTCCTCCCCCCACATCTTCAGCAGCTCTTCCTTCGGGGACTTGCTCTTTAGGTAGAAGAGGTAGTAGTCCTTCAGCTCCCCAAAGGCCGGAGAGGAGGAATTGCCCCTGGTGGAGGAGGTGCCCTAGGTCAAGTCGAACTCCTGACCTTGGGCTCCAGGCGGACAATGGCCTCCACCTGCCCCTGGGGTGGTGCGTTCCTGTGAACTGTCCGAAGGGCTCCTCCACACTCAGACTCCTTCCAGGTAAACAGAACCCCACTCACCAGCGGCCGTTGGGGAATTCGTCCCACTCCTGTGTGCGGTAAATGTAACTCTTTGGTCTCGAGGCCCAGAAGATGGGCCGGACATCCTCCACCCGGCGCTTGGGGTGGGCACTGAGGGCCCAGGGCAGGGGACGCCTGGGTGAGAATGGAGACAGAAAGGGTCAAGGACTGGACAGAGGGAGGGAGGGAGGCAGCACTGAGCCCAGGTTCTTCCATTGAACTCAAACATCAAGCTGGACAGGCAGTTCTGGCTGAGACTGCAGCTCTAAGACACTGGACACTACACAACCCTCTGTGCCCCATAGCAGCTGGCACAGCTAGGGTGCACACTTTCTGGGACTTCTGACTTCCTGACCCACCTGACTCTCCTCTGTAGCTCCCAAGCCTGAATTCAGGGCCTCTGGCCTCACCTGGGGTCCTCGATCCAAAGCCCCAGGCGCTTCAGCACCTCGATGGTGGCCACCTCGCGGTTGAGGGTGTAGAAGTGGAGGCCTGGCACCAAGCCACTGGCCAGCAGCTCCTGGCACAGGCTCACAGCCTGCTCGATGCCGTAGTTGCGGATGGCAGCGTCATTGTCTTTGATGGGCTCGATCACATCCTTGATCTGCTGCGGCACCTCCAGTTTGGATAGCTTCACCAGCTGCCGGAGGGAGTGGTAGCCCTGCCCAAGATATGGGGGGCTGCAGGTGCCATCTCCCGGCTCGTCTCTCACCCCACATACTCATCCCCCCACTGGGTCTCCTGGCCTCTGTAATGCGACACAGAGTGACCCAGGACAGTCAGGCCATAAACCACAAGCAACCTTGCCTACTGCAGCTTTTTCTACTCTGCAGATTAGAGCAGCTGCCCACAATATCCCTTGGGCTTCCCTGGTGGCTCAGGTGGTAAAGAATCTGCCTGCAACGAGGGAGACCTGGATATGATCCCGGGGTTGGGAAGATCCCCTGGAGAAAGGAATCGCAACCCACCCCAGTATTCTTGCCTGGAGAATGCCATGGACAGAGGTGCTGGACGGGCTACAGTTCATGGGGTCACAAAGATCAGACATGACTAACACTTTCATACTTCATAGCATCTCAGCCACAGGCCTAAGGCAGCCCATTGGCCCCTAGATGGATCTACTGATAGCACAGTGATCATTTAAGCCAGTGGTTCCCAAGCCTCACCAATCACCAGAATCGCCCACCACATTTAAGAAGTAATGGACAGATTCCCAGGCCCCACCTCAGATCTACTGAACCGGAACTTCAAGGCACGGGGTCTGGAAATCTATCCTTTGAAAAAGCTCATTAAATGATTCTGGTGACAGTGAAGTTTGGAAACCATTAACCAAAATTTATAATGAGAGTAATAACCCCTTTTAGTGACACTATCAGCAAGCCTCTCCAACAGGTACTACTGCTATTTGAAAAGACATCACCGGTGTGTAGCGGCTGGCAAGATAGCATTTTGCAAAGACTGAGCATCCGTTTAATGAAAATCTAATGAGCATCAGAAAGAACTTGAGCCTGAACCTGGCACTTCACCCCAGAGCCCTGGCTAAGGGGGAAGTGCTAGGATGAGCAGGGACAGTGGTGGGAGTCCATTAGCCCTCCTGGGACCCTCACCTGAATAGGGAAGATGCCAGGGAGGATGGGGCAGGTAATGCCTATCTCGGAGCAAGCCTTCACAAAGCGGAAGAACGTGTCAGCCTCAAAGAATAGCTGGGTGATGATGAAGTCAGCTCCCGCAGCCACCTTCTCCTTCAGGTGCTTCAGATCGGCCTCAAAGCTCTCTCCTTCGGGGTGGCCTTTGGGGTAACCTGCCAACAGGGATACCGTAGAAAGAGGCTGGCTCCACCTGCTCAAAGTGAGTGATGAAGAAACCAGAGAGCCGGCAGTGGACAGCTCCAGACCCATACCTTCTAGCCTCTCAGCACGGACAGGCTGAAGTGATGACTGAGCTGCTCAGATGGGCCCCTCTCCCCGAAGCTGACTCTTGGTGAGAGCTGGCTTAGAGTCAGCACCGCTCCCCTCCAAGAGTGGGGGTGGACTGCCCTCAAATTCCCACACTGTCCTGCTTCATGGTCCGGCACAGTCAGGCCAAGCTGACCTGGATTTGGTGGCCACAGAAAAGAGAAAATGCTATATTCACACTGGCTGGGCAGCTTGGGAGGCTGGGCTTGACTCTAGGTACCGGATGAAAACAGTGCTTTTAATTTCACATCAAAATCACTCAGTGGTTCCAGACGTTACAGTCAGAACCACGTTACACAAGGAAGAAGTGAAGAGAGCAGAGAGGTTCTGCTTGAAGAAAACAATGGAGAGAACATCGTAATTATTCCTAAATGCCCACAGGTGTGTCACCAGGAAAACAGAATAACCTTAGTTCCTTATACGCCATATCCTGTGCTGCTTCTGATGGCAGAACTAGAATCAGTTTCAGAGAGCTGCCTGGCAGTGGAAAGAGCAGCCCCACAAAAGAACAAACTCCCAGAGTGTGAAAACGCAGGCGGCGGGGCGCGGGGGGCGGGGACGGGGCGGGGGCCAGGGGGTGGGAGGAACGGATGTCCAATGCTGCGACGGCAGGGATGTCTGGCAGGCAGGGCCAGACCTCCCCAAGGCACGTCTAGATCCAGGAACGGTGTACCTTACCCCACCCCACCCCACCCCATTTCCCTAAAGGACTAAACTCACTAGTGGCTCTGCCTGCACTGACAGACCGGAGGACCTAATGAACTACAAGCAGAGCACGGGCTTCCTCAGCCTGAGGCCAGGGCAAAACCCTAAGGAAGTGACAGGCCTGAACCCAGGCTGTTGGGCAGCCAGGCTGCTTTGCTGTGACAAGGCAGTTTCGCTCTTAAGAAAGCCCGAGTCATCAAAAATGGATAGAAGAACTACTGTTTCAGGGGTAAGGGGGTGGGAGGATTAAACACCAGACTGTTACACTTTTCAATAACAAGGCTATTTTTCCAGCAGGAATTTCAGAAACAGAGGGTTTAACAGCCGAAACTCTAGAAAACCTCAACAGCACCCAAGAGATCCAGCAGTTGCTGACGTTTGGGTTTTGCTACATTCTTATTCTATGGTGGCCAGCTGGGTGCTTCCTAATCCACCCGTCCGCCTTCTCATCCACTTCACCATGAGCAAGACACCAAACCACTTGGCAACTGTACGCTCACAGCTCTGCTGGTTTCTACTTGTGACCATCCAATGCCCACCACACGTGGGCACATTCCCCAATCAACCAACTGTCTCGTGGCCCCGTGAGCAAGGACACTTGAACTCTCAATTCCTCATCAGGGCCTCCCACACTTATCTACCTCAACAGCCTATTCTGAACACTGAGAACAGTGGGCCTGTACACTGGGGGCCTGGGGACACAGCCCAAAGCCCTCACAAGAAGTCATTTCCTTGAAGTCTCATGGCTTACTTTTTAAAGTTCAGATCACTCCGATGTTCCACTCCATAACATACCTGGGTTCACTTTAATAAGACTGATAGAATTTTCTCCAAAATATATGAAAAAAATCATCATGCCAAGATGATGCACCAAATGAATCCCTGGACGTCCAGTGTGTCTGGCACACACTGCCTCATCATATCTAAGCCCCTATTCGAGAAGCTTAAGGCCCAGACAAGAGTGTGGGCAAGAGGGAAGGCTATGCCCTCTTTCTAGTAGGTGAACCTCGCCTCCCGGCTGTCGCTAAAGAAACTAGAGTTGAGACTAGAGTTCTCTCTCCTGAGATCTGGATTTATCACTGAGGCCTGTAGGTCCATCTTGGCTACACTCAGGAGCAAGCAGTGGGTCACGTGTGTCCCATACGTATCAAAGACAGGGAAAGTGTACCTATCAGATCTACTGGATGAAGCATGGAGCAGTGGAAGGCAGAGATGGGGCTCTGTGGCCCCAGCGAGGATGAGGGAGGGCTGGGGATTCCAGGGCTTAGTGAGGTCTGATGCCATTTCCTGACCTTATTCTGAGAGTCCCTGCCCTCGGAATCTTAATAAATATATTTCTTTTGTTTGAGGAGGAATAGAGCTGGGGAACAGGCTAATACCAAGAAAAGGCAGAGGAACAAAACTTTACAGTATGAAGGGATACGAGGTGGGGGAAAATCCTTAGTTCTGATTTGTGTTCACCTTGAGCAAATAAAACCTCACTTTGGAACTGTTCACACCTCCCTAATACAATTAAAAATAATGTGGCCCTTTTCCCTTTCACGTGAAAACATAACATCTTTTTTTCATCAGGTCAAGAACACATACGTATCTTCCTTGGAAGTCTGGGTGGTTAGATTTGGGCCACCAGGAGTTGAAGAAGAAGGGGAGAGGAAGGGGGTCGCAACGGTGGGCTCAGATATAAGGACAGAGGAGCCCTGGCCATAGGACAATGGCTTGTGCTACATGAACAGAGCATCAAGTTCAGTTTCGGAACTTTTCATTCCATTGTATTCAGTTGTATAGTACTTTCAAATTCAAAATGAAAAGAAAAGCTGCTCTGTATCAAAACATCTGAGCGATGTTACATTTTTAAAAATGGATGGAGGACTTCCCTGGTGGTCCAGTGGGTAAGAATTTGCCTGCCAACGCAGGGGACACAGGTTCAGTCCCTGGTCTGGGAAGATCCCACATGCTGTGGGGCAACTAAGCCCATGCGCCGCAGCTACGGAGCCCACGTGCGCTGGAGCCCAGGCTCCACAAGAGAAGCCACTGTAGTGAGAAGCACGAGCACCACTAGAGAGCGGGTACCACTCACCGCGACTAGAGAAAGCCCCCGTGTAGCAGCGAAGACCCAGCACAGCCAAAAATCAATAAATGTTTTTTAAAAATAAAACTGGAAAAAAAAAATAAATTAGGGGATGGTGACACTCCCAGGAGTGTGGTGTATGAGAGGAGGAGGAAAAGGCAGAAGACGTGGTCTGTCCAAGCACCTCTACACCTCCATCACTCCATTCCATCACAGCACAGGCCTCCCCCCACAGTGCAGGCAGTCCCCCGTGGTGCAGTGAACCTTCAGGGTCCTCACCTGTGCCTCTCCTTCCTTCCTCTCTCAGGCCCCACCCACTGGGATGCCCCAGCCCCTCACCTGCCACACAGACGTCAAAGTAGTCACCAAACTCGTTTCGGATGTGCTTCACCAAGTCCGTAGCATAGTTGAAGCCTCCTTCCTCCTCTTCCCACTGGTCACCTATGGGGTCTGCAGGGTTGGAGGTCACAGTGCTGGGTCTCACCCCACCTCCAGGAACCTCTGTTCCTTCTCCCACGCCCACACCCAGGGCCAACAGAATCTCGAAGGCAGAGCCTTCCTATTGCTGAAGTTGGTGTCTGCGCTTTCCACTGTAGCACTTGGTAACAGTGGGAAGGACGACAGCAGCCAAGCCACCAAATAGTCGCCAGGCACAGATGCAGGCAGCAGCTGGCAGAGAACAGCTGCTGCTCTGCATTCAGCCCGGAGCATCTGAGATCCCCCCACCTGCTCACACCTAGGTGTGTCCAGGCACCTCGCCCAAGCCCGCTGTTCGCTCTCCCACTCCCTGGGAACCGTTGCCTCCTGGGAGAAGCTTCCACTCATCTCGGGTGAGACATGGTCTTTGGGGATAGGGAGCATGAGGCCACAAGGGCCCACCCAGCCGACTGCCGCTTCCCACACTTGTGTGCCCCAATGACAGCCCGGGCCAGAGGCATAACAGCTACTCTCACTCCTGGGACACAAGTCAGAGCCGAACTCTGTGACTGGGTCAAAAGCCGGGAGCAGGAAGGGATCGATTCAGTGGTGTACATCACAACAGCGGGTTATCAGGCACCGGCTGTGGTCCTGACTGAATTCCTACTGAGAGGTCAAAAGGTCAAAAAGTGGCTCCATCTGTGTGTTGCCCATGGTCCTCTTGACCCACACCACCTACTAATGCCAGGGATGGGACCTGGAGAAAAGTAAAGGACCACTGCAGAAACAGAAGAGGTCCTCCAGAAAGCAAGACCCCAGAGAGCAGGCCGCTGGCTCCACACCTCCCCTCAGCGCAAGGATGTTCTTCAGGCCCAGCTGCTTGGCTTTGTGCAGGTGGCCCGTGATCTCTTCCCGGCTCTGATGGCAGCAGGTCATGTGCAGGATGGTCTCCAGGCCGCAGTAGTTCACGGCGGTGCTGGCAATCACCATGGACGAGGTCTCCTTGTCGGAGCCAGGATCCCCAGCTGGGTGCCAGGTCACGTCTACAAAGAGGGGGCCACCCGCTCCCATCCGGTCAAACCTGTAGGGAATTTCTTTCTGAGGAGGGGCTCCTGGAGGTGCACCGCCCGTGACCACCTTCCCATGGGGTCTTGGACTTAGAGAAGCCTCACCTGCAGGTTGGCATCAGACTGACCTGCATTCACATCCTGGCTCTGCTACTCACCAACTGTGCAATTCTGGGAGAATTACTTAAACTCTCTGCGCCTCAGTGTTCTCATTTCTACAATGTGGCAGGGGACAGTGCCTACTTTTTAATAACATTCTGAGGATATCATGACAGATGGCTCCACGACTCAAGAACAGTACTGGGTACGCAGTGAACAAGCAATCAGTGTGCTGCTATTACGATTACTCTTACTGCAAAGATAACAACAATAAAGCCATCTTCTGTGAGAGCAGCACTTTGGACTTTTCAAAGTGTTTGGATATTTACCATCTCGGGTGAATTAAGACATTTTGATGGATAAGGGTTCAGAGCACTCCTCAGAGTGGCAAGCAAGGCCTTATTCTAGGGAAAAAGAGGGTCAGCAGACACGAGTTTCTTCCATGCTACCTGCCTCCGCCACCCCCCAGCCTCCCACCACTGCCCAGTCCTGGCAGCAGCCAAGAGTCCTGCAGAGCACAGCCACATCACCAGGACAAGTATCAAGAGCCACATGGATGCTGTGTTATAAGCTGTGAAAAAGTGAAAGTGTTAGTCGCTCAGTTGTGCCCAACTCTTTGTGACCCCATGAACTGTAGCCTGCCAGGCTCCTCTGTCCATGGAATTCTCTAGGCAAGAATACTTGAGTGGGTAGCCATTCCCTTCTCCAGGGGATCTTCCTGACCCCAGAACTGAACCCGGATCACCTGCATTGCAGGCAGATTCTCTATCATCTGAACCACCAAAGAAGCCCGTTATAAGCTATGGTGCATTTGCACATTTTTGTGCCTTCAAATTTCACAACCATGGGAATGACACATAAGCGCAAGCAATACAAAGCATAAATTTTAAAAAAAGAACTGCAATTCATAAAGCGCTAATGTGATCCAGTTGGCATTTCTCGATTTCAAGGGCATAATCCAAACTTGCTAAAAATGTTCTCCAAGCCACTGTTTTTTAACTTTCTACACTCTACTCATGATCTAGCCACAAACTCCATCAAAAAATGTTGTCTGGGAGAATGAACATTTTTAACTCAAGGAAGACTGTGAACAAAAATTCCACGTGCCTGGAGAGACTTTTACAGACCAGAAAGTGGCAAGTTGCGTATCAAAGCATCTCTCCTGGCTTGGTTTCTTTCCACCCCTTGGAGCTACCGCAGGATCAAAGTGCAGCCCAGCCGCAGGGCACAGTTCACCTATTCACCTTGCCTCCACTCCCCAGTCTGTACTCCTTATCTTACACCAACTCACCTGGAGATGAGATTGACAGCACCCTGGGCAGTTCGGGGAGGGAAGAACTCTAGGGAGAACCACTTGTCACCAGAGTCCATCCTCCGCTTCATCTTCTCCCGGAGTCTCTCACATCGCTCGGGGTCCAACCCCGGCGTGGAGCACCTTGAACTGTCCTTGGAGCTCTCACTGCCGCTGCTGCTGCCCTCCCAGCGGGGGCCAGGGCCGCCGTTCCCTCTGGGTTCGTTCACCATGGCCGAGATCCTGCTGCACGGGGCGAGGGCAGGGGGCGTGAGACTGCAGGGCAGGTGGCCGAGCCCCAGCATGGCAGGGTCAGGTGAGAGATGCTGCATTTTCACGCAGGAAGAAGGCTGGTGAGGGGCTGGGTGACAAGGCCCCCACCCAGCAACTCTGCAGTAAGGACTGTCTGCGCTGCCTCGCTCCAAGCTTGGCCCTCCGCTGCTGCCTGACTCCAGGGACGTCAGCCCCCACCCGGCACATGCTCCTCAGCCCCTGGGTCCTCCGTGACCGCTACCTGATGGAGGGTGGCACTGAGAGCCTTCCGCTGCCAGCCTCCAAGGCTCTCATTCCCAGGGAGGGGCAGCAGTGCCCCACTGGGAAGACCTTGGGTTTTGGACGGTCCATCTCCGCTGGGGGTAAACTCAGACCCCGGACCTCTGAGTTCCTGAGAAACGAGGAAACTTCCCCAGCGGGTGTGCCTGACTGGGCGGAGCCATGACAAAGGAAGAGCTTAAAGCTGTGGCTGGGGCCAGCGCGAGGGGGCGGGCACAGGATTCCAGGAGAGAGGGAGGGCTGAGGCACTAAGCCTTGAAGACGGATAGGAGGAGGGGGACGTGGGGCTGCAGACCGCAGCGTTTGGGTGGAGATGAGGTCAACAGATGTTCGGGGCAACTGGAGCACTCGCCGAGAAGAACAGTTCGGCCCTGGAAACATCTCCTGGGACGGGGAACAGTTTGTGTGCACGCAGGATGGAAGGGCTTAGGGCTTGACAAAGCTGCCAGATTTCTCCCAAGTTTGTGCTTCTCTGACAAGACCATGTCATGGGTTAGAGGCTGACATTGGCTGGGTTCCAAAAGTAGCCAGATCCAAGCTCTGTAAGGCATGGATTTATGTCCAACTTGGAACAAAGACTGTCCAGTCTGTGCATGCCTTCCAAGCTGTTGTCCTTACACACATCAGTGAAGTCAGTTCAAGAAACTGCACAGCCACCACAGCTGAAGCCCTGAACCATGGCAACCACAGGCAGGCCAGGCTGACAGAGGGCACAGGGCCGTGGGGCAGTTTGGTGGGAAACATGGGACACACTACTCATACACCGCAAGAGTATCCAGTGTGCAACTCAGAACATTAGAGGAACAACCAGGCCAAGATCATGTGTTTCAGGGAATGCCTGCTGCCAAGCCCATGTTCTTAACTAGTTTGGGGTCCCAGACTCATGAGAAACTGATGAGATCCAATGCTCCTCTACCCTAAAACATACATGAGTGTCCTTGGTACATCCAGGGTCAAGCAGTTGACTCCAGACTGTGCTTTCCATCCTGAGGGACGCCCGTTTTGATTCTGACCTAAAGCTCTAGTTTCTCTGAAAGGGATGAACACGAAGAGTAAGAAAGGGGAGTGTGTCAAGATCACACTCTGGCCTCTCCTCAGAAAGCAAGCGAGTGCATCGTTAATCATCTGCTGGACCAAAACAGGAGCGGGGAAGAGGTTGAACCACCTACAAACTGACTGCTCTTTCCTTTGTTCATGAAGACTTCCTAGCTGACCAGGTACTACTCGTTTCAGCATTTTTTCACGTGCTGCCACTTTTCATTTTAAGCTAGGACCCCAAAGAACCCTGTTGCAGCTGTGGATTCACATGTTTATCTCCCCTCTTCCCAGTTCCCTGAGACCAGGGCCAAGTATTCTACCTATGGTATCCCAATGCCTGGCATCCGGTAATAACAACTGGCACTCACTGGGCACCAACAGGCCAGGTCACACCGTTCTCAAAACAACCCTCCACCAACGGATGTGCTCAGTCACTCAGTGTGTACAACTCTTTGAGACTCCATGTAACCTGCCAGACTCCTGTGTCCATGGGATTTCCCAGGTAAAAATACTGGGTTGGGTTGTCCTTTCCTTCCCTAGGGGATCTTCTGGACCCAAGGATCACACCGGTGTCTCCTCCTCTCCTGCACTGGCAGGCGGATCCTTTACCACTCAGCCACCTGGGAAGCCCCTTTGCCATTTGATGAGCACTTACTTAATCGGTGCCAGGCACCCGGAACAGTGGGGAAATACTGGAGTCCACCACACTTAGAGGGGCCCGGGTGGGCACTTGTGTGTAGCCCGATGCAGTGGGCGTCGGGGACAGCAGTGCCAGCGGCCCTCGGCTCGTCTCAAGGTGTTCAGCCGCTCTGGTGCGCTGCGAACAGAATCACCGCGTCACTGGGTCACGGGCGGGGGCGGAAACCTAGGCCCAAGTCCGGTCCCAGGGCATGGGGTCACCACCACACCTCAGGGCCGCCTCAGCCCTGAAGTCCTTCCGTCCAGGTTGGGGGCCGAAACTGAGTCTCTGCTCCAGGGTTGGGGGGTCGCAGGGCAGCCAGTGGGGGCTACATTAGTCTCACCGAGGGCGCGCGCGCAGACGGGGCTGGCCAGCCTCCACCGCTCCCCGCGCCCCCCTCAAGAGCCCGCCCCCGGGGGGGTGGCCCCAAGGCCCGGGTCTCCCCTGCGGGCGACATACGCCTCGCCGTCACTCACCCTCTGGTCACTGATGACTCAGAGCTCGCGGCCTCCGCTGCGGCTTGGCGCCTAATGAGGCTCCGGCGGAGGGGGCGGGGCTCGGGAGGAGGCGAGGCGCGGGTGTCAGGTTGCTAAGGGAGGCGGGAGCAGAGGACGGAAACCGCCCTCGCGGACCCCCGGAAGCCCCGCCCCCAACATGGCCGCGCCCAGAAGTCTCGCTGGAAGCCGGCCCTCCGCCGTCATGTGACGCGACCCCTCGCCCCACCCGTCTGCAGCCACTCCCCGTCTCCATCCTCAAGCTCGAGAGGGCCACGTGACACTCCCGGGACCAGTCACGTGAGGCGCGGATCCTGGGTGGGAGGGAGGTGGGCAGAGGGGTCCAGAGTGGCAGTAAAGGAGGAAGATGGCGGGATGCAGAGGGTCCCTGTGCTGCTGCTGCAGGTGGTGCTGCTGCTGCGGTGACCGTGAGACCCGCACCCCGGAGGAGCTGGTAAGGAGCGGGTGGAGTCGGGCTGAGAAGGGGGCGGTTGCTTAGGGACTGCGAGAGGCGTTGCCGGGGGTGGGGCCGGGTCGAGCTAGGCCCGCAGGTGGCTGCGGGTGGGGCCTGGGCTCCGCACCCTAGGCTCTCGAAGCATCTGCCCGGCTTTACGTGCCCAAGTCTGGGGTCTTTTCTCATAAGCCCTCCCTGGAATCTGAGGGAAGATCTAGGCCAGCTCTAGTCAATCTCATCCATATTAGTTTTTTAGTTTCCACCTAAAAGGAGTTTTGAATGAAATGAGCATTTTCAGAATGAACCCCTTCACTGGACTTTGCATATCATGCCGCTGGCTTAGTTTTTCCAGCGCTCTGTCACTGTATCCTTCACCCTTTCTGGGTCACTGATAATCCAGCTTCCCTCTGCAAAGCACCCTGGGAAAACTTGAGTTGTATCCTCAGAGTTGACAAGTCTTTCCTGATGTAAGACTCCACATGTTGTCAGAAGGAACCTGAATTGTTTCCCTCTTAAGCTGGCGGGTGACATCTTTGAAGTGTTCTGAAGATGAGTGGTGATTTGAAGAATGTATGGTAGGAGTGAAGAGCGCAGCTGATGACTGTATACCCTCACCGCATCACCCCCATCCCCAAATGGTTTTTTTGTTTGTTTTAGGTGTTCCCATTTGATGATAATGGCTACAGAGGATTTAGAAATTCGTATCTAAGTTCAGTAAATTTTTCTGCCTCTTTCCACTTTTAAAAACATTGAAAGGGTCTCCCTTCTCTGAATTTGTTTTTCTAGACCATCCTTGGAGAAACACAGGAGGAGGAGGATGAGATCCTTCCAAGGAAAGACTATGAGGTAAGATTTTTAGATGCTGTCTTGGGTAACAGAAGAAGTGAGTGACCAGCTCACTTCAGACTGAAGCAAAAGCATTAGGATTCCAACCAGAGATGCTCTATGACCTTCTCTTCCAGGGAGTGAGTAGGTAAGAGATAACTTCTTTGTCAGAAGGGGCTGTTTAAGAAACCCTTTTCTCATTTTAGCCTCAAAGCAGGGTCTGAGTGTGTCTCCAGGCTTTCATCAATCTATTGCACCTTAACCTGGTTAGAGCATGTGTTTGCCATTAGACTGTTTGCTTTTGTAACTTGTAGAGACCCAGAGTCAAAGCCACTGAGAGCATTTGCTTGTAAACAGGTGTGAGCCAGGAAGCCTTGCTTTTCTTCTAAGAGAACTGAGTTTTCAGATGATTGTTTCCTGCCCAAGCAGCTTCTCTTGGAACTGTCAGTTCTTGGTTATAGTTCCTGACTTCATGCACGGGACTCAGAGACAGAGAGTGTGTGTGTTTTGTGTGGTGGGGAGCACTAAGGCCAGTGCTGCTAGAGTATACCTTTTATTATTTAGTCAGCTTATAGTGACATTACTATGACTTTTGAAATGGCAAAAACAAGCCATGGTTGTGATAGAGGATTTTCATATGATTTGCAAAAAGAAGCTAGGGAAAAATCTACAATCCTGTTCATGAAAAGATGACTATTGATTTTACTAAACGTCCTTTTCCATGCCTTCTTTTAAATAACAGTGAAATTCTACTAGATACACTATTTTAACATGGTTTTCCCTCCCAGTTTATAACAAATTTTTGTTTATCAATACTTTTCTGTAATTCATTTTTAAACGGGGAAATAGTATTTCATTGTCTATGAAATAAGATGTTTTTTATCTGAGTTTTCTATGTTATGAATTGCGTGGTGGTGACCGTCCTTTCTTGTTTATCTTTAATTGCTTTCTTAGAACTAATTCCCAAAGTGAGATTAATCGTGTCTATACTTAATGACTTAAAAAGAATACCACGTCCTTAAAAAATTCAGTATTCTAGAGCAATAACATACCCAGACTAATTTTCTTTCTAATATTTTATCCACTCTTGCTGTAGAATTTAGTGTATCTATTATGATTTGAAGCTTCTTATGGAACTTTTTTTCTTTTAAGTTCCATGAGAAGCTACAAATCATAAATGTAGACAAAATGGGCAGAATAGTACACTGAAAACCCCCTGTACTCATCAGACAGCATCGTTCAGTCATGCCTAACCTTGTTTCATGTGTGCACCCATCCACTTCCCCGTTCCCATATTATCTTGAAGGAAAGTCTATACATCATATCATTTCACCCATAAATAATTCATTTCAAGTCTCTAGTGGATAAGGACACTTTTTTCCCTATCATAAGCCAGTGCCATTTTCACACCTAAGAAATTCACAATAAGTCCTTGATATCAAACAACCAGTGTTTGGGTTTTCTAGTTGCCTTATAAATACTTATAAAGTATTTATAAAAGTACTTATAAAGTCGTAAGTACTTTTTCATAGTTTGTTTGAATTGGGTTCCAAGTAAGGTCCTAATGTTGCACTTGTTTGATATATCTTTTAAGTCAAATAGGTTTGAGATGAAGTAGATTCCACCTTTATCTCTGTCTTGTTGTTTCACCTTTGTTTTGTTGTTTCATCTTTTTTTTTTCCCCCTTGCAATTGACTCAACAAAATAATTTTGAGTCTAAAATTTGCCAACTGTACCGCAGTGGTATAATGTGTTACTCTGATGTGAGTGCTTTTAATCAATCAAAAAGCACTATATCCAGTGATGTATTATCTCATATTTCTTCTTAAAAATAATTAATTTATTTTATTTATTTGGCTGCGCCAGGTCTTAGTTGCAGCAAGCGGGACCTTGAATCTTTGTCAAGGCATGCAAACTCTTAGTTGCAGCATGTGGGGTCTAGTTCCCTGACCAGGGATGGAACCTGGGCCCCCTGCTTTGGGAGCATGGAGTCTTAGTCCCTGGACCATCAAGGAAGTCCCATAACTCTTAAATACGTGTTTGCTTGTACACAGTAGAAAGATTTGCAAGAATTAGTATGATGATCCATTTCGTGCTGTCACCTTGCCATCCCCCCTTGAACCTGGTGATATCATTCTGATGGTTACAACCGATGCTGTCCCAGCCTTTATCCTCCTCCTGGGATCTCAACACTGCATGTCTCCTCCATTGATCTTCTGTCCCTTCACTCTTTTTGCTAAGTTGCACTCATCAGTAATGTATTTACTCTCACCTGATACGCATATTTGTGTAAATTTTATGGGTTAATATTCTTCCATGTGAGTCATTAATATTTCTCAATTAACCATCTTCTTGAGAGCATCTGCTGTAAGAGCAAGTTTAGTTAGGCATTGACTCAGAAAAGCCAGCTCAGATTTTGTTTATGAGGGATCAACTAGAAAACCCTTCTGCTGAAGATCTTTCTAAAATGTGCTCCTTCCTGCCTTAGTGGGCTTCCCTGGTAGCTCAGCTGGTAAAGAATCCGCCTGCAGTGCAGGAGACCTGGGTTCAATCCCTGGGTTGGGAAGATCCCCTGGAGAAGGGAATGGCTACCCACCCTGGTGTTCTTGGCCTGGAGAATTCCATGGATAGAGGAGCCTGGCAGGCTACAGTCCATGGGGTCGCAAAGAGTTGGACACAACCAAGTGACTGACACACACAGTTCCTGCCTTAGTAAGAGTTCATTGTACATACTTGACTTTTTCTTTAATAAGTTGGGGGTCTTACAAGATGTTAGAATCCCCATTTTGACATCCATTCTCATTATAGATGGTTTGAATAGTATCAATTTCCTGTCTGTGAGATGAGACCATTCCCAAGGAGTATTGTTTTTCTGCATGTCACAGAACCTATAGTGCCCTTTTGAGGTAGAGAAAGGCTCCCCCTCAGAGCTGAGGACTTAGAATAACAGGCCTCCCCTTTCTGAGTCATTTCAACGCCAATACCCCTGCTAAAGGCCCACCGAAGGTGCTCTTTGTGTGAGCCCTAAGATGGCTTCCTGAGTGAATTTGGGCTACACCTCAGTCCCCATTTGTGCCCTATAGCTGGATGCTATGTTTGCTTGTAACCATGGACATCAACCCTGCAGCCTACCTATACAAGTTTTATTTTTAAAGAATTTTATTTTAAAGAAGTTGTTAGTTTCCCAAACCAAAGAGTAACATATACAGCAGAAATAAAAGAAAATTAGTCATGGCAAAGGAGAAGGAATTATCTGATTTTAATAACAGATCGTACAGTTCATGGGTACATGTTTACCAAGTGTCAGATTTTCAAAACTTAAAAAAAAAAGTTTGGTGTTCTTATATTACAGTTCTTTCTAAATGTCCCTTTTAATAGCCTTATTGAGCTATAATTCACATTCTGTACAATTTACTCATTTAAATTGTACATGCAGTGGCTTTTAGTATATTCACAGAGTTGCACAACTATCATCAAATCAATTTCCGAATATTTTCATCACCCAGAGAGAAAACATGCATCTGTTAGCAGTCACTGTCCACTCTTCTTGCCCCTGACCATGGGCAAGCACTAATCTACTTTCTGTAGCTATACCTTTGCCTGTTGTGGACGTCTGCAAACCTTTTCAATGTTCATGGAACCTAGGTGTTATTAGAACCATCAAGCAAATAATTGCTAGTGATTTTTATACATGTTGGGCATGAAGGATATCATATTTTTCAACATGTTAATTTTTTCCCATTTGTTCCTAGAATGTGGTGTCCTTAATTGATTAAAACATGTGTATATACATACACACATATATGTATATGTGCGTGGACATACAGTTAACCCTTGAACAACATGAGTTTAAAGTGCTCAGTTCCACTTATATGCAAGGTTTTGGTTTTTTTTTTTTCAATAAATACTGTATTTTCATTTTACACATTTTAAGTGTGGGGAAAAATTTGTGTTCCATTAGAGATCACAATGTGTGGAATCTAAAGAACTAGGGTTGAGTCCTGATTCTATCCACATTATTTCAGCTTCTTGTCCTTGGTTGAGCCATTTATCAAATTCTTCATTTTTGAGAGAGAATTAGCAAAATGTGGATTTTTACCTGTGTGGAAAGTTGCTTCCCCTAACCTGTTTGTTGTTCAAGGGTTTACTGTATGTGTGTGTGCGTGTGTGTGTATGTGTGTGTATATGTAAAGTATTTATGTATATATATATTATCACTAGATAAACATATGTTTAATCATTCACTGATGGGTCTAGTTTCCCAGCAGAAATATTGTTTACTGGTTGATTTTTTTTCCTGATTGTTTTTTTTTCGTTTTATAATCAGGCAGACAGTTTTGTTTCTAATATAAAAAAATGTTCACCATATTTGCCTGGAGAATTTTAAGTAATATCCAGCTGTGAGTGGCTACTGAAATTACCACCTCAGAGTTAACCATTGTGAACGGTTTTCCCAAATGTTTTCTATTGTATGCTGACATACAAATCTTTGTTTAATCAAAATAGGATGCTATTACACCATTTAATCTGCATCTGCCTTTATTTATTTTGCATCTTGCCTTTTTTACTTAATCTTTGCACATTGGCCACATCTGTCCTTGAAAACCTGTCCAAATTCTTTTAATGGCTACATGAATGTGTGCATGCTAAGTCACTTCAGTCGTGTCCAACTATGTGCAACCCTATGGACTGTAGCCTGCCAGGCTCCTCTGTCCATGGGATTCTCCAGGCCAGAACACTGAAGTGGGTTGCCATGCCCTCCTGCAGGGAATCTTCCCAACCCGAGTCTCTTACGTCCCCTGTATTGGCAGGCAGGTTCTTTACCACTAGTATCACCTGGGAAGCCCTATGACTACATAGTCTTCCATACTGGGTGGATAACAGTTGATTTGATCAGTCACCTGCTGCTACTCCAGGACCCTTTTGGAAAAGGAATTTGGACTTTGGGTAGTCACAGAAATGGAATGAACTGTCACACGTCACACCTGCGTTGGTTTAGCGGCTGACTCTGAACTCCTGTGTGGGAGTGTGGCCACCGGGCCAGTGTCCAAGTTTGTTCACTAGCTCATGTGTAGGTAGCAACAGGTTACGGGGAGAGAGCACACAGCAGACTGTTTTCCTTTGGTGCCAGACTGTTGCTGCTTGTGCATGATGTAGAAATAAAATCACTTCCTTTGAATTGTTCCTCAGAAATGCCCCTGGCACACCTGCAGATCGTTTGCAGAACTGCTGTGTTCTGTGAAGTTTAAGGAACTGTGTTAGGAGCCAGGCTGGATCTGTGCCTCTTCCTAACATAAACTGGAAGTTGTTTTTTAAAACAGTCTCCATGTTTGTCTTGTGACTCACCTTTTTCACAGATGCTAACTGCAGAAGATACTTAAAATTAGACTTGCTAAATTAATTTGGTTCTGGTTAATGGAAGCATTTGTTTGTTAATGGAGTAAGTTGGGTAGCACCAGTGAGGGCATGAGGTCTTTTAGTGTTTGGCAGAAACAGGGCACTTAAAAATATGTAGTTTAAAACTTTCTAAAGCATTAAGTATTCACCTACAGGCGTGCTGCTGAAACGTCCGTGTAAGTGATTTTGATTAAGAAGGACCTGAGCAGGTCCAAGAGTCTGTGTTTCTAACAATCCCCTCCTCGGTGCAGCTCTGGCCATCAGTGCTTTGAGTGGTGGGAACTGGAAGGTTTATCCTTTCCAGGTTATGGTAATTCTTCCTATCTGCTTATGACTTTTTCTTTATTCACACATCCCTCTTTCAGAGTTTGGATTATGATCGCTGTATCAATGACCCTTATCTGGAAGTTTTGGAGACTATGGATAATAAGGTGAGTTCCTTATTGATCTTTTGGGACCAGGTAGGTTTTATGACAGCCTCTTTTTCTTTTTTTAATTTATTTATTTTAATTGGAGACTAATGACAGTATTGTAGTGGTTTTTGCCATACATTGACATGAATCAGCCATGGGTGTACATGTGTTCCCTATCCTGAACCCCCCCCATCCCACCCTTGAGCACTCTGTCTCATGCATCTGTTTCACATGTGATAATGTACATATTTCAATGCTATTCTCTCAAATCATCCCACCCTTACCTTTTCTCACACCGTCCAAAAGACTTTTCTGTACATCTGTGTCTCTTTTGGACAGCCTCTTTTTTGTTCTAAATACTTCAGTGATTTTCCTTAACCTTTGGACTCTTAACCCTTTTCATGGGATATCTATTAATACCATCTATTAACTAAATTAAATCTATTAGTTCCTTAGTCCTTCAGCCTGCCAGCCAGCATGTCCACTGTCAGTGCACCTGGCCTGGCCCTTCGCATTCTTCATTCTTGCATTGTAAAGCTTACCTGTCACACCAGACATCATCTCTGTGCTTGCTGTCCGTGTGGAATCTAGTCTGACACTGGTTGGCTGAGATGTAGTCCCTCCTTGCTGCCATCATAATCCTGAGTCATTCTTTTCCTTTGTGAACAGAAAGGTCGCAAGTATGAGGCAGTCAAGTGGATGATGGTGTTTGCCATTGGAGTCTGCACCGGTCTGGTGAGCAGGCGGGGAGATCGTGGGCCAAGGGGCAGCAGAGGGCAGAGGGCATGCGCCAGTCTGGCAGATAAGTCATTTGTCCTTATAACAGAGAATGCCTTTTTTCTTTCTTTCTTTTTTAAGTATAATCCTGATACTTTTTTTATACTTTTCAATTTATGAAATGCAAGTGAGCCATGCAACGCTGATGCCCTTTAAAGCACTCGAAGTCTTGCTCAAGACCTGTCCTTTGTTATGTGGTCCCATTAGGTAGATGGCAGAGTGGGGAGGGTGCTTAGTGGATGCTGAGGTCACTCTGCAGGGAGAAAGCAACATGATGAGAACAAAAGTGTGGCTATTATGCTCTTTGCTCAAGCACAGCATGCCAGTAAACAGGACATCGCGGATCTCCATGAACTCATTACGCCGTCCCTCTTCCCTGAACACTGTTCATTTTACCTAGAAGGTAGAGCTGGCAGTTGTGGGTAGAGGAATACGCCTAAGTGCACAGGGTTCTGGGTCAGCACGTTCACAGATGAATCCCAGACGAGAAGAAATCATGAAACATCGCCAAAGATTGTCATAGCAAAACTCTGGAACCATAACTGCTGACTCACTGTGCTTCAACCCGGAGCAGAGAAGCTGGAAGAGTTTGTAATCCAAATGATAAATGTCAAATCTGATTTTTGTCAATACGTTGTTAGAAAAGGGGATTGTCTTCATCCATCCAGACTGCTAAAGCAAAAGTACCATGGACTGAGGGGTTTAAACAACAGGCATTTACTTTTCACAGTTCTGGGGTCTGGAACGTCCAGGCCACCAGATCTGGTGTCTGGTGAGGGCCCAATTTGTCACTCACACATGGGCGTCTTTTTGCTGTGTCTTCAGGTGGCAGGAGAGGCAAGGGAGCTCTCTGGGGTCTCTTTTATAAGGACACTAATCCTATTCATGACCTAATTACCTACACAGCCCCCTCCCACGTCCTAATTAGAGGAGGTTAGCATTTCAGCATACGAATTTGGGAGTGGGCAGGCGAGACCACAAACACTAGCCCATAACACTGTATATGTATTCTTAAGCAGTAGCCTGTTAATCACCTTTCTCTAGAATTAACCACAGGTTTCAAACTTAATTCTACATAACATACCCGTTAAGTGTAAATACATGTTTAAACATAACATAGCCACAAGAACTGACCACAGGTTTTAATTTCAGATTTTTACTGTAGTAAATTCAGAGATCAAGGAACATCTTACTATTTAAGATTAATAGCATTCAGGAGGCCTCTTTGATAATGTTCTGCCATTGTGGGGGTACTGTGGGCTGATGTAATTGTTTTATTTTGCTATATAGTTGCCTGGTTGCCAATTACCGTGTAATAAGCATAGTCGCTAGCCATATAGGTGTTAGTCTTTCTGCAACTGTCATGTCAAACTCTAGCAACTCCACTGAACACCCTCCTGTTGTGGGAAAGCAGACCTGCCTTAATAATGTAGCAACCATCTCCTCTTGCTGCTGGCTCTCTTCTCCTTTGATCTGTCACTGTTTATTGTTTCAGTATTTAAAAGCCCCCAAGCACTGGTTTGTGGGAAGACCAGAGTTAAAGGCACAAAGCCTTTGATCCTGAATTCACATGGTCAGAAGTCTTCCCAGTTCTCTGAAGTCCTGAGCATGCACTTCAGAGAGTGAGCTAGTGGAACAGGAGTGGTTTTCTCTTATTCACCAGGTTAACCATTGGCTGTACAATGGTTATAAATCAGAGTCATGACTTATGAAATGGTAATAACCGAGTGCCAAAGAATCGATGCTTTTGAATTGTGGTGGAGAAAACTCTGGAGAGTCGCTTGGAATGCAAGGAGATCAAACCAGTCAATCCTAAAGGAAATCAGTCCTGAATATACTTTGGCCACCTGATGCAAAGAGCCGACCCATTGGAAAAAGTCCTGATGCTGGGAAAGATTGAGGGCAGAAGGAAAAGGGGGTGACAGAGGATGAGATGGTTGGATGGCATCATCAATGGACAAGAACGTGAGCAAACTCTGAGAGATAGTGGAGGACAGGAGCCTGGCGTGCTGCAGTCAAGGTGGTTGCAAAAACTCGGACATAACTTAGCGAATGAATAACAATAGACGTGCAAGAGGCGTATACTACTTCTGAGTAGGTACTGGCTTTCAAAGTAATATTCTGATACCCTAATCCTTTCTACACTTACCCAGCTAAGGATCACTGAAAATGTGTTTGGATTTCTTCTTTTGACCCTGCCTTTGGAAGAGCAGAGCAGGCCCTCACACGCCTCTGTGCTGTTTCTAAGCGCTCTCAGTCTTCCTTGGTCTTAGGTTCTTTTTTTATTCTTATCCCTATGTGTTGTAACTCTCCTTCTGACAGCTTAGCTACACCCCTTCTTTTGTCCTCAGAAGGGCTGTGGGACCAGACTCAGGTGGGGCACTCCTTGACTAAGGAAAGGCCTGTTCACACATGGCCTGTTGGTAGCATGGGTGCGTGTGACCAACAAGAACAAGCGGTGGGGGGGTGGGAGGCTATGTTTCCAGGGGAGTGCCTATGACAGCGTGGAAACTCAGGTGACAGCTCTTGTTCTCTTCCCAGGTGGGTCTCTTTGTGGACTTCTTTGCTCGGCTCTTCACGCAGCTCAAGTTTGGAGTGGTGCAGGCTTGTATCCTTGACAGGGGTCACAGTGTTCCCCAACATATGTGGTTGCTCACCCTGCTTTCCCATACAGAAATGAGTTTACAGACGTGATCTTTGAAGAGCTACTTATTGGCCACTTGGGTTTAAAGTTTTTCATTATTATCAAAGGGCACAGAGGAAGACTTGAATAGAAAGATGCTCGTGGTCATGGTAGTAACACAGGAAGCCCAGATACCTGTTTTTTCTCATCAGTCTGTGAACTGATTGTGGTTCCAAGGAAAGTCTCACTAGAATTGTTCATGGAACTTGAAAATTCTCTTCCTAAATTTGTGTGGAATCATAAAGAGCCCGAAGTATCTGAGACAGCTTTGAACAGCAGATGGGACTGGCCATCCTAGATGTCAAGATTTACGTAATTTAAGATACAGTAGTTAACCCAGTGTCATATTGGTACAAGAACACCCAATTAGACCAGTGGAAAGTAATAGAGAAGCAGAAACCGGCCCACACACATACAGCAATGCAGTGAGTGGAGTTAATATTATAAGTCAGTGAGAAAGGATGGGTTTGTTAATAAAAAATGCTGGGAGATTGGTTACCCATCTGGAAAAATTCAAAATTAGATTCTTACTTTGTGCTATACGTTAATTCCAGATGGATTAAAGATGTAAATAGGCAAAACAACATTTGAAGAGACTGTAACATCAAGACTAGGGAGTAATTTCTAAGAACTCCAGAAGGCATGAAGATCAATAAACTTGATGACATCAAAGTAAACATTTTGTTTATACGCACGCCAAAAAAAAAAAACAAAACGCAGACAATAAAACCCCATAAACAAACTGAAAAACAAGTTTACAGCTTAGGAGAAGTGATTCTCTGTGCATTTAAGAGACAAATAACTAGAATCCATAATAGAGGGAGAATGGCAACTCAGTTAAGAAAAAAGCCGAAACAGCTCAGTAGAAAAACGTATAAAGGATGTGAGCAGACAGTTCTCAGAAGAGGAAAATTACCTGTGGAAGAGCGCTTACCTCACCACCAGCAGGGAAGTGAAAATTAAATACACAGGAAGGTGGCGCCCCTGACTCCTGTGTTTGTGTTCTAGGTGTGGCCCTCAGGCATGCACAGAGATGTTCATTGCATCTCTGGGATTGCAAAACACTGCTGTCACACCAGAGGGGCGAGTGGGCCAGTTGTAATTCGGATGGTGTAATTTTAATTTCACAGAGAAGTAAAATTGAACCAGAGCTTTTAGATCAACATGGCTAATTCTCAAAAAGTGTTGAGGGAGAGAAGGCAAGGGTAGAAGGTGCATCAACCGCAACGCCACTGTTTCAATTTCAGAAACACTGAGAACAGTGTGGATGCACATGGACATGTTCCAGGGAGGATGTGCAAGGGTTCAGGTTAGGGGTTTCTTCTAGGAGAGAGGGAAACACAAGGGGTTTTGTTGCTGTTTTGAATGGTATCTAGTGTTTTAATTTTCAAAAAGCACCTGGAGCAGATGTGGCTTAACACTGAGATTTGTTAAGGCTCTGAGGGTATAGATGTTTGTACATCTTGTAATGTTTGAAGTATTTCATGATTTTAAAATGGTTCCTAGTGTAGGAGACAAAGGTTTCCCAGGTGGCTCAACGCCTGCCCATGCGGGAGTCGCGGTTTCTACCCCTGGGTTGAGAACATCCCCTGGAGAAGGGAATGGAGACCCACTCCAGTATTCTTGCCTGGGAAATCCCTTGGACAGAGGAGCCCAGCAGGCTACAGTCCATGGGGTTGCGAAAGAGTCAGACGTGACTTAATGACTGAAAACACCAATGAGAAGACATCTCAGACAGTTGTGTTTTTGTGAGGTTTATATGTGGAAAACAGGAAGAAGTGCAGTAAGCAGCCCCCATGCTTCAGAGGAAGAGAAACTGCTTCATATCTAGTGGTGGCAGGACCACCCCTGCTGGCAGGCTCCTTTTCCTTAACCCCATGTCTGCAGCGGTGGAGGAGTGCAGCCAGAAAGGCTGTCTTGCACTGTCCCTCCTGGAACTCTTGGGTTTCAACTTGACGTTTGTCTTCTTCGCAAGCCTTCTTGTCCTAATTGAGGTGAGGTGTGATGGGGATGAGGCAGTGGGGGTCTTGCCTCTTGCTCCTGAGGTTGTTCTCCATTTTTCTCCATCTTCATTTCCAAAATGTCAAGACACTGATTTAGTCTTAAGAGTATAGATTCCTGTAGAAAAAGTGATCTCTCTTTCACTTAGGTTTTCTGAAAGTGGTTTCAGGCTCTGGGGAGATAAAAGAGGAACAATCTAGACTAGAAGGTTGCTTCTCAACCTTGGCAGCACATTAGAAGAAACACCTGGGGAACTGTAAAAACATCTTAGAATAACAAATGCTTTAAACCTTAAAGAACTTTAAAAGTGACCAGCTTAGACAAATGAGGTAAGAATCTCTGGAAATAAAGGGCAGTATTTGGCCACCTGATGCGAAGAGCTGACTCATTTGAAAAGACCCTGATCCTGGGAAAGATTGAGGGCAGGAGGAGAAGGGGATGACAGAGGATGAGATGGTTGGATGGCATCACCGACTCGATGGACATGGGTTTGGGAAGACTCCAGGAGTTGGTGATGGACAGGGAGGCCTGGCATGCTGCGGTTCATGGGGTCGCAAAGAGTCGGGCACAACTGAGCGACTGAACAGATTGATTGTTGAAAAGCCTCCCCTCTCAAGAGATGTTAAATCACCAGGAACTTGTTAGAAATGCATCAGGCCTACTGAGTGTGGTGCTGTGCAGGATGAGGCCAGTGGGTTCTGAGTTTCTCAGTATGCCTGCTCTCCCCCTCAGCCAGTGGCAGCCGGTTCTGGGATCCCCGAGATCAAATGCTATCTGAACGGCGTGAAAGTGCCTGGAATCGTGCGTCTCCGAACCCTGCTCTGCAAAGTCTTTGGAGTGCTGTTCAGTGTGGCTGGAGGTCAGGAGGGTCTTTCTTTCTTCTTTTTGTTTTTTAAAAATATTTATTTATTTATTTGGCTACGCTGGGTCTTATTTGGGGTGTGCAAGCATCCTCAGTCGTGTCCAACTCTTTGTGACCCTGTGGACTGTAGCCTGATAGGCTCCTCTGTCTCTGGGATTCTCCAAGCAGGGATATTGGAGTGGGTTGCCATTTCTTCCTCTAGGGGATCTTCCCAACACAGGGATCAAAACCGTATCTCCTGCATTTCCTGTGTTAGCAGGCGCCATTTCTTTATTGCACCACCTCAGAAGCCCTGTTATTTGCAGCACACAGGATCTTTTTGGTTGTAGCATGTGGAATCCACTTCCTGACCAGGGATCAAGCCCAGGTCCCCTGCATTGGGAGCTTGGAGTCTTAGCCAGCGGACCACCAGGGAAGTCATCAAAGCGTCTTCCTGACCTTTATCCTTCAAGCCTTCCAGGGGTGAAGGCGACAAGAATCATTATGGGTGTACATTAAGCAGATGTGGCCTTGAAGTTTCTGCCCTCAAACAGATCTCTGTACTTTTTGTTGATGAGTTAGTTTTTAAATGTAAATGCTGTTAATAAGTTACCATTCAGAGCTGTCTGACCAGGGCACCATTGAGTTTCAAAGTAGAGTGTCTGTCTAGTTGGTTTGTGGAGTTGGCTTTTAGCAAAGTCAGCAAGATTTTTGTGCCAGATGGTAAATATTTTAGGCTTTGTGGGCCAAGTGGCAAAAAGGAGCTATTATGTAGGTGCTTAAACTTATATAACCACTTCAAATGTATCCATTTGAGAATGTAAAAAACCATTCTGAGCTCTTGGGCTGTATAAAAATAGGCAGCAAGCCTGTCTTGTCCCACAGGCTATGATTTGCTGACCCCCAATTTAGAATTTCAAGGTTACTTTATCTTATTTGATGGGGATTTGACTCACTCTTACTGTTAGCAAGTCGCTTGATCACCTCTTTTATAGTTGTCAAGAGAAAGGTCTATGTAACAAAGATTGTTCTGTGCTGATAGATTGTCTTGCCTTTTTCCACCTGTTCCCAGGGCTCTTCGTGGGGAAGGAAGGCCCCATGATCCACAGTGGAGCAGTGGTGGGGGCTGGCCTCCCACAGGTAAGGGTTGATGGGCTGTCGGGGGCTAATTAGCCTTCAGAGTGGGCCTCCTGGGCAGGGGCATGTCCGTGGTTAAAATTGGAAAAAAATCCATCAAGAGCACCCTAATGTGGCCTTGGTCTCCATTATCAGTTTGGGTTGATGAGAAACTATGAGATCTGTCTCCCAGGAGAGCAGGTAGCTGGTACCTGGAGGTTGTACTGGGGCCCTGTGGGGTCCTGGGAGCAGAAATGGAACAGAGAGAAAGTTTAAACGAAAGTTACCCGGTGCTCCCACAGCCGTTGCCAAGCACCTGCACACAGGGTGGCTTGCAGAGCGTCTCAAGAGAGGCTGGAAGCCTTGGCTATGATGGTTTCAGGCACAGGCCAACGCTGATACCATTGGATGCAGCAAGGGAATAACAACTGCTGTTCATCAGGTGCCATCTGGGCCAGACTCTCTTGTCCCGTCTCCTCTCTTCTTTAAAGCCACTTTAGGGACTTCCCTGGTGAGTCCAGTGGTTAGGACTCTGAGCTTCCACTGCCATGGGCCCGGGTCCCGTCCCTGGTTGGGGAACTAAGATCCCAAAGCCATGTGGCCCAACCAGAAAAAAGCCCCCTCGGGTTTAGTTGTCCTCCTCCTCATCATTCCTAGATGAGGAACTGAGGCTCAGGGAGGCCAAGGGGCTCACTCGGACTCCCAGACTTCCCTTCTCACAGGCTGGTCCACAGAGGAAAGTCTCAGTTCCTTGTGAACTGTCACTTGTAAACAGTTTATGTCTCACATTCTAAGGGGAGGGAGTTGGCTGTGGTCATCGTGTTGTCCAGGAGAAGGAGAGAAGTCCCTGTCGTCCAGAGCCCATCTTTTGATCTCTCCTGTTATTGCCTCATCTCATCTCCATGCACTGGCCTCTAGGAAGTAAGCTGAGAGGTAGAAGGAGGCCAGGCCAGGATGGGGCGGTAGTCTGAGACTTTGTCAGGCAGTCACTTGGCTCTTCCCTGGTGACTGCCCCGAGCAGAGCTCACGTTGCCTTCCGTAGCAGCTTTCCGTTTCTCTCCACCCTTCACCCAGCTGTTTCCCCTTTTCCTTTCAGACTTGTTGACTGTGTACAAAATGCAGTTTCCAAAGAGCCTAGGAATCCGGGGGTAGGAAAGAAGTTCCTCTTCAAAGTCACCTCTTTTAGCAGCTGCTGTCCTAGACTCTCCTCCTTGTGGCTCCTGCCCAGGAGCGGTCAGGCTGCGGGGACTCTCAGTGCTGTGGCTTCCTGCAGCCTCGGGCCCCTCCCTAACTCTGTTTTCTCCCATTCTAGTTTCAGAGCATCTCCTTACGAAAGATCCAGTTTAATTTCCCCTATTTTCGAAGTGACAGGTATGGAAAGGTTAGAAATTGGGGTGTTTTTGTTTTTTAAAAAAACAAGCTGTTCGTTTATTGCCACTGAGATCTTGTACTTGCTGTAACCGGGCTCACGGTCTCCCCAGCTTGGGTAGGCTGCATGCAGAACCCGACCGTCGGGAAGGAGATGGGCTTTGAATTATTTTTCTGACGATTAGGAGCACAAGGGGCAAGCAGGTATCACAGCTTCTGTTTTGCCATAATCTGGGGCCTAGAAGCATCTCTGGCAACACAGAACATGGTCCAAATCAAAAATACAACCGGGAAAGTCCATTGGCATAGTATCAAGATTGGAGTTTATTTACTTGGTCCGCCACTTCAGGCTTGGAAGGTCTCTGCACCCTGTGCAATTTGCAGGTGTTACTGACCTGCATGCCTGGCAAGGCCCTGCAGTCAGGGGCTCACACCCGGGTTGGGGTCCACCTTCTCACCTTCGTGCCGGGCACTGTCACCTGTCCTTCTGCTTGCAGCCACACTTGGCCATTTTCTCTGGTATTGGGCTTTCTGGAAGGAAGGTCTAGGGAGCCGGTGGCTCAGTGGTGACACCGGAAATCTTCGATCTGCCATCTGAGAGTTCATGCTTGGAGTTGACTAACATCAGGGAACCCCCTGCCTGGCGGAGTTCAATGGGGGAGAGCATCTGGCTGGTTAGTGAACTGTGTTCAGTGCCGAGTCAGTTCGGCAGAAACCGAAGCCCTTTGTGAGGCCTGACTGTTCTTGGGTCTCAAGATAATAAAATGTCAGTGCATAAGGAAGTGAGCAAACTGCCCTTTGCAGCCTGAGGACTGTTTCTCAGATAAACCATCTCTCTCTCCACCCCTCAGAGACAAGCGGGACTTTGTATCAGCAGGGGCAGCTGCCGGAGTTGCTGCGGCTTTTGGGGCCCCCATTGGGGGCACCCTGTTCAGTCTGGAGGAGGGTTCATCCTTCTGGAACCAAGGGCTCACATGGAGAGTGGTAAGGGGGGCCTTCCGCAAGCTTAACCACCCACCCCCACCCCAGGTTTCATCTGGACAACTCTTACTCGATACATTTACCAGGAGTTTTTTTTCTCCTCTTTCACTGTTTACCACAGACATACTTTATGTACAGTCATAAATGTCTGAAAATAAAAGGAACAGAAAAGGTAGATCATGTGAGTGCTAACCAAAATAAGGCTGCTGTAGGTGGTTCCATGGTAAAGAATCCACCCCCAGTGCAGGAGACTTGGATTCAGTCCCTGGCTCGGTCGGGAAGACCCTCTGGAGAAGGAAATGGCAACCCACTCCAGTATTCTTGCCTGGGAAATCCCATAGACAGGGGAGCCTGATGGCCTGCAGCCCATGGGGTTGCAAGAGAGTCACACAACTGAGCAACTCAGCAACAAAAAGTAGTTTATTAGTGTTAAAGGAGACTTTGAGACAAGGGGAATTACCAAAGTGAATAAGGGACGTATCCCAGTGGTAAAAGGCTCGATTTAATGGATAGTTTCAGGTTAACCTGTAGTTTTGATGAGGCCAGACTGACTTCCTTTGCTCTGGATGCCTGTATCCTCCTATGGACTGTATTCTAGTTCCATATTAACTCCTGTGGACTGTTCTCTACTTCCCATGTCAACATCCTTCCCGTCCCCAGTGAGACGTTAACCCTCTGATGACGAACTATCTGACTGGGAAGGTGAGACCAGCTGTGGTCCTGACTGAGCGCCCATCTGCTCGCTCGGGGAACACATTCTGCCTCTGGTGTTTACTGTTCCTCTTTTAGCCTAGGGTCTGGAGCACCATAGACTTTAAATAGTCCAGAAAAGGCTGAATGGAAACTCCCACTAGCCCGATTTCCAGCTTTTCACACTTGAGGTGAACTTACAGCCGTGGTCACCAGAGCCCCATGTCCAGACCTGGAGTTGGAGGTCTCTGTGTGGAGCAATAGGTTTACGGGAGGAAGTAGGACTTGTGGCTTTCAGCTGTTTTTGTTTTTGTCACCTGTTTCCCAGCTCTTCTGCTCCATGTCTGCCACCTTCACCCTCAACTTCTTTCGTTCTGGAATTCAGTTTGGAAGTTGGGGTTCCTTCCAGCTCCCTGGGCTGCTGAACTTCGGCGAGTTTAAGGTATGTTTTGTCCTTACCCTCAGAATTTCTTTCTTGGCCCATGACAACTGCTCTTTAGTAAAGTAGCAGCGAGAAGCTGGCAGAGGTAGGTGCGCCTGAGCGCTGTAGCCTCCTGCACGCGTATGCTCAGTGTGGACAGGATTCCAGCACCGCTTCGCCTCTCGTTTCTGTCTTCTCTGCTCCTGCCCCTTCCTGTTCTCACGGGCACTCTGGTTTTTCTCTCTCCCTCCCCTGCCCTTTCTCTCAGTGCTCTGACTCTGATAAAAAATGTCATCTCTGGACAGCTATGGACTTGGGTTTCTTCATCGCGATGGGGGTCATTGGGGGCCTCCTGGGAGCCACGTTCAACTGTCTGAACAAGAGGCTTGCAAAGTACCGTATGCGAAACGTGCACCCGAAACCTAAGCTCGTCAGGTACCCTCGCAGTCGCCTCCCCCACCTGCTGCGGCTCCCGGGCCCCGTGTGGACCGGGCCATCTCTCCTGAGGAATAGACCCCACTTCCCACGCCAGCTTCCAGGTCACGTCTAAGACTGAGAACATAAATGTGTTTATCAGACAGACCAAGAGACTGCGGCTGAGCTTAACTTATATCAGAGCCACTCTGGCTCCCGGCCTGTCTGGACTTGGCCACGGGGACTCATGGCAGAGTCAGTATCGGCCCCACCAAGAGGTGTGCTGTCATGAGACTCTCACCCTGGGACTTAAAGTGGGAGGCCATTCATTCCTTGGAGAGAGATGATGTGGCCGCAGCAGCCTCACCACTAACCACCTGTACAGATTTGTACATAGAGATTGCTGGAACGCAGCAAGCCGCTGATACATTCTGCACATGTGCTGACTGCCCAGGGGCAGCTGTGCATGCTCTGGGGGCAGGGAGGGTTGGGGGTAGGCAGTTTCGAGTTCCCAAGACCAGGTATCTTTTTAATCCATGCTAACAGCTGTGTTTTGCCTCCTAGAGTCTTGGAGAGCCTCTTGGTGTCCCTGGTGACCACCGTGGTGGTGTTTGTGGCCTCCATGGTGTTGGGAGAATGCCGCCAGGTGACTTCTGCAGCTCAAGTTGGGAATGACTCCATCCCGCTCCAGGTAACCCCCTGTGTACCTGCTGCCCTTGTCCTATGTCCACAAAGACGAAGCATCCAGAATGTATGACGTGCTTCTGTTTAGAGCCAGTATATGCATTGGTTCACTGTTCCACACCTGAGTCAGATTGCTAGGTGGGGGATGGGGATGGGGGCTGGGCTTCGTAGCTGTCATTTTACCTAAGAGAGGATGTTCACCAAACTGGCTCTTTTTCACTTTTGTGAACAGTCCTGGTCATCAAAGAGGGGACTCCTCTCTCTCCCCTGACCCCTACAGTGAGGTAGGCATTGGAGCTTAGTTTACAATGTGTGTTGGATCTGAGAGTGGACCCTAGGGTGGAGGCTGGAGATTCTCTGAGTACATGACTTAATGGCCCCTGGGGAGCTACTGGAGTCCCTCCGAGCCCCTTTGGGCTTTTGTCTAGAATGGCTGCATCTTCCGTGTCTCCAGGAACACTAAATAGCTAGAATGTACTCAATCAGAGATCAGCAAACTGTGGGCCATGGACCACATCTAGCCCTTGGCAACTGCTTGTTGCTGTGTAGCCCCGGAGCTAAAAATGGTTTTTACAGTTCTAAGAGTTGGGAAAAGAAAGCCAGAAGAACATGGACTAGAGACTATATGTGGCTTGCAAAGCCTAAAATAGTTACTCTCTGACTCTTCGCAGGAAAAATCTGTCAATCCCTGTTACTGGTTATTCCCCAAGGCCACCTCCTTACCAGGCCAGTACTTTCCAAAGTGTGTTCTAAGGAGCATTTGTACACATGATTCAAGAGCAAACAAATGGAAACAGATTCAGATGAGATAACCAGGCCTAAGTAGGTTTCTTGAACACAAGACTTCTCAGGGCCTTTAAAGTTCCAGTAAGTGTTAGGAATGTTCGGCGTGTTCTTTGTGTGCCAGACGCTCCACTAAGCACTGTACGTACATGACCTCACTTAGTTTTTACCATGGCTACTCTGGCTAGTATTGTCCCCACTTGACAGATGAGAAAACTGAGGCAAACTGAGGTCTTGCCCAAGACCAGTCAGCTAGTAATAGGTAGCCTGAGATAGGTGTCATTCCCGTGTTATAGAAGAGGAAACGGAAGCTTCACGAAATGGAGTACCTTTCCCGAGGTCATAGAGGGTGACAGGGTGCGAGTTGGGTCTGTCTGATCATGGAGCCTGTTCCCTGCTTGTTGCAGGTACACTGATTTCCAGCAAGTGCATTGGAGCTCTTCTATGCACTTGACCACAGGACTGTTTCCAGTGCGCCTTCAGCACTGGGTTCCTCCAGACCTGAGTTGGGGAAACATTGCGTTGTTGGTTATTAAGCTGTTTCCTCAGCTTGTCCACCTTTGACAGCTCTGCACACACATCCCGGTTGCCCGCTCTTCCCTGCCAGGTTCTGCCCATAGGGGGCGCTCCCTTGTTTCCTGCAGCAGCCTTCATCTGGTTGTGTTGCCCAGCCAGGCGCACCTTGTAGGATTATACTAACCCATGGCCTGCTGTCATTACAGTGTCCACGTAAGGGCATCTCTACAGTGTCACTGATGGAATGGGATCCAGGAACAATCCGTCTCCTCAGTTAGCTTTGCAGTAACACCCATTAGTTGTTTGCCCAGGGACAGGTATGAGGTTCACCCCCTGTGCTGCTGAACACCAGCAGCCAGAAAACAAACACCCCTCTGATGAGTCTAGCAGTGCCAGGCTCTCATCTGCTCACACAAGATGATGAAGAGGGTAAGAGGGCTGGGATGTGAAGAAATCTCGTCTTTTCCCATCTTGGGTTTTGTTCAGCCAGGTGAGGGATGGGCAACCAGGAGCAAGGTACCTGCAGTAGGCCTCATATACACAGGTTTCTCCTGCAGCAAACTCGGGGCAGAGGCTTTTTCCACTTGGAACAAAGCTGGGCTTAGGTCCGCAGTGCCCTGGACTCTCCTCTGCAGACACCTGACCACTCTGGGCCTCTTGTCAGGCCTCTACCTCGTCCTCCATGGTCTGTGGTCCCTGGGGACCAGGCTTCCCCCAGCGCCTCTGACAGAAGTAGCACTGAGCCAGACCCACAGTGAATCATGGCTGTGGTTATATTTTTGTTGCAAATGTGCGTGAATAAGGGCCGTCATCCTGATTCTTTCTCAAAATGGGTGAGGAATACAGTATCACAGTTGGCTGCTTTTGGATCTCGATCTGTTTTTGCTACCTGTTTTATTATGAATAAAGTTTGCATGCCAGGTTTGTTGCAACCTCACTGGAGACGTCCCACTTGAAATCTCAGGTGCCCTGGTCAGGGACCTGTGTTTGACTTTTTGATTCTTGCTTCTCAGGTCACATCAGAAGATGTGAATTCAAGTATCAAGACCTTTTTTTGTCCCAATGAGACCTACAATGACATGGCTACCCTCTTCTTCAATCCCCAGGAGTCTGCCATCCTTCAGCTTTTCCACCAGGATAGTGAGTCTCAGGGGTTGGGCTTTGGGACAGGAACAAATGATTATTCACCTGCCCTTTCCGTTTACCCTCAGACACAGCTGGGCTTACCCCTAATTTTGAGCAAGAACAGGGCTTTTCGTTGGTGACATCACCCAGACAAAGATAGGCTTTCTGCCTCCAGCACTGGAGGTGAACCAGACAGGATACAGTAGGACCTGGTGGGAGCCGGGTAGTCTGGGAGGCCTTGGTAAGCATCTTAGTGGGACTCAGGTCAGTCTGCTCTTGCTTCACAGGTACATTTAGCCCCGTCACTTTGGCCTTGTTCTTCATCCTCTATTTCTCACTTGCATGTTGGACTTACGGCATTTCTGTTCCAAGTGGCCTTTTCGTGCCTTCTCTGCTGTGTGGAGCTGCTTTTGGACGTTTAGTTGCCAATGTCCTCAAAAGGTACTCTGTGCGTGCGTGCGTGTGTGTGTGTGTATACATGCACTTATGCACATGTGTGGGAATCATAGCTTCCTACCCAACCTCACAGGCTTCCCTGGAGGCTCAGCAGTTAAGAATCCACCTGCAATGCAGGATACCTGGGTTTGATCCCTGGGTCGGGAAGATCCCCTGGAGAAGGAAATGGCAACCCACTCCAGTATTCTCGCCTGGGAAATCCCTTGGACAGAGGCGCCTGGCGGGCCATAGTCTGTAGGATCTCAGTAGTCTGACATGTCTTAGCGACTAAACTACCCTCACCCCACCACACACTGTATGATTCTGAGCCATGTTCTTGGTCTCTTTCTTCACCAGCTACATTGGATTAGGCCATATCTACTCCGGGACCTTTGCCCTGATTGGTGCTGCGGCTTTCCTGGGTGGGGTCGTCCGCATGACCATCAGTCTCACGGTCATCTTGATTGAGTCTACCAACGAGATCACTTACGGCCTTCCCCTTATGATCACCCTGATGGTGAGCACGCCCCTTCTAGGCCTTGTTCAGATTCAAGGCCCAGTTCCCCCCACAGCAGCCTATTTTCAAGCCTTTCCTTTGTATTTCAGGTGGCCAAATGGACAGGGGACTTTTTCAATAAAGGCATTTATGACATCCACGTGGGCCTGCGAGGCGTGCCGCTGCTAGAATGGGAGACAGAGGTGGAAATGGACAAGTAAGGCCAGGATTTCTCTTTGTGTCTTAGTTCCAGAATTTATGAAGTCTAGGGCCCAGGAACTTTTGTATTAGGGGGTAGTAGTACAGATTCTTGGGTTGGAAGAAGGTAAGTAACAATAGCAAGCACGTTTGTCCCCAAGTGTTTTCAGGAGAGTGGAGTGGCCTCGTGGGCTGGAGGCTGGGGTGGGCAGGGTCGCTTCATGGACTCTTCAGCCGCTATGGCATTCTGGTGAAACAGGAAGTGTTGTGATTGAACGTTTAAGGGTCCAGTCATTGTGAGTGACAGCAAGCTGCCTCATGTGCCCAGTGAAGAGTTGTCTATCAGTGGTGACTCCTCTGGGCATAGACACCGGCTTATCCATCAGGCCTCTCATGTCTGGAATCACGCAAGGTGCTTAGAGTCTGTCCTGTAGGAGTCAGCCAGCTTCCAGAAAGGACCAGCC
Organism: Capra hircus; assembly: GCF_001704415.2. Lineage (NCBI taxonomy): Eukaryota > Metazoa > Chordata > Mammalia > Artiodactyla > Bovidae > Capra > Capra hircus. The sequence goes on along the minus strand of NC_030823.1, from coordinate 40,336,953 downwards.
AGTCAATATTTCCAACATTGCAGGCTATGTGGTCTCTATCACAGTTATCCAGCTCTATCATAGTAGTGCAGAAGCACCCGTGGACAACGTGTAAATGAGCAAGTGTGACCAGATTGGACCTGTGGGTGATACTTGCCATCCCTGGTCTAAAGGGACACCCAAAGATTCTCATTTTAATTCCCATGTCATTAGCAGTTCAATGGTGACACATGGCATGTGCCAGGGGGTGCTGAGGAGGGATAGCTGAAACCCTGGGCAAGCAGATGGGGTTCATGGTGAGGGGGCATTTGTATTGAGATGAGGGTCTTGGCCCACCCACCTGACAAGGCAGGGAAGAGCATATTCCAGGCACAGGGAACAGTGCCTATGAAGGGGATGGGAGTACCAAGGAACACGTGTGTTCAAGGATCGGCTGGAAGTGGTTCAGAAGAGGGACCCTGGTGGTCCAGGCAGCACGGAGAGGGAGCGTGGCCATGTCACGGCTGCTCCCGGGGCCACGGGCTCCATCGTGAGGCTGGACCACTTCTCTCCCTCCCCCAGACTGCGAGCCAGCGACATCATGGAGCCCAATCTGACCTACGTCTACCCGCACACCCGCATCCAGTCCCTGGTCAGCATCCTACGCACCACTGTCCACCACGCCTTCCCAGTGGTCACAGAGAACCGGGGCAACGAGAGGGAGTTCATGAAGGGCAACCAGCTCATCAGTAACAACATCAAATTCAAGGTAAAGAAAGGGACCCCGGAGGAGGGGTGGACCATGGACAAGTGGTTCCCTGACACTCTCACTGACCCCATACTTGTCGCACCCTGTACACAGGGTGGCCCTGGTTGGCTCTTGTGAAAGTCAGCACCCTTGTCATCGTATGCGACAGTGAGTAAGGATTGGACAGTGAGTAAGGACTTCATTAGGCCATCAGGATGTGTGTGCATTCTCACTCCAGCAAGCATGCAGATAAGTGGTGGTTTTAATCAGCCCGCCAGGCTTCTCAGTCTATGGGATTTTCCAGGCAAGAATACTGGAGTGGGTAGCCATTCCCTTCTCCAGGGGATCTTCCTGACGGAGGGATTGAACCCGGCTCTCCCGCATTGCAGGCAGATTCTTTACCATCTGAGCCACCAGGGAAGCCCAGTTTTAATCAGCAGTGGTTAGCGTTCGGTGCAGGTTGTCCCAGAGAGGGTTCTGAATTGCCAACAGTGGAAGCTGACCTACTTAAGAAAGAAGTCCGTAGGAAGCTGTGGGACGGACAGGGAAGCTGAGGAACCAGGCACAGTGCACCCTGGGTGAGCAGGTGGCTGGCGGCTCCTCTGTGGGTACCAGGAGGCAACAGCGTTGAGGGAGGGTCCTGCTGCCTCACTTGGGCTGAGTCCCCACCCTTGGCTTTGGAGATTGGGGGCACATCAGTTGACAGGCCCGCAGAGCTATGACATGGGAGCACTGCCTTGCTCTCCCCACATCAAAGGAGTCGGGCCGTGGGGCCGGCAGAAAACTTGGGCTCCAAGAGGCTCCTTGAAACACAAGTCTCTGAGCCACCATGCAGGTTTCTTGACGTTTTGGCGTGGGCCTGTGCCTTTTGACCCTCAGGGTCATCCACCTCCTCCCCTGAGTGGATGCTGGCCTGCCCTCGAGCAGCCGTCTGTTATCACTGCCCCTTCCCATTCTCAGAAGTCCAGCATCCTCACCCGCGCCGGCGAGCAGCGCCGGCGAAGCCAGTCCATGAAGTCCTACCCATCCAGCGAGCTGCGCAACATGTGCGACGAGCATGTGACCTCTGAGGAGCCGGGCGAGAAGGAGGATCTCCTGCAGCAGATGCTGGAGCGGAGGTGAGGGGGCCCCTCGCCCGGGGCCGTCCCTGGGAGAGCGGGCGGGGCTTGGGGCCGTGGACGGGACGCAGTCCTGCTGAGGGTGCCCTAGGCAGCGTCTGGTTTTTGTATAACAGATACACCCCCTACCCCAACCTGTACCCTGACCAGTCCCCGAGCGAAGACTGGACCATGGAGGAGCGCTTCCGCCCGCTGACCTTCCACGGCCTGGTCCTGCGCTCGCAGCTCGTCACCCTGCTCGTCCGAGGAGTCTGTTACTCTGAAAGCCAGTCGGTGAGTCTCCCTTCTTGTCCGCACCAGGCCTCTGGAAAGCATGAGGGCGCTCGGAACCCAGTCTCCACACCTGCTGCCGAGCAGTGCGTGCAATCCCTGCTGCCCTGATGCTGAGCGGGGCTCAGAGTCCCTCCAGGGCCTCTGCACCTGTTGTTAAGTGTCCTTCTGCCCAGTAGCCTTTTAATATAACTTCTACACTTTAATTTCTGCCATGTGTGCACTTTGTTACATGTGTTATCCAGAGAAATACCTTTGTTCTTGTTCATTTCCCTGTAGTCTTTTTTTCTCTGTGGTTTATGTGTGTTTAAAGTGGTCCATACAGTGACCTGCAACACACTTCACCCTTTCAGATGGAGCCTGAAAAACTCACACAGAAACCTAGTTCCCAAACTAATTTTCCTTTGAGTCTTGCCCTTGGGCAGCAAGCCTGAGGTCACTAGCTCACGTGTGCAGGACAGGAAGGGCCACGGATGGAGTGGCTCGGGCTTGGGGGTATGGCCTGTGGGAGGCCCAACCTCACTGGAATGGCCCAAGGGACGGGAGTTGGAGGAATGAAGCAGGCCAGACTACACAGAGCCTCACCTGCATACAGAAGCCACCAGTGCTGGCCTGAGGAAGCCCTGGGGGTCAGCGGTGGACAGCAGAGACCATGGGCCGAGGGGAGAGAAGGGGAGGAGGATTGGGAAGGAGTGGTGACCGGTCCAGAAGACTCAGGATGCAGGAATAGTGGCAAAGCTCCCTTGTGACTTATCTGGGTTGACTTTCCTGGAGCTGCTGTTTCCAGTCACTGCAAACTGGGCAAAATCGCACAGGCGGGCCCCTCAGACGCTTCCAGCAACAGCAGTGTGTCCTTGCTTGGTTTTGAAGGCCCTGGGACAGAACCCCCGGTCGGCCGGGCTGTGCTTCCTCTGAAGGCTCCAGGAGAGGATTCGTGCCACCCTCATTTGTGGTGGGTGCCCTTGGCCTGCCCTGGCTGGAGGCACATCACTCGCGTCTGCCTCTTTGTTACCTGGCCCTCCCTCTGTGCCCTCTCCTGTTTTAGCAGGACACTAGTCCCTGGGTTTGGGGCCCACCCTCCTCCATGTGACCTCCTCTTACCTTGACTATATCCGCAAAGACCTCTTTTCCAAGAAGGCCATGTTCACAGGTTCTAGGCATTAAAATGCAGATGAATCTTGTAGGGGACCCAAGTCACCCCAGCTACAGCTACTATTACCACTTTTCTCATTGAAACTCTAGAATAGCTCACATCTGTTCTACAGATGAAAGGGATGTTCAGAGAAGTTAGGAGACCAGCCCAGGGGACACAGCTAGGGAATTGGCCGAGAAATGGCTTTGGAGCAGGAGGTTTCACTCCAGAGCACCTGTCCTGGCCCTGCGCTGCCTGCCCGGCTCTGAGACCTTGAGAGAGGGTCCCGTAAACATGGCTCCTCCAGTGGCCACATCTGGTGCGAGGACAGTGTCTGGGTTGGGATTGCAGAGTGCCAGCCAGCCACGCCTCTCCTACGCTGAGATGGCTGAGGATTACCCGAGGTACCCCGACATCCACGACCTGGACCTGACCCTGCTGAACCCGCGCATGATCGTGGTAAGCAGGGCTTCCCTGGGGGCTGGGGCTGGGTGAGGAGGCTGAGGGCCCATCCCGCACAGCCTGCTCCTTGTCTGCGTGGCCAGCATCACATCCTGGGTGGGCAGGACTGGCTGCGGGTCACCGTGTTGCGTTCTTTGCAGGACGTCACGCCGTACATGAATCCCGCACCCTTCACGGTCTCGCCCAACACCCACGTCTCCCAAGTGTTCACCCTGTTCAGGACAATGGGCCTGCGGCATCTGCCAGTGGTGAACGCAGTGGGCGAGGTGAGTGGGGCCTGTGAGGCGGTGCCTCCTGGAGGGGAGCCTCTAAGCTCGGCGATAGACGGAGCAGCAGCACCCCGCAGGGGTGCCCCCCAAACTCAGCCTGCTCAGCGCTCCCCCAGCAGAAGTGAGGGGCAGAGGGCTGGGCGGGAGAGAAGCAGCTTCAGAAACTTCCCCTTTGGCCTCCTGGGTGTTTCCTACATGCGGTCTCCTGTGTGGCTGGCAGGTGGAGCCAGTGTCCCACTGGTCTTCCTTTCTGTGGAACAGCAAAGCTTAGGCCTGGAGCTTCCCTGGGGGTCAGTGGTAAAGGATCCGTCTGCCAATGCAGGCAACTCGAGTTCAGTCCCTGAGTTGGACAGATCCCCTGGAGAAGGAAATGGCAACCCACTCCAGTATTCTTGCCTGGAGAATTCCATGGACAGAGGAGCCTGGCAGGCTATAGCCCATGGACTCACAAAAGAGTCGGACACAGCTTAGCAACTAAACAACAAACTTCTCTGTATCCTAAAATCTTTCTCTTCTTGTTGGACTTGGTGGTGCCTTCTTATGGGAAGGGGATTGGTTCTCTACCTGTTATGGGAATTTGTAACACTAAATGAGAGAATTTCAGACAAACTACTCAAGAGAGCGTTAAAAGATGAACTACCTAATTATTATTACAGATTTTTCCATTTTTTCTTCTTAGAACATTTTTTTTCTTACTAGAGCAACATTGGTATTTGTAGAAAAGTGTGAAACTATAGATAAAAAAAAAGACATGGCAAGCCCTTATCTGTATAGAGGCAGCCATGTTAACTTTTTAAAGTATCTCTTGTTTTTTCCTCTGCATCTAGGAGTAAGAGACTTTATATGTCAAGTTTCAGTGAAAATGTTACCACTGCCTGTACTATTTTATATCTTAATTTTTCAATGAATCTATGGGAAATGACTTTCCATGGCAAAAAGTATTCCTTTAGGACATTTTAATGGCTCAAGAGCATTCTGTTGCACAGCTGCCTGGTCACTTACTCATTTCTCTGTGGTGGGATATTTAGTTAAATTTCACTGTGTGAAAGTGAAAATGTGAGTATGTTATTTACACGACTCAGTCGTGTTTGACTGTTTGTGACCCCATGGACTGTAGCCTGCCAGGCTCCTCTGTCCATGGGATTTCCCAGGCAAGAATACTGGAGTGGATTGCCATCTCCTTCTCTAGGGGATCTTCCCAACCCAGGGCTCACACCCAGGTCTCCTGCCCCGTGTCTCCAGCATTGCAGGCAGATTTTTTTTTTTTTTTACGGTCACTTTAATGGTCATCTTTCTGAGGCTTTCAGTCAGTGCCCCCTAGCTGCCTTGCAGGAAATGACGCTTCTCCAAAATGAGGGCTACCCAGCAAAACCCCAATAGCGTGCATGCCCTTACATGTGTTTAGTGGCTGGAGGTGGAATCGTGCTTCTTGGAACACAGCTGTGCTGACAGTTCTGGGACACCCACCCCAGTGAGATGTGAGTCACTGCAGTGACTGTGGGAACCCCCTGGTTTTCTGGACTCTCCTCTGCTGAGCTTCTTTCACTGGTGTGGGAGGAGGGTGAGTTCCCTACACAAAGCAGTTCTCTGGATACCAGCTGGGTGTCCTCAACTCAGTTCAGTCCTGACACTGTCTACCTGGGGATGGTATCATGTCCGTTGGGTTAAGGGCTCAGCCCCACAAGACGGTTCACCCTACCCACCTCCCCAACCTCAGTTCTCAATCGAAAGTCTAGGTTGTCACCTGTGCTCCTAACTGACTGGCTATAAATAGATGGTTCCCATGACCCCCTGCTCGCAGAATTCAGAGACACTCATATCCTTTCGTTAATTTCTTGCTTCATTCAGTCATTTATTTACTCATTCACTCATTCATTCATGATTGATTGATTTATTGGCTGTGCTGGGGCTTGTTGCTGCACAGGCTTTTCTCTGTGGTGAGCGGGGGGCTACTCTCTAGTTGTGGTGCGTGGGCTTCTCATTACAGTGGCTTCTCTTGTGCAGAATACAGGCTCTAGGCAGGTGGGGTTCAGTGGCTGCAGCTTCTGGACTCTAAGGCACATGTTCAGTGGTTGCGGTTCACGGGCTTAGCTGCTCCACGGCATGTGGGGTCTTCCCAGACCAGGGGTCCAACCCGTGTCTCCTGCGCTGGCAGGCAGATTCTTTCCCACTGAGCCGCCAGGGAGGCCCCCCTCATATTCTCTTATAATAGACTGTAGTCCATAACCTGAGAAGGAAACGGCACCCCACTCCAGTGTTCTTGCCTGGAGAATCCCAGGGACAGGGGAGCCTGGTGGGCTGCCGTCTCTGGGGTCACACAGAGTCGGACACGACTGAAGTGACTTAGCAGCAGCAGCAGCAGTCCATAACCTGGAGTGGGCAGATGGAAGAGGTACACAGGGCAGGGGATGGGGGATGGGAGGCTGAGCCCTGCCTCCTCTCTGGCAGGCTGGGCACCCTGCTATCACCTCACAGGTTCACCAGCCTGGACGCGCTCCAAACCCTGTGGTTCAGGTTTAATAGAGGCTTCATGTCACAGGTGTGGTTGATTACTTCTATGGCGATTGGCGATGGAGTCAACATTTCCCACCGCCCCCCACCCCCACCCCACTGGGTAGCTAGGGCTGACAGCTCCAGTCGTCTAGTCATACACTTGGTTCCCTGGGAAACCAGCCTCCATCCTTAAAGGCTTCCCAGAAGTGACATCATTAGCATAAACTCAGCTGTGGTTGAAAGGGGCTTGTTATGAATAAAAAGACACCCTTATTTTTCACCACTCAGGAAGTGCTGAGAGTTTTAAGAGCTGTGTGCCAGAAACTAGGGTGATGACCAAATATATTTTTCTTACTATGAATCCAATATCACAGTGACTCGGGTAGTTCTGAATGGTGAAGCCGGCTGGGTGTGGTGGCTGTGAAGCTACAGACCATGAGCTCTGCTTAAGAAGACATTCGTGTCCAGATTCCAGCTGGCCCAGCTCAAATCTCTGCAACTGGATTTGTCCCATTGGCCTCCAGCTTGCGATCCCGAGCTTTCTCTGTATCTCGTTTCCGTCTAGAAATGAGGTACCCTTCAGAACAAGCGTCCTGATCGTGTTGGGTCCGCCCTGGTCCTTCCGGGACCTGATCCTGCCACCTGAGACAGGCTGGGCAAGCTCTGGTCACTCCTGTCAGTTCTCTTCCCAGTGGGTTTCACTCTGCAGGTGACTTGGGTCTTTTCTTCCTGGTCCTAGATCGTGGGGGTCATCACGCGACACAACCTAACGCACGAGTTTCTGCAGGCCCGGCTGCGGCAGCACTACCAGACCCTCTGACGGCCGGGCTCGGGCTCAGCCTCACCGCCACGTGCCGGCTGTCCTTGCCGGAAGCCGCCTTGGGGGGCAGCAGCTCTGGCTTCGCCACCACGGCTGGCCGGACTGTTCCCGGGCACAGAAGATCCCCAGTCACCCACTCGCTTGGAAAGCCTACAGTCATCGAACACTTTGCCGTCAGAGATCCTGGGGGTGGTATGGGACCATCAGAGCCTGGACTTGTCTGACTGCTCAGCAAGTATCTTCCTGTTTTCTGCTCCCTGCATTCCTCCATCCAGTGCCAACCTAGGCCCCAGCCCCACTCCCCGCTAGCACCAGGACCAGTGGGGAGTCAGGCCTCACCCGCTGGAGGGTGACCCTCAGAGCAGGTGTCCCGCCTCCTCTTTGCCACTTCCCTAGGGAACCCAGCTGTTGCCTTAAAGCATCATGGGAGGTGCTTTGGCCAAGGCAAACACGGGTTGGGGGAGATATGCCAGTTGCAGAATTCAGTGAATGAGGAATTGGGCCCTGAGAAAACCACCCACGTTTCAGAGAGCACCCCCCCACACAACTCACTGGGACTCAAGTTGACACCGTCACTAGTTCATTTTAAGGGAAGTTCTTCTGGGTGTGAGGTGGGGCCCCTGTGGTGTGAACCTCCCTGGAACCACCAGCTCCAGAAGCACAAAGCGTTTAAATCCTGCTCGTGCTCCCTGAACTTTATGATAAAGCTGACGACAGGGTCAGATTTCCACCTGTCCCAGCTTTGAGCATTTCGGCTTTCTCTAATTTCCCGATTACCCATGGTCTCCTTGTACCGCATTTTCATCCCGGTCCTTCTCCTCTCCATCAGATTACTAAACTTCACTCAAGCTCTACCTGCCTTTTCGTGGTGAAGCAGCCACAGCCCAGAGGACCTTGCATCACCCCTAAAAGCAGGGCTCCCTTATATAAAACTGCTTCACTTGACCCTGGGGAACAGTGCCGTTATTCATAAGACGGGAGGGAGTGAATCCTGAACCAGGAATGTGGATGGGTCCGTGATGTGGCTGAGAAAGCCAGAGTGTGACTGCACAGCAAGTGTTCATTCGAGGAAGAGGGTGTCTGCCCTTCATAAGCATCTCGCACTCGCCTGTTGCTGGCCATCCCCACCATCCCGAGGGGCTCAGCAGCGGCAGCCTCAGGAGGGGTCAGCAGTGGGTAGGGGGAGGTGCTTCCTTCCAGCTCACTCCCCAAGGTTTTAGTATCAGACATAGGAAGCCTCCCTCTCTGTTTCTATGACTCAGTTTCCCTCCTGGCTGTTCGGTCATCTCTGAACAGGCACCCAGAATGAGCATCTGGGTGTCAGGCATTTGCACTTACTTTCCTCTTTGTTCTCTCTACTTTCAGCAGCATCTTTTTTTCTTTTTTAAATTGGAAGAGAATTACTTTATAAGGTTGTGTTGGTCTCTGCTGTACAAGAGCTCGAATCAGTCATAATTATATACATATACACACAGCCCCCTCTCCGGAGCCTCCCTCCCTCCCATCGCATTAGACAGCCCCGCAGCAAATGTGCTTGAAGACTCAAGATGGCATATGTTTGCATTTAGCTAGTTGTTCCTTTTTTTTTTTTTAATCATGGAAGTTGCCAGAGGGCATCTGCGCCAGGCCAAGGCAAGGCTATTCTCTCCCCTGAGCCCCCCTGCTTTGTTGCCAAGACTGCTGCTCAGCCTGGGGACGAGGACCCGTCCTGCCTTGCCAGCTCTGGTCCTGTGCTCCACGCACTCTAGGGAACAACCCCTGCACTCAGGGGCCGTTTCCACATCGTCCCCAGTGACTAGGGCCCCTCTGTTCTTCCTGTTTTCTCATCTCTTTGATCAACATGACTTTGACATAAATTTTTTGACTCCCTTGGGTGCACTTGACTTATGAAACAAAGATGAACATTCCAGTAAGGAATTGAGGAACTCACCAGGACCAAAAGAGCAAGCCCTCCTAAGTGTGATGGTGTTCAGACAGCTGCCGCTGTTCTCAAGCAGCATCTGGAACTGGAACCCGCTCCCCTCTTGCTGCCACTCTCCCCTTCCTGAAATTGACAGGACTGAGATCCTCCCAGCTTCAGGGGGCAGGGTCACACGGCTGGCCGGGAGGCTGCCCTGGGTGAGTGGTGTTGGAGTTTATCCCTCCCGCACTCCATGTTGTGCTTAAGTCACCTGATATTGTGTTCCCATCGGTGCAGCCCAGAGATAGACGGCAGAATGCAGACACCTCCCTCCGCCTGAACAGATGCATCAGACCCAAACCCAGCCCCTCTGGAATGGCACGTCATTTTCTGTCCTGGCGTCTGCCCTTTCCAGACAAGCCCAAAGACTAGCACAGCTCCATTTGTACCACAGTTAACTGTCAGCCTCATTCCTTTGATTTCTGTTAGTTAGAAATCTGCATTTCAACATCTTGCCTGTTCTTAGCACGGTCACCTCCCAGGGATGTGGCCCCTCAATAGATTCTCAGGGGCCAAGCTTGGGATTGGCTAGAGGTGGTTTCATGTTCCCCAGCTGAGGTGTCAGAGGAGGGAGCAAGTCCCACCCAACTGTGGGACCTTTGTGCTCTGGGAAATAACTGCTCATGACCACAGAGGATGAGATGTTTAGATAGCATCACCAACTCGATGGACCTGCATCTGAGCAAACTGGGAGATAGTGAAGGACAGGGAAGCCTGGTGTGCTGCAGTCCATGGTGGCGTAAAGAGTCAGACACAACTTGGCGACTAACCAATAAAAACGGCTACATTTCATTAACGGTTCCTGGCTGGAATGGACACTTGCTTGACCCAGCTGACCATATGACATTTCTGAGGCAAAGTCACGTACTGACATGGCCCTCGGGGATGAAGAAGCCTGCAGGAAGGCCAGCAGCACCCTGGTGGCCCCACAGTATTGATGTGCAGTGTTACGCCACAGCTTGTGGACTTCGGTCATCTCGTCAGAAGCAGCTTCCTTCTTTCTTTTTGCACTGTTTGTTTATACAGTAACGTTAGCTACTTCTATGGTGTATATAAATTGTATTTTTTTTAATTTGTAAAGTTCTATTTTTATTTGAACGCTTGGAACTTGGAGGTTCTCATTGTAACCGTAATGCGTCAGAATAAATCGTCTCCATCCATCTCCATCCTTTTGTCTGCACAGTGCCCTTTTTTTAGCGTGGTGAGGACTTGTTTTCATTTCATTCCTCCTCTCTAACATGTACAGATTGCAAAGCTGGAGACGGGTGTATAGCCTCAGGTCTCCTGTAGCTCTCCCAGCAGGACTCTTCATCCTCAGGGGGCCACTTGGCACCTTAACATAAGAACCACTTAGTCCTACGGATATCAGCAAAAACCACAGCAGTCGCCCTGCTCTGTCCCCCCTTCAGATCAACACTGTTGGGCTTGTTCACAGATCCTTTCCACCTATAAAATCACCTGTCCTCACAGGCACTCCCTCACACAGCAGCTGGTGGAGAATCCATTCACTTCCTGCCAGTGCTTCATGTAGGATACCGCCCCGCAGGCAGATTCCCCCAGTGTCCAACCAGAAGAAATCAGAGCTTGGTGTCAGCCTCCATCACTGCCACCTCTCAGGGCTTTTGGGTCACATTTTGTTTTGCCTGAAATGTGATTTCTTAGTCTCTGGGTGATCTGCTTCGAGTTGCTGTCCCTCAGTGGCAGAAACGCTGGCTGGGCTTTCCTGGTGGCTCAGATGGTAAAGAATCTGCCTGCAGTGCAGGAGACCTGGGTTCAACCGCTGGGTTGGGGGGATCCCCTGGAGGATGGCATGGCAACCCACTCCAGTATTCTTGCCTGGAGAATCCCATGAACAGGGGAGTCTGGCAGGCTACAATCCATGGGGTCGCAGAGTCGGCCAGAACTGAGCGACTAAGCACAGTGGCAGAAGCAGCCTCCCTCACCCATTCCCCCTTCACCCATCCCTGCTTCAACCTGTCCCTCCTGCAACTCATCACCCCTTCCACCCATCCCCCAGTGTCCTCTAAGTTCCAGGGGCGTCTCATGTATTTGGCACGTTCAGTCAATCCCATCCGTGAGAACCTGCTGTGTCACTGTGACACCTTGGCAGTGAGCCCAGCTCCCCCCTCCTCCCCTCCCAGCAGCCCCTGCTCCTCAAGTCCCAGACCTTCTTCCTTTCTCTCCACCCTCCTGGTCCTTAGTTTTCCACCTGGTCCTCCTGTTCTTAGTTTTCCACCCTCTGCATTCAAAATCCACACAAGGAACATCTCTTTCAGAAGCAGTTACCCTAGAGTTCTTTCCCTACCTCCCTGCCTAACCATCAATTCTCTGCTGGCCTCCCCCTCACTCTACACAGAGCATATTACTACTTTACTTCGTCCTCTCTCAGTTTCTGTATAATCTGATCAACTATATGTAGGGTGCCCGCTGTGCCACGTGCTGCAGGGCCTGCTGAAGGGGCATTTACCTCCAGGAGCTTGCAGATCAGGGACACAGACCCAGTTGCATACCCAGGCATGTTGTGGTGACTGGTAATAGTTATAAAATGCTGCCAGTGATGAGCTTGATCTGTCCTGGGCATGTGGTATCCTGGAAGGCTTCAGGGAAGAAGTAGCTTTCTTAATGAGCTTAAGAAATGAGTGAAATGCTTGGGAGAGGTGGGGAGCTCTGGATTAAGGGCATCTACGTGGAAGGAACAGCATGAATAAAGGCATGGGGAAGTGAAGGTGTAGGGGTGTTGGAGGAATGTCATAAAATCCGACACGGGGAGTGTGGTGTCAGGGATAATGGGTGGGCAGGTGGCGCGGAGCCCTGCTCCCTGGTGCAGGTAAACCGGGGCAACACCCTTTTCAGAAGTCGATACAAAGAAACTACCTCTTCAGCAGCTCAATTTTGCTGTGAACTTATAACTGCTCCCCCAAACAAGTTAATTCCTTAAAAAAAAAAAAAAAAGAATGAAAAAGGAACTGAGAATTCTCTCCAACAAAAGGTAAAATGACAAGGAATATCAGGCTGAACTCCCTTCCGGAAATGAAAGAAATCACACCAACCCGAGCCTACTGCTTCTGTCCATGGTGCTGAAGTTTATTCATTTTCAAACTGATGTTGGTAACAGGTGATAAAAACTTAACACATGGGTGGGAGAGGTGGAGAAGCCACAGTTAAATCACTTTGTCTACATTTAGCATAAAATGTGAGAAATGTTGACAGGAAGCTGATGCTTGAATGAAACACTTGTCACAACTCAACTTGATGGCAACCAGATGCGACAAAGTTGAGTGAGAAGACCCCAGGGGATTCTCTTGAAGACTGCCCGGGGCCTGGCCTGCCTTTTCCTCCCTGGCTGTTATCTTCGATACTACAAGAGAGCAGAGACATGTTTGGTTTGGTGACCTGACTCCACCGGAAAAGTCAGCTTCATCAGACTGCTCCCTTCCCTCCAGCCTCCACTCCAGCCTGACGACCCTCTGACTTCTGTAAACTGGTAAACAAATTGCCCGTTAGGAGCTAGTAAAGTCAGTCCTGCCCAATTTCAATCCTTTGGAATCTGATGATTCTGCAAAGGACATGAACTACCAATCAGCAGAGCACAGGTGATTTGGCCCCATGAACAATTTAAGTCCCCAGTGCTCGTGGCAGTAAAGTCTTTTTTTCTTAGCATTTTCTCAGCCAACTGTAGCTGAGGTTGGTATCATTGTCCTGAGACTCAGAGCACACCCCCCTCCCCGCCAGTTTGGGGCAGAAATTTTAAACGGGTTGCTTCTACGCTGTCCCTTTCCTACTGAAGGCATTCCCGGGTGGTGTTCCTTCACAAGGTTTGAACGTCAATGAAACCATAATTTCCTTCCTCCCCATCCCACTTCCATCCTCGGGTCCTCTTACCCGGAAGCTGTTGCAGCCCAATCCACTCTGGGCTCCAATCCTGTCCATCCTTCCCCCGAAGCAGCTGGACCTCCGCAGGCTCCGAGGGGCAGTGAGCAGTGCCCTCAGCTTGCTCTTCAGGAGGGCAGATCTATCGGAGGATTCCCAGGGTCCCCGCCCGATGGCGCCCCCATCTCTCTGGGCTGCGTTGACCTCCCCCATCCAGGGAGGCACCTCTGAAAGAGGGCTGAGAGGGGCCCCAGCTTCTTCATTCTGCTCACTTAATACTTGTGAGGGCACAGCCTCATCTTCTAAAGGCATCTTGTCCTCCAAACGGTCCAGCAAATTCTTTACAAAAGGAAAATGGAAAGGGAGAGGTCTTGCTGCCTGGCCCAATGTCACAACCCCCCTCACCCCAGACCATGCCGCTTTCCTGGCCCTACCTTGAAATCCATCAGGTCTGCATTGGACACAGAGCCATACACAGGATTTGCTCCTGTTTGCCCTGGGAGCTGAAACGCCAGAAAGAGGAGGAAGCTCGTGGTGATGGCAGAGGAGCCCATGCTGGCGTCGGTCAAGGAATGGTCGGTCTGGTGCTTGCTGCCTCCTCTCTGGCTTCTTTGGCCTTTCACTGTTGGCCTTTGTCCGTCTCTGTCTCCCAGCTGCCCTGAGCCTCCTCTTTTTATAGCCCCCTGGCTCTCTGGGAGCTCGTCCGGGAGAGGGACGGAACCCTCCCCATTCTGTCACTTGCAGTGATAAAGCAGCTGAGTGAGGAAGCAGCAGAAGATGCCCTTTTAAAGTTATCAGTCCAGCCTGCTTGTCACAGCCCCTCTGCCTTGAGCAGCCCCGACAACCCCCAGGACCCTCAGCTGCAGGAGCCACATTCTTGTTGATTTGCCTCAAGAGGTTCCCACTTCAAAGGTGTGAGAAGAGCAAAAAAGAGTCCTTGGTTATCTCACAGTGATGCCTCCGGCTTCTTTCTCCTCGGCAACGGGACTCATGCGGGGAAGCAGAGGGTGACGGTTGGCGGGCGCCCAGCTCCCCTGTTGGTTTGCTGCTCAGCTGTCAGGGCTCCAAATAAGGGCGGGAGGGGAGGATGTGGCAGGCAGCCGGCTGCTCGGCTCAGGACAAATTAGTCCAGATGCTGGAGCTGGCCTCACACCTGACTCATCAGCAGTGGTGAGGGCAGAACCCGCCCCCCGCAGGGCTACCCCCACCCCTGACTGTCCCTCTCAGTGTCCAGGTGAAGAGAAAGTAGTTTTCTAGAGTCCTAAGTCAGCCAGAACCAAATGGGACCAATGTCCCAAGAACTCCATTCCCCGAAAGAAACACAAGACAAGTTTGGGGAACACGATCATTCCTGTGCAAAGCCTGCCCTCCTTCACTGCATGGCTCCCTCAAAGGTGTGGGGGGAACTTGCACTAGGAGGATGCTGATATTTTCATTTATGGAAGCTTGCTGCTTCTAGAAACTCAGACTCGGACTCAGCTGAAGTTTGTAATGCCTCGCACCTTCCTAGGAACATTCCCAAGGTGAAGTTGGCTGATGGAGGCAGCTGTGACCCATGCAGTTTCCCTTAAGGTCTTTCATGTCCTCTAAGGCCCAGCAAGCGATGAGCCATCAAGGTCTCTGTTTTCCTGGCCCCCCAAAGAGAAACACCAGGCAGTGAGCCTCTCTATCTGCAATGAATGGCCTCCTTTGGTGGTTGTTGCTCAGTTGTTCAGTTGCTAAGTTGTGTCTGACTCTGTGACCCCATGGACTGCAGCCTGCCAGGTTTTCCTGTTTTCCACCATCTCCTGGAGTTTGCTCAAACTCTTGTCCATTGAGCCAGTGATGCTATCTTGTCCACCTCTTCAGCTGCCATCCCCTTCTCCTTTTGCCCTCAATCTTTCCCAGCATCAGGGCCTTTTCCAATGAGTCAGCTCTTCCCATCAGGTGGTTGAAGTATTAGAACTTCAGTTTCAGCATCAGTCCTTCTAACGAATATTCAAGGTTGACTTCCTTTAGAATTCACTGGTTTGATCTCTGCAGTCCAAGGGACTCTCAAGAGTCTTCTCCAGCACCACAATTCGAAAACATCAATTCTTTGGTGCTCAGCCTTCTTTCTGGTCCAACTCTCACATCCATACATGACGACTGGAGAAAATGTACAGCACTGGCCTCCATTTACCAAGTGCCAGACCCAACGCTATATACTCTTCAGTGCAATGTATCCAGAGGGGAAACACTACACTGAAGGAATGAGAACCCTGCATTGCAGCCCAAAGCAGTTAAATTGCATGTATCTTTGTGACCTTCTTTTCCTCATCTGTGAGCCTTAAAAGAACTGTTACTGTATAAACGCATTTTGAAGTGTAAACTGACTCACTGGAAAAGACCCTGATGCTGCAAAAGATTGAGTCAGGAGGAGAAGGGGACAACAGAGGATGAGATGGTTAGATGGCATCACTGACTCAAAGGACATGAGTTTGAGCAAGCTCCAGGAGTTGGTGATGGACAGGGAAGCGGGTGTGCTGCAATCCATGGGGTCGCAGAGTCAGACACGACTGAGTGATTGAGCTGATCTGAAGTGTGAACTGCCATATAACTGTATGATACTCATAATGGTTATCTTTATTGTTTGGTTGGAATATGCAAGACATGGTGCTGAGAGCTATATGTGGATTCTTCCCTTTTCATCACCAGCCCCAGGAGGTGGGTATTGTCCCCATTCACAGAGGGACAGAACTGAGCCTGAGAGCATCTGTCACTTGCCCAGTGTCACTCAGCAGGATCGGGACATGAAGCCCAGATCTGATGCCAAAGCCTGTAATCTCAACCCACTTCTCAGATACTGCTGCTTCTTAGCACAAAATTTCCTTAACAATCCATTTAGTCTCAGTTCCTGATTAAACACTGCCTTAGTCTTAGTCCTTTAGATTGCCTCTGAACACCTCCTTGCCTTCCCCCTGCCCTGGGGCTGTAGCTTTGCATGCTTGGCAAGTCTGTGAGTATGTGGACTGTCTCAGGAAATCAGCATACCCAAGCCCCATTGATTTTGGATGCACACAGCAGCAAGTGGTATCTTGCAGTAAGCAGCAGTAGTGAGCTGGAATCCAGACCTTAGTTCCCTAACCAGGAATCCTAACCATTAGACCAGAGAGGCCAGCAGCTAGGGCCTAAATCCCCAGCCCTTGCCTACTGAGATAAGAAGGAATTCTGATGAGGAGGTAGAAGGTAAAGAGAAAAGTAAAACGTTTATTAGAAAGGCAGAGTGCATGCAGAAAGACGCATGGGCGAACTCTGTGAGAGCTCTCTCCAGAGTCACACCTTTGGAAAGTTTAAATCCGTTATAAAGGGCCAGTTTTCCGGGTCTTTGTCTCCCCTCTGGCCAATAGTCTTGTTTTGCCCCTCCTGGCTAGTTTGTCTCAGGACCCTCCCCTCCCAACCAAATAGATTTCAACACAAAGACATCTGGGAGGAAAGAAGCAAGACTCATTATGACCTGGCATCCCCTGACTTTTGACCCCCAAGGAGACTTTCTGCACTTGTGTAGTGTCTCCCTTGTCCCAAGGAGGGGGAATATGTGATTTCTTGACCCTTCACTCAAACAATGTTTAGCCCTTCTCTGTTCTTGCCATGATTGTTATCTTAAGGTGTGCATAAGAGACAAAGCCTGGCTATTTACCCTGTTTCTATTGTTACTTTCATTTCAGAGGGTAAACAGGAGTGAGAGAGTGCTTGCGTGCTCAAACAAGTCCAGAGGGGAAACACGACACTGAAGGGAGGAGAACCCTGCACTGCAGCCCCAAGCAGTCAAATTGCATGCATCTTTGGGGCCTTATTTGTGACCCCATGGCCTGTAGCTCTCCAGGCTTCTCTGTCCATGGAATCTTCCGGGCAAGAATATTGGAGTGGGTTGCCATTTCCTTCTCCAGGAGGATCTTCCCCACCGGAGGATCAAACCTGTGTCTCCTGCATCTCCTGCATTGTCAGGTGGATTCTTTTCCCACTGAGCCACCTGGAAAGTGCCTAACCTGGAGCCCACCTATGTCCTGTCTCAGGCAATGTAAACAGGAGGCTAGTAATACAGGTCCAGCCTGAAGCCCCCTTTTTCTTGCCCCATGAAATGTAAACAGGAAGCTAGCTATGAATGCCTAAACTGGAGCCCATCTATCTCCTGCCTTACCGTGACCTATTTACACACCTAACTTGTTTCAGTCTACCCTCTAGAACCTCAGGAACTGCAAATGGAATGACAGCTCTGTCCTAGCTAGACCCTCTTCCACCTACGCTCAGTCCTTGGCTGGTCAGATGGAGAGGCTGTTACACAGCAAGAGGACAGGATATCCGGGCAGAGGACATGAGAGACATCTTGGATAGTTTTATTCTAAAGGAGAAAGCAAACCCCTTTACTAATTTGGATTGGCCAAACTCAACTTCAAATCCAAAATGAGTGCAATTCTGTGTAGGGAGGCGTCTGGGAGGAAAGAAACAAGACTCATTATGGCCTGGTATCCCTTGACTTTTGACCCTCAAGGAGACTTTCTGCACATATATATCTCTGGGGGCCAAGAACCACCATATCCTGACGTATCCTGGAATGCGCTCACAGCTTAATTGCTCGGGTAGCAGGGTTATTATTAGCAGAGGATTCAGTGAGCAGCCACCCTGGGGGAACTGATGCTCCTCGAGTGTGCGTCACACGGGCTGTCTCCTGGAGATGCCTTTTGAGATAGGCCTTTGATGCAGGCAAGATTCCGGAAGGGCACCATGGTGGGTGGCCCTGCTGTGGCTTAGCCTCTGAGGGCTGATGCTGCTCTTGCATCCAGCGCCTCTTCTGAAGTCTATCGGTGGCCGAAGGAAAAGTGAAAGTCCCATGCAAGTTTCCAGAAGCAGAATTTAGAACTTTTTTCAGTTTACTTTTAGTATTAAAACATTTCCCCTTTCAGAGTGAATCTGGAGTGGAGGCACGAATGTCATTTTTTGAGTTTCTTCTTTCGTCTGTTTTTTTTCTTTTCTTTCTTTTTTTTTTTTTTTTTTTTTGCAGAAGGTGGGTGGCAAGAAAAGAATACTTAGTTTCTGCCCTGAGGACTTTGTACAGAACACCATCTCCTGCACTAACAGAGCCCAGGGAAAACAGACAGTCCCCAATATACTCAGTACCCCAGTGCTATAAAAGCCTTTGATTTGAGCCTGAAATGGAAAATGACTTGATGTACAGTTTCTCTTCCTTTCCATGTCCCTGATCCGCCTCAGGATATGTGTGTGAAAGAATTAATATTTAATGGGGTGTTTAGAAGCCAGCCTGTGGGAGTGAAAAGCAAAAGACACAGATGACCAGATCCATCCCCCACCCCCACCTCTTCAACAAGCTGAAAAATAAAAAGCCTTTATTTCCTTATCACTGGAAAGAAGTCATCTTAGTCATGTGATGGAATGAGGGTTGCAAATGGCTGGGAGAATCCAGAATTGGGGCATCTCCAGTCTCTAGCTGAGTTTGGTTTCATGATCCTCCAGGGGGATGCTGTGGGCCGCTTCAGGGAGCCACGAGTGCCCAGAGACGTTACACATGTGCAGAACTAGTGTGAAAAACCCATCACATTCCTGGCATGACTCAGTCAGACCTAAATAGCCCAAAGCAGAAGCCCCAGTTGGGAGAAATTGGTAGGACACTGGTCCGTATTTAGGAATGATTGCTTTAGACTTTGAAAATGATGTTCTGTTTCTTTGGTGCAAATTGGAGGTCACTGAAACTGGAATTTGGGGGCAGGTTGCCCAGGGGAAAAGGCCCAAGGCAAGTGTATTTGCTAAAGCTTTTGGGGCTTCTACTTCAAGTGAAATAAGAGTGAGGGGGAAAGGGAAGTATTAGTCAACTATTGCTGCCTGACAAATTACCCACCTCTTAGCAACCTTCTGTTTTTCCAGCTTCAATGGCTCTTTGGTGCTGTGCACGGTCTTTCTCTAGTTGCAGTGAGCGGGGTCCACTCTCTAGTTACGGTATGCTTGCTTCTCATTGCAGTGGCTTCTCTTGTTGCAGACTATGGGCTCTAAGGTGTGTGGGCTTCAGTAGTTGCAGTGCGACATCTCAGCAGTTGTGGCGCACCGGCTTAGTTGCCCTCAGCATGTGGGATCTTAGTTCCCAGACCAGGGACAGAACCTGTGTCCATTCTTAATCAGTGGACCATCAGGGAAGTCCCTACCTAAGCAACTTTAATCAACACATATCTACTATCTAACAGTTTCTGCGGACCAGGGATCTGGCTCTGCTTAACTGGGTACCAACTTGCTCAGATCTTGCACTGGCTACAGTTAAGATGTTGGCCAGGGCTATGGTCATTTCAAGGCTTGGCTGGGGACCTGTTTTCAAGGTCACTAGTGTGTCTTTTGGCAAGCCTTGGGTCCTCACTGACTGTTGCCTGGAGATGTCATTTCCTTATGACATGGACTCTTCATAGAGATGCAGCTGACTTCTTTTAGGTAGAGAGAAAAGCAATAGGTAAACCGCCATCTTTTTGTAACCTAATCTTGGAAGTGGTATCCCATCATTTTTGTTGTCCTCTGTTCACTAGAAGTGAGTCACTAAGTCCATCCCATACTCAAATGGAGGTGCTTACCAAGGGCATGAATACTAGGAGATGAGCATCACTGCAGACCATCTCAGAGGCTACCCACTACAGGTAAGGAAAGAGAAAGAGCAAATACACAGCGATATGTTACCAAGTTGGTCACAGCTTTGAGAAAACAATTTAGTGGTAAGTTGGTTGGTAATTGGTTGGTTGGTTGTTGGTTGGTTGGTCATGGTGCACATCTCCAGAGAATTTCATGGGACCCAGCATCTTGGAACAGTCTGTGAGGAAATAAAAGGATGAGGGCACTGCATCAAATCCTTTGGGCTGCTGTAACAAAGTACTACAAACTGGGTATCTTAAAACAACAGGACTGTATTGTCTCACGGTTCTGAAGGCTAGAGTCCAAAATCAAGGAGTCATCAGGGCCACGTTCCCTCTAAAACCTGTAAGGTAGGATCCTTCCTTGTCTCTTGCAGCTTCTGGTGGCTGCCAGCAGCTTCTGGTGGCTGCCAGCAGCCGTTGGCGGTCCTTGGTTACAGATGCATCTCTCTGATCTTCATCTCTTCCTTCTTGGGTTTCTCTCTTTTTTTCTTATAAGGACCAGTCAGACTGAATTGGGCTTCCCTAGTGGCTCAGACTATAAAGAATCTGCCTGCCAATGCAGGAGACCCAGGTTCCATCCCTGGATCTGAAAGATCCTCTGGAGAAGGGAATGGCAACCCACCCTATTATCCTTGCCTGGAGAATTCCATGGACAGAGGAGAATGGTGGACGACAGTCCATGGGGTCGAAAAGAGTCAGACACGACTGAGTAACTAACCTCACTCACTTACACTGAATCAGGATCCCACCCTACTCCAGTATGAGTTCATCTTAATTTCCTCCTGGGCAGTGACCTGATTCACCACACCCCCTCCAGCACACCACCCATGGACATACCTGGGTGTATGCCCTCCAAGGAGTACATGCCCTCCTTGGGGGCCTCACAGAGAGGAGGAGTCTCCCTTTGGCTACGGCGTGAGGGTTCTGCTTTCTCCCACTGATGCAGGAAGAACCAAGTAGGGAAGCCTGGAGCGGGGGTGGTGGGGGGCAGTTAGGAAGCTGGTGTACCAATATGGGCATGAGTGGTGAGGGGAAGAAGGAGGAATGGACGTGGTACCTGCCTGGGTGGTCCAGTCAAAGAATGAAGTCAAGGAAGATTCCAAGGGCTGAAGTCATCAAGGGTGGGGAGCCCTGGAAGAAGGTTTACTCATTCGGGAGTGTCTTAGTTTAGGTTCTCCTGAGCCTGAGACATGTACTCAAGCAAAGTAGTGTATTTTCGAGACAATCCCAGGAAATATTGGCAGGAGACTTGGGAAATGACCAGGGAGAGGGGTTTAGTGATCACCATGGGCAGCTGCAGCTTAATACCCATTCGCTGCGGAGAAATCTGGGGACCAGTAAAAGATGCACGCCACCTGTGAACCGAAGGCACTACTCGGTACGGGTTGAGTGCTGCTCCTGGTCCATGTCAGTTTCCCAGAACTTCCTGCCTGCCCCCAGGAAGTGGGCTCTGGCTGCCAGAGAAAGTCTGGGGGCAGGAAAGTGGGATGCTTCCAGATGGAAGTAGGGCTGGTATGCACTGTGAGGGCAAGGATTGTGTTTGGCAGTGTCAGAGACACAATACTAGGGGCAAAAGAATGGGAGCCACTGTTCCAGGGCTGAAATGCTATAGAATGCCCACACAGTTCCATGAGGCCCGGCTCTTCATCCCATGAGAGAAACAGGCCTCTTAGTGGAAATGCACTGAATACGTGAAAAATTCTACAGAGACAAAGACAGCTGAGAACTGCAAGATGAACAAGACAAATGGTCAAGTTCATGACTTCGTGCTTAGACCTGGTTCGGGGGTGGGGGCGGGGCGGATGCATTCTTTTTGTGCCACAAATCATTCTCAGGGAGGTCAAAGCTGCCCCAAAAAGGATGGAGGGGGGAGTGTAAAATCTGTGACAAGAGATGAAGAATTCAGGTCCAACACTGTCCTGACTTCAATAGCTTCAACACTGGAGACCCAGCAGAGCATGCTCACCCTCTACTGAAGCTCCTTTTAGCTGCAAAGCTGTGGGCTGTGAAGCATGGGTCTGTGTCCACCAACATGTCTTTCTGGGTAGGTTACAGTGACAAGCATCCATGGAGATACATAATCTGGCAGCTTCTTTGGAGGACAAGGTTGATCATAGGTAAGTCAGGGAGATTAAGGCCATGTCTGTAGCTCCATGGGGATGTGTTTGAAGGGGCCATGGCCACAGGTCAGGGAGGGCTGGTTTTAAAGGGCATCCTTAGACAGTGCGTGTGCCATTTCACTGCTGACAAACACCAAGCACAGGAGGAGCTTGCTGAGATGTCATTCCGTTGGATACATCAGACTAGCAACTCCCCACCATCCAGAAGTCACATTTGGCTCTTTGGTTTGTTTTAGAGTCCTTTTTCCTGGACCTTGGCTTAGGTGAAAAGCCTCAAGTAACAAATGTATCTGTATCATGCACAGACTCTATCACCAGAGCCCTATTTATGGAAGAACTGGACTTACCTGGAAGACTTCTGAAGTGCTGGCTGGGTTTGTAAAGTGGGTGTTCTGGGAGGAATCTGTCTTCATCATCTGAGCAGGGGAGGGAAGTTGACAACAGGCAGTGGCCCCAGATGTTGAACTGACTGATGCCATTACGAGGGGACCATCCATCCCACCAGCAAGCCTAATTCACTGGCCTGGGAAGAGGTGGATTGGTCAGTGATTAGGTGTATGGATGTTGGGCCAGCCTGTGTGGGCTTGAATCCTGGCTCTGCCGCTTTACCAACTGAGAGACCCTGAGCAAGACATATCACCTTTCTGTGCCTCACTTTGTAAAATGAATGATAATAAGAGTTCTTCCTGCATAGCTGTTGTGAGGGCTGATATGAGTTCATGGAACTGTGCCTGGACATTATAAGTTCTTTATAAATATTAACTGTGCTAATTACTCATTACCACCCAGGGTCAAAACATTAGGCAAAGATGACTCACAGGGTTTTTTTGTTTGTTTGTTTTGAGAATAAATTGGTCCTAAAACCTTATTTTCAAAACTTTAATCTCATTAGATATCTATCACCTCAGATGCAAACTGGGTTAAAATGAGAAATAAAACAAAGATCCACCAATTCTGGTTCCCCTCACTCAAAGAAACATCAGATGAGGACAGGAGGAAAGTCATGAGTACAGTTAAAGATCTGGAGCTCAGGCAAAGGGTACAGGCTCCAGATTCACGAGGATCCCTGCTCAAATTCTAGCTCTGGAACTTAGCAGCTGTATGCTTTCAGGTAAGATGCTTCCCTTTTCTTGGTCTCAGTTTTCTCATCCATAAAATGGGGATACTTATAGTCCTGTTCTCCTGCTGAGCTGGTACCATAAAAGGCATTCTTGGCAAAGGAAACTTCATAGGCTGAAAGCAAGAGCAAGTTCCATCACATGACGTGGGATGCCTGGAACCCAAGATGCAGGGGGAGGGGCATCCTGAGAGGAGAGGGCAGTGACCCCCTACTAGGACTCCCAGCTGATTAAGGCAGCACAGTAGGGTTCTGGGGCTTGTCTCTTTTCCTGCCTTAGAATAAAAATCTTTCCTCTCTAGGGCAGAGAAGAAGTAAAAA
Organism: Capra hircus; assembly: GCF_001704415.2. NCBI lineage: Eukaryota > Metazoa > Chordata > Mammalia > Artiodactyla > Bovidae > Capra > Capra hircus. The sequence continues at coordinate 40,313,651 of NC_030823.1, read as the reverse complement.
TGTGGGACCCCAAGGGAAGGGCACTCTGAAATGCTGGGCCTCTTTCAGGCACTTCTATGCTTGTGGGCTCAGGAAATGAAAATGCTATTAAACTCAGGGTTTTGGAGTCACCTTTCCAGGATGACATCAGGAATTGAAGGTTTGAGCCTGAGGTTGGAGGCAGGAGGGAGAACTCACACTCATCAAGAATGCAAATAAGCCAGCGTCCCTCTCTCTCTCTCTCTGATACACACACACACACACACACACACACACACACACACACTGCCCTCGATGTCTGAGAGCTTCTGGAAACAACAAATATACAGAGAGCACCTCCAGTCACAGAATTCTAGGCAGAAGGCAGGCAAGGGGCAAATACCCTGCCACACACCCTCATGAAGCAGGAATACATCAGGGTCCATTTAGCTCCCACAGAGAAACTATCAGACTTCCAAAAGTAGTTTCTGGAAAGTGTCTCAAGTGTCTGAGGTGTTTAGAGACATTTCAGAACAAGAAAAAAAACTTTCAAGAAAAGTAGTCCCCCTCCCAGCAACTGCTTGATCATCAGCCCTTGAAGCCATGTGGGGACACCCCACCATTAAATGGACACCTTTGGGACTTGCAAGAAAACACAGAGGTGTTTTTTTTTTTTTTTTTTAACGATGGGTTATTTTTTAAAACACTGAGACAAATGAATTTCAAAAGGAAAAAGCTATAATACTGACTTTATTTCATCATGGAAAATTTGTGTCCGAAGATAAGAACCATTTTATATAAAACAACCAAATAAATAAATAAATAAAAATAAATAGGAGTTGCTTCCAAGGGGATCAGGAGTTGATGGAGAATCAGATGCAGCCATATCTGCAGCCAGGACCTCCTCTTAGTACCTCCTCAGCACTGTGGGGGGAAAAGAGAGGGTGATGATGACTTTGGGGTGGGAGACAGGAAGGATTTGAGCTTTCCCTCACCCTGTGCCACCCCTGCCACCCCCCTCTTCCGTTCATCTGCATGTTTGGGGCTTTGGAATAACCCATCTCCCCGGACCTCCCCTTCCTCCTTGTAAACTGGGGATTACCATCCCCCTGGTGACCCTCCCCTCTGCCTTTGCAGCTTTAGAGAGTTCAGGGGAAACCAGGAGGAAAAATGTTAACTACTCTTTCTGCTCCAAGGGCGGCCTGCTGAACAGTGACTGAATTACATCCTAAAGATTCTGCCCCTTTCAGTCAGAGGCAGCAGGTGGATAGAAGGGGCTCCCAGACATGATAATGAACGTTGTCCAAATTTAATATTCCCAGAGAGGCAGGCCTTGGCCCTGAGGACTGCCAGCAAAGAAGAATGATGTTCTTTGTTCAAAATTTGGTCCCCTGAGACATCGGACCCAGAAGTGGCTCTAATGGTGATGTGCAGTGGGAATGCGGATAGGCGCTCACCGTTGCAGCCCAGGCCGCTGAGGGAGCCGATCCGGTCCAGCCTCCGTCCAAAGCAGCCCGAGTCGCGCATCATCCTGGGGCCCCGCAGGGCCCGGAGGAGGCTGTGGTGGGGCCCAAGGAACCCCGCGGGGGCTGCCGCCGGGGAGTCCCAGGTTTCTTCCAGGCCCTGGCCCTGCTGGAGGGGCTCCACGCGCAGCTGCTCCGCCTGCAGCTCCGAGACCCTGTCTCGCAGACGGTCCAGCAGCTCCTGCAATGCACGGTAGGGGAGCCGCAGCTTCAGAAACCCGCACCTGGGCCCAGCCACCCTCGACGGCGGCAAAGCGGTCCAACCGCGCTGGGTGCCGGCTTCCCGCACCCAGTCTCTCCATATTCTAATCCCCTCTCTGATTCTCACATCACTAATTCCCAAGGGAGGGTGGGGGCCTCTTGGGATGTAAGTGGAGGGTGGGGGGATGGGGACCCGTTAACTGCTGCTGTCCGCGCCCTCTTGGCGAACCGGGTTTACGCAGTTCAGCAGCGCTCACCTGTAACCCAGGCAGTTCCGAAGCCGAGCCGGGGCCACCCAGCGGGTGGGAACGACATCCTAGCAGCGACAGGTGCAAGAAGAGGAGAAGCAGGAGCGCCCGGGACAGCGCCGTCTGGGGGTCCATGTCGCTGGCGGAGCGGATGGAGGTTGCGGCCGCGGCTGCTTCGCTGGGTTGCGCCTCACGTCTCACCTTCTAGTGCCCGGTGGGCGCTCTCCCGGATCCTTGGGCAACAGAGGCCTTTTATCCCTGGTCCTGGGAGCTGGGCCGGCCCTGCCTCTCTGGGTTATCTCTGATTTATCGGCCGCATTCCGGCCCGACCCGCTGAGCTCAGGGCGGGGGAATGCACCTCTCCGCGCCGAGGGGGTGGAGGCTGGGGAGAGCAGGCCTTGTATAGAAATGGGCCTGACCGGGAGCTGGAACGCGCGCCCGGGGTGGGGGGCGGGGGGGGTTGGAGGGGTGGGGTGCGGGAGTGGGGGCGTAGGCAGGGAGGGGTAGACACCAATAGTCTTTCGTCTCTCTCTCTGCTTCCTTTCCTGCAAAACCGCCGGGGGCATTAGCGTGGATTTTTTTCTTTCCTCCCCACCCCCATTCCTGAATTGAGAAGAGAGATCCCCAGCGATCAGAGACTCGACGCAAATGCCGGGCGCACGAGGTGACTCACAAAGAACAGCCCCAGCCAACACCCCATCACTGCAGCGCGTCTTCCCTCCCCGCCTGGAACTCGGCACCCCGCCTGGAAGAGCGCAAGCCTGCAACTCTGCCCTGCGCCAGACCGCCGGTCCCTCGGGGGCGCTGACCGCTGTCCGTGGTTCTGATCACGCTGAGCCACCAACGCAAGAGTTCTTGCTCTCCTCAACTCCGGTGTTGCCAGAAAGACAAGCACGGGGCAGGGGCCAAGAGACGCCTGAGACCCCCTCCCTGCCCTCTCACGACCTCCTGCACTAGGATGCTAATTCTCCAGTGTCACCTGATTAAAAGTCTGGGTATGACAAGGAACTTCTGGAATGCTGACCCTTCTTCCGTCCCTTAAAGGGTAGAGCTGATTTGACAGGAATTTTGAGAGGCAAAGCCCAGAGATGAAGTCATTCAGGAATGCCTTCTATCACATCTCCTCCAGGTGCCAACACCTCCTCTCCCCCACCAAGTCAGCATAACGGAAAAAGCAAGGATGACTGCGAGATGGTTATCTATTTAGTGGGACAGTAGGGGTGTGAGGGAGTCTTCTGCAGTGCCTCCTTCAACTGGTCGTCCAGGATCTCATTCCTATTTGCAGATCTGGTCTGCAATTTGCAGGTCTGGGCCTCCTGCCTGTGATTGCAAAGGGGGCTCCAAGGGGAAAATGGCCCTGGGAAGAGACACAGCAGATTAAATCCCCCTTAAAGCGTGCATGACTGATGTCACTGCCCCTTCCAGATAACTTGTGTTGGCAAGCATCAGGATGAGGGAGAAGGGTTGTTCAGGAAAGGAAAGGTGTTATGACAAAAGTGGAGAGAGGCGCAGAAGCTGGGACCACTAAGCAAATCTTGCCTGAAAAATAGCACCTCCCAGGTATTGAATGAGAAAATTGTTATTATTGTTCTTCACTTTTTTGGATAAGGAAACTGAGCCCAGAAAAATTAATGTACTTTTTTCTTTTCTTTTTTACAGCAAAATTGATTTTTTACTTTAATCAAGGTACAATTGATTTACTTAGTTTCAGCTGTATAACATAGTGATTCCATATTTTTATAGGTTATACTCTATTTAAATTTATAAAATATTAGCTATATTCCATATACCATATATTACATCCTTGTATCATATCATTTTACACCTAGTATATCTCTTAATACCCTACTCTTATTTTGCACCTCCCCCATCCCACTCCCTAATGGCAGCCACTAGTTTGTTCTCTGTACCTCTGGATCTATTTCTATTTTGCTGTATCATTCACTTGTTTTATTTTTTTAGATTCTACATAGAAATAAAAGCATATATTATTTGTCTTTTGTGGCTATACCAGTTTACATTCCCACTGACAGTGCATCAAAGTTCCCTTTTCTCCACATTCTCGCCAACATTTTTTATTTGTGGTCTTTTTGATGATAGCCATTCTGACAGATGTGAGGTGATATCTTATTGTGGTTTTGATTTGCATTTCTCCACTGACTAATGCTGTTGAACATCTTTTCATGTGCCTCTCGGCCATCTGTATGCCTTCTTTAGGAAAACATCAAATCATGTCTTCTCACCATTTTTTCCATCAGGTTTTTTAAATATTGACTTGTATGAGCTGTTTGTTTGTTTTGGATATGAACCTCTTATCAGACACATCATTTGCAAATATTTTCTCCCATTCAGTATCATGAATCATGAAGTCTCTCAGTCATGTCCGACTCTTCGTGACCCCATAGACTGTAGCCCACCAGGTTCCTCCATCCATGGAATTTTTAGGTTGTCTTAATCTATTTTCTTAAGATCACACAATTGACAAGTGCTAAAACCTGGATTCTAACCTAGGCAGTCTGATTTTTAGACCTGAAGCTCTTAATCACTGCCAGGGGGATTGTTAGGTGTTTCTACTAAAGAAAAATTAGATTACCCTATGGTCATTTCTAAAGTTACAGAAAGCTGTGCAGTGAAGTATGTGTAAGTCTGGTCCCTGACGCAAGGGGAAGGAGATCAAACAGAGGCAAGTTCAGCATTTTACAGATAAAGATGGGGGAGAGGTAAGGGCTGTGTAAAGATGTTAGTCGTGGAAAGATTCTGGGAGCTGGAACAGTGTGTGCCTGTGTATGCGTGCAAGTGCAGACATGCACACCAAAGGAATAATATCCAAAAATTAAATGGCAGAGAGAGACAACAAAAGACAGCCAAGAGCAGAGCTGAGACTTAAGGCTGGGGCTGCTGAGGGTGTAGAGAATCCCTAGAGCTGGAAGTCATGAAGATTAAGGGTTGGGAGCAAGACAGAGTCCATCAACCAATACCTTTCAAGAACTGATTCTGTATCTAGCCTGAGCCTTGCTTTACTCTTCTGCAAAATGGGCATATGCTCCCTCCTTTCACAGTCTAAAAGGGAGAAAAAAGTGTCTTTGAAAGTCAATAGCAGTGTGAAAAGAGCCAAAGGATTTAGAGACATATGAGAGTTCATCTTTGCTTCAAAGGAGATTCTGTCTCAATGGGGAGACAGAGCCATTCCAGGGGAAAATGGTAAAGTGCTGAGCACTCTGACAGAACCCCTCTCTTCTCCCAGTGGAGGGGATTGTGGGAGAAGACTTCAGGGCAGACACAAGACTGAATACACACTCCAGGGACTTCTGCCCAGGGAAGGACAGCTCTTACACCAGATCATCTCCATCAATTTATTGAATGCCTACTCTGTGCCATGCACTTTTCTACCTCTATTTAATGGAGCTATGTCGTAGCACTACCACCCAAAGATTAAATGAGATGGATATGTGGTAAGCTGAATAAGAGCCTCCCTGAGATGTGTATATCCAAATTCTCAAATCCCTATGCCTTTGAGGAGCATACAGTGTAGGGAGAGAAACAGACAGTCACAGGCCCCCAGGGTAAGGTGGTGAGTGATCCAACAATGCTCTGGGAACGTGGTAGGAACACTCAGTTGAGGAGGCAGCTTCCTGGAGAAGGTGATTCTCGGCTAATGCTTGAAGAATAAGAATGGGTCAGCCATGAGAGAGATGAGGAGGGTTCTGGGAAGAACTGGGGGGCTGGTTAAGTGTTCAACTACCTCTCCTAGCATCTTAGTTCATTCAGTCTGCTGTATGAACTAGGAATACCATAGATTGGGTGGATTAAACAGCAGAAATTTATTTCTCTTAGTTCTGGAGACTGGGAAATACAAGAATCTCACCAGTGTCTGGTGAGAGCCCATAAGTTGTCTTCATTGAAACCCCACATGACAGAAGGGGTAAAGGAGATATATGGGGTTTCTTTTAAAGATTTTTTGATGCGGACCATTTTTAAAGTCTTTACTGAGTTTGTTACAATATTGCTTTCGCTTTAAGTTTCATTTTCTGACAAAGAGACATTTGAGATCCTAGATCCCAGATCAGGAATCGAACCCACACCCCGTGCATTGAAAGGCAAAGTCCCAATCACTGGGCCACCAGGAAAGTCCCAGCAGGGTCTTTTTTATAGATCCCATTCATGAGGGCTCCACCCTCATGTCTTAATCACCTCCTCAAACCCTACCTCCTAACACCATCACATTGGGGGTTAAGTTTCAACATATGAACTTCAGTTCAGTTCAGTCACTCAGTCGTGTCTGACTCTTTGTGACCCCATGAACTACAGCATGCCAGGCCTCCCTGTCCATCACCAACTCCCGGAGTTCACTCAAACTCACATCCATCGAGTCAGTGATGCCATCCAGCCATCTCATCCTCTGTCATCCCCTTCTCCTCCTGCTCTCAATCCCTCCCAGCATCAGAGTCTTTTCCAATGAGCCAACTCTTCACATGAGGTGGCCAGTATTGGAGTTTCAGCTTTAGCATCAGTCCTTCCAAAGAACACCCAGGACTGATCTCCTTTAGAATGGACTGGTTGGATCTCCTTGCAGTCCAAGGGACTCTCAAGAGTCTTCTCCAACACCACAGTTCAAAAGCATCAATTCTTTGGTGCTCAGCTTTCTTCACAGTCCAACTCTCACATCCATACATGACTACTGGGAAAATCCATAGCCTTGACTAGACGGACCTTTGTTGGCAAAGTAATGTTTCTGCTTTAGAAGGATACAAACATTCAGTCTATAGCACCTAGGCTCTTGGCAGAAGGAAAAAGATGCAAGAAAGAAAGGTTTGGGATAGCTGATCCCATCAGGGAGTGTGGCTTGGCTGTATTTTGCTGAGTTACTTCCCTACAGCTTCTCTTCACATCCTACTTCTAGCCCAGCCCTGAGCAGCTATGGGGCAGCATAAGAGCACTGGGCACCCAGGGACAGGGGAAGGCGGGGCAAGGAGCACTGCCCCAGGAGTCAGCAGTTGGCGAGCCTCTGCCTACTGCTATCTCACGGAATAGTGTTATGCAAGTCCTTTCTATGCGCTGGGATTCTGTTTCCCCTTGTGCAGAAAGAAGGAATTAGACAAAAACGTTATTATAGTCAACTGCCCCTACCTAGTTCTTGGTTAGTTCTACTTGCCAACTCCCAGCCCCCAGCAAAACCTCCATCCTCTATGACCCTTAGACTTTCTCCAAAAGCCAGAAACCACCCACAGAGGGGCTGTCAGATCCTTCACAGCAGTGGCAGCCCTGTGTATGTGTGTGTGTGTATGCTGAAGGTGCTTTAGAAACCAATCTGAGTGTGTAGATTGTCTCTGCTCTTGGAGTGAACTTCTAGACTCATGGTTAGCAGAGGAAGGTCTGGGTTTGGTAGCCTGGAAGAAAATAGCTATTAACTCTTCCCACTTCACGTCTAGCTTCCCGGGTGGTGCAGTGGTAAAGAATCTGCCTGCCAATGCAGGAGACAAAAGAGACATAGGTTTGATCCCTGGGTCAGGAAGATCCCCTGGAGAAGGAAATGGCAACCCACTCCAGTCTTCTTACCTGCAGAATGCCATGGACAGAGGAACCCGCTGGCTACAGTCCATGCAGTCGCAAAAGAGTCACTCACGCACAACCGAGCACGCATCCCAAGTCCAGCTTCAACAACAATACTCAAAGCATCTGACTATGGCCGCCTGTGTGTTGCAGGGTAATAGTCTCTCTCTCTCCCCTTTTCTCCCTGTCTCTCCTTTCTTCCCCTCTCTTTCTCATTGTTATAACCTCAAAAGGAAAAAAGAATTCTGAAAGGGTCACCTTATCCTTCGCCTCACCTCGAAAAAGGGTTGTATTCATTCTTTGTCCCATAGCTGACATTCTAGTGACATCATTGGGGCCCCTGGACTCAGCAAATCTTGAAGTCAATTTACTTTCAACCAATAAATATACCCCTCCTTTGCCTAGACCAATTTAAGTTAAATTTCTATCACTTCTGTCTCAAAAAGCCCTAACTGACACAGTCCCCAAAAGAAACTGCAAATCTTTTTCTTAGAAGTGTATCTGGAGAACAAGCTATCTCAGCCCTGGGTAACAGCCCAAGGTCTAGAGCCTGTGCACACTAAAGTACTGAGCAATGTCCAATTTAACTCCCTCCTCTTGTAATGTGAGTTAATCCCCATGGTCAGACAAAGCAGAAAACACATCCAATAACTTTCCAAAAGGCTGGAAAGTCTGAGCTGTCTCAGCAGGTGGGAGGGATACAGAAGGAAGGATGAAAGGTACCCCCCAGAATCCGCACCCTACAAGAGTTTTGTTCTGGCACAGTGGGGAGAGATGGAGGAATTAGAAGGTCCAAAGACTGCCTTCAAGTTGCCTACAGTCTTAACAAGCAGACAGACTTCCCCCTTCAGCAGGTTGAGGAGGGGTCATTAAGAAGCAGGACTGAGGATGTACATGTTGACCCCCACTGACCAGCTGGACATTTGTACATCTTGTGATGCTGAGCCAGAGACACCATGGGAAAGAGGTCCCTCTGCCTCCTGAGGCAGTTTCCTCCCAAGGTTGTCTTGGTCCAGGAATCTCACCTCCTTACCACAGGAAACAAGACAAAGGATTATCTTAGCTCAGAGCTGGGAGCCTGGAAGTGGGTGTGACAACCGTTCTCTGGCCCTGCTAATCCAGGAGGGACATGGGGTCTGCACTCAGTGCACTCAGTGTTCTCTGCTTTCTGTCTGACCACGGGAATCAACTCACATTACAAGAGGAGAAAATTAAACTGGACAGTGCTCAGCAATTTTGTCTGCAAAGGTTCTAGACCTTGGGCGGTTACCAAGGGCTGAGATACCTTGTTCTCAAGATACATTTCTAAGAAAATGTATGCAGTTTCTTCTGGGAACTGCCTCAGTTAAGAATCTTTGAGAGAGAAGTGATAGAAATTTAACTTAAATTGGTCTAGGGGATGCGGTTCTTAACCTCTGAGGGTGGTGGCAGGGCATTGGCTTCATCCAGCCTGTCTGGTTTGAAGGCTCAGGGTCACCAATTAAAGGACTGGCTTTGGCTTCAGGGGAAAAAGCCATATCGGGGAGCCCCTGGAGAGATGCTCCACGGCCCAAGAAGCTGACCTCACTGGGTCAGGAGCTGACCCTGGACAAGCTTGTGCCCTGTCTCTAGGTGGGAGAGTCTGTTCCCAGACCTGGTACTCCCTGATGAAACAAACGTCTCCTCATGTCTAGACTGGCTGGGATAGAGAGCATTAATGAGCTGAAGAAATGGCAACCCACTCCAGTACTCTTGCCTGGAAAATCCCATGGACAGAGGAGCCTGGTAGGTTACAGTCCATGGGGTCACAAAAAATCGGACACGACTGAACGACTTCACTCTTTTTCACTTTTTTAAATGAGCTGACCCCAAGAGCTCACTCCTCCAGTACTCTTTCAGGAGGGGAATTCCTAGGGGGTGCAGCTCAGCCCAGTAAACTGGGGCTTCTTTACTCTAAAATATTAGTCCCATGTTGTCTGACACTCAGAATTAACTGGACGTCCTATATCAATCTGGCAACAGGACACACGGAGAGGAGGGTGGGGCTTGGGGGCTGCTGTCTTACCCAGGTTCTTCTGTCTGCAGATAGTGGATGTGGGAATCAAGACAAAGGGGAGTTCTCCAATTTTCATTAGCATCCCCACCTGGTTCCACCTCACTGTTCTTGGATATCCACCGCCGGCCTTCACTGTGAGGGTCTCCAGCTGCCTGTCCTCAAGAGCGCTGACATCCTGGGTCTGACCACCTCACCACCATCTGGGGCGAGACAGTGCAGCCCTTGGCTAAGAGGGTGGAGAGGATTCTGCTGCACGACAGCACTGACCCCCAGCCCAGGGGGCTAACTACAGGACCGGACCTCTGCAGCTGCAGCAGGCCAGCGTGCCTCCCAGCTCGTGGCCATCATCGGTCAATCAGCAGGCTCCTTGCACCCCACCCCTCCTCCAGTATCAGGAGAAAGAGCACAGGCTCACAAGCCCCCTTCCCACCCCCATACCATCAACCCTGCCTGGTCATTGAGCCTCCAGCTCTGTGCAAGCCGCATCCCCTTGGGGCCTCAGTCTCCTCATCCACCCTTCAGAGGTGGGGCAGAGGGATGGGCAAGATTCCAGCACCCTTGGTGTCAAGAGCTGTGCCACCTCAGGAAAGTCACAGACTTCTCTGCACTGCTGTTTTCCCATCCATGAAATAGGAACAGTGTGGTCTTGTGGGAGGATTAAGGGGCTTCCATGGCAGTTCAGTGGTTAAAAAATACACCTGTAATGCAAGAGATGCAGGAGACACAGGTTCCATCCCTGAATCGGGAAGATCCCCTGGAGGGGGAAATGGCAACACTCTCCAGTATTCTTGCCTGGAGAATCCCATGAACAGAGGAGCCTGGCAGGCCACAGTCCATGGGGCCAAAATGAGTCGGACACGACTGAAGGGACTGAAGATAAAAGGAGAATGCCAAGCGGATACAATCTTTCAGAAACCTTGGCTGCTGGGCTGGCTGTTTTCCAATCCCTGCGCTCTGCGTTTCCCCACAGTGCCATCTTAGACAACGGTTTTTGGAACTTCCATCCTGTCCTTGCAGGAAAGACCATGGAATCTTTCCCTAGAGATCTTTCATGTTATGACTAAACATTGTCAAACATTTATCATACTAACTGTGTTTGGATTATGTTAGGCTCTTGGTCTTGAGTGGTCCTTTAGCGAGTGAGCATTCTCTAAAATTCCCATAGTCAAACAGCTTAGTTTCTTCTTGGAACTTGGTGCCCTTTCTGCTCGGCATCAGATCAAGGTAGAGTTTGCTTTTCCTGCACATTTAGTTCATCGTCACCTTCTTGCTTGGGGCAGAGTTCCACTCCCACTAGGGAGAGAAAGCATCTTAGGTAAGAGCGGGATAAAGAACAGAACAGAATTTAAGTTCATCCTTCCTTTAAAATCCAGCCCAGGTCAGGTCACAGGGGCTTCCTTGTTGGCTCAGATAGTAAAGAATTGACCAGCAACGCAGGGGACCTGGATTTGATCCCTGAGTTGGGAAGATCCCCTGGAGAAGGGAATGGCTATCCACTCCAGTTTTCTTGCCTGGAAAATCCCACCAACAGAGGAGCCTGGAGGGCTACAGTCCATGGGGTTGCAGAGTTGGACATGACTGGGTGACTAATACACACACACACACACACACATCAGGTCAGGTCAGTCCCAAAGAACCAGGAGCTGTTGCTGCTGCCACTGCAGGGAAATTCTAAGCACCCCCTCCCTCCAGCTCTCTTCCTCCTCCTCCTTTCCCCAGTGCATCTCCACCCTTGCCCTGGAAAATGCAGCCACTGGTCCCTCTCCTCATTTTACAGATGGGAAGACAGAGGCCCAGAAAGACAAAAGTCCCTGTCCAGGGTCACACAGGAAGGCAGTGATTCAACTGATTCAACCATGAGATGGACATGAGGCCAGTATCTGCCCTGCAGGGAGGCTGTAGGAACCCATGGACCAGTCTATACAAAGGAAACATCATCCCGGGTGACACCCACACTCTTGGTGTACTGAAGGCTTTCTAGGGCCAGTTGCTTTTTATTTTGAACTAACTTCCAACCTATAAGGAAGTTCCAAAAATAACTGAGAGAAGTTCCATATACCCCTTACTCAGATAAAACCATTCTTTAATGTTTTGCCACATTTGTTTTTTCACTCTAGGATTAGGTAAAATAGGATGACTAACACACAGGCAACCAAAGAAAAAAAATAGATAAACTAGACTTCATCAAAATTTTAAATTTTTGTGCATCAAAGGCACTATCAAGAACATGAAGACAGCCCATATTTGAAAATAATTGTGGATTACATATTTAAATGTCCAGAATACATTTTAAAAACTCTTAAAATACAGCAACAAAAACACTAATAACCCATTTTTCAAATGGGCAAAGGATTTGAATACATTTTTCTGCAAAGAAGATGTACAAATGGCCAATAAACACATGAAAAGTTGCTCAGTGTCATTAGCCATTAAGAAAATGCAAATCAAATCCACAGTGAGATGTCACTTCATACACTAAGGTGGCTCTAATTTTTTTTTTTTTAAAGGAAGATAGTATGGGTTGACAAGGATGTGCAGAAATTAGAACTCTTATATGTGGCTAGTGGGAATGGAAAATGATGCAGCTCTTTTGGAAAGCACTTTGGTGGTTTCTCAAAAGTTTAATAAAGAGTTATCATGTGATAAATGCTATATTGTTTAATATAAAGTTACCACATGGGAAACTCTATACCATTTTTTGGGAGGGGCTCAAAAGGTAAAGTAAGAGAGCTAAACAGCAGGCATGTGAGGGTGTTTTGGCTAACACAGTCTTTCCCCCAGAGTCATTCCCTAGCCTTGGTCTTGCCTCCCAAATTCCAGCCAGACAAGTGGAATCAGAATCTAAATGAACACCAGAGTATCACCCAGATTTCAAGTTCCCTTAAGAAAGAGGCTGATTAAGAGGAATGGAGAGGATCAGAGAAGTTAAATTCTACCAACAGCTGTAAACCATTTAATATAGAATTACCACGTGATAAATGCTACATTGTTTAGTGTAGAATTACCACATGATAAACTCTATACTGTTTAATATAAAGATACTATATGATAAACTTTATACCACTTAATAAAGAGTTATCATGTGACCCCGTAAATCTACTCCAATCAATACACTCTGGAAAAATGAAAATATGTCCACACAAAAATGTGTATACAAATGTTTATATTATAGCAGCTTTATTTATCGTAACTAAAGAGTGGAAGCAAGTCACATGTCCATCAACTGATGAATGGATAAACAGACATAGCCTAGCCATACAATGGGATATTGTTTAGCCATAAAAGAACAATGATGATTCTTGCTACAATATAAATGAACCTTGGAAATAATCACACTAAATGAAAGAAGCAGAAACAAAAGACCATGTATTATGTGATTCAGTTTCTATGAAATGTTCAGAATAGGCAAATCCATGGAGACAGGGAGGAGATTAGTGGTTGCCAGAGACTGGAAGGAGAGGAGCAATGGGGACTAGCTGCTAATAGGTATAGCGTTTCTTTCCAGGGTGATGAAAATGTTCTGGAACTAGTTGTGACGGCTGCACATCTTTGTGAATATTCTCAATGTGTGGTTAAAAGATGGGGTGTGAATTGTATCAGTAAAAACATGTGAAGTTGCCCTTAATTTTCTATATTCTGAAACAATGCAACAGTGGGATTATCTTGACTCTAAAGCTGAGGTAGGATTTCCCCCATGAAATCATATGGGACTGGGTTTTTTCTGTTGTTGTTTTTTGTTTGTTTGTTTTTGGTGTTTTGGTCTTTTTGCAGGAGTAGTTTTCTGCCTCTTCTATGGAAATAGGTTTATTTATAAGTTCATTCTACCTCAGTCACACTGATTTTAGAAAACCACATTCCTTAATAATTTATCTATTTCATCTAGGTTTTCATATTAATGTGTATTGAAATGTACAAAGTAGTGTCTTTTGACATTTAAACTTTCTCTCTGTTGATAGGTACTATTCTTCCAATCATACCCCCAATATTTTGTAGTTTTTGCTCTGCAAATAAATATATTAAATGCTCACCATCAACCTTTTAACCTAGGTTTCCCCAATTGCCTCTTCGTTGGATCAAGCTCATCATCTAGTTTTGTTGTTGTTTAATCATTAAGTCATGTCCAACTCTTTTGCAACCCCATGGACTAAGCCCTCCAGGCTCCTCTGTCCACGGGATTTCCCAGGCAAGAAGACTGGAGTGGGTTGCCATTCCCTTCTCCGGGGGATTTTCCTAACCCAGGGATCAGACCCACATCTGCAGTGCCTGCCTGCATCTGCAGGCATATTCTTTACCACTGAGCCACCAGGAAAGCCCCCAGGACAGAGAGTTCATAAAAAACACGATTACAGGCACATTCCAGGCTGACTGTGCTGTCCTGACTATTGCTGCTGGTGTTGGTGAATTTAAAGCAGGTGTTTCTGAGAACGGGCAGACCCATGGGCATGCCCTTCTAGCTTACACACTGGGTGTGAAACAGCTAATCGTTGGAGGCAATGAATGGATTCCACTGTGCCACCCTACAGCCAGGAGATTTCTCTGAAAGGATGCCTGAGAACTATATTCTTTGAGATCTTCAACCTTTGATACTTGAAGGACAATTTAACTAGATAGAAAGTTTTTACTTCACACTCTATTTCCTTGGCGCTTCCCTGGTAGCTGAGACGGTAAAGCATCTGCCTACAATGCAGGAGACCTGGGTTCAATCCCTTGGTCAGGAAGATCCCCTGGAAGAGGGAATGGCAACCCACTCCAGTATTCTTGCCTGGAGAATTTCATAGACAGAGGAACCTGGCAAGCTATAGTCCATGGGGTCTCAAAGAGTCAGGCACGACTGAGCAACTAGCACTAACACACTTATTTCCTTAGTCTCTTGAAAATGTTGCTCTGTCTGTTGTTGCCTTGCTTTGTATGTTGCTCTTGGAATGTCTGATCATGGCCTAATTTATTATCCTCATAAAATAATTCAGTATATTCTTTTAGCCTGGGTGACCTGATCACATTTTCTAATAATTTTTATCAGTGTATGTCTTGGAGTTGATAGCCTCAGGTCAATTCCTCCATTTTCTGGGAATTTGTATATTTTTTAAAAAAATCTTTGTATTTTATATTGGAGTATTGCCAATTAACAAAGATGTGACAATTTCAGGTGGACAGCAAGGGGACTCAGCCATACATGTACATGTGTCCATTCTTCTCCAAACTCTCTTCCCATCCAGGTTGCTATATAACACTGAGCAGAGTTCCCTGTGCTATACAATAGGACCTTGTTGGTTATTCCCTTTAAATACAGCAGTATGCACGTGTCCATCCCAAACTTCTTAAGTATCCGTTCCCCCCATCTTCCTCCCCAGCAACCATAAGTTCACCCTCTAAGTCTGTGAGTCTGTTTCTGTTTTGTAAATAAGTTCATTTGTATTATTTCTTTTTAGATTTCACATATAAGGATGATGTTTCTCCTTCACTGTCTGACTTACTTCACTCAGCATGACAGTCTCTGAAGTCCATCCATCTTGCTGCAAATGGCATTATTTCATTCTTTTTAATGGCTGAGTAGTCCATGGGGTCGATAAGAGTCAGACATGACTGAGTGACTTCACTTTCACTTTTCACTTTCATGCCTTGGAGAAGGAACTGGCAACCCACTCCAGTGTTCTTGCCTGGAGAATCCCAGGGACAGGGGAGCCTGGTGGGCCGCCATCTCTGGGGTCGCACAGAGTTGGACACAGCTGCAGCGACTTCGCAGCAGCAGCAGCATAATCCACTGTGTGTATGTGCCACTTCTTTATCCTTTTCTCTGTTGATGGGCATTTACTCGCTTCCATGTCTTGGCTGTCATAAACAGTGCTTGTGTACAGGACATAGTATTCCATGTCTACTCTTTCATAAACAGCCCCTGTTCTAAAACCTCCTTGAATTATTCTAAGTCTGCTTCTTTCTGCTTCCACCGTCACCAATACCTTTTATCATCACTGTCATGACCATCACATAATGTTTTTGACCTTGAGTGTTTATTCCTCCTGGTTATGGCTGCTGTGTCTGCTCTTCAGACAAGTCCCATGGTTTGTCCAGGTTCTGTCTGGTTGAGATGAACCCTCTGTGTGAGGGAGAGGAAGGCACCCCAGGCCTGAAAATGAGACAGCAGAAGGCAGGACAGTCACAAGGCCCTGCTGCCAGGGACTTATCTTAAGGCAGCCTCTGGCCTGACACCTGCTCTCAGCCACCATCTCCCACTAGGTTTTTAGGATCTGAAGGTGGGAGGGCGACAGGTAACACACATGCCTTGTACCGAGCTCTCCTCCCTGGCCTGGCAGGCTCTGGCCAGCGTCCCCCAGGAAACCACACCCTCTTCCTGATTGGATGGGGCCGCAGAGGGCTTGGAGGCTCTAGATGGCCGCAGGTCAGGAGTGACTGGCCAGTCTCCAGTTCTGCCCAGGACAGAACAACCTCAGCAGCCTGCTTCCTGCCAGGGGTGGGGAGGGCAGGCCAGGCCATTCGGACATGAGGAGCCATGTGCTCTCTTTTTATAGCACCTACATTTGAACTGGGCAAGGTTCTAACTCATTCATTCAACAAACATTCATGGAATGCTTACTCTCATCAAGGTGTTCAGGGTATAGCAGTGAACAAAACAGACAAAGCCCTATATTTGGGAAGCTTATGTTCTAATAGCAGGAGATAGACCCATAAGATGAAGTAACTAAAATATATAGTATACTGTGTGTGTGCTCAGTTGTTCAGTCATGTCCAACTCTTTGTGACCCCATGGACTATATAGCTCACCAGGCTCCTCTGTCCATGGGAGTCTCCCAGCAAGAACACTGGAGTGAGTTACCATTTCCTCCTCTGGGAGATCTTCCTGACCCAGGGGTCAAACCCACGTCTCCTACAATGGCAGGTAGAATCTTTACCGCTATCACCACCTGGGAAGCCCCATTTAATATTTCAGAAAGTGATCACTCTAAAATAAAGCAGAGAAGGAAAATAAAGCAGAGAAGAGGGAGGGCTGTGTTAGCGGTTGTTGAGTTGTTGGCAGGAAGCTCAGGAAGCACTCACCAGGGAGGTGATATTGGAGCAAAGATTTGAAGGAGGTAAGGAGGTTGCCTCAATGGTTTTAGGGGAAGAGGGAGCCAGGCAACACTACAGTGTGTTGCAACATGCAAGAATGGCAAAGAGGTCAGCATTAGGGAGTGGAGTGAGTGAGACGAGAGAGAGAGGAAATGGGATCAGAGAGGGGGTGAGGGCTGAACAGAGCAGAGCCTTCTGGTTCAGGCTTGGGCTAACTTTACTCCAAGTAAGATGGGGCCATCAGAGTTTAAGGCCAAAGGTGGATATGATCTGATTCATGACCTAACACTCAGCGTGTCCATGTCTGGTCTGAAGAGCTGGCCCCAAGGACTCTTCTGCTTCTTCTCCATCCTCCTCAGAGTTCTGGGTCTCAGCCCCATGGGGCCCCTCCCCCAAGCTTCTAAGTTTTAACCAATTCCAGGGGGGCAAAGTTTCTTCTTTTGGTATCTCCCTCCTTGACACCTAGTTTTAACCAATGCTGGGGGCACAGCTTCTTCATTCAGTGTCTCCCTCCTTGACATATAGAGTTCTCATGATTTTTCAGGTTTTCAAGGCTAATTAACAATTTTAGGGGCTTCCCTGGAAGTCCAGTGGTTAAGACTCCACACTTCCGCTGCAGAGGCCAATGGATTTGATCCCTGGTAGGACTTCCCTGGTGGCTCAGACGGTAAAGCATCTGCTTACAATGCGGGAGACTCGGCTTCAATCCCTGGGTCAGGAAGATCTCCTGGAGAAGGAAATGGCAACCCACTCCAGTATTCTTGCCTGGAAAATCCCATGGACAGAAGAGCCTGGTAGGCTACAGTCGCAAAGAATCGGGCACAACTGAGCGACTTCACTTCACTCACTTAACTGGGGAACTAAGATACCAAATGACACACATATAATTATATATAATATTCATTTCTTATATAATTTTAATATACTTCTCTATGTTGCTAAAGCCACCAGGGCTTCCCTAGTGGCTCAGAAGGTAAAGAATCCGCCTACAATGAGGGAAACCTAGGTTCAATCCCTGGGTCGGGAAGATCCTGGAGAAGGCTATGGCAACCCACTCCAGTATTCTTGCCTGGAGAATTCCATGGACAGAGGAGCCTGATGGACGACAGTCCATAGCGTCGCAGAGTCAAACACAACTGAGCGACTAAGCACAGCATGTTGCTAAAGGGCTGTCATATTTATCCTTTTAAATGGCTATTTTATAGCTCACTGAATTTAATATTCTTAATATAATTAACTGTTCTAATTTGATAGTGCCTAGATTTTTCTTATTACTTTAATTAATGCTACTATAAAAATCTTTAACTATGTAGACTTTTTGTCCTTTTAGATCAATTTTCCTCAGCCTCAGCCCTATAGACAATTTAGGGTCAGACAATCTTCTGTTGGGGTCAGGGGGCTGTCCTGTGTTTTGCAGGGTAGTTGACAGCATTCTGGGTCTCTAGCTCCTTACCCAAATTGTGACCAAAAGTATCTCCAGACATTGCAAAAATGCACCTGAATGAGAGCCATGGTCTTAGATACTTTACTCAAGATAAACTCCCAAGGGGACTTCCCTGATGGTCCAGTGGTTAAGACTCTGCTCTTTCACTGCAGGGGGCTCGGGTACAATCCCTGGTAGGTGAATGAAGATCCCGCATGCTGTGTGGTGTGGCCAAAAACATTAAATATATAAAATAACAAATGCCCAAGAATGAGATTCACTGATAGAGGCTACGAGTCTGTTCATGGGTCTCGATGCCAACCAGTGGCCAACCATCCAAGGATGGCAGCAGTTCACAGCCTCATCACAAGGGTCAGGAGAAGGGGATGAAGGATCCTCGTGGATGCCTATGAAAGGGCAGACCTCACCAAGACTGCCTGCCCACTGCTCCTCACACACTTGCAGGGGGCGCCTTTCACAGGGCAGCCCCTGGGAGGTGTCCTAGACTGACGTCATTCATTTGGAGTACAATGCATGATGTGAACGCAGAGCCTCTAGTTCACAGTCAAGAGGAAGCACACGGTGGCTTAGATCCTGCAGGTTCTCTGCAAACAGAGCAGAGGAGGGCGGGAAGGAGCAGAGAACAGAGAGAGGGCACGGGAGAGGGGAGGGAGCCAGCCCCGCCTGGAGGGCGACACTCATGAATGGTGGAGTGGGGGACACACGTGAGGACGGGCGCATGAATGGCTGGCCCAGAACGTCCACATGAGGGATATTAATAGAGCCGTTCCAGGAGAGGACACCCTGTGCTGGACACGGTCAGACACAGGAGCAGGCCCGGGTGTGCGGGAACCAGGCCCCGTGAGAGTCCCACCATGGGAAGTGGGGGAGGTGCTGGCAGGGTTCTGATGTCACCCTGGTTGGCTCTTTCCCCTGACACTTCTCCCCAGGGAAGGCAGCCACCCCTACAAAGGCTAGCCACATCCTCCTTGATGGCCTGGACCTGGAGCTGTGCTCCCCCATTTGAATGGCTGTGTGGAGTGATGAGAAGGACTGGAAAGTAACTAGGTGTGACTGGAAAATCAGAAAGGGGCATTGTACTGGGCTGAGCTGCGTCCCCTAAAACACACCACCCAGAACCTCAGAATGCAACCTTATTTGGAAATAGGATCTTCGCCAATGTCATTAGCTAAGATAAGATCATACTGGAACAGGAAGGGCCTTAAATCCAACATGACTGGTGTCCTTATAAAAAGAGGAGTCAAGGACTTCCCTGGTGGTCCAGTACTTGAGAATCTGCCTTTCAGTGCAGGGGACTTGGGTTCAATCCCTGGTCAGGGAACTAAGATTCTACAAACTTCAGGACTTACAGGCACAGGAACTACTGAGACCATGCACTCTGGAGCCCATAGAGAGAAGTCTGCACCACAACAAAAATCCCGCCTGCCATAACTAAGACCCAATGCAGCCAAAACTAAATACATAAATAAATGAAGAGGAGACACACAGACACAGACAGACATGTAAGGAGAAAGCCATATAAAATCAGAGTCAGAGATTACAGCCACATGTCTGCAAGCCAAGGAACACCAAGGAATTCGTGAAACCACCAGAAACTGGAAGATGCAAGGAAGGATCCTTACCTTGAGCCTTTGAAGAGAGCATGGCTCTGCCAACACCTTGGTCTCCGACTTCCAGCTTTTAGAACTGTGATAGCATGAATCTCTCTTGTTTTAAGCCACCCAGTTTGTGGTGCTTTGTTGCAGCATCCTCAAGAAAAGACAGGCACATCTAGTATTTGCAAAGAATCTTTGATCTGAACTTCTATATCCTTTTGTTTATGCCTTAGGTCTCTGGGGGACTTAGCCTTTATGGGGCAACACAGTAAAGAAAGGCAGAGTTTGGGGTCCAGGAGTCAGCCTGTTGGCATTCAGATTTCAGTCCCTCCTCTCCCTAGTGTGACAGATTGAACCGTCAAAGAGGGCTGCAGGATCTCCCACCCTCCATGCTTTTCCTACAATGGGACTTGACTCTCCTCCCATTGAAAAGGGGGTCCATGTTCCCTCCTCTTGAATCTGGATAAGCTGGTGAATAAGGCAGAAGTAAAGCCCTGTGACTTCTCTGGCTGGATCATAAAAGGTGGAGGCACTTCTGTTTAGCTTGCCCAGCGGAACACTTGCACTGAAGTCCTGAGCTGTCGTGTAAAGAGTCCAACAGCCTCGAGACTGCCATGCTGTAAGGAAGCCCAAGCTAACCCACCTGTCCTGAGGCCACATGGAGATGGATGTTCCCCACCTATACCTGCTCCGCCACCATCTGACTTCTGGGAGAAAAGACCTTTAACTAGCCCTCCTCATATTCCTGACCCACAGAAATTGCAAGAGAGAAGAAAACATTTTTTAAGCCCCCAAGTTTCAGGGTGATTTGTCATGCAGCAATTGATAACCAGAGGCTAACTTTCACTTTGCACTTTCATGCTTTGGAGAAGGAAATGGCAACCCACTCCAGTGTTCTTGCCTGGAGAATCCCAGGGACAGAGGCGACTGTTGGGCTGCCGTCTATGGGGTCGCAGAGTCGGACATGACTGATGTGACTTAGCAGCAGCAGCAGCAGCAGCAGCAGCAGCAGCTGTATTCCAGGGAAAGCTACTGCAGCCTCTCTTTGCCTATTGATAATACTACCTGACTCATGAGGCAGTGGAACAATTAAATGAAATATGTAGAGTGCTTATCACAGGGCCTGGCACAAAGTTAAGTACTCAACACAAATTAGCAATTTTGCCCATTATTATTATGATTACTATATAGAACTGCTTTGTATACAGTTACTGTATATACTTTCCACCAAGAAACCAGTTGTGCAGAGAAAGACAAGCATCACATGATATATGTGGAGTCTTTTTTAAAATGGTATAAATGAAGCTATTTACAAAACAGAAACAAATTCACAGATGTAGAAAACAGACTCATGGTTACCAGGGACTGAGGTGAAGTGAAAGTCGCTCAGTCATGTCCCGACTCTTTGCGACCCCATGGACTATACTGGGGTGTAGTCAAACCCAAGACTCCCACATTGCAGGCGGATTCTTTACCAGCTGAGCCACAAGGGAAGATAAATTGGGAGACTGAGACTGACACATACATACTACTATATATAAAATAGGAATTCTCAGGTGGTGCTATTGGTAAAGAACCTGCCTGCCAATGCCGAGTATGTAAGAGACGAAAGTTCAATCTCTGAACTGGGAAGATCTCCTGGAGAAGGGAATGGCAACTCACTCCAGTATTCTTGGGTGGTGAATCCCATGGATAGAGGAACCTGGTGGGCTACAGTCCATATGGTCGCAAAAAGTCAGACACAACTGAAATGACTTAGCATGCACGTATGCACATATATAAATTAGATAACTGGTAAGAACCTACTGTAGAGCACAGGGAACTCTGCTCAATACTTGTAATGATCTATATGGGAAAAGAATCTAAAAAAGAGTGGATATATGTGTATGTATAACTGATTCACTATGTTGTACAGCAGAAACTAACAACATTGTAAATCACTATACTTCAATAAAAATTAATAAAAAAAAATCAGTTGTACCTATTCTGGGGAGCAGGAACTGATCTTCCAGCTCCAGTTAAGCCTGCAGACATTGCAGCCCCTGTTGACATCCTGGCGGTGACCGCAGGAGAGATGGGCCAGAACCACCCAGATTCCTGATCCACAGAACCTGTGGGATTATAAATGTTTATTTTTCAAGTCATTGCATGCATGCTTAGTTGCTTCAGTCATGTCTGATTTCTTTGTGACCCTATGGACTGTAGCCCACCAGGATCCTCCATTAGGGTTCATTGTTATGCAGCAGTAGATAACTAATACAGGTACGTATTGCTCTATTTTATAGATGAGGAAAGTATGGCATTCATTCACCCCTCCAACAACTACATATTGGGTGTCTACTATATGCCAAGCACTGTCTAACTTCTGGGACCTAACAGATAACAAGGAATACATAGCTCCCCTCCTCACCTAACATAGGACACATGCAGGTTAAGTAATGTAGTCTCAAGTCACAGTGAAATGACACAACCAGGATTCAACTTCAGTCTACCTGTCTCTAATTCTCTGACCCCAACACCCAGGGCTTTCCTCACCCCACAGATTAATTTCTTGGGGTCTGATGAGCTCATCTCCCACTGCCCAGCCCCTAGAGTAGTCTAGAGAGAGACATCCCAGTGGAGGTACAGATCTATGCGGGGTGCAACTGGTGAAGAGGGCGGGTGGTGTGCCCTCCCTTGCCCCCTACTCTCAGAGCTCTGCTGGGTGCTGGCAAGTCAGGCACTTGGGCCCCAGAAGAAACTCTGGGGAGGGGAAGAGAGTGGCAGGAATGTCCCCAGGTTGGAGCACTCAGGGAATAAAACCAACCAACTATGATGTCCCTTCTCGGCAATCAACTTACTAAGATCATTTTTTTACATGGGGGCGAGGTAGTGTTTGGATAGACTCCCACACCTTTTAAAGATCATTTAAAATACTCTTTGTTCATGGCCAACAACAGATGATGCCTTCTCTCGGGGTCCTCTGGTCTGTTTCAATCTGTCTGGCTTGGAGGTGAGGCTCATAATCTTTTCTTCTAGAACCACACAGTTCCCACGTCTTCACCCCATCACCAGCATTGAACTAAATCTCCGTCTTCAGCGGTGTCTGCTTGTGTGAGAGTCGGGTAGGACCCACCCCTGGCTGAGTGGGTTTAAGTTTCACTGGACTCCTGATCTGCCGTGTGTGTGAGCAGTCCAACAGCCCTGAGACTGCCAGGCTGTCAGGAAGCCCAGACCAGCCTGATACCAGTCAGGGTTCTTGACCTTCCCCAGTCAATAGAAACTGATAAGAAGCCAGACAAGAAATGCAGGCAAGGCTTTACTGGTTCTTGCTGCAGCAGGGGGACACAAAAACAGGTAACAGGTCCCCTTGCTCATTCCCCAAAGTGAGGAGAGCTGGTTCCTTATATAGGGTAAGGTAGGGATATGTTTAAAGAGCTTCTTGACCAGGGTGAAAGAGGAGAGTGAAAAAAGCTGACTTGAAACTCAACATTCAGAAAACTAAGATCATGGCATCCGGTCCCATGACTTCATGGCAAATAGAAGAGGAAAAAGTAGAAGCAGTGAGGTTTTATGTTCTTGGGCTCTAAAATCACTGAGGACGGTGATTATGGCCATTAAATTAAAAGACGCTTGCTCCTTAGAAGGTAAGCTATGACAAACCTAGAAAGTGAAAGTGAAGGTGTTAGTCTCTCAGTTGTGTCCAACTCTTTGCAATCCCATGGGCTATAGCCTACCAGGCCCCTCTGTCCATGGGATTCTCCAGGCAAAAATACTGGAATGGATAGCCATTTCCTTCTCCAGAGGATCCTCCCAACCCAGAGATCGAACCCAGGTCTTCTTCAATGCGGGAGATTCTTTAGGACAAACATAGACAGCATATTAAAAAGCAGAGACATCACTTCACCCACAAAGGTTGCTATAATCAAAGCTCTGATTTTTCCCAGTGGTCATGTTCTAATGTGAGAGTTGGACCATAAAGAAGGCTGAGCACTGAAGAATTGATACTTTTGAATTGTGATGCTAGAGATTTTCAAGAGTCCCTTGGACTGCAAGGAGATCAAACCAGTCAATCCTAAAGTCATCCTGAATATTCATTGGCAGGACTGATGATGAAGCTGAAGCTCCAATACTTTGGCCACCTGATGTGAAAAGCCAGCTCACTGGAAAAGACCCTGATGCTGGGAAAGATTGAAGGCAAAAGGAGAAGGGAGGGGCAGAGGATGAGATGGTTAGATAGCGTCACTGACTCAATGGACATGAATGAGAGCAAACTCCAGGAGATAGCGGTAGACAGAGGAGCCTGGCATGCTGTGGTCCACGGGCTCGCAAAAAGCTGGATACGACTTAACAACTGAACAACAACGACAGGGATGTGTCTAAGGGTGGGGCTGGAGGGGTAGCTTAGGTGGTCTGCCCACCTCTTTGGTGATGTGTGCAGCGGGCATGCACAGCACCCTGCTTTTGCTCCCAACACCCTTTTTTTTTGCTCCCAGCTCTTCAGAAGTGGCAGTCGAAACTTTTTTGGTTCATTTTGTATCTTGTTGTCCATAATTTGCCGCCAACTGATTAGGCACACAGTTGTTTTTAGTCCCTTACAATTTGTTTGTATTTTGTTGCTCCAGGAGAGTTTGTCCACGTGCAACCATGCAGCAAAGGGTCCCAGATCCCAGCTTGTCTCAAGCCCACCTGGAAAAGCCCTGAGCCCACCTGAAGAGCGAGAAATACCCCTAGCTTAGCCCCTGTTGCTAAGACAGCTCAGCTTCTGTAGGCCTTAAAAACAAACAAACAAGAATGAAGTGGACTTTTAAAAATTATCCATTTTTCATCCTCTTGTTTAAACAGAGAAAGAACCGAGGCCCAGAGAGGGGAAGCTAGTGTCCAGGACATAGAGCCAGCTTCCTGCTTCTGTTCCCCGCTTACCTCCTGTGCTCAGGCACACGCCCCAGGAGCCTTGAGAGCCCCGTGGACTAGTTAACATTGACTGAGCACATTCTGGGGCCCTGTGACCATGGGATGCATCTCACTTATGGGAGGAGAAAGTGAGCAGAGCCCGGCTCTGCAGGGCAGATGAGGGGTGGGAGAAGGAGTTCAGATTTCATTCCTAGTGCATCATCTTCCCCACTTCTTCCCTCGTTCACTTCCTCCCATCTCTCTCTAATGGGCCCCAATTACACCCCACCCGTTTTTAAATAATTCAACTTGTTTCCGTAAAGAGCCATCAGCTTTGAAATTGTACACACATTTTTAAGTCTGTGAAGGCAAGAAAAGTGGGGAACAAAGCAAGCCTCTCTCATCATCTCTTTCTTTCCCTCCTTCTCCGCCCCATCCTCTCCTCTACTGTCCCGGCAGCGTGCACCTCCCGCCCTGTAGCGGGAAGCCAGGATTCTGAGCAGAAGTTGTGCTCTACCGCCGGCCAGGCTCCTGGCTGTCAGCACCCATGGCCAGCAGGATTGTTGCAAACCCTGTCACTCTAACGGCTGATAAAGACCCACAAACCGCTCGCCTGCAGCCTGGGCTCCTGGTCCTGATAAGTTGGGCCTGTCAGCACCGCGTCCACACCTTCTCCTGGCTCAGCGTCCCCAGGCCCATCCCTGCTCTGGACTTCCTGTTGCCTGTTTACAGCCAAGCCCTGGCCACCGTGCCTAGGCCAGGCCACAATCACCTTGAGATGACCCTAGGGAGCCAGGCTTGCAGCAGCAGTTTGGGAAGGACAATTTGCTCCGGATATGGAGGGGTCCAACTGTGATGGACACTTTCTGCCCCGAGTACTGTTCAGGCCCCTATTTCCAGACTGGGCCATGTGGGATTCTGACTGTCTGAGGCAGTTCAGCACCCTCCTAGCCCTTCCTAAGGCAGCCAGCTAGACCAGGGCTATGATCTTGACCCCAGGAAGACTTGACCACAGCTTCCCTGGTGGCTCAGCTGGTAAAGAATCCACCTGCAATGCAGAAGAACTGGGTTTGATTCCTGGGTTGGGAAGATCCCCTGGAGAAGGGAACAGCTACCCACTCCAGCATTCTGGCCTGGAGAATTCCACAGACTATATAGTCCACGAGGTCGCAAAGAGTCGGACAAGACCGAGTGACTTCCACACACACACGAGACAGTACTGGTAGTTGTAACTATGCAAGAGTTACCATCTGCTTCTGGTGGGAAGAGGCCAGGGATGCTGTAAAGCACAGGACAGCCCTATGACAAAGAATTATCTGACCCCAGGCTTCCCTGGTGGCTCAGTGGTAAAGAATCCACCCTGTGATGCAGGAGACATGGGTTTGGTTCCTGATCCAGGAAGATCCCACATGCTGTGAAGCAACTAAGCCCGTGTGCCACAACTATTAAGCCTGTGCTCTAGAGCCTGGGAGCTGCAACTGCTGAGCCCATGTGCCACATCTACCAAAGCCCAGACGCCTAGAGCCTTTACTCAGCAGCAAGAAAAGCCACCACAATGAGAAACCATCGCATTGCAACTAGAGAGTAGCCCCCGCTCGCTGCAGCTAGAGAAAAGCCTGAGCAGCAAGGAAAACCCAGCACAGCCAAAAAAAGAAAGAATGACCTGGCCCCAATTGCCAACAGTGTCGAGACTGAGAAACCCTGAGCTGGACACCATAGAGGGCAAAGCCTGGAAGTGGGGTCTGCAAATGCCTCACCCACAGATGAAGAAGCCAAGCCCAGGCACTGCCTGGGAGCCAGGCAGAGCCCTGTCCTTAGGTACCAAATGACTTGGGACAAGCTAGACTAAGGCAGCATCTTCCCAAGACTGGCCCCACCAGGTCCTGTCCTTCCCTCAGCCATCATATTCAGGTACATCCTGACCTTGCAGCCTCTTATCAGAGCTCATCCTAGGAAGGACATAGGAAATAATAGCAGCTGTTTTCCTGAGCTCCAACTATGATGTGGGCACTGGGCCAGGCATTTTATTTCCTCTAATGTTTCTACAAGGGGCTTCCCTGGTGACTCAAATGGTAAAGAATCTACCTGCAATGTGAGAGACCTGGGTCCGGTCCCTGGGTCAGGAAGATGCCCTGAAGAAGGAAATGACTACCCACTCCAGTTTCTACACAGCAACTCCAGGAGGGAGGGGTTATTACCTACCATCCCCTTATAACAGACAAGGAAACTGAGGCTCAGAGCTGTTACCTGATTTACCCAAGGTCACTGTTATGGCCATATTGAAGTCCCAAACCCCAGTGCTTGAGAATTACCTTATTTGGAGGTAAGGTCTCTGTGGGTGCATGCTAGTCACTTCAGTCATGTCTGACTCTTTACTACCCCCATGGACTGTAGCCCGCCAGGCTCCTCTGTCCATGGGATTCTCCAGGCAAGAATACTAGAGGGGGTTGCCATTTCCTCCTCCAGGGGATCTTCCCAACCCGGAGGTCAGACCTGTGTGTCTTGTGTCTCCTGCATTGGCAGGTGGGTTCTCTACCACTAGGGAAGCCCCAGAGTCTCTGTAGAGGCGAGCAGATGTAAATAAGGTCTTTGAGGTGGGTCCTGACCCCATAAGATTGACCTCCTCATAGAAGGGGGAAATTTGGACAGAAATGTGCACACACGCAGACCTAAAGGCAGAGATCGGGGTGATGCACCTACACGTCGAGGAATGCCAAGATTGCCAGGAAACCGCCAACAGCCAGGGCGACACGAGAGATTCCCTCACAACCTGCTGACACTGTGATCTTGGGCTTCTGGCCTCCAAAACTGTGAGACAAGAGACTTCTGTTGCTTCAGCCACCAAGTCTGTGGTGTTTTGTACAATAGCCCTAATACAGTTACACAGCTGCTAGGCGTGGGCCCCTGGTGGAGCTCTGAACTGTCCAACTAAAGGCAGCCTCTGACCACGTTTCTACTATTCCTTCTGGGCCAGGTGCCCTAGCACCCAGCAGATCCTTTAAAGCAAGACTTTGGCTGACAAAGGCCCATCTAGTCAAGGCTATGGTTTTTCCAGTGGTCATGTACGGGTGTGAAAGTTGCACCATAAAGAAGACTGCGTGCCAAAGAATTCATGCTTTTGAACTATGGTGCTGGAGAAGACCCTTGAGAGGCCCTCAAGACCCTCCTTGGGGTCTGGTCCCTCCTTGGGGCAAGGAGATCAAATCAGTCAGTCCTAAAGGAAATCAATATTCCCTGAATATTCATTGGAAGGATTGGTGCTTCAGCATCAGCCACCTGATGTGAAGAGCCTACTCATTGGAAAAGACCCTGATGCTGGGAAAGATTGAAGGAAAAGCGAGAAGGGGGCAACAGTGGATGAGATGGTTAAATAGCATCACTGACTCAATGGACATGAATTTGAACAAACTCCAGAAGATAGTGGAGGACAGAGGAGCCTGGAGTGCTACAGTCATGGAGTTGCAAACAGCTGGACATGACTTAGCAACCAAATAACAACAACAAATTCTGATTATTACTGTGGTATGACTCTGTCTTATGGTCCCAGGAAGATGGAGGGTCGGGCTATTGACGATGATGAAATATCGTCTCCGGGCCCCCGTGCCCTGTTTCCCAGCACCCCATCATGCTTCTCAGAGGTGGGAAAAAGAGGACCTTGGAGATTCACCATTGGGATGCTGGGGCTCGCCCGGCAGACTTTCCTTCACACGGGTCCCTGAGGAAGTCACGTGGTTGATCACACGCAGAGCGTCAAGTGCTATCAGCAGCTCTGCCACGTTCCAGGGATTCTTCAGCCCTGTGTGGGACCCAGGGGAGTGTGCAGTCTGACGAGAGCCTGGGCTGCCATCACACAGCATGGCTTTGCACCCCACCCACCCCCCATGCAGAATAACCTACCCCCGTTTGGGCACATCATTCTCGAATCCTACATCCCAGCAAGTGCCCTTGCCAGGCCCAGGGCTGCTCCCTCCAGAACCTGCTGCCAGATGGAGCATGTTTGCCTCCTAGTAGGAGGGCAGGACAGCTCAGGATGGTCACCTCTAAGACGTCCTCCCAGCCTCCTGCTTCCGGGAGACAGATCAGGTCCTCCTCCATCCCTGGGACTCAGTAAACATCTGTCAACACCCACCACGATCCTGACACTGTTGTAAAGGAGCCCCCAAATGTCCCTGATTTCAGGGAATTTTTAGTCAAGAAAGAGAATGACCAATTCATTTCTTGTGGCCAGATCTCACAAATTTTCTGGCCAAAATCCAGAAATAAGTGATAGAAAAATAACCAAGGAGGGACTTCCTTAGTAGTCCAGTGGTTACAAATCTCCTTTGCCACGCAAGGGATGTGGGTTTGATCCCTGGTTAGGGAGCTAAGATCCCACATGCCGCAAAGCAACTACTGAGAACACACAGCACTCTGGAGCCCAGGTGCCGCACCTAGAGAGTCAGTGTGCTGCAACAGATAAATAAACATTAAGACAAAAAATGAAAAACAACCAAGAAGAACTCCCTATACCATAAAATCAAAACTAGAAACACAGACTGCGGGGAGGGGCTGGATTGGGTGAGGAGTGGCATGTGACCAGCCTTTTGTTTTCTTTAAGTTTATTGTTTGAGAAAAAGTAACACATGCTCACTGTGATAGGTAAGAAAATCGGGATAACTAGTGGGAACCTACTGTATGCACAAGGAGCCCAGCCTGGCACTCTGTGGTGACCTAGAGGGGTAGGATGGTGGGGGCAGGAGGGAGGGGACATATGTATGCCTATGGCTGATTCATGTTGTTGTATGGAAGAAGTAAATGTGTATGTGTGTTAGTCTCTCAGCTGTGTCTCCTTGCGACCCTATGAACTGGAGCCCACCTGACTCCTCTGTCCATAGAATTCTCCAGGCAAGAATACTGGAATGGGTTGCTATGCCCTCCTCCAGAGGATCTTTCTGACCCAGGGATTGAATCCATGCCTCTTACACCTACCTGCATTGGCTAGTGGGTTCTTTACCACTAGCGCCACCTGAGAAGCCCAAATTATTAAGCTATAGTCAGTTAGTAAATTAAATTACTGGGCTTCCCAGGTGGCACTAGTGGTAGAGAACCCGCCGCCAAAGCAGGAGATGTTAAGAGATGCAAGTTCAATCCTGAGTTGGGAAGATCCCCTGGAGGAGAGCATGGCAATCCACTCCAGTATTCTTGCCTAGAGAATCCCATGGACAGAGGAGTCTGGTGGGCTATAGTCCATAGAGTCACAAACAGTCAGACGTGACTGAAATGACTTAGCGCTTATAGACCTAACGGTATAATCATGCAACATAAAGTCCACACCAGGACGCTTTTGAGCATGGAGCTTGGTGGAGTTAAACCAGATGGTGGACGCTGACTGGACAGCCTGGACACCATGTCTTAGAAGGAGTCATGCGAGGGGGCCAGCTAAAGCTGAGTTGGACATAGACCAACAACCAAACACATCTTCCTGAGTGTTTCGTGTATTTCCAAGCAGGTGATGGGAGGCCCGAGGCTGGGAGACACCTCAGTTCAGGCTCTGAGCTCCCCCGAGCTCTGAGCCATCAGCCTTCACATCTGAGCGACTCCTGGGGTTCAGAGGGGACCAAGTTCCCAGGCTGTGGGGAAGACTCAAGCATCCCTCTCAAGATTGTCTCCTAGTTTTGCTTTGAAAATTCCAGCAGGACCCTGAGCAGTGATTCAAGCTCCATCTGCTTGTTTGTTCTGGTCTTAGAGATTCTCCAGAAATCCAGGCTACGGAGCAAGGACGGGCTAGGAAGGCCAGGTGGGCGGGCCGGTAGGAGACCAGCCACCCCTGTGAGTGAGCCCAGCAGAAGCTGCGCACTGCCCCACTCCAACTGCACCCTCCCCCACATCCCCTTTTGGCCTCCCTCATGGCCTCCATCCTCCTTTACCCGAGCAGCCAGTCTGCAGAGGGATATAACCAGTTCCCCAACTTCCAGGATCCTGCTGTCCATGAGCGACCAGGGCACTGCCCTCTCAGGTTCCGCATCAGCTCGACTACAGGTGTTTTGAGCACCTACTCTGCATTGGAATTTGGAATCACAGCAGCAGCAGCAGCGGCAGCAGCGGTTCTATAGCCCAGTTTACCTGGGCTTCCATCCCCGTGGGGACCACAGGCAACGGGCGTGATGAGTGTTAGCAAAGGAGAGAGGGTCACAGAGAGAAAGGAGCCTTGAGCTAGTGTCAGGCTTTTCTGAGGAAGTAACGTTGAAATGGAATGCTTGAGGCTTAGTGGGGCAAGGAGGAGAGATGAGCTGGTGGCAGGCCCCATGGAAGGAACTCAGGGAGTTGGAGAACGGGAAAGAGGCTGTGAGGTTGGGTATGGGGTTAGAGGTAGGTGGGGCTGGACCTTGTGGGCCTTCTAGACTGTATGCCAAGAAATGTGTGTGTGTGCTCCGTTGCTCAGTCTGACTCTTTGCAACCCCACAGACTGTAGCCCGCCAGGCTCTGCTGTCCAAGGGATTTTCCAGGCAAGAATACTGGAGTAGGTTCCTCCTCCAAGGGATCGCATCTCTTGTGTCTCCTGCATTGGCAGGCAGATTCTCTACTTCTACGCCACCTGGGATAGGGCAAGAACCACAAGCAATTGTTAAAGGAATTCAGACAGGTGTTGAGATAAGATCTAATCTGCCACCTTCCCTGCCCTAGAAAACAGCTTGGAACAAGAGCAAATGCAGGTGACAAAGTCCTGTATCCCAGGCCAGGGCACTGGGGAGGGGGTGAGAGAAGCCATCTCATAGCCTGGGGCCCACTAGAATCCACCCCTGGCTTGTTTAGCAGCCATATCACCTAGGGTTGGAGTGAAGCCTCAGGACCGAGGGAGGAGACAAGGAAAGAAAGCTCAGAGTATGGGCTTCCCTGACCTGCAGGCCCAGGCCCTGCATTGGCTCATACTCCCAGTCCAGGCCTGGGAGCCCCAGCTCAAAGACGGTCACTTCTGAGCACTCCCCAGTACGCTCCCCTCAACACACACCCCCAGGATGGAACAGAAAGAATGCACTGGAGGCAGAGACAGTCAAAAAAGGAAAAATGCAGCCAGATGGCGCCGGGACTGGGCGGTTTTGCCCCCTCGCCTTCCCGCGCGTGCGCTGGGTGCAGACAGGAAGCAGCTGGAACCAGCTCCAGAATTTTGCAGGCGGGGTGGGTGGGGGAGAGATGCCCGTGACCACCAGCCATCGGGCGGTGCCGTTGGTCCCGCGGACTGACCTCACTGCCCAGGCCCGCGGAGCCCCTCCTGAGGTCACATTCCGCGCTGGAGAGCCCCTCTCCAAGGCCTTGGATGGCGCCAATATCTTTTTAGGAACCAAGGGTCTAATTTTAGTGTCCCAGCCTTCGACACCTTCCTGAAATAGCTCCCTGTTTTCCCTCCCTGCCCTGCCCCTTCCTTGGAGAAGGTGAACCCCCTGCATCCCCGTGATCCAGGCTGGTGAGCGCGGGCCCACGGCCTTGTATGGGTCTTGGTAGAGGGACTCGTGTCTCTGTAGTCTGTTCCTGGTGACCCGACCCAGAGGGCTCTACTGGGGAGGGCAGCTCAGCGCCCACCAGGCCAGGGGTCCCACAGAGCTCACCCCTGCCCTCTCCCTGTCCACTGGCCATGCTCAGGCATGTCACAGGCCTATGGGGCCCAAGCTTAGGTCCCCAGCCCCCTGGAAATCAAGCCTGCTGAGCCCCAGGCTCTGCCTGTGGGAACAGTGGGTCAGCAGACACCTTGACACAGCAGAGCTTCTGTTTTTCATTCCATATGTTCTGTGCCATCCTTGTATCAATAACTCTTAGTAGTAGTATTTTCTGAGCACTTATAGGGTGTCAAGTGCTTCTCACGCACGATGTCATTTAATCCTCTCAATCACCCTATGAGGTAGGTACTGTTACTGTCCCCAAGGTATGGAGCCAATTTGGGGGGGTGCACCTGAGATTGGAACTCAGGAGATCTGACCTCCAGCTCCCTGCTTCATTGTTCACATGGCATCTCCACTCAAACACCTCCTTGGACCCTCACAACAGCCCTCTCTCCCCTGCCTTTGTCCCAGGCCCTTCCCTGGAGTACTCCATTCAGATTCTTCTAGGCTTCCTAAGCAAGCCAGAGAGGTCATCTTGCCTGTGAGAAATCACACAGCACACTAGTGGTGGATGAAGATTCAACCTCCAAATTCTAAGAATAACAGGGCGTTTCCTGAAGGAGGCTGCAGCTCCACTAAGAGCTACAGATGTGTTAGCCGCCTCCAGACAAACAAGGTGGTCCCAGTAATCGCTGGGTGTGTGCATCTGGGCCGGGATGTTTTCACCAACAGCCCACTCCCTAAAAGGCCCATGTGCTCATCTGCAGAAAAGCTTCCTACAGGGGCCACCAGCAGGCTGAATGATGGGTGGCCAGGAAGCATGATTCACCAGGCATCCAGGGACACGCCCCTGGGGACCTATCATCCTGCTAGAAAGTGGACACATCAAAGGAGAAAAGCCAGAGTGGCCTTCCCTGGCCTCCTGTTGCTGCAGTCAGAGCCCAAACCCCACACCCATGGGTGTCTGTGAGTGGCAGCAACTCCCTCCTGGGGCCCCGAAGCCCGGCTCCCTCCACGGGCTCCCGCCCGCCTGCTGACCAGGCTCAGCAGTGACCAGGGTGGGGTGGAGGGAAGAGCAGTGCAGTGAGTCAGGCAAGATGAGCTGCTCCCACCAGAAGAGCACGTCAGGGCCTTGGGAAGTGGGAAGCACCTTCAAACCCCACACCATCCGGCTTTGTCCAAGCAGCCTTTGACTGTCAGAATAGGAAATGCAATTATTGTCTGAGTGGATAAAGAGTCACTTTTCTGAAACCAACAACTCTCCTTACATGCTGCCACCTCCAGAGTCAGGGCTAGGGCCTGGCAGGTGGACACACTTGCAGGGGGCAATGGAAGAAGGGGGCTGTTGCTCACGTGCCAGACTTTGAAATGGCCAGAGGGACTAATGATCAAACACTTGCAAGTGGGTGATGTAAGGGGCGTGCGTAGCAAGCCAGGTGACAAACAGGACCTGACCTTTGAGCTAGGTGCTGAGGATGTAACAGGGCATGTGGAGGACTGTGGGGGCCTTGTCTGAAGGAGAAGCTCAGTGCGCCTGAGTGCCGTCTTGGGGGCGAACTCCTCTATCATCCTGATGCAAAGAGCCAACTCATTGGAAAAGACCCCGATGCTGGGAAAGATTGAGGACAAGAGGAGAAGAGGGCGACAGAGGATGAGATGGTTGGATGGCATCACCAATTCAATGGACATGAACTTGGGCAAACCCTGGGCGATGGTGAGGGACAGGAAACCCTGGCACTAGCAGTCCATGGGGTCACGAAGAGTTGGACATGACTTGGTGGCTGAGCAACAACAATATCGAGCTCTGTTTTCAGGTGAGGAAGTAAATTCAAAGTCTTCTGAAAAATCTGATTTTTAAAAATCTTGGCCAACATAATACCAGTGAATTGTTTTATATTTATTATATCATTAATAAATAGTATATGATAAGGTATTATATTTCATTTATTTTTAATTGGAGGATAATTGCTTTACAGTGTTGTGTTAGTGTACGTATATATATTCCCCTCCCTGCTGAGTCTCCCTCCCAGCCCTCTAGGTTGTCACAGAGCACTAAGCTGAGCTCCCTGTGTTATACAGCAGTTTCTCAGTAGCTATGTATTCTACAAATGGTAGTGTATAAATTATTATTAATTTATTTTACTATATTATTAGTATTTATTTGTAATGATCCCCTGAAAGTGTTAGTCGCTCAGTCATGTCCCACTCTTTTCGACCCCATGGACTATTGCCCATCAGGCTCCTCTGTCCACAGGACTTTCCAGGCAAGAATACTGGCATGGGTTGCCATGCCCTTCTCCCGGGGAGCTTCCCAACCCAGGGATCAAACCTGGGTCTCCCGCAATGCAGGCAGATTCTTTACCATCTGAGCCACCAGGGAAGCCCATTAGTAATGATAAGAAATTATTATTGTCATTACCATTATTACCACTGAAAGTTTCTAACAAAAGGTGTCTGCAGCCCTAGAGAGGTCTGGGGAGACAGCCTTTGCTGTGAAATTATGCTCTTCTTGTTTACAAAGTACATTGTCTGGTGTAATTGTCACCCCAAGCCTGGGAGCAGCCTAGAAACATTTGTTGTGCTGACCTGACAGATTAGGGAAACCAAGGCCCAAGAACCAAGTGGCAAAGCAGACACTTCGACTCAGGCCTCTGATTCCCAGAGGGTGACGTCTGTGTACTAAGGGAAGGTAGTGGGGCTGCCCGTAGAAATGGGGGCCACTGCCTGCACTTTCGCACCAGCAGAGCTGACCCCACTGGGTTACCTGAACTTCCGGCTCCCTGCTCTCAGCACCCCGAGAAAAGCTAAGGGTGGAGATAAGGTGACCGAGGTGCTGATGCGCCATGTGACACGCAGATTTTTTGCAGCTCCAAAGCCAGCCCCCACCCTCCCCGTCTGGCCAGAGGAATGCAGACGAGAAGGTCAGGTGATGGACAGGGCGTCCATGATGGGCAGATTCCAGTGTCAATCCCAGGGGCTCCGGGCTGAGACCTGCCTCACTTTCGAGGCCACCTCCCAACTTGTGCATTTCCTGTGTCAGACCAGCCCTGGCTCCTCGGCTTCCGAAGGGTCCTTCCATCACTGGGGCTCGCCTGCCTCTTGGGGTCCCACAGCTCTGAGGTCCCCAATGTCTCCCACTGGACTCATCTGTCCTCTACAGCAGGCAGAAAGCTTGCTGTGAATCCTGCCTTCGAGACCAGATGACGTTACTGATGTCCGAAAGGAGACCCCAGAGAAGCTACTTGGAATCCCACCAATTCAACCCATCGATGTGGGAGACTCCAGCCTCAGAACACCCAAGGCATAGATATTCCTCTGAAACACCTGTCTAGCAGTTTCCCTGGCTCTCTGCCCATCCTCCCTAGTGTAACCACTCACTGCTCTTCCCCGGGCGGGCAAACGTCTGTCCCAAGTGGATGGAACTCTGACTGGCCCCAGACATTCTGCTGCCCCTGCTCAGAAGCAAGCCCCAAGCCCCATGGTTTACCAGTGGGCCAAACGCAGCCTTTTCAAGGGAGTGGAACTGAACCCCCATCTCTAGGACTGTTGTTTTTTCAGAAATCCCTCATCTTTTAACTTCATATATTACCACTATGATGTTTGCCTTAAAACATCAAGGTGTTTTTCCTAGAAAGCAATGTTTTTTTAAGTAGAGTTTTCCCCTCCAACTTGCTGTGAGAGAAGCAAGAGTTATTGAATGGGACTTCCCTGGTGGTCCAGGGGTTAAGACTCCACAGGTCCAGGGGTTAAGATTCCACCACAGGAGTCACAGATTGGATCCCTGGTCTGGGAACTAAGATCCAGCATGCTGCATGGCAAAAAAAAAAAAAAAAAAGTTATTGGAAAATCAGGGTGATGTACCCAGGTTTCCCAGAGTGGGGACAGACATGAGTGTGGCCAGTAGTGGGCTTGAGGAAGCAGTTTCTGGGACTTTCCTTGCTTGGCCCCTCCATTCCATCTTACCAGGAGCTCAATTCTATCCTTGCTCAGGGAACAGCATAGAGTAGCAAGAAATATAGGCCCCATGCTGGGCTCTGGCTGCTCAAGGGCCACCAACACAAGGCCTAGGAATGGAGAGAGAACCAGCTGACCATTTATTAGTATTTGGTGCTTTTGCATCCTGACCCATTTAATCCTGCCACTAACCTGAACGTTACCTCCATTCTGGGCTTCCCAGGTGGTGCTAGTGGTTAAGAACCTGCCTGTCAATGCAGGAGATGTAAGAGACGTGGGTTCGATCTCTGGGTTGGGAAGATGCCCTGGAGGAGAGCATGGCAACCCACTCCAGTATTCTTGCCTGGAGAATCCCATGGACAGAGGAGTCTGGCTGGCTATGGCCCACAGGGTCGCAGAGAGTTGGACACGACTGAAGGGACTTAGCACGCACACACCCCCATTTTACTGGAGAAAACTGAGGCTTAGAAAGAGGAAGCAAGTTGCCCACAGTCACACAGCCCATAAAATCAGAACTGGGATTTGAACTGAGGTCTATGTAACTACAAGGTCTCTGCCCTTTCAAGGCACCAGGCATGACTCTCAGGGAAGACAGAGTGAGATTGGTTTTGACTACTGTGCAGCTGATCCCAGACCAGAAGAGAGATGGGGCCTTCTGAACTGTCTAGGAACTCCCACAAAAGAACTAAGATCTATCTCATTTTATATTTATTTTATTAATTTATTTGGCCGTGTTGCGGCACATGGGATCTTTTAATCGTGGCATGTGGGAACTGATTTCCTGACCAGGGATCAAACCTGGGCCTTCTGCACTGGGGGCATGGAGTCTTAGCCACTGGACCACCAGGGAAGTCCCTAAAATCTCTTGTGAGTTTCCCTAGTCGGCCAGCCTTGGACAGAGCCCACTGCTCTGTCTTCCTACCACCTGGCGGGCTTGCTCCTTCCCAAACTGAGGACCAAATGAGCAGGCGAACAGAGAGCCTTCAGCGCCACCTGCTGGAGATACAGTAGCAGCATCTCTAGTGGACCCTGTATCCCCAGAACACGTCATCCCTGGCCACTGAGGAAACGGGTTGGGGAGGTATGATGGACAGCAGGGAGCAGGGCAAGACTGCTTCTCAGGAGATTAGTCCTATACTTGATCCTATAAATGTGTATGGGTTCCTCCTGCCAGAAACTTAGAAAGCTGCATCTGGCGCTCAAAATACACCTGACGTTGCAAATACAGATGGCTGGATGGAGGCATGTCAGCTGCTGAGGGCCAGGCTAAGAAGGAAGGCTAGATAATT
This sequence comes from Capra hircus, assembly GCF_001704415.2. Classification (NCBI taxonomy): domain Eukaryota; kingdom Metazoa; phylum Chordata; class Mammalia; order Artiodactyla; family Bovidae; genus Capra; species Capra hircus. The sequence continues at coordinate 40,276,343 of NC_030823.1, read as the reverse complement.
GCTGTATCATGGAAACAAGGCAATTTTAGGCAATTTTCTGCACAATGCCCTGGCTGTTTAAGTCCAAAGAGATGATTGGAGAGGCCAGCTGGAGACTCATGTCAACTCTACTTCTGATCAGCCTGAAATTTTCACAAGTCATGACTATTAATGAGCCTGTGGCCGCTGCCACCATAAACCTCCCCTATCTTTCCTCTCCCAGCCTGAGTGTCTACAGCATTCACTGAGCAGGAGGCTGGGGTGATTGGCCCCAGGAACCCGGGAGAAGCAAGCAGCTAAGCCCCAGGGAGGAAAGGGAAGAGATCCAGGCTGTTCCCCACAGCTAACATCTCTCAAGTGTGTCCTTTGTATCAAATCATGCGCCTACACACTACTCACTGGGTCTCATTGACCGTGGCTGTAACCAGTGAAGAAGGAAGGTTCATACCCAGAGGTATCCACACTAGTCTCTGTCTAGATGGAGGGCCCCATGACCCAGTCCTGCTGACCACATTCTGCTGCCCAAGCCACAAAGGAGGAAGCATGATGGCATGGTCAGGAGGCAGCCTCTCGAGCCAGACTGCCAGTCCTGGTCCTCACCGACCTGCATTGTGATCTTGACCAGTTACTTGACTTCTCTGAGCCCCACATTCTCTGCCTGTGATATAGAGGTTGTAACAGCACCTACCCAGGTCTCCTTATTCCCTAGCTGGCACAGCCAGTGTCAGTTCTGACTGGTGACTCTGCCATATAGTTGTTAAATTGTTTTTTTATTAATTATTATTTATTTATTGACTGTGCTGGGTCCTCACTGCTGCACAGGTTTTCTCTAGTTGTGGTGAGCAGGGGCTCCTCTGGAGTTGCGGTGTGCAGGGGCTCCTCTGGAGTCGTGGTGTGCCGACTTCTCATTGCAGCGGCTTCTCTTGTTGAAAAGCAAGGGCTCTAGGCGTGCAGGATGCAGTGGTTATATTACAACTCCCAGGGTCTAGAACATAGGCCTAGTATCTGTGGCTCATGGGCTTAGTTGCTCCATGGCCTGTGGGATCTTCCTGGGCCCGAGATCAAACCTGTGTCTCCTGCATTGGCAGGTAGATTCTTTTTTTTTTTTTTTTTTTGATTAGCGCTGCTTTTTTTTTTTTTTTTAATTTTAAAATCTTTAATTCTTACATGCGTTCCCAAACATGAACTCCCCTCCCACCTCCCTCCCCATAACATCTCTCTGGGTCATCCCCATGCACCAGCCCCAAGCATGCTGTATCCTGCGTCAGACGGCAGGTAGATTCTTTACCACTGAGCCACCAGGGAAGCCCTTCACCCCACATTTGATGTGTTAATTTTATTAGCATTGAGACTGCAAAATAATTCCTAATTTCCCTCTTGATTTCTTTTTTGGACCATGGGTTATTTAGAAGGATATTGTTTAATTATCAAATATTTAGGGCTTTTCTAGATTCAAATTTAATTCTCTTGGGGTCAGACAACATATTCTCTAAGATTTTAGTGTTCTTCCTTTAATTCTGTCAGTTTTTGCTTCATTGCACTTTGAAAGTCTATTATTAAATAATCTTTTAGGATTGTTATGCCTTCCTAATAAATTGACACTTTTATCATTATGAAATATCTCACTTATCTCTGATAACATTCCATACCCTAAAATATACATTGCTTCATATTACTATAATCATACAAACTTTATAATACCTGCTAAGTCACTTCAGTTGTGTCCAACTCTGTGTGACCCCATAGACAGCAGCCCACCAGGCTTCCTCGTCCCTGGGATTCTCCAGGCAAGAACATTGGAGTGAGTTGCCATTTCCTTCTCCAATGCATGAAAGTGAAAAGTGAAAGTGAAGCCACTCAGTCGTATCCGACCCTCAGCGACCCCATGGACTGCAGCCTTCCAGGCTCCTTTGTCCATAGGATTTTCCAGGCAAGAGTACTGGAGTGGGGTGCCATTGCCTTCTCCTTATAATACCTACTAATGCATAATTTTCCATCCTTTTAGTTTCAACTATCTGAGTCCTTACATTTAAAATGTATTACAGCAGCAACAAGCTGAGTTTTATTGTCTTCATCCTGTTGGATAACCTCTGGCCTTTCCTTGGAAGATTTCATTCATTTAAATTTAATGTGATCGCTGATATGGTTGGGTTTAAGTATAGCATCTTACTATTTGTTTTCTATTTAATCTACTTCTTTGTTACTCTTTCCTTGACTTCTTTTAGGCTAATTGAATAATTTTATATTCCACTTTATTTCTTTTACTATTTTTTAGCTATACCTTTTTATATTGCTCTAGTGACTCTATTATGCATTATTGATTTCCCAGAGTGTACCTAGAATTAATATTTTAGTACTTCCGGTAAAAGGTAAATACTTTAAGACAGTATAATTCCATTTAACCTCTTCCTTCGTGCTCTCAGTTGTATATATTTCACTTCTAAATATGTTACAAACTCCCAAAAACAAAATCACTAGTTTTGTTTTAAACATTGCCTTTTTAACAAATTAAGGTCAGGAAAGGTAGTTTTTTGTCTGGTGCATTCTTCCACGAACATCAGTGTCCAGGTCATTCCTTTCAGTTTGAAGCACTTCCTTTAGCACATCTTGGCACGCAGTTCTGCTGGAGGAAGATTTTTCTCAACTCTTTTCTTGCGTGTCTGAAATAGTCTTTATTTCACCCCCATAGTTGAAGGATATCTTAGCTGGATACAGAATTTTGCATTCACAACTTTTTTTCTTTCAACACTTTAAAGTGTCTTCTAGACTCTTTTTTTTTATTATATAAGTTCCCAGTTATCTCCAAAATGACTTTTTATCATTAACTAGCTCAAATCATGGAGAAGGCAATGGCAACCCACTTCAGTACTCTTGCCTGGAAAATTGCATGGGTGGAGGAGCCTGGTAGGCTGCAGTCCATGGGGTCACTGGGAGTTGGACACAACTGAGTGACTTCACTTTCACACATTGGAGAAGGAAATGGCAACCCACTCCAGTGTTCTTGCCTGGAGAATCCCAGGGACGGGGGAGCCTGGTGGGCTGCCGTCTATGGGGTCACACAGAGTCGGACATGACTGAACTGACTTAGCAGCAGCAGTTCAAATCAAGATCCAAAAAGGACCCTCATATTGCATTTTGTCATTATGGGGTTTCTTTTGTCCCTTTTAATCTGAACAGCTTTGCTTCCCAACACTGTGTGTGTGTGTGTGTGTGTGTGTGTGTAATTTTTGAAGGACTGGATCATTGTCCTAAGGAATGTCCTCATCATGAATTTGTCTGAATTTTTCCCTCGTGGTAGGTATTTCTCCCTCCAAATTTAATTTGTTCCTGTATCTTCTACTAAGCTTCTTGTAGACTGGACCTCAGATCTGTAAGATTCTAGACCTGACTAGATTCAAGTTTGTCATTTATATTTTATATTGTCTGACATTAAATATATTGAACAACCTTCTCCATCTGCCTCATAAGGTTGGCAAGGGGATTAAAGGATTCAAAAGCATTTCTCAGCACCTAGCTTAGAGCCAGTGCACATAAATGCTAGCTAATGTCATTATTATCATTCAGTTAGTTATGCCACTGGATATGCTGCTGGCAGCCCACTGATTAAATGCTGACTACAGATGTATCTGGTCTTACTTTTCAGTTTTGAATTAATTCTAAATTTTTTTAAGTGCTGGAAATTTTAAATCAAATTCTAAATTTATAGCTTCTCTGGAAAAATAAGAAATAGCAACACTGGGTCCCTCTTTCTTCACAGCCTTGATCAGTTCAGTTCAGTTCAGTCACTCAATCATGTCAAACTCTTTGCGACCCCATGAACCACAGCACACCAGGCCTCCCTGTCCATAAGTATTGGAGTTTCAGCTTCAGCATCACTCCTTCCAATGAACACCCAGGACTGATTTCCTTTAGAATGGACTGGTTGGATCTCCTTGCAGTCCAAGGGACTCTCAAGAGTCTTCTCCAACACCACATTTCAAAAGCATCAATTCTTCGACGCTCAGCTTTCTTTATAGTCCAACTCTCACATCCATACATGACCACAGGAAAAACCATAGCCTTGACTAGACGGACCTTTGTGGGCAAAGTAATGTCTCTGCTTTTAAATATGCTGTCTAGGTTGGTCATAACTTTCCTTCCAAGGAACAAGCGTCTTTTAATTTCATGGCTGCAATCACCATCTGCCGTGATTTTGGAGCCCAGAAAAATAAAGTCAGCCACTGTTTCCACTGTTTCCCCATCTATTTGCCATGAAGTGATGGGACCGGATGCCATGATCTTAGTTTTCTGAATGTTGAGCTTTAAGCCAACGTTTCCACTCTCCTCTTTCACTTTCATCAAGAGGCTCTTTAGTTCTTCTTCACTTTCTGCCATAAGGGTGGTGTTATCTGCATATATGAAGTTACTGATATTTCTCCCAGCAATCTCGATTCCAGCTTGTGCTTCCTCCAGCCCAGTGTTTCTCATGATGTACTCTGCATATAAGTTAAATAAGCAGGGTGACAATATACAGACTTGACATACTCCTTTTCCTATTTGGAACCAGTCTGCTGTTCCATGTCCAGTTCTAACTGTTGCTTCCTGACCTGCATACAGATTTCTCAAGAGGCAGGTCAGGTGGTTTGGTATTCTCATCTCTTTCAGAATTTTCCACAGCTTATTGTGATCCACACAGTCAAATGTTTTGGCATAGTCAATAAAGCAGAAATAGAAGTTTTTCTGGAACTCTTTTGCTTTTTCCATGATCCAGCAGATGTTGGCAGTTTGATCTCTGGTTCTTCTACCTTTTCTAAAACCAGCTTGAACATCTGGAAGTTCATGGTTCACATATTGTAAAGCCTGGCTTGGAGAATTTTGAGCATTACTTTGCTAGCATGTGAGATGAGTACAATTGTGCGGTAGTTTGAGCATTCTTTGGCACTGCCTTTCTTTGGGATTGGAATGAAAACTGACCTTTTCCAGTCCTGTGGCCACTGCTGAGTTTTCCAGCTTTGCTGACATATTGCGTGCAGCACTTTCACAGCATCTGGACCTAAACTATGAGTGTGACTCTCAGAGAGGGCCCATTTACCCCAGTGACATTGTCTCTAAGTCTGTGAAGGCTTGTAATTCCTGGTCCAGGCTCATCCCATTTCTTGTCTGGAGAGCTGGGACCATTTCTGAAGTCCTTCTCCTGTTGTTTCAGTGCTCCAGTCTTCAGGGAGGCTGTGACTGCCACTGCTGAGAGAAGTTCCGTTTCAATTCAGCAAATGCTCATTGAGTCCTTTAACCAAGCAATCAAAATAATTAAAAGCCATTCTCAGCAACCATATTGTCAATATTCCAGGGCTTTCCAAAGGTTACTATCAAGGGCCAAGTGAAATAACCCCTGGGGAAAAAAAATTACCTCTATCAGTAAAGTATCCATCTCATGCTAAAAAAATGGACAAAACTACCAGTTGACCAAAGGTGGGAAAATAGGAAGGACTTGCTATGATTCGTGGAATTTATTCTTTGTATAAAATAAGACCAAGATAGAAGTGGCATCAGCATCATGATGGAGTGAGATACACTCTGTCTCTCGCCTTCAATATACAACAAGTAAAACATTCACAGCTCAGCAGAGATGTCTCTGCCCAACTCACCTGAGATTTCCACACATTTGTACATCTAACAGGGATGGACTGGAGCACACAGAGGAGGTGGAACTAGGGGAACGGTAGAGGTGGCACCTGCCATCCCAGACTCTCAGTTGGGACGGCTGAATCTGCAGCCCCAGAGAATCCAGGAGCAGCAGGGGGGGGTGGTATACACAACTCCCGCCTCCTGGCCCTATATGGCACCTCCCGTGGCATACCTCCAGTTGTAGAGGCATCCATGACTCTGGTCCCCTGCCCCCACCACTAGAGGTGAAGCTTAAACCTGACTATATGACAGGGTGTGTGTGTGTGTTAGCCACTCAGTGATGTCTGACTCTTTGTGACCTCGGGCTCCTTTGTCCATGGAATTCTCCAGGCAAGAATACTGCAGTGGGTAGCCATTTCCATCTCCAGTTGATCTTCCTGATCCAGGGATCGAACCCAGGTCTCCCCCATTACAGGCAGATCTTGTATTGCAGGCAGATTTTGAGCCACCAGGGAAGCCCTAGGCATTTGCATGACGAGGTATACGCACCCACAATCTGGGTTCCCCCCCATCCTTCCCCTTTCAAATGCAGTGGAGCCTGACTCAATGCCCACCATCCCGTGTCCCAGTGATGCCAGTGACACCAGCAGCAGCAAGGCACCAGTAGCCTCTAGAGGCACAAGCAGTGATAATGATGGCGCTGGATACAGAGGCAGTGGAGGATGGAAAGTGGTGACTCTCAAATATAATCTGAGAGAGTGAAGTGAGTGAAAGTCGCTCAGTGGTGTCTGACTCTTTGCGACCCCATGGACTATACAGGCCATGGAATTCTCCAGGCCAGAATACTGGAGTGGGTAGCCTTTCCCTTCGCCAGGGCATCTTCACAACCCAGGAATCGAACCCGGGTCTCCCGCATTGCGGGCAGATTCTTTACCAGCTGAGCAACCAGGGAAGCCCGAGGGAGAGCAGCTAACAAAACTAAAATAAATAAAATAAAAGTGCTATAGCGCCACCTGCTGCTGCTACTAAGTCGCTTCAGTCGTGTCCGACTCTGTGTGACCCCATAGACGGCAGCCCACCAGGCTCCCCCATCCCTGGGATTCTCCAAGCAAGAACACTGGAGTGGGGTGCCATTTCCTTCTCCAATCCATGAAAGTGAAAAGTGAAAGGGAAGTCGCTCAGCCGTGTCCGACTCTTAGCGACCCCATGGACTGCAGCCTACCAGGCTCCTCCGTCCATGGGATTTTCCAGGCAAGAGTACTGGATTGGGTTGCCATTGCCTTCTCCGATAGCGCCACCTACTGTAAAACAAAAGAAAGAAAGTGAAGTCGCTCAGTCGTGTCCGACTCTGCAACCCCTTGGACTGTAGCCTACCAGGCTCCTCCATCCATGGGATTCTCCAGGCAAGAATACTGGAGTGGGTCGCCATTTTCTTCTCCAGTAAAGCAAAAGAAAGCCCTCTAATTTCTAATCTGTTCAATTGTTAGAATGATATATTTTTTAAAAGCTTTATGGGAGTTCCTTGGCAGTCCAGTGGTTAAGACTCTGCACTTCCACTGCAGGTGAGAAGTTCAATCCCTGATTGGGGAACTAAAATCCCACCAGTAGTGTGGTGCGGCCAAAAAAGTAAAAAGAAAAGAGAGAGAGATTGAAATGCTGTAAAAGAACCAAACAGAAATGCTGGAGTTGAAGAGCTCAATAAACGAGATAAAGAATGCATTAGAAAGCATCAGAGATGAAGAAAGCGTTGGAAAGCAATTTAAATAGAGCAGACCATATGGAAGAGAGAATTAATGAGCTCAAACATGAAAATCTAGAAGCGACACAAGTAGAAGAAAAAGTAAGCCCACCACAGAGGGGGTGTTGAGTAACATCCTCTGAACTGAAGAGGAACTTTGAGACTGAAAAACAGAGCAGGCAACTCCATAAAGTGCAATTATGATGTTTATTGTAGGTAACTGACACCCAGGCAGGAGATTACCTGGAGGCATTTGTAGCTACACTTTGCACCAACAAAAGGGGTGCAGGGGGATTAGAAGAGGCCAAAGCTAAAAACAGAACCACGTCTAAAATAAATAAAAATAAACATCTAAAAATAGAAACATGTCTGCATAGGGAGGACCCGGGTACGATTCCTCCTTCCCCACCCCCACCCACCCCACCCCACCCCCACCCACCCCACCCCACCCCTCCTCCGCGGGGGATCTTGTGACCATTATTCCTTAAGGGCCATTAACCATCTGCATCAGTAAAAGGCATTCTTCCAGTTTCCTATCAGATAAAGACAAGGATTAAAGTTGGTGAGGAGCTTATCTGACCTAGATGCATTCCTGGTGAGTAAGTGAAAGATCAGTCTTGCAGAAATGGGTCTGTGGTTCTATTAATAAGGTGGAGCTGACAAAATGGAGTGAGTGTAGTTCAGCCACACAGATAGCCACCAGCCATCTCGAGTGAAGGGGCCAAGGAGGCTGGCCACCAGTAGCATGCTGGCTTTCAGGCTGACAGTAAGAAGGCAAGGCTGCCCCTAGACCAGGGCCAGGGGAGGGAAGGGTTGGCTTTTGCCCTCCAGGAAGCCTGAAGTTGCTCAGAAACTGCCAAAATATAGCCAAAGTGGTTGGTACTGTGGTACCTGGGTTCCTCCCCACCTTGGAAGCAGCTGCCAGGCCTAGAGTAGGAACATTAGGGTCACCACAGCAACCAAGCCAGAGCTGTGAGGGATTCCTTCAGGGTCTTCCAGGAGCTTAAGCAGCTCAGGAATGATGCCTGAGAAAGGCAAGTTGGGCTCAGGTGCTGTCAGGAGCCAAGGGCACATTAGCGGTGGGGGGGGGGGGGGGTGCAGGGGGGGCAGGGGGACAGTCCCTGCTGCCATAACCACTTGTTGCTCACAGACTAAGTCTGATTTTCCCCCACCCCAGACATGGTGGGCTCACACCCTCCCAACTCCACCTGACAGAGGGCCTCCATCCTCTGGGCATCAACCTGCCCAGAACCAGAGCGCAGCATCGCCCAGGAGGTCCCAGCAGCAGAGGACCTGCTCTGCTTGGAGGAAGCAGATCACCAAGGCTCAGAGAACAGGCCTGCAGGACAGAGTCCCCAGTGGCCTGGTCCATGGCTGCCTTTGGCCCAGGCTATTCTTCTAAGTCCTCAGTTTCAAGATGACAGCTCCCACCAAGGTCATTGGAGAAACTACACAGCTGGCCAGAATCCACATCTGACTGGCTCCAGGGATGAACAGGAGGCACCTGAGGATGGAAAACATCACTGAGATGCCCAGGGATGGGCTGCTGGATACTTCTATGAGGCCAGGGAGCCAGGAGTGGAAGAAGGAGAAGCTAATGATTTTATAGTATTTTCCAGGGAGGGCAAGGATGTATGGAAAAGTCAGGAGCCCACATGAGAGTCAGCAAAGGTCACAGATCCAGGACTATATCCAACGTGATGGCCCTGACCAAGTGACATTTCCTCATCTGCAAATCCCTAATGATGGTAGCATTTATCCCATGAAGTTGTGAGAAGAAAGGAAAGGATATGCGCCATGGGAGCGACTCAATAAATGGGAGTCTGTAGATTATGACTGGGAGAGGGCAGTGTCATGGTTAGGGGATGGACTCTGGGAGTCTCCTGAATTCACATCCAGCTCTGCTACTTACCACCTGTGGGCTTTCACCACTGTGAGCCGGTTTCCTCATTTGTAAAGTGAGGATGTACTAATGGTACCAAACTCATAGGGTTAGTTTAAGGATTAAAAGAGTTAAAAGAACTCAGGATGATTAACACTCATGTGGTCATCCGAGTGTCGACTCATCCTCTCTTGATCTGAGAGTGGGAAGTTACCAGCAGCAAATTTCTTTTTTTTTTTCCCTAATATTTACTTATTTTACTGAATCGGGTCTTAGGTCGTTGCCCTCAAGATCGCTGCAGCACGCGGGCTTCTCTCTAGCTGTGGCACGTGGGTCAGCGGTTGCAGAGCCCCGAGACACGTGAGATCTTCGCTCCACTGACCAGGGATCAAACCCATGTCTCCCACGTCTCCTGCTGATTCCAGATTTTTAACCACTGGGGAAGTCTCCCAGCAGCAAATTTCTAATACTAGACCCTCCCTCTCTTAAGCCATCTTCTGAGAAACGAAAAGGAATTCTCTTATCTCTGAGTAAACCAAATATAAATAGGAAACGAAACTACTACAGGGTTACAGCATGTACTCCCAAGCCAAGGCAAAGCGGTTTAAATTCCTTGAGGTTTTTGTTCTGCCAGCTCTGTCAGTGTGGGTGATGGAAAGTGAACTGGGTTAGTAGGTGGGAGCTGGGGTGGGCAGGGAGTGGGGAAGCAGTGAAGTGGGAGGAAGCCACCTTTCCCTGGATGGCCAGGGTCAAAGTCAGACTAAGAGAAGCACAGGTGGAGCTGCAGAAGAAGCGGCCCCCTCTCCCCTCCCCACAGCAACAGCACAAGTTCAGGCCAGAGACTTGAACTCTGCAGATTTCCCACCCTTAACCAGGTTTTTTTCCTGATTATAAAAATAACTTGGACTTCCCTGGTGGTCCAGTGGTAAAGAATCCACCTGCCAATGCAGGGGACAGTTCCATCCCTGGTCTGAGATTTCACTTGCCGAGGGGGCAGCTAAGCCCTTGGGTTACCACTACTGAGCCTGCGCTCTTGTGCTGTGCTGTACTTAGTCGCCTCTGACTCTTTGCAAGCCCATGGACTGTAGTCGGCCAGACTCTTCTGTCCATGGAGATTCTCCAGGCAAGAATACAGGAGTGGGTTGTCATGCCCTCCTTCAGGGGATCTTCCCACCCCAAGGATCGAACTCAGGTCTACCGCATTGCAGGCGGATTCTTTACCATCTGAGCCACCAGGAAGGACCAAACTCTAGAGCCCCAGAGTTGCAACTACTGAGCCCCCACGTGCTGCAAGTACTGAAGCCCCTGAGCCTAAAGCTTGTGTTCCGTAACAAGAGAAGACACCACAGCGAGAAGCCCAAGCACTACAACGAAGGGCAGCCTCCCACTCGCTGCAACTAGGGAAAGCCCGTGAGCAGCAATGAAGATCCAGCGCAGCCAAAAATAAAATAAAATTAATTAAAACAACTCTTACTTATGGCCGGAGAAGGCAATGGCAACCCACTCCAGTACTCTTGCCTGGAAAATCCCATGGACGGAGGAGCCTCGTAGGCTGCAGTCCATGGGGGCGCGAAGAGTCGGACACGACTGAGCGACTTCACTTTCACTTTTCACTTTCATGCATTGGAGAAGAAAATGGCAACCCATTCCAGTGCTCTTGCCTGGAGAATCCCAGGGACCGGGGAGCTTGGTGGGCTGCCGTCTATGGGGTCACACAGAGTCGGACACGACTGAAGCGACTTAGCAGCAGCAGCAGCAGCTTACTTATCGCTGGGAATAAATTGTTTATTAACATTTTAATGTTTATTCTCAAGCCATTCATATACACACACATCTTTTTTCTACCTAACTGGAATATACTTTTATATCTTTCTTTTTAACTGAAAAAATGGTAAATATATTCATATATTATATATTCTTTGGAGAAAAACATTTTAGTGGCTTCAGAATGGTGCATTTTATTGACCTACCACAATTTAGTTAATTGCCTATTGCTAGCTGTTCATGTGATTTCAGATTTTACTTTCATTGTGTAAAGTACACTTTTTCCCCAGGTATGATTTTCTATATTTGATCATTTGGGTCCATTTTTAAAATACTTTTGCTTGGCAAAAATGATAAACAGAAAATATTCTATGGACAGAGGAGCCTGGCGGGGTACAGTCTACGGAGTCGTTAAGAGTGGAACACGACTGAACGCGCATGCCCCACCCCACCTCCGCTTCACACCTAAAACAGTCTTTTTGTAGCTGAATCAGGCTCAGGTCTCTAACCTTCTAAGTCTCGCCTCGGCTCTGCCCTCTGGTGGTGGTCTTTGTCCCGCACAAGAGGAATGAACTATTTAAGGAATTTCCGGAAACAGGGGCGTGACGACTGAGTCATATTTGCATACCCACAATGCACTGCACCTAGGACAATTTTTCGATCTAAAAATGGCTATATTCTTCTTTTTCTTTGAACTATTTTCCCCAAGAAGTGAGAATACTTTCGTAGAATTGTCTGAAAAAAGAAAGATACGAATGGCTCTGTAAGTCAAATAATCACTCTTACTGTGTTAGGAGTAACAGTTACCTGAGCAATGCGTGCCCCAAACTGGAGGCATACTCTGGTTTCTCTTCAGATCGTATAAATCTTTCGCCTTTTACTAAAGATTTCCGTGGAGAGGAACAATTCTGAGTTTTTACTCAATTTTTTGAGGCCTTGCTTTTGCAAGGCTACTTATGGTATTAAAAAAACAGACCGAGCCTGGTTATTGGCTAGTTTTGTTTATAGACTATGGAGTAGATGAGTGAAGTTTACTGTATGTTCAGAAAGAATAAAAAAAACTTACATAAGCAGCGCTGTTAGGTTATTCAGTCGCCGATGTTTCTCCAGCCATCCCCAGACCGCTGTAGTACTGCTAGTAAGTCGCTTTAGTTGTGTCCGACTCTGTGCAGCCCCATAAACGGCAACCCACCAAGCTCTGCCGTCCCTGAGATTACTGCAGGCAGTACACTAGAGAGTGGGTTGCCATTTCCTTCTCCAGTGCATGAAAGAGAAAAGTGAAAATGAAGTTCTTTCAGTCGTGTCCGACTCCTAGCGACCCCATGGACTGCAGCCTACCAGACACTCCTTCGTCCATGGGAGTTTCCTGGCAAGAGTACTGGACAGACAGATATGGGTGCGTTTAAAATTAAATTTTAAAAACTGTAAACTCATTGCTTTTCCTGTAGCATATTTGTGGGTTTTTAATGATGAGATAGTTTCGTTTTAAGACCGGGAGACGAAAATTTAAACCTATTTAAATTTAGGCGTCAAGAAAGAATTTTCTGATGGTGCTTATAATAGACTTAACAAAACACGCCAGGAAGTAAGTTGTTTAACCTATCTCATTGGCCAGAACTGAGCTTCCTGTTCACAGCTTAGCTGCAAGGTAGGCTGGGAAATGTAGTCTTTCCCCTAGGCAGCCATGAGCTTTGCGAGATTTGCGCTGGCAGTAATAAACACGCCGGGAAATGCAGGAGACTTGAGACACGTGGTGGATACCTGGGTCACGAAAATCCCCTGAAGAAGGGCTTGGTAACCCATTCCAGTAGTCTTGCGTGGAGAATCCCATGAACAGAGCAACCAGGTGGGCTACAAGTCCATAGCATCCCAAAGAGTCCGACATGACCCAATCGGCCTAGGACGCGCACAGGAGAAAGAGAGGGAATGTTCAGTCGCTAAATGGTGTCTGACTCTGTGACACCCTTCCCGCGCCGCCACTTCCCCCGCCATGACTGCAGGATGCCAGGCTTCCCTGTCTTTCACTGCTGCTGCTGCTAAGTCGCTTCAGTCGTGTCCGACTCTGTGTGACCCCATAGAGGGCAGTCCACCAGGCTCCCCCGACCTGGGGATTCTCCAGGCAAGAACACTGGAGTGGGTTGCCATTTCCTTCTCCAATGCATGAAAGTGAAAAGTGAAAGTGAAGTCGCTCAGTCGTGTTCGACTGTTCGCGACCCCATGGACTGCAGCCTACGAGGCTCCTCCGTCCATGGGATTTTCCAGGCAAGAGTACTGGAGTGGGGTGCCATTGCCTTCTCCATGTCTTTCACTAGCTCCCAGGAATTTGCTCAGATTCATGACTCAACTCAGATTGAGTTGGTGGTACTGTTAAACCATGTCGTCCTCTGTTCCCCTTTCTCCTCCTGCCCTCAGTCTTTCCCAGCATCAAGGTGTTTTTCCAATGAGTCAGCTCTTTGCATCTGGTGGCCAGAATATTGGAGCTTCAGCAACAGTCCTTCCAATGAATATTTAGGGACGATTTCCTCTAAAATTGACTAGTTTGGGTTGTGTTCAGTTCACGTCTGACTCTTTGCAAGCCCACAGACTACAGCCCGCTAGGTTCCTCTGTCCGTGGTCTTTCTCAGGTGTGTTCTTTACCACTGAGCCCCCTGGGCGGCCCTGGCCTTTCCCAAGGAGGAGGGAATTCTGCCCGCAGACTGCCTGCGGATTTTTGAGCTGCAGCAGCAACTCTGCCCTGGTTCTCCAGCCTCCTGCCTACCCTGACAACCTTGAAAATTTCATTGAACCTCTCTGAGTGTCCCTCAATGTGGAGAAACTTTTCATCTTTAACCTAGATGTTTTATCATCGGTGCTGTATAGATGGAGAAGTCTAGAGGCTACTGTAAAAATAAAACTGAAAACCAGAAGCAGGAGGCTTAAATCCAAAGCCTGAAAACATTAGAGAACTCTTGAATTCAGGGAACATTAAGCAATAGGAGCTCATCAAATGCCTTCATACCTACACCAAGCTCCACCCAAGGGCCAACAAGTTCCAAAACAAGACATACCACGCAAATTCTCCAGCAACACAGGAACACTCCCCTGAGCTTCAATATACAGGCAGCTCAAAATTATTCCAAAACCTTTGATGTCTCATAACCCATTACTGGTCACTCCACTGCACTCCAGAGAGAAGAAACCCAGCTCCACCCACCAGAACTCCAACACAAGCCTCCCTAACCAGGAAACCTTGACAAGCCACTGATAGAACCCCACCCACAGTGAGGAAGCTCCATAATAAAGAGAACTCCACAAATTACCAGAATATAAAAAGGCCACCCCAAACGCAGCAATATAACCAAGATGAAGAGACAGAGGAATACTCAGCAGGTAAAGGAACAGGAGAGTTGCCCACCAAACCAAACAAAAGAGGAAGAGATAGGGAATCTACCTGAGAAGGAATTCCGAATATTGATAGTGAAAATGATCCAAAATCTTGAAATCAAAATGGAATCACAGATAAATAGCCTAGAGACAAGGATTGAGAAGATGCAAGAAAGGTTTAACAAGGACCTAGAAGAAATAAAAAAGAGTCAAAATATAATGAATAACGCAATAAATGAGATCAGAAACACTCTGGAGGCAACAAATAGTAGAATAACGGAGGCAGAAGATAGGATTAGTGAAATAGAAGATAGAATGGTAGAAATAAATGAATCAGAGAGGAAACAAGAAAAACGAATTAAAAGAAATGAGGACAATCTCAGAGACCTCCAGGACAATATCAAACGCTCCAACATTCGAATTATAGGAGTCCCAGAAGAAGAAGACAGAAAGAAAGATCATGAGAAAATCCTTGAGGAGATAATAGTTGAAAACTTCCCTAAAATGGGGAAGGAAATAATCACCCAAGTCCAAGAAACACAGAGAGTTCCAAACAGGATAAACCCAAGGCAAAACACCCCAAGACACATATTAATCAAATTAACAAATATCAAACACAAAGAACAAATATTAAAAGCAGCAAGGGAAAAACAACAAATTACACACAAGGGGATTCCCATAAGGATAACAGCTGATCTTTCCATAGAAACTCTTCAGGCCAGGAGGGAATGGCAAGACATACTTAAAGTGATGAAAGACAATAACCTACAGCCCAGATTACTGTACCCAGCAAGGATCTCATTCAAATACGAAGGAGAAATCAAAAGCTTTACAGACAAGCAAAAGCTGAGAGAATTCAGCACCACCAAACCAGCTCTCCAACAAATTCTAAAGGGTATTCTCTAGACAGGAAACACAAAAAGGGTGTATAAACCCGAACCCAAAACAATAAAGTAAATGGTAATGGGATCATACTTATCAATAATTACCTTGAACGTAAATGGGTTGAATGCCCCAACCAAAAGGCAAAGACTGGCAGAATGGATACAAAAACAAGACCCCTCTATATGCTGCTTACAAGAGACCCACCTCAAAACAAGGGACACATACAGACTGAAAGTGAAGGGCTGGAAAAAGATATATCACGCAAATAGAGACCAAAAGAAAGCAGGAGTGGCAATACTCATATCCGATAAAATAGACTTTAAAACAAAGGCTGTGAAAAGAGACAAAGAAGGACACTACATAATGATCAAAGGATCAATCCAAGAAGAAGATATAACAATTATAAATATATATGCACCCAATATAGGAGCACCGCAATATGTAAGACAAATGCTAACAAGTATGAAAGGGGAAATCAACAATAACACAATAATAGTGGGAGACTTTAATACCCCACTCACACCTATGGACAGATCAACTAAACAGAAAATTAACAAAGAAACGCAAACTTTAAATGATACATTAGATCAGTTAGACCTAATTGATATCTATAGGACATTTCACCCCAAAACAATGAATTTCACCTTTTGCTCAAGTGCTCATGGAACCTTCTCCAGGATAGATCACATCCTGGGCCATAAATCTAAACTTGATAAATTCAAAAAAATCAAAATCATTCCAAGCATCTTTTCTGACCATAATGCATTAAGATTAGATCTCAATTACAGGAGAAAAACTATTAAAAATTCCAACATATGGAGGTTGAACAACACACTTCTGAATAACCAACAAATCACAGAAGAAATCACAAAAGAAATCAAAGTATGCATAGAAACGAATGAAAATGAAAACACAACAACCCAAAACCTGTGGGACACTATAAAAGCAGTGCTAAGAGGAAAGTTCATAGCAATACAGGCATACCTCAAGAAACAAGAAAAAAGTCAAATAAATAACCTAACTCTACAACTAAAGCAACTAGAAAAGGAAGAGTTGGAGAACCCCAGGGTTAGTAGTAGGAAAGAAATCTTAAAAATTAGGGCAGAAATAAATGCAAAAGAAACAAAAGAGACCATAGCAAAAATCAACAAAGCCAAAAGCTGGTTCTTTGAAAGGATAAATAAAATTGACAAACTATTAGCCAGACTCATCAAGAAGCAAAGAAAGAAAAATCAAATCAATAAAATTAGAAATGAAAATGGAGAGATCACAACAGACAACACAGAAATACAAAGGATCATAAGAGACTACTATCAGCAGTTGTATGCCAATAAAATGGACAATGTGGAAGAAATGGACAAATTCTTAGAAAAGTACAATTTTCCAAAACTGAACCAGGAAGAAATAGAAAATCTTAACAGACCCATCACAAGCACGGAAATTGAAACTGTAATCAGAAATCTTCCAACAAACAAAAGCCCAGGTCCAGACGGCTTCACAGCTGAATTCTACCAAAAATTTCGAGAAGAGCTAACACCTATCCTCCTCAAACTCTTCCAGAAAATTGCAGAGGAAGGTAAACTTCCAAACTCATTCTATGAGGCCACCATCACCCTAATACCAAAACCTGACAAAGATGTCACAAAAAAAGAAAACTACAGGCCAATATCACTGATAAACATAGATGCAAAAATCCTCAACAAAATTCTAGCAATCAGAATCCAACAACACATTAAAAAGATCATACACCATGACCAAGTGGGCTTTATCCCAGGGATGCAAGGATTCTTCAATATCCGCAAATCAATCAATGTAATTCACCACATTAACAAATTGAAAAATAAAAACCATATGATTATCTCAATAGATGCAGAGAAGGCCTTTGACAAAATTCAACATCCATTTATGATAAAAACTCTCCAGAAAGCAGGAATAGAAGGAACATACCTCAACAATAAAAGCTATATATGACAAACCCACAGCAAACATTATCCTCAATGGTGAAAAATTGAAAGCATTTCCCCTAAAGTCAGGAACAAGACAAGGGTGCCCACTTTCACCGCTACTACTCAACATAGTTCTGGAAGTTTGGGCCACAGCAATCAGAGCATAAAAAGAAATAAAAGGAATCCAAATTGGAAAAGAAGAAGTGAAACTTTCACTGTTTGCAGATGACATGATCCTCTACATAGAAAACCCTAAAGACTCCACCAGAAAATTACTAGAGCTAATCAATGAATACAGTAAAGTTGCAGGATATAAAATCAACACACAGAAATCTCTTGCATTCCTATACACTAATAATGAGAAAGTAGAAAAAGAAATTAAGGAAACAATTCCATTCACCATTGCAACGAAAAGAATAAAATACTTAGGAATATATCTACCTAAAGAAACTAAAGACCTATATATAGAAAACTATAAAACACTGATGAAAGAAATCAAAGAGGACACTAATAGATGGAGAAATATACCATGTTCATGGATTGGAAGAATCAATATAGTGAAAATTAGTATACTACCCAAAGCAATTTACATATTCAATGCAATCCCTATCAAGCTACCAGCCATATTTTTCACAGAACTAGAACAAATAATTTCAAGATTTGTATGGAAATACAAAAAACCTCGAATTGCCAAAGCAATCTTGAGAAATAAGAATGGAACTGGAGGAATCAACTTGCCTGACTTCAGGCTCTACTACAAAGCCACAGTCATCAAAACAGTATGGTACTGGCACAAAGACAGACATATAGATCAATGGAACAAAATAGAAAGCCCAGAGATAAATCCACATACATATGGACACCTTATCTTTGACAAAGGAGGCAAGAATATACAATGGAGTAAAGACAATCTCTTTAACAAGTGGTGCTGGGAAAACTGGTTAACCACTTGTAAAAGAATGAAACTAGATCACTTTCTAACACCACGCACAAAAATAAACTCAAAATGGATTAAAGATCTAAATGTAAGACCAGAAACTATAAAACTCCTAGAGGAGAACATAGGCAAAACACTCTCAGACATAAATCAAAGCAGGATCCTCTATGATCCACCTCCCAGAATTCTGGAAATAAAAGCAAAAATAAACAAACGGGATCTAATTAAAACTAAAAGCTTCTGCACAACAAAGGAAAATATAAGCAAGGTGAAAAGACAGCCTTCTGAATGGGAGAAAAGAATAGCAAATGAAGCAACTGACAAACAACTAATCTCAAAAATATGCAAGCAACTTATGCAGCTCAATTCCAGAAAAATAAACGACCCAATCAAAAAATGGGCCAAAGAACTAAATAGGCATTTCTCCAAAGAAGACATACGGATGGCTAACAAACACATGAAAAGATGCTCAACATCACTCATTATTAGAGAAATGCAAATCAAAACCACAATGAGGTACCACTTCACACCAGTCAGAATGGATGCGATCCAAAAATCTGCAAGCAATAAATGCTGGAGAGGGTGTGGAGAAAAGGGAACCCTCCTACACTGTTGGTGGGAATGCAAACTAGTACAGCCACTATGGAGATTCCTTAGTGTAGAGATTCCTTAAAAAATTGCAAATAGAACTACCTTATGACCCAGCAATCCCACTGCTGGGCATACACATCGAGGAAACCAGAATTGAAAGAGACATGTGTACCCCAATGTTCATGGCAGCACTGTTTATAATAGCCAGGACATGGAAACAACCTAGATGTCCATCAGCAGATGAATGGATAAGAAAGCTGTGGTACAGATACACAATGGAGTATTACTCAGCCGTTAAAAAGAATTCATTTGAATCAGTTCTGATGAGATGGATGAAACTGGAGCCGATTATACAGAGTGAAGTAAGCTAGAAAGAAAAACACCAATACAGTATACTAACACATATATATGGAATTTAGAAAGATGGCAATGATGACCCTGTATGCAAGACAGCAAAAAAGACACAGATGTGTATAACGGACTTTTGGACTCAGAGGGAGAGGGAGAGGGTGGGATGATTTGGGAGAATGGCATTCTAACATGTATACTATCATGTAAGAATCGAATCGCCAGTCTATGTCTGACGCAGGATACAGGATGCTTGGGGCTGGTGCATGGGGATGACCCAGAGAGATGTTATGGGGAGGGAGGTGGGAGGGGGGTTCATGTTTGGGAACGCATGTAAGAATTAAAGATTTTAAAATTAAAAATAAATAAATAAATAAAAGAGAAATTAACCTAAAAAAAAAAAAGATAACAATATCAAAAATACTTCTAAAACTTAAAGAGCAAAGAAAGGATCAATATTTTTTCTATTGCTGTCCTATCCTAATCCCCTAAGACAAGAAATGTCTTTGAAATTATAAGATTCTGGGTTTGCAAGATTTCAAAGGAGACCAATCTTGGTGGTACAAAAAAAAAAAAAATTTTGACTAGTTTGATGCCACTGCAATCCAAGGGACTCTCAAGAGTCTTCACCACTGCAATTTGAAAGCATCAGTTCTTTGGGGATCAGCCTTCTTTATGGTCCAACTCTCACATCCGTACATAACTACTGGAAAAACCATAGCTTTGACCAGACAGACCTTTGTTGAAAAGTAATGTCTCTGCTTTTTAATATGCTGTCTAGGTTGGTCATAGCTTTTCTGCCAAGGAGCAAGCATCTTTTAATTTCATGGCTGCAATCACCATCTGCAGTGATTTTGGAGCCCAAGAAAATAAAGTCTGTTGCTGCTTCTGCTTTCCCCCCTTTTATTTGCCATAAAGTGATGAGACAGGATGCCACGACCTTAGTTTTTTTAAATGTCGAGTTTTAAGCCAGCTCTTTCACTCTCTCTCCTCTTTCAGTCTCATCAAGAGGCTCTTTAGTTCCTCTACTTTCTGCCATTAGAGTGGTATCATCTTAGAGAGTGAATACTGGAGAGAAAACCAGCCGTGTCTGCCCCAGTAAAGGAGGGAGAGAATCCATCCCTAAATTCATTCCTTGGGCTCCATTATTTGCTTTCCAGGCTCCTCCCTGTGGTCATGCGCAGGGAGCCTCTCTGAGGCTGAAACAGGGTTGTGGGGATTACCCCTTCCCAGGGCCTTTTGATATTCTTTTGTAGAGACCCAGGACTCCAAGCACAGGGAGCCTAAGGGAACTGCCCACAGTCTAGCCCTGCTCCACTGGGGAGGGTAACTTACTTTCCTCTCCCTTAGACAAACTGCTCCTCTCACAACCAAATCTGTTTAAGTAGAACTAAATGCTGGTGGCCAGTGATTTCTTGGGCTCCGAAGGCTGGGTGTCTACCTAACACGGGGATTTTAACTTGCTTGTTCAACTTTGGCAAAACAAACAAACAAACAAACAACCCTGTTGTAATGAGCGCTTCTAGCACCCAGATTACATTCTCCAAACACCATTCTCGATTGAAAGCTGTCTCCTTGGAGAAATGGCCATCTGGTTCTTGGGAACCTCTTCAAGATGCTATGTTTCCTGGCTCATGGCTGGAGTCAGCCATGCCCAGACAGATCTAGACAATCAGCTGCTAAGGTCAGAGAAAGAGAGAACTAGACATTCTATGCCCCCAGGTGAAAGAGCGTTCTGCTCCCATTAAGTAATCTTGCCAGGAAAAATTGAAGTTGAATCTGATCAAGACTAGATCTGACTACCAATTAACAGAAGAGCAGAGCACAGTGGAGCTTTTCTGCAGCAAGGGGGGCAGGGGTGGGGGGGTGCGGATGGATGCAACCAGCAAAGTCCTGGCTGCAAGGAGCTGTTTGGAGCAAACCACCAGATTTCTTCAACGAATAAATTGCAAGAATAGAGAGAGAAGAAAGGGAAACTTATATGTTAAAAAGAGTTAAAAGCAACCTGTCTCACTGTGCAGAACTTAATGGGATCCTGGTTAAAACAAACAGTATTTTCAAAATTTATTATATTTGTGAGATGTCTTTGTTTTTTAATCTTAGTGGGTCTTTGATGATTTTAAGGAATTATTAGAGGATTTTGGATATGATTATCATATTGTGGTTACGGTTTTTGCTGTAACCTCCTTAGAAGTACATACAGAAATATCCACAGATGAAATGAAATTATTATTTCTTGGGTTTGCTTCAAAATTATAGGACTGCAAAAAATGTGCCCCACAAAAATATTATTTATGAAAAAGGTAATGATGTGAGTGGGAGAGAAGCAGTTGATGGTTGTTGGACTTGATGATGGGCACACAGCTGCTTAGTCACTTCAGTCGTGTCCAACCCTGGGGGAACCTATGGACTGTAGCTTGCCAGGCTCCTCTGTCCATGGGGACTCTCCAGGCAAGAGTACTCGAGTGGGTTGCCATGTCCTCCTCCAAGGGATCTTCCCAACCCAGGGATTGAACCCTGGTCTCCTGCACTGCAGGCAGATTCTTTACCACTGAGCCACCAGGGTACACAGAGTTTCTTTATTCTATTAGGTCTACTTATGTGTATGTTAAACATGATTCATAATTCTAAAGGTTTGAATAGATTTTTTAAAACAAATTTGTGATTGGTAACACATGTGCTTCTGTATTAATAGATGAAATACTGAAATCTAGAGGCAAATCTCATGACTACCATAATTTCAAAGTCCATAATGAACATGAACAATATTTCAAGATGCTTGCCACCCCGGGCGTGTCATGAATGTCTGTGATTACTGACAATGATGCAAATGCCAAAGTTAATCATGGAAGGAAAGGCTGAATTTCAGTTAGAACTTAGTGAAAATATTTTTTTTTCAATCCAGCTTTGCAGATCTCCTGAATGCTATCCCTGGAGCCCATGTTTAGAAGCCCTGATTTACATTCCCTTGTCTCCAGGTACACTATACAAACGATTCCCCCTTTGGTATGGAGAAGGTTGCTAATTTATCAAAACACTTTCACATAGTCATTTATTTCATGGGAATTCCTAACCGTCTTCCAAAGCTGGAAGGTTTATTAGACCCATTTTACATGTGGGAACCTAAAGTGTATATACTTAACTCACTTGTTGAAAGTTACACAGTGATAATGACAGACCTGGAGATGGAACACAGGTCCCCTAACTCCCAGCCCACTCGCTACTTTTCCCACATCCAGTGCCCACCCCCCAAAATGCTGCTTAGTTGCTTTTTCTCAAAGTTTTCCTTTGAGAGAAGCCACAGCTTTTCTCTCCTGAACTCACCCACTCACTCTCGTCTGTTTGGTCATCTCTCAGGAGTCTTCCCCCACTCAGCCCCACCCCATCCCACCCTGCCCTGGCCACCAGCACTCATGTTGATTCCTCTGGTGCTTGCAGGCAACTGGGAGCTCTGATTTCCAGCACTCCCCTTCACATACTAGCAGAGGTGATAATTAACCTGCCAGTGGGTGAGTGTGTCAACGCTGCAAGGTTTCAGTGACTTCTGGCAAGTCTCTTTCACTGTGTCTGTTTCTACTTTTGTAAAACAGGGTCGTGAACTGTCCTCCTTGGTTTTGGGGGAAGCTGTGAAGACTGGATAAAGTTATGATGGTAACCAGGTGAGAGAAAGTGATCTATCCATGGGAGGAATTACTGCCTGTAAAGTTATCATTGCCATGGATTAGGGCCAGAGCCCATCTACCCCCTTGCTTTTTACGGGTCAGTGAGGTGAACCCTCCCTCCTCTGCCTCCTGTACAATGTCGCAAATCTCCATCCATAGTTCTTCCGGCACTCTATCAGATCTAATCCTTTGAATCTATTTCTCACTTCCACTGTATAAGCATAAGGGGTTTGATTTATGTCATATCTGAATGGTCTAGAGCTTCCCTGGTGGCTCAGGCGGTAAAGTATCTGCCTACCCAGGTTCGATCCCTGGGTTAGGAAGATCCCCTGGAGAAGGAAATAGCAACCCACTCCAGTACTCTTGCCTGGAAAATCCCATGGACGGAGGAGCCTAGTAGGCTGCAGTCCATGGGGTCACAAAGAATTAGACACGACTGAGTGACTTCACTTTCTTACTTTCTGTCTTTTGAATAGTCTAGTGGTTTTCCCCACTTTCTTCAATTTAAGTCTGAATTTGGCAATAAGGAGTTCATGATCTAAGCCACAGTCAGCTCCCAGTCTTGTTTTAGCTGGCTATATAGAGCTTCTCTATCTTTGGTTGCAAAGAATATAATCAGTCTGATATCAGTGTTGACCATCTGGTGATGTCCATGTGTAGAGTCTTCTCTTGTGTTGTTGGAAGAGGGTGTTTGCTATGACCAGTGCAGTCTCTTAGCAAAACTCTATTAGCCTTTGCCCTGATTTATTCTGTACTCCAAATTTGCCTGTTACTCCAGGTATTTCTTGACTTCATACTTTTGCATTCCAGCCCCCTATAATGAAAAGGACATCTTTTTTGGGTGTTAGTTCTAGAAGGTCTTGTAGGGCTTCATAGAACTGTTCAGCTTCTTCAGCATTAGTGGTTGGGGCATAGACTTGGATTACTGTAATATTGAATGGTTTGCCTTGGGAACGAACAGAGATCACTCTATCGTTTTTGAGATTGCATCCAAGTACTGCATTTCAGACTCTTTTGTTGACTATGATGGCTACTCCATTTCTTCTAAGGGATTCTTGCCTACAGTAGTAGGTATAATGGTCATCTGAGTTAAATTCGCCCATTCCAGTCCATTTTAGTTCACTGATTCCTAAAATGTCGATGTTCACTCTTGCCATCTCCTGTTTGACCACTCCTAATTTGCCTTGATTCATGGACCTAACATTCCAGGTTCCTATGCAATATTGCTCTTTACAGCATTGGACTTTACTTCCATCACCAGTCACATCCACAACTGGGCATCATTTTTGCTTTGGCTCCATCTCTTCATTCTTTCTGGGGTTCTCCACTGATCACCAGTAGCACATTGGGCACCTTCCAACCTGGGGAGTTCATGTTTCAGTGTCATATATTTTTGCTTTTTCATACTGTTAATGGGGTTCTCAAGGCAAGAATACTGACGTGGTTTGCCATTCCCTTCTCCAGTGGACCACGTTTTGTCAGGGATCAAGACCATTCCCAAGAAAAAGAAATGCAAAAAGGCAAAATGTTTGTCTGAGGAGGCCTTACAAATAGCTGTGAAAAGAAGAGAAGCAAAAGGCAAAGGAGAAAAGGAAAGAGATACCCATTTGAATGCAAAGTCCCAAAGAATAGCAAGGAGAGATAAGAAAACCTTCCTCAGTGATCAGTGCAAAGAAATAGAGGAAAACAATAGAATGGGAAAGACTAGAGAGCTCTTCAAGAAAATTAGAGATACTAAGGGAACATTTCATGCAAAGATGGGCACAATGAAGGGCATAAATGGTATGGACCTAATAGAAGCAGAAGATATTAAGAAGAGGTGGAAAGAATACACAGAAGAACTGTACAAAAAATATCTTCAAGACCCAGGTAACCACGATGGTGTGATCACTCACCTATACCCAGACATCCTGGAATGCAAAGTCAAGTGGGCCTTAGGAAGCATCACTATGAACAAAGCTAGTAGAGGTGATGGAATTCCAGTTGAGCTATTTCAAATCCTGAAAGATGATGCTGTGAAAGTGCTGCGCTCAATATGCCAGCAAATTTGGAACACTCAGCAGTGGCCGCAGGACTGGAAAAGGTCAGTTTTCATTCCAATCCCAAAGAAAGGCAATGCCAAAGAATGCTCAAACTACCACACAATTGTACTCATCTCACACACTAGCAAAGTAATGCTCAAAATTCTCCAAGCCAGGCTTCAACAGTATGTGAACTGTGAACTTCCAGATGTTCAAACTGGATTTAGAAAAGGCAGAAGAACCAGAGATCACATTGCCAACATCTAATGGATCTCCGTAAAAGCAAGAGAGTTCCAGAAAAACGTCTACTTCTTCTTTATTGACTATGCCAAAACCTTTGACTGTGTGGACCACAACAAACTGTGGAAAATTCTGAAAGAGATGGGAATACCAGACCACCTGACCTGCCTCCTGAGAAATATGTATGCAGGTCAGGAAGCAATAGTTAGAACTGGACATGGAACAACAGACCGGTTCCAAATTGGGAAAGGAGAATGTCATGGCTGTATATTGTAACCCTGCTTATTTAACTTATACGCAGAGTACATCATGAGAAAAGCTGGGCTGGATGAAGTACAAGCTGGAATCAAAATTGCTAGGAGAAATATCAAAAACCTCAGATATGCAGATGACACCACCCTTACGGCAGAAAGCGAAGAGGAACTAAAGAGCCACTTGATGAAAGTGAAAGAGCAGAGTGAAAAAGCTGGCTTAAAACTCAATATTCAGAAAACAAAGATCATGGCATCTGGTCCCATCACTTCATGGCAAATAGATGGGGAAACAGTGGAAACAGTGACAGACTTTGTTTTCTTGGGCTCCAAAATCACTGCAGATGGTGATTGCAGCCATGAAATTAAAAGATGCTTGTTCCTTGGAAGAAAAGCTATGACCAACAACAAAGGTCTGTCTGGTCAAAGCTATGGTTTTTCCAGTAGTCATGTATGGATGTGAGAGTTGGACTATAAAGAAAGCTGAGCGCCAAAGAATTGAAACTTTTGAACTGTGGTGTTGAAGACTCTTGAGAGTCCCTTGGACTGCAAGGAGATCCCACCAGTCCATCCTAAAGGAAATCAGTCCTGAATATTCATTGGAAGGACTGATGCTGAAGCTGAAACTCCAATACTTTGGCCACCTGACGCGAAAAACTGACTCATTGGAAAAGACCCTGATGCTGGGAAAGATTGAAGGTGGGAGGAGAAGGGGATGACAGAGGATGAGATGGTTGGATGGTATCACCGACTCAATGGACATGAGTTTGAGTAAACTCCGGGAGTTGGTGATGGACAGGGAGGCCTGGCATGTTGCATCCATGAGGTCACAAAGAGTCAGACACTACTGAGCAACTCAACTGAACTGAAGTGAACCCATAAACCCCAACCCTCTAACCTTACCACTACTTTCTTCCCTTCATGGATTGTATACTCCAGACAAACTGATGTATTACTGTTCACTTGCCTCCCTAAACTTCCCAATTTCTGTATGCTTACCCATGCCCTGCCCACTGCCTGGATGGTCCTCTGACACGGCTTCACCTAGCAAACACCCATCATCCTTCAGGAAGACATCCCTGAGCCTCTAGTGGTGGTTAGATGTGCCAGCCCTATACTTCATAGCCCCGATCACAGTATAATTGTCCACTTTCTTATCCATCTCCCCTTTAGATTGTCCATTCCACCAGCTCAGGGTCTGTACCTGACCTCTTTCCAATCAACAAGATTGCTAAGGGGATTTGGTCAAATACAGGGACTGAGAGCAGATAAGCAGGATTGGATGTGAGTGTGTGCGTGCTCAGTCACTCAGTTGTGTCCGACTCTTTGCGACCCCATGGACTGTAGGCCGCCAGGCTACTCTGTCCATGGTTTTCTCCAGGCAAGAATACTGGCTGGAGGCAAGTACAGTTGAACCTAAAGTCCTGCCCAGAGAGACTTTTGGATTAGAAAACAAAGCATCCCTGCATAGAAGAAATTGGTGCAGCTTTGAGCAAATACGTAAGCAGTTATTTCCAAAATACATCCACTGTGACTTGGCCAACTGGTAGGAGCCTCTAGTTTTGGAGCTGGCAGACCTGGGACACATCCCAGACTCCACAATTATGTGACTTTGGCCTAGTGCCTTATCATCTTGGGGCCTCACTTTCCTCATCTGTAAAATGGGAATAAAATTTGCCTTCCAGGGTAACCAGAGGCCTGTGCTTTGCTGCCAGGCATCTATTTCCCCTCCTTCCTGACAAGAAAACTCCACATTTCTTTTAGTGAGCCATTCCTTTCCTGTGGGCTTCCCAGGTGCCACTGGTGGTAAAGAACTCACCTGCCAATGCAGGAGACGTAAGAGACACAGGTTCCATCCCTAGGTCGGGAAGATCCCCTGGAGTAGGGCACGGCAACCCGCTGCAGTATTCTTGCCTGGAGAATCCCATGGGCAGAGGAGCCTGGCAGGCTACAGTCCACAGAGTTGCGGAATCGGACACGACCAAAGTAACTTAATACACAAGCAGGTACATACGCATTATTCTCCGTGCAGTGGTTTGAGATTGACCCAGTGCCTAGCTCTGAGGTGGCCTGAATGGTCTAACCTAGTTAACATATCTCTTGCACCCCGGTCATGGTAATTGGCTCAGGCATGGGCTGTCCAATTGGAGGTGAACCTCAGCACTTTGGGTCGGAATGCTGGGACTCGGACTCTGCTGGCCTCTTTAAGAGGGCAAATGGCCATAACTGTGGCCATTTTGTTTCCACAAGGGTGGCCCATCTGAGGATGGAAGCCAATTACAGGAAGTAGAACTAAGAGATGGATCCTACTGAAATTTTTTGATTCTTGCATCAAGCCATTCCTGAAGTCCTCCTGGACTATACTGTTAAGGAACCAGTACTTGTCTTTTGGTTCAAGCCAGTTAGAATTAAGTTTTCTGTCATTCGCAACCCCAAAGTCTTATTTGAAACACCAGGATTGAATGACATAAGGCATACAAATGTAATTCAACAAGTATTCTTTAAACACCCACCCTGTTCCAGGCACTGTGCTAGGCTTTGGTCCATCCAGAGTGAAAGACAGGTATAGCCACTGCCTTAGTGGACCTTGAACTAGTGGGGAAGTGCCCAGCATGCAGATGTTTGTCAAAGGTAACCATTCCTCCTTTTACACCCAAGGGCCAGATATATGCATGGCCTGCTAAAAGAATCATCATGAACATTTACTGAGTCGAATGATTTATTTGAAGCTTCCATTGGTCAAAGTCCAAAGGAGAGGCTTCAGGAAGCAGGATTGTGAGACTAGGTAGCTTGTTCATGGTCAGGCTGTTTGTGCAACCACCACCTGCCTGCTGAGATAAACCTCCTTTCTGCAAGGTGGCCAGTGCCCTCAGCAAGTGGGGTGATCAGCCCAGTCACCAGACCCCTAAGGAAATGGCAGGTCAGACCACTGCTGCTTCTTGGGGTTGGTGGGGAGCTGAAAACAAGACCCCAAAGTGCAGAGTATTTGTTCTCAAAGGCTTATTTTAAAGGTCAGGAATCCTTTCAAGAATCTGAGGGAAGCTACAGGAACTCTCCTCGTGAAAAAAAAAGAAAATATATACATATATATGTATATATATATATATATATATATATATATATATATATATATATATATATACATACATACATTTTGCAATTCTAGGGATTCACAGGTCCCTTGAAGCCAGGTTACAGACTCTTAAGCAAAAATAACTCCAAAGATTTTTTTAATCTAAGACCCTATGAATGTTTGTATTGGCTTATTATCACCTTGAAAAGTTGCATTCCCCCACTGGAAGAATATGCCTGTCTTAGTCCATTTGGGCTCCTGTGGCAGAATACCACAGACTGGGTGGTTCATAAACAACAGAAACCTATTTCTCACAGTTTTGGGGGCTGAAAGTCTGAGATCAGGGTGCCAGCATGATCAGGATCTGATGAGAGCCCTCTTCTGGGCTGGAGACAGTTGTCTTCTCTCTGTGCCCTCACTCAGCAGGAAGAGGACTGGAGAGCTCTCTGGGTCTCTATTATAAGGGCACTAATCCTGTTCATGAGGGCTCCACCCTCATTACCTACTCATCTCCCAAAGGCTCCTCCTCCAAACTTCATCACATGGGGGGTTAGGTTTCAACATATGAATTTGGAGATCCCCGACACTCAGTCCATAACAGCACTCACAGGAGAATTCAACTTCCTCTTGGAAAAATTGTCCAGAGCTAATCACGGATGCTAATCATGGACCTCATGATCAGTGTCTTACTGAAGCAAAACTCATGTGAAGGCAGCTGATCTAGGAAGAGCTCCCAGGGGACAGTAGAGGGAGACTGGGAGGGGGTAAAATGGGGAAGCAAAAGCAAATCAAGGGCGTCTTCCTGAATTCCCCGCCACTGTGGAGAAGGCAATGGCACCCCACTCCAGTACTCTTGCCTAGAAAATCCCATGGATGGAGGAGCCTGGAAGGCTGCAGTCCATGGGGTCGCTAAGAGTCAGACACAACTGAGCGACTTCACTTTCACTTTTCACTTTCATGCACTGCAGAAGGAAATGGCAACCCACTCCAGTGTTCTTGCCTGGAGAATCCCAGGTATGGGGGAGCCTGGTGGGCTGCCATCTATGGGGTCGCACGGAGTCGGACACGACTGAAGCGACTTAGCAGCAGCAGCAGCAGTGGGCAGCAGGGGCCTGATCCCATCTGAGAAGCAGTTTAGGAGGTCTCAGAATTGTCCACCTAGGGGAGGGTGGAGGAAGCACTGGCTCCAACTCCCATGGGAGAAGGGCTGCCCTGAGCAGTGTTAGCCTTGGCCTGCTTCGAGGCTACACACAAGCTGAGTGTACAATAGCTTCCTGAGGTCAGAAAGAAGCTGAGGCCAGCTGCTGCCAGGAACCCACCCGGGAAAGAGCTGGTGGCTGCAAGCATGGCAGGAGTGAAAAGTAGCCTTCGAGGACATGAGCTGGGGCATGAGATGCTGAGGAGCCTGTCGGTCTTCAGGGAGTTAATACCTTTTGAAGCCAAACTTTTAGCTGCTGGGAAGTGCTGGATAGTATGTGACTACATTTTCCACACCAAATGTCTGCCCCTGAAAAGCAACTTGACCTGGCCTCTTTGGATGGCATCACCGATTCGATGGACATGAGTTTGGGCAAGCTCTGGAGTTGGTGATGGACAGGGAGGCCTGGCATGCTGCAGTCCATGGAGTCGCAGAGTCGGACACGACTGAGCGACTGAACTGAACTCTGTGTGTCCAGCCCAAGAAGAAAGCTCTGGTGCGTTACTGGACCATGGGAGGCAGACCCACTAGGGTTATAGATGGCCTGCTCCCAACTGAGGCCAAACTGGAGGCACTGTAGAGGCTCATGGCAAAAAATGCATTACCCGACTCCATCCCACAGGAGCCATCAGAGGAATTTGAAGGGAGAGATGGAGTGTAGGGGCTGAGAGAGGCTGGGCCAACAGAGAGCCCCAGCTTACATCCCTGCTTGAGCTGTGCGGCCTTGAGCAAATTATATTTTTAAATTTTATTTACTTTTGGTTGTGCTGGGCTAGGTCTTCGTTGCTGTACTGGGTCTTTCTCTAGTTGTGGTCTTTTGTTGTGGAGCTTGGGCTCTAGAGCGCAGACCCAGTAGTTGTGGCACAGGGGTTTAGTTTCCCTGTGGCATGTGGAAACTTCCCAGACCAGGGATCGAACCCATGTCCCCTACATTGGCAGGTAGCTTCTTTATAAATTGTATTATTTTGGCTGCTCTGGGTCTTTGATGCTGCGCGGGCTTTTCTCTAGTTGCAGCGAGTGGGGGCGTCTCATCACGGTGGCTTCTCATTGCAGAACACGGGCTCTAGGGCACACAGGCTTCAGTAGTTGTGGCGCACAGGCTTAGCTGCTCCACAGCATGTGAGATCTTCCTGGACCGGGAATCAAACCCCTGGGTCCTGCATTGGCCAGGACATTCTTTCCCACTGAGCCACCAGAAAAACCCTGGCAGGTGGATTCTTAACCATTGGACCACCAGGGAAGTCCTGAGCAAACTATTCAGAGGTCATTTCCTTATCTCCTAAATTGGCACCTTAGCCCTCAGCAACCTCCTCCCCACATGAGGCTGTGTTGATGTAAAATACCTAACACACGTCCTCACTTCAATGAGACCTATAAATCACAGATACTTGTCTACTGAAATTAAACTTGCTAGGTCAGTTTTTTCCAGGCACAGGTACGTAGGCTCATTTTGACATATACAGGAGCCCACACCGTGCCTTGCTGCAAGTTAAACAGGAGAAATGGGAGCCATGAAGCACTGCTTCAGTGGCCAAGTGGCTTCCAGTTGAATGCAGTGACTAGAGGCCACGTCACTCTGTGAACTGCAGTCTACCTTGCCCCCCGCCAGCCAAGGGTCCCCTGGCTGGAGTCGGGAGGCATTCAATGCTCTGCACCCTGAGAGCAGGAGAGGATGGTACTCAGGACTGAAGCACCTGGTAAACCAGGGCTACTCAATGGCAACCCACTCCAGTATTCTTGCCTGGGAAATCCCATGGACGCAGGAGCCTGGTGGCCTACAGTCCATGCGGTTGCAAAGAGTTGGACACGACTGAGCGACTTCACTTTCACTCGTAGAACCTGAGGCACTTGTTTTTTTTTCTCTCCCAGCTGCCTGCTGGGGGCCAGAACTTTGGGACCTTGGCACCAAAACCAGCTGAGTCAAGCTGCTCAAAACACACACCTAGGAAACAGGGTGATGGTCCCCAAGGTGGACTGCCATGCTCAGCACGGCCCCTTTGCTCCATTCTCCCCACAAAGGATTCAGACCTTAGCTTCCAGAACTGGCAGGCGGCCTGCATCCCAGGTGGCTCAGCGGTAAAGAACCCACCTCCCAATGCAGGAGACCTGGGTTTGATCCCTGGGTCGGAAAGATCCCCTGGAGTAGGAAATGGTAACCTGCTCCAGTACTCTTGCCTGGGAAATCCCAGAGGAGCCTGGTAGACTACAGTCCATGGAGCTGCAGAGTCAGACACGACTGAGTGAATAGCAGCAGCAGTCCTATGGGCAGCAAGACCAGGGCAGCAACTCCAGGCTCTTCAGGGCAGGCTGGGGGTGAGGCACCACAGCAGGAAGGGACCTCGGTGACGCTCCTCGAGCAGCCCCCTCTGCCAGGACAGGCAGCAAACCCTGAGGAGGGTGGCAGAGGCCACATCCACATGCTCTGAGGGGCTCTTCTGAAGGGGAGAGGACGTGGGAAAAGAGCACTGTCACCACGGCAGGGCCTTGTGCTGCGGATTCTCCCCAAGTCTGGTGACTGAGGAAGGTCTGACGTCTCCAGAGGTTTTAACCACACACAAACTGCTCATGGAAGTTTGAAAGAGATTTATTTAAAAACAGAACGACAAAAAAAAACGCTTTGGTATTCCAAAACCCAACAATCAACAGTCACTGGAAAGTTAAACACCTCCCCTAAGGCCCAGAGGTACAAAACCACGGTCTCCACAGGCTCATGGTAAGGACACGATGTGCAAACTCGAGGGTGACGGAGACCCGCCCCTCCACACAGGCAGCCTACGGGGCTCCAGACCTCCCGGAAGTCACCGCCAAGATTCACTACCCAAGAGTGGATGCAAAAGCCATCCGGCAAATCTCAACAATAAATTATTAATAAAAACTCATTCAAGAAAAGAGCACATTAAATTAGGAAAAGAACACATTTTTTCCTTGACAAGTCTTTTCAAAAGAGGGTCTATTTCCTGGGATAGAAGAAAGGGGGAAAGTGGAAGGAGTGAGTTCAATTTCAAGTATTTTCCGTACAATTTCATTTTATTGAATCAAAAGCTTACAAAAAGTCTGTCGGCCCCTCCCCTCCCCTCCCCGATGCAAACTCCTGAACATCCACACGCACTTCTGAGTCACTGGTGTCCCCCAACAAGGCACAAAAGGCTGGGTGCTTTCACAGGATCCCTTGTTCGCAGCAGCAGGACTTTCAGTGCTGGGCATCTTGTGCAAGTGGCGACTGAAAGCAGGACTGACGTCATTCAGACACTGGGATCTTCCTGTTCAACCAACAAGATAGGACGTTACTGCGCATGCCAACCCCAGGGGACAGCTACAGCAATCTCGAGGGAAGCAGATGATGGGAACACCCTGCTGGCATCCCACCCTGGCTCACAGCCGGCTGGGATGATGGCGCCCAGCCCAGAGACAGGCTACAGCCATCCTGGACTCGGGGCCTGGGCGTCTCCTTAGGCGGGTGCAGCGAGTTCACAGGCTCTGCTCTGGCCAGGCCTGGCTTCAGGGGTGGGAAGTCACTGGGCAAGATCTAAGAAGACTGCCTGGCCTGTCCCCCTGATCAGGTGGGAACCATGGGTGGATGGGGCTAGGCCAGATTAACAGCAGAGAAGTCCACCACCCAGCAGGGAGAAGCAGCCCGCCCACCTGCTTCACTGAGGCTGCCAGACCCACGCAATGCAATGCAGCCCGTGACAGACACCCGGGAAGGCCATATGCACATTTGCCTTTGATCTGACTTCTATGGTCCTCACGCTTGACAAGTTCAGACCTGCCTCTGACCCTCCTCCCACCCCTTTAGGTCAAGTGCTACTTCCTTCTCTGAACCAGAAGCCACTGGGAGCACAGACCTGGAGTTAAATGTACCCTCCACCTACCCTCCACCCCACTACAATCTAATGAGAGGAATGGCAGGCGGCCTCCCCCTGGGACACCCATCCTGAACTCCAAGATATGTTTCGATGAGAGTCCGACAGCCACCATGGCCCAAACCATGGCTTCCTGGGAGCAATGATGTTTCAGGAAACAGGAGGGAAATGATCTTGTCCTGGCTGATGAGACGACTGCCTGAGGCTGGCTCACCGCAAGGGACTGACCTCTGAACTCGGTAAACAGGCTCTCAGGGGTGGGGGTGCGGGTGAGGGTCTCATCAGCGGTTTAGGTAGAGGCTTCAGGTCCATCTAGGGCTTTGTGGCACGTATTTTTAACTGTTGAGATTTAGGA
This sequence comes from Capra hircus, assembly GCF_001704415.2. Classification (NCBI taxonomy): domain Eukaryota; kingdom Metazoa; phylum Chordata; class Mammalia; order Artiodactyla; family Bovidae; genus Capra; species Capra hircus. The sequence continues at coordinate 40,242,643 of NC_030823.1, read as the reverse complement.
TGGGGTGACAGGACTACCCACATCCCTGGGAGGCCAGCAGACATATCTACGCATGCCTGGATTCCACAGCTGCCCTTCCAATGGGCTCCTCTAAGAAGGTACTTTTAAATGTCCTCTCAAAGCATACCTGCTCCCCTCTGGGATGAGGACAGAGGACACTATTTAAAAGGACACTTCACGGGAGGGAGGTTCAAGAGGGAGGGGACATATGTATACCTATGGCTGATTTATGCTGCTGTATGGCAGAAACCAACCCAATGTTGTAAAGCAATTACCCTCCAATTAAAAATAAATTAAAAAAAAAAAGGATACCCCCCCACTCCCCCAGTCTCACCCTGTCCTAGACTTGGGACAGAATACAAGGCTGGCGCCCTGGGTGCTGGAGACACAGGGGCTTTCTACCTTATTCCTGAAGAAGGGCTTGGCGCCAGGCCCACAGTACTCATTGTAGATGAGCTTGAAGAGGAAAAGGTGGAAGAGGGTGATGAGGGAGGCCACGCTGAACCAGAAGAGGAAGGGCAGCCCCGGGTCCTGCTGGGCCATGTGCTCGTCGTGGGCCAGGATGGCCTTGAGGTGCAGCGTGTGCCGCAGATCTTGGAGGTGCGTGAGGTCGGTGGAGATGTAGAGCAGCGGCGTGATGGGCTGCGTCACCATGACCGAGAAGGTGTGGCCCTGGGGCGCCGAGGTCAGCTCCACAGGCTCGTCCAGGCAGCCCGCTTCGCAGGCGTAGATCTTGACGAGCTGGCCTCGGGACTCTACAGACACGTGCAGGTACGGCTTGCCCTCAGCGTCCGCAAGCACGGCCAGGTTGATGTGGTCGTTCTTGTAGCGGATGCCGTGGAGGGCGTAGCTGTTGTGCAGCACGTCAGGGTCGGCTTGGAACTGGAGGTGGTTCTCGGTGAACTGCAGGCCGCCGAAGCTGAGCACCATGCCCTGAAGGATGCCGGGGGCGCCCGCTCGCACCAGCCCCTTGCAGCCGCGCTTCTGCAGGGTCAACCTCCACAGGTCCCAGAGCTGCAAGATCTGCTGGACGGAGGACAGGCGGCCTGGCCAGAGGTTCTCAGCGTGCATGGTGGCGTGGCCACTGAAGCAGTGATCTTCATAGTTGAGCGTCGACTCCATCTGGTCCCGCTCCCTATGGCTCAGGTCGGGGCTGAGCAGTGGGGCTGGGGAGCAGGACAGCATGTAGTACAGCGTCAGGTTCACGGTCAGGCCAGACGGAGTGTGGGCATCAGTGATCTTCTTCATTTCCACACCTGTCATGCCATAGAGGTTGCATGTTAAGGAGGACCAACACAGCTGGGAGGCTGAGGTTATGAAACAAAGATCAAGAGCAGCAGAGTTGGGGACTCCCCTGGTGGTCCAGTGGCTAAGGCTCCGTGCTCCCAATGCAGGGAACAAGGGTTTGATCCCTGGTTGGGGAACTAGTTCCCATATGCTGCAACTCAGTGTGCTGCAAATAAAGAACCCACATGCTACAACAAAGATCAAAGATTCTAAGTATGGCAACTAAGACCTGGTGTAGCCAAATAAATATTAACAGCAACAATAACAACAAGAGCAGCAGAGACATGAAGTTTTTGTCCTTAGGGATAAAAACAGCAGTTCCAGTATCCCTAGGTTCGGGGGAACATTATCCTGCCTGGCTTCCTCACAGGACCACGTGGAGCCCTGAGGGCCTGAAACCTGCCAGTGGGGCTCCTGCCAGAGCCCAGAAGAACACCGACTTAGCCAAGCCTATGACATCAAGTCAAAAGGCCAGTCCCCTGTCTCCAGAACGGTCACCTATGCCCTGGCTGGTTGTGGGCTGCTTCTCTCTCCTGGGCTCGTAGCCTCAAACAACATCTTATCAGAAGAGCTCCCAGATTTGTATGAACACTAGCCTCAGACAGCTAACCGCACATGTGGTGTCTCTACCTGGATGTCTGACAGGCATTTTGAACCTGACAAAGTTTGAATTCAGTCCCCGACTAATCCTTCCTTAAATCATCTCCAGACACCTACTGGAACCCTCCCCATAAACTCAGGAGTCACCCTCACGTTCTCACTCTCCACTGCCAGTCCACTGAAAGCCCCAGTGGCTCCAGCTCCGAAAGTATCAGAGTCATCCACTTCAGCCTCCACAGTCACTCTCCTCTCACCTGGTCTCCACACTCTACTGCAGCCCCGCCCCCGCTTACTGTCTATACCCTGAGACAGCAGCCAGTGGACCTTTAAAAATGTGCACCAGGGACTTCCCTGGTGGTCCGGCAGTTAAGAATCCACCTTCCAATGCAGGGTACAAGAGTCTGATCCCTGGTTGGGGAACTAAGATTCCACAGGCCACGTAGCAACTAAGCCCATGGGCTCTGGAGCCCACAAGCCACAACTGGAGAAAACTGCATGCTGCAACAAGGACCTGGCTCAGCCAAAAAATAAGTAATTTTTTTTTTTAAAAAAGAAGCCCACGCCTGTCACCAGCTGAAACTGTGGGGAACTGAGGAAAGAATCCGGGGACAGGCCAGGCTCCTCGTTTATCCTTTACCAACTGATCCTCCCCCCAACCCCCAAACCACTCTGCTCAAACCAGGCTTCATCTACAAGTACAAATAACAATAACACCTGCACTTTATGCACTTCTCTCATAAGACTCTGCTAAATGTCTTCTGAGGTAGGCATTACTATTATTTTTGAATACAGGCCAAGAGAGAGTCAGTGACTGGTTCAAGGTCACGCAGATAGTAAGTGGTGGAGCAAAAGAGTCAGCCCCAGACCCAATGCCAAGCCCAAGTGTGAGCCACCCCAGGACCCTCCTTCAATGTCAGCTCTGCTGACTTTGCAGGGGCATCCCCAGGGTGGGCTGTGCTCACCCTGCTGCAAGGTGTGGAGGGCGGACAAAGCCGGACCTCACCTGGACTGAAGAGCTGAGCCCAGAGGCGCTGGTGATCCTGGAGCAGCTCAGCTGCTGGCATCTCCAAGAGCTCCAGCATTTCCTTCCGGGCCAAGTCCTGGAGCACCTTGAGCTCCTTGGCTGCTTTGCTTTTGAGCACCTGGGGGTTAAGAGGGCCGGAAACGTGCACCACCCACAGCACAGTCTCGTCCAGCTGCGTCCTGGGAGCCACCTGGAGACGGTCCACTAACTTCTTGGCGGCCACCACCACCAGGTGCACCAGCCCCGTGGGAACAGGCGGGGACCGGCCAGAGTAGAGGAGGAACTGATGGTCTCCGACCTTCTCCAGGGTGCTGGTGAAGGCCCTGGGGGCCGGGCCGGCAGTGGGCCCCACAGTCTGCAGCGCGGCCACGCGATCCGTAGGGTTGTTGAGCTGGATGCGCTGCAGATAGACGTGGGGTCGGCCACGGTGAGCGAGAAAGTCCTCCTGCAGCAGCACGCAGTCTCGGCCGGATCCCGTAAGCAGGCCGGAGGCCGAGGCGGGGCCCGGGCCGGCGGCCGCAGGGCCGGGACCCGAGGTCCCCAGCTGCAAGCAACGTACTCGCCGCAGCAGCCCTTCCCGCAGAAGCAACACTGACTCCCCAGCTTCAGGGAGCGCGCTCAGCGGCCGCAGCTGCACGAAGGGCACGAAGTCCGGCGCCACGGCGGGCTCCCGCTCCCCAAGGGTCACCCACAGCCTGTTGGCGACCACGTCCAGGGCCAGAAAGCCGTTGGCCACCAGAGACGGCACACCAGGGCCCAGGGGCACAGCCTCGCCCCGCTCCCGCAGGCTGCGCCAGGCGTGGGTGGCCGCCTCCAGACAGGCAGAGGGCTCGGCAGCGCCCGGCTCGCCGTGGGGCCAGGGCAGCAGCTGCAGGCCGCCCGCCGCCCGCCGCGCCCCAGAGCCCGCGAACCAGAGAAGGAGCACCAGGAGGCCGAGCAGGCAGAGTAGGCGGCGGGCCCAGCTGCTCGACAGCAGTCCCGGCAGCCCCTTAAGCCGCTGCTGCAGCCACATCGGGCCGCCAGGCGCGGGCGCGGCGCGGGGGCGGCCGCCGGGCCCGCCGCCCAGCCCACTGGCCCGGCCGCCCGCGCCTCACTCCAGGGCCCGGACCGCAGCGTCCACCCCGGCTCCAGTCGCAGGCGCCGCGGCAGCCACCACAGCGGCTTCCTCCTCCTCGGTTCCCTCCGGCCGTCAAACAACACCGGCCGTCAAGCGCCGCCGAATCTTTTGCGACAAATGGAAAAGAGGCGGGTGGAGGAAGGGGAGAGAGCTGGCCCTACAGGAGGCGGGGCCACAGCGAGGAAGGGGCGGGCGCCGCCGGGGGATGGGCCACGGGTTCTTCAGTTCTGCCAAGTGCGAGAAAGAGTCCAGAAAGAGCCCGATAGGGTTCTGTGGAAGACTGGAAGCTTCCAGCTCATGGAAAAAAAAAAGCCACTGCGCTAGCCAAACCTAACACGTGTTGGGCCCCATCTGCTACTGATGGATTCAACAGCCCTAAGATTTTTTAAAATAATTTAAAAACTTTTCTGTAAAAATGACCCTCACTGCAAAAATACTTAACAACAGTGCAGAATAGTACCCCCCCCCAAAAAAAAGAAAGAAAAAGAAAAGAAAGTAACCATTGTCAATCAGATTTCCTAGGATATATTTTGTTGACACTTTTCCAGACCAGTCTGGCTGCATGTACAGTATATGGGACACAAACCAGTTCCACAAACCACTCCATTTCTCTACCATACCAAGTCATCTTCTTTTTCTTTTAGATAAGTAACTTCCAATTATTTATTTATTTGGCACGTGTCAGCATGCGGCCTCTCTAGAGGGCTTAACTGCCCAAGGCATGTGGAATTTTCCCAGACCAGGGATCGAACCCACGTCCCCTCCATTGGAAAAGAAAATGAAGGTGATAGTGGCTCAGTCCTGTATGATTCTTTGTGAGTCCATAACTGTAGCCCGTTAGGCCTCTCTGGGGAATTCTTCAGGCAAGAATACTGGAGTGGGTTCCCATTCTCTTCTCTAGGGGATCTTCCCGATCCAAGGATGGAACCGCGGTCTCCTGCATTGCATTACTGTCTGAGCCGCCAGGGAATTCTTAACCACTGGACAACCAGGAAAGGCCCCTAAGTCATCTTCTTGATGTCAGCTGTGAGTTTTAACTTATTAAATAACATAAAACACTAAAGCTGCATGCTTTGAAAATGCTTTTCAATCGTGAATTATCAACGCAGAAGAGAAATTTTGTTTCTGGGGGAAAAGATTCAATCTGAGCACAGGAGCAGACAATGGGACGATTGTTTCCGTTTTAGTTTCAGGACATTCCAAAGTCAGACAGTGTGCTTCCCAGTTGTTGAAAATTATATGGTCATTTGAGGTGGCTCCTTGTGAGCTGTGTGCAGACACAGATGTGTTTGCTGAGTTCTAGGGCCAGCACCCTAAGAGAAGGCGACTCTCCAGGTGATCCTTCAGTATGCTCACCTTTTTATTTTTTTAAGATCATTATTAAAACATACACACAGAATTCTTAACTCCCACAAGGATTTCACAAGCCCCACAGGACAGTTTCATGAATGTGCAGTAATCTGGAACCTACAGTTAGAGAGAATCCATCCAACCAACTCAGCAAGGCAGAAATACTTGGGAGGGACAGTGAAATGAGAGCAAAGGACTAAACCAAGCTTGATCCCACCTGTAAAATGGGGATGACCAGAGAAACTGCCTCTCAGGTTTCTGAGGAATGAATAAGTTAATACAAGCAAAGCAAGCAAGGTGCAAGTACACAGTACATGTAAACCCATGTAATTGTTTTTGCTATTACAAACATCTGCGTGATAGACATATAGGTTGGTCTACTTTTGAGATTGTTTCTGGGGGAGCAATTCCTGTAAGTAGATTTCTACATCAAAGAGAAGGGTCATTGTTGGTGCTCTTAACTCCCTTGTTGTCATTATTGTTTAGTCGCTAAGTCATATCCAACTCAACTCTTTGCGACCCCATGGACTGTAGCCTGCCAGGCTCCTCTATCCATGTGGTTTCCGAGGCAAGAATACTGCAGTGGGTTGCCATTTCCTCCAGAGAATCTTCCCCACTCAGGGATGGAATCCCCATCTCCTGCATTGGCAGGTGAATTCTTTACCACTGAGCAACCTGGGAAGCGCCCCCCCCCCTTAACTTCTTATCACTCTCAAACACCCCAGGGAAAGGAATCACAGGGTCAGCAATATAGCCACAACAAAGAAGGTCAGGAGAAAGGACCTTGGACTTCCCTGATGGTCCTGTGGTTAAGAATCTACTGGCCAGTGCAGGAAAGATGGGTTCAATCCCTGGTCCAGAAGATCCTACATACTTCAGAGCAATGAATCCAGTGAGTCACAACTACTGAAGTCCAAGGCTCTGGAGCCCATGCTCCACAACAAAAGAAGTCACTGCAATGAGAAGCCCATGGACCACAACAAAGAGTAGCCCACTCTTGCCTCAACTAGAGAAAGCCAGCATGCAGCAACAAAGACCCAGCGCGGTCAAAAGTAAATTAAAAAAAAAAAGAGAGTGAGGACCCTGGCATGAGGCTACCTGGGTTTTGAATCTTGGCCTTGCCCCTTGCTAGCAAGTCAACTAACTTCCTTGGGCCTCGGTTTCTCCATCCATAAACTCGGGATCATAAGACAACACTGGATTGGTCTGAGACTTAAGCTGGACAAACAAGTTAAACATTTAGAATATTGCCTGGCTTAAAATATGTTCCCCAGTGGCTCAGCAGTAAAGAATCTGCCTGTGATGCAGGAGACGCGGGTATGATCCCTGGATCGGGGGAGATCCTCTGAGAGTGGCATGGCAACTCACTCCAATATTCTTGCCTGGAGAATTCCATGGACAGAGGAGGCTGGAAGGGCTACAGTTCACAGGGTTGCAAAGAGTCAGACACAACTGATTGACTAATACACACACACACTCACTGGCTCAAAAAATAACACTCATTATTTATTTATTTTTTTGGCTAGGAAACAGAAAACACACGTACATGATACAAAATTCAAAATATACAAAAGGGTGAAGCGTGGACATTAAGTCTTCCTCTTTCCGGGAGCTCCAGCTAGTTAGTTCCTCTTCCTAGGTGGAACCACTGCTTCTTGTTCCTTGGATACTTTTCCAGAAACTCTGCTGCTGCTGCTAAGTCGCTTCAGTCGTGTCCGACTCTGTGCGACCCCATAGACGGCAGCCCATCAGGCTCCCCCGTCCCTGAGATTCTCCAGGCAAGAACACTGGAGTGGGTTGCCATTTCCTTCCAGAAACTCTAACAAATATATAGACAGAGATCTATATTTTTTCCTTCACAGAAATTAACAAATATGTAGACAGAGATCTATATTTTTTCCTTCACAGAAATTATAGCATATGATATACACTTGCATATTACTTTTTTCATTTAAGAAAACAGCTTGGAAATTCTATTATTATTATTAAAGGGAGTGGAAGTCAGTGGGACTTAGCATATTACTTGCATGTTCCTTTTTTCATTTAAAGCAACAGCTTGGAAATTCTATTACTATTTATTATTATTATTATTAAAAGGAGTAGGTACCAGTGGGACCAGCTGATGGCTGTAAAGGGGGCAGAGGCTGAGAATCGGCTGGTAACGCAGAGAATGTAGCTGTTCACTGAGACTATCACACCTCCTCGGGCCAACAAAAGAAATGATAAAAATGTATAAAAGCAGAGAATGAAAGGGAGAAAAGCCTCTTGTGGCACCAGACCACTGCCCTCTAGCCCAGCTATCCTTTCTGTACCTTCCCAAAAAAGCAGAGTCCTGTTCCTTTAAATGTGCACAACACGTGCAGCACGTACGGGAGTAACATCTGGGCTGCTGCCACCCCTGGCTGCTTAAAGAGACAGGCCTTCCTTTCTGATGAAGCTTGGACAGAGTTCAAGTTTCAGCAATTTAGTGAAGGGGGTTGGGGGGAGAGAAGAATGGATATCGAAATTGGGGAGGTGGGGTAGGCTTCACCAGGGTGATCCTTTCTCCAAGGGAGGCCACCAGCCTCCAAGATTGATTTCCCCTACTGATTTGCAATAACTCTGGGAATCCCACTGCCCTAGGATTTTTTTCTGTCCAGAGTACATCACCATAATCGAGATTCTTCTTGGGCCCAAGCAAAAGGGAAGTTAGAGAAAAGTTGCCTCCCTTTCTGTGATCCCACGTCAGCTGTGTGACTTTGAGCAAGTTGTTCCACTTCTCTGAGCTCTGGTTTCCTCATTTCACAAACAGGGGCAATACTGCCCAAGTGGCAGGGCTCTGGGGAACGGGGCATGAGCCAGAGCTTTGAAAACTGAGCCAGTCAACACATGCTCCTTCTCTTCCCCTCTGCTTATCCTTCCATTTCCTCCTCGAAGGAGCTGGAATTTCAGCCTGCATCCTCCTGAATTCAAAAAACATCCGGTGGATCCTGGCATCAAGTCCTGTCCCCAGCTGCAGAAACTCCCCGCCATGGGTCCCAGGTCCTGTTTGGCTGGCAGAGGACCTGGTTGGCACACATGCCTCCCTTCACTTGCCTTTTGACCTTGAGCTTGCTGCGGGGGCCCCTGGCCCTCACTTTTATCATCTTTACCATGAGTGAATCTCTCTACAATGAGATGATCTCCCAGTTTCCCAGGGACTGTACCTACTTTCTAAAAGAACATGTGGGATTCCCTGGTAGTCCAGTCGCTAAGACAGAGCTCCCAATGAAGGCGCCCAGGTTCGATTCCTGGTTGGGGAACTAGATCCCACAGGCCACAAAGAGAGTGCGCGTGCTGAAACTAAAGTGCGTGATTCAGGGATGATTGTTGAAGATCCCATGTGCTGCAGCTAAGACCTGACGTGGTCAAATACATACATACATACATAAATAAATAATGTGTTGACTTTGTTTGGATTGTACAAATAGTATATATTCATTGTAAAATGATTCTAAAAACAATAAAAAATATAAAAAAAGAAAATAAAAACTGCCTGGGAATAACACACATGTTCCTGCTGCTAACATACACATTTCCTAAAGCTGGAAATTACGACAGTAAACGTTTGGCTGCCATTTTCTTTTAGCATCATATCTGTAAGGATATATTTTTGCTGAGTGGGGCCATAGTGTATATACTGCTTTCCCCTCATGACATTCTATTAGTGGTGTATTCCTCATGCTGAAGCAGTCCCACATGCTTGAAGCACTCATCCTGTGAAAGACCCTAAACAATTTCATTCATTCATTCATTCAACAATGACCTCAGGGACAAGACCATTCTAGGCTCGGAGGTTCCCTTTACCTCCCAGAGACAAACAGGCAGAGTTAAGTGAGCCCTTATTGTGGGTCGGTGATGCGCTTTCTACATGTCCGTCCAGCAGCCAGGAGGGTTCGCAAGGGTGTGGGTGCCTCTGAACACATTCCTGCCGGCCTCGCCTACTCCAGGCTCAGACCCTCACGCCCACTTTCGCTTTGAACAAGGACTAATGAAATCTGAAGGGCTGAGATGTACTGAGAGCTTATCACGGAGCTGTTCTAAGTGCCTCGCTGATAACAATGTCACTAACTCGTGCAAGATCTAATGTATAGCGGCCATCGTAAACCCGACTTTTCAAGCGTGGAAACCGAGGCTTATATTGATCGTTACCATCAAGGCTTGGCGCAGTGTCCTGGGTATAGAAACTGTTGCCTCGCCCCGTCTCGCCTCCTCTTCCCGGTCGGAATGAAGCCCCGGGAGAAGAGAAGGAGCAGGACGGCGGCGGAAGGACCCGGGAGGCGCGGGAACAGGCCGCAGGGAGCTGCCTGGACTCGGAGAGGCAGCGGGTATGGGTTAGTTTGCAGGAAACCCTGCCCCCAGGCCGCGCGGCGCGACACCGCCCCCGGGGCGGGCCCAGTGCGTGGCAGCGGGATCGCCTACCCCATCGCGAAGTTTCCAGCCTGCGAGCGCCACTGGACCGGCCGGACGTTCCCAGACCCCAACCATGCGGCTCCTGCTGCTCCTGGCCCCGCTGGGCTGGCTGCTCCTAGCTGAAACGAAGGGTGACGCCAAGCCGGAGGGTGAGGGCTCCGGGCGGGGCTGGGGGGTGGTGCGGGAGGAAGGCATTAGGGGCTGGAGCGGGAGGATGGGGGCAGGAGGGCTGGTCTAGGGGCTGCCTCCGTTAGGAGCGGTCTCTAGGGAAGTCGTGGGCTTCCGAGGGTTTTTGGGTTCAGGCTGCTGATCCTCTGACTCGCTGGTGACATGGACAAGTCACTTCTCCTCTGAGGGTTGCGGTTCCCACTTTCATGCAGCTGGAGGGGAAGAATGGCCGAAGTCCCGTTCAGTACCCGAGGGTCAAATAATAATAGCACTCATAATAATAAGAACAGTAGCTACCACGTATGGAGCACTGGCCACGGCTCAGAGGTCAGTTAAGCCGATGCCAGGCTGAAGCCCATCCTTCTATTATTCCCATTTTCCAGCTGGGTAAACTGAGGCTCTAGAGTTGAGTCACTTGCCCAAGGTCATTCTGCTTGTGGACTTTGGAACCTGGATTCACACCTAGGACTCACAACCATACAGTGAGGGGCCCCTGGGCAGGGTCGGGGGTGGAAGGGGTGGCTCAAATGTCAGAACCGTTGGTACTTGCCTCTGTCCTCTGTGGTCTGGTCTGCCCCTGCAAGGTGGGTCTTAACTCTCTTTGGGTTGCACATGAGGAGACTGGGGCCCAGACAGGTGCAGTGACTGCCCAGGGAGGTCCAGCCTTGGAGTGGTAGGTCTCAGATCTGCTGGATTCTGGGTCTTGTGCTCCTTCTACATCCCCAAGGCAGATTGGATTTCAAGGTGTCCCACCATCCCAAGTGGGTGCTATGCTCCTCCTCAGCTCTACCTGGACCGCCTGCCCAGTGAGCATCTGAGAGCCCCCAGGAGGACGCTGAAGGCTGTGGAGGCAAGCCCAGCGAAGCAGAGCCAGACTGGCCACAGCCTCCATCATCCCTGTTCTTGGTCCACCCTCTTAGAGAACCTGCGAACACAGGATGGTAGTTTAGCAGACTTGGGCCAGGAGAAGGGGTGGGAACCACCATTTCTTGAATACTTCCTTTGTGTCAGGTTCTACCCAGGGCCGCATGTCTCCCATGGTGAAGCAGTTGCTTCATCTCCATGAAGCTTGGTGTTCTAGCCTGCAAAACAGGAGTGGACATACCTCAGTCCCAGAGCTCAAACAGGGATTCCATGGGTTGAGCCCTGTTGGTGAGAGTTCAGCTCAATGCCCAGGCCATCAAGGCATTTTCTTTCTTGGGCCCAGTGCTACTTTCTGGAGTACCCAGCAGGACAGAAAGACCCATCAAAAAATCCGGTGAGGGCGGTGCTAAGCACAGGGCTGGGCTGGTGGTATGTGCAAAGGGCCTGTGGCCGGGGTCTAATTGCTGGCCTTTTTCCCCCCAGAGTCTCTCTTCCTTCTGCTTCTACTGATGTAGGCTCCCTCCACTTCAGACCATCCCAGGAGGGAAACCCCAACCACCTATGATGAAGCCTGGGGGGGTGAGTTGGAGAGACCAAATTGAGGACTAGGCTGCAGGTGCCCCTGATCCCCAGGAGGAGATGAGAGGGGGAAGAGTAGGTGCAAGGCAGCCTCCACAGAGTGTGCAGGATTCTAGGTGTTGCTGAGATAATCCAGGTAAAGCACCTGGTAGGTAAGCAGGTCCCCAGACATGTGGCTAATATCAGGCCGCTCTCAAGTGGCTGCCCTGTGCTTCCCGTGCTCCATTCAGACCTTTTTGATAGCGTAAGTAATCACTGGGCCCATTTTGCAGTTGGGAAGACTGAGTTCCCTAAAAGGTTAGACCCCTGGTCTCAGATTGCCACAGCTGGTTGGAGGTGGCATCACTGACTGCAACTCAGACCTTCTGCTCGTTCCTGCTGACCTCTACCTTTGGCTAGAGGGGTGTCCTTGTCGGGATATGCTGCTTTGAAGAGTCTCTCCAGCTCTCCCAGACCCAGCTGGTTGAGACCCCTCAGTCTGCTGGCTAAGAAGACAGGGGAGGATGGAAGTTTTTTCTCTAGGCCTTGCTCAAGCTGCATACTGGCCTCCCGTCGAGGCCAGCTCCTTCCTTTCCCTGGCTGGGCGGGGACACCCAGCCCAGCACCAGGTGGCCAGGATGGTGCAGCTGCAGAGGAAAGTTCCATGGGGCAGGCGCAGGCACTGGGCCAGATGTCCCTCGGGGGTCCAGCGAGGCCTGAAGTGGGGCCAGGAACTTGCTGTTTTGGGCTTGGGTGGTAGGGTGGAGATTCTCTCAAGAGCTTGTCCACCCTTCGAACACCCAAGGATTCGACACAGGGAGGGAAAGATGGATGGTTCTCACTTTCAAGGTGCTCCCAGTCTGAGGGGGGAAGACACAGAGCTCCTCACTACAGTGGACACCCAATCTGGCAGGGGAGACAGAGCCCTCTGCGCCCTTCTGTGCCTGAGGGAAGAGAAATTGGCCCCTCCTGGGGGAGCCCCCAGACTGATGGGGGGGACCAAAAAAGGCCTTCAATAAAGCAGGATCCAAACAAGCAAATTTGCACAGAGCTGAGGGACCGGGAGAGTCCCCAAAGGCAGCCCTGTCCTTTCTGCCTTTTTTCCCTCTCCCTTCTCCCCAGGCTCACGCCTTTCCCTGCAGGCCTTCATCTGGCCACGGAGAAGGGAGGACCAGCCCGATCCCCGAAGTCGCTGAGATCTGAGGCACCAGAATCACCAGCTAGGCTTGGGTGGGAGCTTCAAGTCCTGCTGTGGAACAGTGGGAAATGGAGAAGGAGGCAGACTCAGCTGGTTGGTGTGTGTGTGTTGGGAGGGGGGATTCTGAGGAGACCTGAGGGTGTGAGTGGGAGGCCAAACCCCTTGGGAGAGGCAGGATTGGCTCTGGCCCTGGGAATCCCCATCTCCCGGCTCTGCTTCCGTTCCAGCCTCAGGTGGGCGTAGGGGATGGGGGAGGAGTTTTCATTCATTTCTACCTCCCTAGGGAGCAGACCAGGCTTGTCCTGACCACGCCTTGAAATCTAAGACACACAGACCGTCTGCCCCCTTGCCTGGGCTGGCATTGCTTGGGGCGAGGAGTTGGCATACCACGGAGCACAGCTGAACTGGCCTGAATTCTCAGCCTTCTCTTGGGATCCCAGAGAGATATCTGCACTCCTGCAGGCCCTTGGCTCAGTCTTTCTGGTCATTCTTGCTCTCAGAAAAGCAGCTCCCCTCCATCCTGGTCCCCCCAGCACAGCTCCCTCTGTAAGGGGAGGTTCCCTATGACAAAAACTCCTGGGACTCCCCAGCCAAGCTCATTCAATCCTCACAAGAGTCTCTGGAAGAAGGTGTTTTTTTCTTTTTCTGGCTGCACTGTACCGCTTGCAAGATCTTAGTTCTGTGACCAGGGATTGAACTTGGACCTTCAGCAGTGAAAGCGACGAGTTCTAACCATTGCTAGACTGCCAAGGAATTCCCTGATACTATTGTTACTACTCCCATTTTGCAGATAGGAAAACAGAGGCGCAGAGAAGCTAAGTTACTCTCCCAGCAATCTGTCTTTCGCAGTTGGCCACTCTGCTCTGCTGTCTGGTTTATCTCTGCTGACCCTGGATCATGGGTCATCATCTCTCCAGGGAAACCACTGCTGGATTTGGAGCAGCAGGTCAAGGGGACCAAGAGCCCTGGATGGCTGGCCTCACGTGGGTCTTGGCCTCAGCCTGTGGCAGCTGACTGGACCAGACAGCAAGCAGGTGGGCGGGTCCCTGGTGTTCATGGAAGGCGAATCCTCCATGTTGTTACCCTGTGGGCTGCCCAGAGCTCTGGCTGCGTGATGAGTTGGGAAAAGACCTTACCGCGTGACTGGAGCCGGGTGCCCACACTGGGGAGGCCTGAGAGAAGGCTGCCGGAAAGGCTGGATTCAGCTGGCAGCTGGGATTCCCAGCATTCCAGGATCTTGGACAGGGAGGTGAAGGGCATGGACGTGTGGGATTCCAGCTCATTCCTGTCCTGTACTTCAAGGTTCTGTGACCTTGAGCAGGTTATGAAGCTTCTCTGTGCCTCAGTTTCTTCACCTATAGAATGAGAGTAGAAATATCACCTATCACATAGGATGGTTTTTTAAAAAATTATTTAATTGGCTGTGCTGGGTCTTCATGGCTGCCTGTAGGCTTTTCTCTAGTTGCGGCGAGTGGGCTTCTCCTTGCGGTGGCTTCTCTCGTCGTGGAGCACAGGCCCTGGAGTGCAGGCTCAGTAGTTCTCGTGCACAGGCTTAGTTGCCTTGCAGCATGTGAGATCTTCCCAGACCAGGATCAAACCTGTGTCCCCAGCATTGGCAGGAGGATTCTTAACCACTGGACCACCAGAAAAGTCCCTGCTTAAGATGTTGATGGTTAAGTTTGATAACAGACGTCACACGCCTCAGGCAGTGCATGGCATCGAGTCAAGGCTCAGCTGGTGCTAGTGCCTACTAGTCACTCCCCACAGGGCTCCGAAGGCCACACTCTGCACATCAGGCCCAAGTCACACTCAGTCCCAGCCTTGGGGAGTGGGTGGGGCGCCAAGGAAATAGACACATTGGGCTCACCATGACAAAGGGAGGACGAGCAGGTTTGTACTGGTACTGCACTTGCTGGGCACACTGAGACTGCTCCAGCTGAGGACTGATGGATAAGGGGATGAGACTGAGGAGGGCTTCCTAGAGGTGGTCTGGGGAAGGAGCGAGTTTTGCAGGCAGGACAAAAGAATAGGGTGCCGGTTGGATTCATCAAGGCAGTTTCATGGGGATGTTGAGAGCTGGTGCCAGGGTCCCTTAGGGCAGGAGCCTGCCTTGAGTTCTCTTGCTGTGAACCACCTCCCAAGCCCCTGCACGGGAGCCTAGAGTCAGAGGACCAGGGGATGGGTGGTCCTATCCAGTCAATCCTAAAGGAAATCAACTCTAAATATTCATTGGAAGGACTGATGCTGAGGCTAAAACTCCTATGCTTGGCTACCTGATGTGAAGAGCCGACTCATTAGAAAAGACCTTGATGCTGGGAAAGATTGAAGGGAAGAGGAGAAGGGGACGACAGAGGATGAGATGGTTGGATGGCATCACTGATTCAATGGACAAGAGTGTGAGCAAACTCTGGGAAATGGTAAAGGAGAGAGAATCCTGGCATGCTGCAGTCCATGGGGTCACAGAAAGTCGGACATGACTGAGCGACCGAACATCAGCCTCCCAGGCCCTACATTGGAGCCTAGAGTCAGAAGACCAGGGGATGGGTGGGACTGGAGGTTTCTAAACGTGGCTGACATCAGAAATCACCAGGGAAGTGGAGGAAGAATTCAATCCAGCCTCCTGGCTCCATCTCAGATTGCTGGTCCTGGGACCCAGGAGTGTGGATTTCACAACCTCCTTTGTGATGCTACTATGCAGGCAGGTTTGGGACCTCCTGTACTGGGCGATTGTGGCCAGGAGAGTGGACATTGTGTTGCCCAAGGAATATAGGATTTGTAAGGTCCCCTTGCAAGACCCTGATGAGGAAAACTGAGCAGAGACAGGCTGGGCAGGTGGAAGGGGGCATACAGGGAGGGCCTGGCTGGACCGTCTCTTTAGATGGAGACAGACGCCTGGCCACAATCCAGGCCTGAGCAGGGCATGCAGAGTTAAGAGAGGGGCCTTTAGAGCCAGATGTCTACGTCCACATCATCGTGCTGCCTTGGGCAGGTTACTGTGTCTGAGTCTTCCCCCGGCCCCGCCTCCTGCCGCCTGACTTCAGGAGCCCTTGCCAGTAGAGAATCCAGCATCTCACATAGATGCACACACTGGCTTTTTCCATCCATGAAATGTGACACTCTTCCTGTCCCCAGCAGTCCCTGCTGTCGACCAGAAGGCCTCAGAGCTGAGGCTTTGGCTCTCCTTGCCTGGGGGCAGAATTAACCATCCAGACAGGAGTTGAGGGGAGTCCTTCCCCTGAGTGTGAGCCACACCCCTCTTCCCTGGACCCCAGGATCAGATGGTGAGGCCTCCCCTCTCCACACCTGCCTAGTGAATCCACCCATTTTGGCCCCAGATCTCTGGATCCACCCTCAGTGGATTCTTGCCAATCTTGGCCAGGCTGCCTGGCGCCAACCCCCTGCTCTGGGACCAGCAGCCTGGTCCCAGAGCAGGGGGCTCAGCCGGCTTTGCCCCTTTGTTCTTTTAGCCCAGGCTCCTCCTGACTTCTTGGGGAGGTCAGGGTGGGAGGGCCTGACCTACCTGTGCTGGCCTGGCCACTTGGAGTGGCCATAGAAGTGCTAAGTCCTGGACCCCAGAGAAACAAGAATCACCCAGTGAATCGATGATGAGTGCTGCAAATGATGGAGGCCTGCCTCTGAGGGCAGGAGAGAGGTCAAGAGAAATCCAAGAAGGCTTCACAGAGGTGGAGGTAGGGAAGAAGTGTCACTGGCCCTGAGACCGGGAGGAAGGCTAGAGAAAGGGCAGAGAGAGAAAGCCCTGGCAGGAGGGAGGTGCCCAGCAAGGTGAGGAGCAGGGCCTACTTGGTGGAGGGAATGAGGATGTCAAAGGCCAGTGGGCAGGGGCCCTGAATGCTAGGGCAAGGCGTTTGCCTCTCAGTGATCAGCACCAAGAATAGCTCTTAGTGTGTGCCAGCATTTCAACAAGGATTTTCCAGGCCTGGAAGTGAAATGGGCTTCCCTGGTGGCTCAGACGGTAAAGAATCCACCTGCAATGCGGGAGACCTGGGTTTGATCCCTGGGGTGGAAAGATCCCCTGGAGGAGGGCATGGTAACCCACTCTAGTATTCTTGCCTGGAGAATCCCTATGGACAGAGGGGCCTAGGCTGCAGTCCATGGGGTCACAAAGAGTCAGACATGACTGAGCGTGTGAAAGTGAAAAAAGTCCTCATGACTGAGCACAGAAAGTGAAAAATGTGAGAGCATTGGTCGCGCAGTCATGTCTGACTCTTTGGGTCCCCATGGACTGTGGCCCGCCAGGCTCCTCTGTCCACGAAGAATTCTCCAGTCAAGAATACTGGAGTGGGTAGCCATTCCCTTCTCCAGGGGATCTTTGCAATCCAGGGATTGAACCCAGGTCTCCTGTATTGTAGGTGGATTCTTTACTGTCTGAACCACCAGAGACTGATCTCATTTAATTAGTCTAGCAGCCCGAGGAAGCAGGTAGTGTTATTACCCCTGTTTTACAAGGGGGAAACTACAGCTCAGAAGGTTAAGGACTTGCCCAGGGTCACACAGTTGGTAAGGAAAAGAGCCAGGAGCCTATCCAAGCCAGCTACAGAGTTGTTGTTTTTTTTTTTCCCAACCAGAGATTCAACCTGGGCCTCAGCAGTGAAGGCCCAGACTCGTAACCACTAGTACACCAGGGAACTCCCAGAGCCTTTACTTCCCAGAGAATGCAGTCTCAAAGTATGGTCTGGGAATGGTTTGTCCAGGGCTCCCAGAGACGGCATGTGGGTGTTTCCAGCAGGTGCTGTTGTAGAGAGAAAGCCACCCTGCAGAGTCCAGAGTGGTTCCTTGTTAAAAAGGTAGCATAAGTAAGCTCATTTATATCACTTTTTAGATTCCACATATAAGGAATGCCATAGAATATTTTTCCTTCTCCATCCGACTTTCTTCAGAAAGAGACTCACAGACTTAGAGAAGCACTTATAGTTGCTGGGGGTAAGGATGGGAGGAAGGGATAGGGAGTTTGGGATGGGCGTATACCCGCTGCTCTATTTAAAGCGGATAACAAACAAGGACCCACTGTACTGCACAGGGAACTCTGCTCAGTGTTCTGTGGCAGCCTGGGGGAGAGGAGCCTGGCGGAGAATGGATATGTATGGCTGAGTCCCTTTGCTGTCCACCCGAAACTATCACAACATTGTTGATCAATTATGTGCTCAGTCACGCCTGACTTTTTGCGGCCCCATGGCCTGTAGCTTGCCAGGCTCCTCTGCCCATGGAATTTTCCAGGCAAGAATACTGGAATGGGGTGCCATTTCCTATTCCAGGATAATTGGTTATACACTAATACAAAATTTTTAGAAGTTTTTTTTTTTTTTTTTTAAAGGTAGCATAGCCACTTGGCCAAAGGCCAGGATTTCAAGTGAATGTCTACTGCAGGCCAACTCTTCTTGGTTCTCACGGTGTTGGGAGAATCCAAGGCCAAGTGAGGCTCAACACAAAAATGTGTTGAGATCAATCAGCAATGTCTGCCCTGAGTGCAGGCATGGAGAGTGGAGGTTCCTCCCAGGCTGATGTCTGACGTTGGCCAGAGAGGTCCTCCTAGTGTTCAACATTCAGAGCGAATCCTTGCCTCTGCCCCGAAATCCAGAGACCCAGTCCCACAGTGCAAGGTGCAGACGCCTCTGCTCTGGGCGCTTCATGCCATGTTGGTCAGTTCCAGATGGACAGAGACCCAGGTCACGTCTCAGCCCTGACATTAACTTGCCGAGTGGTCTTAGGCATGCCCCTTCCTCCCTGGGCCCTGGGCCCTTGTCTGTGATGGGTTGACGTGAAGATACATCCTGTGGGATTTGACACATCCCTTTAGGCAAAGTTACCCACTCCTGACGTCACCTCTCTTCATCCTCTGCTCCCTTCTCTGTCCCTAGACAACCTTTTGGTCCTCACCGTGGCCACGAAGGAGACCGAGGGGTTCCGACGCTTTAAGCGCTCAGCTCAGTTCTTCAACTACAAGATCCAGGTAAGGGGCTCTCTGGGTGGGGGCAGAGACAGCCAAGGGGAGGTGCTGGACAGGTAGAAGTCAAGATGCTCTGTCTGTCAGATGCCTGGGTGGGGCTGGAAATTGAGCTGGCCAAGTTTCTCTTTAGCAAAAGCCCATGTTAAGGGGCCTGTCTCTGCAGGCGCTGGGGCTGGGGGAGGACTGGCCTGGGGAGGCGATGTCAGCAGGTGGAGGGCTGAAGGTCCGGCTGCTGAAGAAAGCCCTGGAGAAGCACGCCGACAAGGAGAACCTGGTCATTCTCTTCACAGACAGGTAGGCAGCTGAGAGGTAGAAGAATATTCTAGAATGAGGCCCTGCCGGGACATCAGAGATGAGGTGGGGATTACTGTAGCTAGGATTGCCTACAGTTCTAAGGGGTCTATGCGCCCCAGAAAAGACCCATTTCCACTCTTGGTGAAAAGATGGGTGGGGGGACCTGCCCAGGTACGGTGAGCTATGCTTCTTTTAATGCATATAATTTATATATTTGTTTTTGGTTGCACTGGGTCTTCATTGCTGTTTGCAGGCTTTTCTCTAGTTGTGGTGAGCCGGGGCTGCTCCCTAGTTGCATTTCACAGGGCTTCTCATTACGGTGGCTTCTCTTGTTGCTGAGCACGGGCTCTAGGGCTCTCGGGCTTCAGTAGTTGTGGTGTACGGGGCTCAGTTTTCTCTTTGGGCTCCGGAGTTTCGGCTCCTGGGCTCTAGAGCACAGGCTCAATCGTTGTGGCATGTGGACTTAGTTGCTCTGCGGCATGTGGGATCTTCCCGGACCAGGGATTGAACCTGTGTCTCCTGCATTGGCAGGTGGATTCCTTCCCACTGAGCCACCAGGGAAGCCCACTGAGCTGTGCTTTGAGTGTGAAATGGTCACAGATTATGGGGACCATGTCTCTGCCCAGGGAGGGGGTGAAAACTTAATGGGCAGGGTCAAAGGTAACAGAGCTGATCTATTTACTAGATGTGGCCCAGGGCAGGCGTGGGAGGAGGAAAGTGTTAGACACTCAGTCGTGTTCGACTCTTTGCAACCCTGTGGCCTGTAGCCCACCAGGCTCCTCTGTCCATGGGATTTTCCAGGCAAAGATACTGGAGTGGGTAGCCATTCCCTTCTCCAGGGGATCTTCCTGACCCAGGGATCGAACCTGGGACTCCTGCACTGCAGGCAGATTCTTTACCATCTGAGCCACCAGGGAAGCCTGGGCTGCTCCTGCCTGTGCCCTCCTGAGCCCCTGCTCCCCCACCAACCCCGTCTCCTCCCCACCCTGCTTCATCTTCTCCCGGCTCTGGCTGCAGCTACGATGTGGTGTTTGCCTCGGGGCCCCGAGAGCTCCTGAAGAAGTTCCGGCAGGCCAGGAGCCAGGTGGTTTTCTCGGCCGAGGAGCTCATCTACCCAGACCGCAGGCTGGAGGCCAAGTACCCAGTGGTATCCGATGGCAAGAGGTTCCTGGGCTCTGGAGGTGAGGACCCCGGGTGCGCAGTATGTGGCAGATGGGGCAGGCTCCAGAGAGGTCCATCCGCTGCCTTGGGGAGGACCCCTTGGCTCGACATCCCACATGGCTATCGCAAGCTGCTGAATACAGTGTGTCCTCGGAAGAACTCCTGAGTTTTTAACCTTTAAATCAGCTCCACTGCAGTCTTGCTTATCTCATTCAATAGCCCCCCTGATCTGCACAGGACAAAACAGGGAGTCACCCCCAATTCCTCCCTCCCCTCCCCCACCTTACCTTCAGCGGGTCACACCACTCCCACTCCGAGAGATCTCTGGAGTCTGCCCTCTCATGTCCACACCCCTGGCCACCGCCTCTCCGGGCTGCTGGCATGGGCAGTAGTCTCCTGACTGCTCTGCCAGCCTCTAGCCTCTCCCCTTCCAGTCCATTCTCAGCACAGATGCGAGTCCACACATATTGCTCAGTGACTTCCCCTTGCACGGAGAATAAAACCCATATTTTATTCTGGATTCCCCTGTCCAGCCACAAAGGGGGGATCCGTGCCAGCAACCTTGTTTCCCTATTGGCTGAGATAGTTAGCGCAGCCCAGATGGCCTGGCCCTGGCCCAGGGGTAGAGGTGTCCTCGGGGGCAGGGCCCTTTCCCGGCTGCCCACCTTCTTTTTCTCTTCCCCTCCCACCAGTCTGCACAGTAGCTATGTGGGTTTTTCCCTCTATCCCCTCCTGCACTGTGTGACCTCGGCTCAGCCTCTGCCCTTCTCTGGGTCAAGTTTCCTGGATAACTGTCGAAAAGGGGCTCCAAACCTATGCCCCACCAGCCCTGTACTCTTGGGCTTCAGTCTAACTCATTCATTCCTCACCTGTGTGCTGCCCAGGACCTGAGCTGGTGCAGCTTAATGGACAACAGTGATTTTTCTCTCTGGGCTCAGTGGGAACTTGTCACCAAGTGGCATTAACAGATAGGCTGTTTGCAGCCTATAGACAGCATCTCTCCTCAATCCAGGAGGGCTTCTGAGAGGAGGCAGGGCTTATGAATAAAGAAGTGAAAGGTGGGTGAGAGGGAAGGCTAGGAGGAGGCCCCTGACTCAGAGGCCGGAAGCTGAGTGTCTGTCTATATGTCCCCCACCCCCAGGCTTCATCGGTTATGCCCCCAACCTCAGCAAACTGGTGGCAGAGTGGGAAGGCCAGGACAGCGACAGCGACCAGCTCTTTTACACCAAGATCTTCTTGGACCCAGAGAAGAGGGTAAGTGGCAGTGGGTAGTGCTGCGAGATCTTGACACTGGATCCCCCAGACTGGGCTGCACTGGGAGCAGCCCCTGCCCCCCAGACCTGACCCCCTGGGTTGGGCATTGACACCCCACTTACCTATTCTTCGATTCACCCATTTATTCAGCGGGTATTTTTTTTTTAATTTATAGTATTTACTTTTTTATTTTTGGCCATCCTGAGTCTTTGTTGCCGGACCAGCTTTTCTCTAGGTGCAGAGAATGGGGGCCAATCTCCAGTTATGGTGCTCAGGCTTCTCCTTGCAGTGGCTTTTCTTCTTGCAGAGTCTGGGCTCAAGGGCACTCAGGCTTCAGTAGTTGCGGCAAGTGGGCTCAGTGGTTGCAGCTCCCGGGCTCTAGAGCACAGGCTCGATAGTTGTGGTGCACTGGCTTACTTGCCCCGCGGCATGTGGGATCTTCCTGGATCAGGGATCGAACCTGTGTCTCCTGCATTGGTAGGCAGATTCTTAATCACTGAGCTACCAGGGAAGC
This sequence comes from Capra hircus, assembly GCF_001704415.2. Classification (NCBI taxonomy): domain Eukaryota; kingdom Metazoa; phylum Chordata; class Mammalia; order Artiodactyla; family Bovidae; genus Capra; species Capra hircus. The sequence continues at coordinate 40,220,858 of NC_030823.1, read as the reverse complement.
CCCAGCAGATATTTACTGAGTTGTGCGTGAGACACTGTCAGGTGTAGGTAATGAACAAGACAGTTGGCGTTTCTGCCCTCCTGAACCTTCAAACCAGGGAGAGGAGGAATTTACAGCCTTGTGTCAGGTGGTGAGGATGGTTATGAAAGGAACTGACCGCCTGAGCTGCCCCTGGCCCACCCAACTTGGAGGAGTTCTAAGGGACTGATGAGATCTTGACTGGACCTGGGCCCCACAAGCCAGGCTGCTGAGCCTGTCTCAAGGCAGGGATCCTTGAGGGGAGTGGAGGTGGTAGAACTGAGCAGGTGTAGCCCCTAAGCCAGCCAGTGTCCTCTGGGCAGAAAGTTAGGGAACTCTTGGGGTGAGGGTCAGTATTCCTGGATTCTGCCCTGGACACCCCCTCAACCCCTATTTACGCTGTGTTGCGTGACAAAGGGTAGGTCACTTTCCCTCTCTGGGCCTCGATTTTTATCATCCATGAAATAATGAGGTGAAGCAGTTGGACTTGTGCGGTGGAAACTATGAACTTGACCTGTTGGCTCAGTCTTTCCCTCTCCTTCCCCTCTGCCTCCAGTGACATTGCTCGTAGAAGCCTGTGGTCTAAATCCATAGAGCTGCTCTCTGTGGGATGAAGGCTGAGCCTAGAGTGTCACTTGGCCTGACCTAGGGCTCCTTGAGACATAGTCGCATCTGCAAGAGGTAGCGTTATGTAGTGAACATGGACCTCAGGGCCAGGCTGCCCGTTGACCTTGAGCAAGTTATCCAACCTCTCTTTGCCTTGTTTTTAAATCTGTGAAATGCAGTGATGGTGATACTTTCTCACAAGGATGTGCTGTGGATTAAATGAGTGTGCATGTAATACTCAAATTAGTGATTGGCACACAGTTAAGTGCTAAACCAGCATCTGTTATCACAACGGCTGTTGTTGAACCAGATGTCCCCTTAGATTCTTTCCAGTTCAGAGAGCCCCTAGTTCTCTGTGAATAAAGGTGCTAGAGCAGTAAATCCCAGGGGCTTGGCCACTGACCGGCCTTCCCAGGGCTCCCAGCTGCCCTGCTGTGACAGGGCAAAGTGGATGGAGGGAGAGGAAGTGGCAGAAGTGGGAGGGCTGGCTCCCCACACTGGGTGATGGAGCCCTGTCCACTGCCACGGCTTGTTCCTGGTGCAGTCCAATGCCCTCTTTCCTACAGGAGCAGATCAATATCACCCTGGACCACCGTTGCCGAATCTTCCAGAATTTGGATGGAGCCTTGGGTGAGCAGCCCCGACAGGGTGGGGGATCCTGAGAGGAGTGGTAAGGAGATGAGGATTCCAGCCAAGGAGGTTCCTCTCAGCTGTTGTGCTGGGGTTTTGCCTATCTCATCCCCAGGTCCCCAGAGACCACCTGGATGTTCTCTGGGGGCAGAGCTGTGTCTCTTTGGGGATGAAGAAAGGAGGGCCAGGAGGTCAGTCCAGAGAGCCTGCGGGACACCAGGGTTCAGACTGGGAGGAGCTGGGTGATGCACTCAGTGGGTACCCCATCCCTGCCCTGTGTCCCTGGTCCTTCGAGGTGAGCCTACATCACCTCCTTCCCCTGCTCTCCCACCTCCCAAGTGAAGACTTCCTGAGCTGGGGGCAGGGAGTTGATGGATGGCATAGGAAGCAGAGAGGCCATTTAACCCTTGAAACCACAAATGCTTGTGGCCTGGTCCCAAGTCAGTGGCTGGTGATGACGTTGCTTAGCCACTATTTTGCTGGATGATCTCAGGCAAGACACATACACATACCCTGGGGCATCTGTTTCCCATCCTTAGAAAAGAGAAATTGGACCAGATCGTTGATTGGTGATTTAATGGGGTAAATGGACCCCTCTGAGAGTCTGAGGAGAGCTCTGGGTCCCATCCAAGTGATGTGCAGAGACATCACACTCTTTGGTCTGTGGGTTCTGGGAGTTCATGAGCCTGGCTTAAGAAACTGGGTCCAGACCGCTTCTTGGGTGGGTCAGGGGCTTGCACAGAGAGGCTCCCCTCACATGATCACTCACAACAAAAGGCCTCCCTGCCAAGCGTCTTCTCAGGCCTCTGGGAAAAGGCCTGTCTGCATTTTATAACTGTCAGACAGAGCAGTCCTACCTGCTATCTTATGTGCAGACTGTCTGGGTCAGAGCCCAGAACTTGGCCTCTGGCCCTGATGCTGGACAGGTCTCTGTTTTCTGACCCACAGATGAGGTCGTGCTCAAGTTTGAAATGGGCCAAGTGAGAGCAAGGAACCTGGCCTACGACACCCTCCCGGTCCTGATTCATGGCAACGGGCCCACCAAGGTAGGGAGGGGCCCCAGCCCCAGGAGAGAGTCGTGGGGGGAGAGATCCAGAATCTGGGGTTGTGCTCTCACTGTGACCCCAAAGCTTCCCCTTGGGTTTGGGGCCACCTACCTGGGACATGCTCACTGCCTCTGTCCTCACATCTGAGTTCAGGATGGTGCTGCCTCTCTGTACCGGGATGGTCAGTGATGCCCTGTCTGTCTCTGCTGGACCACAGAAGAGGCACTGTCCCCATCCAGGCCCAGGCGGGGCTGCCTTGAGTCATCTGTACTCTGCCACCCCAGGGCAGACTTGTTCCTACATTCAACAAACATTGCATGTTTGCACCAGGGTGTGAGGCCTCGCCAGCCCTGAACAGGACAGAATGTTCCCTGTTCTCCCAGAGCTGCAGGAGGGGCAGGGGTACAGGCCAGCCTCCCCTGGCCCTTGAGGGACAGGCCCCTGGATCACAACTGGTTTCTAGGAGTGTGGTCCTCAACCACTCCTTCAGAATCAGGTGGACGGGAGGGGAAGGGGAGTGTGTTTAAATGCAGATTTCCCGATGCCACCCAAGTGCATGTGTACACAGTTGCGTCCCACTCATTGTGGCCCCATGGGCTGTAGCCTGCCAGGCTCCTCTGTCCATGGGATTTTCCAGGAAAGAATACCAGAGTGCGTTGCAATGCCCTCCTCCAGGGGATCTTCCCAACCCCCAGGGATTGAACCCACGTCTCTTGTGTCTCCTGCATTGGCAGGTGGACTCTTTACCACTAGCTCCACCCACACAAGAACTGCAATTTTGAAATGTCTGCGGAGGGTGGGGGGGTGGGGGCCAGGAATCTGCATTTTACACGCTCCCAGGAGGTCCACAGGGCTTTCCAGGTGGCACTAATGGTAAAGAACCCGTCTGCCAATGCAGAAGACGTAAGAGACGCGGCAGGTTCAGTCCCTGGGTTGGGACGATCCCCTGGAGGCAGGGCATGGCAACCCACTCCAGTATTGTTGCCTGGAGAATCCCATGGACAGAGGAGCCTGGCAGGCTACAGTCCATGGGGTTGCAGAGTCGGACACGACTGAAGCGACTTAGCACACACAGGCGGTCACAGATGAAGCAGCACCAGAGTCTGTGTCCTCCCTCCGCCCCTCTCAGAGCAGCTTTGGTCATCTCCAAGGGCAGATATACTCTCCAAGACCCGCCCCCAACAAAGCCACATTCCTGCCCTCTTTGGGATGGCAGAGGGCTGGGGTGCAGGTCCCCCTCCTTGGTGGTGGCTGGGGCAGGAGTGGGGCTGGTCTGGTTTCACTCATATCCCTCATCTCCTGACAGCTGCAGCTGAACTACTTGGGCAACTACATCCCGCGCTTCTGGACCTTCGAGACGGGGTGCGCCGTATGTGACGAGGGCCTGCGCAGCCTCAAGGGCATTGGGGTGAGGCTGCTGGGCCTCGGGGCTCTGTCCTTGGGGTGGGGGATGAGGAGGAGTTCTGGAAGAGACTCTTGCATCTCTGGTGGGCCATAAAGCGGTCACCTCCCTCCTCGTCCTCACCCAGGCACCTCCTCCTGGAAGCCTTCTCAGATTGCACATGGCTCTGGCTTCCTGGGAAGCCTAAGTTCTGGTTTCTTCTGCCTGGTCCTTCAGGCGCCCTTGTAGCCCTCTCCCCATCCCATGAACCTTACTCTTCATTCATGGCCCATCTCAGACCTCATGCCAGCCAGGCCCTCTGACAGTGTGCCGTCAACCCGTCCTGGCTAGAGTCTGGACTCACACTGCACCTGTCCCCTGCAGGGACAGCCTCCTGCTGCATCCCTGCTGGTCCCGTCCCCTGCCCCCTGCACACCCTGCTCGGAGCTCCTGCCCAGGCCCCTTTCCTGCTAAGTCCTGCAGAGCCTCTGACTGCTAGTCCCTCTGGCCATCCTCAGGGCTCAGCAGCCGCTCCGTGGCTGGACATGGCTGGACTCTTGTGCCGCCCTCTCTCCCTGCAGGATGAAGCTCTGCCCACCGTCCTGGTCGGCGTGTTCATCGAACAGCCCACCCCGTTCCTGTCCCTGTTCTTCCAGCGGCTCCTGCGCCTCCACTACCCCCGAAAACGGTTGAGGCTTTTCATTCACAACCACGTGAGTAGCAGGCTTTCGGTGGGCTCACCATGTGGTTTGGGTCAAGGGTCCACCCTTGCAAGACACCCTGAGACCTCTGAGGAAGTGATCAAGCCAGGGTTATCTGAGCCAGATGGAAGTGGGCAGTAGGCTGTATTCCCAATCACTGGGTTGATTCTGGAGTCAGACTGGCTGGATTTGAACCCCAATATCGCTGCTTATATTAGCTGTGTGACCTTGAGCATCTTATTCAACCTCTCTGGGCTTCAGTTTTCTCATCTATTAGGTCTATTCAATAGGGATACTATTAGTGCTGGCCAAATGGGATTGCTACGAAGGTTAAATAAGTTGACCTCTGAAGCATGAAGACAAGTGCCTGATGAAGAGGAAGCACATAGTAGGTGCTCTTAGCTGACATCATTATCATTATTTCCCTTCCTGCTCTAGTCAGTCTTTCATTCCTCCCCTCTTTTTTTTTTTTGGCCAAGCTGCAGGACATGTGGGATCTTATTTCCCCCGACCAGGGATCAAACCTGTGTCCCATGCAGTGGAAGTGCTAAGTCTTAACCACTGGATCACCAGGGGAGTCCCAGTCTTTCCTGATTTGATCTGGTGATAGTTAAATTGGCTTTCATTCCTTGAGTATAATACATTCTGAGGAGTCAAGGGGCACCTGAAGGCCTGCTACTTTGTGAATCCAGGCCTGGAATAAGTATTCTGAGCTCCCTGCCTTGCCAGCCTCTCCATTCCAGCAGGATAACGTCCCACATCTCAGCTTTGGCTGAGAGAAGCCAAACATTCTCTTAAGTCCTGCCTGCTGTCAAGGCTCTTTGTCTTCCATAGAGTCTTAGCTGTCCTCACTATGGTCACCCTCTTCCGAGACCTCTCGGCCCTGACTGTCTGCACCCCACCTCCAGGGACCTATGGGCCCCGACTTATCTCAGTTTGTCTGTCTCACAAACATTCAGCTGTCCTTCCTAAAAACAGGAGGAGGATGTAGACCCTGCCCTTGGGAGGCTCCCAGCTTCCCTGGAGTCATCAAACCTTACACGCATAAATTGTGACTTTGTGTAGAAAAAGAGAATTGTCCTGGATGGTCTTTAAGGACCTACTGTGTGCTCTTGTCTGACTTGTCAACTCCTTGCAGTGACCCCATGGGGAGACAGGATTGCCCTCTCATTTTACAAGGGAGGAAACTGAAGCTGAGACAGGTGAAGTGACTTGTCCAAGGTCATGCAGCTCACTGGAGCAGATCCAGGCTTCGCTCTGAACCGTGGGTTTGTTTTTAAACACCCTGCTCTTCCTTTTTCCCCATGCAAGGGGCTCCAGGTGTAAACTTTTTCCAAGTGCTGTTTGAACATTACCTGGAGTGTTTTATAGCAAAGCAGAACCCTGGGCCATACCTTGGACCAGAAGAACTGGTCATCAGTGACTGGATGTGGGGCCTGTGGGGTAAGGGGCGTGTCCTGGTGACAAAGGCTTTAAAGAGGCCTGTAGAAGTGACTTAGCAGTAGCAGCAGACCTAGTCTAGTCAGGGGAGGATGGTCAGAGGCTGGCTTCCCAGGTGGCACTAGTGGTAAAGAACCCGCCTGCCAATGCAGGAGACATAAGAAATGTGGGTTTGATCTCTGGTTCGAGAGTATCGAGGAAATGGCAGCCCACTCCAGTATTCTTGCTTGGAGAATCCCGTGGGTAGAGGAGCTTGGTGGGTCACAAAGAGTCGGACACGGCTGGAGTGCTTAGCATGCACACACGGTCAGAGGTTGGCCAGGAAGGGCACTCCAGGTAGAAGGTCTGATGATGGCAGAGTTCCAGGGAGCAAGTTCCAGCAGGTGGCTGGGGACGTGCCAGCAATGAGAGGGAGCAGCCTGGGCAGCAGAAGACGCTGTGGTCCCAGGGGGTGGAGCTTCATCCTCAGCCTCCATCCCTTTGCCCCCAGGAGCAGCACCACAAGGCTCAGGTGGAGCAGTTCCTGGCAGAGCACGGCGACGAGTACCAGTCTGTGAAACTGGTGGGCCCCGAGGTGCGGATGGCCAATGCAGACGCCAGGAACATGGGCGCGTGAGTTGAGGGTCGTGGCGGAGGGGCCGTGTTATCAGGAGCCCCAGGCGGGCAGACAGAGGTTCAGAAGGCCATGTGGTCTCCAGCAAGTCCTGCCCCTCCCTTGACCTCTATGTTCTCATCTCTCAAATGGGGAAATCATTGAGTCAACCTCAGTTCTCCTGGGGAGGGCTGAGCATTGTCATTTGGGTTTGGGAAGCAAAGGAGAGACAGAGGAAGGACTGGAGGGCCAGAGGAGATAAATGCTGACAATTGGAGAAACAGCCTGTGATTTATTTCCTTTATCATGGAAATAAACAAGTTTAATTTGTGTGGACTATAAAAGAGTTAGAAAGTGCAGATCTGAGATTGGCAAACTCCTTATAAAGGCCCAGCTAGTGAATCTATGTAAATTGGCTTTGAGGGCTCTGCCGTGACCACTCAGCCCGGCTATTAGAGCATGAATGAGCGTGGCTGTGCTCCAATAACATTTTCTTTATCAACACTGAAATTTGAAGTTCATATGATTTTCACATGACTTCTTTTGATTTTTGTTTTCCCCACCCATTTAGAAATGTGAAACTGTTCTTACAAATTTGTGATTGCCACGGGGTGGGAGAGGGATGGACTGGGAGTTTGGGATTACCAGATGCAAACTGCTATATAGAGAATGGAAAAACAAGGTCCTACTGTGTAGCACAGGGAGCTATATTCAATATCCTGTGATAAACCATGATGGAAAAGAATATGAAAAAAATGTGTATATATATATATATATATATATGTACAACTGAATCACTTGGCTGTATAGCAGAAATTAGCATTGTGAATCAACTATACGTCAATAAAGTAAATTCGAAAAAAGTTCTTGGGGATTCTCTTAGTAGTCCAGTGGTTAAAACTCCATGCTTCCACTGCAGAGGGGCATGAGTTCGATCCCTGGTCAGGGAACTAAGATCCCGCATGCCGCTTAGCACAGTCAAAAAAAGAGAAAAGGGTCAAAACCCCAGGCAGTGAGCTAGATTTGCACTGTGCTCCATAGTTTGCTGAGCCTGGCGCCAGTAAACACAAAGAACATAGATTTTTAAGAAAATTTTAACTATTATTGATTTACAATATTGTGCTAGTTTCAGGTGTACAACTTCGGATTCTTTTCTATTAAAGGTTATTACAAGGTACTGAATGTCATTATCTTTCTGGCATCTGGCACCCAGTGCCCTGAAAACCTTGGCACTGGGGAGAGCAGGCCCACAGGCAGGTTCCTACACGGCTCGGTGCTATGGTGCTATTATTTACTGTGCTGGACAGTAAATCCTTGTTGTTTATTTTTTGTATATTATTGTGTATCTGTTAATCCCATACTCCTAATTTATCTCTCCCCTTCCCCCTTTTCCACTTTAGTAACTGTATATTTATTTTCTATGTCTGTGAGTCTATTTCTGTCTTGTAAATATGTTGGTTTGTATTATTTTTTTAGATTCCACATACAAGTGATATCATATGATATTTGTCTTTCTCTGTCTGTCTGATTTTACTTAGTGTGAGATTTTTAAAGCTTTTGGTGTAGGTTGCCAGACTGTCCTCTGGAAAGGCAGAGCTGGTTTACCCATAGCACTGAGTAGCGTAGGGGCCTGTCTGTGGCCTGCTCTCCCCAGTGCCCAGGTTTTCAGGGCACTGGGTGCCAGATGCCAGGCTCTGGGCCTTGTCTTGACAGCTTTGTAGTCCAGGGGTTGGGTCTCAGAGTCAGGAGGGACCTCGAGGCGGCTGGTGCCAGCCTGCAGCAGGGCTGACCTGAGCTCCCTAAAGACCCTTGGCTGGTACCTGGTGATGAAAGATGTGGGCAGCGGCGGGGACTGCAGGTGCAGGGATCCTGGGTGTTGGGGAGGCTGGCACCAGCACCCTGACCCCAATGACCCTGTGTTCCCTCCCCACAGGGACTTGTGCCGGCAGGACCGTGGCTGCACTTACTACTTCAGTGTGGATGCCGACGTGGCCCTGACCGAGCCCAGAACCCTGCGGCTGCTGATCGAGCAGAACAAGTGAGGCTGTGGGTTGGCCGCGGCTGGCTGGCAGGCAGGCCCGCAGAGCCAGGGCTCACGATGGCCCTGGACCCGAGTATGGGCTTGGGGTGGGGGCCCCTCCCCTGCCTGTCTCCTCCTCCACATTGGCCTCACCTTTGACCCTGGGCTTTTCCCAGCCTGGCTGTCTTGTGTTTATACACACACACACATATTATTAATTTACTTTTAACTGTTCTGGATCTTCGTTGGTGCACATGGGCTTTCTCTAGTTGTGGCGAGTGAGGGCCACTCTTTCTGCAGTGCACAGGCTTCTCATTGCAGTGGCTTCTCTTGTTGCAAAGCACAGGCTCTAGGCGCATGGGCTTCAGTAGTTGCACTCTGCAGCCTCGGTAGTTGTGACTCGTGGGCTCCAGAGCACAGGCTCAGTAGTTGTGGTGCTCAGGCTTAGGCGCTCTGCAGCATATGGGACCATCCTGGACCAGGGATCGAACCTGTGTCTCCTGCATTGGCAGGTGGGTTTCTCATCCACTGTACTGCCAGGGAAGTCCTGGCTACCTTGATTTAGTCTAGGATGTTCTCTACCTCCTGGCTCCAAGCTCCAAGACGTCCCACCCCCTACCCTCACCCCTCCTCCTCTGTGCCTTTCCTGGCTGCTCTGTGAAGGGCAGGGGTAGCTGGCACCAGATGGGCCAGACCCCACCCCAGGCCCTACTCCAGGGAGGTCCTTGCAGGTTGAAGGTGCCCTCCCTCCCCTTCCCCACACCTGAACCTGCCCCAATCTCCTCTCGGGCAGAGGGACTCCCTCTGAGATGCTCCCTTCCCCAGGAACGTTATCACCCCATTGATGACCCGCCATGGGAGGCTGTGGTCGAACTTCTGGGGGGCATTGAGTGCAGATGGCTACTACGCCCGCTCCGAGGACTACGTGGACATCGTGCAGGGGCGGCGTGTGTGAGTACCTGCAGGATGGGGGGACACCCTCCTCTGTCTTCCGCCTGGCCTCGCCTCCCTCAGTATTCCTGTCCTTCTTGTGCTCAAATTCCTGCTGAACTGAAGCAAGGAAGACTCCAGTCAGACACCAGAAGGACTTCCTGACAGTTATCCTGGGGCCATGTGCCCAGAGTAGGGGAATCAAATCAGCACCATCCTGCCCTCCCAGCCTGTGACTTCCCCCTCGTCTGACTCCTGACCCCCAGCCTATGACTCCACACCATTGCCTGTGACCCCCTCTATCTTCCCCTCTCTCCCTTAGGGGTGTCTGGAATGTACCCTACATCTCAAACATCTACCTGATCAAGGGAAGCGCCCTGCGGGCTGAGTTGCAGGAGACAGACCTCTTCCACCACAGCAAGCTGGACCCCGACATGGCCTTCTGTGCCAATATCCGGCAGCAGGTTAGCTGGGCTGGGCAGTCAGAAGAGGCCCCGTTGATGGGGAAGACGAGTTACCTTATTCCCATGGGCCCTGTGGCTTCTGAGATCCCAGCAGGACTGCTTACAGGCTGCCAGGCCCTGGTGGGGGCACTTGGGGGCCCAGGTATGAGGGCTGCCCCTCGGGGTCTGTAGGATCATTTTAGTAGACCCAGTTATCACACTGTCTTTCTCTTTTTTAAAATTTTTGTTTACTTATTTGTGGCTGTGCTGGGTCTTCATTGCGATGTGGACTTTCCTCTAGGTGCAGTGAACAGGGGTCACTCTCTAGCTGCAGTGCCTGGTCTTCTCATTGCAATGGCTTCTCTTCTTGTGGCTCCCGGGCTCTGGAGCACAGGCTCAATAGTTGTGGCGCACAGGCTTCGTTGCTCCATGGCCTGTGGGATTTTCCCGGACCAGCGATTGAACCCACATCTCCTGCATTGGCAGGTGGATGCTTTACCACTGAGCCACCAGGGAAGCCCTACACAATCTCTTTTATGTACGTTTCAACAGAACCTTAAGAAAACTGAACTTTCCACCTTTACTCCAAGTAATGTGCCCAAGAGACGCCCTTACTGTTTCCCTGTGCCCCACCCGATACTATTTTGTGTTTTTTTTTTTTTTTAATGTGACAGCAGGATGATGTTTTCCTTGTGCCCACAACTCACTCCAGGATCAGAACTCCATCCTTTTCTTTTGCACGTTCATTCTTTCACTCCTATTCAGTCCTCCAGGAAGTCTTCCTTGATTGGCTCAGGCCTTGGGCACTTGGGAAATGGAGTGACCCACACTGGGTTGTGAATTTAAATATGGTGGGTAGAGGAGGCTTCAGTCTTGCCCACCCCAGGGGTGGGGTGAGCAGGAGAGGGGAGGCCCTCTTCCATCCGGCCTCTTCTCCCCAGGATGTGTTCATGTTCCTGACCAACCGGCACTCCTTTGGCCACCTGCTCTCCCTGGACAGCTACCAGACCACTCACCTCCACAACGACCTCTGGGAGGTGTTCAGCAACCCCGAGGTGAGGTCCCGGGTGGGTGGGCAGGCATGGGAACAAAAGGGACCTCTGTGATCCTGTGACCTGAGGCACCTCCCTCCCAGAGCCTGACCTTGGCTGGGCTGGAACCCCATGGGCCCCCCTGGCTCCCTCCACCCCAGAGGGCTTGTCAGGCAGGATTCCGGTGTGGAGAGGAGAGTGTCTCTAGAGGCAGTGCTATCTGGTGGAGGAGGGACCGGGAGTTACAGGCTGAGGTTTGTGGTCCAGCTGTGACAGTTAAGCCTGTCCACCTTTGGGGCCTCGGTTATCTTTTTTTTTTTTCAGGCAAGGCTTTATTGGGGCCCCCTCTGCAGCAGTGGGGAGTGAGAACTAACGTCAGGTTCCCTTGCTCACTCTCTCCCTGAGGAGGGGTGAGCTTGTTCCTTCAATAGGGTGAGAGTTGGGTTGTGTCCAGGGGTCCGGCCGGAGCAGTAGCTTAGGTATTTTGCCCTCTGGTGTTGAGTGCAGAGGGCATGCTCAGTACGCTGCTTTTGCTCCCAGCACCCTGATTTTGCTCTTGGTTCTTGAGAAGTGGCAGTGAAGGTTGTTTAGTCCTTCCGTTATCTTTTGGCCAGAATCTGTGGGGCCTCAGTTATCTCAGCTCTAAAATGGGTGTGCTGTCCCAGCCTGCCTCACCTCTGAGGGTGCTATGCTGATCAGAGAAGGAGGAAGTCTTGACAGCATCACTAGATGTTGCAAGCCTGTGGCTGATGTGGGCACAGGCACATACCTGCAGGCGGACCTATACACACAGCACACACACGTACACTCACATGCAAACATGGACTCCCATGGACATACTTGTGTGCCCAAACAGCTCACATGACCCAGCGGGCATAGGCACATACAGGCTCCCCTACTCCCACCCCCACTGCTCCTGCACCCCACCGGGCCTGGGGGGCAGAACTCCTCCTGGAACAGCCCGTGCAGGTGAGTCCCAGCTGGCCCAGGCTGGCCCGAGGACCCGAGCTCCCTCTCTCCCCACAGGACTGGAAGGAGAAATACATCCACGAGAACTACACCAAGGCCTTAGCGGGGAAGATGGTGGAGATGGTAAGGCCCCAGCACCCTCTGCGAACAAAGCTGCTGGATTTACACCCTGCAGCGGCTGCGGGGAACAGACGGCAGAGCAACAGGGCCAGCTGACCTGGGGGAGGAGCAGGAGCCCCCTTCCTATGCTCTGGTGCTTTTTGGGGCGAGGGAATGCACAGTGGGGTGCCCCTGCATCTTGCTGGCACTTTGTAGCTGGAGTCTTCGGGGCGGAGGGGCCTAAGGCATCTTCCCTGGCCAGAGCAGGAGAGGAGAAAATGTCCCCAACTGTGGTCTCAGCTGTGGACTCTGGGCCTAGAGTGAGAAACAGATGCTTCCTTCTCTGCTTCTCCTGGAGCCTGTGGCCTCTGCTTCCTGGATTTGCATATTCCTTTCCAGGCTTCGGCAGCTCTGTGACCTTGGCTGAGAAGGGCCAGCTCTGAGCTCTGCTTCCTCCTCTCTTCAGCAGCCTGCTGACCTCCTGCTCCCTGGGGACACTTGTGGGGAGACGGAGGGCTCACAGACTGGGGTTTGGGACTGGACATAGGCCACATGAGGGGCCTTGCCTGCAGCAGGGTCTGCAGAGGGCCATGGGGGCAGCGGGAGGACGAAGTGATGCTTCTCTGGACCCTGTGACCGAATCCCCGCCCTCCTCAGCCTTGCCCGGACGTCTACTGGTTCCCCATCTTCACGGAGACGGCCTGTGATGAGCTGGTGGAGGAGATGGAGCACTACGGCCAGTGGTCCCTGGGAGATAACAAGGTGGGGGTCCAGATGCCTGACTGCGATGGCAGGGTGCTGCCCCTCCCCCATGCCTGCCCTCGGGGCTCTTTTCTTGACAAGCTAGCCAACCTCTCTGGAACTCCTGGAGATGGAGGCATTGGCAGGGGGGCCTGCAGACACTTAGGAGTAGAGGGAGTGAGAAATGGGATGGAGTGTTGGTCTTCAAGTTGCCATTGCTGCTGGGTGACTTAGAGCTGCCTTCGTCTTGAATTGCTAGGTTTCCAGTTCCTGGTTTGTCATTAGAATGATTTCACTTCCTTCCCCAGATTGGGCATGGAGATGGGGGAGGAATGAGAGAATGTGGGATGCAGAAGGATTTGGAAGTGACAGCAGTGTTAAGATCACCAGACACCAGTGTTAAGAAGCAAAGGGCATGGTGCATGTGACAGGCTGTGCATTCCCTGAAGGAGGAATTCATACCTGCAAGCCTCTTAGAAAGTTCAGGCACCATTTTTAAAGGCACGTGAACCCCTGGGCCTATATGCCGCCGGGACAAGCTAACATCTGGGCTAGCAGCTGGACTAAGCACGGTTCATGGTTCTGCCCAATTGACATACTTGGTGCCAGAGCTCATCTCCAGAACCCAGTAACTCAAATAGCCCACATGGGGGGTCTGATGAACCCTTGTGCTCCAGCGACCCAGCCAGCACTGGGGCTCTAGTACCCCAACTAACCTGTGGCCTCTGTTGGTTTTCTGTGCTGTGTAACAAATCACCACAAAGCTTATCAGCTTAAAACAATGCCCATTTATTATCTCCCAGTCTCTGTGGGTTGCGAGTCCGGCTCAGCATCTCACAAGGCTGCAGTCCTGGTGTCAGCTGGGACTGGGATCCCATCTGAAGCTTGGGGTCCTTTTCCAAGCTCATGTGACAGAACTCACATCCTTGCAGCGGCATCATTTCAGGCAGCTTGCTTTATCTGGGCCAGCAGGACACAAAATCTCTGTCTTCCAGACCCTCCTTGAAGGCCCACCTGAGATAATCTCCCTTTGGATAAACCCAAAAGTAGACATTACATTAATTACATCTCCTGAATCCCTTCACTTTTGTCCTGTAACCTAACCTTATCCCATCAGGTTCACAGGTCAAAGGGAGGGGATTTAGACAGAGCATGTACACCAGCGGGGGCTTCCTGAGTGGCTCAGGGGTAAAGAATCCACCTGCCATGCTGAAGACACAGGAGACGTCAAGGGTTCTATCCCTGGGTCAGGAAGATCCGTTGGAGGAGGGCATGCAACCCACTTCAGTATTCTTGCCTGGAAAATCCCATGGACAGAGGAGCCTGGTAGGCTACAGTCCATGGGGTTGCACAGAGTCAGACACGACTGAAACAACTGAACAGGCACTACACCAGGGAGCTGGAATTTCATGGTGTGTGTTGGGGGGTTGGATCTTACAATTCTGCTTACCAAATTCTCCTTGGTTACGTCTAGGACAACCGCATCCAGGGTGGCTACGAAAACGTGCCAACCATCGACATCCACATGAACCAGATCAACTTTGAGCGGGAGTGGCACAAGTTCCTGGTGGAGTACATCGCCCCCATGACAGAGAAACTCTACCCGGGCTACTACACCAGGGTGGGCACGCCTGGGGTGCAGCCGGGATGAGGGCGTGGGATGGAGTGGTTGGGGTTTGTGGGGGAGGAAGGCGTTCCCGGCTTGGGGGAGAATTTACTGAATATTTAGTCTCCAGGAGTGGCGTCTCCTCCCTTCAGGGGTGAGGCTAGGCCCCCGGAAGGTGGGGCCTCGGAAGGGGGGGTCCCGGGAGGCCATTCTGCCTCCAGCCGGGACTCACTTCTTTGCATCCTTCTCTGTGTACTTAAATCCTGCTTCAGAGGCTCCTATGCTAGTCCACCGAACAAGCCCGTTAGCTGGCTTGCATGCCCATTCCTTTAGCTCCTTCCCTCGTGTGTCTGGCTGCCTCTTTTGACTTTTGCCCTCCTTCACTCAGTCACCTCCTCCTTGTTTACCCTGGTTTTCTCCAAACACCTGCTCTGAGTGTGCCAGGGCCTTGCTCCCAAGGAATCACCAGCCAGAAAGAGTCGTGAGGGTTACGTTCACTTCCTCTCTTCTCTTCCTCCCCACCCCCGCTCTCCATCTCCTTCTCCTGCTCTTCCCTTCCTCCCTCCACATCCTCCCTTTCTTTACTTTTCCTTCTCTTCCTTCCCTTCCATCCCATGTTTTAATTGAGAACCTTGTCTGTGCCAGACACTGGAGAACACAGCGTAAGCAGATCTGCCGTCTTGGTCGACTTTGCAGCGATTGGATGAGGGGTCCCTTCTGTGCACCCCTGCCTTTCCCAGCATTTGGGGGCCTCTCTCTAACTCCAGTTCTCTTGTCCTGCTTCCTTGGCGCAGGCCCAATTCGACCTGGCCTTTGTCGTTCGCTACAAGCCCGATGAGCAGCCCTCGCTGGTGCCACACCACGACGCCTCCACCTTCACCATCAACATCGCCCTGAACCGGGTTGGAGTGGATTATGAGGTGAGCAGGGGGCACCTTGGGCCAGGGGCGGGCCAGGGGCAGGGCTGACTGGGGAGTAAGCTGATCACAGGGTGGCCAGTCAGTATGCCAGTGCCAGGGAACTCTAGAGAGAGGGTGCCTGGTGCGTGGAGACGGCTTATGGGAAGAGGTGGGCTCAGAGCACAAGTTGGTTGGGGGGAGAAAGCTTTAGATACAACAGAGCAAGGATTCGGGATGTCTGGGGGCCAGACTGGCTGGGCTTGGGTCCTGCCTTCCTCTCACCAGCTCTGTGTAATGTGTAACCAGGTACGTTTCTTAGCATTTCCCTCATATCTTAGATGGGAAAACCTAGAGGACCCCCCTGTAGAATTGTGAGAATTAAATGAGCTCATCCAGGTAATTGCTTATGTGAATCCATAATAAGTAATCAAGGAAAATAATAGCTATTTTAGTAATAAAAAGTTTAGGGTTTTCATCACTCTTGAAATAAGAGGGCAGCTTTGGGAATAGCAGGACAAGATCAGAGCAGGTGTGGGGCACAGGCTTGTGATCAGAGGGGTGGATGGGGAAACCAGGAAGACAAGAGGGTGCGGAGGGAGTAGTTGGGGGCCTCAGGGCCCCAAGGAAGGGCCTCTAGGTGTGATCAGCTAGGGAGAGGACCGTTTATTCACCATTTACTCCTTAAGCTGCTATTTTCTTTTAAAAGTCTTTGTGGAATTTGTTACAATATTGTTTTTACTTTTTGTTTTTTTGGCCATGAGGTATGTGGGATCTTAGTTCCCTAACCAGGAATCTAACTCACATCCTCTGCGTTGGACAGCAAAGTCTTAACCGCTAGACTGCAGGGGAAGTCCCAAGTTACTATTTATAAAAGCTTCTGGGGACTTAGCCCTGGGCAGGCATTGTGAAGGACACCCATAAAACACCTATCATTTTTTTTGAGAGTTTACAATATATCAGGGGTTTTCATAGGGGACAGTGTTCCCCTCTCAGCAGACATTGGTGATAACTGAAGACATTTTCAGTTGTCCCAACTATGAGGGTACTATTGGCATCTCTTGGGTAGAGGCCAGGGGTACCCAGGACAGCTCCCCCATAAGCAAGAATTACCTGGCTCATGTGATGATAATTGTACAGCAGTGTAAATGTACTTATTATCATTGTACACTTGAAAATGATTATGATGATAAAGTTTATGTTATGTGTATTTGCCACAGTTAAAAAATAATTATCTGACCCAACATGTCCATAGTGCTAAGGTTGAGAAACCCAGCCCTAAGCTAGCTCTTACTTGTATCTTCTCGTTTAATTCTCACAACCCTGTACAGTTTAATGCCTATTTTCCAGAAGGGCAAACTGAGGTTCAGGTTGGTCACAGGGTCACTGCCCAGTGCTGCCTGCCTCCAAGGCCAGTGCTTCTGATTCCTTGCTCTTTGCAGAGTGTCTCCCTTAGGCAGCTCATGGCTGTCGCTCACAGGGCATCCCCGGGCAGGCTGTACTGAGGGGCCCCTTGGCTGTGATGGCTCAGATGGGAGAATGGGGGTGGGCGTGGGGGGAGGGCCCGTTGTCCCGTTGGGGAACTGGCACTTCCTGTTGGGTAATTGACACTTCCTGTCTCGCAGGGTGGGGGCTGTCGGTTCCTGCGCTACAACTGCTCCATCCGAGCCCCACGGAAGGGCTGGACCCTGATGCACCCCGGGAGACTCACACACTACCACGAGGGGCTCCCCACCACCAAAGGCACTCGATACATCGCAGTCTCCTTCGTCGATCCCTAACTGGCCGGGAGTGGCCACCACGGACCTTTTCCTCTTGGTCAACAACCACTGCCCAGCAGCCTCCGGCGCCTCGGGGCCCAGGGAATGAGGATCCAGCCTCCAGGCTCTTGACCTCTTACTGCTTTTGAGCCACCTTCGGAGAGATGGGGCCGCAGGCCAGAGGCAGAGCACAGCTCCTTGGCTGGGACCTTCCTGGTGCTCTGGATGTCTTCCCGGGAAAAACTGTTCACTTTCACTGCTTTGTAGCAACTGGTCTTTTCTCACCCATCTTCCTGAAAAACCCAGTCCCACTTCTTCTGCTTCTTCCAGGGGGCAGTGCTTGAGCACAACAGGGGCTGACCCAGCTGCCCAGAGAGACTCTAGGGGTGAGAAGTCACACCCCAGAGCTTCTCCCCAGCAGAGCTGCAGCCTCGGGGCCTTCTGCTCCAGGGTTGACACTGAGACCTGGGTCAGACTCAAGTCCCCACATGACCGTGGGACTGCAGCAGCCCCATCCTCCCTGGCTCCCATCATGGGAGCAGAACACTGTCCCTTGGAGATGGTGACTCAGAAAACCTCCTGGGAGACAGGAAGTGCATGGATGTCACAGCTCCATCCTCTGCTTGACCTTTGCTGGGGGTGGGGCAGAGCAGGGAGTGGTGTATCTGCACACTGCACTGCGTCATCCTGTCCTGGATGCCTCTGGAGAGAGGGACAGACAGAAACAGCGTTCCTATTAAAGGTCATTCAAACCACTGAGTGGGAGATGCTGGGGTAGGCGGGTGTGCACGTTTCAGGGCGGGTGTCTGCAGGGAGAGGTTTTAATAGTGAGGAAGGCTGGCTGTGTCAGCAGATTGGGTGACTTGGGTCTCTGTCTCATTTGTACATTTCATAAACCCTCCAGATGAGCCAGGCCCTGCTACCTGGGGCGCATGGTGTCATCTCCCAAGATCCAAACCAGGTGTCACTCTCCTCTGAAGCCTTTGCTGACCCTTCTTGCACACATGAACATCAGGGAACAGAGAACTTCTGGTGGTCCTGCCACACCCTGGGCAGATTTGTAGCATCCATAACATGTCAAGGCATTTGTTAATGTTACGAAGTGTTAGTTGCTTGGTTGTGTCTGACTTTTTGTGACCCCACAGACTGGAGCCTCTCTCCATGGGATTCTCCAGGCAAGAATGCTGGAGTGGGTAGCCATTCCCTTCTCCAGGGGATCTTCTTGACCCAGGGATTGAATCTGGGTCTCCCGCATTGCAGGCATATTCTTTACTGCCTGAGCCACCAGGGAAGCCCATTTATTATTAATAAGTGCCAGCCTCTGTCCACCCCTGCTGTGGGCTGGCCATCATGCATGTCAGGCACTCAGCATGCAGTCTTCTGGGGTGGGGACTAGCATTGCCTTTTTATAGGTGAGGAAATGTAGGCTTGGAGAGGCCAAGTAATTGACCTGAAGTCACAGAAGTAAGTGCTAAGGATGGGGATTTGAATATGATTTCAGTAGAAATCTGGTCCCTGCCCCACCCCCACCTCCTAGGTACCCTGTAGTCAAGGATGGGGACAGAAAAAAAACAAAATGCAGTTCACTGTGAACCCAGGATGATAAATGTCACAATGGCGGTAAGAACTGTGGAGAGCTTAGTTTTTCTAGGTGATTTTTGCCCCCCAAGGGCCATTTGGCAATGTCTAAAGGGATTTGAGGTGGTCACAACCTGGGAAGGGGGTTGGAATGCTGCTGGCAGTAGTGGGTCAGGGCCAGGAGTGATCCTAGACATCCTACAAGACATCCCGGCCTCCAACAAAGACTTGACCCCAATACCAGCGGTGCTGAGACTGAGAAGCCTGCTGGTTGTGCTTTAGTCGTTAAGTTGTGTCCGACTCTTGAGACCCCATGGACTGTAGTCTGCCAGGCTCCTCTGTCCATGGGATTCTCCAGGCAAGAATACAGGAGTGGGTTGCCATTTCCTTCTCGAAGCTATCTTCCCAACCCAAGGATCAAACCTGGGTTTCGTGCATTGCAGGCAGATTCCTTACCAACTGAGCCATGGGGAAGCTGAGAAGCCTGCTAGCAGATGCCATTTAAGCTGGGTCTTGGAGGGGGAGGAGGTTTCCAATAGGTAGAGACATTCTCCAGGTCAAGAGATGGAGCTGTCAAGGCATAGGCGGGACTGAGAAGCAGGTTGGCTGGTATGGGTGATGTGGAGGGGATCAGATTGCAAAACCCAGTTTCTGTGGCTAAGGAGAGTTGGACTTTATTTAGTTGGAGTCATTCAAGGGTTTTTCATATGTGTCCTGAGGAGATAGGTTTTTTTTAAATTAAAAAAGTTGAAGTATAATTCATTTACATGTTTCAGGTACACAGCAAAGTGATTCCATTATATATACTTTTCCACTATAGGCTATTGGGCTTCCCTGGTGGCTCAGTGGTAAAGAATCTGCCTACCAAGCAGGAGATGTAGGTTTGATCCCTGGGTTGGGAAGATCCTCTGGAGAAGGAAATGACAACCCACTCCAGTATTCCTGCCTGGGAAATCCCATGGACAAAGGAGCATAGGGTCAGAAAAGAACCAGACATGACTTAGTGACTGAACAATAACAAGATTATTATAAGATATTGAATATAGTTCCCTGTGCTTTACAGTCAGTCCTTGTATACAACAATAGTTGTGTTATCTGTTAATCCCAAATCCCTAATTTATCCCTTCTCTCTAAAAATAAGTTTTTATTTTAAAATAGCCCATGGTGAAGGGGCTTCCCAGGTGGCGCTAGTGGTAAAGAACCTGCCTGTCAATGCAGGAGACCTAAGAGACGGGAGTACAATCCCTGGGTCAGGAAGATCACCCTGGAGAAGGGAATGGCAGCCCACTCCAGTATTCTTGCCTGGAGAATCCCATGGACAGAGGAGTCTGGCAGGCTACAGTTTATAGGGTTGCAAAGAGTCAGACATGACTGAAGCAACTGAGCATGCGTGCAGTTCATGCACTGTGAATTCAAACAGTGCAAATCTTAATCTCTTTCCCACCTCTGACCCCCAGCTTTCTAGTTCTCCCCGGGAGTGACATGTCTATTCAGTTTCTTGGGTGTCCTTTCTGAAGTGGTCTGTGCTATACATGTGTGTGTCTTAGGGTTGCTTTTAAGTGTTAACCTTTTTCCGATGCCAAATGCAACTCATGTCCACTGTGGAAATGTCCGTCAAAATAGAAACAGGTAATGTGGAAGAGTTGTCCTGCAGTTGTACCCCACCCCTGCCCTGTGCCCCGACAATCACACCATCAGCCAAATTGAGGGAGTCTGGTCATTGGAGGCCTCAGAGGTTGATGCAATGCTTCAGAGAGAAAGTAGGGTGCTGGTTGGAGGCTCATGCTAGAAGGCTGGGGAAGGATTCCAAGGCTTCTGCAGTGGCTCAAGCAAGTGACCAGCACCTTGGCCAGAGCTCGCAGGAAGGAATGGACAGGACAGATGCTTAGGAGGGAGAACCTTCAGGCCTCCTCAAAGAAGGGAAATGGAATTTATTTCATGCCCTTGGAGAACGGACAGTTCCCTTAGCCAGGGAGTTTGGAGGAGGAAGCAATCAGACAGCTGCTCTATGAGGTAGGAGTACAGGTTTGGAGGCAGGGTCTGGGTGTGGCCTCACAGTCCAAAGTCTGACTCTCAGGAGGGGAGGCTACTAGTTCAGTTAGGACAGAAAGGGTGGAACAGCCCCTTCTGACCTCACTGGGAGCTGATAAGCTGGTCCAGTTGTTATTCAATTGCTAAGTCATGTCCAACTCTTTGCAACCCCATGGACTGCAGCACACCAGGCTTTCCTGTCCTTCACTATCTCCTGGAGTTTGCTTAAATTCATAGCCATTGAGTTGATGATGCCATCCAACCATCTCATCCTCTGTCACTCCCTTCTCCTACCCTCAATCTTTCCCAGCATCAGGGTCTTTTCTAATGAGTTGGCTGTTTGCATCAGGTGGCCAAAGTATTGGAGCTTCGGCTTCAGCATCAGTCCTTCCAATGAATATTCAGGGTGGATTGCCTTTAGGATTGACTGGTTTGATCTCCTTGCTGTTCAAGGGACTCTCAAGAGTCTTCTCCAGCACCACAGTTTGAAAGTATCAATTCTTTGTTGCTTGGCCTTCTTAATGGTCCAGTTCTCACATCCATACATGATTACTAGAAAAACCACAGCTTTGACTATAAGGACTTTTGTTGGCAAAGTGATGTCTCTGCTTTTTAATATGCTGTCTAGGTTTGTCATGGCTTTTCTTCCAAGGAGCAAGTGTCTTTTAATTTCAGTCCCATGAAAAGTATGAAAAACATTGGTCCAGAGGCAAACAATTTATTGAGGTATCTGTGGCAAGATTATACCCTAGGGCAGTGCAGTCCAGTAGAGACAATGTTGGCTTTCCATACCCAAATACCTATTTGCACATGGAGGGAGCTGTTCTATGCCATTTTATATAAGGGACTTGAGCATCCGAGGATTGTGGTACCTGAGGGAGATCCTGGAACCAATCCCCTGCTGATACCGAGGAACTACTGTATAATATGAACCATTAATCTGAGTGTTTTTCCTTAAACTCCACATAATATTCCACTTATGACACTTCTGGTCACCAAATGTGTGTGGGTTTTCCCCACACCAAGCATCCTCCAATTCTGAGTAGACACAGGAAGGGTGTCCTACAAATTTAACTCAATTTTGACACTATTTATAAAGAAGGCTGACTGCTGAAGAATTGATGCTTTTAAACAGTGGTCTTAGAGAAGACTCTTGAGAGTCCCTTGGGCTGTAAAGAGATCAAACCAGTCAATCCTAAAGGAAATCAACCCTGAATATTCACTGGAAGGACTGATGCTGAGGCTAAAGCTCCAATCTTTGGCCACCTGATGCAAAGAGCTGACTCATTAGAAAAGACCCTGATGCTGGGAAAGATTGAAGGCAGGAGTAGAGGACAAGAGAACAACATGGTTGGATGGCATCACCGACTCAACGGACATGAGTTTGAGCAAGCTCTGGGAGACAGTGAAGGACAGGGAAGCCTGATGTGCTGCCGTCCGTGTGGGGTCGAAAAGAGTCAGACACAACTGAATGGCTGAACAACAACAAAGCATCAGATCCCATAGACTAAGGGCTCAGTCCCACCAGACTGTCCCCACTTCAAATGCCAACAGCAAGTCCAAGTTGTCACCTGTGCTTCTGACTAACCATTTATAAACTAGAGATTCCCATGACCCCTCCCCTCTCAAGTTTGATTAAATTTACTACATTGGCTCACAGAATTCAGGAAAATAGTTTACCTACTAGATTACTGGTTTATTATAAAAAGATATCACTTAAGGACAGCTAGGACTTTCCGTGGGCTTCCCAAGTAGCTCAGTGGGTAAAAAAAAATCTGCCTACAATGCAGGAGACACAAGAGATGCAGGTTTGATTCCTGGATCAGGAAAATCCCCTGGGTAAGGACTTGGCAATCCACTCTAGTATTTTGCCTGGAGAATCCCATGCACAGAGGAGCCCAGCATCCATGGGGTAGCAAAGAGTTGGACACGACTAAAGTGACTGAGCACAGCATAGCACAGGACTTTCCTGGTGTCACAGTGGATAAGAATCTGCCTGCCAGTGCATGGGACACAGGTTCGATCCCTAGTCCAGGAAGATTCCACGTGCTGCGGAGCAACTAAGCCTGTGTGCCACAACTACTGAGGCCGTTCACTAGAACCCAAGAGCTGCAGTACTGAAGTCCTCATGCCTAGAGCCTGTGCTCTGCCACAAGAGAAGCCACCACAATGAGAAGTCTGCACGCTGCAACTAGAGAGTAGCTCCCACTTGCTGCAACTAGAGAAAAAGCCTGTGTAGCAACGAAGACCCAGCACAGCCAAAATTAAATAAATAAATGAATAAAAAATTTAATAAAAAGGACAGCTGGATGAAAGATACATAGGACAAGGTATGTGGGAAGGAGTGATGAGTTTCCATGCTATTTCTGGGGGCACCCGCCTCCCAGCACCTCCATGTGTTCACTAACTTGGAAGCTCTTTAGACTGTAGTTCAGGGCTTTTTACGAAGACCTCATTATGCAGGTATTAAAGCATGCAAGTAGCTAGATATCAGCAGAGAAAGCGTGAGCCAGATGGCAGAAAACCACACATCTGTAATGGTCAGACAAAGAAAAGCAGAAACCTCCAGACTGAGAGGAAACCACACATTTTGGGGAGATAAGTGTACTGGAGGCAGACAAAGAAAGGTGAGGAAAGGTGGGAATCTCTGATGTCTAAACCTAACCTGTTGCTCATTATGTTCTCATTACAATAAAATCAGCCTTGCAGACAAGAAGTACCCATTACACACTGATGCCACAACACTTTCAATCAAGGCTAAATAAGGACAAAACTCCCTCCTCCTCTCCAGAAGGTGAAGCTGGGGTGAAAATCAGGGCATATGACCCCTAAGCCTGCAGTTCCAAATAAATATTCCACCCTTTCATTTGTATGTACCACATAACTGGCTTGCTAAGAAAACTCAGGGCAGCTACTTGCCTGTGTCTGCTCTCCCTTTGAGAGCGTGATTGATGAGCGATAGTCGCTCAGTTATGTCCGACTCTGGGACCCCATGGACTGTAGCCCACCAGGTTCCTCTGTCTATGGGATTCTCCAGGCAAGAATACTGGAGCGGGTTGCCATTTCCTTCTTGAGACTGTACTTTTGCTTAAATAAATTCTTGCTTTTCTTTCTTAGCCTCCCTGTATCTGAATTCTGTGACAAGAATTTTTCTTTTACTGGGAATATAGACACAATTGATTAAATCATTGACCATTAGCGATCAAGTCAATCTCCAACTCCTCTCTCAGGAGGTGGAGCAGGGTGGCAGGGCTGAAAGTTCCAACCCCTCTAATCAAGAGATTGGGTTTCCCTGGCAACCAGCCCCCATCCTTAGGAGCATTCCGAAAGTTGTCTCATTAACATAAATTCAGTTGTGGCTGAAAGGTATAATTCATAAAAGACAGTCATTTCATCTTTATCTGAATAGCTCTGAAGGTATTTCATAAACAGAGGACAAAACTAAATATAACAAATGATGCCCCTGTGGCTCTTATATAGGTAATTACCAGGTATTTAGGAGCTCTGTGGCAGGAACAGTGAATGAAGACCAAACAAATAGTTATTATTATAAACCACAATATCACAGCGAGCCAGTTGTGTAATTTTAGATTTTTTAGTAGCCCCATTTTAAATAGTAGAAGGGAACAGGTGAACTTCATTTTAGTAGTATATATCATTTAACCCAATTTATCCAAAAATACTATATCATTACATACAACATAAAAATATGAGATCGTTGACATTCCTTTTCCTATTGAGTCTTACACATCTCAGTTTGCACTGGCAACATTTCAGGAGCTTGCTTGTGGCACATGGCTAGGGGCTACCATACTGGAGAGCACAGCTTTGGAGCCTTCTCTGCCGTCGCTGAGGCCACCAGGAACCTGTTTACTGCTGTGTCCCAATGCCTGGCACATAATGAGGCCTAGTGAGCTGCCATATGTGAGCTGGGGTAATCTCCCCTCTGAGCCAGCTGGGGCTGCTGTGAAGGTTAGAACGATATACCCTGGGTACCCTGCTCAGTGACTGTTGCTATTCTTACTTCCTCAAAGTCAGGTGAAGGGCGGCAGGCTCAGGCGTGCTTCCTGAATTTCTCTTGAGAGCTCTTCTCTATAATTACCAAACGCAAGCGTGGATTGCAGAGCAGACAGGCTCTGGCTCTTGGGGTCGGGCTCTAGGGCAACAAACGAAAGAGAAGAGCGGGAACCTCCAACCTACGCCCTTGGTTTCTTTTTCCCTTGACAGCTCGTGGCCCCGCCCACCCCAGCCCTGACCGGCCCCTGGCGGAACTACAGCCCCCATGATGCAGCGCGAGTCCCGAAAGTACGTCATCGGTTTGGGAAGCCCTGGCGATGAATAAGAGCGCCGAGGCGCCTCTCTTGGAGCTGAGCCACCTGACCCCTGACCCATAAGGGTTAGTAGGGTGGAACTCACTGAGCTCGGAGTCCACCGACTCACGGGGACCAGAACGGCGAACCTGCGACGGCTAGTGACGCGCTCGTCCTCCCTCCTCCTTTCGCCTCTGCTGGGAGTGGCGCTCGTTGGTGACGTCGGGGGTATGATGGCCGCTGGGAGGCTAGGAAGGTGAAGGTGAGAGGGCGAGTGTGTCGGGTGGTGGGGCCCTACCCGGCCCTACAGGGCGAGTCCTGGATACCCCAGCGTGGGCCGGTGGGACGCCGGGTTCCCGAAGGCTCAGGATCCGGGCCAGCGGGCGTCCCCACGCTCCCGCTTCGCCGCCGGGCCCTCCGCGGCCCTTGGAGGAGGGGGCGGGACTCGGGGTTCGGGACTTGGGGGTGGGGTCTCCAGAGGCTTCTTGTCACTCCCCCGCCTTCCCGCTTTCTCACCCTTCCCCGCTAGATTCTATTCTTGCCCTTTCCCCATTTCTTGTCCAGTTCTCTATATTTGCCAGCATTTATTCAGCACATGATAGGTGCCCATATTCATCATCGTAGGCGCCTCAGTTTGGGCACTTACTGCCCTGGCAGTTGTCGCTTTACTTGTTTGGCTTGTGGATGGACGGTAAGCTCCGTTGAGGGCAGGGGCTGTTTTTTATCCATCGCTAACTGTAGCGCCTAGCACGCACGCACACATATATGCACACACATGCGTGCACACACGTGCACACACACACACAAGGCAGACAGAAAATATACATAATTAACTGCTTGGGTGCTTGAAGCCAAAACTACCCATTCCCATTTCCATCTGTTGTGAGCTTTGATTGCCCTGTTTCTTTAATTTCTCTATCTGTTCTCTTTCTCTCCTCCCAGAAAGGGCTCTGACTGTCACCCTTGCCATCCCCAAGAGTGAGGTGAGCCCCCTCCACATAACTGAAAACAAGTGAGGCTTGCAGTCAATGGGAGGGAGGCCATATCTCAGTTCCAAGCTTGGCTTCTTAACTCGCAGTTCATAAATCTTTAAATATTCCAAGCCTGTCTTTGCACTGTGGAATTGAGAGTCAAGTAAGACATTTTACAGCATCTGACAGATCGAGGCCTTCAGTAAGTTCCACTTCTCTGTCTCAACTCCACCTTCCCGTCTCTGGTCCTCAGTGCCACAGCCCTCAAGCCTAGTCCTTGAACTGGTTCTGCCCTCTCCTGTGGTCCCTCTGGATGTGCTTTTACCAGAGTCCCAGCACATGGCTGAACACATGTTTGTGCACACCCAGGCTTGGCCCCGAACCCGTGGGTTGTTTTTCCCCAGGGCACTTCCTCACCTACCACCCCAGTACCGCAGTGAGTAAACCTCCCTCAGGGATGAGTTTGTTTGGCTTTTTAAACCTAACTAGACTTGTTTGGCACCCTTTTTTTCCCCTGCCAGCTGACTTGTCCCTTTGCTTTTCTAGTAACTCGGAACTGGCGGAGTCGTTCAGTAGCCATCTTCAACCTGAGACAGGAGGGAGGAGAACTCAAATTCTTTTCCTCTTTTTGACCCAGCCCGTGTTCATGATGCCTACGCTGTGAAAGTCTCTCACCATCGGAAAAGTAAGTGGTAGCCGAGACATCTGGCACCCTGGAATTGTGTGGAGTGGAAAGGGGTGTACTCTGCTGGCCATCTAGCGCCGAATCTCTTGGACAGGGGTCTCTTGAACAGAGCTGGATTTTTCCAACCTGTGTTGGAAAAACTGTCTCCTTTCACATGATTTTACTGGTTGCCAAGAAAGCCCGTTTAAAGATTGACAGTTAAGAAAATGGCTGGGATCTGGGCTGCCTGAAGAGCGAGTCTCTGTCTCCCTCATTTGTTCTCTGCTGTGCTGGCTCCTCTGTCCCCGTCTCTGCCTGCCGGAAGCTGGGTCACTGGCTCCTTATCACAGTTCTTCTAAGAGTCTCCTCTGCCTCTTTACTGTGTATACTCTTTTGTTTCAATTTCTCAGCTTTTCCTCTGTTCCAGTTATACCAGCAGACGATCTGTGGATCCATTTTATTTTCCCTGCTAGGAGTCGCTGTGCATGAAACTGGGTAAGGAGGTGGTGTGGACTCAGGGACTGTGCTTGGGATCCAAACACACCTTGGAGTGAATTTTGCGGCTGCTGTCCCTGCACCCACGGCACCTAATCCTCCTCCACTAATAGCCCAGGTTGAGGCTGAGCTTTTCAGTACCTGCAAGTGCTAGTAGCATTTTAGAATTGGTTTTAGTTTAGTATCTGTTACTACTATGCCCCCAGCAGTTTTTTGTCATGGGAGAAGGCGACTACTAGGATGAATGAGGCTTTTCCCAAAGTATGATCCTTCTCCTGTTATGTAGAAGTTTTCTTCAGATAAGTTTGTGAAATGCATCATTAAATACAGTTAAGTGAGAGTCGTTACAGCAAGCCTTCCTTCCCAAAGTCTTAGTTGTGCTTGTGTGCTAGAGTGCAGGGGGAGACTGTAGAATGTGGTGTTTTACAAATTGATTCTACTGTGGAGTCCTGTGTGTATGGAACATTGGCTGCATTAGAGTTCTGTGGACCGGACTTTGGAAAATGCTAGTGTTAACTCTCTGAAACCATGACCTCAGAAAGCGCTTTGAGGCAGTCGCAATAGCTTGATGGGTGCCACTTGGTGGATAGCTGATACTGGAGCTTGACTCTGGCCCAGCTACGCCTAGGGGACTGGCTCTGCATGTCTGCTGTGAGCCCTGTGGTGAAGTAGGGGATATCGGGGCTTTCCAGAGGAGGATCAGGAACCAGCTGCTTCCTCTGACTCTGAAAGCCTAGGAAGCCAGCTGGTGGAATCCCAAGATAGTGGGACCCAGTCTTGGAGTGTGTGTGTATTTGCAACTGTGGTCCATTTGTGCACATATGTATGCCAAGCTCACTCTTTGGAAGGATTACATCCTGGAATCTGATAGATTTGATCAACTCTCTTGACTCATTGAACTCTAAATACTAAGAAACAGATGCTTTGCCAAAGGCTGCTTTTTAAGAGAAAAGTAAATACACGTATCCCAGGTTTAGAAGGGTAGGAAGGTAATTTCCTTTAGGGGCACTCACTAACTCAAACCATGTCTCTCACAGCTGTGGAGGAGGAAAGTAGAAATGGAAATAGGTCACTGCTCTGTATCAGAGGCTGGCTTTCTAGAAGCTCACAAATTAGATGGTGAGAAAGTGAAAAATCCTGAAAGTCTGGTAAGGTTGCATGGGCTCCATGCAGATGTCAAGGAAGGCTTCATGGAGGAGGTGACACTAGAGTTGGGTCTAGAAGGACAGGAGGCGTAGGCCAAATGGGTGAACAAGGGCAGAGAATTCCAGGCTGAAAGCAGCATGTGTAACACAAACATAGACTCTCAACTCAGGCATGAATAAGGGCAGAGAAATTAGTTTGGAAGGGTTGGTGGTAGGGTGCACCTGGGAGGTTCAGGCATGCAGCTACAGGCTGGGGAACATGAAAGCAGGGCAGCCCCTGGACAGGCTGCCGTCTGAGCAGACCAGGTGACCTTGGAGCACTCAGCTTTAACTCACGTGCATGCTGTTGAATCTTGCACTTACTGAACACTAACGCCTCTGGAGTCATATCCTTTGGGCTTGCAAAGAATGAGCAGAACTTGAAAGCGCCTGTTCCTAAAAGCCCCACTGATATCTGGGAACTTGCTGCCTGCAAGCAAGTCACTTCTGGGGCGGGGCACTACTGAGCCTCACCCCTGAGCAGACCTGTGCCTCGATCCCTGTGGTAGCCATGGGTTGGCTGTGGGCGTGCTGGTGGTGGAATTGCGTCTGCTCACCCCTGAAGGCTGCCTGTTCCAGGGGGAGTCCTGTGATCTTGCTGGTAGAGTTTATTACTGTTGCTGTTTGATAGTATGTAAATCTACCTTTGAGCTTGTGCCGTGTCATCTTTCATCTTCTCATGGACTCTGCGTGATATCTCGTTTGTACACATGACAACTCCAAGGCTCTGAGGTTTAAACAGCCCAGAAACAGCACAATCACGATTTGAACCCAGCTCTCTCTGATTCCAGAATCTCATCTGCAGCGCCAGCTACCTTGTGAGACCCTGTTCTCCTTCTGGTGACTTTCCTCTTCTGCTTACGTGTATCCCCTATGTCTCTAAGAGTCTTTCCTGCTGGGCCACAGGAAGCGTGATAGCAGTGTACTCTCCTTTTCTGCTTTGGAGGAGCCAGAGGTATTTTCTTCCCCTTCTCGGAGCGATGCTGTCTTTCTTGTATTTCTTAATTCTGTTTATTTATTTTTGGCTGTGCTGGGTCTTTGCTGTGTAATAGCTTTCCTCTGGTTGCAGGGAGCTACTCTCTAGTTGTGGCGCTTGGGCTTCTCATTACTGTGGCTTCTCTTGTTGCAGAGCACAGGCTCTAGGGCTCAAGGGCTTCAGCTGTTGCAGCTCCTGGGCTCTGGCTCAGTAGTTGTGGAGCACGGGCTTAGTTGCTTCTCAGCATGTTGGATCTTCCAGAACCAGGGATAGAACCCTGTCTCCTGCATTGGCCAGTGGATTCTTTACTGCTGAGCCACCAGGGAAGCTCCATCTGCTGTCTTTCTTCCCTTTTTTTTTTTTTGTTCGACAATTATTTGTTTATTTGGCTGCGTCAGGTCTTAGTTGCAGCAGTGGGATCTTGGGTGTGTCATTCAGGATCCTTCGTTGCAGCGCTGGGACTCTCTAGTTGCGACCTGTGGGCTGAGTTGCTCTGTGGCACATGGGGTCAAAGTTCCCCAACCAGAATTGAATGTGCGTCCCCTGCATTGCAAGACAGATTCTTAACCACTGGACCACCAGGGAAGTCCCTATCTTTCTTACTCATGCCCTTGATAGTAGGCGCCATGCTAAGAAAATCTCACAGCTGTGGTATATTCCTAAGGAGGAAGGCAGAAATGAACACACAGTCACTTCTCTCATTTCTCCAGAAATCTTGAACATTGAAAAGTAACTTGTAGGTTTAGATAAAACATGTGGGTTCCCATTTCCCTGTGGGTCTCTTTCTCCTCACTCTTTGGGATGGTTAGTTCCTAAGGGCCGGTTTTCAGTTATTAGGAATGTTTGGTTTTTTTTTTTCTGCTTCTCAGGAGCTGGTTCAGCATGCTTTGGCAGTTTCTCTGTAGGTTCACTCCTGGACAGTACCCTGTCATCTCCCAGATAGAGTGCATGCCAGGTCAGGTGGAGAGCAGGTGGCGCTGTGATTAGGGTGGCAGGGGAGGGAGGGACCGACAGGGAAGTGCTGAGTGTTGAGGAGGGCATATCCAGGCGTACACAGCTGTGCACACCGCCCTTTATCCTTGAAAAGTCCTTTTTCCTGGGACTTGCCAGGGTTTTGAGGGCTCTGCTGAAGAAATGGTGCTGTGCGTGGTGGGGACTCTGAGGAACTTTCGTTCAGGGACTGCCAGCTGCAACTGGGGACCAGCCTCCCTAGTCTGTCTGCCTCTTTTGACTTTGAGTAAAGATCTCTAGGACTCTGGAGTTAAGCCTCATGGCCCCTAACTTGTTATTGCCATGTGAAAAAACCAAAACTAGGCCACAAAGATGTGCATGTGACCGGACTGAGTAAGGGCAAAAGAGCTACCACACAAAAACAGACTGGGGTGATAAGCAGCTGTTAACAGTGCCTGTTGTAGAACTGTGAGGTTGTGGACTTTTCCCCTTTTAGTTCCCACGTTTTCTACAGTAGACACATTTATAAGGAAAAGATAACAGTAAACATTTATAAGTATAAATTGTAGAAGTAGACCACGTTCATTTGAGGATCAGCCCTCCTTGCCATCCTCCCCACTGGCAACCAAAGATAAGAATAAAAACAAAGAAACAAAACCTGATAGGATTTAGGGCCATCAGTGCTGGGCAGCAGAGTGGCCAAGGAGGGGGGTGGAAGTGCCTGACCTTGAGCATCACTTTGCTTTCACTGCTCTGAGTGTTCAGTGCCTTTTCTCAGTGGGTGATGTATAGAAAATAAGTGTGATTTCTGTCATTCTTTTCTGGCTAAGACTCAGAGGAGGACATCTCTGTATGTTACCTTGTGGTTCCCCCATCTTTCTCTCTGAGGTGGGTGAGGCAGGCCTGTCCTTGTTCACCCAGCAGGGAACAACCAGAACTGGACCCGAGGTCCGGGCCCTGGGTGCCCACACTGATAGGAAGATGGGCCCAGGCGGTCCCTTCCTGGTTTTGAGATGCAGGCTCTGATCTCACTGGCCGCAATCTGGTCCTTGAGGGCCCGTGTTCTGGACGCTCGCATTCTTCTGCACCCCAGCAAAAGGTCCCTGGGTTCGCTCACATGTCTTCTCTCTCATAGCGCGATGTCCCTGCTCTTCTCTCGATGCAACTCCATTGTCACAGTCAAGAAGGATAAGAGACACATGGCTGAAGTGAATGCTTCCCCGCTCAAGCACTTTGTCACCGCCAAGAAGAAGATCAATGGCATTTTCGAGCAGCTGGGGGCCTACATCCAGGAGAGCGCCACCTTCCTGGAAGGTGAGACGGGCACCCTGCTCAGCCAAGCCCACTCCTGTCAGCCTTAGTATATAGGGGGCAGAATTGGGGACAGGGAGGTACAGCCCTGCCCTTGACAAGCTCACACCCAGGTGGGTTGTCACCTCAGTGGTACTCTGCTCCTGGAATCACGTGAAACTGGGCTCCAGGGAGACTGGGCCAGGGAAACACAGGACCCATCCTTGAGAATTCTACAGATTCTGCTCCACTTAATCATACAGTATCCTCACCTGAGGGACAAGCAGACTGAGGTTCTGAGAGTCAGTTGATACCGTGGAAGTGACACAGTGGACTGTAGCTAGGCGTCTCTTAACTCCAAAGTCCAGGTGTTTTCCTTGGCCCAGCCTGGCTGCCATCAGTCCCCCACCCTGTGTCTGGGTGTTGGTTGTTCCTGATCAGGGTGTTCTCTCTCTGATATTTTTAGATACCAGGACTTTGAATAAGAAACTTGCATCACCAGCACCTTTTACTCTAGTTACTAATTTGAGCCCAACCTTAATCCTCTGTCAGCAGAGAAGGACTGGTTCCCAAGGCCCCACTCAGTCTGAGCACCAACTCCAGCTACTGTCTTCTCAGACTCCCTGCCTAGAAGGCACACTTTGGCTCCAGGCCCTGGGGTTATCAGTGAACAGCCAGGAGCTGAATCTTCCTTGGCCTTGGTTTCCTCATCTGTGACAGAGGAGCTTAGGGGAGACCGGGGGTTTCCTAATTCTAGTCTGCAGAGCTCTAGAAGTTTAGTGGGAATTCCTCGGGGACACGCCACTCTCTGCTTGATGCCTTGCCCTGGAGCAGCTTGGCTTTTGGTTGGCTGACATGTCAGGCTGCTCCTTTAGGCTCCCTCTAAAGAAAGGAAGTAGTCCCAGTACTGGGGTCTGAACATTCGTCCCTCTGTGTTCATGTGTTGGAATCCTCAGGCCCAGTGTGATGGTGTCAGGAGGCGGGGCCTTGGGGAGGGGTTATGTCATGAGGGTGGAGCCCTTGTAAGTGAGATTAGTGCTCTTATCAAAGAGACCCCATAAAGCTCCCTCGCCTCTTCTGCCACATGAGGATATGACTAGAAGCCTCCCACCTGGAAGAGGGCCCTCACTTCACCAGGCTCGCACCCTGATCCAAGGCTTCCAGCCACCAGCACTGCGAGCAACACACTTCTGTTGTGTCTAAGCCTCCCAGTCGTCGTGTTTTGTAAGAGCAACCTGAACAGACTAAGCAGGGACTCTTCATGCCCTGCCCTTAGCATGGTGCTTAATGCAGGAAAGGTGTTCCCAGAGAATTTGTTCAGTTTAAAGATCTGAATTTCAAGGGTGAAGGATTGGTAGTTGAAATGATTCCCGTCTAGCATCTGTTTAGCAGTAGTTCTGGTGTGCAGAGATGGGACAGACCAGGCCGCTGTCCCCTCCGGAGCCAAGACTAACCCTCTGTGATGCTCTGACTCACTCCCATGGTTCTATGGAGGAACACGTGGTTCATAATGAAGATGTTTGTGCAATGGCATCAGGAGTGGGTGTTTTGATTTCTCTTTTTGTGAAAACAGGAGGCTTCTCCTACTGATGGGCCTCCAGGGAGAGAAAAGCACTGGGGTGATCCTGAGATGTATTTGGGATTGTCCCGGCCAAGGGAGGGGAAGGCTACTGCCTGGGACTGTTCTCTAAAGAGCAGTAGCAAGAGCTTGTCAGCTGATGGCTTTTTCTTTAAAATTTTCTTTCTCCAATCACAGGCTGGAGAGCCAGCTTCCTCTGGGGCACATTCCAAAAGCCACACCCATGTGCCCACTTAAGGGAAGAATGTCGATGGTCTGAGAGGGGTTACCAGTGGGCGTGGGGAGGCCGCGTTGGCACCAGCTACAGGGGACACTCACTGGGCGGCTCTGAAATGCACTTGTCGTGCTCTGGGTGCCATGGGCATGTTCTCAGGGCTGGAACCTGTCAGCCCAGTGGTTCACAAGTGCCTTAGTCTGTTTGGGTGGCTGTAACAGAAATACCATAGACTGGGTGGCTTGTAAACAACACAAATTTATTTCTCACAGTTTGGGGAGGCTGGAAAGCCCAAGACCAAGATTTGGTGTCTGGTGAGGGCTGGCTTCCAGCTCTCACATAGCAGCTCATGTAATCACATAGCAGAAGGGGCTGGCTACTTCTCAGATTTTCCTTTCTAAGGACACTAACCCCAGGCATGAGGCTCCGTACAGTTGACCCTCAAATAACATGAGTTTCAATTGCACAGATCCACTTATGCATGGTTTTCTTCCCAGAGTAAGTACTGCAGTAGTACACAATCCATGGTTGAATCCGTGGATGCAGACTGTGGATACAGAAGGGCGTGCATACAGAAGCTGACTAAATTAAATGCTGATTTTTGTTCGGAGGATTGGCACCCCCAACCCCCGTGTTGTTCAAGGGTCAGCTGTACCATCACACTGTCATCACACGGGGCACATAAACATTCAGTCCACTGCAGCCAGGGTGTGCTGAGGGGCGGACACCTGTCTGCAGTCCAGCCAGCTCAGGACCTCCCTGGCGCAAGTGCTGGATGGGAAGGGGACAGGGTCTTTCTCAGTTGCTCCCATCTGTTATAACATGTTATCCAGCCACGTGGCAAGGGCCTTGGGGAAAAGCAATGCAGTGATCTCAGGATCCATTCACTTAGCAAACACTGTGCACCTGCTGAATGTGGGATGTGGGGTCAGACAGCTAGGCCCTCACGTGGTAGGTGATGCACATAGGTGAGCGGGGCAGTTACCTGATGCTGAGACAAGGGCTAAGATGCAAGAAGTCCAGGGTGTTGCGGGGACGCAAGCCAGGAGGACCTGACTCAGGTTGGTGGGATCAGGTCAGGCTAAGTGAGAATGAGCCAGAGCACCCTGAGGTGGTGTGTTAGTTCTTTGGAGGGGTGGGGTGAGGAAGCACCAAGCGAAGCCTGGAGCGGTGGTGAATGTGGGCATATGGTGAGGCAGCATGCAAGGTAGAGGTGCCCGAGACCCAGCTGGAGCAGTGGGTGGGGCCAGGTCAGGCAGGGCCTTGGGAAGGTGCACAGTGACCCAGACTCAGCCCTGGCCCCGCTGTCTACTAGCTCTGATGGGCACATGACTCAGATTAAACGAGGCTGTGTTTGACCAGAGCAGTGCGTGGCATATACTGAGAACTTGATGAGTGTACGTTAAGTACAAATATATAAGTAAATGATGGCAGTCAACATTTGTGTCTTCATCAGATAGCTGCCCCATTCTTGGTACTTCGGTATTTTAATTCAGTTCTCCAGCCACATGAAGTAGGTGCTGTTGTTATCTCAGTTTTAAAGCTAAGGAAATTAAGACCCAGGAATGTTCATTTGCCTGAGGTCATAAACCCAGGAAGAGGTGAGAACCAACACTTGCACTGGAACCCAGCAGTCTTTATTGCACTGGGGCCCACAGGAGTCTGGACCTCCAGCTGGGGAACAGGGTCCTGCGGGGGTGGGTTCCGCCATCCAGACTGGGACTCTGGAACTCTGATGGTGGGCTGAACTGTTTTCAATCTGCACCTGCAGAAACCTACAGGAATGCAGAACTGGACCCAGTTACGACAGAAGAACAGGTTCTGGACGTCAAAGGTTACCTGTCCAAAGTGAGGGGCATCAGTGAGGTGCTGGCCCGGCGGCACATGA
The DNA here is from genome assembly GCF_001704415.2 of Capra hircus. NCBI lineage: Eukaryota > Metazoa > Chordata > Mammalia > Artiodactyla > Bovidae > Capra > Capra hircus. The sequence goes on along the minus strand of NC_030823.1, from coordinate 40,185,818 downwards.
AGGTGGCTTTTTTCGGCCGGTGAGTCTCGAAGTCCTCATGCCTTCTTTCTTCCCAGCTGGGAGAGAGGGAGGCATGCTCTTTGTACTGGATCCGACCACCCCAAGGCAGGGAAGCAGGCAGCACACCATAGAATTTGGCGCTCTCCTTTTAATTTTTTTATATTTAGCAGTGGTAAAATAGACATAACAAAGTTTCCTATTGTAACCTTTCTTAAGTGTACAGTTCCGTTTTGTTAAACACATTCATATTGTTACGCAGCTGTCACCACCACCAGTCTGCAGAACTTCCCCTGGAAAACGGAAACGTACCCGTTAAGTAACATCTCCTGGTCCCTTCTCCCCCACCCGCTGTTAACCACCCCTCTGCTTTCTGTCTATGAATTTGCTGACTCTGGGAACCTCATATAAGTGAAATCACATCTTTTTGTGACTGGCGTATTTCAGTCAGTGTAATAGCCTCCAGAATCATCCACGTCATTACATTTGTCAGAATTCCCTCCCTTTTTAAGGCTGAACAATATTGCATTGCATGTATATTTCATATCTTGTTTATCCGTTCATCCCCAATGGACACTTGTTGCTTTCCCTTTCTGATGACTGTGGACAGTGCTGCTGTGAACAAATATCTATTTGAGACCCTGCTTTCACTTCTTTTGGATACATACCCGGAAGTGGAATTGCTGGACCAGATGATGATTCCGTTTTTGAGTTTTTGAGAAGCTGCCCACCATATGGTTTTCCATAGTGACTGTACCATTTTAATTCCCACCAGCCGTGCACAAGGGTTCCAGTTTTTCTGCATCCTTCCAATACTTATTCACTGTGTTTTTTTGACAGTAGCCATCCTAACGGGTGTGAGTTAGCAGCTGTTACAGTGTTGATTTGCTCCCCTAATGCTTAGTGATACTGAGCATCTTCTCATGTGTTTGTTGGCAACTTGTGTATCTTCCTTGGAGAAATATCTGTTCAGGTCCTTTGCCTACTTTTAAATTGGGTTGTTTGGGAGTTTTTGTAGTTGTTGTGTGATTTTTTTTGTTTGTTTTTCGAGTTGTAGGAATCCTGAATTTCCTTATCAGAGATATGATTTGTAAATGTTTTCTCCCATTTTGTCAGTTACTTTTCCACTCTATTGACTGTGTCCTGTGATGCACAGTTTTTTATTTTGAAATAGTCCAATTTATTTATACTTTTCTTTGTTTATACTTTTGACATCATATCTAAGAAACTGCCAATTCCAGCGTCATGAGGCTTTTCCCTCTATGTTTTCTTTTAAACGTATTATACTTTTAGCCCTCAGATACCTTTGTTATGCTTTGAGGTCAAGTAGGCACCTCTGGAATGTTTCCTACAGTGCCAGGGAATTGTTCTCCAGTTCTCAGTGGGCACTGGCTGGTGTCCTGCATAGTGAACTTGGTTCTGACATTCTACCAGGAGGTGACAGACCCTACAGGTTAAGAACTTGGTGCACAGATAGCCCACTTCAGATGCCATTCGGACACCTGTGCTTCTGATCGACTGGCTATAAATCAGAGGTTCCCACAACCTCCTCCTCGAGTTTAATCTGCTTGAGCAGCATTCACTTAGGTTTACTGGTTTGTTATAAAGGATTTTATGAGGGATACAGATGAAGAGGTGCACAGGGGGAGGTCTGGGAGGGTCCTGAGCAGGGGAACTCTGTCCCTGTGAAGCAGGGCACACTGCCTTCCACCCTGAAGCTCATCAGATCTCACTGTTCAAGAGATTGATGGGGCTTAATCTACAGCCCCCCTCCTTCCTTTTCCTGGAGGTTTAGTGGGTGGGGCTGAAAGTCCCAGCCCTCTCATCACTTGGTCCATCCTGAGGCTGTGTGGGCCCCACCTTAGTCGCCTCATGAGTGTAAACAGGTATGCTCAGTCGGAGCTCCTTATGAGTAACTAGGGACGCTCCTATCGCTCAGGAAATGCCAAGGAATTGCCAGGAACTGGGGACAAAGACCAAATGTATTTCTTCTTAAACCACAGCACCTTTGAAAAATTAAAACCCAATATAGGTTGCAAAAAGAGTCAGACACGATGGAGCAACTAAGCACAGCACAGGGGGATAAAAGGCCTCCGATAGGTTGGATGCTCTGCACACAGTGGTAGCCTGAGGAATAGGCACTCTGCCCCTCTGCCTGTCGTCACCTTGGGGTGTCCTTCAACCTTCTGGGCTGTTGTTTTTCATCTTCGCCTCAGAACTGTGGCCCTGGCTTTGGTGAGCTAGAGCTGATGAGTGTGTGGAGTGGAGCTGTTTTAAAGAAAAAGAAGGTAGAAAAGGGGGTGGCAGGCAGAATGCTACCATAGTCTACCCTGGAGCAGGCCCTTAGCTGGGGGTGATGGGTGGGGCTTCATGTTCAAGAGAAACCTGGTGCGAGAAAAGCAGCAAAATTGGCCTTCTGTAGAAAAACTTCGGGGTCATTCAGCTGAGGTCACTTAGACGGAGGAAGACACCCTGGGGTGAGTCAGTGGCTTCTGGTAGAAGAGGAGAAGTGGGTTAGTCTTCCGAGTCAGACAGGTGGTCTCCTGCATGATGCTGAGAGCCTCATGTTGAGGGGGCTCACTCAAGGGCAGGTAGTGTCTGCATGCTGGCATCACACCACAGGAGCCCCTTGTAGTTGCTTTGCCATGATGAACTGGGGCACGTCACATGCACAGGCCACCAGGGTTGTCCATCCATTTTCATAGGCACAGAGCACCCACACTGCCTGTGTGGGCGCTGATGTCACTATAGAGGACAAGGCTTTGGACTTCCAGGCTGTCCCTTCTTAGTGACAACCTGCGATGCAGATGGCGGTAGCTTCACTGGGTTTCCTTGTAGGACGAGCAATGGGAAGAGCACCGTGATCAATGCCATGCTCTGGGACAAAGTGCTGCCCTCCGGGATCGGCCACACCACCAACTGCTTCCTGCGGGTGGAGGGCACAGATGGCCACGAGGCCTTCCTCCTCACGGAGGGCTCAGAGGAGAAGAGGAGTGTCAAGGTAAGGGGGCCCTGCCGGCCTGGCTTTCGGCCCTAGTCACACTGGTGGGTCGGGTCTTGGCTGAGACCAACCAGTGGGTCTGTTGGGCCAGGACCCAAGGTGCCTCTAAGGAGGGGCCAGTGTCCCTGTAGTGGAGTTTGGGAAGCCCTGTCCTAGTGTGGCTGTTTAGGGAATGTGAGAGCTTCAGGGAGGTTCTGGAGCCTGGAATTCATAGTCCTTGTGAATTTCTGGGCAGGCCTTTTCTCTTTGCAATGCAGAGTGTGTATGCCTTGTTCCTGGGGGTGTTGCCAGAGAGTGATCCCTGCATTTGCTCTGTGATTCTGATGTTTAAGCTCAGGGCTCGCATGCTTTCATTTTTCTGAGAGCCAGCTGCACTTTGGGTTGGGACCAGATGCTCGTTTTGGTTCATAAAGAATTAATTAATGCAGAGCAGCATCCAAGAAAGAACCTTAACGGAGGAGTTAAGGATGGTTGGTTCTTGCTAGCAGCTCCCAACTCTTGACTTTGTATGCATGAAATGAAAGAGGGGTAGCAGATTGGCCTGCGGTCCAGGCCACTGTCATGGGGCTAGGCTGCACTGGTCTCCAGCCTGGAGGCTCTTCCTTGACCCTGATTATCTTCTGCCTCCACCCCCATCAGACGGTGAACCAGCTGGCGCATGCCCTTCACCAGGACGAGCAGCTGCATGCCGGCAGCCTGGTGAGCGTGATGTGGCCCAACTCCAAGTGCCCGCTTCTCAAGGATGACCTGGTTCTGATGGACAGGTAAGAGGGCAAGTGCCTCCCCAGGAGGTGCAGACGGGGAGGGCCCCAGGTTTCCATTTCTGGGTCCTCCAGGCCAGTGTCCCCGAGGTCATGTTGCTCTGCTGAAGTATATTACTTTTTAAACCGGCTTAACCACATCTTCCAGCCTCGTGGATTTCCTTCAGGGTCTGGTTATTGTATCATCTTGGCAGGCATCAGGGCCCCAAAGATCTCCCAGTGATGGTCTGTGAAGAGGGATAGGAAGGATGCTTGAAACTGGGGAAGGTTCTCGGCCTCAGCCCAATGTTAGTATGTTTATTGGAGGAGGGGGTGGAGCTTGTTCTTGATGAGGTCCCTGTTGTGTTTTATTTTTCTCAAGGCAACACTTTGCTCCTGCTTTGTGGACAGGCTATAACTATACCAAGAAATTTGGTATGAGGGTGCTTGCTGGACTCAGATAAATGTAGCACTTCACCTTAATTGTATACCAGCAAAGTGAAATGCAGGGGCTTCCTATTGGTAAAGAACCTGCCTGCCTGTGTGGGAGATGCAGGTTTGACCCCTGGGTTGGGAAGATCGCCTGGAGGAGGGCCTGGCAACCTACTCCAGTATTCTTGCCTAGAGAATCCCATGGACAGAGGAGCCTGGCAGGCTACAGTTAGTCCATGGCGTCACAAAGAGTCGGACACAACTGAAGCGGCTTAGCATGCACACGTGCATGCACAAAGTCAAATTCAGATCTTTAGGTTTTCATATCAGTGATAGATGCATATGACAAAAACCACATTTTCAGAGAGTCTGGAAGGAGGATGAGATAAAAAATCAGAATCCCTCCAATAAGGGCGATTTCCCTCTCCTCTGTAGCTTTCTCTTCCTTTGCCTGCTGCCTCAGGTCTGTTCAGAGCAGGAAGAATAGGGCCCCGGGTCTGATGATGGTTTACCCCTGTCACCTCCAGCCCTGGCATCGATGTCACCACAGAACTGGACAGCTGGATTGACAAGTTTTGCCTGGACGCCGACGTGTTCGTGCTGGTGGCCAACTCGGAGTCCACCCTGATGCAGACGGTAACCCATCCTCTGCCTTTCCCCACACTCCCAAGATCCAGCCAAGCGGGTGGGCCAGCAGGGCCTTGGCTGGCACAGCCCGTCCTTCACTGAGGTCTTTCCCCTCATCCAGGAAAAGCAATTCTTCCACAAGGTGAGCGAGCGCCTGTCCCGCCCAAACATCTTCATCCTGAACAACCGCTGGGACGCATCTGCCTCGGAGCCTGAGTACATGGAGGAGGTGGGCACCTCTTTTACTCAGCAACTTGGGGAATGCCACCCTGTACGTCTACCTAGACTCTCTGCGTGCTCTCCTTGGTCGCGTCCCTGAATGAATTTCATCACTAAAGTTGTCCCATGAGGTGTTTGGGGTCATTGTGGGACCGTTTCACTTTTCCCATTCACTTCCCCGGACCCCTCTCCTCTTTTTTTTTTTTTTTTTTGGAATGTAACTGCTTTACAGTGTTTTGTTAGTTTCTATTGTACAGCAGAGTGGATCAGCTGTAGTATATGTGTATCCCCTTCCCCTCTAATCTTCAGAAGGCTTTTCTCCGTGCTGAGAGGCCTCCACACCACATTGGCCGAGCCCTTCCTTGGGACCAGGGCTCTCCTTAGTTCTTGAAGAATGAGTCAGAGGCGTAGCTTTGAAAGGCATCCAGGAAAGAAGCTTAAAAGAAGAGCAAAGAATAACTGGTTCTTACAGCTCAGAATGCTTTACTTTTTATGGGTAACATGAAAGAAAAAGGAGTCACAGGTGCTATGGGATGATGATCAAGTGTGTAGTCAGCAGATGCTGGGCAGTGTGACTGATAAACTCCCTAACATACCCTAACTAACCCAGGTAAATCCTAACCTGTGGGCTGGGTGTAATAGATGGAGTTGTGCAGAGGATGAGATCTGTTCACCTTGAGTAAAGGCCTGGTATGTGGAAGGTGTCCACCGGAGGCTGTTATCACTTTGAAGTTCCCGCAGTGGAGCCCTAGGGCTTCAGACGAGGGATTTTTGGGTGGCACCCTCTCATTCAATAAACAAGGCCAGGGAGGACTCAGCTTGTCAGTACAGAGTCCAGGTGTGGGTTTCTGTGTTTTGTTTTGTTTTTTTAATATATTTCAAATTAGGGGGAAATTGTTTTACAATGTTGTATTGGTTTCTGCTGTACGACAACAAAGTCAGCCATTATCATACATATATCAACTCCCTCTTGAGCCTTCCTCCCTGCCCCCTCACAGGTGTGGGTTTCTTGACCCCCAGCTTCCTTTCCTTCTGGGGCACCAAAGGGAGACTTTTGTAGGCTCTTAACAAGGCAGTCTGGGACATGTGTAAACATTTCTGCTTGTTGATGCCTCAGGTGTCTTGGACAGGCTACACCCCAAGGAACCCTGTGACTTGGGATTTGGGGGGCCCGGTGGCTGGAGGACAGATGGTGGGAAATGATCACTGCTTGTGTGTTGATACCTTCTGAATCCTGAGCCGTGTGACTAGATTACCTGTACTCTTAGAAAAGAGGCCACCGGGGGCCATGGGCTCCCTCAGGAAGGCCCCCTCACGCCCCACCTGGTCATATAATACCTGTCTGCTTGGGCTCCAGGTGCGGCGGCAGCACATGGAGCGCTGCACCAGCTTCCTGGTGGACGAGCTGGGCGTGGTGGATCGGGGCCAGGCTGGAGACCGCATCTTCTTCGTGTCCGCCAAGGAGGTGCTCAACGCCAGGATCCAGAAGGCCCAGGGCATGCCCGAAGGAGGTGATGATGGAACCAGCTTCTTGCTTTTCCCTGACGCTTGAGACACTGGGTCTTGTGCTAAGTCAGCCGGTAGAAATCGTTGTGAGAATGAGGTGGTGAGAGGAACCCTGGGTGAGAAGCTCTTGGCTGCCTGAGTTCTCTCTGGACTAATGTGGTGCACTTCTCCTAGGGGGCGCTCTTGCAGAAGGCTTTCAAGTGAGGATGTTTGAGTTTCAGAATTTTGAGAGGAGATTTGAGGTGAGCATGAGCCTTTGATCCTGTTGTCTGGAGATTCTGTGCCTCCTTGGCGCTCCCTGGCCATGTCCCTGGCAGTTGAATGCCAGAGCCTGGCTCTTGGCTGGTGGCTTCTGCCTCCCTTGGCACCTCTTGTCTGTTCCAGGAGTGCATCTCCCAGTCGGCCGTGAAGACCAAGTTTGAGCAGCACACGGTCCGGGCCAAGCAGATCGCGGAGGCCGTCCGCCTCATCATGGACTCTCTGCACATCGCAGCGCAGGAGCAGCGGTAAGAGCCCGGGAGCAGACAGGCAGAGGGAGCGTAGCCATGACTGCCTCACCCTCATCTGAGGCCGGGCCCAGGGCCAGAGCTCAGCCAGCAGAGCAGGGTCTCACAGTTTCCACCAGACCACGTTCAAGCCACGAGGAGCAGCCAGTGAGGAGGTTGTGGGGCGTCTGTCTGTCCCACCAGGTCTGTGCAGTGAGCTTCCCTGAAAGTCTGAGCTGCCAGCCTTGGTCCAGTGCTACGCTGAGCACTGTAGCCATTCTCAGGGCCAGAAACAGAAAGCACTTCTTCAAAATACCTTTTTTGGGGACTACCCTGGTGGTCCACTGGTTAGGACTCCGAGCTTCCACTGCAGCAGATGCAGGTTCGATCCCTGGGCAGGGAATTCAGATCCCACATGCTGTGCAGCATGGTCAAAAACACATTAAAAAGAGAATTAAAAGATACTCTTTTTTGAGAGATTAAAATACATGAGAAAGTACAAAGAATAATATACCTTGTTTCCATTGCAGTTGATAATATTTGTTTTATTGTCAGAATATAACAAATAAAACACAGAAAAAAACTGTTGAATACTCTTTGATTCTTCAGTCCCTGCCCCAGTGTCCCTCTGCCTGATCCTCAGAGGTAACTGCCGTCATGAATTTGGTGTGTAGTCCTGTCATTCATTAAAAAGTACTTTTTATGTAAATCCTAAAGAATGCAGTGTTGCTCTGCATGTGTTTCAGATGTACAGGTACGGGAGCGTGCAACACCTGGCTTCACTTTTCACTTAGCGTTGTTTTTATCCTTTGTCCTTGTTGATACCTATAGTTGGAGGATAGGAGTTTTCGTTGAGATAGAGCAGTTCTTAGTTTCCTGTAGATTGATCTTTAGATTTCATTATTTCACTGTTGGAGACCCTGCTGCTATGGACACGAATTTTTGTGTCCCCTGGTGTGCATCTGCTAGAGACTAGCATTAATTTGTGGAGGTGGAGTGTTCCATCTTGGGGTGTATGCATTTCAGCTTTACCCAGTTTTACCCGTGGCTTTCTGAAACATCCGGCCCTGTCTGTGGTCCCACCAGCAGTATATGTTGGAACGCCCATTCCCCGACCCTGATCCGTACTTCAGACTTGGTGATTTGGGCCAGGCTTCTGGGTATTGTTGTACCTCTTTTTCTCTTTTCTTTGTTTACTAGTGGACTTTTTTCTGTATGAATGGCAGAACTTGTGCTAACGTTCCTGAAAAAGCACCCTCCCCTGTCTGTCACCACCACATCCTCCAAATTCAGAAAACTTAAGAGCGAGTTGTTGGCACTGTCTCTCCCTCCTGCCTGGGAATGGGAAGAGCAGGCCCCCAGGGGTGTGCGTGGAATGCCAGGATCACAGCCGGGGCCCACACAGATTTCCGGCGCCCCCTCTTTTCCTTGGCTTAGTTGGGTAACCAGGGCTCTTTTTCTCAGGGTCTACTGCCTGGAAACGCGTGAAGAGCGGCAGGAGCGGCTGAGGTTTATTGACAAGCAGCTGGAGCTCTTGGCGCAAGACTACAAACTGAGAATTAAGCAGATTACAGAGGAAGTCGAGAGGCAGGTGAGAAGTGGAGGAGGAAGGACACTGGGGAGATTTGGACCCCGAGTAGAGGCCAAGCACTCAAAAAGTGAAAACACAGACATCCTTTTCCTTGGGGGGCTTCTCAGCCTTCCAGGAGAAAGCCATAGCCCTGATTGAACAACGTCGTGCTTCCTGGGGTTTGCTGTTCCATCGTGCGACCCTGGGCAAGTCCTCCTCCACAACTTAGATGAGTTTCGGTCAGCCAATCTCTAATACCCCTGAATTCAAAAGCTTTAACCCTGTAGACCATCTGTGGACACTGCACGTGTGCAGGGAGGCAGATCCAGTCTCCTAGAGCCTGTTAGACTCTCCTGGTGCTGTGGAGTTAAACCACATTCCCTCGGGTCACTCAACAGCACACTTTTTTGGCTGTAGGTGTCGACTGCAATGGCCGAGGAGATCCGGCGCCTCTCTGTGTTGGTGGACGAGTATCAGATGGACTTCCACCCTTCCCCCGTGGTCCTCAAGGTTTACAAGAATGTGAGTCATTATGTGGCAGGTGCTCTGGGCAGGGGCTCCCCATATTTCCTGTTGGCTATGGATGGAGTCACCGAGAGACAGGGATTCAGTCTGAGTCAGGGCCTCTCAGCCACTTGAGCCCCAGGCTTCACTCCACCTGCCTACCACTGTCACCTGCTGGGCCTTGGCTGACCAGCCTCTGCCTTGCTCTGGGCTCCCTGGAGGGAACACTGGCAGAAGGTGCCGCTTCCTTTCCCCTCTCTTCTGGCTGCAGGAACTGCACCGCCACATAGAGGAAGGACTGGGCCGAAACATGTCAGACCGCTGCTCCACGGCCATCACCAGCTCCCTGCAAACCATGCAGCAGGAAATGATGGGTCAGTGCTGCAGGGGCTCAGGACTGGGGCTCTGGGCTGCCCAAGATCACTTTCAGGCCAGCCTGCAGAACTAATGACCTTTCCTTATCTGTCCTCTTTTGTGATGAGTCAGCTCCATATCTTGAGATTCTGGGCATGTGTTGTGAGTTCATTCCATGCATAGACTAGGGGTGAGCAGGGGAGGGGGCGTCTTGTGTTACCACATGGGACTAGCGGAGGCTGAGAGCTTGGCCTACTCCTTAAATCCACATATTAGTGGGTATGGAGCCTCAATCTGCCTACCCCACCCACATGCCGGCTCATCTGGGCCTGGTTTCTGGGTTGCGCTGCCAGCATCCTTGCCCGTGGCAGGTGTGGTGAGGCTCAGCACTGGCGAGGCACAGGGCTGAGCTGCTCTGCTTGCTCCCCACCTCTGTACCCAACAGACGGCTTGAAACCCCTCCTTCCTGCGTCTGTGCGGAGTCAAATGGACATGCTGGTCCCTCGGCAGTGTTTCTCCCTCAGCTACGACCTCAACTGTGACAAGCTGTGTGCCGACTTTCAGGAGGACATTGAATTTCACTTTTCCCTTGGGTGGACTATGCTGGTGAACCGGTTCCTGGGCCCCAAGAACAGCCGCCGGGCCTTGATGGGCTACAGTGACCAGGCAAGCGGAGTCCCTCCCCCTTGGGCATTGAGGGAGGCTAGTCTGCGCCCTGGGCACCCAAGCCGTTCTGAACGGGGCTCCTGGAGGTCATGGCTGTGGCATGTGGGCCACCACTACAGTCAGGTTCTGCCACACATCAACCTAGTTTTATCATAGGCACTAATATTTGTGAAAAAGCAAGCTGTATTTTTTTATTAAGCTTATAACTATGTAATTATTAAATCTAGATGACCTATCTGTCCAGATACCACCGTTTTCACGTTTAGATGTTCACCCTCATCTCTGTACCTCTGGAGGTATCACCTGGGCTGCTCTTGGGCCACGTCCCAGGCTTGGGGACCTAAGCTGAGGCCTTCCAGGGTGGCCGCAGCTCATGATCTCTGATATCCATGGTGTTTACCTTTGGGCTGGCAGGTCTGTTAGGAAGCCGAAATCCTTGTCTGCTACATGTGGAGCTCATTTTCTATTTCGGAATTTGAAGTCATGGCCCCTGTCCCTGTTCTGGACTCTTGGCCCTGAGGGTTCCTGAGGGTTTCACGGAATGAGAGATTTGCTGCCTTCTTCTTAGCACCCCCCTGTTTCTCTCCACAGGTGCAGCGGCCCATGCCCCTGACCCCGGCCAACCCCAGCATGCCCCCACTGCCCCAGGGCTCCCTCACGCAAGAGGAGCTCATGGTTTCCATGGTCACTGGCCTGGCCTCTCTGACGTCCAGGACCTCCATGGGCATTCTCGTTGTTGGAGGAGTGGTCAGTGACAAGCCCAGCACGGGAAGGGTGGGGGCAGGTGGGTGGGACCGAGGGGCAATCTGGTGGCGGTCCCTGCATCAGCCCGGCACTTTACATCATGATGACTTTTTGCTGTGATATCAGGAGCCATGCAACCTTAGCCCTGAAACGTACATTTCTGGACGGAAGTCTCATTCAACATAAGGTGACAGTGAGGTTCCCATTTTACAGAAAAAAATCTGCAGTTGGCTTGCCAAGGATACGCAGCTTGGATTTGAGCTCTGGCCCCATATGACTCCAAGGCCATGTTCTTTCCCCTGTAGGGCTAGTCCTGTGGGTAGGGAAGTAACCTGAGAAATGGACAAACCTGGGTTCTAGAGAGGTGGGCATGACCAGGAGTTTCTCATTTGTAAGTGAGGAAACAGCAGAACTTGCAAGGGCTTGAGCCAGAAAGAGGCCAGGTTGGGCTGTGAACCCTCATCTTGCCAGCTGTGGTTTTATGGCCCTTCTCTTCTGCCCAGAGGCCTGAGGTCACAGGCTGCCTTCTTGATAACTGGGGTACTCCCCACGTCTTGACCCAAGACACGCTGCAGCCAGAGTGACTTGTGCCTTGAATTTTCTTGATGATGTGGGCACGTGCTCTCTGCGATGGTCATTTGAGTTGTAGAGTGGTGACAGAATGTAGCTGACAAAGCTGCCAGGAGCTGGCTTCTCAGCTTGGAAGGCCAGGGTAGGTTGGAGCTAAGGCCCCGCCCTGTTGGCCTATAGGCAGTTCCTACTCTGGTTCTTTTTTTGGTAGATGGTAACCTGGCAGAGGGTCATTAGCTTAGAAGCTGACACTTGACAGTTATGTAACCCTCTTACAATCGGTGTCTCATTTTATCCAAACCACCCTGGGAACTGGGTGGAAGCCATCATTCCTATTTTGAGAGGAAACGGGTGTAAGTAGACTTGCCGTGGGTCACACAGCCAGGATGGCAGACAGCACTGGAGCCTCTGTTTCTGGCTCCAAGTCCCTGCTCTTTGACTCTAACTGTGCTGCCTTGCGCCAAAGTGTTACAGAGCAGCTCAAAAGAAGCTATCTGCTAAGGACCGGTACTCAGAACTCCACTTGTCATCAGTGTCTGGAGAAGGAAATGGCAACCCATCCTGGTATTCTTGCCTGGAGAATCCCAGGGACAGAGGAGCCTAGTAGGCTGCCGTCTGTGGGGTCGCACAGAGTCGGACACGACTGAAGCGGCTCAGCATCATCATCAGTGTCACCAGAATGGAATGTCCCTTCGGAGGACTCTAGCTTAAGATGTTTGTGTGCCTGGATCTATGCCTCTTGTGCTCACAACCATAGCGGTGGCCCCGCCACCTTTGCACAAGTCATGTTGTGTGGGCCACACTCCGTTTCCCTCATTTTCCATAGAGACAATCCCTGCCCTTGTGGTCTTAGTGGGGCCCAAGAAGATGTTGAGAGGAGTGTTCTGAGTAGAGGCACATAGGCCTTTTGATGCTCCTGGGAAAGTCCTGGCAGCAACAGGCTAAGAATCTGGGTGGTGGGACGGCAGAGGGCTGCACCCACTGACCGCTGTGCCCCGGCAGGTGTGGAAGGCCGTGGGCTGGCGACTCATTGCCCTCTCCCTTGGCCTCTATGGCCTCCTGTACATCTACGAGCGTCTAACCTGGACCACCAAGGCCAAAGAGAGGGCCTTCAAGCGCCAGTTTGTGGAGTACGCCAGCGAGAAGCTGCAGCTCATCATCAGCTATACCGGCTCCAACTGCAGCCACCAGGTCCAGCAGTGAGTGTCCCCGTCAGCCCGAGGGGCCGGTGCTGCCTCCCGTGGTGCCCTCCTACCCTGACCTGGAGACCACTGGGCCCTGAGCGCTGTCCGACTCTGGCCATCAGCTGTGCAGTGACAACATGGAGGTTGAGAGTGGGAGAGGAGCCTCTGGGGACACCGTATGTCCAGGGCTGGGACCAAGTAGGCCTCTGGTCCCCCAGGAAGGAAGTCGGCAATACGAAGGGCATTACTTGTGGCATCTTTAGCGGGTTACCTTGAAGGACTTATGTTGTGGGCATAGCTTTGATGTTCTAAGCCACAGCCAAGTCTTCATGGCATATCTTTGGGCAGGTGGGAATGGTTGCTTCTAGGTGGTGGTGACGAAGGTGCTGGCTGCCTGCTTTTTATTGCTACGTGGCAGGCCCTCTGTTAGGCATTTTGCACCTAATACTTCATTTTCCCCCCAAACACTTTGAAGTCGTTGTTCTTATTGACACTTTCTTTTTCAAAATGAGGAGATTGAGATTTAAGAGGAGTCATGTGTCTCCTGTGGGCTTCCCAGATGGCACTAGTGATAAAGAACTCATCTGCCAATGCAGGAGATGCAAGAGATGTGGGTTTGATCCCTGGGTTGGGAAGATCCCCTGGAGAAGGGCATGGCAACCCACTCCAGTGTTCTTGCCTGGGAAATCCCGTGGACAGAGGAGCCTGGCAGGCTACAGTCTGTGAGGTTGCAGAGTCTGAGACGACTGAGCAGCTGGAAACACACAAACCTGGCTCTTGCACTCGACTGATCAGCAGCAGAACTGGGATCTGAATCCTGGTCTCTTGTGTCCAGGTCAGGGTGTCCTGCCCTGTGCTCCTGGTTCTCGCACTATGGTAATGCTGGTATTTGTGGTGGTTGTGATGTCCACGGTCTCAGCAGGAGGTGGGGCAGATGCTGCCAAAGCAGGATAGGTGGTGGCCAGCGCAGGTGACTGGCAGGCTAGTGGCTGCCCTGCCCTGAGTCTGGTTTACCCTCGACACAGCCTGGTTGATCCTGAATCTCTCCCCCTTCAGGGAACTGTCTGGGACTTTTGCTCATTTGTGTCAGCAAGTTGACGTCACCCGGGAGAACCTGGAGCAGGAAATCGCCGCCATGAACCAGAAAATCGAGGTTCTTGATTCACTTCAGAGCAAAGCCAAACTGCTCAGGTGAGGTGGCAGCAGAGGAGGCCCACCTGTGAGGTTACAGCTCACAGGCACGTCCTTAACTACGGTGTCTCAGCCACTTGATATGTGCTGTCCAGATCTTCAACATCCCTGCAGGGGCCTGTCATCACCTTCACTTTATAAAAAGGAAAACTGAGGCCCGGAGAGGTGTTGAGTAACCTATCTGGGATCCCACGGTAGGTGGTTAAGCCGGGAGTAGAAGGATCCAGCCTGCTGGGCACCAGTACCCTCTGAGCCTCCTCACGTTACTTGTCCTCTGTTGTCAGCAGGAACACTGGGCTAGACCCACCTCTCACTGCCACCATTTCTCTGTGAGCCCAGGGATGGTGGCCTATCGAAACGCATGCCCACAGGGGAGCCAGCCAGCTCCCCTCTGGGTTTTAGGCGGAGGCAGGCTTTCTGCCATGAGGGGCAGGAAGATAGCGCAGAGGCAGCTGGAGCGCGTGGCTGGCCGAGCCTGGCTCAGAACCCAGGTCTGCATAGAGTCTCCATTGAAAGTCAGAGCTTCGGGCAGCAGGTTGCTGGAGAGAGGATGGGTCCCCGGAGTCAGGAGTGCTGGCTTCTGGTCCCGGCCCTCACATTCAGGCAAATCTCTGAGCTTCCCCGAGTCTCATTGCTTTTATCTGTAAGATGGAGTGAGATTTCACGACACAGCCACAGAGCTGCGTGCACAAGTGCTCTGTAGAGTCCTTGGCCGCTCAGGCCCAGATAACATCAGCACATGGGGACTCGGGGCTTCCTGCCCTGCCCTGACGTCAGCACAGAGTGGGGCTGCATCCAAGGGCGTCCATGGGCCTTTCCCTCCCTTCAGCGCAGATGTGCACTCCCACCTACTGCCCAGGGACACCTATTTTCTGGAGATACACCGCTCATCCCCAGGGGAAATCTCACGAGGCGTGGGTCTTGGGGATGGGCGTCTCTGCTGTGCATCACCTGCAGGGACAGGGTAAACCCAACAAGGACTGCCCCTTGCTGACAGGCAGAACACGGTGTTCCCAACAGTTTGGGAACTTGCCGGTGGGCCCAGAGTGAAGCCAACACGGGGCTTAAGGGTCAGAAAAACCCGAGTTTATTTCCACCACCAATGAGTCGTGTGACCGTGGGAAGTTATTTAACCTCTCTGGGCCTCATTTTCCTCATCTGTGAAGCGGAGGTTACTAGAGGAATAAAAGTCAGGCGTCCGGTAGCACAGCGCTTGGCAGGTGACGCCACGGCTAGTTATCAGCTCTTGCCGCTACAAAGTAACCTTTTCTCTGTAGGAATAAAGCCGGCTGGTTGGACAGCGAACTCAACATGTTCACCCACCAGTACCTGCAGCCCAGCAGATAGTGGGCACCCAGAGCCGGAGCCCCTGTGGGGAGGACAGTGCTGCAAGCACGGGGGGCCTCCCACCACCAGGCCTGCGTGCAGCTCCTGTCCACTGCCGCCACCATGAGAACAAAAGCACCGACTGTCTCCTACCATCTTGAACCCCGAAGCGCTAGTTATTTTCCCCTCCTTTGCCTGCTATTGCAGGAAGACCTTCCAACTTGTGCCCCTAAAGGAGACTTTTTTTTTTAATGAGTCTGGACAGCACGGTACTGGGGAGTTCGGTCTTGTCTTTGCTTTGTCATGCTCTCTTGATTGAGAAGCTGCTGATTGATTGCTTGATGAGCTCTTGGCATTGGCCAGTGTTGCAGAAGGCCTTGTTGGGCCTTTATCAGGCAGATACCGCCCCCTCCTCTGGCCAACGCTTGACATGGACCCCCGCACACTTGCCTCCCATGTACCCCAGCTCCTGCACACCTGCCCACCTCGCGCCCCAGCTCCCCTGCAGAGAAAGGCTGCCTTTGTGGGGAGGCTGCATTTTCTTCCCAGTTTGCACTGGGAATGATTCCAAGAGTCCCAGGAGGCTGTGGCTTTTGTGTCAGTGTGGTTCTTTGGCTTTTGTGCTTCGGTCTGTTTGCAGAGACTTCCAGACCAGCCTTTCTGCAGTGGCAGTGGGCTGAGTGTGGCTTGGGTTTTAGGCAGAGGCAGGCTTTCTGACATGAGGGGCAGGAAGATAGCGCAGAGGCAGCTAGAGCACGTGGCTGGGAGGGAGGTGGTGTGTGGAAGCTGTGTCCTTCGGTCTGTGCTGTCTTGGGCAGCCAGTGCCACGTTGGGGAGAGACTTGCCTCCCTTCTCGTTGTGTCCCTTGTTCTCCTTTCGGTCCTTAGCCTCGTAGTCTGGCTTCTTATTGTTGAAAGGTGGTTTGGTCCAGATCGTTAAAGGATGTGGTAGAAGGAAAGATGGTGGACAGTGGGGACCTTGGTGGCAGGCTGAGGGAGTGGACCCCACCCAGGATGGCTGAAGGATCAGTAGTTGGCACAAAACAGGGCCTTCTGTTTGACCTCACTCTGGGAGGGGCTCATGGGGTCTGAGAGCCCACCCTACCAGCTTGAGGTTCCACAAGAAACATGTTCCCACTCCTCACCCCTCCCTGGCTCAAACCGCCCTTGGCCACCAGACCTCTGGATGAAGTCTCTTGTGGCAGCCATGCTGCACATGGCCAGCAGGCAGCGCAGGGAACCCAGCACCCAGCCTCCCACCCTTCCTGACCCTGGAGCCTCCACATGACACACGGGGCCTCACGTTGATCTTGAGAAATGTTTCCTGTATTGAGTGTGGGGATTGTTACTGGTCACAGTGGGGGCAGGTTCCTGTCTCCATGATGTTAACCGTCTGGGGCAGGCAGCCTTCAGGTGACAGCCTTTGCCGGGCAGGTCAGAGAGCTTCCTAGAAGCCAGCAGTACTGCTCTCCCAGAAAGAGGCAAGCTCAGGCAGAGCAGTGGGGCCTGTCCTGCCCTTCTGAGTCCGCCTCTGACTTCAGGGAAACGGCTCAGTGGCCTCTGCTCGCTGGCGGATATCATGCAGTTGGCGTGCTCTCCAGGTTCCCACTGGTCCTTCAAACCCTCAGTCTACTCTGGTGTGTGGAACAAAGTGATGGACTTAGCC
The DNA here is from genome assembly GCF_001704415.2 of Capra hircus. Taxonomy (NCBI): domain Eukaryota; kingdom Metazoa; phylum Chordata; class Mammalia; order Artiodactyla; family Bovidae; genus Capra; species Capra hircus. The sequence goes on along the minus strand of NC_030823.1, from coordinate 40,169,037 downwards.
AAGGTTGTTGTGCAGCAGAGGATGGCCATGCTTTTTGCCAGACCCAGGTGGTGGTCACCTCACAGTATGTCTGGAGAAATCAGCATTGCACAATTTCAATGAATTTTGTGCTTTGGGGTGGGGGGGCGGAATTATTTAAAATAACTAAACATGAATTTTTTTTAATGTATCCCCTGGGATTTTGAGCTTCTTATACAACAAATAAAATTGAGTTTATACCACTGAGGGCGAGACTCTGAAAGAATTGTGGCAAAAAGCACTTTAATTTAATGCTGCTAACTTTGTTCTGTTCTCTGTCTATGTTCATTTGCTGGAGTGCGAGACGTGCTTGACACAGTGAGTTCTTTCTCTGATGTATTTAAGGTGATAAATTTGCCTGAATTACTCCTGTATCAGTGCTGATAATATTGGACACTAAAATAAAACCTAGTTGGAAACCCTTTGTGTTTGTGTGTCTCCTCAGTTTATTCTTATGCAAACTCTCTCTGACATGAGAAAGTCTACAGGCTGTATTTTGAAATGATCTTAACTTTACTTAGGGGAAGTTCCCACTGTAACCTGCCTGTGGGTTCCTCCTGACTCTTGGAAGGAATCTGATGCTCTCAGAAGAACAAAAGGCGTAACTGATCTTTAAGAACCAGGAAATCTAGAGTGATTTCTCTACAGATTTCACCATAACTCTAAACCATTCATTTTTCACTTAAAAAGTAATGACTCAGACTGGTCCACCCTAGTTTGCCTTCTGAGAATTTGGTTGTGACCTTTTCTTTCTTTTTTTTTTCTTCTTTTTTTTTGGAAGGGCTCTCAGCAGTGGCTTGGGCATGACTAGTCAGTTTTGCTGACCCTGCACACCTGTCCCCTGGGCTTTGCGCCACCCACTGCCTGCACAGCTCATCCATGTCAAAGGCCTCAACATGGCAGTGGATGGCATCCTCGTCCTTCCAGATTCCTGGGTCACCAACGTGGGGCATGACCTCAAATTCACTGGTCACACATGCTGCCTCCAACCTGTCAGTTTCTGTCTTAAAAATAAACCTTGCCCCTGACTTGTCTGCTCCATCATGGCTCTGAGCCACGTTACTGCCTCTCACTCCCCTTGCCTTCTCACACTTGCTTCAAAGCAGCAGGCCGATTGACTTTGATGGAGGCTGGAAATAGAACTTAGCTCATGTTTCTTCTTTGCTCAAAATAAATTCTGGCTCCCTGTCTCACTCAGAATCGAGGCCAAAGTCCTTGTGGCCTTTCAGGACCCAAGCTCCAACTGCCCCCTGCCTCTTCTGCTCCCTCTGCTTCGGCCACACTGGTGCTCGTCCTTGAAACTGCCGTGTACATTCCTCCATAAGGCCTTCACCAGGGCTGACCTGCATCCAGACCCCCACGCGCCCGGGCTCTTCTCTGGCACTTCTGAGTGCCCCTCCCCCAAGTCATTATCTGAGTAATACTGTTTGTGTCTGCACCTGCTAGAGCAGAAGCCCTAAAAACATAAGCACAGTATGAGATTTTTATCTATTGTGTTTATTGATAAGTGCCCAGCATCTAGACCAGTACCTGGCACAGAATTGGAACTCAGTAAATACTTGCTGAATTAGCAAATCCTGTCCTGATAACACAGTCTCACACATTTATCAACCCTCAGCACTGGCGGACAGAACTAACATGCTACTGAAAACTTCCTACAGGTAGGCACGACTGCTAGGGGCTTCCATGTGTGTTGTGTATTTAGCAATGAGCATTTTCAACTCCAATGTAGAAACTGAGTCTCAGAGAGGGAGGGACTAGCTCAGGCCTCACTCAGCAGCTAGAGGGTGTTAGAGACTGGGTTAGAGCCCAAGTCCTGATTCCTCAAAGCCTAATGGCTTTTGAACATATTTTTACCCTGACGCACTATTAGAAATTTTTTGCAACTGAGTACACACATGTGCAAGTGAAACCAAAAAACTTAAAGTCAGTCGTTAACCGCCCCCCCCCACCGCCTTTTTTTTTTTTTCATAATACACAGGTATTTTCTCACGGAGAAGTGCTAACCCACTAAATTGCTTACCAGCCACTCTTGGGTCAAGACCGGTAGTTTGAAAAAAAGGTGTTCACCCACTTCACCTCAGTCAGCACCTCCCAGTTCTTTATTCCCAAAGGCCAGACTCATTCCTGTGGTTTCTCAGACTACCTCATCTGCCCACTGAGAGTTCTGGGGAATCAAAAGCCTGAGATTTTTGGCCCTTCAGTAACAATGTCCCCATTTAATCACAGTATATGTAGCCAGGAATGTACCTCTCTGTTCCAAGCACTGAGCCCTGCTCACAGATGTCAGCCAAGTTCACTCTGAGCTCCAAGACAGGGTTTCCTGTCTTTGAGTCAGACTCAAGCTTGAGATAGGAACAGCCGACTTTTATGGAGGGCCTGGCATGTCAGACATATTTATGCATAGCATCCAATCCTCTCAAAAACCTAGTGATCTATTTTCCCCTTTGTACAAATGAGGTTTCTTCAGCAAAATATTCGAGTGCCTGCTGTGTGCTGAGCGTGGTTCCAGGCACCGGAGATACAGCAGTGAATTTTGTTGTTTAGTCGCTAAATCAGTCCGACTCTTCTGCGGCCCCATGGACTGGAGATCGCCAGGCTCCTCTGTCCATCGATTTCCCAGGCACGAATACTGGAGTGGATTGCCATTTCCTTCTCCAAGTGAATAAGGTGGATAAAAAAGCTCTGCCTTGGTGGAGTTCATATGCCAGTAGGGGAAGGCAAACAGCAGGCAAAACTGATGTGTAAAAGACAGTGTATCAGAAGATAAGAGTTACAGGGGAAATGAGGCAGGGAAGGTCGGGGAGGGTGTAACAAGAGTGTGGCTGGGGTAGGCCTCTCTGAGATGATATTTGAAGAGAGACCTGATGAATTCGGTGGGGAATGAAGCCCTGCAGATACCTGGGACAGGGCATTCCAGACAGATGGAGCCGCATGTGTAAAGGCCCTGGGGTGCAAGTATGCCCAGTATCTTCAAGGAACAGAAAGAGACTAGTGTGACTGCAGCAGAGTGAGGAAGGTGGAGAGTAGTCAGAGTTAAGTTGGGAAAAAGACCCAGGGGAGCTTGGGGTCTTGCCAGCCATTGTGAGGACCTTGGCTTATCTGTGAGCAAGGAAGATGCCATGGAGTGATCTGAGCCAAGGTTCTGGGCAGCTGTGGGGAGAGCAGACGGCAGAGAGTGAGGATGGAAGTAGGGGGACTGGTCAGGAGGAAACTGCAGTGTTCCAGGGAAGAGAGGACAGTCTTGGACCCGACCATTGTGATGGAGGCTGTGAAAAGTGGTCGTTTCTGGAGACGTTTTTTAAAATCTTTTTTTTAAACGTCTTTTTTTTCTTTCTTTCTTTTTGGCTGTACTGGGTTTTCACGGCTGCAAGGGCTTCATCTCCTTGTGACGAGCAGGAGCTATTCTCCGTTGCAATGTGAGGGTTTCTCATTGCAGGGGCTTCTCTTGCTGCAGAGCACAAGCTCCAGGTGCGAGGGCTTCAGCTGCGGCTCCCGGACTCTGGAACGCAGGCTCAGTAATTGTGGCACGTGGGCTTAGTTGCTCCACTGCATGTGGAACCTTCCCTGACCAGGGATCAGATCTGTGTTCCCTGTGCTGGCAGGCGAATTCTTAACCACAGCAGCCCAAGGGAAGTTCTGGAGACCTTTTGAAGACAGAAACAATGAGATGTGCTGCATGAGTCATGGCTGACTCGAGTTTTGTCCTAGGTTCGTGGTAGGATAGGGAAGCTTCAGTGGAGCAGGCTTGGAGGGGAAGATCAGGAGTTTCATTTTGTTGAACTTTGGGTCCCTCTTCCATAGTTGCATATGTGAACTTAGAGTTCAAGGTAAGTCTGGCCTGGAGATGCACACTGGGGAGTCAGCGTGTGATGGTGCCTTGGCTGGGGTCCCCAGGATGCAGAGCCTAATGCAGAGGACATATGTACCCTCATCCTAATGTACAGAATGACCCCAGAGAGATGTGGGTTGTGGGGGAGTTGGAAGGAGGGAGAGCCAGCAGACGTGTGCGTGGTGGGGTTGTGTGTGTGTGTGTGTGTGTGTGTTAAGCACTCAGTTGTGTCCAACTCTTTGCGATCCCATCGACTGTAGCCCACCAGGCTCCTGTTCATGGAATTCTTCAGGCAAGAACACTGGAGTGGGTAACCATTCCCTTCTCCAGGATATCTTCCCAGGGATCGAAACCTGGACTCCTGCACTACAGGCGGATTCTTTACAATCTGAGCCACCAGGGAAGCCCTTGGCCACCACCAAATGTGACCCTGAGGAACCATGTAATGAGAGTCTCAGCACCATTTCTTGGTGGGGAGGAAGGGGCAGAATTTATCTGCCATCTCCCTCTTCCAGTTGGTTGAAGATTTGCCCCATGGGAGACTGACTCTGTGCATTTCTGGGTTACATATAAAATCACCTGGGCACCAAGCTGGGCCCACGGGAGTGGTGAAGGTGAGAGAGGCAGGGCTCAGGCAGGGAGTATGGTCTGGCAAGTTGTTTGCTTCAGATCACTCAGCCCAGGCAGAGTCAGAATAAAAGACAAGCAAGGCCAAAGAGGTCTGAATGGGTCACCCCTCCAATCACTCAGATCTGCTCTTGCCATCCTACCCTTCCTTGAGAAGGGTGGTTTAAGTCCCACCAGACAGAGCCGCTTCAAGGTGATACAGCCAGTCCCTCATCTGCCCCCATTCCATCATCCTTTACCTTGGCCAAAGCTGCAGCTGGTCTGGTTATTTCCTGGTGGGGTCATCCAGACTTTCATCCCCAAGGGGTCTAAACCTTTGACTGTCTTGCCCTGAGAGGGATGTGAATGCCACAACTGCAACTTACTATCATCAGTAAGTGTGGAGACATCAAGAGACACCCAAGGAGATTCTGAACCCTCTGCCTCATTTGATTCATGCAGTCCTGACTCCTCGTCCCATGCCATGCTGTGTGGCTTCAGTCATGTCTCTTTGTGACCCCATGGACTGTAGCCCGCTAAGCTCCTCTGTCCACAGGATTCTCCAGGCAAGAATACTGGAGTGGGTTGCCATGCCCTCCTCCAGGGAATCCCGACCCAGGGATCGAACCTGTCTTTTATGTCTCCTGCATAGGCAGACGGGTTCTTTACCACTAGTGCCACCTGGGAAACCTCTGACTCCTCATGGTGATCAAAATCTATCACCTCTTGCCTGCTGGTCCACCAGCAGGGAGGCCTGAAGACCAGGTGATGGTCATGTCTTCAAGTTCATTGGAATCCCAGGTACTCAACTGTATCCCCTGGTGGAAGTTTCCCAGCCCTGAGCACTGGGACCCTCAACCTGTCAGAGTCAATGTTTGCAGGGATAGGAAACACAAATTTTACCAGGGAGTCACTATGAGTAGTAGTGAGTTTGCTTCCTGTCCCCATGTGATCTAGCTTCAGGGGACACAGCAGCATATGTCTACTTCCTGGAGAACAGAGCTGCAGGGTATGGTCCTTGAATGATATCTCATGCCACTTGGGTGTAGGGGTACCTGGTAAGACCGGTGGATCCTTCTATTAGATGCCCATTGTCCCACCTGTTTTGCCAAGAAATGGGTCCCTTGGTGAGACAATGTGGTGTGGGGGACGACCATGTCACTGTATCAGGCAGCCTGAAGCCCTCAGATGGTGGTGCTGGTGATGGCCCCAAAGGCAGGCCAAGCAAGCCCATATCTGGAACTGCATCGATTTCAGTTAAGTACAGATCACTTCCTTCAAAGGATTCTGATGTACTTGATCTGCCACCAGAGCAGCAGCTGGCTGGTCTCTTGGAGATGCAGTGTTGAAGGCTCAGCTTTGGTCCTGCAGACCACGTGTCCAGCAGCAGCAGGACCCAGCCTTTAGGAAAAGGAGCCCAGGTGACTTCACACCTTCATGTTGCCTGCTCTGTCCCTGGACTTTCATATCCTCATTGGGGAGGCTGAGCAGAGATGCTGGCTGACACTTACCAGCCACCTAGTCCCTTCCAGCTGGTTGTGGACCATCTCGCCAGCAGTAGACATTCTCTGATGGACCTGAAATGTGAGACACAAAGATTTAATCCTTTGTGCCCCCACATACTGGCCACCATTGACACATCTTCCATTAAAAATTGTTTTTAATTTGCTTATTCAGCTGTGCCAGATCTTAGTTGCAGTGTGCGAGACTGTCGATCTTCGTTGCAGCATAGCCCGTGTGCATGCTCAGTTGTGTCTGACTCTTAGCAACCCCACTGACTGTAGCCTGCCAGGCTCCTCCATCCATGGGATTCTCCAGGAAAGATTACTTGAGTGGGTTGCCATGCCCTCCTCCAGGGGATCATCCTGACCCAGGCATTGAATCACTGTCTCCTGTGTCTCCTGCATTGGCAGGTGGGTTCTTTACCGCTGAGCCACTGGAGAAGCACTTCTATTGTACAGATACCACATTTAGTTTGTCCATTTGTGAGCTGATGGACATTTGGATTATTTCCCCTTTTTTTGTGACTATGATGAATAATGCTGCCAGGAACATTCTTACACAAGGCTTTGCATAGACTTATGTTTTCATTTCTCTTGGATAGATACTTAGCACTGGAATTGCTGGGTCTTACAGTCAATTTATATTTAACTTTTTAAGATACTGCCAAACTGTTTTCTAAAGTGGCTGTACCATTTTACATTCCCACTAGCAGAACCTGTAGGGTCTATTCTCCATCTTTGCCAACACTGGCATGAAGAGTCTTTGATTTCACATGCCATTATTTTAGACACAGAAAGAGTTATGCAGCGATGTCTCATTGTGGTTTTATTTTATTGGGTTGGTCAAAAAGTTTGTTTGGGTTTTTCCATAAGATATAACAGAAAAACTTGAATGAACTTTTGGGCCAACCCAATACATCTGTCTAGAGAAGACTCTAGAAAGCCAGACTGGGATGAAAGCTGGTGCTACATGTATTCATGGTGGGTAAGGGTGCTGTGTGGAGTCTCTGACTAGCCTCGATAGCAGAGTTCTGTGATGTGGAGCATATTTTATATGCTCAGTTACCATCTGTATGCATTTCTTTTTTAGTGAAATGTCTGTTCAGTTCTTTTACTCGTTTTAAAAATTGGGTTGTTTTTTGGCCCAGAAATGGAAGCAAACTAAGAATCCATCAACAGATGAATGGACAAAGAAGTCCATTTCATATATATATGAAAAAGTGAGTCACTCAGTTGTGTCTGACTCTTTGCAACCACCAGGCTCCTATATATATATATAGCAATACTGCTGCTGCTAAGTCACTTCAGTCATGTCCAACTCTGTGTGACCCCATAGACGGCAGCCCACCAGGCACCCCCGTCCCTGGGATTCTCCAGGCAAGAACACTGGGGTGGGTTGCCATTTCCTTCTCCAATATAGCAATACTACTCAGCCATAAAAAGAATGAGATATTGCCATTTGCAGCAATATGGATTCACCTAAAGAATATCACACTGAGTGAAGTGATATCATTTATATGTGCAATCTAAAAAACAATACAAATGGACTTTCCTGGTGGTCCAGTGGCTAAGACTCCATGCTACCAGTGCAGGGGGCCTGGGTTGGATCCCTGGTCAGAGAACTAGATCCCACATGCCACACTAAGACCCAATGCAGCCAAATAAATAAACAAGTTAATAAATATTTTAAAATGAAAACTAATACAAATGAATTTACTTATAAGACAGAAACAGACTAATAGACAGAAAAAACTTACGGTTACCAAAGGGAAATGTTGGGATGGGGGAGGGATAAATTAGGAGTATGGGATTGATAGATACACATGGCTATATATAAAGTAGATAAACAACAAGGATTTACTATATAGCACAGGGAACTGTATTCAATATCTTATATTAATATATAATGAAAAAGAATCTGGAAAAAATATATACATATATAACTGAATCTGTACAAAAGTAACACAGTATGGTAAATAAAATATACTTCAAATTACTGGGTTGTTTTCTTATGAGTTGTAAGAGTTTTAAAAAATATTTATTTATTTGGCGTTATCAAATATGGATGGAGTGAAGTGAAGTGAAGTGAAGTCGCTCAGTTGTGTCTGACTCTTTGCAACCCCATGGAGTGGGCCCCTCCATCCATGGGATTTTCCAGGCAAGAATACTGGAGTGGGTTGCCATTTCCTTCTCCAGGGGAGCTTCCTGACCCAGGGATCGAACCCAGGTCTCCCGCATTGTAGGCAGACACTTTACTGTCTGAGCCACAAGGGAAGCCCCATAATGGAAAAGAATCTGAAAAATAAATATACATATATAACTGAATCACTGTAGAAAAGTAACACAGTATGGTAAATAAAATATACTCCAAATTACTGGGTTGTTTTCTAATGAGTTGTAAGAGTTTTAAAAAATATTTATTTATTTGGTGGTATCAGGTCTTAGTTGCAACATGCTGGATCTTTCATGGTGGCACACAGACACTCTTGTGGTGGTGTACAGGTTCAGCAACTGGGCTGTGCTGGTGCTTACTTGCACCATGGCATGTGGGGTCTTATTTGCCCAACCAGGGATCTAACTCTCCTCCCCAGCAACTCCCCTGCATTCCAAGGTGGATTCTTAACCACTGGACCACCAGGGAAATCCTGAGAATTCTTTATATAATCTGGATACAAATCTTTATTAGACATGTGATCTGCAAATATTTCTCCAGTCTTATGGCTTGCATTTCCATCTTCTTAACAGTGTCTTTCAAAGTACAGAAGTTATTAATTTTGACAAAGTCCAATTTATCCATTCTTTCTCTTAGGGGTTATACTCTTGGTGTCATATCTAAGAAACTTCTGGTTAATCCAATATCACAAAGATTTTCTCTGAGGGTTTCTTCTAGAAGTTTTACAGGTTTTACAAATAGATCTATGATTCATTTGAGTTGTTAATTTTTACATATGGTACAAAGAGGGTTTTCAGAAATTTGTTTTGCTTTGTGGTGTGTGTGTCTTTGGTGTCTGAGTATCCAGTTGTTCTTGTACCATTTGCTGTAACACCTGTCATTTCTCCACTGAATTGCCTTTGCATCATTATCAAAAATTAATTCATCATTTATGTGTGGGACAATTTCTTGACTTTCTGTTCTGTTCTGTTGATCTATTTGTCTGTGTTGATGGCCAATACTGCTCTTTCTTGTTTTCTGTAGCTTTTATCATAAGTCTTGAAGCAGGTAGTGCAAGTCATCTGACTTTCTTCTCTGGATATGTTGCTCCTTTGCATTTCTGCATCAACTTGAGAAATGATCAATTTCAACAAAGAAATTTATCGGGGTTTTGATTGGAATTGCATGAATCTTTCAAGCCACGAACACAGTTTCTCTAATTGTTTAGTCTTTAGTTTTTCTCAACACTGTTTTATAACTTTTAAACTACATGTGTACTTTTGGGGTCATATTTATTCTTAAATATTTTATTTTTATAGATGCTGTTTTAAATGATATAAAACTTTTTTTAATTTCTGATTTCTCATAGAACTGATTTGTGTATATTCATCTTGTATTTTGACACTTTGAAAAGCTAAGAATTCTAGTAGGTTTTTTTGTAGACACCATGAGATTTTCTATTATCATGCTGTCTGTGAATAAAGACAGTTTTTCTTCTTCCTTCCCATTCTAAATGTCTTATTTTTCTTATTGGACTGGCTAGAACTCTAGTGTAGTATTGAATTGAAGTGGTGATAACTCTAAACTCCAATGTTTTGGTAATGTTTGGCCTGATTGTATGTCAGGCACATGATTTGCATTTAGTAACATATATAACACACTTTCTGTATCCATTCATCCACTACTGGACACTTAGATTGTTTCCATATCTTGGCTACTGTAAAAAATGCTTCAGTGAATATGGAGGTGCATAAATCAGTGTTCTTGTTTTCCTCAGATGAATACCCAGAAGTGGAATTGCTGAAAAATTGGTAATTTTATTTTTTTTAATAAAAAAATTTTGGGGGGCCACATGCCATGCAGCATGTGGGATCCTAGTTCCCTGACCAGGGATCGAACCTGTGGCCCCTCCATTTGAAGGGTGGAGTTCTAACCACTGGAATGCCAGGGAAGTTCCTATTTTTAATTTTTTCAGGAGCCTCCATACTATTTTCCACAGTGGTTGCATCGATTTTCCACCAACAGTGCATAAGGGTTCCCTTTTCTACACATCCTTGCAAACACTTATTATTTCTTGTCTTGTTGATAATAGCCAATCTAACACATCTGAGGCGATAACTCACTGTGCTTTTGATTTGCATTTTCCTGATGATTATTGATATTGAGCATCCTCCCATGTACCTGTTGGCCATCTGTATGTCTTTGGAAAAATGTCTATTCAGATCCTCTGCCTTTTTAAAAATTGGATTATTTGGAAGTTTTTTTTTTTTAATAAGACATGAATGTTAGATTTTGTCAAATGCTGGAACACTGCTTCAAGTTAAAATATTGTGGCACTCCACTTCCAACTACTAAGAAAAACGGACAGCACTTGGTGGATTTTTCTGAATCTAATGAGATTATTCTTCTTTCTTTCCTTTTCTTTCCTCTGTTAATTGGGGAATTACACTGATTGATTCTTTTTTTAACTTTTCATTTTGTATTAGGATATAGCCGATTAACAATGTTTTGATAGTTTTAAGTGAACAGCAAAGGGACTCAGCCATACATATACGTGTATCCATTCTCTCCTAAACTCTCCTCTTATCCAGGCTGCCACATAACATTGAGCAGAGTTCCTGTGCTATATGGAGTGAGGTGAAAGTGGTAGTCGCTCAGTTGTGTCTGACTCTTTGTGATCCTATGGACCATAGCCCGCCAGGGTCTTCTGCTATATAGTATTGGTTATCCATTACTGGTTATCCATTATTGGTTATCCATTTTGAATATAGCACACTGATTGCTTTTAAAAGTTCTGGGCAAGTCACTTCATCTTTCATGGCCTCATTTTCATTTTTTTTTCTTTTTGCCTGTAAAATGGGACAAAAATACTCATCTTAAAGCACATTTATGAGGCTGGTTGGCACACATTGGTATATGGAAAATACCTGTCATAAAGTAGGCACACCATATAAACTTGCCCATATTTTACAGACTAAATCATAGCTATCTGTGTTCATATCTTACCCACAGGCTATCTCTCCCTTCTCCAGGCAGAGACATCTCATAATTCTTTCCTACTTCCAGATGAGCTATTTCAAATCTTAAAAGATGATGCTGTGAAAGTGCCACACTCAATATGCCAAAAAATTTGGATAACTCAGTGACCACAGGACTGGAGAAGGTCAGTTTTCATTCCAACCCCAAAGAAAAGCAATGCCAAAGAATGTTCAAACTACTGCACAACTGCACTCATTTCACATGCTAGCAAACTAATGCTCAAAATTCTCCAAGTGAGGCTTCAATAGTATGCGGCCTGAAAACTTCCAGATGTTCAAGCTGGATTTAGAAAAGGCAGAGGAACCAGAGATCAAATTGCCAACATCTGTTGTACCATAGAAAAAGCAACAGAATTCCAGAAGAACATCTACTTCTGCTTCATTGATTACTCTAATGCCTTTGACTGTGTGGATCATACAAACTGTGGAAAATTCTTCAAGAGATGGGAATACCAGACCACATTACCTGCCTCCTGAGAAATCTGTAAGCAGGTCAAGAAGCAACAGTTAGAACTGGACATGGAACAACAGACTGGTCCCAAATTGGGAAAGGAGTACAAAAAGGGTGTATATTGTCATGCTGTTTATTTAACTGATATGCAGAGTACATCAAGCAAAATGCTGAACTGAATGAAATACAAGCTGGAATCAAGGAAATATCAAAAACCTCAGATATGCAGATGATACCACCCTTATGGCAGAAAGCAAAGAGGAACTAAAGAGCCTCTTGAGGAAAGTGAAAGAGGAGAGTGAAAAAGCTGGTTTAAAACTCAACATTCAGAAAGCTAAGACCGTGGCATCCAGTCCCATCACTTAATGGCACATAGATGGGGAAACAATGGAAATAGTGAGAGACTTTATTTTCTTGGGCTCCAAAATCACTTCAGATGGTGACTGCAGCCATGAAATTAAAAGATGCTTGCTCTTTGGAAGAAAAGCTATGACCAACCTAGACAGCATATTAAAAAGCAGAGACATTACTTTATCGACAAAGGTCCGTCTAATCAAAGCTATGGTTTTTCCAGTAGTCACATATGGATGTGAGAGTTGGACCATAAAGAAAGCTGAGCACTGAAGAATTAATGCTTTTAAACTGTAATGTTGGAGAAGGCTCTCGAGAGTCCCTTGGACTGCATGGAGATCAAACCAGTCAATCCTAAAGGAAAGCAACCCTGAAATTCATTGGAAGGACTGATGCTGAAGCTGAAACTCCAATACTTTGGCCACCTGATGCGAAGAACTGACTCACTGGAAAGACCCTGATGCTGGGAAAGATTGAAGGCAGGAGGAGAAGGGGACGACAGAGGATGAGGTGGTTGGATGGCATCACCAACTCGTCGGACACGAGTTGGAGCAAGCTCCGGTAGCTGGTGATCGACAGGGAATCCTGGCGTGCTGCAGTCCATAGGGTCGCAAAGAGTCGGACACGACTGAGGGACTGAACTGAAGTGCTTATTAGTATAGTGCCTACTGGCAAGATAAGTACATGAAAGCATGAGTCGCTGGCCGCCGCTTACCCTCCCGGGTCTAGAAGCTAAAACTTCCGCAACCAAACGAGAAAGAGACTGAGGCCTTATCCGGACCAATCGGAGCCCGTCTTCTGGGTTCCAGAAGACGCCCGCCGCATTCTGACGATCGAACCAGGGTCTCGGAATTGACCAATCAGCGTTGAGCCCCGCCCCAATGTTGCGCCTGCTGCTTCCGATGCGAAGTAACGGCTCCCAGGAGCGTCTCGGCTCCGCCCCACGTCTGGCTAATCAGGGGCCCGGATCAGGCCCCGCCCCCAGTTGGTGACGCGTTAGGTGGGCCTGGCGGAACTCTCGGCGGCGCTGGCTGCCGCAGGCAGCTTGATTCCCCGACTTCCCAGGGGTGAGTGCGGAAGTGGCAGGCCCCGGGGTTGGAGAGGAGTGGTTGGACGGATTGCTCCACGTGCACTTCCACGGAGCGTCCTGGTCCGGTGATGGGAAAGAAGAGGGAGGCTGAGTCTCCCATTCCCGGGAGGGGACCTCCCGCCCTTGTGTTCCGCTGCACTGCCGCTGCCTCAGTGTGTGTCTCTTTTGAACGTTGCCTTCCCGTCGCCTAGGCGCAGCTATAGCTTTCCAGAGAGCCTCCAGAGCCGGAGGTTTTCTTTCTTTAACGCTGTGCAACAATGGAGGCCAAAGTCGTTCAGTCAGATGAGGGCGGGGACCGGGATCAGGCTGTCTTCCCCACTTGTCTGCACCACCCACCACTGTACTCGTATCTCCACTATTCATTCTCCCTTCCCTGTGTGGGTGTATGTGGGGGGCGGTTCTCTCTGCTTTAGCCCTTGCAGCCGGGCCTTGAGGAGGGGGCCCCGATATGGGTGGTCCACAGGTGAGGAGTGTGGGTGGAAGGGCTGGGGTCAGGGCAGGGTTTCTGAGAGCAGGGTGTCTGACTGGACCCAGTGTTAGAAAGGGATTGTGTGTACTGGGGGAGGCTGAATTTCTAGTTGGAGGAATCTGGGCTTGGAGCTCAAGAGAGAAGATGAAGCCTCTTCACCTAATCGGCTGAAATCTCTTCCAGAGGCATCAGAGTGTCCTTGAGCCCAGATCCCTGGGAGGCCAAAGGTTGGAGAATGAGGAGGTGGCTTCCTAGGCCCCCCTCCACACTGTTTGGGAAAAGGTTGTCAATAACCATGGACCCTGGAGCCAGATTTGGGTTCAAATCCTGGCTATGCCACTACAAGCAGTGTGACTTGGGGCTAGTATTTTAATTTCTCTGAACTTAATTTGTCTAAAAAAAAAAAAAAGAAGGGAGGGCAGGAGAGAAGGACGAGTCCCTTCAGAAATCTGATTTGTGTTGAATTTGAAAGTTATAATGTTTTACATTTGTAGACTTGCCCTAATTGTCCACTATAAACTAAGGTGGTGGTGTTCAGTCGCTCATTCATGTCCGACTCTTTGTGACCCCATGGACTGCAGCACGCCAGGTTTTTCTGTCCTTCACCATCTCTGAGTTTGCTCAAATTCACGTCCATTGAGTCGGTAATGCCATCCAACCATCTCATCCTTCTCCTGCCTTCAATCTTTCCAAGCATCAGGGTCTTTTCTAGTTAGTCGGCTCTTCGCATCAGGTGGCCAAAATATTGGAGCTTCAGCATCAGTCCTTCCAATGAATATTCAGGGTTGATTTCTACAAATTAAACTAGTCATAATTTCATAGTTAAGGTTGTTAAAGGGGAGAGATTAATCTCTTTTGACATGTCAGGAAACATGCTCTGGCTAGTTTAACAATAATAAGAATTTATTGAGCGCTCTTTGTGTGTGCCAGGTATTGGACTAAGATTTTCTTTTAATTAAAAAATATTTTGGCGGGTCTGAGTGTGACATCTTAGTTTTCTGACCAAGGATCGAACCCGTCCATGCCCCTTGCATTGGAAGTGTGGAGTCTTTAACCACTGGACCGCCAATATAATATGCATTACCTCCTTTAGTCCTTTCAACAGTTTTATGAGGTTGATGGCATTATCGTCTGTTTGGCAGGTGAGGAAACTAAGGCATAGAGAGGTTAATTAACTTGCCCAAGGTTTCCCAGTTAGGGAATATCAGAATGGGGATTTGACTCTGGCTCCGAAGGTAGCCTCCTCAGTGCCGTCTTGCTCTCTGTCTTGGTTTCAGGTAGAACCCAGCTCTGAGGGCAGTCTGTGGTCTGGGAGTCGGTGACCTCTGTCGTGGAAAGCCCAGGATGGTGGAGACCAGGGACTTAGTACAGCTGCGGCAGCTCAACCTGGAGCTCCTGAGGCAACTGTGGGTGGGGCAGGATGCTGTGCGGCGGTCCGTGGCCAAGGCAGCGTCAGGGGTAAGCACCTTGGCCAAGTCCCAGGGGTGAGAGAGGGGCTGCCTAACCCTCAGGCCAGAATCCAGGCCTTCCAGGTCCTCTTACGCAGTGTGCCCATTTTACTGATGATGAGAAAACTGAGTGAGTTCCAGTGTGGGAAGGTATGGCCTGGGACACTGCAGAGGCTGAGCAAGGATGAGGAGCGGGTGGGTGGCTGGTGACCAAGCCTCTCTGTTCCAGTCGAGCCTGGACTCGAGCAGCAGCTATGACTCGGAGGTGCCATCGTCCCAAGAGATGTCCTCAGTTGCCTCGAGAGCCTCCTGCCTACAAGATGCCCACCCTGGTGACCCCTGTGATAGGTACTGGCCTGGCGAGGCCAGCTCTGGGATGAACTCTCTCCCACCTGCCAAATGCCTACACCAGGAGACCCTGGGCCCACCGAGGCCCCACTCAGCTCCCTTACTGGCCATCTCAGACTCAAATGACCCAGAGCTTTCAGCAGAGCTGGACAGTCCAGGAGCCCAGGAGGCCCAGGCTCTGAGGTCCATCTTGGCTCAACAGGGCAAGTTGTCCAAGGTAATGTGGGAGAGTGGGGCAGCCATTGATGGGGCTTCCTTGAGCCTCAGTTTCTCCTCTGACAGATGCACTCACAGGCAGCTTCCCTTCCAGGGTGAGAGACTCCTGGGAGGTGCTGTGAGTCGTGTCCTGCTCAGCCTGAGTGCTTGATAAGTTGTGGCCATTAGTTTTTCAGAGAGCACTTTGGGAAGAAGGTGACCAGCCCCATTGTGCAGATGGGAAGACCGAGGTTCAGAGGACAGACTTGTTCACAGTCACACATGGTGGGGAGAGTGGGGGGTCAAACTCTTATCCTCCAGCCCCCAAGCCCTCAGCTGAACCCTGGGGCCTCCGTCAGGGTGTAAGTTAAGACATAGCCCCTTTCCTCCCCTCAAGGTGGGGCCTCCTTTGGGCCAGGCCTGCTGGCACAACCTTGTCTCTCTTTGCCTCCCTCCTCAGCCAAGAGTGACCACAAAGGAGTCTCCAGTGCCTGAGAAGAGCTGGCGCCTGAGACCCTACCTGGGCTATGACTGGATTGCAGGTGTGGCCCTCCCCAGGGCCTGGAGATTGGGGGTGGGGGCCCTAGCTTGCTTATGCACCTGCCTGAGCCCCCACCAGGTGGGAGCATCTTCAGTACCACGTCTCCTGCCTCGGCCCTTGGCACAGTGAAAAGCACAGAGATGGTGTTCGCCGAGTGTTTGTTGCATGAATGAGAGCTGCCTTATTTTTTTGGCATTTATTGTGTGCCAGGCCCTGGGAAACTGTATGTGTATCGTCTCTTTGCGTTTCCCCAACTCCCCCAGCAACCTCAGTTGCTTCCTGGCTGAATGCCCTCTGGCCTCTTTCCAACCCCATTATCATCCATTTTTGACTCAACAGCCAGAATGAATTTTGAAACCTGGGAATCAGATCATGTCATTCAGAATACTTAGCGCTTAGTGTGTGCGCTAAGTCACTGCATTTGTGCCTCACTCTTTGCGACCCCATGTAGCCTGCCAGGCTCCTCTGTGCATGGGATTCGCCAGACAAGAATACTGGAATGGGTTGCCATGCCCTCCTCCAGGGGATCTTCCCAACCCAGTGATCAAATCCAGGTCTCTTACGTCTCCTGCATTGGGCAGGTGGATTCTTTACCACTAGCACCACCTAGGAAGCTAGCACTTAGAGTAAATCCAAAATGTTATCTAGACTTCTGAGGTGAGATCTGGCCTCTGCTGGCCCGGTGACATAACCTCTAACCATCTATCTTCTGATTCTTCGCTCCAGCCTCGTTGGCCTCCTTGCTAGTCCTTGAACCAGCTGTGTGCTCATGGCCACCTGCCTTTGCACTTGCTGTTTGCTTTGCTTTGGCGTTGTTGTGCAGCATGTGGGATCTTAGTTCCCCGTCCAGGGATTGAACCCATGCCCCCTGCCTTGGAAGCGTGGAGCCTTAACCACTGGACTGCTATGCAAGTCCCTCTTCCCTTTGCTTTGAATGCACTTCCCCAGATTCACACCTGCGGGTTCCTTTTCATCACCAAGCACTCAGCTCAAATATTAGGTGCCTTGCATGAGCACAAGGTCGGAGGAACACCGCCCCTGCATCCTTGCCTGTAAGCATCGGCTACTTTTGTGTTCTTCGTTCATTCATTCTCAGAAATCATCTTGTTTGCTTGTTTCTTGTCTGGCTCATGAGCTCTGTTGGAGCAGGGGCCTGGCTGTCTTTTTGTTGCTGTGTTCCTTGAGCCTAGAACAGGGCCAGCACACCAACACTGGTTAAAGGAGTGAGTGGACAGCCTTCAGAGCTTGGGCTGTTGGATCATCATTTTCATGAAGGAGGAAGGTGATGCTCGGAGAGGTTGAGTTCCTGCCACAAGGCGGGGGCTCTGTGAGGCTCCTGGGCCCCTGTGGAGGGGACATGGTCCCTGTCTGCCAGCTCACCGCCTTGCTTCCTGTCCCTGGGAAAGCAGAGGCGCCTGCCTCGTTCCTGCCCTGTGTCCATGTGCACCTGTCTCCTCCTTTCTGAGCTCCTGTCTCCAGCCTGTCTGTGCATTTGTGTGCTTGGCCCCATTCCTTCTTGATTCCCAAAGCTCTTGCTTCCTGTAATTCTCTCCTGTCCTCCCTCCACCATCATTCTGCTCCGTCAGCATATGAACACTGGGAAGTATTAATGAGAACTGATTTCACGGAGCACTTGTCCTGTGCTGGGCCCTGTCCCAAGAGCTTTCCTACCATTAACTTCTTGACTCTTCACAATCATCTGATCAGGTGGATACTATTACTGTCCCCATTGACAGATGAGAAGGCTGAGGGCCAAGAGACTGAAAAGCTTAGCAAATCTCACATCCGGTTGGGGTAAAGCTGGGAGTATTAATGAGAACTGATTAAGTCTGTGACTTCCCCTCCTATTTCTAGTTAATACCCATGTTCTCTGCTTTTCTTTATCATGAAACTCTAAAGGCCATCTTGATTCACCATCTCCAGTTTCTCTCCCTGACTTTTTCTTAAAATCAGGCTTTAGTCCCTGACACCACCCCAGGTTAGCTGTGACCACTGCATTACCAGCTCCCAGCTGAGTTCTCAGTCCACATACTTTCTGGGCCCTGAGTAGCATGGACACAGTGACCACTCCCTCTTCCCTCCCCGAAGCTCTTTCTTCCCTTGGCTTCCAAACCTGGGCATCCCCTTGCTGTTCCCCACTTCCCTGGTAGCTCCATCCAGTTTCCTCTGCCGGATCTGCTTCCTTGTTCCAACCTCCAAACTCCCTAGGCCCCGTCAGTGTTAAGACTCTCCTCACCCTCTTCTCACCCAGTTAACCCATGCTTCTCCTCTGAATTCCAGACTTGTGTATCTGACTTTCTTCTCTGCCTGGCTCATTAGGTGTCCTAGACTAATCTCAGGTCCAAAATCAAGGTCCTGACTTCCACGGCTCTTGGTCCACCCTCCCATAGTCTTTCCTATCTCTTGGCGGCATCTCTGGCCATAATCTGGAGATCAGCCTTGATTTTTCCTCTCCTTTTCATACATACATCCTGGTAGCCCTGCCTTCAACATATTTCTAGAATTCACCGTCTTGTCTCCACCAGGATGCCTGCAGTAGTCCCCTAACTGGTATGCCTGCTTCTTCTCCCCTTGCTGCAGCCAGAAGAGGAGTACTCTAAAAGCACATGGCTGATGTGATCATATCACTCCTTGTCCCCAAACCCATCAGTGGTTTCCCAGTCACATCTCCTCAACTCTAACCGCTCTGCGCATTTCACCTCCTGAGTGTGACTCCAGTGTACCAGCACACACATGCCCCAGGGCCTTTGCATTTGCTCCTCTGTCTGCCTGGGATGTCCCCATGGCTCCCTCCCTCCCTCATCAGGTCTCCACTCAGGTGTCAGTCCTCAGGGAAGCTCCCTCTGGCCCCTCTGCCGGCCAAGCTCAGTTTCCTGACTCTCTTTCTCTCCTGCTTCCTGATAGGTGTCGCCTTTCCACTTGGTATCTCAGGTTTGTTTAGCGACTGGTTTGTGGCTGCATTAGAATGTAAGCCTCAAAAGGGTGGAGGCTTAGTCTGGTTGCTGTTCTTTCCCCAGCACGTGAAACACTGTCTGGTTTGTAGCTGGCACTCTATAAATACTTTTTGCACAGACGATTGGGTATGCATGTGTCACGTGAGTTGAAGGACTCCTCCAGGTCTGTACGCGACTCAGTGGCCTGGATCGCCAGTGCTAAGCACCCCCTGCGTCTTGGCCACACAGCAGCTCCTTTGTGCGTTGTCCCCCCAGGGTCCCTGGACAACACGTTTGCCGTCACCAGCAAGCCTGAGGCCTTCTTCTCAAAGCTGCAGAAGTTCCGGGAAGCCAACAAGGAGGAGTGTATTTGCAGTGGCCCTGGGTGAGCAGGGGCAGGCACAGGGTGGGCAGGGAGGCTCAGGCCTGCTCGCCTTCTTGCCCTGGCCTGCTCACCCTCTCGCCCTCACAGACCCCACTTCCTAGGCCTGCAGGAGAGTGATGCTGTGGAGGAGGACCACGAATGTGAGTATAAACACTTGGTTACCCCAGAGCCCAGCCAAGGCCTGGGGGCCTGGGGAAGCAGCTGAGTGTTGACGACTCAGGGAGGGAGCCTGGTGTCCCGACAGGGCATGGTGAGCCCTGGGTAAGGGGTGGGGGTGAGCTGAGGCCTGGCCTCATGGGGAGTAGGGCCAGCCCTGTGCACTCACTGCCAGCTTCCCCAACCGCCTTGCTTCCCACATGCCCCGCGCCCCCTTCCTCTCCTCTCTGCATATGGGTCATCTGAGGTGGGGGGTTCAGGCTCAGTCACGTGAGCATCTGAGTCTATGTTGTGGGTTTGTACATGCAACGTATAGTGTTTGTATCCATGTATGTATATGCATGTGTGAGGTGTGTTCACGTGGACATATATATATGTGTGTGCACTGTGTGTGATTACAAGTATAAACACACCGTATATGTCCACAAATGTGACTATATGAAGCAGTGCTCTGAGTGTGCACAGATGACACTTGAATGTATGAAGATGCCAGCACGTGTGCACGCATGTGTCATGCTTGAGTAGAAAGCGGTGCTCAGTGTCGTTGTGTGTGAGCACATGTATGTGTGCACACTCCATGTACACGTGGGCGGGCCTGTGAATGTGGCCACTGGGGCTGTGCAGGGGCTGGTGGGCCTATGTGGTTGGGGTCCAGGGGGTCTAGGTTCCCTGGCTGAGGAGGGACTTCTGCTCCTCTCTGGTCTCACAGGCGTGTACTGTTACCGTGTCAACCGGCGCCTGTTTCTGGTGCCTGCGGATCCTGGCACCCCCTGCCGCCTGTGCAGGAAGCCACGGGCCCAGCGGGGTGCGGGGACCCTGGCGGAGCCAGCGCAGGTCAGGTGAGTGGCCTGAGTGGGCAGGACACCCAGGGGAGTCGCAGGGGCGGTGGCAGAGGGGAGCAGAGCCTGGGGCCTGTGGTCTTGGGGGCAGGTCGGGCATCGCAGCCTGGAGAGACCTGCAGGAGCGCCCCCACTGTCGCCACCCCCAGGGTGAGCATCCCACTGTCCGTCCTGGATCCCCCGCACCGGCACCGCATCCATCGGCGGAAGAGCTTCGACACCTCCGACACACTGGCGCTGCCCCGGGTGAGGATGGGGGTAGGGTTGCCCCCTGTCTGGCCCAGTCCTCGGTTGTGTCCTGAGGCCCAGAGAGGGCCAGGACTGTCCCAGAGCCACACAGTGACGCTGGGCTCAAGGACCCCAGTCTCTGGAGTTCAGACTGGGCCACTCACGTCACCTGTGCTGTTCCTGTTCCCTGATGGAGGTCAGGCTCCCCACCCACCCCCCGTCTGCCCATGAGCTGGCATAATGCAGAAAGGTCTGATTTCTCATGCTTTTGTGTGCCGTGTGCACAGTCCTCAGGGGGTTTATCTTGTGGGGTCAAGCAACAGAGAGTGCAGTGGCGGTGGTTTAGTTGCTAAGTCGTGTCCGACACTTGCGACCCCATGGACTGTAGCCTGCCAGGCTCCTCTGTCCATGGGTTCTCCAGGCAAGAATACTGGAGTGGGTTGCCATTTCCTTCTCCAGAGAATAGAGGTCCTGCTGTTATTCCAATTTACAGACGAGGAGACTGAGGCAGAGGGGAGGTGCCTTTTCCATGGTCAGCCAGGTAGAACTTGGGGTCTTATACTTCCATGATGCCTCCCCCATAGAGCCACCCTTTGTGTCTTCTGGGTAGGACAGGGGTCAGTGGGGACCCCACTCACTCCCAGTTGAGGCCGAGGATGCTAGAGTGGAAGCAAGGAGAAGGAGTACTGAGGAAAGTCTGTTTGCTCATCTGTAAAATGGGTCCAGTGTACTGTCCTCAGGCTTATGGGGTGAGCGGGGGGGCAGGTCAGTGAGTCAGTACTTGTTAGGGGCCTGGAGCAGAGCCTGGCACACAGGATGTGCTCCATCAGCATCCACAGCCTTCCCTCCACCCATCTGTGGTTTGGGTCCGCAGGATTAGGAAAGGGAGGCCCGGGGGAACAGTGGTGGACACAGACCTCTGCCCTGGGGGAGGCTCAGTCATGGGAGACACTGATTATTTGCAGGGGGTCCCTCCACCCTCATGGGGGACACAGCCCTGTCCTAGAGGAGGCTGCCAGTCTGGAAGGAGAGGTGCAGCCCCTCCCTGGGCTTGCCTGGTCAGTGGGGAGCCCCGCCCCCAGCCAGGCGCCTTAATCCCTTGCTCTCTACAGCATTGCCTGCTGGGCTGGGACATTATCCCTCCGAAGTCTGAGAAGAGCTCAGCTCCCAAGACCCTGGACCTCTGGTCCAGTGTCTCCTCTGAGGCCCACCATCAGAAGCTGTCAGCCACCGGCTCTCCTCACCTGGTACGTCCAGGGTGCCCTGGGAGGGGCAGACACCTTGGAGCAGCCTGGGGACTGCAGAGTCTCTGGGGGAGGAGCGCAGAACCTGGAAGCCTCTCTCTGTGGGCTCCCATATCCCTGGCCCTGACCCCCAGCACCTCTCCAGTCTCCACTGCTCCCCACTGGCTACCCCACCATGCTCTGGAAGCTGACCCCAAGTCCGAGATCCAGAAGGGGATGAGGCTGCATATGGGGTAACCCATCCCAAAGAGGCCCCCTCTGAGACCTTTCTCTTCATTCCCTAGGCTGTGCCAATGCGGGTCCCACCCCCGACCCCAATCTGGTCAGAACCCTCCATGTCCCGGCCCCGCTACCCCCAGCCGAAGCCCTGAGGACTGGCCACTTGGAGGTGAACAGTGCTCCTGCTGTCGTTTCAGCTTCACCCCTCTGGCAGGGGTGCCCACGAGAGGGGAGCCTTGCCTAGTCTTGGCTGGAGGTGGACTCAGGCCCCACCTTCCTTCCTAGGCTGGCCCAGTGGGTGGGCCCCGGCCTGTCTCCTTCCTGGGGACACAGAAGGGGACCCTGGGGTTGGGGTGAGGGGATTCTGTGACACGTTTGTAAGTAAAGCTCAGTGCTCCCTGCAGCCCCAGATTCCCACATGTGCCGGGTCTGTCCTGCCGATGCCCTTAGAATCTCAGAGGTGCCCTGGCCTCAGCCTGGCCCTCCTCATCTGGGGAAGGACGCCTCTGACAGCGTGTGCCAGGTGGAGTGGATCCAGCACTGAGTGTGGCACTTTTGGGGGTGAGGGTCCCCAAAGCAGGCTAGGGTCAAGGTCAGCATCAAAAGGCCCCCTCAGCAAGGGGCTTGGGGTCTCAGGCCGGCCCCTGTAGATGAGGCTGAAGCTGTGACAGTGGGGAGTGAATGAGCCCCTCCTTCTTGACCCCTGACACCAGGGTCCAGTGATAAAGGAATGCTCTTAAAGTTCCTGGGCCCCGTGGCTCCTTTATTTCCATCTCAAGCCCAGCCCTAGAAACCATGGATGATTCAGAGCCCCAGCAGGGACACCTGGGGAAATAAAAGGCCAGGAAGGTTCAAGTCAGAGGCAAGTGCTCACCTCTGCCCTCCTGAATTAGTAAGCAGCACCTGTCTTTCCCCCTATATGTTGAATAATATGAACTTTCTAATTTGTAGGATAAAAATGGAATAGCTGGGGAACCTAAGCCCAGGGAAGGCGTGTGCTTTTTCTGAGGTTTCTAGCTTAGAGGGGTGGAACTAGGGCTGTGGTCTGTGGCTCCCACCTGGAGCTTGTGAAGCTGAGAAAACCTTTCCCGCCAGTCACAGCGCATGTATTAGGATAAGCGAGGCTGTGCTGCAGCAACAAATTAACTCCCAGATTACGGTGGTCTGACATAAAGACCTATTTCTTGCTGACTTGCTCACACTATCTGCTCATCATGGGTCACAGTGGGGCCTCTATTTTGACATTGTTTTTCGGGGACCCAGATCAATGGTGGCTCCACCAGTGGCTTCAGCCCAGAAATGACACAGGTCACTTCTGCTTGTGGTACATTGGACAGAACTAGTCACGTGGAGTCGGGACATGAAGGGGCGCATGATATACTGGGTGAGTGTTACTGTCCTCCACATCATGACTTCACCAGCTCTTTCCCTGCAAGACGGACACACAGACTTCCCAGGCCATTGGCAACAATAACAGGCAACACAAACTCTCACCTGAGTCTTCCCTCACTCCGTCTGGAGTTCCAACCTCCAATGCTTCCATAGACAGGCAGGTAAAGTGACTGGGAGTGGTGGGCACAGGGCTACCTGGCCAGCACATATCCTTTCCAGAGACTCTCGAGTCCAAATGTCTCTGTGATCATGCATATGTGTCTGTGGGCACTTTGAGCAGTGGGTCATGGCTTGTCACTTGATTCCAGTACCTGAAGAAATGAAGTCTCTTCCACATGTAATTCTTTTAAATTAATTTTTTAAAATTTATTTTCAGTTGTATAAAACGTAACATAAGTCGCTTCAGTTGTGTCTGACTTTGTGACCCCACGGACTGTAGCCCGGCAGGCTCCTCTGTCCGTGGGATTCTCCAGGCAAGAATACTGGAGTGGGTTGCCATGCCCTCCTCCAGGGGATCTTCCCGACCTGGGGGTCAAACCCACATCTCTTACGTCTCTTGCTTTGGCAGACAGGTTCTTTACCACTAGTGCCTGGGAAGCCCCTCTGGTGGTCTAGTGGATAAGAATCTGCCTGCCAATACAGGGGTCATCGTTTGATCCCTGCTCCTGGAAGATTCCACATCCCTTGGAGCAAGTAAATCCATGCACCACAACTATTGAGCCTGTACTCTAGAGCCTGGGAGCTGCAATGACTGAAGCTGGTGCAGCATAGAGCCCATGCCCTGCCACAGGAGAAGCCACTGCAAGGAGGAGCCTGAGCACTGCAGCAGAGTAGCCCCCGCTTGCCACATCTAGGGAAAGCCTGCTGCAGCAACAAAAGTCTACTGCAGCCAAAAACACAAAGACACAAGTTTACCACTTATATTTGCAATTGAGTGGCCCTAAAGTCCATTTATACTTTTTGCAACTTTCACCACCAACCATCCCCAGAATTTTCTTCTTCTTATGAAACTGGAAAGGGAAAGTAAAAGTGTTGGTTGCTCCGTTGTGTCTGACTCTTTGCGACCCCATGGACTGTAGCCTGCCAGGTTCCTCTATACATGGAATTCTCCAGGCAAGAATACTGGAGTGGGGTGCCCTTCCCTTCTCCAGGGGATTTTCCTGACCCAGGGATCGAACCCAGGTCTCCTGCACTGCAGGCAGATTCTCTACCATCTGAGCAGAGCTCCAGTTAAACACTCATTCTCAATCCCCACCTCCCAGCTTCTAGCAACCATCATTCTTTTGCATCTCTATGAATTTGACTAGGTTACCTCATCCGAGTGGAATCATGTAGTATTTGTCTTTTTGTCCCTTTTTCGGCTCCTTTCATTTAGCATAATGTCCTCGAGGTTTATGTTGTAAAGTGTCGGAATTTCCTGCCTTAAGACTGCAAAGTATTTTATTGTATGGATGGACCACATCTTGTTTATCCATCCATCTGCTGATGTGCCTTTGAGTCACTTCCACCTTTTGTTATTGTATATAATGCTGTTGTGAACATGAGTGTACAAATGTCTCTTTGAATCCCTACTTTCAATTCTTCAGGGTGTAAACCTAGAAGAGGAATTGCTGGATCGTAGGGTCATTCTGTGTTTACTCTTTTGAGGACCTGTGATACTGTTTTCAGAGGAGCCGCTACAGCATTTTCCATTCCCACTGGCGGTGCATAAGGGTTCCAGTTTCTCCACATCCTCACTAACAGTTATTTTCTGCCTGTTTTTTTTTTTAAATAATTGCCATCCCAATGGGTGTGACATATCTTGTTTATTGTAGTTTTGATTGCATTTCCCTGATGATGGTTAGTGATGATGGGCTTAGAGGCCATTTGTCTATCTCATTTGGAGGAATGTCTATTGAAGTCCTTTGCCCAGTTTTGAGTTGGATTTTGTTGTTGTTGTTGTTCTTGTTTTCCCACATGTGATTTTAATTCAAGAAAGCCTGTGGGACTTCCATGGTGGTGGAGAATCTGCTTTGGTCGGGGAACTAAGATTCCACATGCCAAGGGCTAACCAAGCCTGACAGCTGCAACTACTGAGCCCGAAGGATGCAATGAAAAGATTCTGCAGGATGCAATAAAGATCCTGTGTGCCACAACTAAGACCCAACGCAGCCAAATAAATAAACATCATAATTTTAAAAAAATTAAGCACAAGCTTGGACATTATGCCACCTTGAAACCCAGAGTTAGACATTAGAGTGAGGCAAGTAAGGTACTCATCTGGTGCAAAAGTTAAGAAATTCAGTAATCAAATCATTTAAAAAGAATAGAGAGCCTGTGGGAGTCAGCGCCTGTGGGAATCAGCGGTTTTGTTAGAAATTCTTTGGCCGGAGGCAGAAGAGAATCTGGAAACCTTCTGTCAAACAAAATGACAACATAGACAGCTGAGCTCACCTTCTAAGTTTAGCCAACCCAGAAGAGCAACAGCTTGAATGATGATAGAAATATTTCTCTCCCATAAAAGTCCAGACTGCAGTGCTAGGCCGTTAAGTCATGAGGGCCAGTGGTTTCTCTGGAAGGACCGTTCCTTTGAACATTTAGAAGGTTTCTGGCTTCTGTCTTTCCCACGCAGCCGCTCCAGATCCACTCTGAATGAGCAGGCTGGGGAACAGGCTTTTTCAAACCTGAGGGACCTCAAGGATGAAGATCACAGGGAGAGAGGCCCTACACAGAGTATCACGTCTCCAGCTCTGCCTCACTCACCTGCACCCCACCACGGTTACCTGCCCTCCCACGAACAGGCAAGCCATTCCTGATTCTTCCAGGCTGTCCCTCCCTCCCTAGGGGGTGTCCAGATCTCTTCTTGTCTCCCTTCCTCTACCCCTTCCAGGTGTGCATTTCAGCTGGAGAGTCTCTTTCACGAGGGCCTTCCCTGAACCCCTGGACCCCTCTGATGCATCCGCCCCATCACACACTGCACTTCCCTGTACTCCATCCCAGCCCGTGTGTGTTTTCCTTTAAAAAAATTTTTTTGGCCATGCGGTGCTGTGCAGCATGCAGGATTTTAGTTCCCCGACTAGGGATCGAACTCATGCCGCCTGCCATGGAAGTATGAACCCCTGGACTGCCAAGGAAGTCCCCTTTATATGTTATTAAATTACTACCCATGAGGTTCATTGCTTTAGTGTCTCCCTCTCCCCTGCTAGAATTTAAGCAGAGGTGGTATTTTTCTCTTAGTTGGAACTTTTTTTTTTCTTCCTGTTTTCTCAAAAGTAGTGGCTAAACTGTATTTCAGGATTTGGCTTTTCCCTCTAGCCTGATCTCCCACTTGTGTCGTGAAGGTGATGGGAGAGGAGAGGTGTCATGTACTCAGTTGTGTCTGATTCTTTGTGACCCCATGGACTGTAGCTGCCAGGATCTTCTGTCCATGGGATTTCCCAGGCAGGAATACTAGAGTGAGTTGGCATTTCCTTCTCCAAGGAATCTTCCCAACCCAGGGATCAAACCCAGGTGTCCTGGATTGGCAGGCGGATTCTTTACCACTGAACCACATGGAAAGTCCCTAAAGGCAATGGGAAGGATGCTTTCATTTCTCCAACCCAAAGGACTCTTGTGGTTGGACACCTTACATGCTTAATAATAGTGTCATTGTTGGCATAAATCCCAAAAGAAAAAAGCAAGATCATCTTTTTTGTTGTTTAGTTGCTCAATCGTGTCCAACTCTTTGTGACCCCATGGACTGCAGCACGCCAGGCTTCCCTGTCCTTCACTGTCTCTTGGACTTTGCTCAGACCATTGAGTTGATAATGCTGTTGTGAAGGTTCTGGGCCCCACATCGGATTTCAAAGTCACGCTCCCTGGCGAGTCCCAGTCCCTTCGCTGGATCTCCAGGTTGGGAAGTCTGAAGATCACTGGCATCTTCCAGAATTGATGTCAATCATTTAGAAATAGGAACAGGGGAGTCTGGCTGTGTCACAGCAGAGACACAACTCTCACTGGCCATTGGTTCATTCGTTCCCTCATTCATTCATTCACCACACATACATCGAGCTCCTGTGCTAGGCGCTATGCCAGGCTCTGAGGACACTGGTGAACCAGACAACAGGTCACTTCCCACGGAGCCCCCCTCCCTGTGCTGGGACTGCAGAGAGCCCGCACATGGAAGAAGTGCCGGGAAGAATGCTGGAGTAAGGCCTGACCTCTGCTTCCCTCTTCTCTGGCTCACATCCCTCCCAGGTGAGGCCCCAGCCCTGCTGAAGCTTTTTTTTCTGGCTCTTAAACTTGTTGGCTTCTCCTGGGCCTTCATCCACCCTGTTCCTTTCCCTCTGCTCAAAGCTCTCTCTATCCCCCAAACTCCTACTCAGGCCTCAACTTCCAGGTCTGCTCCTCAGAGCCCTCCCCTGAGCCCATGGGATTGGCAGAGGCACCTGAGTCAGGTCCCACCTCTGTGTCCCCATCCTATCCCATTACACTCAACTGTAAAGTTCCTCGAGTGCAGGAGCAGGGCTGCCTTGTTTTCAGCTCTCGCCTAGCTTGGTATGTGGCATATGGTGGGCATGCAGTAAACAGGTGTTTGATGAATGAGTGAATGAGTCCCCAGGTGTTAGGAAGATGGAGGCCAAGCAGCACAGGGATGTGGAGAGTGTCCCAGGAACATGGCACCAGAGGTGCTCGGTAGCTTCTATGACTGCTCCTGGTTTTCTGTACACCACGTTGTCCTAAGTCCCAGGCAGACTGTCATAGGTCTTGCTTAGCAACTGCTCCTTCACCCTCGTAGGGTATCTGGCCTCCTGAATGGGAGGTAGGGAATGACTGGGAACAGCTGTGACATATTCCTCAACCACCAGCAGCCGTGGGTCCCAGGCCCTTGGTGAAAAGATTAGGGAGTGTGTGGAGACAAGCCCCAGCTGGCTCCCCAAGGGACCCTTCCAACTTCCCAAAGAACAGAAACATCTCCTGGTTGCCTGGTAGGAGGTGGTTCTCCTTGATGGGGTGAGAGACCACTTCTGCTCCTCCAGCCTCGTGGAGGTAGACCATTCATGGCCCAAGAAACACAAAGCACAGGATTTTCCCGGATCATTTTTCCAGGTACCTTTTGAGCATAGCATCCTGACGTTCAGAGGATGTACATTTTATTGCAACCAAAGTTCCTACTTGGCTTGCCCCAGTCTTCTGGGTCAGACCTGGTCCAACCGGGGAGCTGCATTGAAAGTCGGACCTGGAGAGGGGCACAGAGCATGGCTTCAAAGAGACTGGGGTTCAGACAGCCCCTCCAACTCCCATTTGGGGCATCTGAGTTGGAAAGGAAAAAGTAAAACCGTCTATTTGCAGATTTATAGAATATATATGGAAAACCCGTAAGCCTCCACAAAAAGGCTGTTTGAACTATGAACAAATTCAGTAAAGCTGCAGGATAGTAAATCCTGCTTCCCAACTGTGTGAAAAGTCTAGATAGCATATTACAAAGCAGAGACATCACTTTGCCAACAAAGGTTCATCTAGTCAATGCTATGGTTTTTCCAGTAGTCATGTGCAGATGTGAGTTGGACCATAAAGAAAACTGAGTGCCAAAGAATTGATGCTTTTGAACTGTGGTGTTGGAGAAGGTTCTTGCATCCCTTGGACTGCAAGGAGATCCAACCAGTTCATCCTAAAGGAGATCAGTCCTGGGTGTTCATTGGAAGGACTGATGTTGAAGCTCAAACTCTTAATACTTTGGCCACCTGAAGCGAAGAGTTGACTCATTGGAAAAGACCCTGATACTGGGAAAGATTGAAGGCAGGAGGAGAAGGGGACAACGGAGGATGAGATGATTGGATGGCATCACCAACTCAATGGACATGAATTTGAGCAAGCTCTGGGAGTTGGTGATGGACAGGGAAGCCTGGCGTGCTGCAGTCCATGGTGTTGCCAAGAGTCAGACATGACTGAGTGACTGAACAACAAGCGTGTGACTTTGGGCACTTCACCTCATCTCTGGCTCATTTCAGCATGTGTACAGGGTGATAGTCCCAGGGAGAGGGAGGGACATGAGATTAGACAGGTGGAGGGCTGCCCATGGGCTGGCCTGAGAAGAGGGTGATAAGACTCATGATTGTCATCAGCTCTTCCTGTCCCCCACCCCACCCTGTCATGAGACCAACGTCATTCTAACGGGCACAGGGGCCTGCCCTCTCTGCATTCACTCTGTCGGGCTCACCCCTTCCCCTGGGAGGTTAGAAGGAACCAGGAATAAAGTATCAAGTTGGTTGATTGAAAGACTGGCTCTTCCCTCTGCTTCTTCCTTCTAGCCTCAGAGCACGTGCAGCGAATGTGCTGGTGGTCAGCTCTCCAGGTTGAGGGTTTTGCCCACAGGGATGCAGAGGGTTTAAGTCAGCCACAGGGCTGTGGCGGCCAGCGCCCTGCCCGTGGCTGACACTCCAGGGTGTGACGGTGGTGGGCTGTGACTGTGCAGGAAGTCAGGAGGGGAGGCCTGGGCCCCGAGGGACCATGTTGTGGCTGGTGGGGGTGGCATGAGGTTGGTCCCAGTGATGAATATAGGTGCTTGCCAATGGCTTAGGTGGTCTTTGGGGACATCCCCCTGTCGTGGCACCAGGCTGAGCCCTTACCACAAGATGTTCTCTCTCAGGTCCTCATTGTCTGATGCCAGAGGCCACGAGGCTTCTCCCTCCCTCCCTAGAAGTGCCCCCTCAGCCCCTGAAACTCAAGAGATCCCCAGGCCCCACTGTGAGGTAAGACTCTGGAAGGACCCAGCTCTCGAGGTGACAAGACTTCTCTGGGAGCCATGACATCTCAGCAGGAGGGAAGGGGAAGCAGGGAGCTTTGAGAATTTTCCAGGTCCCAGATCCAGTGCAGAGCAGGGGGAATCCTTCCTGCCCCAGAAGAATCAGAAGACCCTAGCCCAGAGGGAGACCCAGCTGCCCATCCTTCCCACTCCCAACGAACTCAGATAAACTTCCTTGGCTCCTCTCACCAAAGTCTACCAGCAGCGCGGAGGAGCGCCCTCCACTGGACCCGTGCTCTAGAGCCCACAAGCAGCAACTACTGAGCCCACATGCCTCAACAACTGAGGCCTGGGCGCCCTAGAGCCCGTGTTCCACAACAAGAGGTGCAACTGCAATGGGAAGCCCATGCACCGCAGCAAAGAGCAGCCCCTACTTTCTGCAACTGGGGAGATGCCCTCGCAGCAACGAAGACCCGGCACAGCCAACAATATATAAATAAAATAAATATATATATGGTTGTAATGCTACCTACATTACAGGGGTGTGCAGAGGAGTAAATGAGACAGTGGTGTAATGAAATGCTCAACACAGTAACTGGCACTTAGTAAGTGCTTCATAAATATGAGATAGTATTATATGAAAACAAGGGCTCATTGTATATTGCAAAATAGGAGTCCTGTTTTGGGGGCAGTCTGTTTCACCTGGCCTGAAACACAGAATTGAGAGAGGGTGAGAGGGGAAATTCTAGGGACTTCCTCCAGTGAATGACTGATGAAGATCTCTGCCTGAGTGTCCCTGCTGGCGTGGGCTCCTGTAGGCCTGCAGGCCTGGGAGAGTTGGGTGGGTGGTGGGTGAGAATGCCTCTGCAGAAGACTCAGAGGCCTAGAAACCATTAAGGCTTCCAGGAATCCTTGGGTTCAAAGTCTGGGGCTGTGGGATGGTATGGGACTCAGCCTGGAAGACAGTGGCTGTGGGCATGGGGTTTACACAAGCCTCCATCTGCCTCCTCCTTCAGGGATTATTGCCCAAACTTGGCTTGTCCTTGGCCTCCCTGCCTGGCCATGCGCTCTCCCTGACCCTCCTCACCCCTGGAGACCAGCTTTCAGGGAGCCAGCTTCAGCCTGCACCTTCCTGTGCCTTGCAGTGAGGCCCTGCTGGGCTGATTGGATCTTCTCGCCTTGCTGGGCTGGGGGCCTGATGAAAGGCAGGGATCCTCCATCTGCAAGCCCAGGAGAAAGGCATGGTAAGTACCCAACCTGGCTGACACACCTCAGACTTCCAGCCCCCTGGCCTGTGAGACAATCTGTTTCTGTTGTGTAGGCTGCGCAATTTGTAAGCCTTTGTTATGGCAGTCCAAGGAGACCAAGACACCCTTTGTGCCAGGAAACTCCTTGCCGGGCTTGGGGAGGTGGAAAGGAGCTGGGGAGCCTGTCTAGCCCTCGCCCGTGAGCTCTGCATCCCAGAGCTGTTCTTGCTTGGGCTTCACTTTTTTAAAATAAATTTGATTTATTTATTTTTGGCTACGCTGGGTCTTCATGGCGGCATGGGTTTTCTCTCGCTGCGGAGAGTGGGGGCCACTCTTCGTTGTGGCGTGCTGGCTTATTGCAATGGCTGCTCTTGTTGATGAGCACAGGCTCTAGGGTGAGAGGGCTTCAGTAGTTGTGTCCCCTGGGCTCTAGAACTTAGGCTCAGTAGTGATGGCACATGGGCTTAGTTGGCCCAAGACGTATGGAATCTTCTTGAACCAGGGATCAACCCGTGTCCTCTACACTGGCAGATGGATTCTTATCCACTGTACCCCCAGGGAAATCTATTGTTCAGTCGCTCAGTCGTGTCCCACTCTTTGCAACCGTGACCTCATTTTTCTGCCTGGAAATTCAGGTCACCTTCCCAGACAAAAGGGCCTCTCTTGGGCGATGTGTGGAGGAGAGGAGGAAAGATGGGGACTTGGGGAGTGAGTAAGCAGAGAGCCTTGGAGACAAGGCTCCTCACCTACCTCTGCCTCAGTCACCACCACACTGAGACCCAGCCTGGCCCACTCTTAGTTTCCAGTCATTCCAGCCCCTGATACATCTGTGGATTTTATAATTCTGAGAGTCACCTGTCTGCGGAGCTTATTAAATGCAGGAGCTCGTTGCTATGATACAAGCTGGAATCAAGATTGTCAGGAGAAATATCAGTAACCTCAGATATGCAGATGACACCACCCTTATGGCAGAAAGTGAAGAACTAAAGAGCCTCTTGATGAAAGTGAAAGAGGAGAGTGAAAAAGTTGGCTTAAAACTCAACATTCAAAAAATGAAGATCATGGCATCTGGTCCCATCACTTCATGGCAAATAGATGGGGAAATAATGGAAACAGTGGCAGACTTTATTTTCTTAGTCTCCAAAATCACTGTAGATGGTGACTGCAGCCGTGAAATTAAAAGACACTTGCTTCTTGGAAGAAAAGCTATGACCAACCTAGACAGCATATTAAAAAGCAGAGACATCACTTTGCCAACAAAGGTCTGTCTGGTCAAAGCTATGGTTTTTCCAGTAGTCATGTATGGGTGTGAGAGTTGGACCATAAAGAAAGCTGAGCACCGAAGAATTGATGCTTTTCAACTCTGGTGTTGGAGAAGACTCTTGAGAGTCCCTTGGACTATAAGGAGATCAAACCAGTCAATCTTAAAGGAAATCAGTCCTGAATATTTATTGGAAGGACTGATGCTGAAGCTGAAGCTATAATACTTTGGCCACCTGATGTGAAGAGCTGACTCACTGGAAAAGACCCTGATGCTGAGAAAGATCGAGGGCAGGAGGAGAAGAGGGAGACAGAGGATAAGATAGTCGGATGGCATCATTGACTTGATGGACATAAGTTTGAGTAAGCTTCTGGGGTTGGTGATGGACAAGGAGACCTGGCGTGCTGCAGTCCATGGGGTAGCAAAGAGTCGAACATGACTGAGCAACTGAACTGAATTGATTGCTATGATATTAAAAGGAAGATTTCTGTAGCATTTGTTATGTGCCAGATGCTATCCTAAGAGTTCTGCATCTCTTAACCCTTTGAGTTCTTACCACCTTATGAGGTAAGGTTATTGTTCCCATTTATGGGTGGAGACATTGAGGTACAGAGAGGATATGTGACATTCCTAAGGCCACACAGCTAGCACATGAACTCCAGAGGCTATGCATCTAACCTGTACCATGCCTCCCACAGGGACAAACATCATGTGTATCTTGCCTCCAGGGGGCTGGCTTTGGGATGGACTCTAGTTTTCCTTGAGAGGCAGCTCAGTAGGGAGAAGTGTCTAAGCTTGGGTTCTGAGTGTGGCCCCCGGGCTGGGGAACATGGGCAAGTGACCTCCTTGCCCTGAGCTTCACTTTCCTCCCTGGGTGGTGGGGGCGTCTCTGCCGGGGCTGCTGTGCAGCTGGAGAGGGTCCTTAATGCTTTGCTGGCTGCACGCCCCTCACACACCTTTACTCACTCAGCCATGAGCACACACTCTCATGCCCCCCCACACACTCTGTGTCCACACACCTCACACATCCATGAACATACACATAATTTTTTTTTTGATCGTATGATATTACTTTTTTTTTTTTTTTTTGAGGAGCCTTCATACTGGTTTCTGTAGTGGCTGCACCAATTCACACTCCCACCAATAATGCACACGGATTTCCTTCACTCCACTCCACATCCTCCCCACACTTGTTACCTCTTGTCTTTTTTTTAATTAAAATTTTCATCTTATGCAATTTCACTTTCCATTCGTAGTTACTTTGCACTATTGGCTCTATTCCTTGTGCTGAACAATAACATATCCCTGTGATGCTGAAGCTGAAGCTCCAATATTCTGGCCACCTGATGGGAAGAGCCGACTCATCGAAAAAGACCCTCATGCTGGGAAAGATTGAAGGCAGGAGGAGAAGAGGGAGACAGAGGGTGAGATGGTTGGTGGCATCAGCGACTCAATGGGCATGAGTTTGAGCAATTTCCGGGAGTTGGTGATGGACAGGGAAGCCTGGCGTGCTGCAGTCCATGGGTTCACAGAGAGTCGGACACGACTGAGCGCCTGAACAACGAAAGCCTATCTTAAACTCCCCCATATAGCGTCCCTCCTCCCACTGGTAATCACTAATTTGTTCTCTGTGCCTATGCACACGTGTAATCTTGAGGACACACAGCCTCACGCACACACCCTCACACACACACACACACACACACGTGCTGCAGGAGGCCCCATCCATGTCACTGTGGCCCCAGCACTTAGTCATTTAACAACCCACTGCGCCGAGTTCCTTTCATGGAAGCCGACGTTTGGCTTTCCTTTTGCAGAGATCTTCTCACTCAGTTTCTCTCAGTCTCACTTTTCACTCTGACTGGGAAGGAGTTTTTTTTTTCAGTCTCTCTTGTGGTTTTGACAGCCCAGTGCCTGTGGCTCACGCCCCATAACTCCTCAGAGGCATTTGGCCTCTCCAACGTGTCCACTCTGGGGTCAGGCCCTGGACTGCCCTGTCACGATCCCACCACTGCCCAGCCATTGAGGGAGTGGCGGGTGGTAGTGGGGGGGCTGGCTGGGGAAGAGAAAGGTGATGTCACGGGATTCCTGGGGTACAGACAGACCCCAAGAGCTCAGGCCCGTCATCCCACCTCCTCAGCTGTGAGTTTCTGTGAGAAGTTCTCGGGGAGAGAGAGTTCCGAGGCTGTCGCTGATGTGGCTGGGGTCACCAGCTGATCGTAGAGCTCTCCTGGGGGTGCTGACACCTGCCTGCTGCACGTGCGCCGCCCCTCTCCCAGCTGTCGCACTTGGGGGTCCCTGAGCTGGCCTCCCACACTTTCTGCATTCCAGTCTCCTTTGCCAATGCTGGCAGCGGACCTCTGAGCCAGGCTCTCATGCCCCCACTGCCTCAGACCTGGCAAGTACAGGAAGTCTAGAACAGTCCCTGGGAGAAGTCGGCCACTTCCTGCTTTGAGATTTTCAGACCCCAAATTCCCTGACTCTTTCTTCAGAGTTATTTGAATCTGGGGGGAGGGAGGAGCACGGAGAAGTGTTATTGACTCCACCAACAGGAAATTGTGTTTTCCTGACATGTTGGACACTCACTTCTCAACTCAATTTCTTCCTTTTTTTAAACATAAATTTCTGTTCTATTTTTTTTGATTATGTGTTTTTGACCGGGATGGGTCTTCACTGCTGTGCTTGGGTTTTCTCTCGTTGTGGTGAGCGGGGGTAGTCTTCGTTGTGCTGTGTGCACTTCTCATTGTGGTGGCTTCTTTTGTTGCAGAGCACAGACTCTAGGCTTGTGGGCTTCAGTAGTCATGGCACCTGGGCTATAGTTGCTCTGTGGCATCCATAGGGCATCCATTCCTAGTCCAGGAATCTTCCTGGACTAGGGCTCAAACCTGTGTCCCGTGCACTGGCAGGTAGAATTCCTATCCACTGTACCGTGAGCGAAGTCCTCAACTCAATTTCCTATCTATAAATTTGCTTTTATAATGCCTGTCTTGTGGATACAAGAGAGCATAAATGAGCTCATGCAGGTAAACATGACTGAACTGTGTTCCCCTCAAATCCATATATTGAAGTGCTAACCCCCAGTGTTACTCCCTTTGGATACAGGCCTTTGAAAGAGGTAAATTAAGGTTAAATGAGGTCATAGGGTGAGGCCCATATTCAGTTGGACTGGTGTCCTGAAAAGAAGAGGAAACAGGCAGTTTCCGGGTGGCCTACTGGTTAGGATTTAGGCTTTTACTGCCGAGACTCAGATTCAGTCCCTAGTCAGGGAGCTAAGATCCTGCAAGCCTTTGTTGTTGTTCAGTTGCTCAGTTGTGTCCGACTCTTTGTGACACCATGAACTGCAGCATGACAGGTTTCCCTGTCCTTCACCATCTCCCAGAGTTTGCTCAAACTCATGTCCATTGAGTCGGTGATGCCACTCAGCCTTATTGCATGGTAAAAAAAAGAGGAATGGACTCCAGGGATGTGCACACACACAGAAAGGTCATATGAGGACATGGTGAGAAGGTGGCCGACTGCAAGCCAAGGAGAGAGGCCTCAGGAGCAGCCAAAGTTGTTGACACTTTGATCTGGGTCTTCCAGAACTGTGAGGAATAAATTCCTGTTGTTTAAGTCACCCAGTCTGGGCTATTTTGTTACAGCAGCAATAGAGACCGAATCCAAAGGCCAGTCCAGTGAGCTCTGACATATGTACACATAGTGATTGCTCAGTAGATGGTAGTCAGTATTATTGTTGGGAGATATTAATAGTTCTCCCTGGCGTTTCTGCACGTTTCATGTCAGCTTCTGACCTGGACAATCTTCTTAAGGACATTTGCACAGAGATGGTATCTTCCAGCTGAGGTCCTGAGATGCCAGGGCCAGTGCTCCAGTGTCGAGGCCCAGGGGACTGGGGAGCCTTTGGGGAGAACAATGGCTCCATCAGTTCATGTGGTTGGGGCCTGACTAGGTGGCCACATATTTAGAAGAGATCCCTGTCTTTGTAGTAGCTGGGTGATGAGTATTCAAGAGCTTCCTGTGTGCCCAGCTCTGTGCTAAGATTTATCATCTCTTTTAATCTTTGCACAACCCTATGAAGTGGGTGAAACAGAGGCCTCAGGAGGTTAACCAACTTGTTCCAGGCCGCTCAGCTGTGGCTGTAACAGAGGTGGGATGGGAACTCGGCCTTGTCTGACTTTTCGAAATACTTCAAAACAAAACAAAACAAACAAACATAGGAGTACTTCAATTGCATTTTATTTGTACAAGGATTTTCTTTCTATCCTTTTTTTTTTTTTTTTTTTAAATGTGAAGCACTGGTGGTCTGAGAACGGTTTTCTGTGTGCTCTCCATTTTGATCTGAGTCCCAAGAATGGTGATAGGGACCCAGTTCTTGCAAGAAGAGCTGCCTCACCGCCTGGGGTTTTGCAGGGGTGAGCTCCTGGCAAAGGGGGCCCTAGGGGCTCAGCTCTGCCTGACCTGGTCATTCTGAAATCAGGGGCCCCTCCCGGGAAGGATGCAGGCTGGGGAGAGCTGCAAAGTGGGTTCAGAATTGGAGCTTGAGATGACTCATCTGTGGCTATTTATTACCCATTTCCATTTCTCGGTCTGATTGGGCTGCTCGAAGGCCAAGCCTCCTTTCTTCTGGGTGCTGAGTAAGCAGCCTGGCCAGTCCTGCCCACCTCTGGCCTTGTCTGGAGCTCGCTCTCCTCACCCTTGGCAACACTCAGGCCCCTTGGGGCTGCTGAAAGTTCCCCCTCACTGCCCTCATCGAGGCCTTCCCAGCAGCACCACTCTCTGCCAGTCCACTCCAGCCTATTCGTTCTTCCTTCAGGTCATAGCTTAAATGTCACTTCCCCCAGGAAGCCCTCTCTGACCACCATGCCCACCATGTCACAGTCTGGTTACATGGCCCTTGTCATGTGCTCCTGCAGCACTCGCCTTCCCTCCTAAGTCTCCAGTGGCTGACTAATTAATTTTCCCATTCTCCCATCTCAGCGAAAGGCAATTCTATCCTTCCGGTTTCCCAGGTTCCCTTGCGTTGTCTTCAGTCCCTCCGTCAGCAAATCCTGTCCATTCTCCCTTCCGAGACTGGCCCCCTTTCAGCTCCCGCACTGCTCCCTCCTGGTCTAAGCCTCTACCACCTCTCCCCTGGAGGCTGTGGTTGGCCTCTTCCCTGGTCTTCCTGCTTCCATTCCTCCACCCATCCCCTGACCCTATTTCCAGCAGTGGCAGTCAGAGGGAGACCTCAGAAGAACCCAAGTCAAAGCCATACTTCTCCCCTGCTCAAAGTTCCCAAGTAGGCCCCGTCTGAGTAGGGGTGCAAACCAAAGTCCTTACAGTGACCACAGGCCCTGAAAACCCTGTGTTGTGCCTCTGACCACACCCCACCAGCCGCTGGGGCTATCTCACCCTTACCTCAGGGCCTTTGCGCTGGCTGCTCTGTGCCAACCACCCCCTACCCCCACCCCATCTGCCTGGCTCCCTCCCTCTCAATCTTTCTTCATGCCTTTGCTCAAAAGTCAATTTCTCCGTGAGGCCTTTCTTGATCACTTGATTTAAATGTGTACTTCTCCACCCCAGCATACCCGCTTTTCGTCCTTTCCCCTTACTTTTCTTTATAGCATGTCTCCCCTTCAAAAATCCCATGTGCTTTACTGATTTATTTTATGTGTTGTCTGCCTTCCCCTCACTAGAATGGAAACTCTTCAAAGGCAGGACGTTTTGACTGTGTTCGCTGCTGTATCCCCAGCACCTAGCCTAGAGGCGTACTACCCACGCGCCTGTAGCGTTTGTTGAATGAATGAATGACAGTTCCCATCACTTACCCCCTCAAACAAGCAGAAATGTGTTGCTTTCATCCAAATATTCCTGTTCCTGCAGGCCTGTTAGGTCCGCGGTGCTGGTCAGTCCCATGGGAGGTGGGCCTGGGGCAGTTCCAGGTCTTGGTGGGCACCCAGCTCTCCTTGACATGCCCCACAGGCCTGGATGGCCAAGCTCTGGCCCCTAGAGCACAGCGTGGAAGGGGCTCAGGGGACTGGGAACACAGTGAAGGCCACTGGTACCTGTAGGTGCTGACAGTTTCTTCACATGGCGCAGTTCAGTGGCTCCTACAGAGCTGGAAGGCCGTGGCTCAGGAAAGCCCTCGGACCATCGAGCAGAGTCCCTCCCGGCGAAGGTAGTAGCTGCTCTCACTGCTCCTAAGCACGAGGGTGGGTGCTGGCAAGTGGCTGGACTTTAGGCCTCAAGGAACACAGGACAGGCTGCCTCCTTTGGGCTACTTCAGCCAAGCAGTGGGCATTTGAAATGCAGTGTCAGCTCACCAACACACAGGCCCCTGGGCGGTGGGCATGGGGCAGGCAACATTCCCCCTTCTTATCCTCGGCACGGGGCTTATTTCCCCAGCACCTCTTTGGACAGACACCAGGACCACTTCCGGACGGCAGATGGCTCAGCCTCTACGGTGTCTGGGATGGTGGGTGTGCCAGCACAGGTGTGTTGGGTGTGCATTCATGGCTGCAGCATTCTAACAGGCTGACAGTCCCCCAACCCCTGACACTCCAACAGTTTCTGCAGGCATCAGACTCCCTGCCTGCCTCCTTTGCCAGGGCTGAAACTCTGGGTCAAGACATTGCTCCCAGATGGCAGACCTGGAGAAGGCAGATGACACAAAGCAGCAGAGAAACATGACAAAGCGGGTGATGGTAAAGGCGGGAGATTAGAAGGCTGGCTCTAGGGGCTGTCCCTGCACTGACTGGCTGCATGATTTCGGCCTCAAGGTCAGTGTAAATCAGTCATGGGAGGGACTCACTCTCCAGATCTCCTGTTCCTCACACTTTGGACCAGCTTCTTATGCAAACTAGAAACTAGTTAATGATGAGTAGCTGGGGGTGTGGATGACAGCTGTTGGTTTTCCGTAACACAGAACACGTCCCAGTCTCCAGCAGGAACCCCATGAGTTCCAGACCTAGCAGGCCTGAGTCAGGACCAGGCCTTAGTTTCCCCAGATCTCTGGGATTTCGTAGCTGGTGAGCCCCAGGCCCCACCAGGCCTTAAGGCCTCATGGCTCCTATTTGGAGAGAGAGAAGGGCCTGGGGGGGCCAACCCTCCCCCAATGGCGTGGAGGGACTGATGAGGAAAACCCCAGAGGGGTTTTCTGAATGAACTCTGCATACCCATGGGCCGCTCCTGCTGGGAAAAGGGTCCCTCCTTTCAGGGAGTGTGGCCCACCGCCCGCCTGCAGTAAACTGCATGGATGATGATGTGGACTCAAGGGCAGAGGCTCTGTTCCGGGTTTCACTTTCAGAGCACAGTCTGTCCTTCTCAGCTTCCATGCCGCGGGAGCGTGGGGAGGCAGAGCGGATGCCCGCCATCTTCCCAGGGCCCCTAGCCTTGGCCATTGAGTCCTCCGGAAAATACTCATTAAACCAAGTCTTTCTTTCACATCAGATAGTCTCTGAGCCTATGAGCACTCATCCTAGGCGGAAAGTCAGGCCACTGGCAAATACGCCATTTCAGATGGTGGTGTGATCCGTCCCTGGAAGGGAATAAACAGTGAGGGGACACAGAGTGGCAGTATCAGCTTGTGTGGTCAGGGGAGTCTTCTTTGTAGAGTCTTCGTCTCAGCCAAGACCTGAAGGGTGAGAAGGGGCAGCAAAAAAAAAAAAAAAAAATTATTGACAGCTTTATTAAAGTGTAACTGACACATGATAAACTTTACCTGTTTAAGGTGGTGGTGGTGTTTAGTTGCCCAGTCATGTCCAGTGCTTTGTGACCCCATGAACTGTAGTCCTGTCAGGCTCCTCTGTCCATGGGATTTCCCAGGCAAGAATACTGGAGTAGATTCCCATTTCTTTCTGCAGAGGATCTTCCTGATCCAGGGACTGAACCCGCATCTCCTGAATTGCAGGTGGATTCTTTACCACTGAGCCACTGGGGAAACCTTGATAAATTTTGGCATCTGTATTCATCCATCACTACAACCAAGATGTGAACATATACATCACCCTGAAAGTTTCCTGGACAGGTCAAAGAGCTAGGGGAAGAGGGATTCAGGCGGAGGAACTGGCAAGTATAAAGGTCCTATGGCAGGGATAAGCCTGGTGGCCCGAGGAACAGAAAGGAGGTCAGTAGGGAACGTGACAGAGGATAAGGTCGGTGGGGGCAGGAGCCCTCTTAGGGTCCCTTTTTGGCCGTGCTAAGCTGGAGTCTGAATCGGAGCTTCCTCAGACTGTTAAGTGAGCAGCACATTACACTTGGCCATCAGACCCTCTGGCCCTGTTCTCCTCCCAGGCTCTTCTGAGAAACCAGCCCATGTGGGGCGGTGACACCATTAATGACTTACCGAGTGGCTTCCCCAAGAATGATTTACATTTTTACTGGGGACTTCGATACCTTGGCCCAAAGGAGTGAGTAATGGTAGAATTTCAGGCTGAGGGGCAAGCAGTGGATAGAACCTTGGTCAGTCCCTCCTTGGGTCTCTAAGTTCTCAGCCTTCAGGAAAGTGAAGCTGGCTTCTGGAAGCTTCTGTGTTGTAAGTCTTAATTTGAAGATGGGGTGCCTTTGGCCCCCTCAAGTCCAGGCCCTGGAGAGTCTTCCTCAGCCTGACTGCCAGAGACCTGGCCCCTGTGGGGAAGGAGGGGGTGACAGAAACCTGAAGGCCAATTCCTATAGGGCAAATTCCTTTACGATAAACACCGCTGGGAGCCAAGAGCAGGTTCCAGGGTGACGAGGGGGAGCAGGCTGACCGTTGGCCCCCAGGACAACAAGATGTAAGGGTACAAGTTACAACAAGGGAAACCACCACCCTAGAGAGGGGAGTCACGGAGTGGGGTTTGAATCATGGCTCTAGAACTTACTAACTGGCAGACTTGGGTAAACAACTTCTCTGAGCATCTTTTTTCCCATGGAATTTTTTTTTTTTAATTGTCATTTTGCAGGGCTGCTGTGCTGAGTATCTGGTAATCACCTTTGATTCATTCACTCTGCCTTGTGTGCTGATGACAGACGCTGAATTTGATGACAAAAATCCCTACCCAAGGAGATTCTTTTCCTTCCAAGAAGCCAACAGACCCTGGCCTCAATGCTTCCTTCTGTAGGGTGGGGACGGTGCTTCTGAAGGGAGTATGGCTTATTGGGATAAGAATGGCCCTGTGAGGAGTGGTCCTCTCCTCTTTGGGCCTTCTGGTGGGGGCACACGTGTCTGGGGACCTCCATGTGTGTATACGCTCATGAGTATATGCTCTTCACCTGCACCTCCATCTGAGTCGCCGCTACCACCCGTTGCTTCTGTTTCTTTCTTGTACCCAATGTCTCTGATTCCGTGATTAATATTGGACTGGGTTTGGTTTCCTGAGAGTCTAAATGACTCACCCCCATTCACAACGGCCTCCCTGAGCAGGAAGGTCTGGGGAAGATGGGGACTCTGTGATGGACAGTCTCCACCCATGAGGTCATCCCTGAGATGCCGTGGCTCTTGGCCAAATCTCTTTCCCTCTCTGGTCTTAGCTTCCTTCTCCATCTCTTTGGAAGTTAGAAGGAAATGATGGTACAAAACAGGAAGTCCTCCCCATCTACCAGTCCTAGGAGTTCATGAGAAGTAATGGCCACGAGGCTGCGAATGAATGAGAGGTGCCTGAGCCTAGACTGTCGCTGAGGACAGATGGCCCTCCTGGGCTGGGAGAGTAGAGACTCCCCTTGGTGCCATTTGCCTTAACCGGTTTAATCCTCACTTCAGCACTGCTGGGCTTCCCTGGTGGCTCAGTGGTTAGAGAATCCAGCTACCAATGCAGGAGATATGGGTTCAATCCCTACATCACGAAGATCCCTTGGAGGAGGAAATGGCAACCCACTCCAGTATTCTCGCCTGGAAAATTCCACGGACAGAGGAGACTGGTGGGCTACAGTGCATGGGGTCACAAAAGAGTCAGACACAACTTAGTGACTAAACAGCTGAAACAGCACTTTACAGTACACACTGTCATTCTCATACTACTGAGGAAGAATTTGAGGT
The DNA here is from genome assembly GCF_001704415.2 of Capra hircus. NCBI lineage: Eukaryota > Metazoa > Chordata > Mammalia > Artiodactyla > Bovidae > Capra > Capra hircus. Next base: position 40,126,398 of record NC_030823.1, on the reverse strand, counting down.
TCAGAGAGGATGAAAAACTTGGCCAAATGCATACAGTTAGTAAGTGGCAGAGGTGGAATTTGGCTGGGCTGTCTGGTTCCAAGGCTTGAGGCCAGCCTAGAAGAACAGAGCTGGAAACATCCTCCAGGAGCCCTCAGGCCCAGAGAGGGAACCAGACCTATTTCTCTCACTCTCCCTGAGAACAAGGCCTTAGAACAAGGGCCTTTAAAGCTGGTCGTCACATCCCAGCTCCTCACTTCACAGATCACAGTGCAGAAGCCCCGGGAGGAGAAGTCTTGAGGCTGGAGTCAGGCCTGGGCTCTTGACTCTCCGTGTAGCCTTCCCACAGCAGAGCTGATGCCTATCAAACTGGAGCCATAACTGAGGCTATCCCCGGGTGCCAAGGGCCTAGGGAAGTATCCCCACAGTGCCTGTGTGACTAGCTGGCTGGCCTGTTCTGAGGCAGCCACCTGGCATCACCTGAGAGGTAGGAAAGACCTCTGACCCCTAAGGTCCTTGCTGTGGGCCTCTGCATGAGTCGTCTCTTGGCTGGAATGGTGAATGCCACAGTTAACTCACCCCTAGGGAAGGGGAACACCAGGCCATGGGCCTTTCAGCTGTGATCCAGAATGGAGAGGTCTGGGGCCTCAGCAGGCCCCTAGGTACCTGGTGGGTGTAGCGAAAGGACAGTGAAGCCTTACATTTCTCCCCTCTAATTCAAAGCGCTTTCAATGTCCATTTTCTTCCAGGGCTCCTTGCAACCCTCAGAAGGTTGCCTGTTAGCACGCAAATCCACATCTGGCAGAGAAGGGAACTTGCCCAGATGATCCCCACCTGCCTACAGGTCCTCCCACCCCTGTGCAGACCCTGTACACCTTGAGGAGAGCCAGGCTTGCAGTCAGCAAAACACCATGGGGATGATGAAGTGTGATTTCTGAGGCTCCATCATAAAAGACAATGTGGCTTTCATCTTGCTCCCTTGGAACCACTTGCTCTGGAGGAGGCCGGCCACCATGTTGGGAGGACACCCAAGCAGCCCTGTGCGGCTGAGGCTCCTGCCCACAGCCCTGTGAGTGGCTCATCTTGGAAGCCTCAGTCAAGCTTTTCAGATGACTACAGTCCCAGCTGACATTTGATGTTAGAAAATCACCCTGTACGGTCTTTCCCAAATTGCTGACCCCCAGAAAGAGTGGGATACAATGTTTTTTATTTTCAGCTCCTAGGGTCTGTGGCACACAGAGGTAGATAACTATAGAGAAAAGAAACAACGTGCCCACAGTCACATGGGCAGATTAGGACTCCCGTTCCCAGTGCTCTTTCTCCTGGAGAAACAGGGGCCTAGAGAGAGAGGAGAGGGCAGCGAAGCCTTGAAAGTTAGAGGACTGGAGCCAACTTCCAGCCCTGCCACTCTCAAGCTCAGGCAAGTTACTGAACGACTCTGTGTTTGTTCATCTGTGAAGTGGAGATAGCAAGATTGACTTGAATAAAACCTTGCTGCCAGGCTTAATGTCTGGCCAAGGGCCTGGGTATCCTGCCTGTGGGTATGTGTTGCTGGGGTTCCCCTAGCCAGCTGGGAGCCCCTACTATTTTTTCCCAATGCCGAGGCCTGAACTCCACCACTCTTACCACCCTCTAAGGGGCTGGAGCTGAGCCACCAGGGTCTAGCTAGTTCTGGGCCTTTAGGAGGGCAGAGCTCTGGGGACTTGAGTTCAAGCAAAGCAGCTTGACGCGAAGGAATCTGGGCGCCAGAGAAGCCCCTAAGTGAAGCCCCACCTTCACCACTGCTCTCAAGAAAGGGACTCAGAGAAGTACCTGTACCAGTCAGAGAAGAAAGGCTCAGACTTTCTATCCCTCCCTCCGCCCCAACTTTCAGCCTTCTACCTGCCTACTGCCGCCTGCGACAGAAAGAATCCCTTCATCTGCTGAGGGTATTTTGGGGCCATTTGGGGCTGGGGTTCCCAGCTGTTGGGGAAGTCCCTGCGTTTCCTGAACCGAGTCGGAACCTTGTGTCTTGCTCAGCATCCCTTTGGTGACACAGGTTCCCGGTCCCTTGCAGAGAGCTTCCTGCTGCACCTGCCTCCCACCCCCTTCCTCTGAGATGAGATGGTCCGGCAGCGCTGTGCACCTTCCCGCCTCCTGCAGGCCTAGGGACCTGGCTTCCACAGCTCGATCTGGTGGGGCCGCCCCCCAGCCCTCCCCACGATCCCACAACAGGACCCATTGCTATGCCTCGCCTGGGCCCTTGGGACTTCCCCTCTTGCTCTTCAAAGCACTTTTACACGCATTCATGGGTTCGCGAACCGTCTGAAACCTACAGAGGACAGGGACTCGGGTCTGGCCGATGCCTACTCACCAGAGTCCCCCAAGCTGCCATTTTCCTAGGGGGCTGCAATTTCTTCCCCGATCCCCCACTCCAACCGCTCCTGGGACCCAGCCTATTACCTGGCCACAGATTGTGCCCTTCCCTGGGCTGGCTGGTCATTGGCTGGCAGCCCTGGGCTTGGCTCTGTATTAGGTTTCCCAGGACATCCTGGTGCTCTGGGAGCCCCCAGTTTCCTGGGTCAGATGGATACTCGAATCAGTCATTACAGTCGTGACACAGTGAGATCAGTTCTAGAATTGAGAGACCAAAAAAACGGCAGAAACCGCCTTTGTGACTGGGAAGATGGCTGGGGGAGGGGAGGGATCAGTGCCAGGAAAGCTACAAAGAGAGGGTGGTGGCACTGGAGCAGGTTCTGAAGACAGACATGAGTCGGACGGAGGTGTGTCCCAAGCCTTAGGACCAAGTCAGTTGGGGCAGGGCCGTGAGCACCGTTGGCTCCAGGGAGCCCTGGCTTCACGAATTCACTGCTCTTATCTCAGTTTCTCACCTGCAGAATGGGCACAAACATTGAATCTTCATGAAGTTTCCCCGAGGATTCAAGGAACAGTCTGAAAACTCTTAGCAAAAAGTAGTGCTCAAAGACAGCTATTATTATTACAATAAGTAAATGACGCAGTTTGAGAAGCACCCCTCCCACTCTGAGGAGGAGACTTGGTTAAGGATCCCTTTCTCTCCAAGGAGGGGAAGGACAGGAGGGAGAGACATGTTTCCACAGCATCACTACAATTATCATTTTTGATGGACTTGTCTTTTTGCTCGGGCTTAGTTTTTCTGATGGGTGTGTAGTATTCCATTAAATGTGTAGACCAGTTTCCTTAACCATTCCCTGTTGTGATTACTAGGGTATTTCCAAGATTTACAAATCATAGTTTAAGAAAAGTGACTGTGTTTATAGTTTTCTTTTTTATTGTTATAGTTCAACTATTTTCTTAGTCTTTCTTTACTAGAATCAAATTACTGAGCCAGAAGTTGTAAACTTTTTGGGGGGAGGGTGGCTTTTGTTAAAGCATTGCCATATTGCTTTCTGAAAGAGGTTGTAGCATTTACTAGCAGAATATGAATGTGTATTCTGGTTTCACCACAACTTTGGGGTTGGACTTTACCAAAGTTGTTTTTATAAAGGAGAAAAAAAAAACCCTGATGACTTAATAAGTCTAAAAAAGTATCCAAATTTGCTTTAATTTGCATCTCTTCGGTTGCTAGAAAGGTGGAATTTTCAGGCTTGTAATTAATGTTCATTTGTGTTTCCCTGAATGTCAGAATGTTTGTGTTTTGGTGATTTGTGCATGTGTGTTTAACAAATATTTATTTATTCAGAGCACCAGCTCTTCTACATAGTGAGTTCTGGACTGGGGAGCAGGCATCCTGGGTTGCTCTTGCATTTGCCTGGTTCTGTGAATGTCATGGGGTCACTTTCATAATTTCTTACTTAATCGTTTAACACAATCCCCGACTCAAACATCCCAGGACACTGGGCCCAGTGTATCTGGGGAGAGCCTAGAAGTGGGTCTCCAGGGAGCGTGCACAGCATAGGCATTTTTTAAGGGGAATCCAGGAGTTCAAGGAGGGTTGTGGGGACTTTGTTGGGAGAGTCCTGATGGGAGATGACTGTTGGTGGGCCAAGGAGATGGAGGTATTTCTGGAAGACAGGGCCTTATGCCTTGCAACACAGAAGCCCTGGAAGGGAAAATCAACTGCTGCAAATGAGAACTTAATTGGAATGAGGTTTATACATCGTCTTTCTTTTAGGGAAGAGCGCTAGGCTCCTCCTCTAGGCAGAAAACTCTCAGGGGGCAGGGAAACACCTGTGGTTTGATAACTGAATGTCTATTCTTTTCTCCATCAGTCCCTCCAACCGTCCGTCTGTCTAAATAGCCACCTATACACCCACAACCCACCCTCCCACTCAGCCATGCGTCCACCCATCCTCCCACCCACGCATGCGCCCATCCATCCTTTCACTGATGCATTTCCCCCCTAACATTTATGAATGGTGGTGAGCGGTTAACGGTGGCTTTCTGTGCAGCTTCCAACGCTCCTTTCCAAAGAATTCCCAGGTCAGGAGAGAAGGTCTGGGTTGATTAGAGTGTCCAGATCAGGAGCCTACTCGGGTTTCGTCCTTCTTTGGATTGGGGTGGGACGGTTGAGACCCACCGGAGCCTCTCAATCTCCTGAGTCCCTACCCCTACCCCCAAGCCAGGAGCGGGAGCCGCTCTCCCCGCCCCTCAGCCCAGCTGGGCTGGGCAACACCCCCTACCCTGAAGCAGCAGGACGCCCCGGGTCTGTCAAATCCGGGGCGGGACATTCAAACAGCAAAAGGCGAGTGTGGCTTTCCTGAGTCATCTCTGCACGTGTGTTCTCCCATTTGTCTTGACCGCTAAGTAGCTGCGTTCCTGGAAACAGGAACTGGGTACCTAGTGCGCCTCGGGTGGTGGTAGAAGGGAAAGGTTAAGGCTGAAACTTCGGAGAAGGAGCGTCCTCTTTTGAAGTGACTTCGCAGCGTGCGGTTGGGGCCTGCGAGGTGCGCCAAGGGTCTGCGAGGTGCGCCCGCGCTTGCGCGGCTCCTGGTCTCTGGCACCACACGTGGGCGCAGCGCGCCACCCAGGCTGAGCTGGTGGGCGCGGGCTGCGAGCCTAGTCCTCCGCCCCGGCCCCGGGATGCGCGCCCTCTGCGCTGTGCTTGGTCTGTTGCTCCTGGGGGCGCTCCGAGCCTTCCCGCAGGTAAGAGGGTGACAGGATCCCGGGGAGGCGCCAATGAGCGACCCGGAGCTCCTTTTTTGCCATCGCTGCCCTCTGCGGACGGTGTAGGGCTGGTGGGACGAAGGGGAGAACAGGGGCGCGACACAGCTCATTCCCTGACCAGGCGGGGTGAGGGGCCACAGGTGATAATTGGGGGGCGGGGCGGGGGTACCGAATCTGCAAGTATTCATGGGTGGGCGGTTGGCTGACAGGCTAGTGGGGGCGTTTTCTCCCACCCTCCCAGGGTGCTAGGATGGTTCATTCATTCATTCATTTAATATAAACGAGCAGAGGAGACTGGCAGCAGGAGATGGGTTGTTTGTGAGTGGGGGTCCTGGGTAGATCAAGTGAGGCCTGTGCGGTCTGGGCAGGACAGGTGGGGGTCTCCTTTGACCAGAAGAGGTTGGTATTTAGTCTCTTTATGGGTCTAGAAAGGGAGGGAGAGTTGGGTGTGAGTGAGAAGCAAGGGGAGGGGGTCAGACCAGCCAGATCAGCTTTCCCTGCCCTTGTCCAGCCAACCAACTCACGTGGATTTCTCGCTCTGGAGCATGTGGTGGGTGTCCATCCCTGGAAAAAGGTCAGCAGTGGAGCGGCTGTCTGTTGTGGGAAGCCCTAGTACTGAGTTTGGGGACTGCTTTAGGAAAATCGAGCACTTACCAGTGGCCAGCACCCAGAGAGGCACAAGGTGGGGGAGAACTCAGATTAATCAGACGTGGCTTGCTGCGTAAGCACTGAGTGCAGCCCACGTAAGCACTGAGTGCAGGGTCTGAAGATGAGACAGAGCTCCTAGTGGACTTCTGCATAGAACACAGTGAGTGTTGGTGAGTGCATGCTGTGTATTGGTACAGAGGGCACAGGTAGAAGCAACAACAGTGTGTTGGGGGAGGGGCGAGCCCCCACTTTAATCCTACAGGAGGAGGGATGTGGAGTGGGCATCAGGCTGAAGGAGGGAACGTGTAGGTGGGAAAGTGCACAAGCAGCTGCCCCCTTCGATCTTCAATAGGGCAATGTGAAACATTTCCCCTCCACCACACACACACACACACACACACACACACACACACACACACACCCCAGAGGGCAGGGGCATGCAGCTGACAGCATTATACGTTATGCTAGCCAGAGGCCCTGGCTTGAGAACCCCCTCCCAGCCCTCCAAGCCCTCTGCTGATGACCTGGGGGAGGGCGAAAGTCTGGGGCGTTAAGGTCTTGGCGGGGATAAAGGGAAGGAAGGACTATGAGAAGGGCTGGGGGAGGTTGCTAGCAATTTGTGGCTGGCACTCATGTCTTCCCTTTCTGTAAAGTGAAATCACCCTTTAAATTAAAAAATAATAGGTATTTAATTACACAAGGGATAAATGGATATATCCTCAATGCAAAAAAAAAAAGCATACTGTTTATGGGGTACTCTTGGCAAGAATACTGGCATACTGTTCATGGGATACTCTTGGCAAGAATACTGGGGCGGTTTGCCATTTTCTCCTCCAGTGGACTGTGTTTTGTCAGAACTCTTCACTATGACCCGTCCATCTTGGGTGGCCCTGCAAGGCATGGCTCATAGTTTCATTGAGTTGCACAAGCCCCTTTGCCAAGACAAGGCTGTGATCCATGAAGGGAAAATCTTACAGATAAAGCTAAATTATTGGGCATCTCTTTATCCTATTTCCTTTGAAGGTGTAGCCACCATTATGGCTTTGGTGTTTCCTCTGTGAGCTGTGTATGCGTGCTGAGTCACTTCGGTCATGTCCAACTCTTTATGACTCCATGGACTGTAGCTGGCCAGGCTCCTCTGTCGATGGGATTCTCTAGGCAAGAGAATCCACTCAGTACTGGAATGGGTTGCCATGCCCTCCTCCAGGGGATCTTCCCGACCCAGGGATTAAACCCAAGTCTCTTAGGTCCCCTGCATTGCCAGGTGGTTCTTTACCACTAGTGCCACTAGAGCTTTATATATGTATGTCCCCATTATATCTATTTTATGAAAAATACCAGGTTTCCCATGTACTATACCATGTGGAACATTTAGCTCTTTCTTCATTTGGCTTTTACCATGTCTGCAGTGTGTCTTGGAGAGCTTTCCACGTGAATACTTACAGATCCTCCACTTATCTTTCAAAACGCCATCTAGTATTCTACCAAAAGGGTAGGGGGTTCCATAGTTCATTAATGTCTGTCCCTGATGGATGGGTAGAAAGGTTTCCATCATTGTTTTTTGTTTGTTTGGTTGCTCTTGCAACTTACAGCCCCATGTGGATGCTTTGGGGAATGTGCGTGCCTCTTACTCAGAGAAGAAGCTGAGAAGAGTGTATTGAGGTGCAGGGTGAAAATGCATTCAAAGGAAAAAGATGCCACAGAATTGCCTCCCAGGGTGACTAGACACTTTGCTCTCCCACCAGCAGGGTTTGAGAGTAGAGTAGTGACTTCCCCACATCCCAACCGACTTTTGATCTTATCAGAGTTTTTATTTCTGTCAGTGTGACGGGTGAAGAGGGCCATATCCTTGCTGTGTTTATTTGCATTTCCCACCGACCCAGGAGGCTGAGTGTCCCTGGTCTGTCGGGCACTCAGACATGGGTCATTTCTGGGCAGGATTTGGGGTGCCAGTGGGGGCAGGGCTGCCTGCCCTTCTCAGCACTCCCCCCACCTTCTAGCCTTCTTCCACCTCTATTGCCCCAATAAAAACTTGGAAAGTTCATTATTTAAAAGGGCTTGAATCAGGGCTCGAACATTAAAGTCCTTTTTTTCTTTGTGCTCTGGTTTTATGAGACCCCATCATTTTGTGGTTGGATCTCTGAGGCAAGAAGGCTTTCTTGCTGTGTGTCACCTTCTGAGAAAAAAATTTAGCCTCTGATGCTTCACCCTAAGGTCTCCCCACATGCGATCTTGTAATGTGATCCAGGATTATTCTGGTGAGAGTAAAATTCATTACCCGGAAAGCCTCCCCAGCTTCTCTATCCTTTCATCCAGGTGTCAGGGGAGGGGAGCCGGGGGCAGGGAGGCCCAAGTCCTTTTCAGGAGCTCTGCCTCCCCCATCCTCCTCCAGGCCAGCGCTGAGGCTACAGCCAGCCTCCCTCTCAGACCTGTACCTCACCATTCCAGCTCCTTCGGACCTCTGCACTGACTTAGCCATCCTGCTGAGGCAGGTTCTCATGCCTCCCATTGGGGTTTCCAGAGTTCAGCTCGGACCCCGTAGAGGAGATGCTGACCTGGGTGTACCAGCAGGAGGGGGGTAGAGGACAGACTTTCTGGTTTTGTCTTGGCAAGGGCTGCACCAGTTCTGCCTGTGGGGGCAGAAGTCCACTCTCTACCAGGAGGAGGGGAGCCGGAGAGGGGGCCCCTGATGTGAAAAGGTAGAAGGAGAGGCCAGCTGGTCTTCCTCAGAAGGAGGCCTGGGCTGACAGGAGATGGTGGGGGAGCTTTACTCAGCTCGAGAGCTGTCAGTGCTGGGAGAAGGGGAGCGTTTACTGTAAGTTTCTGCTTCTGCTCCCACTCATATCTGACCTCGCCTTGTTTCTTGAGTTGTGATTCATGCTTAGACTTGTACACACCGTCCTCAACCCTCCCTTCACCTCAAGGAACATTATTAGAAGGACAATGAAGCCGAGGGATGTCTGAGGGGAGCCCCGGGAGGCTTGAGGGTCCTTGGTTGCTTAATTAAGTCCAGCTTGGACCGCATGTGGTCTCCTTTGGTCCTTGTCGCCCTGACCCCGCTGGTGGCTTGTCTGGAACCACGGTCCCCATTTTCCAAACAAGGATGTGGAGGCTCAGAGGGAGGGGAGGGTCTTGTCCACAGTCTCAGGACTGGTCAAGGTCAAAATAGGACCAGAGTCCCAGATGCTATGGACAGACGGTCCAAAAAGGCAGCTCCAGGCAAAGCTGGTCCTCCAGCTTCACTTTCTCTTCCCCTTCCTGCCAGGGGCTGTTGGGATGAGGGGAGGAGCACTTCATTCTAGAGTCTTCGCTGCCTGGGGTCGAGAACCTAGGCGTTCTCAGTGGCCTTGCTGGTGGAGAGAGTCTTTAATATGCCAATCAGTCCAACTACCCAGTGAGTGCCTAACTCTGCAGGCCCATCCAAGTATTCACTCATTCAGAAAAATCTTAAAGGAGCAGCTGCTTGGTGCCAGGCCTGGCTCCAGGGCTTTTGTCCCAGGCTGTTCCCAGTAATCACTCAGCTTCTCATAGGCCTGCGGGGACAGGGTGCTCCCTTCCTTCCTCCCCAGGCACCTTATGCCACCCCGGGTCACTCTGGCATGGAGAAGTCACTCTGGCATCAAGAAGTTCTCCAGGATAAGCTGAAGTCTATCTCTTCGAAGTGTTTGCTCATCGATCCTGGTTCTGGAAGCTGGGGCTATGTAACCAAGATGCGTCCACCTTTCTCAGAAATTTCTTCCAGTGAGATGAAGACTGAGACCCTGGCCTCTGAGGTCTCCTGGTCAGTCACTCCACCCAGGGCCTCCAACGTGTATTTCTCACATGGTATGGGCCCCAAGTCCGCTTTTAGCAATTCATCCATCCCACTAATATTTATAGTCAATCCTAAAAGAAATCGACCCTGAATATTCATTGAAAGGATTGATGCTGCAGCTCCAATAATTTGGTCACCTGATGCGAAGAGCCGATTCACTGGAAGAGACCCTGATGCTGGGAAAGACTGAAGGCAAAAGGAGAAGGGGGCAGCAGAGGACAGAATGGTTAGATAGCATCACCAAGGCAACAGACATGAATCTGAGCAAACTCCGGGAGACAGTGAAGGACAGGGAAGCATGGTGTGCTGCAGCCCGTGGGGTCACAGAGTCGGACACGGCTTAGCGACTGAACAACTGTATGCCAGGGAGTGTTCTGGATGCTGCAGGTGCCTCCGGGTCAGCTCCACAGGTCTCTGCCTCATGGAACTAACATTCCACCAGACTGACAGACAGTGGCCGGACAGTGCCCCTTGCAGTGGAGAGAATTCTAACTTTTAGAGTGAGAAGGGCAGTTACCCCAGGTGGGGAAAACAGGACGGTCTCTCCATAGAAGGTGGGGACGCATACAGGAGTGAAAGTTGGAGGAAGAGGAAGGAGGCCACATGTGTGGCAGGGGATGGCATGAGCGGGTGGTGGGGAAGTAGGGGATAACACACACCTCCGTCTGTGGCTGGAGGGTTTTGCGGGGTGGAGGAGTGAACTTGCCTACATTTTAAAGTTCCTTCTGTCTGCTGGGGGTGGAGTGGGAGCCAGGCTGTTGCTGTGGTCCAGAGGAGGGGTGAGTGGAGACGTGAAAACAGAATGTACTTTGGAGCTAGACTCCATAGGACCACAGACGGATTGGGTGTGAGTGCAGAGGGCAAGATGGGAAGGGGGGTTCTGTCCAGATTTGCGGGCTCCATGCCTGGTTGAGTGGTGGCATCGTTTATGGAGGTGGGAAACTGGACATGGACAGAAGAGTGTTTTGGAGAGAAGCAGGAGTTCTGTTTTGCCCACATCTGAGCGTCAAGTGGGAGCTGAGGGTTGGAATCAGGAGCGCTGCAGAGCTCAGGCCCCTGATCTGGGGCTCTGGCACCAGAGATGACCTCACAGTTCCCAGTGTTGCCCGGCCTCAGCGGGGCCTGGGAGCATCAACCCTCCCTCCGTGGAGCTGCCCTGCTTCTCTACTGATATGGGCTTAGACCCCCATCTTTTGGGGGCCACTATGTTACCCTGTTGATTCATCCCAACCCAAAGGTAGGGTCTTCCATCTGTCTTGTTAGCTGCTCAGTCATGTCTGACTCTTTTGTGACCCCTGTGGACTGTAGCCTGCCAGGCTACTCTGTCCTTGGGGTTCTCCAGGCAAGAATACTGGAGTGGATTGCCATTTCCTCTTCCAGGGGATCTTTCCCACCCAGGGATTCAACCCGGGTCTCTTGTAGGACAGGCAGATTCTTTACTTTCTGAGCTACCAGGGAAGCCCATTCATCTTGGTTACACTTTATTTTTTTGACTGCTCTGTGTGGCATCTGGAATCTTAGTTCCCCGACCCGGGATCAAACTTGGCACCTCCTGCAGTGGAAGTGATGGACATTTAAGTTGTTTGTGTAGGATATGGACATTTTTGAAGATCATTATTTCACCTACCACATCCTTCATGTCGTCTTTTTGAAAATTGAAGTATAGTCGGCATACTATATTTTATTAGTTCTAGGTATACAACATAGTGAGGGCTTCCCTGATAACTCAGTTGGTAAAGAATCCACCTGCAATGCAGGAGACCCTGGTTCAACTCCTGGGTCAGGAAGATCCGTTGGAGAAGGGATAGGCTACCCACTCCAGTATTCTTGGGCTTTGCTTGTGGCTCAGCTGGTAAACAATCTGCCTGCAATGCGGGAGACCTTGATTCGATCTCTGGGTTGGAAAGATCCTCTGGAGTAGGGAAAGCTACCCATTCCAGTATTCAGGCCTGAGAATTCCATGGACTGCATAGTCCATGGGGTCACAAAGAGTCGGACATGACTGAGTGACTTTCACTTTACTTCATACAACATAGTGATTTGACATTTGTATACTTAATGAATCAAGCATCACAATATCTAGTAACCATCTGTCACCAATATTACAATATTATTGACATATATTGCAACATCGTCCCTATGCTGTGCATTACATCCACGTGGCTTATTAATTTATAACTGGAAGTTTGTACTTTTTAATCCCCTTCACCTATTTTGCTCAAACTCCTAATCTGTCGAGTCTTTTTTGGGAGACAATAGAGCATCATGTTTGGGCTTCCTTGATGGCTCAGTGGGTAGAGAATCCACCTGCAATGCAGGAGACCGAGGAGACGCAGGTTCGATCCCTGGGTCAGGAAGATTCCCTGGAAAAGGAAATGGCAACCCACTCGAGTGTTCTTGCCTGGAAAATCCCATGGACAGAAGAACCTGGCAGTCTACAGTCCATGGGGCCACAAAGAGTCAGACATGACTGAGTGACTGCACACACACACACAGGGCATCATGGCTAAGGGTCAGCCTGCCACGTTTATACTCTGCTTCTGACACTTACCACACGATCTCTTGGGCAGGGTAAGTCACTCATCTGGGCCTCAACTTCCCTATCCGTAGAATGGGGATGATCATAGTAGCTATCTTGTAAGACTATTGGGAGATTATACGGGATAGTAGAGGAGAGGTGCTGAGAGCAGCTCCTGGAATGTGGTGAGGCCTTGTGAGAGGTAAGCCATTATTAAGTGCCTGTTGTATGCTAGGCATCATGGATGCAGGATGAAGGTGAACCAGTTACAGTCCCTGCCCTCTGGGGCGGCAACGTGGGAAGTGGGACATGGGGTGGGGGAATGCCATCATTACTGTGTGAAGAACTGTCCAGGTCTGTGGGAGCCCACAGGGGCCCGTCTTCACCTCCACCTGGATTGATGGGGAAAAGCTTTGGAGGGAGGGAGGAGGAGGTGGCCAGGCCGCAGAGCCTGAGACAACAGGTTCTGCCCCATGGATGATGTCAATGTCCTCACCAACATCTGGGTCAGATGGCATGCCAGCATGGGTGCCCAGGGCTTGCTCTTGAAGCTCCATCAGCAGGTTTCATGTGGGGGGCTCTGAACCCCTGGGGGCTGAGGACTTCCAAAGGCATCATCCACGGCCTCATTTCACTACCTGCTGCAAACCCTGTGTGGTTCGGGGGAGGGCATGGTCTCCTGAGATGATTCCAATCCTGCATGTCTAGGAAACCCCTAAACCAAACCTTCACTTTCCACCCAGGTCATGTGCTCTCTCTACTGCTGTGTCAGGACAGGGTCGCCAAGGGTTCTCTCTAGCCCAACAGTCAGTGGGGGCTGGCACTGGCCTCCCCCATGTATAAGCTGGTAGGATGCAGAAGGGCAAGGAAACCTGCTAGCCCCTTCTAGGCAGGTAAGCTGATGCCAGGGTGGGGGGTGGCATTCCAGGCACCTCTAAGAAGGGGAAGAAAGTCAAAGTACCCCATCTTTGACCCCCACCACCATCATATCCTTCCTCATTAATGCCATCAAAGTTTCCTTGGCACTGCTGGTGTTGCTTGGTGGCTGGTGCTTCTGGGGACTGTTATTCTAAGGCTGAGGTGGATCTTATCATGTCTTAGGTACAGCTGAGTGTGCATCTCAGACACTAGCTGCCACCCCAGAACTTTCAGGAAGGCTCTCATCTGAGCACCAGGCTCACCTGGCTGGCCTGGGGCTTCACTTGGGCAGGAGGAGCATCAGTAGGAAGTGAAGAGTAAGACGTTGCAGAATTGGGACTCCAGGCCAGATCTTGGTTATGTCACTTGCCTCTGCCCTGTCCATCCCCTTGCATATTAGCTGCTCTGCAACCTTCAGTGGCTCCCTATTGCCCCAAGGCCACATTTCCCAAAGTCACTTCCAGAGAATAGTCGTCCCATGAGGCCAGGGTTCTATAGCCAACTGAGTTTGGGAAACGGTTTGTCTCTCTGTGCCCATCTCTCCCTACCCCTGTTCCCAACCTTTCCTTGGAGAATCAGAGAGCAAGTAAGGAGATAAAAGGCTTGGAGAAACATCTCAAATGGAATTCAGTGATTCTCTGCATTTTGGTTTTGATTTTTCTTGTACCCTGCTGACATCTCGTGGAACCAGCGTTTGCTGGAACGCAATGTGGGAAATGAAGAGTTCAGTGCAGATATCTGGCCCTGAGTCCCGGGCCTCCCGTCCTTCTGCTCCCACTGTCCAGCCCATTGAATCACTGAGTGCCCCACAGCTCTGCTCCTTCCAGCCTCGGTACTTTTGCTTCTGTGAAGCGTTTTACTTAGGATGCCCGCCTTTCAAGAATCCTTTAAAAAAAAGCAAAACCCAAAACTAAGAATGGAAGTTCTCCTCTTCCAAAAAGTCATCATGGGGACTTCCTTGATTGTCCAGTGACCACAACACCACGCTTCCAGTGCAGCTATGGGGCCAGGATGCCTGCAGCCATACACACTCCCCCTCAGCTCCCTGGAGACCAGAGGTGGGAACCGGATCTTGTTCTTCGACTCGACAGCTGTGAGGAATACGGCCAGGGCCAGGGCAGGGCCAGACTGTGGGCCGCGGGTGTGTTTGAGGTCCGGGAGGAGGATGACTCCAGTTTCACGTGGTCTCTTGGTCTGGACCTCACATGAACCTTCAGGGTAGAGGGAAGGGTTTAGGGCCCCCAGGATTGTTGTTTTTCAGTCACTAAGTCGTGTCCGCCTCTTTGTGACCCTATGGACTGCAGCGTGCCAGGCTCCCCTGTCCTTCACTATCTCCTGGAGTTTGCTCAAACTCATGTCCATTGAGTCGGTGATGCTATCTAACCATCTCATCCTCAGTCGTCCCCTTCTCCTTTTGCCTTCAATATTTCCTATTATCAGGGTCTTTCTCAATGAGAAGTCAGCTCTTCACCCCCAGGACTAGTAGACTTACAAAGCTCAACCTGTTGGCAGAACAGCCTAGTGGTTACTTAAGAGCACGGCTGTGGTCAGAACATCTGTAGCCTAATCCCTGGAACCATAAGGGATTATAGCAGAAGACACCCGTGTTCCACCCCTGGGTCAGGAAGATCCTCTGAAGGAGGGCATGGCAACCCACTCCAGTATTTTTGCCTGGAGAATTCCATGGACAGAGGAGCCTGGCAGGCTACAGTCCTTGGGGTTGCAAAGAGTCAGACATGACTGAGAGACTAACAGATGGCAAAGAGAACTTTGGAGATGTGATTAAGGGTACAGACCTTGAGATGGGGATTTTCCAGGTGGGCCCAGTGTCCTCACATGCGTCCTTAAACGCAGAGGAACTTTGCTGGCTGCATTATAGGGAGATGACACAGAAGAAGAGGTGTATGTTACAGGAGAAGGGCTTGACCTAGCATTGTGCGCTTTGCAGATGTAGGAAGGGGGCCATGAACCAAGGAATCCAGCAGCCTTTAGAGGCTGGGAACAACCTTACTTGAAAGTGTGCAAAGAGACAAGTCCTCACTTAAAATTTTTTTTTAATTTGTTTGGCTGAGTCAGGTCTTAGTTTTAGCATTCTGGATCTTTGTTGCATCACGCAGGACCTTTGGCTGTGGTGCACGGACTCTCTAGTTGTAGCACATAGGCTCAGTATCTCAATGGCATATGGGATCTTAGTTTCCTGACCAGGGATCCAACCCACTTCCCCTGCATTGCAAGGCAGATTCTCAACCACTGAACCACCAGAGAAATCTTGGGCCCTCAGTCTTAACTATTAACACAAGGAAATGGATTCTCCCCTAAAGCCTCCAGCAAGGACACAAACTTGCCCACATCTTGTTCTAGCCTGCAGAGACCTGGCCTGGATGGGGGTGATCAGGGAGGGGGTCCTCTGGGAAGAGATATGCATGCATGAAATCTGAAGGAAGAGTTGAGGTGTGCTGGACCAGGGTGTGGGGTGCCCAGGGGAACAACATGTACAAGGCTGCTGGAAAGACGGAGGGAGGAAGGGCATGCACGGACAGATGGCCAGGGCTGGTCCAGCAGTGTCTCTTGGGCCCCTGTTAGGACTTTGGGCTTTATCCATAGTTTAGTTGGAAGCTTTCTACTCATCTTCAACAGGGTGTAAGGGAGAAGACCAGGTCTGTGTTTTGAAAACATCACTCTGGCCTCTGCACTATGAGTAGGGGGTAAGGGATGGGGTGGTTGTAAGAAGACCCTGGTCTGCTATTTGCAAGTCCAGATGGGGAGGAGGTGAGCAAGAGCTGGGGTACTGAGGGTAGAGCTGGAGGTTAAACAAACAGGACCTGGGATGCAGAGCCTGGTGGATAACAGCCTGTGCCAGATGGCCAAATTCTGGCTCGAATACTGCCTCTCTGTGTGACTTGAGGCAAGGTTCTTAACCACTCTGTGCCTCAGTTTCCCCATCTGTAAAATGGGATAGATAGTAGGTCTAGGTGAGGCCTGGAATTCTGCATTTCAAGCAAATTCCCAAGTGGTGCCCATGCTGCTGGGGTCTGGCACCTCACTTTGAGTAACAGAGGTGGAGAGCCCCGGGGTAGAGGTGGGGCACACCTCCCAGCTCTGCCCTGCTCCGGCCCTGGGGGTATTTTGCATCTGATCTGACTCCTCCACCTCCCACCCCTCCCGCCTGCCACCCAGCTGTGGACTCTCGGCTCCTACAGGTGTGGCCTGCCTCTTGTTTCTGCAGCTGTGACCAGGTGGGGCTTTCTGAAAGTGAAATTTACCAGGTTTTGTAGGGAAAACCAAACCAACCTGAAAGTAGATCTATAAATGGGAAGGTTTCAGGCCACTCTTTATCTTGATGCCACTAAGCCTGAGCCACACGACTCTGGTTATACAGCTCATCACTCTGTGGACATCTTGCCCTGCCTCAAACCTGCCGGGGAACCCCACCCAAAAGCCCCCCTCTCAGGCCTTGGGCTTCCCCCTCCCACTCTCCCCTTTCTGACAACCCCTTGCCTCCCAGAGCACGGCCTGGCTGTTGCTCCCCCCTTCCCTGGGGGGCAGCAGGAGCCGATGGACCATCCAGGGTCTGGGCCTGTGGCCAGCGGAAACTGGCAGGCTCTCAGAATTCGGAGACTGCCATAGATGACAAGGCTGCTGTGTTCTGTGTTCTACACCAGGAACTGGTATGGGTGGAGGGCCCAAGTGAGTGGGTGGTGGGAAATGATGGGAATAGGGGGCAGTGTGGCAATGGGGAGATGGCAGAGGGGGCAATGACTGGGGCCAGAGAGTGAGGACCGAGACTAGGGCGTGAGACAGGGCCAACTTTGGCTGGGGGGGTGCGGGGGGGGGCTCAAAGACAGCTCTGTAAAGGCAAAGCTCAGGGCTTCGATTCCATCCCTTTCTAATTTCTGGGCTGGGAACACCCTGGAAGATGGGGTTGCCTCTTGCACAGAAGCGCCAGCCCTGGAGGGCGCCCAGGCGCCCATCAGCCCTCCAGCACAAGGAGGGTTTCTGGGGTGGCCCTGGAGTTGCCGAGTCAGCTGGCTAGACTCCGAGCCTGGGCGGGCTCTTCGCTTCTCACAGATGGATTTCTGTGGTAATAGGGTCTCACGGGGCCCTTGGGTTGTCAGTGCTGTTGTTTCTTCTGCAAGAGCATGTGTACCTTGCACTGACCCATTTTCTCGGTGCTTGTAAAACCATTACATCATAGGCACAGAAAGTCCCCAGTATCTTTTCCAGAGAAGGCCAGCCACAGGGGCCTGGGACGTTTAGGGTGAAGGCTAGGGGACAGGGTTGAGCTATGCCGCAGCCTGGACTCCACCTGTCTCTGGGAAGGGCTGAGGGGAGCGGGGATCATCCCTCCATGGGGTTGAGGGGATCACCGCCTTCCCGCATAAGCCCCACATGGGGAACAGAGGCCCCCAAGTCCTCTGCTGTCTTGAAGGGACTCTGATCGCTCCAGCTGGAAATCCTGGCTGAAATCCCACCACCCCTGGGGATGGCGAGAAGATAGCACCCCCTGGTGGCAAGCTTTGGATTTACACAGATTTCCTTGTTGAAAAGAGGGCCCTCCTAGATGGCTCAGTGGTAAAGAATCTGCCTGCCCAATGCAGAAGACCTAGGTTCGATCCCTGGGTCGGGAAGATCCCCTGTGGCAGCCCACTTCAGTATTCCTGCCTGAAAAATCCTGTGGACAGAGGAGCCTGGAGGGCTACAGCCCATGGGGTCACAAAGAGCCAGACTCGACTGAGTAACTGAGTACCTGCGCACGCACGCTCCTTCCTGAGCACCTAGAACCTAGAGGTGCTATTATTTACACATGTTTTATACAATTGCTTTAGTTTTGTCTCTCTTTATGTACACATGTATTTTGATGACGATGATAGTCATTTTTTACTGTTTGCTAGTTAATTGCAGACATTTTGATCCTTCACTCTTAAATATTTCAGCATGTTTCTTCTATAGCAAGGACATCTCTTACAGAAACAGGTTTTCAGGAATTCAACATCGATATAACATAATCAGATAAAAAGCCCGAATTCAAATTTCACCAGTTATCTCAATCTTCTTTACAGCAATATGCCCCTTCCCAGCCTGATTCAGAATCCAATTCAGACATTGCATCCAGTTCTCTTGTCTCTTCAATGTTCTTTTTTTTTCTTCTGAAACATTCCACAGTTCTTCCTCATCTTTCATACACTGGCATTTTAAAGAGTTAAGGGCAGCATGTTTGTAGAATGTCCATCAGTTTGGGTTTGTCTGATGTATGTCTGGGTTTGTCTCATGATATGATTCAGACTGTGGACTTTTGGTAGAAAGACCACAGATGTGATGTGATGTCCTTCTCAGCACATTGGACCTTTTTTCATTTTTAAGATTTACTGCTTTTTTTAAAAAAAGTAATTAATTTTTGGCTGTGTTGTGTCTTAGTTGCAGCCCACAGGCTTCTCTTTAGTTGCCGCACAGCTTTAGTTATCCCAAGGCATGTGGGATCTTAGTTCCCTGACCAGGGATCAAACCTGAGTCCCCTGCATGGCAAGGTGGATTCTTAAGCACTGGACCACCAGGGAAGTTCCTGGACCATTTTTGTTTTCAAAATGGGCAGCCTGAGGCCCAGAGAAGGGGAGAGAACTGGGGACACAGTGAAGCTCAAAATCTGTGATTAGTTGCTGTGTGACTTTGGGCAAGTAACTGCACTTGTCTGAGCTGAAGTTGCCTCATCTGTAATGTGGGGTAGTGATACTGTCCCAAAGGGCTGTGTGCGCTTAGTCCCTCAGTCATGTCTGACTCTTAGTGACCCCACTGACCGTAACCCACCAGGCTCCTCTGTCCATGGGATTTCCCAGGCAAGAATAACTGGAGTGGGTTGCCATGCCCTCCTCTAGGGGATCTTCCCAACCCAGGGACCGACTCATGTCTCTTACATCTCTTGCACTGGCAGGCGGGTTCTTTACCACTAGGGCCAACATTCACATGTGCATGCTAATGCTAAGTCGCTCCAGTTGTGTTCAACTCTTTGCGACCCCATGGACCCCTGCCAGGCTCCTCTGTCCATGGGATTCTCCAGGCAAGAATACTGGAGTGGGTTGCCATGCCCTCCTCCAGGGGATCTTCCCAACCCAGGGATCAAACCCAGATCTCCTGCACTGCAGGTGGATTCTTTACCATCTGACTCACCAGGGAAGCCCCCCAAAGTGCTGGGGTGGCCTAAAGGCGGTGATGTGTGACCTCACTCACAGTTGGGGAGGAGACTGATGAAGCCATGGATCCCCTCTCCTCTGTGCCTCCCCTCTCCACTGACCCAGGGTGAGGTGGCCGGAGATGAAGGATAAGCATTTGTGCTCCCCTCCGCCGTGCCCCTGGGCCCTGTGGAGAGTGAGCAGGGCCACGTCCCCCTGAGTCCATAGCTATCAGTGAGAGGGGCAGGCAGGCCAGGAGGGGAAAACCCAGACCAGGGCCCCAGAATTTCCCTCACACTCAGCAGACTTGGCAGAGCTGAACCCTCAGCTCCCCACTGCCCACAGCTCCCCGCAGCCATAGGCTTCCAAGTGAGCATGGTGAGATGCTGAGGGTCAGGGAGAAGCTTGGGCTGTCCCGGCAGGTCTCAGCCCCTAGAGAGTCCCCATAGTGACCCCAGTTTACTTGAGAAGAATGAGATTCTGCTGGAGCAGAAGGCTGGGCACAGGTGGGCACACAGAATGCCCCCAAGGCCCTGGGCTTTGGGTAACATGAGACAGACAAGTGCTGTGTGACTGGTGTTTGCAAACGTAGGTTATGTTTATTATTTTAAATTTATATGGCAACACTTCAGATGTGCAAGTAAAGAAGAGAAGAACGTAATTGTCGTTCCCTGTGTCCGCCTTCCAGCCACACTGCCTCCTTGCTGCTCTGTGCCCATAGCAGAGTGTTCGCGTATTATTTCACTGTTCCCTGAGGTGGAGAGAAGAGTAGGGAATCCCCTTGGGCTAGCCAGGCCTCTCCCGGCACGTCAGTGGTTTCTGCTTTCTTCCCCTAAATCAAGAAAGCCCCTGCTTAATCCATCCCATGAGTGGCCACCTCCTGTCTGCTAGCCTCCATCTCTTCGGATGCTGAAGATAAAGAGGTGGGACACAGCTCCCTCCTTCCCTGTCTCCCCCACCTCCCTCCCACACTCCCTTCCTGGAGCTCCTCATTATGGGTCTTCCCAGAAACCTGCTTCATGCTCCCCTCTCATTCACCAGGAAGGACGATGTTCATTTCCCCAAACTTTCATGAACACTGCCTAATGAAGGGGCTTAGCTTTCAAGGAGCCCTGGAAACATGGAAGAGCATTGTGAAAAATGCTTATTCCTAAGAATTCCTTGGTGGTCCGGTGGTTAGGACTCAGGGCTATCATTGCCCTTGGCCAGGGTTTGATTCCTGGTTGGGGAATTAAGATCCTACAAGCCGTGTGGTATGGCCAAAAAAAAGAAAAAAGCCCTATTCCTGAAAAAAGTAAATCTTGGTCCCTACTTCACACCATGCACCAAAATGAAACCCAAATTGAAAAGGTTAAGTAATACCATCCAGAAGACAACGTTAAAGAATATCTAACTGGGGACTTCCCTGGTGGTCCAGTAGGTAAAATCTCTGAGCTTCCAATGCAATGGGCCCAGGTTCGATCCCTGGTCGGGGAACTAGATTCCCATGAAGCAACTAAAGATCTCACGTGCTACAGAGAAGATCGAAGACTCTACATGCTGCGGCTAAGACCCAACACAGCCAACAAACAAATGCTAAGAAAATACCCACTCCAACCCCCCCTTTTTTTTTTAAAAAAAAAAGAATATTTAAATACATTGGGCAGGCAAATACTTCTTACATAGGACATTAACAATAAAGGAAAGATTGATAAATTGTACTTCATTGAAACGGAGGACTCTATTCATCACAAGACTCCTTTAAGAAAGTGGAAAGGCAAAACAGAAGATAGAAGATATTTGCAGAACATGCATTCAACAAGAGCTTGTATCCAGAATATATAAAGAGCTCCTACA
Organism: Capra hircus; assembly: GCF_001704415.2. Classification (NCBI taxonomy): domain Eukaryota; kingdom Metazoa; phylum Chordata; class Mammalia; order Artiodactyla; family Bovidae; genus Capra; species Capra hircus. Next base: position 40,105,397 of record NC_030823.1, on the reverse strand, counting down.
CATCCGGAAGAAAAGTCAGATAATCCAATTTTTTTAAAAATGGCCAAAAGACCTGAATAGGCATCTTACAAGAGAGAATATTCAAATGGCTGATAAACATGTGGCAAAGTACCCAACATCATCACTCATCAGAGAAATGCAAATAAAAGATCAATGAAACGCCACTATAAGCTCACCCAAATGGCTAAAAAAATCTACAAACTGACAATACCAAGTGTTGACAGGGATGTGGAGCAACTGGAACACTCACACACTGCCATGAAATGTCAGTACAACTTAGAAAACTGTATAGAGAATCAATCAATGCTGAGCATACACATACTTTATGACCCAGCAATTCCATACCTAGCTATGTCTTCAGCAGTAGTGTGTACACAGGGCTTCCCCTGTGGCCCAAGGGTAAAGAATCTGCCTGCAGTGTAGGAGATGTGGGTTTGATCCCTGAGTCAGGAAGATAACCTGGAGAAGAAAATGGCAACCCACTCCAGTATTCTTGCCTGGGAACTCCCACCAACAGAAGAGCCTGGCGGGCTATAACCCATATGATTGCACAAGTGTTGCACAGTACTTAGACACTAAAAAGCAGCAACACAACATTGTGTACATGTGTGCACCAAAAATATCGGTGTAAGAAAGTTCCTAGCAGGGTTATGCACAATGAGCAAAAAGTGGAGACAACCCAAAGGTCCATCAAGAGTAGAACAGATAAATTGTGCATGTCCATAGGATGCGATAGTGCAAGGCAGTGCACTTGAATGAATGGTCACTATTTGCAATAATGCACGTGATTCCCACATTAGAAGTTTGAGTTAAAGAAGCCAGTTGTCAGGGTGTGACTGTTTCTATCCAGGTGAAGTAATATGTCTCTGGGTGTAGAAGTCAAGATAGCAGGGGCCTTCCATGGTGGGAAGGGGCAGGAAGGGGTTCCAGGTACTAGTGTCTTGTTTCTGGATCTGGGAACTGGTGGCAGAATGTGTTTATGCTGTAGAAATTCAGTGCATACGTACTTGAGACCTGTGTGATTTTCTGCATGAGAGTTAGACTTCAACAAGCAAGTTTACCAAAGATTATTTTTTGAAAGGATATACGTTTTTATTTTCCTGGAGGAGAGCATGGCAACCCACTCTAGTATTGTTGCCTGGAGAATCCCATGGACAGAGGACTGGCAGGCTACAGTCCATAGGGTCTCACAGAGCCAGACATGACTGGAGTGACTTAGCGTGCATGCATGCACTTTTTTTTAAAATTTATTTTTAAATGTTTATTTTAAGTTTTACTTTTGGCTGTGCTGGGTCTTCGTTGCTACTCAGGCTTTTCTCTAGTTGTGGTGAGTAGGGGGCTCCTCTCTAGTTGCAGTGTGTGGGTTTCTCATTGCAGTGGCTTCTCTTGTTGTGGAGAATGGGCTCTGGGGCACGTGGGTTTCGATAGTTGCGGCATGTGGGCTCAGTAATTGCGGCTCCTGGGTGCTAGAGCACAGGCTCAATAGTTGTGGCACATGGACTTGGTTGCTCTGAGGCGTGTGGGATCTTCCCAGATCAGGGATCGAACCCACGTCTGCTGCACTGGCAGGCAGGATTCTTTACCAGGGAGCCAACAGAGGCGCTCTTAGCAGAGATTCTTATTGCTGGGCCCATGCTGGAGGCCAGGTAGGAGGCGAGTGAAGTGTTCTCTGGGAGAGGAGATAGGGACTGGGACCTGTGGAGGAGGTAGGGGATACTGGTCCAAAGAGGCTGAGAGAACTTGCTGATGGGTTGGGTGTGAGCACTAGAGTAGAGGGTCAAGGGAGAATTCAAGGTTTGGGGTCTGAGTTACGGAAGGCTGGGGTTGCTGCCAGCGCTCCAGGGAAGACCAAAGGTGGAGCAGTTTCAAGGGAGTTTCTGTCCTGACTACTATAACAGGAGGTTCCATTTCAGGCCTGGTCTTGACAGCAACTGGATACCAGGCCTCCTGGGACCTGAGGGGCAGGAGGGAGGGTGGGGGTCTGGGACCCTCCTGGACTTAGCACTGTGTTTCATGCTCCAGAGGCGAGCCCCTGAGGATGCCTGTCTTGGAGACCTCAGCCGCTACTATGACAAGGCTGCCGGGAAGTGCTGTCACCGCTGCCGTGAAGGTGAGTGGGGGTTGCTGCGGTGGGGACGAGGAGGATTTTGTCCTCAAGTTACAACACTCTGGGAGACTGGTAAGTGGGAAGCACCAGAGTCAACATCGTCATTGACTGTAGGTCTCTGAAGGCCTTTGTTTTTAATGACTGTGTGCATGTTAAGTTGCTTCAGTGTTGTCCGACTCTTGGGGACCCCATGGACTATCGCTCACCAATTTCCTCTGTCCATGAGATTCTCCAGGAAAGAATACTGGAGTAGGTTGCCGTGCCCTCCTCCAGGAGGTCTCTTAATTACTGCTCTTTATTGAACATTCTGGCTTCCCTGGTGTCTCAGTGGGAAAGAATCCACCTGCCACTGCAGGAGACGTGGGTTCTATCCCTGGGTCAAGAAGATTCCCTGGAGAATCTTCTACCCACTCCAGTATTCTTGCCTGGGAAATCCCGTGGAGAGAGGAGACAGGCAGCTTACAGTCCACGGGGTGGCAAAGAGTCAGACACGACTGCGCGACTAAACAACAACGATTAGACACTCGCTGCACATGTACTGGTCTGGGGCCTCAGGTGTGTTGCGTCATCTTATCAGCCTCATGGTTATCCTTTGCTGTTGCCATTTTGCAAATGAGGCTGGGGATGCTGCAAGGTTAAGCAAGTTGCCCAAGGTCACAGAGATAGAACACAAGGGAGCTGACTGCAGCCAGATCCCAGGGTTCCGTGAACCCCAGAGCCTGGACCATTGACATCCCCTGACCAGCCCTCATTTCCAGGCCTACAAGCCCTTTGCAGGCCTCATCTCTCCTGCTCTGGGAGCACGTTCGTCCAGGGCCGCCAGGACTACAGCGCTCTTGAGGGCAGATCTCCCTGCCCAGAGCTCACTTCCTAGAAGGCTTGCACCCCCCACCACCACCCTGTCCCCAGCACAGTGATGGACAAGGTAGATGATGGGCACCATCAGGAAATCCTTCGGGAACAGAGATGAGCCTGTTTGCCCCACTCTGCAAATAAGCCTAAAGGTCACCAGGTCATAAGACATCCCCATCCTCTGTGGTTATCACAAGTCCCAAAGCACAGCCAGTGGCCTTAGCTGGGTGGAGTCATGAGATGAAGTTCAGCCGTGGTCTCTGATCTCTGGGAACAGGGACTCATAGGGGAGGAAAGATATTCATTGTTATGTCAGCAGAGGGCATGAGGGGCAACTGTGCCTACACTCTGAGGACAGCAGTCTTACACTCTGCCCACAGCAGGACAGGAGGTGGGCAGGGGTCTTCAGAACAGGTAGAGGGGCCAGCATTGCTGTCTGGAGGATGGTGACAGGCCATGGTGCCCAAGATCACCAAGGCTGTGTGCCCTGAGCTGGCCGTAACCCTGCTCAGTCTGTTCCCTGCAGGCTCTTTGCTGCACCAAGAGGGCAGACTCACCCTGTGCTCAGGCCACCTAAGGACAGAGAGAAATGTTTTGGGAAAGAATTTGATATTTTTTATTTCTAAAAAATGATTGTAAGAAGTCATTGTAGCAGAAAAAGTAGAACTCTGTTGGACTTTCTTGCCTTTATTTTATGGTTCAGTGTTGTTTTGGAACATGCTTTTTAGTACTTGGGACTTTACCCACATAGCCACATATGAGGGGCCACATATGGCCCGTCAGCCACACAGCCACCCACCCATGTACATGCTGTCCTTTCACCCACTCACTAACCCGTCCATCCTTTCCTCTTCTTGTCTCCTTTCTCCTATCCTCCCCCTTCCTATTTTTGCTGCCGCCTATCCCACATACATCTACCCATCTGTCTCAGTCTGCTCAGGCTGCCGTAACAAAATACTTCAGACTGAGGGACTTAACAACAGACTTATTTTCTCATAGTTCTGGAGGTTCTTAAGTCCAAGATCAAGGTTCCAGCAGGGTTTGGTTTTGCTTCTGGTGAGAAATCTCTTCTTGGCTTGCAGACAGATACTATCTCATGGCAGAGAGGGAGGAAGGGAGATCTCTTCTCCTTCTTACAAGGCCACCAATCCTATCTGATCAGGGCCTCACCCTGTTGACCTCATTTAACCTTCCTTACCTCCTAAAAACCCGATCTCTAAATATTGGGTTGGCCAAAAAGTTCATTTGGGTTTTTCCATAACATCATCAGAAAAACCCAAATGACCTTTTTGGCCAACCCACTACATTGGGGGGTTAGAGAGTCAAGATATGGGTTGGGGGAGTACATAGTTCAGTCCATGGCACTGGACCCCTCCCCATCCATCCCTGATTTATCTCCCCACCTTCTCCCATCCCCCTTTTATCCACTCTTCCACCCACATCCATCTAACAGTTGTTTATTGTTCATTCTTACACTGATGTCACTTATCACCTTTCCAGCTTTTTCTCTCTTGGCCTTTCTATAGCAACTGCTCTGCTTGGTGTCCTCTGAACCTACTGTATGCTTTCAAGTTCTGGGCCATTGTACATGCCTGATGCACCCAGGACGCCCTCCCCCACCACCTCTAATCTGCCCTCCTGAAACCCTTCCCTCCACAAAGCCTTCCCCACCAGCCCAGGTTTATGAGGCTGGTTGTATACCACATCTCCCCAGGGGGGCAGAGGTCAACGTTCCTGGTCCACAGGGCTCTGATTTTCCATAAGACCCACAATCCCAGCTGCAGGGAGAAAGACAGACACTTCCTTTCCATGCCCTCCAGCCCCTTTGGCACCAGCCTGGCCAGGCTTTGATGGGGAGTGAGTGGGAAGAGCAGGTGATATCCCAGTCCCTGGCTCCCTCTACTTAGATGCCGTGGAGGGAAGAGGGGTGCTCCCTCTCCCCCCATATTCCATCTCTGAGGCCCAGTGACTGGGGTGACTGAGCACCTATGCTGTTGTGGTGGGCGGGGCATTTTGCTGGAGTTTTATTGACCTTGTGCTTCCGGGCATGCAAGAGAGGAAAAATGAAAAACCCACAAAAACCCCTTCCTCTGTCTCTCGGGGAAATTTCTGACATTTTGCCTGCCGCCTGCAGTCTGCACTCAGCTGTATATGGGGGCAGCTTGGTGGAGGAAGGAAACAGGGAGACCTTTGAGACTGAGAAACGATGTCGTCAGGTCCCTCCTCCCACCCAGGCCTGTTATGCCCTTTTTAGCATCCTCGACAGTTGATCCCCAGCCCTCTACTTACACACTCCCCAGTAGCAGGGAGGTCATTCACTTGATTCATAACAACAGCCACAGTTATCACTGGTGAAGCATGTTCTGTGCCGGTGCTGAGCCCTGTAACCATCTGAGCTCACTGAGCCCTGATAGGAAACCCAAAGAGGAAACTTGCACATGGTGGGGGAGGCGGGGTTCAGGGATTTGCCCATGGTCACATGCTGGCAAGTGGCTCAGGCGGGGTCATATAGCTGTCTAACTAGAACCCTGAGCTCTTCCCTCCTATTTGGCACTGACCCTGAGGCATTCACTGCGGGGAGGAGGCAGCACAGGAGTTGGCCAGGGCCAAGGTGGGGAGAAGGTGTGCTCTGGTTAGAGGACAGAGAATATGCCAAGTCCTGGAGTGAGCAAGGATGGGCATTCAGGAACTGGGGGGGGGCGTCCCTGGCGGCTCAGTTGTAAAGAATCCACCTGCCAGTGCAGGAGACACAGGTTCCATCCCTGGTCCAGGAAGATCCCACAGGCCATGGAGCAACTAAACCCGTGCACCACAAATACTGAGCTTGTGCTCTAGAGCCTGGGAGCTGCAACGGCTGAAGCCTGAATGCTTTAAAGCCCATGCTCCACAACAAGAGAAACCACTGCGATGAGAGGCCCATGCACCACAACTCGAGTATAGTTCCCGCTTGCTGCAACTAGAGAAAAGCCCGAGCAGCAACAAGAACCAACCCAGCACAAAAATAAAGAAATAAAATGATTGAAAAAAAAAAAACTTGGAGGGGCTGAAAAACTGAAGAGCCCATGTCGGGGCTACCCCCTTCCTATTCTGCATCTTGCTTTCTGGATCTCTCCTCTTTTGTGCCCAGGCTAACCTCCTCATAGGAGGCACCTCCCCAGGCATGGGGGAGCAGGGACGATGTGAAGCCAGGCCTGGTGTTAGGCAGAGAGCAAGGTCTGTTTGGGCCAGGTGGGTGAAGCCCATCTTGTCCTGAGGGAGCTAAGGGTTTCTTCAAGGAGGAGGCAGCCTGCCCTCCCTGCTCTGACTGAGCTTGGCTGGCCCTCAGTCCCCTCCCCATCTGGGCTTCTCCTTCAGGGCAATGGGGGGACGCCTGACAAACATCTTCCAGCTCCAGTTCCAAAGCACAAGAAGAAAGCATCTGATGGCTCAGATAAGGCCAGAGTCCACCTCTGCTCTGGTTCCCCAATGACAGAACTGCCTTGGACCACTGCTAGCAGGGCAGGGAGTGGGGGAATGGGGCAGTTCTCCAAGAAAGGCAATCTGTGGGCTGAAAAGTCCATCCGAAATGTGTCTCTGCTGCACCAGGCAGTTAGGATCTGGGAGCCCTGAGAACACATTCCAGGGGACCTGACTTGGTTGGAACATGCAGGGGGGACTTCCTGGAGGAGGGGTCCTGAGGATGAGCAGGAGTCAACCAAGGTGGGGAGTGGGTATGCTCTGATTAAAGGACAGAGAATATGCCAAGGCCTGGAGTGGGCAGGGATGGGCATTCAAGAACTGGGAGGGGCTCCATTTAGCTTGTCAAGGGTGTAGTAGCTCAGCAGTAAAGAATCCACCTGCAATGTGGGAGACGTGCATTCGATCCCTGGGTTGAGAAGATTACCCTGGAGTAGGCAATGGCACCCCACTCCAGTATTCTTGCCTGGAAAATCCCATGGACAGAGGAGCCTGGTGGGCTACAGTCCAAGGGGTTGCAGAGCCTGACATGACTTAGTGACTAAACAACAACAACAAGGGTGTGGAGGGGGTTGGGGGTGGGAAGGCGGAGGGACTGGCAGCCCAGGCTCAGCGAAAAGCAGTTCTCTGTGTGGGAGTTTCTGGGGCCAAAGCAGCTGCGGCAGGGGTTGCCTGACGCTGAGCCAGAAGTGAGAGGCGGTGACGGGAAAGGGAGGACAAACGCTGAGAACAGCGGGAGTCAGAAAGGCGCTGTTCAGAGACGGGGAGCATCAGCACAGAGGGACTCTTGGGGACCAGTTCTAAGAGCCAGAGCAACGCCAGACACTTTCTCAACCATTCGGTTTCTTTTTTTCAACTCATTTTTTAGCCGGAGGAAAACTACTTTGCAATGCTGTGTTGTGTGCATGCGTGCTAAGTCGCTTGGGTCACATCTGACTCTTTGCGACCCCATTAAACACCAAATGGTTGAGAAAGTAGCACTGGCATACATTCACCATGCGTGTGCCTGCTCAGTCGCTCAGTCGTGTCCGACTGCAACCTCCTGGACTGTAGCCGGCCAGGCCCCTCTGTCCATGGGGTTCTCCAGGCGAGAATACTGGAGTGGGTTGGCATGCCCTCCTCCAGGGCATCTTCCTGACCCAGGGATCAAACCCACGTCTCTTACTTGTCTTCTGCATCAGCAGGCGGGTTCTTTACCACTAGCACCACCTCGGAAGCCTTGTGTTGGTTTCTGCCTTACAGCAGTGTAAGTCAGCCATAAGCATATACATATGTCCCCTCCCTCTTGAACCTCCCTCCCTCCCACCCCGCATCCCACCCCTCTAGATCATCGGAGCACAGGTTGATCTTCCTGTTATACAGCAGCTTCGCACTAGCTATTTTAGACATGGTAGCTTCCCTGGTGGCTCACTGGTAAAGAATCCACCTCCCAGCGCAGGAGACGCAAGAGACACAGGTTCGCTCCCTGAGTCAGGAAGAGCCCCTCGAGTAGTAAATGGCAAACTGCTCCAGTATTCTTGCCTGGAAAATTCCATGGACAGAGGAGCCTGGCGGGCTACAGTCCAGAAGGTCGCAAAGAATCGGACACGACTGAGCAGCTGAGTGTGCACACACACGCAGGGTATGAATGTCAGTGCTGCTTTCTTAGCCACTGGATTTTGCATTCTAAAAGTGGTGCTCAGGGGAGAAGATCTAAGTGGGGTATGGGAAAAGAAGAAACAAAGTGAATAAACACGCTTCGATTGTTCTGCTGCCTGAGCTCCAGAAGCTCCAGCCTCATTTCTTCAGCCTCCGTGGCCTTTCTGATCTCTGTCCAGCCGCGTCTGTGCCTCCCATAGGGCCTCTGCGCTGGCGGCTCCCTCTGCCTGGAATGCTGCGCACTGCCCCCACCCCACCCCACCCCCGCCTCCTTCAGTCCTCTGGGACTCAGCGGGCCCCCCTCCTGCTGTCTCACGCTATCACTCCTTCCCCACTGCCTTCCTCTCTTGGAGCTCCTGTTCTATGTTCTTCCAAGCCTGTCTCCACATTGGAAACCCACTTTCTTTCATTAAAAAAAGAATTTATCACTTTTTGGTTGCCCTTGGTCTTCGTTGCTGCACTCGGGCTTTCTCTAGTTGCAGGGAGGAAGGGCTACTCTCTGGTTGCGGTGCGGGGGCTTCTCATTGCAGCGGCTTCTCTTGTTGTGATGCAAGGGCTCTAGGTGCTTGGGCTTCAGTAGTTGTGGCACATAGTCTCAGTTGCCCCATGGCATGTGGGATCTTCCCAGACCAGGGATCAAACCCATATCCCCTGCATTACAAGGCAGATTCTTAGCCACTGGACCACTAGGGAAGTCCCTAGTCTAGATTCTTTAGGTTGTAACAAACAGCAGCCTAACTCACTTAAGCTCAAACAAGAGAAAAGAGAAATAATTGAATCAATAAAAGTGGGGTCTGTGGTGCCATAATTCAGGTCTGAATGATGACCTCAGGAGTCCTTTTCTCTCTGCCGATGTCACCTCCTTCTCACCTCCTTCTGAGGCAGGCCCTGCCCGTACTCCAGCAGCAACGACCCTCCAAGGTGACCTGACCAGGAGCATCTCTGCTTCTCTTCCCCAGGGTATTCCCCGAAGCAGCTGTGCCCAGAGGGGTCCCACCACTGCGAGAGGCAGTGCCTGTACGATTATTACTTGGACAGCAATGACCGCTGCACGGCTTGTGTGAGCTGTTCTGGAGGTAAGGGCTGCGTCTCTCCTCCCTGGCTCCTTCCAGGGAGGATGGGGGGCCTTGGGGGTGGGAGGGAGGCAGGGGAGGCAGAGGACCTGAAAGGTGGGAGGTGGCGAGAAACGAGATTTGTTGCTTGTCCTCTGAATCAGCCCCCTGATGCTTCAGTTTACCTTTCTGCACCTATGAATTGATATCAGCTGTGATATTTTGCATCCATACTTTTTTTTTAATTGGAGGATAATTGCTTTACAATGTTGTATTGGTTTCTGCCGTTGCTATTCTTCAGTCGTTCACTCTTCTTGACCCCGTGGACTGCAGCATGCCAGGCAGATCTGGCCTTCACCATCTCCTGGAGTTTGCTCAAACTCATGTCCATCGAGTCAGTGATGCCATCCCACCATCTCATCCTCTGTCGTCCCCTTCTCCTCCTGCCTTCAATCTTCCCAAGCATCAGGGTCTTTTCCAACGAGTCAGTTCTTTGCATGAGTGGCCAAAGTATTGGAGCTTAAGCTTCAGCATCGGTCCTTCCAATGAATGTTCAGGGTTGATTTCCTTTAGGATTGACTGGTTTGATCTTCTTGCAGTCCAAGGGACTCTCAAGAGTTCTCTAGGGCCACAATTAAAAAGCATCAATTATTCAGTGCTCTTTATGTCTTCTTTATGTCTAATTCTCACACCCATACATGACTACTGGAAAGATCATATCTTTGACTCTATAGACCTTTGTTGGCAAAGTGATCTCTCTGCTTTTTAATAGATCTTTGAATTTCATGGCCACAGTCACCATCTATAATGAATTTGGAGCATAAGAAGGGAAAATCTTCACTGCTTCCACTTTTCCCCCTTCTATTTGCCATGAAGTGATGGGACCGGATGCCATGATCTTAGTTTTTTGAATGTTGAGTTTCAAGCTAGCTTTTTTTACTCCCTCATCAAGAGGCTCTTTAGCTCCTCTTCATTTTCTGCCGTTAGGGTGGTTTCTGCCAGACAGCAGTGCAAATCAACCATAAGTCTATACATATCCTCTCCCTCCTGCCCTCCTGAATCCATGCTTTTTAGAGACTTAATTATCAATACCATGTTTCCTCAATGGAAGGATGTACACTTACGTATTGTGTTGACTCTGCTAAACCCCAGGGGAAGATTCTTTTCTTATCTCAGCTTTACGGTGAGGAAACCGAAGTTTAGGGAGGTTAAGGGCCTTTCTGAAATTACAATGCTCTGGTTAATGGGAGCGCTAGAGTTTCAGTTACTGGGTTGACACCAAGGGCTGTGTTCTTTCCCAAGACCACAGTGCTTCCAGGAGAACATTTTCAAAAAGTGCTTTTATTGTTAATTTCTTATTAAGGGTAGCGACTGTGGTTTGTGTGCTATCTCATATTTGTTTGTTGGGTTTTTTTCTGGGGGGAGGATGGGGGAATTTGTTGAGATTTCTTCTGGCCTAATACATTTCCGTGGGCTTCCCTGGTGGCTCAGCAGTAAAGAATCCATCTGCCAATGCAGGAGACGCGGGTTCAGTCTCTGCGTCAGAAAGATCCCCTGGAGAAGGAAATGGCAACCCATTCCAGTATTCTTGCCTGGGAAATTCCGTGGACAGAGGAGCCTGGTGGGCTACAATCCATGGGGTTGTAAAGAGTAGGACATGACTTAGCAACTAAACCACAACAAATAAGTTTTCATACTGTTTAGTATGCTTAGTGTGTTTGGGGAGAAACGCATATTCTGTTTGTTGTCTACAGAATTGCATGTGTACCTGCCTGATCAAGCTTGTTAATACTTATGTTCTTTTCATAAGATGCATCCTTATTAATTTTGTCACTTTCACAAAGGTTGGTTTCTGAGACAGATGTGTAAAATCTGTCTCCCAAAACACTTGTTTTTCATCAGATTTTCATAGTGTTCTATCTATTTTTGCTTTATAAGTGTCAAAGCTATGTTATTAGGTACAGTGTTCATGAGTATCATATTATCCTCATGGGTTGGACCTTTTATAACATGAAATACACCTCTCTGTTTCTTATAATGTGTTTGCCTTAATTTCTGTTTGATATTAAGATTGCCATTCTTCTTTATGTTAGCATTTCTCTGATATAGCTTTACAATTTTTAAAATTATTGACCTCATTTTATCAAATGACAGTTATATGCATCCATCAAAAAAATTCAAGCAGGACCTTCCCTGGCAGTCCAGTGGTTATGACTGCAATTCCAGTACAAGGGTCATGGTTTCCATCCTTGGTTAGGAAACTAATATCCTACATGCCATGGGTGTGGCCAAAAAACAAACAAACAGAAACTCCCCCCAAAACAGCAACAGCATAGAAATTCAAGCGGCACACAAGCCTAAGGAAGAAAGCCAGTCAGCAGGTGACTGACACCTCTCTCCCTCTCTGTAGAGAGAATGGGTTGGTTTGCAGCCAGACAAACTATACACGCATGCAGAGAAGGAATCTTCAGGAGGATGAGATCTTACTGCTTATGGCCTGAGAATGATTATCTTTGACTTTATTCAAATATTTCAGAGGAGGAAGGAAAGTGAAGAAACTAGACTATCACAACCCTCTGAAATTAACAGAAGAGGTTATGAAAATCGATGAGCGGATAGGGATCACTGAAGGAATGACTGTCTCTTGCGGTAAAGTCATATTCTACTTGTTTCAGTTTGGGGGTAGCAGAGAGTTGCTTGACTCCCTGTAGTGAAAATGAATGACTTGTTGGCCTCCGCATCCTCTTCCTGACTTAGAGCTTACAGTATTTTTGCTCTGCATAGTCTGTGATGCTGATCTGCTTTTCTGGAGCCCTAAGTCCACGCTAGCTTTACTTTGTTATTTAAATTTGTCCATTGTGCATTATGAGTCCATTTATCACAGCTTCTCATTCCTGAATTTTTCATTTTGATTTATCACTTGATTGGTTAGGTTTCACTGTCATGTGGACTTTTCAGGGATTCTTTTGCACCTTCCTTGACTTCTTTCATGTTTGAAAATATCTGTCTCTAAACTGGAATGACTACTTGGACAGGTATAATATTATCCTGGGATATATTTTCTCTAGAACTTGGTAAGATAGGTGTACTGTCTTCTTGTGGTGTGAAGGCATTGCCCTTGAAAATATGTGAGCTATTTTCAATTATCTTTTGATATTGATTTCTGATATAATTCCATAGTGATAAGAGAACAGACTCTGTATGACTTCAACACCTTTAGACCATGAAATTTTTGCACCTTGTTTTATGTCTCTAGATATATTTCAGTGCCTCCTAGTTTATAGTCTATGGGAGCTCGAATAGAATTTGTATCCTACTGTTGTGTGAAAATCGTATAAATCTTAATCATGTTGAAGTGGTTCATGGTGCTTTTCAGGTCTACTATACCCTTCTACTTCTCTGTATAGTCATTCTATTAATTTTTGAGAGTTTGATATTGAAACTCCGTCAAAAAATCTTAATTTATCTACTTAAAAAGTATTTGTAATATATAGTGGAACTATATAAAAGATAAAGATGCTTTGAAACACAATGTAAAAAAAATATTGCCGTGAAAGATTCTGCAGTCAGCTTTTTCCTCCCACCTTTGTAGGTGACTCCGAGAATCATTCTTTCTCTATTCTTAAGAATCAAAAACTTAGCCAGAATATGCCGTGATATTAATTGTTTGCAAGCAATTCTTCCTGGTATCTGGTATGTCTTTTCTATCTGCAGATTTAGTTCTTCATTTCAGGGGAATTTACATGGATTTTTTTATTTCTGCTCAGCAGATACATCTCAGTGTTAACTTGACGGGTGCCAGTTGCTCTGATGTTTGGTTGTCCTGCTCTTCCTCCTTGTCCATCATCTTCACTCACTGCATTAATATCTGCCTTTTTACCTTGCATTCACTGGTGTTTTTTCAATCTTTTCTCTATGCCATTAACTCAGTTTTCCATCTAATCTTTTTTATTTCTTGCTGCCCAGGTATCATAGGGCCCCCAGGATACTGGTAGCTCACTTACTGAATTTCTAATGATGGTGCTGTGCACCTCAGCGTATTTTCTTTCGCTCTGCAGTCTTCCTTCTTATCTCATCCGTTAAAAAAATCATCTTAAAAAAAAAAAAAACCTCGTCCTTTCTTGAATTTATATTCTTGTTGTGTGTTAGTTGCTCAGTTGTGTCCGACTGTTTGTGACCCCAAGGACTATAGCCTACCAGGCTCCTCTGTCTGTGGAATTTGCCAGAAAAGAATACTGGGGTGGATTGCCATTTCCTTCTTCAGGGGATCTTCCTGACCCAGGGGTCAAACCCGGGTCTCCTGCATTGCAGGAAGATTCTTTACCGTCTGAGCCACCAGAGAAACTCTATTAAGTTCCTTTATAGCGTGAAGCACGCCTAGGATTGCTTACTTGTTGTAGACTGGGTTCTTTGTCCTTGCAAACTGTGTTCCTATCTGTTTTAGAACTTTCTCTCTTTCTTGTCTTCTCTCTTACCTCCCTTCGGTCATCTTTCCTGCTATAGCACACTCACACAGTTGCCATGCCATGTTTTCCTCCTTGCTCCTGCTCAGCCACGGCAGCAGCCCTGTCCCTGACACAGTGTGAGGGATCTCTCCTTCACACCTGCCCCACCGCGCTGGGCTCGAGTGTCTTCCCAGCTCGGAGCTTCCACTGAGCTCTGTGTGTGCTTAGCTGCTCAGTCTTCTCCGACTCTTTATGACCCCATGAACTGTAGCTCGCCAGGCTCCTCTGTCCACCGAGTTTTCTAGGCAAGGATACTGGAGTAGGTTACCATTTCCTTCTCCAGGGGATCTTCCTGACCCTGGGATCGAACCCGCATCTGCTGCATCACAGGTGGATTCTTCACCCTCTGAGCTATCGGGGAAGACTGGGAGTTAATGCTTTTTTTTTTTTTGGCTGCGCTCTGTGACTTGCAGGATCTTAGCTCCCCAGCCAGGGATTGAACCTAGGCCATTGCAGTGACAGCATTGAGTCCTAACCACTGACCACCAGGGAATTCCTGAGGGTTACCTAAAAATAATCATGGTAAAATATACATAAAACTTCTTAGTTTAACGATTTAAAAGTATACTGTTGAACACTGCTGTATTTAAAATGGATAACTAACAAGGACCTATTGTATAGTATATGGAACTCTGCTCAATGTTATATGGCAGTCTGGATGGGAGGGGGGTTTCAGGGAGAATGGATACATGTATATGTATGGCTGAATCCCTTTGCTGTTCACCTGAAGCTAACATAACATTGTTAATTGGCTATACCCCAATACAAAAGAAAAAGTTCAAAAGGGAAAAAAAAGTGTACTCTTCAGTAGCATGAAGTGCATTCATATTTTTGGGTGACCATCATCATCACCTAGCTCCAGAATTTTTTCATCTTCCACAACTGAAACTCTGTCCCCATTAAATACTAGCTCCACATCACCCCCCAACCACAAGCCTTTGGCAACTACCATTCTACTCCCTGTCTCTATGAATTTGACTACTCGGAGAAGGCAATGGCAATCCACTCCAGTACTCTTGCCTGGAAAATCCCATGGATGGAGGAGCCTGGTGGGCTGCAGTCCATGGGGTCACTAGGAGTTGGACACAACTGAGCGACTTCATTTTCACTTTTCACTTTCATGCATTAGAGAAGGAAATGGCAACCCACTCCAGTGTCCTTGCCTGGAGAATCCCAGGGACGGGGTAGCCTGGTGAGCTGCCATCTATGGGGTTGCACAGAGTCGGACACGACTGAAGTGACTTAGCAGCAGCAGCAGTAGCAGGATGCTCATAGATGTGGAAATCATACAATATTTATCCTTTGTGACTTATTTCACTTAGCATAATGTCTTCAAGGTGCACCCATGTTATGACATGTCAGAATTTCCTTCCTTCCTAAGGCTGAATGATATTCCATTGGACATATCTACCACATTTTGTTTAACTGTTGATGTCCATGGACATTTGGGCTGTTTCTGCCTTTTAGCTATTGTGAATATTGTTGCTATGAACATATTTGTACAAATATCTGTTCAAGTCCCTGCTCTCAGTTCTTTGGAGTCTACATTCAGCAGTGGAATTGCTGGATCATGTGGGAATTATATGTTTAATTTCTTGAGGAATCTTGAGTGTTACTTTTGAAACTCATTTTAGGAGCTCCAAGGACCTTGGTGGGGGGTCAGAGAGCAGCCAGAGATAGGTATTGTTTGCTAGACAGGCAGGGGGTCTGCCTTCCCTTCTGTCAGAGTCTTTATCAGGCTCCTGCTACATAGAAAAGGGTGTATCCACTCCTAGGGCTTCTGCTTATTCCTCCCACTTGGCCTGGCTTCCTGGAATGGCAAGTCCAGGCAGTCTTTTCCGCCTCTGCCCAGGCCTGTGACATTAACGGGCAGGCAGCTACTCAGAGTTTTGTTTCTTCTTTAGTTTTCCATGGATGTCTGCTCACTGCCTTTATTTAGTTGGCTGCTCCAGATGTTTGAAAAGTGTCAGGATTTTATTCTCTCCTCAGTAAAGCTTCTGGGGTTCAAGTGAGAATTAGGGGCTATACCAGCATCGTTGCAACAAGGAAGAGAGAGGAAAGTGTCCTGAAATGGTTTTAGGGGCCAGGTGTAGGGGAGGGGATTTTTGTCATTGTTGCCCACATCCCATTGGCCAGAATGAGGTCACATGACCGCCCCTCCAGCCTCAAAGGAGGCTGGGAAATGTAGTCTTTCTCCAAGCCCATTTGAAACAGAAATTGGGAACACAGTCATTGTGCCCTAGAGGATTCTTTGTCATAGCTATAATTTCCTTTTGTCTCTCAGAGGATATTAAGTGTATCTATTCCAAAGGCGTGTTCTGTTATCTCTTTTACCTGTTTTCTTGAGTGTTAGTTCTGTTTGAGTTTGGGGCTCTTTTTTCTTGGTGCGGGTTTTCTTTGATTTTTGGTGACTTCAAGGTCTGCACCTGTTATCTGATGACCTGGATAGGGGTGGGAGGTGGGGAAGGTGGGGTGGTGATGGAGGGTGAAACCTGCCTCCAGAGGCAGTGAAGGTGAGCGAGGTGCTGGGCAGGGTCTGCCAGAGGCTGCTCCTCTGGGTCTGCAGGGTCCCCTCCTCCCCGCAGGGCTGATCAGCTCACCTCACCTGAGTCTCCTTGGGGAGATACCTGGCTTCTTAGCTCTGTGGCATGAATGGATGAGGAGTGTGGGGTGAGGGACCTAGCTGGGAAATGCTGTCGCATTGCTTGTAGATTCCCTCCCTATCGCCCTGGCCATGCACCCACTTGGAGACAAGCACCAGAGCCTCTTCCAGCATAATCCTCTTGGGCATATTTTGGGCTGTGGTCTCCTTTTTCCATCCAACCCCGTCTGCCTTCCTTGTTCCAGGAAGTCCTCATCATTTCTGGTTGACCGGGGATGCCCCTTCTTGTTTTCTCAGGGATATTTGCATTTAATATTATTTTTACCAGTGATTTTTTTAAAAGGTAAAACTCATCATTTAAAGTGTACAGTGCTGTGGTTTTATATGCACAATGTGCAACCACTACCACTATCTATTTCCAGAACATTCACTCCCCCCAGAGAATTCCTTTGTGATAACCGTAAATGGATTATATCTTTTCAAAATTGTGAATCACTACGTTGTATCCCTGAAACATACACTATTGTACATCGGCTTTATTTCAATAAAAAAAGAAACCCCTTATCTCCTAATTCTCCCCTCCTCCCATCCCCTGGCAATCACTAATCAACTTTCTGTCTCGATGGATTTGCCTACTCTAGCCCTTCCATGTAACTGGAATCATGCAGTTCGCGGCTTTTAGTGTCTAGCTTCTTTCACTTTATGTAGTGTTTTCAAGCTTTATCCATTTGCAGTGTGCATCAGTACATCATTCCTTTTTTATGACTGAATAATATTTTATTATATGGCTATAGCACATTTTGTTTATCTGCATATCAGCTGATGAATATCAGGTTGTTTCTACTTGGCTAGTATGCATGATGTTAGTATGAACATTCATAGACAAGTTTGTGTATGGACATATGTTTTCAGCTGTCTTTGATATGTATCTAGGAGTAGAATTGCTGGATCCTATGGTAAATCTATATTTAACTTTTTGAGGAATTGCCAGACTCCTTTCCGCAGCTCTGTCCTAATTTATATTCCCACTAGCATTCTAAAAGGATTCCAGTTTCTCCAGATCCTTACCTATTATTGTCACTGTCTGACATTTATATTCTGTCGTCCTAGTGGATACAGTGTGGTCTGTCATTGTGGTTTTGTTTTGATGACTAATGGATGGATCTGATGACTCGTGACGTTGAGCATCTTCTCATGTGCTTTCTGGCCACTTGTGTATCTTCTCGGGGAAGGGTATTCTCCATTCCTTTGCCCACTGAAAAAAATTTAATAGACTTTTTTTTTTTAAGTTTTCAATTTATAGAAAAACTGAACAGGAAGTACAGAGATTTCCCACTACTCCCCGGTGTTATTAACATCTTGCGTTAGTGTGGTACATTGTTACAACTGATGCACCAACATTGGTGCATTATTAACTGAAGTTCATAGTTTACATTAAGGTTCACTCTTTGCATTGTAGATTCTAGTTTTTGACAAACTTATAATGTCATCTATCCATGGTTGCAGTAGCATACAGAATAGTTTCACTGCCCTAAAAATCCTTAGTGCTCTGCCCATTCGTCTTCCCCTCCCCCACCCCTACCAAACACTGGCAAACATTGATCTTTTTACTGTCTCTCTAGTTTTGTCTTTTCCCAAATGTCATGTAGTTAGAATCACAGTAGGTAGCCTTTCCAACTAGCTGCTTTCACTTCGAAATAGGCATATGATATCCTGCCCTGTCTTTTTTGCCCACTTTAATTTTGGGATATTCATTTACTTTTAATATCATTTTTGTGATCTCCAGGGATGTGGGCTGGGAGGTGGAGGCTACCTCATGGACCCCGTCTGCCTTCTCGCCCTCATCTCAGGAACAGTCTGGAAGGAAGAGCGGGGCATGCCAGCTGCCCTGCCCAGCGGAAGACCACAGCAGTGTCTTCCCTCATGTGCTGGACTGTCCATGGGGGCTTTCTGGGTCCCTTCCCTCACCCTCTTTGAGTCCCCAGTGACCTTTCTCTGTGTCCCTCAGACCTCGTGGAGAAGAAGCCGTGCTCAAGGAACTCCTCCCGCGTCTGTGAGTGCCGGGCCGGCATGTTCTGTGGCACGTCAGTCGTCAATTCCTGTGCCCGCTGCATCCCCCACTCTGTCTGCCCGGCAGGAATGGTTGTCAAGTTGCAGGGTGAGTATCCCCACCGCCCAGGACCACGATCTGTGCTGATGCCACCCCACCCCCACCTCGACCTCCCACCTCCTCCTTCCTGCTGGACAGATGACATCTCCTATCATGATGATGCCGAGGATGCACCCAGAGGCCTCTGCGGTCCCTTCCCTGCACCTCAGGTCCCAGGCTCAGAAAGAATTCCAGGCACTGCCCTGGCTGGAGGAGGTCTTGGGTTGGCTTGAGGCTCAGGGCAGAAATTCTCTGATGCTTGATAAGTAAGAAAGAAACCTGAAGTTTCTGTCCTGGCTTTTCCCAGAAGATCAGAGCTGGTTTCCCTGTTTTGGTCCATGGATGTGCCATGCTTTCTCTACCAGGTCTTCGCACATGCTGTTCCCTCTTTCTGGAATATCCTTCCTTCCCTGTTCACCCAGTGAACTCAACTCTGCCTTCAGCTGTCTGTTCAGACATCACCTCCTGACCTCTCACAGATCATGCCTCCTTCCCAACACGGATGCGAACGCTGGTCTCTGTCTCAGTGTGGTCAGTGCTCGTCTCCATCTCTCCCTGTAGCTTTGTGAGGGCCAGGACCATGCCCAGCACATTCACAGTCATCTCCCTGCGAGGCGCGGTATCTGCTCCTCAGAGATGTCTGTCGACTGATGTGACCGGGAGATCAGAGCTGGGGGCGGGTAGAGTTCAAATCTGGTTGGATTCGCCCTGCTCATGCAGAACCCTCAGTAGGCAGATCCTCAGAAGCCTGCCAGCTGCAGGCAGGCGAGGTGCATGTATGCATGCTAAGTCACTTCCTGTCCGACTCTGTGCGACCCTATGGACCGTAGCCTCCCAGGCTCCTCTGTCCGTGGGATTCTTCAGACAAGAATACTGGAGTGGGGAGCTATTTCCTTCTCCAGGGGATCTTCCCAACCCAGGGATTGAACCTGCATCTCCTGTGTCTTCTGCAATGACAACTAGTGCTACCTGAGAAAGGGTTCTGAACTGGGCATCAGATACCTGGGATTTTGTACAGCTTTGCATCTGTGGGGTGTGTTCCCAGCCCTTTCTGGGCCTTGGTCTCACCTTCTGTAAATGAGGAAGTGTAACTGGAAGGCCTTACATGGGGGCTTTTCTTGCTTAGAAGCTCTTCTCTAAGAAAAGCAGCTGTGAGTTCTGTTGCTGCTACCTGTGGACCAGCTCTGGCTCTCTCGACGGCATTCCTGCATCTGCCACACGGTGGCGCCAGAGGCCTCTCTTTCCTGCCCCCCAGACCGCTGCCTAAAGCTGTACCACTGGCCATCTGTGGTCATTGAGCACTTAAAATGTGGCTGTCACTTGAGATGGGCTGTCAGTATAGAATATGCGCTGGATTTCAAATACTTAGTACACAGAAAGTATGCATTTTGTTATTTCTTATGTAGAATTTGTTGTTCAGTCTCAGTTATGTCGGAATCTTTGCGACCCCATAGACTGCAGCACGCCAGGCTTCCCTGTCCTTCACTATCTCCCAGAGTCTGCTCAAACACATGTCCATTGTGTCGATGATGCCATCCAACCATATCATCTGCCCTCTTCTCCTACCCTCAGTCTTTCCCAGCATCAAGGTCTTTTCCAATGAGTTGGCTCTTCACATCAGGTGGCCAAAGTATTAGAGCTTCAGCTTCAGCATCAGTCCTTCCAGTGAATATTCAGGGTTGATTTCCTTTAGGATTAACTTGTTTATGTTGATTATCTACTAACATAATTTGTGCCCGACTCTCTGTGACCCTTTGGACTGCAGCCCTCCAGGCTCCTCTGTCCATGGGATTTTTCAAGCAAGAATACTGGAACAGGTTCCCATTTCCTCCTCCAGGGGATCTTCCTGAGCCAGGGATCAAACCTGCATCTCCTGTATTGGCAGGCAGATTTTTTATCTGCTGAGCCATCGGGAAAGTTCATATTTTAGATATATTGGGTTAAATGTATTGCTTAATTTCACTTGTTTGTTCTTTACTATCCAAAATGTGGCTACTGGAAAATTTAAAAAAGTGACTTGTGATCCACATATTTTATTGGATAGCACTGCTTGTAAAGCACTCCATCCTTTGGCTGCCAAACCCTGGCTCGATTCCTCTGTGAGAGTTCCCACCGAGCAACTCTCAGGGCCTCAGTCTCTCCAGCTATAGAATGGAAAGTACTTTCTGCCTTAGGTGGAGCTTATAGCTAAGTCTTACCCTAAGACCTTGCACCGACTTTCTCCTCTGAAATTTTCCAGACTCCATAAGGCTGTATTAGCCCCATTTTACAAGTGAGGAAACTGAGGTTCAGAGATGGCAGGTAAATTGCTTAAGATCACAGAGCAGGGAATATCTAATCCAGTGTTTGAACCTTATGCTCAAGTCTTGTCACCCCACCACAGTGCAGGTAGATGAGATGAGTCAGACTCACTCATAGCCACTTCCACCAAAAGGTTCAAACTCAGGTCCACTTGATTGAAAGCACTATGGTTTCTTCTCCACTTTGCTTCCACCCAGTATTCTTCAGAACTCTTCGGTTTGCAGGTCACAAATTATTTGGTTCACGTAATTGAAAATTTTCTTTGTGGAACTTCAGGTGTGGCTGGATCCAGGAGCTCTGTCTTTTCTCCATCTCTCATCTCTACCCCACTGTGTGTTGCTTTTCCTGTAAAATATCTACCAGCAGCTCCAGACTTGCTTCCTACTCAACTCCAGTGGAAAATCTGTTTCTCCTTCCTATATTCTCAACAACAAAAACAAAACCTTGAAGTTGCTTCTCATAGACATGGCTTGGGTCATGTGCCCACCCCTGAGCCAGCCCATCATGGCCACAGGAAAGGGATGGATTGATTGGTGCAGCCCGTCCCATGGCTATTCCTGGAAGTGGGAGTGGGGTGGTCAGTCTGTTCCAGCTCCTTACCACAGATACTGAATGTGGAAGGTGTAATTCTCCCTGGAAAACTGGGCTACTTTACCCCAAAGATGAACGGATGCTGGGCAGGCACAAAGATCAGATGGCTGCTGTGTTTTCCTGGGTTGTGGTGGTAAGAGGTCTGCTCCTGGAGTCTCTGGCTCCTCAGCACCAAAGCTGAAGGCATCGCTGTCCTCCCTGCAGGCACAACACAGAGGGACACCGTCTGTGAACCAGCTTCTCCAAGGGCCAGCCCCAACTGCAGCACCAGCCCACAGGACTGCAAGGGCCCCACCAGGTGACTCTCAGCCCCACACTATCCAGCTGACCCCTGTGTGGGGCTGTCCCACCTGATAGGAGATCCAGGGCATTGTGGGCTGGGGATGTGGATGGGGGTCAGTCCAGGGTGTCAGGGCTCCAGGGGGCCTCTCTGCTGAGCAGAAAGGTCATTGAGGCCCTACTGTGTGCCCAGCCTTCCCTGAGCACACAGGAGACCCAGAAGGACAAGAAAACACAGCTCTTGCTCCCAGGATCTGCCAGAGGGCCTGCCAGAGGCTGTGGGCAGAGTCTGGGGGCCCCTTCTCTATAGAAACGGCTACCCCTGAGCACAGATTCCCCCTGCACCATCAGAAGAATTGCCAGTCCCATCTCTGGCTTCTTTCCCAGTGGCGCCATCCCCCAGGCCAAGCCCACCCTGACCTCCCCAGAAAGCCCTGGTGCCAGGACCATGCTTCTCGGAGGGGACATCCCCCTCACCCCAGAAGATGCTTCTAAAATGACTCCCAACTCCAGCTCCTTCGTGGTGAAGCTCAATCCAGATCCAGGTAAGCTCTCTAGAGGAGCCAGGGGCAGTCTCCAGGGCAGTGGTGTCCAGCGGATGGGATACTGAGTGTGGGGTGGTCAGGGCAAACAGTCACTGAACCAGTATGGGGTGAAGAGTCTCTCAAGGCCTTCTGGGACTGAGACCTTGGAGGGCTAGAGTAGAGAATGGAAGGACTCACTTGTTTCCTGGTTTGGGTACCAGACACTGAGGCATGCTGGGGCAGCGGAGCAGGCCCATCTCTGCAGGTATCAATACGATGCCCGCCTCTAGTTCCCATGGCAACAGATTAGGGTCCCCATTTACTCCTGTTTATTACTTGATAGTCTTCCATTGTACATGAATGTATAAGAATATTACACTTTGTTTAACACACAGTTTTTGGATATTTGGGTTGTTTCTCCTTTTTGGCTGTAGTGAATAATGAAAAACAAGTCTTTGATGAATATGTTTTTGTTTGTCTTTGTTTTTTTGAATTGATCTCTAGGACTTCTTATAATTCTGGGTCTGAGCCCTTTGTCTTATAGTTGTGTTTAAAACATCTTCTCCCACCCCGTGGCTTGCCTTCTCATCCTCTTCATGGTGTCTTTTGATGAAGAGGCGTTTTTAATCTCAGTGTAGTCAAATTGGTCCATCTTTTCCTTTCTGACAAGTGCTTCTCATGTTCTGCTCTGCAAGGCCTTCCCTCCACCGAGGTCTCAACGACATCCTACACTTACTTCCTGAGGTCATCACTGTTTTGCCTTTGTTTAAAGTGTCCCTATGAATATCCAGTTGAATCCACACCATTTGTCAAATAAATTGTCCTTTCCTCACTGTTTTACACGCCATCTTTGTTGTAAATCAAGGGTCCATATTTGTGTGGGTAGGATTATCTGTTTTATATATAGTCATGTGTGTACGTTAATCCCAACAGCCTAATTTATCCCTCTCCCCATCTGGGCCTTCTTTAAATTCTCCCAATAATGTTTTATTATGATCTGTGTAGAGATATTTACATCTTTTTGTTAGATTTCTACATCTTTGGGGTTTCTGTTGATAATATAAATGATCTCTTTTTCAATACTTCATGTGTTAACTTTTTTATTGTTAGCACTAGTTTGAACTGTGTGAAATGCCAATATTTGATTATTTCTGTCCTATCTAAACAGCAATTTCATGTGGTTCAGTGCAAATATATAGACATTCAATTGATTTTGATATAGTGACATTATATCTAACTATCTTGCTAAAATCACTTATTCCTTCTAATAATGTATCTACAAACCCTTCGGATGGTCTGTGCAGTCTGTGGTATCATCTGTCCATAAGTGCTTGATGTCTTACTTTCTAACCTTGCTCCTTTTGTTTCTTTTTCTTGCCTTATTGCATTGCCTATAATATATAGGACCAAACTGAATAGAAGCTGTGATGGCAGGCATCCTTGTATGCTTGTTGAATTCAAAGAGAGAGTGGCTACCAAAGTTTGGAGCTGGGCAGTGACAGAGCAATGAGAATGGGGAGAGGACTCTGGCAAAGGGAGGGACCAGAAGCAGGAGGGTCATTTTGGAGGCAGTTGGCCCTCTTTTCCTGTGTGGCGTTAGACACATCCCTTCCCTCTCTGAGCCTGAGGCCTCCCTCTGAAGGACTACTTGACACGTGCAGAGTTTGGGAGCTGGTGGGCTTCAGTGATGAGAGGTGGGATAGGGTGAGGGTGAAGCCTCTGCCCACGTGACCTGGCCTGGAGCTTCTTTGCTTCTTTTCCCAGGGCTGACCCTGCAGCCCCCGTGCCCTTGGGGGTCTGCTGACTGCAGGAAGCAGTGTAACCACGACTACTACCTGGACAGGGACGGTCGCTGCAAGGCCTGTGTGACATGTTCAGGAGGTAAGGGCCATGCCTCTCCTCCTGGGGCCTCTTCCAGAGAGCAAGGATGGTCTTGGAAGGAGAGGCCAAGAATCTGGGGGTGGGAGCCCTGAGTTGGGTCCTGGATGCTCAGTCCTCGGGAGCCTGATTCACCTCACTGGCATTTTTTGAGCAATCGGCTTCTAGTGACTCCCACTGACTCTTGTGGGCTTTGATAGCCGTGACTCCCTTTCAGAGAGTTTCCATGCACTCACTCTGTCTTGCAAGGAAGCATTTGTTAATCAGCTACCCATTTCAAGCTTGTCTCATTATTTTTTGTACCTATCCCATGATGCCTGGATTGAGATTGCCCCCATTTTACAGAAGAGGAAACTGAGGCTTGCGGAAGTCAGGGGATTTCCAGGGCCACAGCCCTCACAAATGGCAGGGCCAGGATTTGAACCTGGCATCTGCTACCAGGTTCTGGGCTCATCACTCACTTCACTGCTTCTTAGAGCACCACTGTGCAAGCACTTAGAGGCTGACTGCTGGTGTTCTCCCTGCGGCCAGCTGCCCGCCGCACCACCAGCCGCCCTGTGAAGTCCATGCAGCCGCCCAGGTCCCAGACTGCCATGGCTGTAGCCCCAGCCCAAGATAGCCTGCACCACCAGGGGGAGGTGTGATTCTGTCTTTGCAGCAAAATGGACTGGAGTCGGGGGCCGCCACGTGGGGGAAAGGACATTCTGTTTGTGGTCATTGGAGGTCACTGTTCTGGTTACTAAGGCCACAGAGCAAATTTTCCCAAATATGAGTGGCAAAAAGCAAACCATTCATTGTAGTCGTGGAGTCTGTGGGTCAGAATTCAGATGTGATGCCAGAGGGCCAGCTGGTGTCTGCTGCATGAGGTCTGAGGTTTCAGTTGGAAAACCTGAAGCTTGAGAGCTGGAATCATATGAACATTCTTCATTCATGGGTCTGGGTTTGATGCCCTCAGATCCTTTTCATGTCGGCTGCTATTTGGGCTTCCTTTGGGTGCTGGTGCTTTTGATGCTTTTGAACTGTGGTGTTGGAGAAGACTATTGTCCCTTGGACTGCAAGGAGATCCAACCAGTCCATTCTGAAGGAGATCAGCCCTGGGATTTCTTTGGAAGGAATGATGCTAAAGCTGAAACTCCAGTACTTTGGCCACCTCATGTGAAGAGTTGACTCATTGGAAAAGACTCTGATGCTGGGAAGGATTGGGGGCAGGAGGAGAAGGGGATGACAGAGGATGAGATAGCTGGATGGCATCACGGACTCGATGAACTTGAGTCTGAGTGAACTCCGGGAGATGGTGATGGACAGGGAGGCCTGGCGTGCTGCGATTCATGGGATCGCAAAGAGTCGGACACGACTGAGTGACTGAACTGAACCGAACTGAACTTGGGTGCTGAACCCAAAGATGAGTTGGTAGTAGAATAGAAACCATACTCATTTTTATGACCCAGCTTCAAAAGTTACTCAGAAGGTAGAGAATCTGCCTGCAATGCAGGAGACCTGGGTTCGATCCCTGGGTCGGGAAGACCCCCCAGAGAAGGAATGGCACCCACTCCAGCACTCTCACCTGGAGTATCCATGGACAAAGAAGCCTGGCGAGCTAGAGTCCATGGGGTCGCAAAGAGTCAGACACAACTGAGCAACCAACACACTTTCAGAAATTACATGGCGTAACTTCCACTGCATTCTGCCTCTGAAGGCCGGGGAACAGGTTCCCCCTGGAGTCATGGAAGGGGAAAAGAGTCGAGTTTTTGGATGAGTAAGTGGCCAAGCTCTGGAAGAGCAGACAGACCGAAAGCTATTGCTGTGGCCATTCCTGGAAAAAATATAATCTATCACAGCTGCTGTGTCAGATGAGGAAATAAAGAGATGACTCTGGGCCCCAGAATTCCTTCAAGTTGCGTAAATGAAGCCCTGCGAGGCTGTGGAGTAGAGCCCAAGTGCCTGGGGTCAAATCTTGGCTCTACTGCTTGAAAGCTTATAAACTCAAGCAACTTTCTTAACCTCTCTGGGCCTGTTTCCTCATCAGTAAAATGGACATTATAAGAGACTCTTTCAGAGGGGTGTTCTGAGAGTTAAATAGGTTAACCTGAGTTAATCTGGATCCAGTGCTAGAAACACTGCCTCAAACAGGCTTGGTTATGTTAATACAATATTATAATTAATAGTGCAGCCCCTTGTCTTTATCATGCAGGGCTTCTCAGCCTCTAACTATCCCACCAATGTCTTTATTGAGCAAATTGCGTTTATCTAATCCACTGATACAGTAATTCTATTTTCACCCATTAATAAAGCATGCAGAATATCCCTCAGTTCAGTTCAGTTCAGTCGCTCAGTCGTGTCCGACTCTTTGCGACCCCATGAATCGCAGCACGCCAGGCCTCCCTGTCCATCACCAACTCCCAGAGTTCGCTCAGACTCACGTTCATCGAGTCCATGATGCCATCCAGCCATCTTGTCCTCTGTCATCCCCTTCTCCTCCTGCCCCCAGTCCCTCCCAACATCAGAGTCTTTTCCAATGAGTCAACTCTTCGCATGAGGTGGCCAAAGTACTGGAGTTTCAGCTTTAGCATCATTCCTTCCAAAGAAATCCCAGGGCTGATCTCCTTCAGAATGGACTGGTTGGATCTCCTTGCAGTCCAAGGGACTCTCAAGAGTCTTCTCCAACAACACAGTTCAAAAGCATCAATTCTTCAGCGCTCAGCCTTCTTCACAGTCCAACTCTCACATCCATACAGGATTACTGGAAAAACCATAGCCTTGACAAACGGACCTTAGTCGGCAAAGTAATATCTCTGCTTTTGAATATGCTATCTAGGTTGGTCATAATATCCCTAAACATGTATAAATGCATTGTCACACTTTGTATTTTATAAAACCACTAACAATTTCTTTTTATTTTGGAGAAAACCCCACTTTTCATCATTAGAATTTTCAAACATCCTCAGAAGTAGAGAGAATCAGAAGTGGTTATGAACTATCACCCAATTTTAAAGAATTATCAAGTCATGGCCAGTCTTGGCTCATCTTTACCCATGCTCACTCACCCCAAGTTGAATTATTTTCTTAAAAAAATGTTTTTTTGGAGGGGATTTTTCTTTTAATAGCTTTACTATTACAGATAGTAATAGTAAATTACTAGATACAGATACATACAATAAATACAGTTGACATACTAGATACAGATAGATACAGTTGACATACTAAATACAGATAGATACAGTTGATATACAATAAAAGTTACATGTTTAAAGTGTGCAGTTTGATAAATTTTGAGACGTGTGTGGCTGTGAAACCATCACCACAATCAAGATAATGAACTGTCTGTCCACCTCCCAAAA
The DNA here is from genome assembly GCF_001704415.2 of Capra hircus. Lineage (NCBI taxonomy): Eukaryota > Metazoa > Chordata > Mammalia > Artiodactyla > Bovidae > Capra > Capra hircus. The sequence continues at coordinate 40,078,125 of NC_030823.1, read as the reverse complement.
GGTTCCTTAAGCTCCTTACTATCCCTCCCACCATTCCCTGTCCCTACTTCCATTCCTAGGCATTTGGTATGCTGTCACTGTGAAAGAGTTTGCATTTTCTGGCTTTTCCTATAAACAGAATTATAGAGCATAGACTCTTTTTTTGGCTGTGCTGAACGGCATGGAGGATCTTAGTTCCCTGAGCAGGGATCGAACCTGTGCCCCCTTGCAGTGGAAGCACGGAGTCCTAACCATTGGACTGCCAGGGAAGTCCCTATATGCACCTTTTTTTAGCCAACTTCTTTCATTCAGCATAGTTACTTTCTGCACCAAAAGATCTACTCAACAGAATAATCAGATAAGCACGTGTTCCTGGGCATATCCGTCTCTGCCCTCCGGGGGTTCTCTGGATTCCTGCCCTCTTCATTCCAGTCCTTCCTTGGGACCCTTCTCTGTCCCCCAGATGGCCTCGTGGAGAAGACACCTTGCACATGGAACTCTTCCCGAGTCTGTGAGTGTCAACCTGGCATGTTCTGTGCCACGCCAGTCACCAATTCCTGTGCCCGCTGCGTCACCCGCCCCAACTGCCCACCAGGGATGGTCACCAAGCTCCAGGGTAAGCAGTTCACATCCCCAACCAAGGGGCTGAGCTCTGTGTCCCTACAGCCGTGCCTCTCCCCTCTTCCAACCAACCAAGGGCCTTCATTCCTAGCTATTGACTAGGTCGGATCTGGGCTATGGCTTCTCTTTGAATAGTTAGATCCAGGAAATGGTAAAAAATCAAAACTTGGCATTTTGGCAAGAGTTTCTAAGGATTGTTTTAAATTATTTAAAAATTTTGTTATTCTTCTCCTTGAAATTATTGGGCTGGTAAAATCTTGACTTGCTTGCAAGGTTGTTTTATTGACTCAAGATAGATCAATATAAACCTATGAGGAAGCTTCCAATTCAAATGGTGGACATTCGCCAGATGAAAAAAAATATAAACCCTCGACAGCAGACAAAATAACAAACAAAAAAGAGTTCATCAGCAGATGAGAGAGGTCAGCGATTTTTTAGAAGGTGGAAAACAGATGGCAGGGTGGCAACAAATGAAACGCAAGGAGAGGAAAACCCACCTGAGAATTCACTCCTTGAGGCTGGCAGAAAAGTGAGGGTAACCTGCTCATAAGACCCCCAGGGAGGCTCTGGGCTCAGACCAGGTAAGTAAAATGAAGGATGGGGGTGGAGCAGAGAATTAGAATGTGCAGGAAGCTACAACTTCATCTCCAACATAAAAATTAAAAATGTGTAACAATCTGCCTGAAATGCAGGAGACCCAGCTATGATTCTTGGGTCGGGAAGATCCCCTGGAGAAGAAAATGGCAACCAGCTCCATCCAGTGTTCTTGCCTGGAGAATTCCATGGACAGAGGACCCTGGCAGGCTACAGTTCATGGGGTCACAAGAGTTGGATACGACTAGAAAGTAAACCACCAACAATGCAAAACCAACCAACCAAAGTGCAATCAAAACAATTCATGAATGTAACAACAATGAGAAAACATGCAGCAATGATATACCATGGGCTCTGACCAGTCTGAGAGATGGTGCCTGAGTTTTTATAGCCTGCTGAAAATGATCAAATTTTTGTCTAACGACACTGAAGGACTATCTGGGGATAACTAGGTATTGGACACTCTGGTGCAAAGCCCTCTTTGCTTGTGTCTTTGGAAGTACACCCTGTCAGTAGGCTATTCCTGCCCAGTCACCTTGAGTGAAAGCCTTCCAGCTCACACTCCCCACCCATGATCCCAGAGTCCCCAGGCAGACCTCCTGCTAAGAGAAGAGAGCCATGGTGAAAAGGACACACTAATAGCGCAGTAGAAGAAACTCCACCTGCTGCTGGAATATTCAGCACTATTCTTTCTAAATAAATATGAATGAGAAGTATACATCTTCAGACTTATAAGGAAAAACAGCAGTATGAAGGAAAATAACAAGATACACAAACAGAAAAACTTACTACCAGTGAAGCAATGATGAACCCAGGAATGGAAGAGAAAATAGTGTCCACAGAAAAATTCGAGAAGTTACAACCACAGAGTGATAACATAAGGCAATGGAGAAGGAACAGTAAGAAAGTAGAAGACCAGAAATGACTTTTAGAAAGTGTGCTTGTTACCAATCTGTTGCCTCTCAGGCCCCCATTTACCTATGAACCCTTGCTGTGCAGTAAGAGATTAGCCTTTTCAAGCATTTTCTCCTTGTGAGTGTGATTCTAGTATATGACAATAGAGGGCGCAAGAGGACCACTGCAGAAGAAAGGAGGCGTTTCTTGACTGCCTTTGCTTTTTCTTATTCTTGCTGGAGAGTCGGTTTCCAGGGCCTGTGGATGGGGACATGTGGTGGTGCCCTGACCCGGTCATCCTTCCAGAGTAGGCAGTCTCTTGGCAACCTCACAATGAGACTTAGATTGAAATGACCTACCAAGAGCAAAGCAGGATGAATGAAGAGTACCCACGTCTAGACATAATGGATGTGCACACGTGCCTGCCTAGTTACATCCAACTCTGCAAGTCCATGGACTGTAGCCTGCCAGATTCCTTTATCCCTGAGATTTTATAGGCAAGAATACTGGAGTGGGTTGTCATTTCCTTTTCCGGGGGACCTTCCCAACTCAGAGATGAAACCTGAGTCTCTTGAGTCTTCCTGCATTGGCAGGCGGACGCTTCACCACTAGCGCCACCTGGGAAGCCTGGCATAACAGATGTACCACCATTTATTTATCCATCCACCAGCTGATGGACATCTGGCTTGTTTCCAGTTTAGGGCTACCCTGAATAAAGCAGCTACAAATGTTCATGTATGGGTCTTTGTGTGGACATGCATTTTCATTTCATGGGTAAATACCTAGGAGAGGGATGCCTGGGCATTGTGCTGGCCTACACAGAATGTCTTTGCGGGTCAGATCAAAGCTGGCCACCTGTGATCTGACCCAGCCACCTCTTTTCACGGGTTGAGGGAACCATGCGTAGAGCCAGAGGTAGAGCTGGGACACAGAGATCCTGAGTCACCCCAAGTGCTCTCCACTGGACCACACCAGCTCCTTCCTAGTTGACCGGATAATTTTTTTTAGCTTAAATGCAATTATGTTTGAAAGCAGATTAAAAATATTTTCAGGGAATTCCCTGGTGGTTCAGTGGTTTGGACTCAGAGCTTTCACTGAAGGAGCCCAAGTTCAATCCCTGGTCAGGGAATTAAGATTCTGCAAGCCACACAGCATGGCAAAAACAAGAGAGGCATTTTCAGACATAAAAGGGCAGTCTGCTTCCTCACAACCCCATGTATCCTTTCTTAGAAAGTTACTTGACGATGTAATCCAGTTAAATGAGGGGCAAAAAAGAAAAGCCATGAATCTAGAAAACAGTGGCTCCATCCCAGGAGAGAAGAGAAGGGAAGTCCCAGAATGACACCGGTGCTAAAGACATGACAACATCTGGTTGAGCCTCATCAGAGCAGGAACGTGAGGGGTGCCAGGGAATTGTCTACAGGAATAGAAGTTAGGATGGCGGTCAATTTCAGGAGTAGTAGAGTTGAACAACTTGAGAATATGGTGAAGGCACATTATTTTTTCATCAACAGAAAAGAAAAAAGGCAATTGAAAACTCTAGGGAAAATAAAAAGCTGACAAAAAATGTACAGCTCAAGTATGAAGATGAAAACTTCATCTAATTTTAAGCACTTTGTGGGTGTATGGGAAAAAAATTCCATTTGACCTTGATGCTAAGACCGTTCTTCTTTAACTGGCCTAAGGATCAGGTGTTTGGATTTAAAGAGAAGTATTTAAGTCTGATAGACAATATCTTTTTTTTTTTTTAAGTTTCTAAATGGGTCTAAGAGCAGGCAGGTTCCTTCCTGCTCCCTCTCCCTCCCCCCAGCCCCACTTTCCAGTGAGCCTTTTCCAGAGAACACAGGCAGATTAAGTAGGGACTAAATGATGTCTTCTGTTGACCTTCAGATCCAAAGGAGGAAAAAAGGGGAGAATCAGTAACTCATGGAGGAAGGAGGAAGGTTATGGAGAGGTTATGGTAAATACATACAGAGAAGGGATGAGAGGCACCCAGGAGTGCTGGGCCCAGTTTCTCTGCTTAGAGGAAAGAAAGCATTTCTATTGCTGGATTCTGTTGCAGGTTGCCTTAGAAGGGAGGCTGCCTTGAAGGGAGGTCAGAGGGTGCTAACTGGTGATGGTATTCAGTCAATCACTCAGTTGTGTCCAAATCTTTCAACTCCATGGACTGCAGCACACCAGACTTTCCATCACCATCTCCCAGAGTTTGCTCAAACTCATGTCCTTTGAGTTGGTGATTCCATCCAACCATCTCATCCTCTGTCTCTCCCTTCTCCTCCTGCCCCCAATCCCTCCCAGCATCAGGGTCTTTTCCAATGAGTCAACTCTTCGTATCAGGTGGCCGAAGTATTGGAGCTTCAGCTTTAGCATCAGTCCTTCCAACGAATATTCAGGACTGATTTCCTTAAGGATTGACTGGTTGGATCTCCTTGCAGTCCAAGGGACTCTCAAGAGTCTTCTCCAACACCACAGTTCGAAAGCATCAATTCTTCAGCACTCACTCAGCCTTCTTTATGGTCCAACTCTCCCATCCATACATGACTACTACTGGAGAAACCATAGCTTTGACTAGATGGAGCTTTGTTGGCAAAGTGATGTCTCTGCTTTTTAATATGCTGTCTAGGTTTGTCATAGCTTTTCTTCCAAGTAGCAAGCGTCTTTTAATTTCATGGCTGCAGTCGCCAGCTGCAGTGATTTTTAAACCCAAGAAAATAAATTCTGTCACTGTTTCCATTGTTTCCTGGGTGTAGCTACAGTTAGTGTTCTTGAGCAAAAGAGCTCCTCCAGTCCTCTCCAAGTCAACTCTCACTGAATCCCCAGGACATCTCAAATACAGGTAGAAATTATCATAACAATTGCATTATCTTTCTCATAGCCCAAGGTCTCCAGGCTTCAACTAATTCAGGTAATGGTCTGGTGACCACATGGAAAGACACAGCGTCTTTTTTTTTTTTTTTTAATGTTTTTAATTTACTTTTTAAAAAAGAAATAATTCTGTTTATTTAGTTTTGGCTGTGCTGGGCCATTGTTGCTGCAGGGCTTTTGCTCTAGTTGCGGGGAGTGGGGGCCGCTGTCTAGTTGCGGGGGGGGGTGGGGGCCGCTCTCTAGTTGCGGGGGGGTGGGGGCTGCTGTCTAGTTGCGTACGTGGGCATACTGCAGTGGCTTCTCTGATGCAGAGCACGGGCTCTAGGGCGCGTTGGCTTCAGTAGTTGTGACTCGTGGGCTATAGAGCATAGGCTCAGTAGTTACGGTGCATGGGCTTATTTGCTTCGCGGCCTGTGGGATCCTCCCAGATCCAACCCATGTCTCCGCATTGGTAGGCAGATTCTTTACCACTGAGCTACTAGGGAAGTCCTAATTTGCTGATTTTTAATCGCTCTACAATATTGTTTTGGTTTCTGCTGTGTGTGTATGTGTGTGTGTGTGTGTGTGTGTGTGAGTCAGTCAGTTGTGTCCGACTCTTTGCAACCCCACAGATTATAACCTGTCAGGCTCCTCTGTCCATGAGATTTTCCAGGCAAGGATACTGGAGTGGGTTGCCATTTCTTTCTCCAGTGGATCTTCCTGACCCAGGGATCAAACCTGGGTCTCCTACATTGCAGGTGAATGCTTTACTGTCTGAGCTACCAGGGAAGTTTCTGCCATGTATCAACATGAATTGGTCATATAGGTATGCCCCCTCCCTCTTGAACCTCCCTGCCATCTCCTACTGTCTATGTGAAAACCTCCAAAAAGCAGAGGGTTCCTCAGTTCAGTGCAGTCAATCAGTCGTGTCCGATTCTTTGCAACCCCATGAATCGCAGCACACCAGGCCTCCCTGTCCATCACCAACTCCCGGAGTTTACCCAAACTCATGTCCATCGAATCGGTGATGCCATCTAGCCATCTCATCCTCTGTTGTCCCTTTCTCCTCCTGTCCCCAATCCCTCCCAGGATCAGGGTCTTTTCCAGTGAGTCAACTCTTTGCATGAGGTGGCCAAAGTATTGGAGTTTCAGCTTCTGCATCAGTCCTTCCAATGAACACCCAGGACTGATCTCCTTTAGGATGGACTGGTTGGATCTCCTTGCAGAGTCTTATCCAACACCACAGTTCAAAAGCATCAATTCTTCGATGCTCAGCTTTCTTCACAGTCCAACTCTCACTTCCATACATGACTACTGGAAAAACCATAGCCTTGACTAGATGGATCCTTTGTTGGCAAAGTAATGTCTCTGCTTTTTAATATGCTATCTAGTTTGATCATAACCTTCCTTCCAAGGAGTAAGTGTCTTTTAATTTCATGGCTACAGTCACCATCTGCAGTGATTTTGGAGCCCCAAAAAATAAAGTCTGACCCTGTTTCCACTGTTTCCCCATCTATTTCCCATGAAGTGATGGGACCAGATGCCATGATCTTAGTTTTCTGAATGTTGAGCTTCAAGCCAACTTTTTCACACTCCTCTTTCACTTTCATCAAGAGGCTCTTTAGTTCTTTACTTTCTGCCATAAAGGTGGTGTCATCTGCATATTTGAGGTTACTGATATTTCTCCCGGAAATCTTGATTCCAGCTTGTGCTTCATCTACCCCAGCATTTCTCATGATGTACTCTGCATAGAAGTTAAATAAGCAGGGTGACAATATACAGCCTTGACATACTCCTTTTCCTATTTGGAACCAGTCTGTTGTTCCATGTCCAGTTCTAACTGTTGCTTCCTGACCTGCGTATAGGTTTCTCAGGAGGCAGGTCCTCAGGACCCTACTAATCCAAGAAGAAAATTAATCCTGGCCTTACTTTCTCTTCAAAATATTAAAATCAGGAAAAATCTGAGAGGCATAACGAGAGCTTTTTATAAGAGAAGCATGGGCAGGTGGGAGGTTTTCTTTGTATCACTTAAGGAAAGGGGTGCCCCCCCACCCCACCAGGAACATGGGAGTGGAGAGGGTTAGTAGCCGGGCTGGACCTACTTCAAATGTGGGCCATTTCCTTCTGCCCTAGTGAAACAGTTAATCATAAACTTGTAAGAAAATGCTCAGTCACCAGTAGGAGGCAGTGCGGTCCTATGAAAAGTGCTCCAGGCTGGGACTCGGGAGCCCTGATTTCTGGTTGGAGCTCTGGCTCTGTCTTTCTCTCTGTCTGTGAGAAGGGGTGGCTGGGTCAGATCAGAAGTGACTGTGCTTGAACTGGTCCTCAAAGGCATTCTGTCAGCACAGTGACACAGCCTTCCCCTTCCTAGGTACTCAAGTGAAGTGAAATTATGTTTTTGCAAAAGCTTGTACACAAATACTCATAGCTACCCAGGTGGTGCTGGTGGTAAAAAACCCGCCTGCCGATGCAGGAAGCTTGAGAGATGTGGGTTCGATCCCTGGGTCAGGAAGATCCCCTGCAGAAGGGAATGGCAATCCACTCCAGTATTCTGGCCTGGAAATTACTTTCTGTTACTCTAGATTAACTTTTCGGGGATATTTCCATAAGATGTATTCTTCTGTGTCTGGCTTCTTTCACTGAGCTTTTGAAGTTCATCCATGCTGTAGCTGTTTTAATACGCTTAGTCACTCTGTGGTGTCTGACTCTTTGCCACCCCATGGACTATAGCTTGCCAGACTCCTCTGTCCATGGGATTCTCTAGGGAAGAATACTGGAGTGGGTAGTCACTCTCTTCTCCAGGGGATCTTCCCGACCTAGAGATCGAACCTGGGTCTCCTGCATTGCAGGCAGATTCTTCACCGTCCGAGCTACCAGGGAAGCTCCCAGCTGTGTTAGTACTTCATTTCTTTTATTGCCATACAGTATTCCAGCATTCAGAGATACTACATTTTATCATCGGATGGGCACTGGGGTCATCGCTGCTTCTTTGATGACTCCATCTCCTCCTTCCCATCTCCGGGGTTTCCCCACCTTTTGTTTCCTCTGCTTAGAAACTCCCGCTCCCACTCACATGCTAACACCTCCCTCCTCATCTCCCTAGTGAGATGAGATCAAGCCTGCCATTATAGGGACCCCCATCTGCCTTCATGTGACACCGAGTCTGTGAACCCCACCAGCTGGTTGGCCCCCAGGAGTGCAAATCTTTTCTGTTTTGCTCACAGCTCTGTCGCAATTCCCAGCACGCAGCAGGTGCTCAGTAAAGAGTTGTTGCTTGGAGGGAAGGGAGCAGAGAGGGAGGAAGCAAGGAGACAGCCAGGACACAGATGGGTCTGTCCGGCTGCCGTGTCCTTCCGGCCCCATGGTGCTGCCTCCCCGGAAGTCACCAGTCCTGATGCGTCAGACTCTTTGGCACTGATTTTTTTAAAATTTAACTTAAAAATTTGAAGCACAGTTGATTTACAAGATATTAAATATAGCTCCTTGCTATACAGTAGGTCCCTGTTATTTATCTCTTTTATATATAATAGTGTGTATATCTGTTAATCCCATTTCCCAGTTTATCCCTCCCTCCCTGCTTTTCCCTTTGGTAACCATCCTTGCCACTGTTTCTTTTTATTTATTTATTTATTTATAAATTAAAGGATACTTGTTTTACATAATTTTGTTGATTCTGTCAAGCCTCAACATGAATCAGCCATAGGGATACATATGTCCCCTCCCTCTTTTTTTTTTAATTTTATTTTTTTACTTTACAATACTGTATTGGTTTTGCCATACATTGACATGAATCCACCACAGGTGTACATGAGTTCCCAACCCTGAACCCCACTCCCACCACCCTCCCCATATCATCTCTCTGGGTCATCCCAGGGCACCAGCCCCAAGCATCCTGTCTTGCCACTCTTTCTAACCCACTCCCTGCAGGTATGGCTGAGACAGGCACCACCTATGAGCCACCTGGACTGGGGAGCCCTCCTGACTGCAACACCAGCCCAGAGGACCGTGGGGCGCCTACCAGGTGACTCCTTGGGCCTCTCTCTTCACCGGCCCTGCCTGGGGGTGGGGGCAGCCGGCTAGGGATGGCAGTGGAGCTTGGGCTTGATCCCTAGGCCAAGCCCGCAGGTCATTTTGGAGAATGTGAGTCTATGTCTGTGCTGGCACCGTGGAAGGCCAGAAGGCCTAGAAACCCAGGCCCTGCCCTCGAAGTGCCTGGCGGAGACTGTTGGCAGAGGAGCTGGGGTCGCAGACCTCTGTTTCCATCTCAGTCATCTGTCTTACCTCTGGCCTCTCTCTCTGCAGCCCCACCCCCTCCTTGGTCTCCCTGGCTGACTCCCTGACCGGTAAGGAGCATGAAGCGGGTGTCACCCACACCTGGGAGGACACCCTGGTCTCAACCAGTGCTCCCATCTCCTTCTCCTCCACGGGAAAGCCGGCTCTGGTTTCAGGTAATGATCACCCCCACGAAGCAGGGCCTTCCTCCCTGGGGACCACAAGGAGGGAGGCTTCTCAATGGGCAACAGCATCACTTGGTGGGGAGGAAGAGTGGGGCTTGGGAAGTCCTGGGAACAAAGTTGACCCCAGGTCTTCGGCTTCTTGATCTGGAGCTGTGGCTCTGTCACTTGCTAGAGATGATTCCTTGATTCTTCTGAGCAGGGATTTTATTCTCAGCTTCTTCTCCATGGCCCATAATTGCTACTCACGAAATATTTGGCAACTAATCTCATGACCTTGACTGGGCTTCCCTGGTGGCTCAGTGGTAAAGAATCTGCCTGCAGTGCAGGAGATGCGGGTTCAATCCTTGGGTCAGGAAGATGCCCTGGAAAAGGAAATGGCAACCCACTCCAGTATTCTTGCCTGGAAAATTCCATGGACAGAAGAACCTGGTGGGCTACATACAGTCCATGGGGTCACAAGAGTCGGACACGACTGTGTGACCAAACTACCACTACCTCATGATCTTGACTAGTTTCTTACTTACTTTGGGCTTCAGCTTTCTCACCTTTTAACGTTGTAACAGCGTGTACCTCAAAGGGCAGTAAGCAAAGAATGATATACCCGGGCATTACCGGCTCCCGGCGTGCGATTTTAAGGACTTGCAGTTCTAGTGTTGGACACTAGGCGGCGATAGTGCTCAGCCAGCCCTCTGAGAGGTCCTGGATTTGGCAGTTTAACAACTTGTTAGAAAAGCAAATTACCAGCCTCCCCCAGCCAACTGAATCAGACTCTGCATTTTAACATGGTCCCCAGAAGATTCATAGCCACAGGAATGTCTGAGAAGCACTTATCTGGTACGTGTTGTTATTGTTCGTTCGGTAAGTCATTCTTGCTGCTGCTGCTGCTAAGTCGCTTCAGTCGTGTTCAAATCTGTGTGACCCCATAGACGGCAGCCCACCAGGCTCCCCCGTCCCTGGGATTCTCCAGGCAAGAACACTGGAGTGAGTTGCCATTTCCTTCTCCAATGCATGCAAGTGAAAAGTGAAAGTGAAGTCTCTCAGTCATGTCCGACTCTCAGCGACCCCATGCAGGCAAGAATCCTGGAGTGGGTAGCCATTTCCTTCTCCTTCCCCGACCCAGGGAGAGAATCAGCGTCTCCTCCATTGGCAGGTGGATTCCTTACCACTGAGCCACCAGGGAAGCTATTGGGTACATGCTACTTTTTCAGCACCTAAACATGGATTTTAAAAAATAATAACTATATGTTGATTTTCATAAGTGACAAAGGGGCCAAAAAAAAAAAAAAAAAGAGGCAAGTTAAGTACTAAGAGATAATGAAATATATCCAGATAGTGGTTAACAGTGTGGGCTCTAGAGTTGTGCTGGCCTGGCCTGAGCTATAATTTCTACCCTCTGGGTGACCTTGGGCCTGTTAATCTTTGCAAACATCAGCTTCCCTCCATTGTAAAATGGAGATGGTCATGGTGCCCATGGCATAGGGCTTTTGACTCCTCATTCAAGAAGCACTTGCTGAGTGTGCTTATGTGTGGAGTAGATGTTGTGCCTGCCCTTGTGGAGTTTCCAGTCTAGAGGAGGGGCCGGGAGTTGTGCCAGACTCCTAACTTCACCCTCTTGATTGCTCTGTCTGCCAGCCGCCCGGGACTGGGCATCACGCTTGCCTTCCTCCCCAGTCCCCTGAGCTCATCCTATTGGACCTCAATTCCCTCTTCATTCTGCCTCCTTGACCTCTCTGTTTCTCCCCCTTTAGCAATGGTTTGTGCATCCTTCAACTCTTCAGCTCCCCATGGGCTTCCCAGAGCCAGGCGAGAAAGGACAGGTGGGTGAGGGCTGGACCAGATAGCTATAGACAGGGTCTGGGTTTCTCTTCTGGCTTGGGAAAGGACCAGGTCCTGTCAGCAACAGTGGAGTCTGTGTCCAGAAGGAGGAAGCAGTCTGGGGTGAGGGCTGTGCTGTGTGGTTGCTGTAGGGCCCCTGGCCCCATGCCAGGATGTCAGGGTGAGAATGCAGGGCACCCCTGTGTTTCAGGACCTGTGCTCTTCTGGGTGATTCTGATACTGGCGGTGGTCGTCAGCTTCAGCTCCTTCGTCCTGTGCCACCAGAGGGCCTGCAGGAAGTGGATTGGACAGAGTAAGTGCATGTATCCTTGGGGCCCTGGGAGGGCAGGGTGCCCTGTGCTGGCCCGGCCTGGGTCCTTTTCCCATCCTGCCCGCTGAGACTCTTTGAGGCTGGCACCCCAGTCCTCCTGCTGCTGTCATTTCAGAGCTGCATCTGTGCTACCCAGTCCAGACCTTCCGGCCCACGCTGGAGCCTGTGGGTGAGTGTCCAGGGGTCCAAAAGGGCTGGGTGCGGCTACACCGCAGCTCTGCACGGTGGGCCAGAACTCCCTTGGGGCTCCCTCTGTGTGGGGGGGTTCCCACAAGCTGCTCCTCCTTTCTGTGCAACCTCGTATGTGATGGGAATATAATGTGGGTGGAAACTGTGACATGTTCCCTTCTGCGTCGGATGCGGTCTGGGCCCGAAGCTTCAAAAATTCACCTTGTCCTTAATTCTCTCCTCGGCCGTGCCCTCAGGAGAGGCCTTCCCTTCCCCTCTTCTCTCTGTCCCTCCTTCCCAGTCTCCTTGTCATTTCCCCCACCCCCTTCCCTCCTGCTGGTGCCCAGGGTGTAAGGGTTGGGGTGGGGGGAGCAGGCTAACAGGGCTACAGTCCTGATTCCGCACTATGAGCTACATGACTTTGGGTGAATCACTTAATTCCTTTGTGTCTCAGTTTCCTCATCTGTACCAAGTCACTCAGTCGTGTCCGACTGTGATCCTATGGACTGCCAGGCTCCCTGTCCATAGGATTCATACCCTCCCTCCAGGAGATCTTCCTGACCCAGGGATCGAACCCATGTCTCTTCTGTCTCCTGCATTGGCAGCTGGGTTCTTTAGCACTAGCGCTGCCTTGGAGATGGGGTCTAATTCAGAGAGTGGGTGTGTGGGTCCGTTGTGTTGGGGCCCTTAAGCGCTGTGTGCAGAGCCTGCGCGCAGTCAGCATTTGCAGGTTGTGGCTGCTGTTTGCTGACAGCTCCCCTGTGTCTGGGGCCTTTTTTCTCACCAGGAGTCCAGGCCTTCCTGAGTTCTCAGTTGATCTGAACTTTTCTCTCTGATCCCTGGCCAGCCTCCAGACCACCTCTTCCAGGCAGCCTTCCATGCCTCACCCATCCAGGCAGCAGACTCAGCTCTCACCTGGCAGGGGACAAGAGGGGGGACCCCAGCCATTGTGTGCCAAGTATTTCTTCTCCCCTGCACGATATCTTTCAAGGCAGGACAAGGTCCTCCTCAACATGCCACAAGCATTGTTTGAGCACCTACTGTGTATGAGCCCTGACCACAGGGGAAGGAGCAAACACAAACGGTTTGAGCTTCCTTTCTGGTTTCAAGGCAGGGTCCTATGATGGTCTCACAGACCCAGAAGCTCCATGGGAAATGGGTGATGCTCTTCATTTCATAATGAAGAGACGAGACCCAGGGCCACACTGTCTGTAGTTGCCATGGCCAGACTCAGGAACTGGTCCTGGAGCCGGCAGGTCTCATTGGCAGAGGTCTCAGTCCTTTATCCTCTTCCTCACCCCCCCACCCCCACAATGGGTTGTCCACCACCCAGTGCCCAGCCTGACACCCAGCGGTCAACTCAGGCCTCCTCGCCCCCACGTCCCCGGGCCCCACAGAAAGCTTTGCCCTAGCCTGGCTCCTGGCTTGGCCCCTGAACACAGCGCGTGAGGCGTGTTTTGGGTTTGATGAGTTTCACAAGCAGGTGCTTGTGTTCTCTTCGCAAGGGGGCTTTTTGTGTTTTGACAGTTTCAAGCCTTTTTCCATGAGCTGTCAGGCTCAGTGTCTCATTGAAACCCGCGTTTGTTGCTTTCTTGACATTTTTCTAGTATTAGAGTTTCCATTGCTGTCAGTTTATTTTTTTCTTCAAACCTCCATGATAGCAGTTTTGTCACACACATACAAAGAAAAAAGAGAGAGAGAGAGAAAAGACAAAAAGCACCTTCTCTTAAAAAGTCAGACCTACCAGGAACTGAGCCTGGGCTCAGTGGTGTCCACCTTGGCACACTGGCTTCCGGTGGGTCCTTGGGGGTCTGGTTCCCAGGGAAGGAGGTGACTTACGGTGAAGATGTGGGTGGACTGAGCAGGGTGGGAGCAGTGGGAGCTGGAGGGGTGCAGGAGTCTTTATGCGCTTGTCCACCCCTTTGTGTATCCGCCACGCACTTCTTAGTGGCCCTGTGCTGGGTCCGGCAAGTGCCCTCCCGAGCTTTCTCACCAGCTCAAGCAGAGTGGGAATAATCTGGCCTCAGTCCTCCTGGTCTCAGAACTCCAGGGCTCAGGGAGCCCCAGGTGTGGTTAGCAGTGATCTGGACAGGTGCCTATTTGATGCTCACCCCCATCCCTGAATGGGGATGAGCATCTCCATAAGCACACATGTGTTCTCATCTTATTCCTCCCAGAGGCCTGTTATACCCATTTCTCAGATGAGAAAGCTGAGGCACGGGAAGATGAAGAAGCTTGTCTAAGGCCACTTGGTTAATGAGCAGTACGACTGACCAGGATTTTGTTGGTGGTGCTGGCTAGATTTTTGCATAAAGGGTACCCTGGCACTGTTGACACCTGCCCAGGATCTTTCTTTGCTGTGGGGATTGTCTTGTGTGTTACAGGATGCCAGGCAGTCCTGGTCTGTAGATCCACCAGATACTAGCAGCACCTCCCATCTGTGACAGCCAGCAATGTCTCCAGGTACTCCCACATGTGCCCTGGAGGGGAAACGTCTCTCCTGGTTGAAAAACACTCGCTGGAAGTCTTTTAACCCTTCATTTAAAAAGACACTGTCATCATTACTTTATCTGTTACTTCAGGCAGTTTTAAGTTGGAAACATTGCTTTGTTTGTTTTGAAACAACTTCAAACATACAGAAAAGTACGGTGAACGTATTTTTCCTGAATTATTTGAGAGTAAGTTACTGACTTCATGCTTTTCCACCCCTGAATACCTGAGTGTGTATTTCACACAACCGCAGTGAAATCATCAACATCAGAGAATTCGCTTTGCTGTATCGCCACCAGCTAGGTCTCAGACCCCAGTCGAGTTTCTTCGTGCACTGATAACAATGCCTTGAATGCAGTCCAGCCTCTCCTGTTCCATTTGGCCACTGTGTCTTTGTCCCCTCTAGTCTGAGTTTCTCCTCCTGGTCATGACCTTGCCATCTTGGAAGATTCCATCAGTGGTTCTGTGGCTGCCCCTCACCCCGGGTTTGCCTGACTCTGGAGGGAGGTATCCACCCCATCGCCACCCCCCGCCAGCTTTCCCTTTGTCCCTCCCCCTGCATGTTCACCCGAAGCCCTGGATGAGCGTGGTGTCTGCCAGCCTTCTCCACCATGCAGTCCTCTTTCCTCTGTGGCCATTGCTAAGGTGAGGGGAGGTGCTTTGAGGCTCTGTGAATAACCGGTGCATCATCAGCCTTTCCTCCGTTTCTGCACGTCTGTCTGTCTGGATGTGTGGTTCCTTTCTTACTCTGCTGTCGTGGTTACTTAATTTGATGTTCAAATTGTCCCGGGTGAGGCCAGTGAGGGCCCCTTCAAGCTGGCTCCTGTGTGCTTTTGGTTCCATCTTTCTGTGTTTGGGGCTCATCTCTTTTTTAAATGTCTTTTTTTTTTTAATTGAAGGAAAATTTTTTTTTCCTTTTTTTTGGCTGGGCCGTGCGGTCTGTGGGATCCTTAGTTCTCTGACCAAGGATCAAACCCCAGCCTTTGGCAGTCAGAGTGCTGAGTCCCAACCATTGGACCGCCAGGGGGTTCCCTGGAGCACTCCATTACCAAGTTCCCAGCCTAGCTTGTAATAGTTCCCTGCCCCTTCCTGGACTGGAATTTAAGGCTGCCTGTTGCCAAACTCCTTCCTTGGGTCTGTTCCACCTCCCACAGCAGCCAGAACCCCAGGCCAGAGAGGGGATGGAACTGACAGCAGACAGCAACAGGGATGGAAAGGATGCATAACCTGGGTGTCAGAACCCACGTGCTTGGCTTGAGCAGCCCTCTGAGCAGCTCTGGGAAGCCAAGCACTTCTTTATGGGCGTGGAGGGGGCTGCCAATGCCCAATTTGTCCCTGGATTTGTGTCCTGGGACGCTGGACACATTTGTGAGAAGATTGCGATCATTCCAAAAAAGCAAGGTTACCAATGAATGAAGACAGGGAACTGAAGCAACATTTTTGAGGGAAAAAGCCCTTACGAAATCTGACCTCTGCAGTTGGCACCGCTCGTTCTCGTCTTTATTAAGAACACAGGCAGGTTGTAACATGGCTATAGGCCGAGGTTGACGCCATCTGGATTCTGCCTTTTCACCTTGACATTATTTTATGCTGGTTTCTGAAAGACGGTATTGAAAGCTGATTTTCTTTTCGGTGTGATGGAGTATCAAGCCGCGGGAGTATCCTGGGGGCCCTTGGTGCTAGAGAGCATTCTAGCCACCTTCCTTTTTGTTTTTCTCCTTCCCTTTTTAATGTTTCAATTTAAAAAATCTAAACAGACTTCATTAAAGAAAAGTTTTAGACTTACAGAAAATTTGAGAAGTTAGTGGAAATATAGCCCACACCCAATTTCCTCTATTATAAACATCTTATTCTACTGCAGTACGCTTGTCACAATAAAAGCAATACCGACTCACTACTATTATGTGAAGCCTGTACTCTGTTCAGGTCTACTTGGCTTTGCCTAGCATGCTTCTGCTCCAGGACCCCACCCAGGACACCACTTTGCATTTGTGCCTTAGGCTCCCCTGGCCTCTGACAGTTTCTGGCCCTCCTAGCTTTTGATGACCGTGGCAGTTTTGAGGAGTGCTCGTCAGTTAAGGTATAGGATGATCCTCTGTTGGAATTGGTCTAGTGTTTTTGTCCTGATTAGACTGAAGTCATGGGTTTGGAGGAGGAAGACCATAAGAGTTCAGTGTCATTTCCATCACAACCTATCAAGAGTATGTGCTCTCAAATTAAAACTTGAAAACAATTATTTTTTTGTTTAGTAGACAGGATAGAACTCCAGTGTCCCTAGCCACAAGGGACTAGTTCCACCGAGAAGTAAACAGTGGGGACTCAATTTTGAAGACATTTGGGGAAAGGGAAAATTGGCTTTCTGTTAACTGGCAAAATGTTCCAGTGGGACTCTGTTTATGTTGAAACGTGTTATGTTTTATATGTACACATATATGGACCAGGGGGCTAAGATGGTAAAGAACCTGCCTGCAATGCGGGAGACCTGGGTTCCATCCCTGGGTCGGGAAGATCCCCTGGAGAAGGGAATGTCTACCCACTCCATATTCTCGCCTGCAGAGTTCCATGGACAGAGGAGCCTGGTGGACTGGGCTGTATAGTCCATGTGGTCACAAAGAGTCGGACATGACTGAGCGCCTAATATTTTCACACTTTCATATATGGACCAGAGTCTCTGCTGAGTTTATAAATTAAGAAACGATGGTTGATGGAATCTTGATTTTTGTTAACTCATCCCAATAAAGCCTACAGAAACTCAAAAACATATGAGAGAGAAGAATATGCTCTCAACATGATTGATTCCTGGGCACCTTCTCTTCTGAGATCTCATTTAATCTTCATAAAGACCCTCTGAAGGGGCATGATGGTGCCCCTTTTCCAAAGGAGAGAACTAAGACCGGGAGAGGTGAAGGTCTGTGCTGGGGCTGCATGGCTAAGCAGGCCTCCGACATAGGACTGCTAAGCTGCTTCCTTGTTTGGCATCTGGCTCGTTTTCAGTTTTTTGCTTATCATAGGCTCCACTGCTGTGCACAGCCTGGTTACTTTCCTTCGAGTTATTTCCTGAGGGTGTGTCCCCAAAGAGGGATTACTAAGTCAAAGTGTGTGAAGTTTTCACTGCCAGATGGTTCTTGAGAAAGAGGGAACCAGTTCACAGGGCATGAGCAGCTGTGTTCCTGTTTACCCACATCCTCTCCAGGACTGTGTTTTATCATTTTTGTTTATTCTGTCTTGTTACTTTATCACATACTTTCTCCCCTCAATGACTCGCTGCCAAATGACAGTTGGCTATTTGCAGAACTCAAAATTCACTCTCACAGGATAAAGATTCGGCTTCTCTGACTTCATTTAAAAGAATGTGCCTCAGGCTGGACAACATTTCTCAAAATGCTGGCTGGGGCACTAGACAGTGGCTTCCTCTTGGGAGAGACCCACGAGCCTCCTAAGGTGACTGCTCTGCTGTTAACTCAGTCATCGAGCATTGTGTCATTTTACACATGTGTTTCTTTTGACCAAGATTCTGATCCATTTCCCCTTTAGACACTTTACCTGCGGATGGTCATTTAAAATGGACATGGAAGATTGTCCCCCCAAAGTGACCTGGTGTCTCCACAGCAGGTTCAAATTGCCCATCGTGTCGTTTTATCATGGCTGGTTGGCCCCCAGCGTGCATTTCCGCTAGGATTTGAGGAGGCTGGTTCCCCAGAGCAGCTGAGGTCAGACAGAGTTTCCAGGGTGACTCAGCCTGCTGGCCTCTTCATATGCGAGTTCTCTGGTCAGCTGTCCACACCTAAAACAGCAAAAGTCAAGACCCTGTAAGTGGTCCCCTTGGAATTATAAGGGGCGCTGTGCTCCCAGAGGACTCAGTGCCTGGGAGCTGACTCACCCTGGTGTAGACATGTCTCTGGGTAACATCTCTAGCTTTTCCAGTTGAAAAGCCCCTAAAGGGCTCTGTGGCCATCTGGCTTTAGGCATGCCTGACTCGAGGGCTCAGAAAGGATCCTCAGGACCCACCACCCTCTCTCTATCACCATGAGGTCCTCCTGTGTGGTTGAGTTTCACATGTTGCTCCGAGGGGCTCTGGCCTCTTCTGCCCGTGGCGGCCACCAGGCGATGGCAGCAGCTTCTGACCCTGCCAGAGCCTCTTCGGCTGGTCCTGAACCACTCCTGTGCATGTGTGGGAGTGGGTGGGAGGGGAGGGGTCCGGTGTGCTGAGGGGCTTGGTGGCTGGGAGAGAGATGACTGCCCTGTTCTCTGGCTGCCCCTGGGAAGTGAGGCCCTGTGCCCCGGGCCTGAAACCCATCCACTGTTCTCCAGAGTGAGGTCTGAGGAAGGACCAACTTCCACCCTGGGGGCAGTGGAGGGGACACTTGCCTGCAGTGGGGTGGGGCAGGGCCAGGCAGCTGCCAGATGCCCCTTGGTGAAGTGACTGCTCTTTTTCTCCTTGCAGATTCCAAGCCAGGGAGGAACCCGATAGTAAGTAGCCTCTCCCTTGCCCCCACCCCAGCTTTGTGCCCATACGTATGATTCCTCCTCCATCAGAGCTTCTGGTTCTGACAGTGACTGGGTGGGTCCCCCACGGCCCAGGTGCAGATTCCCCTGCAAGTTCAGGCTGGGTCTGCCCCACGCAGGGAGCTCTGAGCGCGGTGGGGCCTCAGCCAGGCCCTGGCGGGGATGCGCAGCTCCACCCCCACGGCAGCCTCGGCTCCTGGCTCATCCCGCTGGGGACTTCCAGAAGGGCCTGCCAGATGGCAGGTCTGGTTTTGACCATTTGGGTGCCAGGTGTGGTTTGAGGGAAGGTTGGGTTCATTTTCCCCTTTGTCCTTCAATCCTCCATGAGTCTCATCCTCAAAGCTGGCGTGTCAAGTCAGTAGCACAAACTTTTGCAACTTTAGCTAGCGTGTATGGAGCACTTGGTGTTCCCAGGTGGCGGAGTGGTAAAGAATCTGCCTGCAATGCAAGAGATGCAGGTTTGATCCCTAGGTCGGGAAGATCCCCTGGAGGAGGAAATGGCAACCTACTCCAGTACTCGTGCCTGGAGAATCCCATGGACAGAGGGGCCTGCCGGGCTACACTTTATGGGGTCGTAAAGAGTCAGACGTGACTGAGCACATGTGCGTGCATGGAGCACTTCCCGTGAGCTAGGCATCTGGCTTTCCCCAAGTTGTTCCGGTTTGTCCTGGCAACACACTGAGGTTGGTACTGTTGTCCTGCTGTATAGGAGAGGAAACAGAGGCCCAGACAGGAAAGGTGATTCCGCAGTTGGAAAATAGATCAGCTGGGATTTGAGGGCTGGTGTGTGTGACTCCAAAGCTGGTGCTCTGAGCTGTTACCCTGAGCTGCCTCCTAGCAAGGCCATCTCCACCTGCCTTTTACGAAGCTCTCGCTGTGCCAGGCGCTGGGCCGGGGGCTTTGCACATGTTACCACCGAGCCTGTGGGCATCCTGCGTGGGCTGTCCTTCGCCAGGCCCTGCTCTGTGCTGGCCTCTCAGGGGCAGCGCAGGGACCAGTGAGGGGGTGTGGGGAGAGGAGCGGCCCTGCTTTCCACAGCTGAGAGGGGGCAGGACGAAACACACCATATGACCAGGTCTCAGGTATGGATGGTTTGCCCACTTCCCACCCCCACTTATCAGCTCTTCCATTCGTTTTTTTTAAATAGTATTTTAAAAGTTTTATTTCTTTATTTGGCTGCGCTGGGTCTTTCTCGCTACGTACGGGCTTTCTTGAGTTGCAGTGAGCAAGGGCTGCTCTCTAGTTGTGGTGCGTGGGCTTCTCATTGCAGTGGCTTCTCTTGTTTCTGGGCACAGGCTCTAGAGCACGCAGGCTGGAGTAGCTGTGGTGCCAGGACTTAGTTGCTCTGTGGCATGTGGAATCTTCCCGGACCAGGGATTGAACCTGTGCCCCCTGTGTTGGCAGGTGGATTCTTTACCATGGAGTCACCAGGGAAGCCTCCATTCTCTATTTTTAAACATAATAGATGGCACCACAATACAGGTTCAATTTCAAATCATGGGAGATCACATTCAAACATGCTTGGGTCAGATGAGTTGCTGTTACAATATCAAGAAGTTTCATGAAAAAGGTATTTAATGATTTGTAAGATACGAACAAAGCTAGTGGAGGTGATGGGATTCCAGTTGAGCTATTTCAAATCCTAAAAGATGATGCTGTTAAAGTGCTCCACTTAATATGCCAGCAAATTTGGAAAACTCAGCAGTGGCCACAGGATTGGAAAAGGTCAATTTTCATTCCAATCCCAAAGAAAGGCAATGCCAAAGAATGTTCAAACTACTGCACAATTGCACTCATCTCACACGGTAACAAAGCAATGCTCAAAATTCTCCAAGCTAGATTTCAACAGTACATGAACCAAGAACTTCCAGATGTTCAAGCTGGATTTAGAAAAGACAGAGAAACCAGAGATCAAATTGCCAACATCCATTGGATCATAGAAAAAGCAAGATTCCCGGAAACCATCTACTTCTGCTTTATTGCCTATGCCAAAGCCTTTGACTGTAAGGATCACAACAAACTGGAAAATTCTTAAAGATGGGAATACCAGACCACCTTACTTGTGTTTTGAGAAACCTTATGCAGGTCAAGAAGCAACTGTTAGAACTGGACATGTAACAACAGACTGGTTCCAAATTGGTAAAGGAGTACGTCAAGGCTGCATATTGTCACCCTGCTTATTTAACTTCTATGCAGAGTACATCATGAGAAACGCTGGGCTGGAAGAAGCATAAGCTGGAATCAAGATTGCCGGGAGAAATAGCAATAACCCCAGATATGCAGATGACACCACTTTTATGACAGAAAGTGAAGAGCCTCTTGATGAAGATGAAAGAGGAGAATGAAAAAGCTGGCTTAAAACTCAACATTCAGAAAACTAAGATCATGGCATCTGGTCCCATCACTTTATGGCAAATAGATGGAGAAACAATGGAAACAGTGACAGACTTTATTTTCTTAGGCTCCAGAATCACTGTAGATGGTGACTGCAGCCATGAAATTAAAAGATGCTTGTTCTTGGAAGAAAGGCTATGACCAACCTAGATAGCATATTAAAAAGCAGAGACGTTACTTTGCTGACAAAGGTCCTTCTACTCAAAGCTATGGTTTTTCCAGTAGTCATGTATGAATGGGAGAGTTGGACCATAAAAAAGGCTAATCACGAAAGAATTAATGCTTTTGTGCTGTGGTGTTGGAGAAGACTCTTGAAAGTCCCTTGGACTGCAAGAAGATCAAACCAGTCCATCCTAAAGAAAATCAATCTTGAATATTCATTGGAAGGACTGATGCTGAAGCTCCAATACTTTGGCCACCTGATGCAAAGACTCATTAGAAAAGATCCTGATGCTGGGGAAGATTGGATGCAGGAGGAGAAGGGGACAACAGAGGGTGAGATAGTTGGATGACATCACTGACTCAATGGACATGAGTTTGAGCAAGCTCCGGGAGATGATGAAGGACAGGGAAGCCTGGTGTGCTGCAGTCCACGGGGTCACAAAGAGTCAGATATGACTGAGCGACTGAACAACAACAACAAGAACAACAACAGCAAAGAGAATCAAATACATTTTGGCCCCACGGATCAGTGCATAAATAGGAACTTCTTTAAGACTACCGTCTTTTAGACTTCAAATTATTTTAAAAAGAATATGAAGGATTATGTAACTATATTTTCAGAATTATTCAAACTTATTCCCTTTCGAAGCTTGAAGGTAAATGGTATTTATGTTGGAACATTTCATGAGACCACTTCTCCTTGGCACTTATGGAAAGGTCAAAACCGAAACCAATGTTTTCCTGAAACATATCTGTTTTTTAGTACATTAGTGTGATCATAAAAGACTGCTGTCCCAGGAGCAGGGGAGTTGGGGTGGGCCTAGAGCTGATGCTTGTAGACTGAGCAAACACGTATGGATTCCAAAGGGAGACGCTGGGGCTCCAGCATTGGCCGGACTCTTACTAACTAACCCTGAGCAAGTTACATGACGTGCTCAGTTTCCTGATCTGTAAAATGGGGAGATATTAACCGCCTTGTAGACTTGTTGGGCTTCCCAGGGGGCACTAGTGGTAAAGAAAGAAAAGAAAGTGAAAGTGAAGTAGCTCAATCGTGTCCAACTCTTTGCGACCCCATGGACTGTAGCCTACCAGGCTCCTCCGTCCGTGGGATTCTCCAGGCAAGAGCACTGGAGTGGGTTGCCATTTCCTTCTCCAGAGGATCTTCCCGACCCAAGGATCGAACCTGGGTCTCCCGCATTGTAGGCAGACGCTTTACTGTCTGAGCCACCAAGGAAATCCATAGTGGTAAAGAACCACCTGTCAATGCAGGAGACATAAGAGACTCGGGTTCCATCCCTAGGTCAGGAAGATCCCCTGGAGGAGGGCTTGGCAACTCATTCCAGTATTCTTGCCTGGAGAATCCTATGGATAGAAGAGCCTGGCGGGCTACAGTCCTTAGGGTCACAGAGTCAGACATGCCTGAAGCAACTTAGCATGCATTCACGCAGAGTGGTTGTTAAGGATTAGCACATGTTGAGGGCCACACATGGTAAGCATTGTATGCGATGCTCCACTATCCTTATTTAGTGCCAGTTAAAAACGACGTGCCTTCACAGGGTCCCATATGTAGGAACGTCAGGTCATCCATGCTGAGAAGCCCAGGGTGAGCGCATGGTGGCTTTAAAACAGAGAGGGAGACTCGCTGGGGTCTATGGAGATGGAGAAATGCGTTCCCCAGTGCAGAGACTGGGGGAGGTTGGGGTATCCTGCCCCAGCACCGTTTCCTCTGCCCACTACAGCTGACCAAGAGTGTATCAGTGGCAGACCCAGGCAATGAGGAGCAGGGCTTACTGAGTCGCCCGGCTGTGGAGACCTGCCTGGAGAGCCTGCGGCTGCTGGAGGCCAACCCAGTCAGCAGCCCCCCGTCCCCCACAGACCTACCTGAGCCCCGAGGGACCACGGAGCATACCAACAACAGGATTGGTGAGTCAGCCTGTTTGGGGGGATCCTGGAGTGTTCAGGGGCCAGTGGGAGATGGACCCTGAGCCCCTAACGAGGGACCAGAGACCCTGGGGATGGAAAGCTCAGCAAGGAAGAGGCAGGGCCTCCCCCACCGGGTTTTATAAGTAGGAGATGCTTTTCATGAAGGAGTTAAACCATTCTCAGGGGTATCTACCTGGAGAATCCCAGGGATGGGGGAGCCTGGTGGGCTGCCGTCTATGGGGTCGCACAGAGTCGGACACGACTGAAGTGACTTAGCAGCAGCAGCAGCCGGGGTATCTACAGCTTGCTCCGCCTCTTCATCCCAATTTAAATTTCTGTAAACTAGAGGAGCCTGGCGGGCTACAGCCCATAGGTCTGCAAGATTCAGGTGTGACTTAGCGACTAAACCACCACCACCAAACTAAGAGTAGTCAATAGTTCTGACTTCCCAGGGTCATTGTGAGAATTTGTGAAACGATGCTCACAAAGTTGGCCTGGTGGGTGCGGGGCTCCCTCTGCCTGGTGCCTGCTCTTATTAGAGGGGAAGTAAGCACCATCCAGCTCCCAACACAGGGCCCCTAAGACGGGTGGAGGGAGATGTCAGGAGGGAGATGTCAGATGTGCGCTGGTCACCTCTCCTTCTGAGGATCGAGTCAGTCACTCCATTTTACAATTGGAGAAACATCAGTTCAGGAAGAAGAAGTAATTTCCTCTGGTGCCCCGAACTGCAGCCTCCCTCCAGCCAAGGCGAACCTTCTGCTCTCAAGTCTCCTTCCTCCTCCTCCCCTCATCCTGGTACATCAAGAGCACTTCTACCAAAATGGATACTTGCCCATATTATACCCCTGCTTGAAGTCTTCCAGGGAGTCCCTGCTCCCTGCAGTGGGAATTCCAGGCTGCTGCTTCTCCTCCCCACCAGGCTCGCCTGCCTCCCAACCCCGCAGGTCTGCTCCCCCTTCTCAGAGGCAGTTTTCTAATTTTTGGAGCCCTCTCTCACGTCTGAAGTTCTCCATGGGAGCTTCTTCCTCACCTGAAATAGTCAACTCCACCTCCTTGAATCTAGTCAAGCCTTTTCTTTTTTGGCTGCACCACTTAGCCTGTGGGATCTTAGTTCCCCAATCAGGAATCGAACCCATGCCCTTTGCAGGGTAAGTGAGGAGTCTTAATTGCTGGACCACCAGGGGAAGTCTTGAATAAATTCCTGATGTCCCAGGACCTAGCGTATTTGTCTCTTCCTCAAGCCTTCCCGCCCTCTCCACTCTCCTGTCTAGGAGACACCCTCTGGGTACCCCCAGAACCCAGGCCTCTCCACCTTGTGTCCTCAGCTCCCAGCAGTGTGACTGTGTTTGCAGCTTCCTCCCCACCCCACCTGGCTTTAAGCTCCCCAAGAGGCAGGGTCTTAATGGGCTCCATCTCTGTCTTCTCTGGAGGGTTAACCGTCACTGAGATCATTCCGAAGAGGCATTTGTGATCATCCTACATATTTCTGTAGCAGGGGTGGGTGGATGGAACTCTTGAGGGCAGAACCATTAGCGCCAAACTGAAACTTTTGGAATTGCAGCTTTCAGCAAGTTTTATTCGGAGAAGGCGATGGCACCCCACTCCAGTACTCTTGCCTGGAAAATCCCATGGGTGGAGGAGCCTGGAAGGCTGCAGTCCATGGGGTCGCTGAGGGTCGGACATGACTGAGCGGCTTCACTTTCACTTTTCACTTTCATGCATTGGAGAAGGAAATGGCAACCCACTCCAGTGTTCTTGCCTTGAGAATCCCAGGGACGGGGGAGCCTGGTGGGCTGCCATCTACAGGGTCGCACAGAGTCGGACATGACTGAAGCGACTTAGCAGCAGCAGCAAGTTTTATTGGAAAAGGATGTACTTTGGGAAATAGTGCTGAAGACATTCTCCTGCAAATTTCCTAAGAAGTCCTAGTTTGAATGTTTGAGTCCTTGCTGAGCACAGTGCCTGGAACCACAGGGCTGGGGCTCTGGGAGTGTTTGGCAGGGGTGGGTAAAGGGAGGTACCAGGCTCCCAGCAGGGCTGGGGCATGGGCAGCCTGGTCTATAAGCCTGGTCTGTAAGCTTGGAGGAGGTCTTCCTGGAATATTCAAGAGATGGTGAGTCCTCTGTTCTTCTGACATCTCCCTAGAGGAGTACCCCCTGGTCCAGTTCCCAAGGGGACCACACTCTGGTTACCCCTCTACCCCTGGGCACCAGGCACAGGGAACCCTGTCCCTTCACCTTCACCACCACCACCCCACCACCCCCAACCAAGACAACTTCCTTGGATGCTGGAGCCCTGAATGGGGCAGGAAATCCAAGCAGCTTCTGGAAGACCCTCTCCCTCCCAGCTGGGGAGCGGGCAGCCCTGTGGCAGTGGACAGAGCCCAGGGAATCAGGACCCGAGGAACGTGAGTGGGTGACAGCCTGGCCCCGCAGCTTTGGCTGCTTCTACCTGGACAAACACAGCCCGCTTCATTCACACCCCTCCTCCTCTCTGTCTGTCTCGCTCATCTCTGGTCCTGCCTGGTCTCTTCTGTGTTCTCCCTCACCTCACCATCACTGGCTTCTATCTTTTGCCAGCCCTTCTGGTCAGCTTCTGCAGGCTTTAGTGGAGGGTGTGTGACTTGAGGCCATGCTCTCTCTTTGGGGGGGTAGGGTGCTCCCAGCCTACAGCTTGTTTCATTCTTGTAACCTTCTCTCTCTCCTAGAAGTATCAAAGACCAAAACAGAAAAACTGGATTATGCAATGGGGTTGAGGGTGCAGGGGCCCCAAGAATCTCTGGGGGGCTCCTGAAGCAGAGGGGTGTAACTGGGTTCCCCAACAAGGCAGGCATCCTGAACCCCACCCTAGCTCTCAAGTTCCCTCTTGATAGCTTCCCCATTCAGACTCCAGAGAGAGTTCTAGGGCTGAGGGGCTGGGAGCTGGCACCCTGCCCTGAGCTCAAGGCCATCAGAAGCTGAGGCTACTGGAGTTTGCAGTCAGCTGATCTGGGTGAAAGCCAGGCTCCCTACTTCCCAGCTTCTTTGGCAGCTTACTTAGCTCCCCTGAGACGCCAAAGCCCTGGAAGCAGGAGGTCAGTTGAGGAGGGGGCGCGGGTAATGCTGCTAACAGGCTGGGCTGGTTATTCATCCACGCAATTCACACAGGCAGCCCTCCTGTTTGCAAGGCAGGCACACAGCAATAAGCAATAAACACCAAGATATACCAGCCCCTGCAAAGCTGTCCAGATCTCAGGCTCTTGGCAGTTATTAACAGGGTTGAGGTTTCTGTAGGATGTGGTCTGGGTTAGGCTGGACTGAAGAGGTTCCTGGGACGCAGAACTTTGAAAACTAGTATCATCTCAGGAAAACCAGGACATGTTGCCGCCTCCCGCTTCCCCTTCTCCCGCCCCCGCAACCCCCAGATTTCTGCTTTAGGCACGTGAATAGGTGCTGAAAGGGAAGCTGGGCAGGGTGGAGTTTCTTTGGGGATTTCTACAGACTACCTGGTGACCTTGGGCAGGTCATTTAACATCCCTGAGCTCAATCTGTAAATGGGGATCATATAACAATAGGCCATCTACCTTGTGGAAGTGATGTAAAGATTCAGAAGCTAATGTGTGGAAAACACCCAAGGCGGCATCCGGCAAGGCTAAGCTCTGCCAGTGTTCAGTGGTGCTCTTGATATCAACATCGTTGTTCCCTGATTTCTCCCCACTTCTTGCTTTCTCTCCTAACCCTGTCCTCTCCTCTCCTGCCCCATCCCTGCAGAAATGTCAAGAAAATCAGGAGCACCTCCAGTCTTTAACCACTCAGCAGGCAACTGCTAGCTATTTTATCTCCTTTGAAGCCCGGGACACCTGTGAAGTCAGCGGGGTTTATTGTGGATCAGAGAGGCTGAGCGTTCTCCCTGAGGCCACACAGCAGGAGTGGCAGAGCTGGGATGGGGACCCTCCTCTGCCTCCTGGCTTCTGTACAGCTGGGGCCCTGGTCTCCTCACCTCCCCCACCCTTTTGTCTTGCAGAGAACATCTACATCATGAAAGCCGACACCGTGATTGTGGGGACCGTGAAGGCCGAGGTGCCTGAGGGCCAAGGCCCAATGGGGCCAGCCAGGCCCGAGCTCGAGGAGGAGCTGGAGATGGACTATGCCTCCCACTACCCGGAGCAGGAGACAGAGCCACCGCTGGGCAGCTGTGGGGACGTTATGTTCTCAGTGGAGGAGGAAGGGAAGGAGGACCCCTTGCCCACGACTGTCTCTGAGAAATGAGGGCTGGACTGGCACTGAGAGGGCAACTGGGTGCCTCTGGAAGGCCACGGTGGCACTGGTGGCACCACACCGGTGGCAGAGGCTCATCTGGCCTGAACTGAGGTTCCAGCATCCAGTGGTGAACCCAGCCTGTCAACACAGGAGGTCTCGCTGTTCTATGCTTGTATCCCCACCCAGCTGCCTCCCGACCCAGACCTTGGGGAGCCCGAGCCTGTGAGGCAGAGACAGACAAGGGGCTGGATCTGGATGACCAGGAGGGCCTGGACCCCGTGCCTTCTGCTGCTGCCAAGGAGATGCCCCAGAGTCCTGGGTGTCAAACACACATACCAAGCAGAAGCTGAGGCCACGAGGTACATCCCCCCAGACCCTGCTTTCTCCATCACCCTGGCCTCAGGAGTGATGCCCTCCAGGCCTCACTGCTGTGCGAGCCACCCCTACTTACTGTGAGTGGCCCTGTGGGCATGGGGCCAATGCCTCTGTTTGCTTCTCCTGAATCAGAAGGGAAGTCAAGAAATAGGGTGTTGTCTGCCTGCCTCGTCTTGGCCGCAGCCACAGCGCTGCACTCTGCGGACGTGAGTCCCCAGTCTGGCCTCCAGCCCTGCCTGGGCCACTGGGACCCTCCTAGTCTTGCCAGGCTGTCTGTGTTCTACAGCCTGTTCCACAGTGGGCCCAGGGCCCAGGGCATGTCACTCTTCCCGAAGTAAGAGGCACCCGGGACCCAGCTACCTGAAGATTCTCAGCAGCCATGGTGCCCTTGCCCAGACGGAGGCCCTGCCCACCCAGCTGCTGCCTGGAGAAGGGCCTGCTCTGCTTCACCCAGGCGGCTTCCTTGCTAAATGGAGAAGGGGAACTGTGGACCCTTCCTGGGTTCTTGCCTGCTCTGTGGGCACCATGTACTCTGTCCTGGGTCACGAAGATGCATCCTTCCCAGATCTGCCAGGTACACAGATCCTGATGGTCCCAGGCCCAGCCTCTGGCTCCAGCCGCTCAGCGCCCATGATAGAGGCTGGGTGATTGTGCTCAGTCATGTCCAAGTCTTTGCAATCCCATGGACTCCACAAGGTGTGACCCTACCAGGCTCCTCTGTCTATGGGATTCTCCAGGCAAGACTACTGGAGTCGGTTGCCATTTCCTCCTCCAGGGGATCTTCCCCACCCAGGGACTGAACCCTCATCTCCTGCAGCTCCTGCCTTAGGATGTGGATTCTTTACCCCTGAGCCACCTGGGAAGCCCAAAAGGCAATTTGGGTGCTTGCGCCCCTGTGGATGTCAAAAAGCTCCCTGGTCTCTCCCATTCTGCCGGAAAACAAAGAACATTTTGTGGTTCAATCTGGACTTCAGGAGTTTTGCGTTTCGCAGTAAAGATGGAGTGGCCTGACTTGGGGCTGCGGTGTCCTGCTCTCCTTGGGGCTCTCAGACTCAAGTCAGTAAGCAAGCAGCCTTGGAAAAGGAGTATGGGCAGATGCTAAGTCTGCCGTGGCCCCGGGATGCACAGTCCAGGCAGCTAGGAGGCTGTTGGAATTACCCGCTGGCAGGCAGGCCGGGG
The DNA here is from genome assembly GCF_001704415.2 of Capra hircus. Lineage (NCBI taxonomy): Eukaryota > Metazoa > Chordata > Mammalia > Artiodactyla > Bovidae > Capra > Capra hircus. The sequence goes on along the minus strand of NC_030823.1, from coordinate 40,049,155 downwards.
AAAGCTGCTGTTTACTCACCAGCCCACTCAGTCTCTGGAGGAAGTTGAGGCTAGGTCAGGCATCACAAGGGTAGTTTCTGAAACCACTCAGATGTTTTGGGGAAAGTTGGAGAGACACTGGACGCTGTGAGAGTTTACATCAGAACCTGATGTTTACATGGGCTGGACAGCTGACAAAATGCCCTTTGCAAGGACAGTATGGGTGCTCTGCAACCTGCTGCCACTTCCCCCCCGCCCCCAAGGGCTCTGCAGCCATGACCTGAGGATATTGACATATGGTTCATGGAATGACAGGCTCCCTCGCTGGAGGGCCTGTCACAAAACTTTGATCCTTTAAAAATGCATAAGTTCCCTTAGAAAGCATTCACAAGGCTCAGGAAATTCTCCCTGAGATTTGAGTATGTCTGAGCAGAAGGGTCTGAGCAATCTCTCTCCAGTTAGGACAGGGGTTCCCCCTTTATCTCTGCCCCCAGACACCTAGGCCGTCAGGCTCTGGGGACAAGGAGCCTCCTGTCTGCTGGGACAGCCATGCCCACTGCTGGAGGTTGTTCCCTGTGGATGGAGGCCGACTCTTCCTTGTGTAACGCCCACTCCCTGGTCGGCCCAAGGCCCAGGCTTTGAGGATACTCAGGATAAAGCCCTCAGGTCTCAAGGTTCCCTTTGGGTAGGAGAGATGCATGGTTTCCCCACGATCCTTCTTCCCTCTGGGCTGAGCCCAGCAGCACCCCAACTTGGGAAAGGGAGTCACTTAGTAGCAGCATGAATGCCCCAGCCTTGGGGAACCCAGAGAGGACCAGGAGTAAATGTAAGCCTTGGGCTTAGAGTCAGAGCTGGGAAGGTCAGTCTGCCTCCCTGGTGTCAACAAAAAATTCATCTATCTAGGAAAGAATTGGAAGACTTTATTTGAGCCAAATGTTAGGATTATAACCTGGAAAGAGCATCTCAGAAAGCTCTGAGGACTATTCCACCCATTAGAAGTCAAGACACAGTTTAAGTTTTTTTGAGACAGAAGGCTGTACATTAAATGACATATTATTGACCGGTTTACATCATCCAGATCTAAGTGCCATCGTGGGTCATGTGACCCCTTACAAGACCAAGAAGGAATGCCGTGTTTTAAGCAATTGTCTTGTTGATGCTATGAATACGTGATGGGTTGAGTCGGTGTTCCTGCTGATAGAAGTCTGGTTTGATGCATAATACAGATACACAGTGCAGTGGGAGGAGTTCAGTTCAGTCACTCAGTCATGTCCGACTCTTTGTGACCCCATGAATCGCAGCACGCCAGGCTTCCCTGTCCATCACCAACTCCCAGAGTTCACTCAAACTCACGTCCATCGAGTCGGTGATACCATCCAGCCATCTCATCCTCTGTCATCCCCTTCTCCTCCTGCCCCCAATCCCTCCCAGCATCAGAGTCTTTTCCAATGAGTCAACTCTTCGCGTGAGGTGGCCAAAGTACTGGAGTTTCAGCTTTAGCATCATTCCTTCCAAAGAACACCCAGGACTGATCTCCTTTAGAATGGACTGGTTGGATCTCCTTGCGAGAACACCCAGGAGTGATCTCCTTTAGAATGGACTTGTTGGATCTCCTTGCAGTCCATGGGACTCTCAAGAGTCTTCTCCAACACCGCAGTTCAAAAGCATCAATTCTTTGGCACTCAGCTTTCTTCACAGTCCAACTCTCACATCCATACGTGACCGCAGGAAAAACCATAGCCTTGACTAGATGGACCTTTGTTGGCAAATTAATGTCTCTGCGTTTGAATATACTATCTAGGTTGGTCATAACTTTTCTTCCAAGGAATAAGCATCTTTTAATTTCATGGCTGCAGTCACCATCTGCAGTGATTTTGGAGCCCCCCAAAATAAAGTCTGACTCTGTTTCCACTGTTTCCCCATCTATTTGCCATGAAGTGATGAGACCTGATGCCATGATCTTAGTTTTCTGAATGTTGAGTTTTAAGCCAACTTTTTCACTCTCCTCTTTCACTTTCATCAAGAGGCTTTTTAGTTCCTCTTCACTTTCTGCCATAAAGGTGGTGTTATCCGCGTATCTGAGGCTACTGATATTTCTCCTGGAAATCTTGATTCCAGCTTGTACTTCTTCCAGCCCAGCGTTTCTCATGATGCACTCTGCATAGAAGTTAAATAAGCAGGGTGACAATATACAGCCTTGACGTTCTCCTTTTCCTATTTGGAACCAGTCTGTTGTTCCATGTCCAGTTCTAACTGTTGCTTCCTGACCTACATATAGGTTTCTCAAGAGGCAGGTCAGGTGGTCTGGTATTCCCATCTCTTGAATTTTCCACAGTTTATTGTGATCCACACAGTCAAAGGTTTTGGCATAGTCAATAAAGCAGAAATAGATGTTTTTCTGGAACTCTCTTGGTTTTTCCATGATCCAGCGGATGCTGGCAATTTGATCTCTGGTTCCTCTGCCTTTTCTAAAACCAGCTTGAACATCTGGAAGTTCATGGTTCACATACTGCTGAAGCCTGGCTTGGAGAATTTTGAGTGTTACTTTACTAGCGTGTGAGATGAATGCAATTGTTCGGTAGTTTGACCATTCTTTGGCATTGCCTTTCTTTGGGATTGGAACGAAAACTGACCTTTTTCAGTCCTGCGGCCACTGCTGAATTTCTCAAATTTGCTGGCATATTGAGTGCAGCACTTTCACAGCATCATCTTTCAGGATTTGAAATAGCTCCACTGGAATTCCATCACCTCCACTAGCTTTGTTCATAGTGATGCTTTCTAAGGCCCACTTGACTTCACATTCCAGGATGTCTGGCTCTAGGTGAGTGATCACACCATCGTGATTATCTGGGTCATGAAGATCTTTTTCGTACAATTCTTCTGTGTATTCTTGCCACCTCTTCTTAATATCTTCTGCTTCTGTTAGGTCCATACCATTTCTGTCCTTTATCGAGCCCATCTTTGCATGAAATGTTCCCTTGGTATCTCTAATAATTTTCTTGAAGAGATCTCTAGTCTTTCCCATTCTGTTGTTTTCCTCTATTTCTTTGCATTGATCGCTGAAGAAGGCTTTCTTATCTCTTCTTGCTATTATTTGGAACTCTGCATTCAGATGCTTATATCTTTCCTTTTCTCCTTTGCCTTTCGCTTCTCTTTTCACAGCTATTTGTAAGGCCTCCCCAGACAGCCATTTTGCTCTTTTGCACTTCTTTTCCATGGGGATGGTCTTGATCCCTGTCTCCTGTCCAATGTCACGAACCTCAGTCCATAGTTCATCAGCACTCTATCTATCAGATCTAGTCCCTTAAATCTATTTCTCACGTCCACTGTATAATCATAAGGAATTTGATTTAGGTCATACCTGAATGGTATAGTGGTTTTCCCTACTTTCTTCAATTTAAGTCTGAATTTGGCAATAAGGAGTTCATGATCTGAGCCACAGTCAGCTCCCAGTCTTGTTTCTGCTGACTGTATAGAGCTTCTCCATCTTTGGCTGCAAAGAATATAATCAATCTGATTTTGGTGTTGACCATCTGGTGATGTCCATGTGTAGAGTCTTCTCTTGTGTTGTTGGAAGAGAGTATTTGCTATGACCAGTGTGTTCTCTTGGCAAAACTCTATTAGCCTTTGCCCTGCTTTGTTCCGCATTCCAAGGCCAAATTTGCCTGTTACTCCAGGTGTTTCTTGACTTCCTACTTTTGTATTCTAGTCCCCTATAATGAAAAGGACATCTTTTTGGGGTGTAGGTTCTAAAAGGTCTTGTAGGTCTTCATAGAACCGTTCAACTTCAGCTTCTTCAGCATTACTGGTTGGGGCATAGACTTGGATTACTGTGATATTGAATGGTTTGCCTTGGAAACGAACAGAGATCATTCTGTCATTTTTGAGATTGCATCCAAGTACTGCATTTCAGATTCTTGTTGACCATGATGGCTACTCCATTTCTTCTAAGGGATTCCTGCCCGCAGTAGTAGATACAATGGTCATCTAAGTTAAATTCACCCATTCCAGTCTATTTAGTTTGCTGATTCCTAGAATGTCGACGTTCACTCTTGCCATCTCCTGTTTGACCGCTTCCAATTTGCCTTGATTCATGCACCTAACATTCCAGGTTCCTATGCAATATTTATCTTTACAGCATTGGACCTTGCTTCTATTACCAGTCACATCCACAACTGAATATTGTTTTTGCTTTGGCTCCATCCCTTCATTCTTTCTGGAGTTATTTCTCCACTGATCTCCAGTAGCATATTGGGCACCTACCGACCTGGGGAGTTCCTCTTTCAGTATCCTATCATTTTGCCTTTTCATACTGTTCATGGGGTTCTCAAGGCAAGAATACTGAAGTGGTTTGCCATTCCCTTCTCCAGTGGACCACATTCTGTCAGGCCTCTCCACCATGACCCTCCCGTCTTGGGTGGCTCCACAGGGCATGGCTTAGTTTCATTGAGTTAGACAAGGCTGTGGTCCTAGTGTGATTAGATTGACTAGTTTTCTGTGATTATGGCTTCAGTGTGTCTGCCCTCTGATGCCCTCTTGCAATACATACCATCTTACTTGGGTTTCTCTTACCTTGGGCGAGGGGTATCTCCTCACTGCCGCCCCTCCTGACCTTGAACATGGAGTAGCTCCTCTTGGCCTCCTGCGCCTGCGCAGCCACTGCTCCTCGGGTGTGGGGCATTAGGTAGTTAGAATAGGGAAAATGAGTCCAAAATGGCGGTGGCTGACTATGGTGCAGTGACTCGGATTTAACCTGGCTGAAACAGAGGGAGGAGAGGGGAAGCCAAATGGCAGAGAAGAATTCTTATGTTTAAATTTCTCTTGCCTTGCCATAAAAGATGAATTTTATTTCACAGCTTGTCACACTCAGGGGCAGTCTGGGGCCTCCTCTCCACCACAGGCAGCCAGCCAGAACCCCCGTTTCCCCTGGGGGCTGGAGGAAGGTGACCTCGCCCACCCCACCTCCAGGACTCCAGCCCACACCCGCATCTCACAATCAGCCGGGCCACTGAACCAGCCGCTGCCTGTCACGTGGTCCATCCGGAGCCAGAGAGCATTTCCCTGCCCTGCCTGCCCAGCAATGAGGGACCCCGCCTTCACTTCTGGTCATTCCGATGTCCAGGTGGGCAGATGGACAAGGCCCCTGCTGCCTAGAATTGCAATTCCCAGGCTCTGAGGAGTCAGCCCACACATGCTCACCCCTCTTCTTGAACAGTTGTAGTCACAGAGTGACAGTAAGTGATGTGTATTGCGGAAACTATTGCATCAAAGAAAATCCGTTGTTTCCCAAGGCGGTCCTATAGGTTGCAAGCTACTATAAGGTTCTTAGAATCTCTAAGGCCAGGGTCAGTCCCTAAGAGAGAATAAGGGACTGAATCTCCAGAGGATCACTCCAGCCACAAGAGCCTAAAGAAGGTGTCTTAGGCGGCCTCTCTGTCCGTGGTCACTGGTACCTGATTTTAAATAATAATCTATGCAGAGATGAGAGGTGGCTCTGGCCAAAGTTCCTTGGGTGCCTTCTCTCCTCCACCCCTTCCTTGACCCTCCCTGTCCTCTAACATGTAGCAGTGGGGAAAGTGCAAAGTAGGAGGTGCTGGGGCCAGGATGAGTGGGGGAAGGGATTCACAGTCAGGGCCTGAGAGAAAAGCTATAATGTGTCAGTACCCTTGACTGGGCTTCCCAGGTGACTCAGTGGTAAGGAACCTGCCTGCCAATGCAGGAGATGAAAGAGATACAGGTTTGATCCCTGGGTCAGGAAGATCCCCTGGAGTAGGAAATGGCAACCCACTCCAGTATTCTTGCCTGGAGAATCCCATTGACAGAGGAGCCTGTCGGGCTGCAGTCCATGGGGTCACAAAGAGTAGGGCATGACTGAACACGCACCCTTGACTGGAAGCCGAAGCGAGCATATCGAAAGCTTCAGAGGAAGCTCCTTTGACCTTAGGGAGAAGCTGGCTGAGGCCACCTTGGGCTCCTGCACCCCACCTCTCTGGGATCCCATAACCAGGTCAGTGAACAAAGTCATTCTTGAGTCAGATCATGCTCTGTGGTACCTAACCCTAACCCCTAATCTGGGGACTGGCAGAAAGTCCGGAGGGCATGGCCACCTCTAGCCAGGTGGTCTGGAAGGGCTTCTTGGAGGAGGTGCCTTTTAAGTTCTACCTGAATGTGACCTGCAAATATCCCAAAGAGGCAGATGGGGGATGGCAAGTGCCAAGGTCCTGAGGTGGGAATCCTGGCCCAGGGTTCAGGAAGCACACTCCCTGGTAGAAGCTTAGTGATCAGGGCAGAGAGGAAAGGGAGGTAACAGGGCAGCCAACCGGGCCAGATCCTGGAGGGCCTGGTGGGCCATTGTAAAGCCCTTAGATTTTATCACAAATATGGTTAAGAACACCGTCTGCATTTCTTTCTGTTTTCCTCCTATTAGAACAATAAACATCCTGGTATTATCTCAGCCATGGGCATGAAAGGCAAACGAGGGGCCTCACAGGTTGTTTTGACCTACTTCAAAGGGAAGCCGGGGAAGGAGGCAGCAGTAGCTGGTAGCCAGGAAGCAATTGGATGTGTTTTCTCAGAAGGAACAGAGAGCTGAGACCACATTCCCGGTTAACATCGCAGCAGCCGTGCACCCTCGGCTGATGTCACCATGGGGGGAGGGTGGGGGGGGAGGTAAGGAGTCTGTCCAGGTTCCCCTTTCTCTGGGTGTCTTCCAGGAGAGGAAAAACCAAACCAAAAGACCCTGGGGAGGCTAGAGGCATTTGTGTTTTGGTGTGGGGCATGGGTCATCTTAGCATGAGGCCCACCCTTTCCTCCCTAGCCCTCCAGCACTTGCCTCTGTCTTATTTCATTACCCTGGCTGCTGATACAGCAGAGGGGATGGGCCCATCAGCCTTCAGCCTCCAGCCCAAAGCAGTTGCCCGCTCTTTGACCTCTGGGAAAGCTCTCAAGGGCTTTCAGCTTCAGTTTCCTAATCTGCAAAATGGGCATAATCATTATTTTCCAAGTGGCTTAGATGGTAAAGAATATGCTTGCAGTGTGGGAGACCCAGCTTCAGTCCCTGGATTGGGAAGATTGCCCTAGAGAAGGAATGGCTACCCACTCCAGTACTCTTGCCTGGAGAATTCCATGGACAGAGGAGCTTGGTGGGCTATAGTCCATGAGGTCGCAAAGAGTCAGACGCGACTGAGTGACTAACACACACATTCGAGATGGTTGTGAGCTTCACCAGTAAGACAGGTAAAGAGCTTGGTGTGGTGCTGGGCATATTTCCTGTTCAGCAAATGATATTCATCATATGCAGCATTGTATGAGCTTTAGAGATTACCCAAGACTCTACATTCTTTACATAAGGGCTTCGTAGTAATAACTGAAAGATAAAAATTGGCTGAGTATCAGCACTCAGTTTTATGAATTGAGGCTCAGAGAAGTTAAGCTACCAACCCACTGTCACACAGCTGGAAAGTGCCAGAGCTGGAATTCAACACTTCAACTCTGGCTGCCTCTAGGTTGGGGCTATGTTCACATTACAGTTACCATCTGGCAATATGCCCTCTGGACCAGTTTCCTTTAGAAAGGTCAATTTTATTCCTCTTTTATGGGGAGGCAGAGACAGTTGCACTTCCCTGGTGGCTCAGACAGTAAAGAATCTGCCTGCAATGCCAGAGACCCAGGTTCAATCCCTGGGTTGGAAAGAGCCCTTGAAGGAGGAAATGGCAACTCACTCCAGTATTTTTGCTTGGGAAATCCCATGGACAGAGGAACCTGGAGGGCTACAGTCCATGAGGTTGCAAAGAATTGGACACGACTGAGCGACTGACACACACAGGGACAGTTGCAAAAGACTGGGTAAACCTTCGTGAGATTAAGTGGCTTTCTGATGCTTCTGACCAGGCAGAAAGGAAACAGAGCTGACCTAGTTGGAGTCTTGTTTCTTTAAGATGCTGTCCTTAAGGGTGGTCTGATTCTGAGGTCAGGACTGACCCAAGGTTGGGACAGAAGGCTGGGAGGACAGGCAGAACAGAGAACCTGTGCTGGAGAGCTGTGTACTTGAACAGTAAAACCTTGTACCCACACTCTGCCCCATCTCAGGATCCCTGGAAGGGAGGCAGACCAAGAGCAAGCCTTCCCATTTTACAGATGGGAAAACTGAGCCCCATAGAGGTAAACAACCTGCCTACGGCCCAGCTTGGTACTATTTGGTGGAGACAACTTTAGCTGTTCATTGGGACTTGGTGCAGGATCTTAATCCAAATGAACAGTAAAGATCACTTGATGATTTTCATTCTTTTTATTTCTTTCTTTCTTTTCCTTTCAGTCCCTCCTTCCCTCCCTCCCTTTCTTTCTTTCTTTTTTTAAAAAAAATTTGGTGTTAAAATGAAAGTAACTGTGGTAAATGACTTGGGTTCTTATTTATAAGACAGGTTTGCAAGAGCCAAAATGGTCCTCATAATCAGACAAGAATATTATAGGCAAAGGGCTTTGCAGCTTTGAGGGTATCTGGACTGTGCACAACCCTGCACTTGGTTTAATGCTCTGCTATCCCTGTCTGAAAAATTAATAATTTTTGAACAAGGGGCCCAGTGTTTTCACTTTTCTCTGGGTCCTCCAAATTCCATAGCTGATCCTACACAAGGGGCAGGGAAACTTGTCTGTTAGGAATTGACTCTATGCCAAAACACTTTATATACATTACCACTTAACCTCACAGTGATGGTTCTTACAGATGAGCTGGCTGATCCCTATTTCTCAAAAGTGTTGACAGGCTAGTAACTGACCTTAATTGTCCTGGTTATCTCTTACTATATCATGAACCACTTTGAAACTTAGTGGCTTAAAATACCACCTGTTGCTTATCTTGCTTATAAGTCTGCAGTTTGACCTGGGCTTGGCAGGGGCAGCTGAGCCCTACTCACGACAGCACTAGCTGGCATGGGGAACACACTTCTGAGATGGCTGGAGGCTGGTGCTGCCTGTGGGTTTTTCTCCATGGGCCTCACCTGGAGCTGCTTGGACCTCCTCACAGCATGGTGGCTGGGTTCCTATAGCAAACAACTGCCAGTAGCAAGTGGAAAACTGACATGTTCATAAAATCTGGGTCCAGAAATGGGCATAGCATCAGTTTTGCCACATAATATTTTTTAAAAAGACTTTATCGAACTTGTTACAATGTTGCTTCTGTTGTTTCTATATTTTTCTGTTTTTTTTTTTTTTTTTTCAAGGAGGCATGTGCTATCTTAGTTCCCCGACCAGGGATCGAACCCACATCCCCCACACTGGAACATGAAGTCTGAACCACTAGACCACCAGGGAATTCACATCACATACTATTGGTCAAGCAGTCACAGAGACCAGATTCGAAGGGAGGGAATGTCGACTCCCACACCCTGATAGGAGTTCAGAGAATTTTGAGATCTTACTATGTGCCAGTCTGTTGCTGCTGCTGATTAGTCACTTAGTCACGTCTGACTCTTTGTGACCCATGGACTGTAGCCCACCAGGCTCCTCTGTCTGTGGGATTCTGCAGGAAAGAACACTGGAGTGGGTTGCCATTGCCCCCTCCAGGGGATCTTCCAGAACCAGGGATCGAACCTGCATCTTCTGCATGGGCAGGCGAATTCTTTACCACTGAGCAACCAGGGAAGCCCCATGTGCCAGGTACTGGGCTTAATTTGATCGTTACTGTTCCCAGCATTGCCTCAAGGAAGCTAAATAACCAAATCCAAGTTTGTCTGGACTGTGGGGCTGACCTGTGCATTCAGGGATCCATGCAATCAGAATGTAGCAGGGCTAGAAACTGTCTGACTCCAGAACATTTAAGGCTTTTGAAATAATGGTTCCCCAGATGGGAAAGCCAAGGCTGCAAGAGGTCTTGCTGGGCCTCACCCTCAGGGTGGGTGTGGGGTATGGCACCTTCTAGGGCAGGAAGGGGCCCCCTGGGGCTGCACAGAGCCTGGTCAGGAAGTCACAGAGGGCTGTGGGCAGATTATGCAATAACAGGCTGTCGCAGGGACATTGTTTTTCACTGAGATGACACTTCACTCAGGAAATACCCACAGCCTTGGCAGGTGACGAGGGAGGGTTCCTCACCTGTGGTGGAAGACCCCCAGTGAACGAACACGGCGGGTGGGGGGACTATCTAGGTGGACCGTGTCCCCTGGGCCAGGTGCATTCGTCAGAAGTTCCCTGAGAGCTGCTCTGAGTCCCGGTGAGCTGGGCTCAGACAAAAGAGATTTAAGATGCCCATCCTTGCCATCCAGGAAGTTGCACATTCGTTAGATAATAACTCAATTATTGAGGTTTCTGGGGCTATCTCATTTAAACCTCACAATACTCTAGGAAGTGGTAACTATTATTATCCCTATTTTACAGGTGAGAAAACCAAGGCACAGAGTACTGAAGTCACTTGCCCAAGGTCAAACTTGGGCTATGGTTAGAGTCTGAGTTTTCAACCACTTGGCCATGCTGTTCCGTTGTAGTTCAGACTAGGGTCACCACTGTGCTGGGGCCCCAACCCCGAGTCCCAGGCACTACAGAACTCTGTTTAGACATCTTTGTTGTTCAGTCGCTAAGTCGTGTGTGACTCTTTGTGACCCCATGGACTGCAGCCTGCCAGGCTTCCCTGTCCTTCACTGTCTCCCGGAGTTTGCTCAAATTCATGTCCATTGAGTCAGTGATGCTATCTAAACAGCTCATCCTCTGCCACCCCCTTCTCCTCCTGCCCTCAATCTTTCCCAGCATCAGGGTCTTTTCCAGTGAGTCAGCTCTTCACATCAGCTGGCCAAAGTATTGGAACTCCAGCTTCAGCATCAGTCCTTTCAATGAATATTCAGGGTTGATCTCATTTACAGTTGACTGGTTGGATCTCCTCGCAGTCTGAGGGACTCTCAACAATCTTCTCCAGCACCACAGTTCAAAAGCATCAATTCTTCACTGCTCAGTCTTTTTTATGGTCCAACTCCCACATCTGTACATAACTACTGGAAAAACCATAGCTTTGACTAGACGAATCTTTGTCAGCTAAGTTATGTTTTTGCTTTGTAAGATGCTGTCTATGTTTGTCATAGTATCTTTAGGGCTCGGTAAACGTACAGAGAGTGGAGTTTGCCTCCTGGCTTCTGTCCACCTTTCCTTTTCAAAGCCCAGCTCCTACCAGGTCATTCTCTCGTAGAGCCTTCGATAATTCCCCAGTACCTACAGGCCAATATCTGCCAGTCTGGCCCTCCAAGGCATGTCCTGCTGCCTGCCACAGCTCCTGTATCCAAAACCCCTCTGAAACTCAACTGTGTTCCTCCCAAGTCACCAAATATGGAGGTCACATCCCCACCAAGAAATCTCTTCTCAGCATCCCAACTCCCAAACCTCCATCCTCAACTTTCTCTCCTTCCTTCAGAAAGCCTTCCAAGACCACCCAGGACGGGGACATCGGTGTCACTCAGTCCCCCTGGCACTGACTATGAAGAGGGTTGGAGGCCTAGTTCCAGAGGGCACACACGAAATATTTCCAGGACTTCCCTGGTGGTCCAGTGATAAAGAATCCACCTGCCAATGTGGGGAGCAAGGGTTCGATCCCTGATCCGGGAAGATTCCACATGCCTTGGGGCAACTAAGCCCGTGAACCACAGCTACTGACGCCCACCCACCCTAGAGCCTATACTCTGCAGAAAGAGAAGCCACTACGATAAGAAGCCCGCGTGCTGCAACCAGGGTTGCCTACACTGGGTGCAACTAGAGAAAGCCTGCTTACAGCCAAAAATGAATAAATAGATAAATAAAATTTTTTCAAAGTACTGAAAATTTTAAGAAATTTCTATATGAAAAGATGAGTTTGTTCATGGATTCATTCACTCAGCCCCTCATTTAGTCACTCAAGCAGCAGATCTGTGCAGGGCACCTACTGTGTGTCAGGAACCATGCTAAGGATACAGTGCGGCTGGGAGGGGATGGGAATCCACGGAACTGGTCTCAAGGAGTCAAAGCCTAACTGGGGAGACGAGTCTGAGGTCAGGTGATGGCTGTGGGTGTGGTCCTTGCTATGACAGAGGTAAACCCAGGGCTCTAAGACCTACTGTGTGGCCTCTAACCCAGATGGTGGGTCTCCACTTCCTCCTCTGTAAATTGAATTGAATAAGCACCTATCCCAAAGAGAAGTTGCAAGGATTAAATTTATTCATTAGTTTGTTAAATAAATATTTATTGAGCTCAAACTGTATGTGCTGCTGTTTCGTGGGGACCCAACCCTGCCCTCATGGAGAGGGACAATAAAAAGCAAATGAGAGGACTTCCCTGGTGGTTCAGTGGTTAAGAATCCACCTGTCAATGCCAGGGTCACGGGTTTGATCCCTGGTCTGAGGACTCCACATGCCACCAGGCAACTAAGCCCATAGTGAAAGTCACTCAGTTGTGTCCAGCTCTCTGTGACCCCATGGACTGTAGCCTGCCAGGCTCCTCTGTCCATAGAATTCTCCAGGCCAGAATACTGGAGTGGGTTACCATTCCCTTCTCCAGGGGATCTTCTCAACCCAGGGATCAAATCCGATCCCTGAATTGCTAGCAGATTCTTTACAGTCTAAGCCACCGGAGAAGCCCTAACGAAGCCCGTGTGCCACAACTGCTGAAACCTGTGCAGCCTACAACCCATGCTCCCCAACAAGAGACGCCACCGTGGTGAGAAGCCTCCTGCTGCCCACTAGAAAGTAGCTCCACTCCCGCACCTTGAGAAAGCCTGCGCAGAGCGCCGAAGACCCAGTGCATCCAAAACAAATATATTTAAATTTAAAAAGTGTATAAGATATGTTAGTCAGTCGTAACTGCTATAAAGACCAAAAGTTCAGTGATATGTGTGATCCCTGTGGGCCAGATGTGCAGTCAGAGCTTGGGGGGGCTTGGTAGAAGTCGGACAAAAGTCTAGAAGGTTAGAGAAATTAGGGGCATGCGAGTGAGTAGGTGTGACTGGGGTGTCAGAAACGAGGGTGTTTGTGAGTCTGCAGGGGAGACTGCTCTACCCCTGCATCCGGATCACTAGGTCTCTGAGGAAGAAAGAGGTGAAGTGATGAAGATGGTTTCATAGGCAGAAATTATTATGCAAGAGCTGGGTGGGAAAGTGGAAGGGCTGGACTGGGTGGTCAGTGGGAAGTTGCAACAGCCTCGAGAGGGTTTGGAAACCGTGGTGGAATTGGGGGCCCCCAGAGGTTTCCTTTGGGTGTCAAAGGGAAGAGGGAGGGTGAGTACTTTGGGAACTTCACAGGGAAACTTTCCCCTGCACAGTGGGGGAGACCCGGGACTCCAATCTGGGGAGGCATCAAGTTCTGAGTCTACATTTACTGAGCACTAACTATGTGGTGGCCTCCCACACCTGGGTCCTTACAAGATCCCTACAGGGGCTTACTCCCCCCGCCCACCCTCATTGTATGTGTGTCCCTAGTCACTCAGTCATGTCCAACTCTTTGCAATCCTTTGGACTATAACCCACCAGGCTCCTTTGTCAGCTGTCCGGGATTTCCCAGGCAAGAATACCAGAGTGGGTTACGATTTCCTCCTCCAGGGGATCTTTCCAAGCCAGGGACTGAACCTGCATCTCTTACGTCTCCTGCACTGCAGGTGGATTCTTTACCTGCTGAGCCATAGGGGAAGCCCCCATTCTACAATAGAAGAAATGGAGGCTCAAGGAGATGAAGTGATTTGTCCAAGGACAAGATCACATGCTGTAAGTGGTCTGAGCTAGGACTTGAACCCAGGTCTAGGGAGTGGCAAAGGTGATGCCCTCTTCGTGCTTGAAATGCACCATTCATCCCTAGGAGGTAAAGTGTCCTAGGATCCTCATTTGGGTGCACAGGGTCACTATGAACTGTGGGTGCAGGGGCAGGAGGATGCTGCCTGGAACACAGTAGGTGCTCAATGCTTACATGTGGTGTCTGCAGGACAGGCAGGACCGGCCCGGGGCAGGGGGATGCGGGGCTCTGGTCCCCCAGGAGTGAGGTCTTACAGACATATTTCACATCAGAGATGAATTAAAGGGGGCCACGTAACTGCCACTTACTTCAAGAAGCCTCTCGGGCCTCTCCATCTTTCTCCAAGTGCTTGGCCTCCACCCTCCCAAGTTCCTGCAGGGGTTGAGCCCACACTGAGTCACCCATGCCCAGCCCTGCTTGGCTCTGGTCAGTAGACATATACTCATAAATATCCAAGTGAATGGAGATTGAGAAATTGTAGCAGGGAAAAAATTACTTATTTCTTCCTCTTTTTGAATTGAGCAAGGGAAAACTTGCCGGGGAAATGAGGTCAGTAACTTGGGCATTGCTGACGAGCAGGGTCTCCTGCACTGCATCTCCCAAAGGGAGGGCTGAGTATCGGGTCAGGGAAATGGGCCCAGAACCATCCCATGTCCAGCCTGGCAGGCCCCCAGCCCTGTCACTCCCTCCTGGCTCCTTGGCCATTCCTGTTCTCAGCCAAGTTCTCCCTAATGAGAAAAAAATGTTCTTGTTCATGTATCTGACGGCATCTGGGTGGGCAGGCCCAGGTGGGATGTGCAGATGGGGGTGGGCTGATGTGCAGGAGGAATTTGTGACACCCAGATCTTATTCCCTCTCTCTCAGAGTTGTTGTTGCTGTTTAGTCACTAAGTTGTGTCTGACTCTTTTGAGACCCCACGGACTGCAACTCACCAGGCTCCTCTGTCCATGGGATTTTCCAGGCAAGAACCCCAGAATGGGTTGCCATTTTCTTCTCCAGGAGATCCTCCTGACCCAGGGATTGAACCCGCATCTCCTGCATTGCAGACAGATTCTTTACCACTGAGCCACTGGGAAAGCTCCTTATAAATAGAGAGGTAACTGCAATTTTTGAAAAATAAAGCTAATAAAAATAGAAAAAAGTATAAGGAAAGTAATAAAAATTATGCATGATCCCCACACCCCTTATAACCACTTAAAATATTTTTGCTTCTTCCCTTCTCCTAAATAATTTTTAAAAATCATCTTCAGTTATTTATTAATAAAATAAAACCTCTCAACTTATGGTTATAATTGTAATGGATGTTAGTTCATAGCCCAACTCACATTGGTAAGACCATTTTCATCCTACAATTACAAGAAATCCATAGCTTAGACTGTCAGCCTGAACCCCATCTCCATGGAGGCCCCACTGAGGGGATTTGCTTCTGGTGATTCTGAATGGATTGCCTAGAGGCCTCCTGCTTTTAGTTCTTGTCCTCTTATTTGATCTACAAGACCTGCTCCTTCTCAGCATCTGTGCTTGTTGTTGTTTAATCACTAAAAAGTCTTTGTGACCCCATGGACTATAGAGCCCACTAGGTTCCTCTGTCCATGGAATTCTCCAGGCAAGAATATTGGAGTGAGTTGCCATTTCCTTCTCCAGGGGATCTTCCTAACCCAGAGATCGAACCTGTGTCTCCTGCATTGGCAGGTGGATTCTTTACCACTGAACCACTTGGGAAGCCCAACTTAGTCAAGCCAGTGGAGAACAATCTGGCCCCGGCCACCTTTGGCCAAAGAAGCAACTCTTTGATTTGTTTTATAAACTGGATTTCCATCCTAATGGTCGTCATTATTGAGTGCTTACTATGGTTGTTGTCGTTCAGTTGCTAAGTTGTGTCCGACTCTTTGTGACCCCATGGGCTGCAGCACACCAGGCTCCCCTGCCCTTCACTATCTCCCAGAGTTTGCTCAAATCCATGTCCACGAGTCACTGATGCTATCTAACCATGTATCATAGCATTTACTTTTCTATATCAACCTTGGGAGACAGGTATAGTTATTATTGTCATGTTACAGATGATAAACAAAGGGCTCAGAGAGGTGTAGTTATCTGTCCAAGGTCACACAGCCAGTGAGCGGCAGAGTTGGAATGGCCAAGCAATCTGAGAAAGCTAAGTTTTCTTTTCTTCTAAGATTCCATCTGAGCAGAGTTTTATGACCAAAAAAAATCTTTGAGAACCTCTGGTTTAGCCCATTCCAGTGCTTTTTCTTCAATGTCAGACTCCATGTGGAAAAGGCAAGAGATCTCTGTGAACTGGAGAGATCCTGAAGGGGTTCAAAATGGAGATAGAGTTGAAGTGAAGCCAGGAAGGATGGCTTACATCAGGAGCAGGAAGGCATCACATTTTTAAAAGTGTTCATTTATTTATTTGGCTGTGCTGGGTCTTAGTTGAAGCACACAGGGTCTCTGATCTTTGCTGTGGCATGCAGGGTCTTTAGTTGTGGCCTGTGGGATCTAGGTTCCTGACCAGGGATTGAAGCTGGTTCCCCTGCATTGAAAGTGCACAGGCTTAGCCAGTGGACCACCACCTTAGTCCCAAGACATCATATTTTAATGTGAGATTGTTTATGCCCGGGAGGCCTGAGGTCCAAGTGGGAACCCTTTGGGGAGGCACGTTAGAGGAAGCCTTGGAGTAAGGTGAGGTGGGGACAGGCTCAGGAAAGCTGTTTTCCCTTAGGAAAGTAAAAAAGTGACAGATATGGCCTTTGTCTCCTGACAAAGGTTGTTCTGAAGAACTGAGGCCACTGATTCCGAGTAGGTATACCTACCAGTGATGGAGTGGGATGAGTCTGGTAATTCCATCTCTCCCTGGTTTTCAGCCCTGTGTTCAGAGCACACGAAGAACCCCAGGTTCTCCATCTGTGAAGTCAAACCTCTTTATGACACATAGAATAACTTACGAGGCCATTGCCTAGGGGTCTGGCAAATTTTTCATGAAATAAACTTCACATGTTAATGAGATTTGCTATAGGGAGATGTATACTGTATTAGGTGTCCACACAGCCTGTTAGACTAGGATGAACGGCTTAAAATCATCTACAGAGCTGGGCTATTAGGTCTTGCCATTCAGCCTGCCCGGAGTTATTGCAAACATCAAATGGGAACCCAGGTGCCGAAGGTGGTGAGTTAGGGAGGGGTGCTGACAAATTGCAACCTGCCACACCCAAATGCTCAGAGCTGGGGAAGAAAACTATTAAAACCATAGAAGTCTCGAATAAAAGAAGGGTATACATAGCATGTTGATAACGGAAAAACTGAACACTGCAAGGATGTCAGTTCTCCCCCAAATTCACCTGTCAATTCAGTGCAACCTTAATTAAATTCTTAGCTGGAATTTGAGGAACTTAGTTCTATTCAGTTCAGTCACTCAGTCATGTCCGACCCTTTGTGACCCCATGGACTGCAGCACGCCAGACTTCCCTATCCTTCACTATCTCCCGGAGTTTGCTCAAACTCACATCCATTGAGTCGGTGATGCCATCCAACCATCTCATCCTCTGTCGTCCCCTTCTCCTCCTGCCTTCAATCTTTCCCAGCATCAGGGTCCTTTCCAATAAGTCAGTTCTTCGCGGCAGGTGGTCAAAGTGGCCAAGTGTATTCTAAAATGTGTATGGAAGAATAAAGAACCTGTAGAATAAAGTGAATTTTTAAAAAGAGCAAAGGAGATTCACTTTGCCAGGTATTATACATTCTACAGAGCCCCGCAAACAAACAAACAAACAAACAAACAAAAAACCTATGTGGAACAAGCCCATCAGCAGGAATGAATGGAACAGAATGAGTCGTTCAGTGACAGACCCATGTAATTATGATCAGTGATTAAAGAATGGACTATTTGGCCAAAGATATAGGAAAGACTGGCTCACTCTGTAGAAAAAATGAAGCTGGGTCTCTAGATCTTCTATACCACATATCATCTGGGTTGTATTAAAGACCTAGGTATAAAATCATAAAACTGATGAAAGAAAACAGAGGAAAATACTTTTAAATCCACGGTGAGGAAGGACTTTTTGACTGAGATCCAAATGGCAAAAAATTTATGGATTTGATTACATTAAAACTAAGGTTTTTTTTTTTTTTTAATCAACAAAGGACAGTATAAACCAGGACACCAGATGGATGACAGAATGTAGAAGTGTTTGTGATATCTAAAAATGACAAGGAATTAATATCTAGAATATACAAGGAATTATTGCAAAGCTACAAGAAAAAGACAGGAAATAATAGAAATATGGTCAAAGGATATGAATAGGCAGTTCACAGAAGGGGAAACCCAAATGACTAAGTAGTGAAGAGGTGCTCAGACCCACGAATATTCAGAGAAATGCAAATGAGACAATGGTGACTTCTACTCTATACCCATCAAATTGGCCAAAATCAGAATGTTGGCTAATAGCCAGTTTGAGGGAAATGGAAGAAAGGGGAACCCTCCTACCCTGCTGGTGGGAAGGAGTGTGGCTGATGTGGCCATCCCAGAGGACTTTCTGGCAATGTTCTTGAAATAGGCACACGATGACCCCACGATCCGGTAGTCCCACTTCAGAGAAATTCAAACACCCACAGACACCAGCGTGAGCTTTACAAGGACACATGGATTGTGTTTACTGTGGGGGCCAGGGGCCAGGGGCCAGGGGCTGGAGCGGGGTGGGGGGGTGGGGAGTGGGGGGTGGGGGGCGCGGGGAAATAAAGCCAGAGAGGAGGCTTGTAAGGCTAGATCTGAGGAGTATGATTCACTGAATCCATTGTACCTGAGAGTGAGAGAAGTTATGCAAAAAAAGATTCCATTCACACCAGCGACCAAACTGTCAAATAGCTAGGGATCAATTACCCAAAGGGGGAGGGGCTGGAGGAGGGGCTGGTGGAGGGGCTCGGGTTCCTGCCCAGGCTGGGGGTGGCCCCGTTTGTAATCGGTGGAGAACTCAAGAGGAGGCAGGGAAACTGAGGCCAGAGTGCGTCTGGGAGACATTCTTTGTCTCTTGAGTCTTTTTTTTTTTTGGCTGCGCTGGGTCTTCCTTTCCGTGCTCCTTCGTTGTGCATGCGGGCTTTCTCTAGTTGTGGCTCGAGGGCTTAGTCGCCTTGGGACATGTGGGATCTTAGTCCCCCAGTCGGGGATCGAACCGTCGTCCCCTGCATTGGAAAGTGGATTCTTAACCACTGGACTACCAGGGAAGTCCTTTTCTTTCTTTCTTTATGACTGTGCTGGGTCTTCATTGCTGCACATGGGCTTTCTCTAGTTGCAGCGATTGGGGGCTATTCTTCGTTGTGCTCGGGCTTCTCACTGTGGTGGCTTCTCTCGTTGTGGAGCATGGGCTCTAGGCACGTGGCTTCAGTAGTTGTGGTTCACGGGCTTAGGCGCCTGCAGCATGTGGAATCTTCCCAGACCAGGGACTGAACCCACATTGCCTGTACTGACAGGCGAATTCCTTACCACTGGATCACCAGGGAAGTCCTTGTCTTTGCTTCTTTAACTAGAAAGTGGGGATCTGCTGCTTCTTGACTCCTCCAGGCCCTGAAGGAGAGATAGTGAGGTTTGGAGAGTGGGGTGGGTGGGTGGGTGGCAGTTGGGAGAGTGGAGAGGGTGGATGGGAAGCAGGAATGAGGGTAAAGGGTAGTGGGGTGAAGGTTGGGGGTTGGGGGAGGAGAGACTCATCCTTCAAAGGAAAGGAATATGGGTAGTGCCTTGATGAGGCTGAAAGGAGGTAGGAGAATTGAAAGCTTTTTGAAAACACAAAGGGCTGTAAAAAGAAACCTGCTGACAAGATGAAAAGAACTGGGCACTCGGAAGGGAGTCTCCTCTCCCTGCTGGTGGGAGTGTAAACGGTAAGGCCTCTTGGCCAGGACCTAGCAAAAATGAACCAGTGTAAACCCCACTGCCTGGCAGTGCTATGGTACTTTTTGGGTTTACCACCCAGAGGAACCCTCAATCCAATGCTTCAGGAAACAGGCTCCAGAATGTGCCTTGGGCCAGAAGTGCAAACACCTGACAGTTCAAGGGCAGCAGGTAAACAGATGGGGGAGGGCAGGGGGGCAGGCGGGCATGCGGGGCAGCACCAGGTCTGAACTCAACAACACGGAAAGTTCTCAGAAACACGCCCGAGGGGCGGTGGGGGGGAAAAACCAAGGGGCAGAAGAGCATGTGCCTGGTAGATTGGTATAAACACAGAAACACGCATTTAATAATCCTCCCCATCATCCAGTCACATGAAAAGGCAGAAAAAAGATTTGTGAGCAACATGGCAGACTCAGAGGCATCTGAGCTGTCTCCCAGTAGCTGCCTTTGCAGGCAAAGAGAAGGGACTAGACCAGGGGCTGGGGGTCAAGACGGACTTTGGTTTTAATTACCAAAGAATTTGAAGCAAAAAAATAATTCAACAAAAATGTACTGAGAGACTACGATTAGGAAAAAAAATCCCAAAACAATTGAATCAGTGCCAGCGCTGCTTATTTAGTAGGGGTTGGAGAGCTAGGAGAGAACAAAAGTGACATGGTTCCTGCCATCACAGGAGAGACAGACAAACAAATAGAGAACTTACACCAGTCGCTATGAAGAAAAGTAGCTTTAGGGGACTTCCCTGGTGGTCCAGTGGCTAGAAACCCACACTCCCAATGCAGGAGGCCCCAGGTTCTATTCCTAGTCAGTGAACTAGATCCTACATGCTGCAGTTAAGAGTTTGTATGCCTCAACTAATGATCCCACACGCTACAACCAAAGATCCTGCCTGGCGCGATGAAGAGGGATGATCCCTTGCGCCATAACTAAGACCAGGCGCAGTCAAATAGATAAGTAAACATTAAAGAAAGAAAGACAAGCAGCTTTAGCTAGGAGGGTCAGAGAAGCATCTCTGAGGAGGTGGTGTTTGAGCAGACTGGACCAGAGTGAGGGCATAGTCACACAGGCATCTGGAGGAAAGGTGATCTGGGTGTTTCGCATGTTCAGGATCAACCAGGAAGATAGAGGGTCAAGTGTTAGGGTAGAAGGTCAGAGAGGAAGGAGGGCAGGCCTGGTTGTTAACATTGGTCAACCCTGGGTAGTGGGAATATGGGTGATTTTTATAATACACTCTGAGATTTTTTTTTTAATTAAAAAAATCAAAACAAAGACATTGTAAGGTTAAAAGACGGATGTAAAATGCAGCAGCTTGGTTGGCAGAAGGATGAACGGGAGACCTATCCATTGTGGAAGGCCCTGTGTGGGATCAAGGTGGTCATTCCTGCAGGACAGGTATGTCCCCTCTATACATTTGAAGGCAGGGGGTTAGAATCCAGCCAACATCTCACGGAAGTCAGAGTACTTGAATCAGAGTCAGAATCAGGATGGAGGGGCGCTAGGACCTAGTCCAGAGACGGCAGAGGCCAGGTGACTCGCTGAGGCTGCCCCTCCCCACCCAGTGCACACCTGGCTACTTGGTCAAGCACCCTTTCATGCAGAGTCCACATGCAGGCTGAATCCTTTTCAGGAACTTCCCTGGTGGTCCAGTGGCTAAGACTCCACACTGCCAATGCTGAGGGCCTAGGCTTGATTCCTGGTCAGGGAACTAGGTCCCACATACTGCAACTAAAAGATCCTGCATGCCACAACCAAGACTTGGTGCAGCCAAGTTAATTAATTAATTTAAAAGAATCCTTTTCAACATGAAGCCCTAGCAACTATCACCAAGCTGAGTTGGCACTTAGGCTAAAAGCAGTCTGCCTCCCATGCCCTGATCTAATCCAGCCCACTCATGTTCTAGATGTTCTAGGCCCTCACACAGGGTGGGGGCTAGGATGGGAATTCCCCTGAGTCTGAGCTGGCCTCCACCTGCTGCTGGGCTTAGAAACTCAGGGTCTTTAGAAGGTTTGGGGTCAATCTGGGGATCGATTACTGGGAAGAGGCCATCCAGAACAGGGAGGTTGTGGTGGAGCAGGGGGAGGAGGAGGCCTGCAGTCTCCCTTCTCCAAATTGCCTGGGGTCTTCTTTGAGGGTCATGGGGAGGGACAGCTGCCCTCCTCTTCTTCAGGAGGAAATGGGGAAGGGAGCAGTGTCCCCAGCCTCCAGCTTGGCCTGGCCAGCTTCACCCCTGTCCCCGCCAAGATGTGGCCCTGAGCTAGGCGGGAAGGCAGGTGGGAGGCCTCGACAGAGAGAGGAGGCAGTTGCAGAGCTGTGGCTCACCCCAGTGCTACTTCCTTTTTGAGATTTTGGGACATGAGTCATCAAGGGGCTGGCCCTGAGCATCCAGGGCACTGAGACATGCAGGACAGTGGGAAAAGAGAAAAGGTCGCCTGCTCAGTCTGTGGGCCAAACTGTGTGAGGCTGGCAGTGGGGTCCTGCTAAGACAAGATCCCAGTGGAACTCGCCCCAGACCAAGTCCCGTTGAAGGCCAGTTCTGAGAACTTCCCCGTAGTGTAAACCACCCCTCCAAGCCTACCCTCAGCAATGTCTTCTGAAACACTCTACCTATGCCTTCTAACACCACCTCTTGCTGCTGGCTGAAGCTGCAGAGCTGTTCCTCCAAATGCGAACACCCAGTACACAGTAGTTTCTTCATAAATATTGGTGGACAGGCTGGCTGTTGTCATGCATGATGCCTGCTGGGCTGAGCCTTCCTCTACACAGCTTGTGAAGCACAGGCATCTGCTTGCTGGGGTGGTGTGTGCAA
Source organism: Capra hircus (assembly GCF_001704415.2). NCBI lineage: Eukaryota > Metazoa > Chordata > Mammalia > Artiodactyla > Bovidae > Capra > Capra hircus. The sequence continues at coordinate 40,026,768 of NC_030823.1, read as the reverse complement.
GATGGCTGGGGGTTTTCTGAGAGCTACTGGCTGCACTGGAAAGTGGGGGAAGCTCCAGGGAGCCCCAGGGTTCAGACACTGTACATGCTGCCCCTGATTTGGGGACCAGAGGGCCATGGTTCTGTGTCCTGGAAACCAGCCTGCCACCCTTTACCGAGGAGCAAGTGGGGTTTTTCTGCCTTGTGGCGCTAGGGGTCTCTGAGGTACATGGTCTGGTAGACCTGGTTGGGTGCACAGGGCCCAGGAGTGATTGGACTGGACAGGATTCCGGGGCATCGACCCTGACAATCATTCAACCATTCATTTGCTGACTCACTTCTTCACCCCTCTCTTGTCTCCTGCACACGCTCATCCTGTTTACAGCCTTCACCCACTTCAACTGTACTGAGCCTCCACTTCAGGTATCACCCGGCCACCAGGGAAATAGAGGGGACTGTGACCAAGTTCCTCTGCCTTTTCTAAAACCAGCTTGAACATCAGGAAGCAAGCTGGTTTTAGAAAAGGCAGAGGAACCAGAGATCAAATTGCCAACATCCACTGGATCATGGAAAAAGCAAGAGAATTCTAGAAAAACATCTATTTCTGCATTATTGACTATGCCAAAGCCTTTGACTGTGTGGATCACAATAAACTGTGGAAAATTCTGAGAGAGATGGAAATACCAGACCACCTGACCTGCCTCTTGAGAAATCTGTATGCAGGTCAGGAAGCAACAGTTAGAACTGGACGTGGAACGACAGACTGGTTCCAAATAGGAAAAGGAGTACGTCGAGGCTGTATACTGTCACCCTGCTTATTTAACTTATATGCAGAGTACATCATGAGAAAAGCTGGATTGGAAGAAACGCAAGCTGGAATCAAGATTGCTGGGAGAAATATCAATAACCTCAGATATGCAGATGACACCATCCTTATGGCAGAAAGTGAAGAGAACTAAAGAGCCTCTTGATGAAATTGAAAGAGGAGAGTGAAAAAGTTGGCTTAAAGCTCAACGTTCGGAAAACAAAGATCATGGCATCTGGTCCCATCACTTCATGGGAAATAGATGGGGAAACAGTGGAAACAGTGTCAGACTTTATTTTTTTGGGCTCCAAAATCACTGCAGATGGTGATTGCAGCCATGAAATTAAAAGGCGCTTACTCCTTGCAAGAAAAGTTATGACCAACCTAGATAGCATGTTCAAAAGCAGAGACATTACTTTGCCGACTAAGGTCTGTCTAGTTAAGGCTATGGTTTTTCCAGTGGTCATGTATGGATGTGAGAGTTGGACTGTGAAGAAAGCTGAGCACCAAAGAATTGATGCTTTTGAACTGTGGTGTTGGAGAAGACTCTTGAGAGTCCCTTGGACTGCAAGGAAATCCAACCAGTCCATTCTGAAGGAGATCAGCCCTGGGATTTCTTTGGAAGGAGTGATGCTGAAGCTGAAACTCCAATACTTTGGCCACTTCATGCGAAGAGTTGACTCATTGGAGAAGACTTTGATGCTGGGGGGTATTGGGAGCAGGAGGAGAAGGGGACGACAGAGGATGAGATGGCTGGATGGCATCACTGACTCGATGGACGTGAGTTTGAGTGAACTCTGGGAGTTGGTAATAGACAGGGAGGCCTGGCGTGCTGCGATTCATGGGGTTGCAAAGAGTTGGACACAACTGAGCGACTGAACTGAACTGAGCTGTGACCAAGTTGCTCTGCCCTTGAGGATCACACAGTCCAGCAGCGAGAGGCAGTCAGCTGAGCAGAGCTCCTTGGCTACGTGTTTCAATCCCCTTGCTTGACATGGCAGGCGATTAGGGACCACAAGACTGATGGAGACGCTCATCTGCTTCCACTTTCAGTGCCCAGCTCCCCAGGGCTGCACACAGCAGGTGCTTCATAAAAATCACAACATGAGTTGGAGCCTATGGCTGGATGTGTCTGAGGTGGTAGAGCTGGAGTGAGCCAGGGTGCATGGGTGTGAGCTGGGCTGCTTCAGGTATAGGGTGAAGAGCAACTGTGGGCTCCTAGGAGGAAGCCAGTCTTGGGTCCTCTCTGATCCATAATGCTTGCTACAGGGAGCAAGCACTGGGTGGAAGGCAGGAGGCCACCACTCATGTAGGAGACTGAGAGATACAGAAAGTACCCCTTACTGGCCATATAAGCTGGACCTCTCTGTTGCAAAACAACGTGTGCGATTCATCTGGCCCAGAGAAGACTTCTAATAACTACTAGTATCACAATTACTAAGAAAGGAAAGGAGACATGTAAGCGACTAACCATACCCAAGTGAGTGTCATGCTAAAGGTCTGTGGAAGGACCAAACCCTGCTTAGGTTGGGGTGTGGTTAAGGGCAAGTCTCACCAAGAAGAGAGAGTTGTGCTTTGACTTGAAGGACAAATAGGTGATCATCCAGCAAACAGGAGGGAAAAACATCCCAGGCAGAGGGACCCAGGTGGACAAAGGCATGGAGGTGGGAACTCAGGATGCTTTAGGGAGTCCAAGGTGGTTAGAGTGTGGAGGTGGGGGTCATGGTGCAAGAGATCCACCCAGTAGGCAGGCTGGACCAGGATATGAAGGTCTCCAGCATCTCACCAAGGAGGCTGAGCTCAATTCTGCTGCGGGGAGCCATGGGTTAGGGCACTGGTTCTCAGCTTCACCACTATCAACATTTGGGCCTGGAAAACTCTCTGTTATGCAAAACACCATTGCAGGGGGCTCTGCTGTGCACAGTAGGGTATTTAGTAGCTCCTCTTTGGTCTCTAGCCATAAGATACGAGTAGTCCCCGCCCCCTGCAATGGTGAGAAACCATAATGTCTCCAGACATTGCCAAATGTCCTCTGAAGGAGGGGGCAAAATCACTCCTTGGTTGAGAATGACTAGACTAGAGGGAATTATGTGACTGCCTTACGCTTTTGAGAGCTGACCCTGGCCACACCCTGGCTAACTGAAGAGAGGAACAGAGCCTGGAGGCCAGGGGACTGGTTTGGAGGCCATCAGAGCATCACAAGTGAAAAACGGCCAAAGTCAAAGCCAGGGCCAGGCTGTGGGGCAGGAGGAGAGGGGCCAAGTGATCCAGTTGGCAGGGTGTTCCAGGCGCCTCCCATGCTGCCGTGGATGTACCAATGGTGTGTACAATATGCTGGGTTCTAAGACCAAAACCCCATCTGGAAAAGAGAGAGAGTCCTGGGCCACCGATACAGGTCATGCTAAGAGACTGAATGTCAAATGCAGAAATTGGCCATTGCCTACCCAGTGCTGAAACAAGATGTCAGGTTGGAGAAGCCAAGAGAAAGGACTGGGGAGGGGGTGAAAGGAGCCACCATTGTGATGAGCGCCCCCTGCTGCCTCGCAAGGGAGAGGCGAGGGTGCTTCCCCTTACCTCCAGGCAAGCAGGAGGGGTACCAGGCCCACTCTGAGAGCGTGACATTGCTGGCGTTTAGGGACCACAAGACTGATGGGAGACTGTTTTATTTATTTATTTTTGGCGGTGATGAGTCTTCATTGCTGGGAGGGTTTTTCTCTAGTTGTGGCGAGTGGGGACTATTCTCTAGTAGGATTGTGCAAACTTATTGTGGTAGTTTCTCTTGCAGCCCCAGGGGCTGCAGGGCATGTGGGCTTCAGAAGTTGCAGCACATGGACTCAGTAGTTACAGCTCCCAGGCTCTAGTGCACAGGCTCAGTAGTTGTGGCGCATAAGCTTAGTTGCTCCGTGGTATGTGCAATCTTCCCGAATTAGAGATTGAACCCCATGTCTCCTGTATTGGCAGGCAGATTCTTTATCATTGAGCCACCAGGGAAGCCCCTTATGGGAGACTCTTATTGTTTGTGTACTACTAAGCGCCCAGCACCCCAGGTCTGGCACACAGCAGATGCCTGATCAAGATGGTGATGTGAGTTGGAGTCTGTGGCTGGAAGGGCCTAAAGTGGCAGAGTTGGGATGAGACAGGGTACGTGGGTGGGAGCCAGGTTGCTCCAGTGTAGGGCGAAGGGGCAACAACCATAGGCTCCAGGGAGAAAACTAACTTTGGGTTATTTCTGACCCATAGCACTTCCTGTGGGGAGCAGCCTTGGGCAGGAGAAGCCTGGAGACCACCACTCATGTAGGGGACAAGGGGGATATGGTAAGCTGTGGTCAGCAGGAGACTCAAGCAGCTGGGGAGCTCAAGCATCTGGGGTGCTGGGAAGCTATGGCCAGAGCAATCAGTAAACAGGTCTCCTAGAAACGTGCAAGAGTGCCCCGAGAGAGAATGAGCCGGAAACTGCCTCCCAGAGGCCCCAGTGTGTTTGTGTGTGGGGTGGTGGTGTTGGTGGTGTTGGTGGTGGTGACAACTCTAGCTGCCATGAAACACTGCGCCCTTTGCTTCCAAAACCTTTCTACAAAACACATTTGGCAGGGTCAAGAGAGAAGTCGTTGGGTCCTCCCACTCCTAGGCAGGTTCCTGCCAGGGTTCAGTTGGACAAAGGGAGAAGCTCCACCCTGGATAAGAGATTGCAACTCTGTCGAGTCCCCAGGGCAGGACTGGACTCTTATCTGGTGACTTGCCTGGAAGTGCCTGGAAAAGCTCCAAGACTTGCCCAGGATTTCATGCAGAAAAAACAGGTCCCCAGAACAAACCCAATGAGTGAGACTTTCTCCTTAGACCCTCACCGGTTATCTGCCTCTGCTCAGCTCCAGGCCCTGCTATCAAGCCCCTACTCCCACCCCACCCCCATTGTAGTGTTGTTGTTGTTCAGTCGCTAAGTTGTGTCCAACTCTTTGTGATCCCATGGACTGTAGCATGCCAGGCTTCCCTGTCCTTCAGAATCTCCTGGAGTTTGCCCAGATTCCCGTCCATTGAGTCAGTGATGCTATCTAACCATCTCATCCTCTGCTGCCCCCTTCTCCTTTTCCCTCAGTCTTTCCCAGTCTTTTCCAAAGAGTTGACTCTTCACATCAGGTGGCCAAAGTATTGGAGCAACAGTATTTCCAATGAGTGTTCAGGATTGATTTCCTTGAGGTTTGACTGGTTCGTTCTTGCAGTCCAAGAGACTCTCAAGGGTCTTCTCCAGCACCACAATTTGAAAGCATCAATTCTTCAGCACTCAGTCTTCTGTAGGGTTCAACTGTCATGTCTATGACATGACTACTAGAAAAGCCACAGCTTTGACTATATGGACTTTTGTTGGCAAAATGATGTCTGTGCTTTTTAATATGCTGCCATGGCACCCCACTCCAGTGCTCTTGCCTGGAAAATCCCATGGATGGAGGAGCCTGGTGGGCTGCAGTCCATGGGGTCGCACAGAGTCGGACATGACTGAAGCGACTTAGCCGCAGCAGCAGCAGGTTTGTCATAGCTTTCTTTTCAAGGAGCAAGCATCTTTTAATTTCCATTGCAGTGGGATGATCTCAACAAACTACATCTCTCAGGTTCCTTTCCTAAATGGCTCCTATTTTAGATTTGGCCAGTGGGAGGCACTGGTGGGCGACTGGAGGGTGAGAGGACAGGGGAAGCCAGGATCCTCTGCTCATGCCCTGTCTCTAACAGTGACTCTGTCTCCTCCATGTTTCCAGATGACTCTAGATGCCCCAGCTCCTGGCTTTGGTAATGCCACTTCCAGCCCCAGAGATGGTGGTGGCTTCTTGTAGTTGCTAAACTTGGAATAGTATCCCTTTCCCCTAATTCTTCTTTTAATTTCTCTAACATCTTTATAACCAATTCCTCTGTATTAAGTACCTTGTATAGCCGAGCCTTAAGTTTCTTGGTGGCTCAGATGGCAAAGAACCCACCTGCAATGCAGGAGGCCTGGGTTCGATTCCTGGGTCAGGAAGATCCTCTGTGCCGGGGTCCAGGGAATTCGAAGTGGGGACGGCGTTGGTGTGAGAAAAACTTATTTGTTTATTAACATAAGATTAGATTAAGAAACAATAGTATAGCAGGAAAATTAAGTGGAGAAAGAGGGCTGAATAACTTGGATTATGTGGAAGACCAATAAAATTCCAGACAAGGAACTTGCACCATCTACGCTGGGCCACCGGTGCTCGCTTAAATATCTAAGGGTGCCTCGCCTTAGGCTCCCTTTCGCGCAGGTCTTAACAGCCAGGGCAAGTAAGTAGACTTGGCGAGCCTCCGCGCCCCAGATGGGAATTCAGCCTGAAATTGAAGTGAAGAGACACGGGGGAAACCAGTCCAGCGACTGGCTCCCCTTCTATTGTCCTTCAAGGCCTTTTATACTTTTGATTATACATAGAGATCAATGGGTAATACAAAATTATGTAGCGTTAGCAGCCCAGACTCTTTCTGTATATTTGTTTGTATACAAAAGGTCTCAGGTGATTTACATTATCTTCTGGCCAAGAGGCTTGTTAACACTTTTTGGCTCGTTTCCCCTAAGTGTTTTTCTTTAATCTGCATCTCCTTAAAGCACTAAAGTTACATCTCTATAGAACAAAGGCGCAATGGGTTATAACAAAGAAGGCACTTAACTCAAAGATCTAATGTTGCTAATACCAGGTCTACTGCTTGTTTTTCTATATACCAACTATATCTAAAAATAAAGGATATGAAAATTTGGCAGCAAGTATTGGATCAACAAATGAAACCTTTAATCAGTCCTATTCTAATGATTTTGACTCCTCGGAAGCCCCTACATTCCTAGGATGTTTTAAGCTTCCTGTGCCTCCTGCCGTCAGGAGGCCTCAATCACATGCGCAGCTGTACGAGTCCTGCAGGCAGGCTAGAAAGCCATCAGAGGGGTTTTTGGATTGAAACACTCTTTCAAATGCAGAAGACTAAAGCCCTGAATTGACTTTTTTCAGAGAATGTCAGAAGAGTGGAAAAGCAGGCAGATTCTTATTTTTTGGGGTACATGCTCAGGAAATGCCAGGGGGAAAACCTGAGATCTGACCTGACCCTGCCCATCAGATCTCTGCCGCATGACCTTGTCATGGGTGGAATTCCTCACGCTGGCTTCCGGCACCCCTGGAGAAGAGAATGGCAACCTACTCCAGTATTCTTGCCTGGAGAATTCCATGGACAAAGGAGTATGGCGAGCTACAGTCCATGGGGTCACAAAGAGTCGGACACGAAGGAGCGACTAACACTTTCACTTTCATAGGATCACTAGATAGAGGGTTTGCTTTCCTGTTGGGTTGGCTGTCACCCACCTCTTGGAGTCCAGCTGGTGGAATTGAGTTGGAAGGTGGGATCCCTGGAGGATCCCCACGGTTGGGGTGGTGGTGCTGCTGCTGCTCCCTGGCATGGGGAGCTGTTGGATGGAATGAGTCAGCGGGACCCACTGGGTTTGGGGTGTACAGGGGACATCCACGGAGATGTCACTCCGCTCCTGGTCTTGGCTCTCTCTCAGGGATAAGGAAGTTCTTCAAACTGCTCCCAGACAAGACTTGTAAGGGCCAGAAGAAATCTTCATGCCAATTTTAGAGGCTGACCCTCTCTACAGAGTTAATGTTGTGGGCTATGCTAGCCTCGCCCTCAGCATGGCCCATGTCTCAGAAATGTGTGGGAACCAGGTAATTTCCCAGTCTCCTGACCAGGAGGTGGGATTTTCCATCCCCCAAGGGTCACTTCCCAGTTTCTCACTCAGTACTTAGAAGCATCATCCTTACCATCCCTGGGGTTGGTGGCCAGAGCAGGGGGTCCCCTGTCTTGGGGCAGTGAGGGAAGAGAACAAAGTCCTGCCCACCCTGCCCCCCACCGAAATACCCTGTGTACTAGGGGCAAGGACTCCTGGGGCTGGTGGAACTTTTTGGTCACTCAGGGCTGGTCCTGGTATTAGAAGCCCTGGCACTCAGAGTGGCAGCTAGAATGGGTGCTCAGACATAAACTCCAGGGAAACCAGCCTTTGTGGCCTCTGGTCTTGGCCAGGCCCCTCTGGGCCCCCACAGCTTCCTGGACAGTTTTCTGTCCCAGTCTCTGTTTACTTGTTTGCTACCAGGACTGGGGACTCAAGGAGGTCAGGGCAGGGCCAGGCTCACTCTGAGGAGGGTATGAAGAATGTTTAAGGATAAATGAGCAGATGAAGAATAGAAGTAACAGCTACTATGCACACACAGCTTACTAAGTTACTTAAATACTTACATTATAAGTTTACCTCTATATATAACATATACTATATTGTTGTTTAGTTGCTCAGTCCTGAGGGACTGTATGCAACCCCCTGGACTGTAGCCTGCCAGGGTCCTTCTGTCCATGGGACAAAAACACTGCAAGAATACTGGGGTGGGTTGCCATTTCCGCTCTAGGAGATCTTCCTGACTCAGGGATTGAACCTGTGTCTCTTGCGTCTCCTGCATTGCCAGGCAGATTCTTTACCGCTGAGCCACCAGGGAAGTCCGACATATACTTCAGTATGTTTACTACATAACTTTCAATCTTCAGACTCTCTTTGAGGTTAATGCAGAGATTCAGACTCAGGTGGGCCGGCTCTAAAGTCTAAATGAGCGAATAATCTAGGACCCCCCCTAGCTGAGCTCGTGTCAGTTTGGTGCGATATTTTCCCCAAATTGTGCCCCGCTCCTCCACGAGAGTGGAGAGCCTGACGCGGGTGGGAGGGGTAGGTGGACGAGGGCAGGTCGGCAGGCAAAGCCTCGGGGCAACCACAAGCTTGGTAGGAGCCTGTCCCCCTTGAGGGTTTCCCGCGCCACCTCTGGGAAGCTTGATTCTAATAGGAGGGGATGTTAGAAGGAGGTTGCAGGGTCTCGGCGGGCGGGGAGTGGCTGACGCTGGAGGTCCGGACCCAGAGCCGAGGCGGACAGACTCCAGTGAGAGACCGGGCTGTGGTGCAGGGCGGCCGGCGCGGGGCGGGTGCAGGAGGAGGGCAAGGAGGTGTATCCGCGCCCGGTCCCGCCCCCCGGCCTGTCTCCGGCCGCGCACCGCCTTTCGCTTTCAGTCGCAGGCGCGGAGGCAGCGGAGCGGGAGCGGACGCTCAAGGGCGCGAGGGGTTGGCCAACCCGCCCGCACCTATGGCGCCCACCGCCTTCTGGGCCGCGCTGGCGGTCGGTCTGCAGTTCTGGGCCGCGGGCCGCGCCGTGCCCGCCCAGGTAGGTGACTCGCGCGGCCCCGCGGGGAACGCCATCCCACCCACCCCCGGGTTGGCGCGCGTCCCCCTGGGGCGCCCTGACACGGGAGCTGGACTCCGGGCCATGGAAACAGGATCAGACGCGCGCGCCTTTGGAGACCTTAAGGGGACCTCGGGTTTGCCACACGTGCGCCGGAGGTCCGAGGTCTGGAACTCTGGACACCGCGGTCGGGGTCGCACCCGGGGTCCCTCAGTCAGCGCAGCCCAGGGCGTTGGTGGCCAGCCAGCGGGCTCTGGACACATCCCACCCAGACTGTGGACCCCAGCTCCCGTTACCCCTGCGACCCCTGCCCTCCCCAGGGTGGCTTTGGGGTGAGGGTAGGTGGTGAACTGTACTGGGGCGCTGTCCCAACTGCAGATGCCCGGCACCTTCTTCAGAAGACTTCCTCCTCTTCTGGGCAATGCTTTTCTTCTTTCTTAGAAATACTGGGGCTGCGCCTCTAAAAGAATAGGGCAGGTGTGCAGTAAGTGCCTAATAAGGGCACATTCAGACTATGGGCTGTCTTCCGAGACCTTTGCCCAGACCCCACTTCAGAGTCTGCCCTGTCAGGACTCTGGGGTGACGGGGAGGAAGATACGGTCCTAGAGTGCCCCTGGTCTGACCTCCCTGAGGATCTGGGGACAAGGCTGAGGGCGGACTTCTGGGCTGGTTGTCAAGACTGACATGATATCTAAGGGGCTCCAGGAAAATAGAGAGAGCAGAGACCCCAGAGCTGTTATTCAGTACTGACTGCAGTCACTAGACAGCAAGGGAAAGTGTGCAGAGGACTGCTCCTCCTTTGCCCTTTGTGGCTGGTAAGACTGAATGGTCCCATTTTGCAGAGAAGGAAAACTGAGGCTCCGCAAACTTGTATTTCATAGAAGGGCATGGGAGGGTGCTCTTCCCTTAAAGAGGACATCTCTTCCTTTCCCTTCTTAGCAAATGAGGAGGTCTGCCTTCATTCCTTCTCATGATCTTATGGATGGGTGTGTACTGACCCGTCTGGACATCTTGACCAGGGAAGAAAGTAGGAGGTGGCATTGACTCATGTGAGGTGACTCACACGCTAAGGCTAAAGATACCTTAGAGTCCAGTTCTCCAGGGCAGAGAATGGAGGCTGTCAGATCAGAACAGACTCATTCACGTTTGGTGTGGGGGCGGGTCGCTGCCCCAGAGATTGTTGTGTAAACAGAGATCAGGAGAGTCCCAACTCTGAGACCTGAGTATGGATGCCCATGGCTGTGGTCCCCAGCCTGCCTGCAGGGTACCAAGACTAGGGGCATTGTCTGCCTCGGCAAACCTGGGTCATGGGAGCTCCTGAGGGGAAGAGGCGTGAGGCTTCCCTTCCGGACAGTGGCCCCTCATCCTGGAGTTGTTAGAGGGCTTTGCCTGAGTCTCTCGCTTCCCTCCCCTGTGACCTGCTCCCATATCAGCTTGTTCCCTCCTTCCCAGGATTGTCTCATCGCTGGGGCAACCATCCTCAAAGTACAGCACCTCTCTCCTTGCCTGAGAAGCAAAAGGCCCCCAGTGACCAAGGCAGAAACTGCTCTCCCCTCCACCCCACCTGCTGCCCCTGCTGCCTCACTCTCAGGCCAGAGCGAGTGAGGCATCTGGGTGTTTCATGGACGTTGTGTATCTTCACACTCCATGCTGCCCTCTCTCCATGGTAACCCCTCCCCCATCCTTCAGGGTCTTTTACACATTTCCCCCAATCCCTACCCCTAAGCCTTTCCTCAGTTTCCCAGTTGAATTTGATGAACTGCTTTTAGAACTCCCAGCCCTTCATCTCCCTTGCGGAGAGATGTCATTCTATTTTTTAATCTGGTGTTTTATTCACTTCAGTAGATGGAATGTTCCTTGAGGACAGGTTCTGTGCAATCTTCCTCCTTATTATTAGCACCACCACAGCACCTTTTTTCTTGAATACCCAGTGTGTGCCAGGTACTAGGCATTGAATTTAATTGCAGAGACTTGCTGAAACCTTCCTTATAGCAGCTCCTAAAAGGTGGTCTTCCCATTTAGAGATGTGGAAACCGAGTCTCCGAGAGGTTACGACATTTCCCAGGATTGTAGAACTGGAGGGTAGCGGGTGAGGAGATTTGAATACAGGTCTGCCTGATTCCAAAGCCCTTCTCGCTCTACTCTCACCGTGCCTGTGTCTCCCTCCTGCCCCTAGCCAGGTCCCTGGTACTCAGTGATGTCCAGTTATATTGGGTGTAACAGAGCTCGCTGCAGAAAGAGCCCCAAGGAGGCTTGGAACTGACTACACGTGCAGGAGAATCACTTTGCCAGCTGGGTTTTTGCTTCCTTTAAAAGCTGTATATGCCAGCTGGTGTGAAATGCATCATTCATTCATCTAGTCATTCATTCATTCAACAAAGAAATGCCAGTAAAGCTGACAGGTTAAGTGGGCGATTGGTGCCGACTGATGGGGGTGGGCAGGACCCCAGCTGTCTAGCTTTCTGTTGTTGCTGGGAGGGGGCTGAGGGGACCTCTGCCTGCTGGGTGACCTACCTTCCCCTGGAAGTCCTGAGGCTGAGGGACCTCTGTTTGCCTTATTATTATTTGCTTGGGGCCAGCTTGAATTAGGGGAGAGGTTGGGGGCCTCCAGTTTGGCCTAGATATATCGGCCTTTGGTGGAGATGGGTGATCCAGAGTACCTACTGTCCTGGGATGTCCCTTTGCCTGCTTGCTGAACCTGCTTGCTGGCTGAGGATGTGGCCCTCACTGGTCCTGGGGCCTGGCCCAGTGGCTCTGGAGCACTCTTCTTTTCCAGGGCTGGGAGACATTTACAGTCTTGACCACCAGTGCTTCCTGAAGGAGTAACCCAGAAGGATGGAGGGGGAGAGTTTTACTGCCATCCGTGGGGTGTTTGTGTGTGTGTTCCCTTCAGCTCTAAACATCAACTTAGTTCTTAGCTTTATACAATGCTGGCTGTTTTTCTGTTGTTCAAACGTGTGACACACACACACCCAGGCCCTTTGCACTTGCTTCCCCTTTACCTTGAATGCTTCCAAGGTTCTCCTCTACTCAAATGTTAAGTCAGGTGTGGGCAGGGACTTGTTCACTACTGTAGACTCATAGCCTAGAAGAGTATTTCTCATTCTCAGTGCTCTTGACATTTGGGCTAGGTGGTTCTATGGGAGTTGTCCTCTGAGTTGTAGGATGTTTAGCAACGCCCTTGATCTCTACCCACTAGATGCCAGCAGTACTTATCCTTCAGTTGTGACAGTTGGAAATATCCCCTGATAGGGTTTCCCTGGTGGTCCAGTGGTTAAGACTCGGTGCTTAAACTGCAGGAGGCGCAGGTCTGATCCCTGGCGGGGTGACTTTTGCATGCTCTGAGGCTCAGCCAAAAAAAGAAAAAAAAAATGTCTCCAGATACTACAAAATGTCCCCTGGGGGAAAAATTACCCCAGTTGAGAACCACTGGCTTAGAACACTGCCTGACATGTAATTAGTGCTAAAAAATATTGAATTAATGTCCTAAAATATTCATCTGACCTTTGTAATGACCCTGTTTTTTGGATAAGATCGCTGAGTTTGAAGAGCCAATGGTTGCAGGCGGGGCTGGGCTCCAGTTTGTCTCCTCTCTGGGGTGATTCTCTGGGCTCTTCCTCTGCTCTGCGAGGTCTGCTGAGGCTAGCAGTGCTCTCCCCAAAGTGCTCACCCGCCCACATCCCCCTCTCGGCTCGTGACAGGGCCACCCACTGGCAGTGACTCAGGAACCCAGGAAGCATGTGATTTGCCCGGAAGCAGGCAGAGAGGGAAGCCAGGGGTTTAGGACAGAGAGAGGGGTGCTACCAGGGGAAACAAGAATGAAGCAGAGATGCTGTGACTCCCGCTTAGGGACATCCCATCAGGCCCCACGAAAGCAATATTGATGACTTAGAAGAAAGGCCCCGGCCTCAGAGGTGGACAGACCTTGGCTTACCCGTTACTTTGCTATTTATAGACTGTGTGACCTTGACATATCTGTCCATCTATGGACGCCTGCCTTTGTGTTCCCATCTGTAAAATGGGAATGATCCCCCACCTCTCTGGCTGGTTGTCAGGATTAAAAAGTGCTTTCTAACTTGTGCAGCCCATTGGCAGTTGTTAGAGCATCTGTGGCTTTGCTGGACCTGGGAGTCCCCGTGGAGTCAGATTCCCAGGGCCCCGTGGTAGGGGTGGCAGACCTCCATGTGCCCAGAGCTCCTGCCCAGAAAGAACAGTTTCCCTGCTGCCCGCCTTCTACCTGTGCTTCCTGCTCAAGACCCCCTTCCTGGGGCTCCTCACACCACCTGCCCAACTGCCTGGCCTTAGGAGCCCAGTGTGTGGCAAACGCTATGGGGTCAGGAAATCCTCCCCTCCCCCTACTCCTTTCAGTGAGTGACAGGTGCTGGATCTCATTTGAGGGTGAACAGGGAGACATGGGCCATAGAATAGAGGAGTCTCATAACCTTGCTGCAGAGAGGATGCAGAAGGCTTGACTTTCTCACCATCAGCAAGAAGGGCATGGGATGACTCCAGACTGCCTTTAAAATCTCTTCCATCTCTAACCTCTGCAATCTGGAAGATTCTCTTTACTTGTAACCCTGAAAATGGGAAGCCCTGTGAAGGCTCTTCTACGGTCATGCTGTCCATGACTGCCATTCTCCAAGTTGTTTCTGAGATAGCAGGGGCCTGATAAAGGAGCACTGGCCTGGGGGCCGGGAGACCAGAGTTTCCATCTGTGCACTGAAGTACCGGCTCACTGTGTCACCTTGATCAGGTTACTTAACCTCTCTGGGCCTAAGCACCCCTATCTCTATGAAACCTAACAGTGCTGATCCTAACACACTCTTGGAGTGCTGGAGAAGCATCAGCTTTATTTGTGCTTGACACAGGCCACAGACTGGGGGCTAGGGGGTTTAAGAGTTTTCCCAGGAAGGAGAGTCCTTCCCTCCCCACCATTAATATCTCTGCTTCTCAATCTCTCTTCTTGCTGACCTCAATCCCGCTTGCTTTAGCTGGAATGATTTCCCTGACTCAGGCCGCAGTAGCATCAAGGCTGCTGGTCAGCTTGCAGCCAAGATGCACAACCCTCAGGCAGAGTAGGCTTCACGGGTTTCTCACCTCCCTACCCCTTACGACCTAGTTAGCCCCTCTTAATGTTCAGGCACTTTGGGGCTGAAAGTCTGTGCCGTGGGCATCACTGTGGACCTGCTGCCTGGGATCCTGCAGGTAAAGGGAAGCCTTGAGTGGGGAGAGGGCTTCCCTTGCAGAAGCCTTTGTGCCTGCGATGCCTCTGCACAGCCACCCCCCGGCTCTGAGTCCCCAGGCTTTGGGCATGAGTGCCCCTCTGCTGAGATGCTGACTAGGGGGTTGGGACTCTGGAGCCCACAGTTTCCACTGTGTCGCGTCGTGAGGTCACAGGTGGTGGTGACATCACTGTGGTTTGGGGCTCTCGAGGTGCGTGCGCAGGAAGAGGAAGTGTCTGTTCATGGAGAGGGGTTTGCAGGAGTTGATTTCCGACCGCCCCAAGTTTGAGCACTGCTGGGGGAGGTGGTGGGGGGCAGGGCAGCTGTCCAGGAGACCCCAGCTCTGTCTCTGCCCTAGTGTTCTGTTGATCATGTCAGATCGCCTTACCTCTCAGCTTCTGTGTCCTCTTTGCAGGGGAGGAGGGCTTGGAACAGGCTGCATCTCGGTTGTTGCCTGCGGAGGTTGAGGATCACGATACCACCTTGTGTTACTAGAACAAGACCTGTTAGCTAGCCCATGAGGCTGCAGAGCCCACCTCCCTGGCCCCGGGCGGGCTAGCTACCCTCCTAATCTGGGAACAGACACTGAGTGGGCACGTGTGGGAACAGTTGGCAGCCCAGGGTGACTTCAAGGGACACGGGTGGATCCCTTTGGCCAGCAAACTGCTGGTCCGTCCCTGGCTTTGGAGCCGGGACCCTAGGTTGATTCAGTGCTCTGACCGAAGATGGGACAGAAATCCCCAGGGGCTTTTGTTTTCCTCTGCCGTCCAGACAGCAGCCCACCTGTCTGTTTCCATCTGAGCCTGGCCCTGTGGTGGGTATGGCTGATGTGGCCACAGGTTCAGGGAATTGAGTGGGCCGGAGGGTGAGAGTGGCTCGGGGAGGGAGTTGGGGCAGGGAGGCTGTGGACGGACATCTTCCAGGCATTCACAGAAAACCTTCTACAGTGCCGTTCAGGAGAGATGCCCGAGACTGCGGAAGTGAGCAGCACGTGGAGCCAGGAGTGGGGGTCCCGGGCCCAGCCATGGCTTGGCCTCCAGTTTCAGAGGGCTTGGCCAGTTCTCTCCTCCTCTCTGACCCTCAGCGGAGACCAGCACACCTGGCTCACTCCCACTTTAGAGTCCTTCAGTGCTGACTGTTAGATGGGGAAGAGGGGAGATAGTGGGGAGGGTCGGTGACTTTGGGCAGGAGGTGGCCTGCTACTCTGGCTTCTGTGAGGCTCCAGCTCAAAGCCAAGGTCTGGACTTGACAGTGACTCTTGAGGAAAGGCCCCAGCACGTGGCTTCAGTTAGCAGGACCCCCGCTAGCATCCAGGACACCCCTCCCTGCCCTCTCCTGCCTACCCAGAGTCCTGCTTCTGTCTGTCACGCATGCGCAGAGGCTCCAGGTTCATTCAGGTTGTCCCTGGTGAGCCTGTCCCCTCCTGCTCTGCATTCACAAGCCCCCAGTCCTGCTGCTTCCTGTCCTGTCCTCCCAGCTCTCTCAAACCCCCGTCTCCCACCTCATGTCATGATCCCCTATCCTCTCTTCCCTCTTCCATCACCCCTTGTCTTCACTCTCTTTGCCACCTGGCCCCTTGGTCCCCCCCATGTTTTCTTGTCACCTTCCTGACTCTGTCCCCCACATTCTTCTTCCTGCAATGACCACATGGGATCTTTCTAAAAGCTAAGCCCTGGAGGGTGGGCAAGATTGGGCTGAGTGGATAGTTGGAGGATGGATAGCAAGGAACAGTGGCTAGACCGTCCTCAGTTAAGCAACAGCCTTGTTAGACTCAGGGATGGTACTTGAGGCTATAAGCGGGTGGTGGTTTAGTCACTTAGTCATGTCCAACTCTTGTGACTCCCATGAACTATAACCCACCAGGCTCCTCTGTCCATGAGATTTCCCAAGCAAGAATACTGGAGTGGGTTGCCATTTCCTTCTTCAGGGGATCTTCCTGACCCAGGGATCAAACCTGCATCTCCTTTCTTGAAGGCATATGCTTTATTGCTGAGCCACTAGGGAAGCCCGAGGCTATAGGCTATTCAGGATCAATTGTACAAAATTTAAAAATTAAAACATTGTATCAGCTATAATTTTTGGAGTATTTACTAAGCACTTTACGTGTGTTACCTCATTTAATTCTCACAGATGTCCCTTGAGGTATATATTGAGGTTTTTAAGCCTCATTTATTGGGGAAAAAAAAAAAAGCAAAACACCTTTGACGCTTCCCTCCAGTAAGAAAGGAGTCTGGATTCAAAGTCAGGCGTCCTTATCTCAGCATCCATACTTTCAGCTACCACATTCACTTTGAATCAAGAGTTGAGGCAACCGGGAGCCACCGAGAGTTTTTGGGTAAGGGAGTGACCAGAGCAGAGGGTGTGTTAGGAAGATCATTCAGGCCTCAATGGGAAGGACAGGCTGTTACTATAGTTTAGGCAAGAACCCTGGGCTGATGGAGTGGCAGCAGAACAGGAAGGAAGAATCGAAGGCTTCAGGGAGGAGGTGGGCTTTGGGTTGGACTAAGACCTAGGGTGGGGGCAGAGGACTGGGGAGGAAGGAGGAGCTGGCCCTCCCCACCCCATCCTGCAACATGAGGCCTCTCTGGCCTTAACTGTGCCCCTGCAACCTGACTGTGGACCATGTCAGCCTCCTGTGTTCCTGGAGCTCTTGTGGTCAGCCCCAGCTGAGCCTGGCTTCAGTCACCCTGGCTGCTGCTGGGGTGGCCCTAAGGCTGGGCAGGGCTGGCCTGAGCATCTCCGGTGTGAAGTATGATGAGCCCCACCATGGGCAGAGGGGCAGGACTTCTGGGGGCCTGCTTGCCTCTGCTGCAAGGACCTCAGGACCTTCTCCCTGGTTTGGTTTTCCTCTCTGTGGTGAGGTGGGGAGAAAAGGGACCCCCCCCCCCGTCACTTCCCTTTGAGGGCTGGGAGAGTACAGTGAGCCCTGAGCTAGGACTGATGGCCAGTGGGTGCTTCGTTGGTGCTAGGCAAGGGTCTAGTGCGTCATTTGCCCCCAGTGACATCTGTCCTTGAGGCCACCAAGGGAGGGGTCACCAGTATCATCCCCATTTGATAGGAGAGTCAGTCAAGGCACAGAGGTTAAGCTCTGGGCTCAGGCTCTCAGCTCACTAGAGGCAGAGCCAAGAGTCCACCCCAGATGGCTCCCTCCAAGCTCCAGCTTAAACTACCACGTGGATGTCACAGTGGTTGCAGTGGCCGTGAGGTGCTCTGCCAGCCTGAGGACACCACCCTCTCTCTCTACATATATGCCCATTTCCTGCCCAGTTCTCATGCTGTAGCCCCAGCTCATTTCAGCTAATTGGAAATGAAACTTTTGCTTCTGTTAAACAATTCAGCATCTATTAGGTCCACCCCTCCCCGCCCCGCCGCTGTGGGCTGTGCACTGGGCTGGGCGTAGAGACATGAGTAATAAAAACCTAACGAGTAATGCTCAGTTTTCACTGCTGCCGGGCACGATGCCGAGCACTCCACACGCCTTGGCCCAATGAATCATAACAGTCCCATCAGGTGGGCCCTGCTTTTGTCCCCATTTCAGAGATGGCAAAACTGAGGCTGGTGAGTGACAGGGCTGGGACGGAAACCTGATGTCTTGCTCAGAGCTCACGCTAGAGGGTGCAGACATAGTGGGAAGATACAGGGAAACAAATAATTTAACCAAGAAGTGGTCTGGGCAGTAGAGAGATAAACCCAGGTTGTCGCTGGAACCCTCAGAGGAACCTCTGACCTCCAGAGAAGGTTTCCTTGAGATGATAGTGGAGAGGACTCTTTTTTTTTTTTTCCTGGAGTGTCAATTTTACTTTACAATTTTGAGGAAAAGCATTATTTTCACATTAAAACTAATGTATAGCTAACACAGTGCTGTAAATCAACTGTGCTCCAATAAAAATTTTAAAAAACCAAAAAACAAATGTATATATTATGGCATGACAGAAAAGTTTCATAGCAAAACATAAGACTTAAAATTTCATGTTGTTCGAGCCAGCATATTTGAACTCCCTCCTTAGATTACTTTTCTTTCTTTTCCGTCAAGGTATCCTTTGGTGGAAAAGTCTGAGTAGTATTGATATCGTAGGCTTGGCAGTTAAAGAGACCGGATTTCTAGGCCTGACTAGTGGAGAGGGCTTGAAAGAAGCCCAAGAGTTGGCCCTGCGATGAGGGTGGGCAGGATCCTGGGGCAGAGGGAGCAGCAGGAGAGGGCATGGAAGACAGGGAGGGAGCCAGAGGGGACAGTGTGGGGTGAAGACGGGGTGGGAGATGTTGGCATGACCCGGGCAGTGACCCCCAGACACCAGGCTGAGAACATTGAGCTCGGGCCAGACTTGATATAGGAAGGTGACATCGGGTCTGTCTGGAAAGACTGGAGACCAAGAAAGAGTAAGGAGGTTGTAGGTGTCAGAGAGATGCTGAAGGTGGAGCAGAGAGAGATTGAGGTGATATAGCCTGTCCTGGGGGGTGTGTGTTGGGGGGATGGAAAGGGTTGAGGGTGCTTTCTGCAACTAGACTGAGGGTTCCTTAGAGGCAGGGACCACACCCTGGTATCTTTCTACCCTGGTGCTTAGCACACAAAGCGTGGCCCCAAGAACCGGATACCAGCCTGGGCTTCCTGTCTGCCCCCAGCTCACTTCTAACGCGACATCACAGGCAGTGGGCCAGGAGTGGGATGTGTCACCCGGGGCCGCCGCCCTGTGATGTGGTCGGTCCTCCTGACGCAGGTGCCCCGCGTCTCCGTGACGGCAGACGAGCCTCCACTGCCTGGCTCCGGCGTCACCGCCCTGTAGGCTGCACCCCGAAGTCTGTGGGGCTCCTGAGAATCCCCTAAGATCTAGGCCCAAATGGCTCTGCCGTGTCTCACTGTGTGTCGAGGCCCCCAGGGACCTGCCATGGAAATGATATGGTTTCTTTATTGGTTGAAACCGGTTTCCATCTGTGCGCAGATCCCTGGGTCCTTGGGCAGATGCTTCTGCTCTTCCCCAGGCTGTGCTGTCTGCCCTGGGATCCTCGAGACTCTTTTGCCTTGCTCACTGTGTGTTCTCCAGGGAGTCACTCTCCCTATCTGGGCCCCTTCTCTGTAAAATAAGGCAGCAAGAGAAGATGCCGGGGCTGAGACTATCTCAGGACACTGAGGGAGATGTGGCTGAGACTAGCTCCTGTCTGCTTCTTGTTGACTGCGTGGTCCCAGACACGGTATCGAATCTCTGGAAGCCTCTGTTTCTGCATCTCTAAAATGGGGTGATGCTGACCTCATTGTGTTGGTTCAGAGACTAAACAGTGCCTGGGAATGTCCCCAGCCCTGTCTGCACACAGTAGGTGCTTCTCCTAGGTCTGGACAACCTCTCTGTTCCTCCTGCTCTGTGAAAAAGAGAAGTTTTGAGGGGCATGTGCTACTCTGCAAGCCTGAAGCTTCCTCCGGGGCTTCCTCCCCCATCACGTCCTCTTCCTGGTCTCACTGTGCCCAGGGATGCTCCCAGGGGAGGCTGGGAGTCGGATCCCTTCCCAGGGGTACTGGCTTCTAGGGTGTGGGGGGGGTCTCCAGAAAATCAAGAAGCCCTGGAGACCCCCACAATGCTGCATCAGTATGCTGACAGGAAGGGCCGAGGGTCTGTAGATTTTGTGCTTTCAGATGACACAGTCTTGGTGGCAGCCTCTTCTTCCTCCTCCCCAAGGCCTATCCTTCTCTGCCTTCCCCTCTCACAGTCTATTTATAAATAGGAGAAGGGGCTGGGCCCCCACCTTGGGGTGCCTACAGAGTCTTGTTCGGGGAGCAGGGAGGCAGGAAGTCAGCTGATGCAGGGTTGCCCAGTTCCCCAAAAGAGCGCGCTGACTCAGGCTCCAGATTCAGAGGGACCTGCCTGGTGCCCTGGCCCTGATGTTGCTGGGTGGGCCACAGTGCAGTGCCCATCTTGCCCTGGTCTCCCTCCTCAGGCCTGGCTAGCTGCCATTTCTGGTCCTCTTGGGTGAGAGTAGGGAGCAGTGGGGAGGGGAGGAAGCAGAGTGGAGAGAATTCATGCCTCACTCACCAGGTAAGTCTGGTCCTTCTCTAGCTTCACCCTCCTGCACACCTCTGTGGCTCGCCTCCTTTCAATTACTCACAGCACATCCCTGTCCCTTAGCCTGGACACTGTGTCCTCTGGCCACTTAATAGACCCCTGACCCCTGGGCTTTGGCCACTTGCCCAAACTCTTTATTTTGGGGTCCCCTCACTGTTCCAGGTGAGGTCCTCTTGAGTCATGGCCCTTGGAGACCACCTACATCTAGCCTGCCTTCTCCTCCCTCTGCCCCAAGGAGGCTCACTCCACTGTCCACAGCTGACCTGCCATGGTCTCCTGATCTTAGGCTTCTTGAGGAATGGGCCGGGGCCAGCCTCAGGGTGACCACAAAATTCCAAGGGTCACAGGTCTGCTTCCCCAGACTTCCCTTCTAGGAGGGAAGGAAGCCCTCATGGGCTGCCCAGCACTTCACCAGAACTGGGTAGCCTGCTTCCAACAACTTGTCCTTGCCTTGCCTGATCTCAGCTGAGACCAAGGCAGAGAGTGCCCAGTTCCAATATGCCATCTGACACAATTCCACACTGTGTGCAGACCCTTAGAGTTTCCCCTGGGTCTCCTGGGAGTCTGGGAAAAGATGATGGACCCCAGCTAAGATCCACCCCCCACCCCGGCCTGTATGCCTACGATAACCCAGGGAGGAGGAGACAGGCAAGGTGTTATGTCACCATTTTACAGATGACAGTGTTGAGGCTCAGAGAGAGTAAGTGATGCCCCTAGGACCAGCTCATGCACCCAGACCGTCTGAACTAAGGCCACTGTTACATCTGTGACGCTAGGTGTCTGTGTACCTGGGAGGATGGACATCTCCAACTCCCCTCCTTCCAGAGGCCACATGCTCAGGCTGTCCTCACCTGGGAGAGGGTTTGAGGGACAGAGCTGGGCTGGGAAGCCCACCTCCCAGCCCTCAGTCTTGCCTGATATCCCAGCCCCTACATCCCAGGTCATTCAGTTTTTGCATCTCTCACATGTGTGGCCCTCCCTCCCATCCCATCCTCCTGAGGTCTTGGGAAGAGGCTGAGCTTTTTGACCACCATCTTTAAGAAGGCAGAGCTTGGGCTTCCCTGGTGGCTCAGTGGTAAAGAATCCACCTGCCAATGCAGGAGACATGGGCTCGATCCCTGGTCTAGGAAGATCCCACATGGCTCAGAGCAACTAAGCTTGTGTGTCACATCTAGTGAGCCTGTGTTCTAGAGTCCAGGAGCTGCAACTGCTGAGCCCACATGCCGCATCTGCTGAAGCGTGAGGGCCCTCGAACCCGTGATCTGCAACAAGAGAAGCCACTGCAATAAGAAGCCGCACACCACCTCTAGAGAGTAGTCCCTCTTGCCACAACTAGAGGAAAAAGCCTGTGTAGCAACAAAGACCCTGCATAGCCAAAAATAAATAAAAAGTTTAAAAAATAAAAGCCAGAACTGGAAAGAGCGTAGAACCTCAACTAGGCCACACAGCCGTTTTACAGATGAGGAAACTGAGGCACAGAGAAATCTGTTACCACCCAGAGTAGGGGAGCTGCCTGAGTGGGGGAGGGAATACCTTTGGGGTGGGCCCTGTGGCGAGGGGGGAAGGTTAAGATCCAGTCTTCCTGGGGTGGGGAAGAAACACGTGGCTGGAAGTGAAGAGACCTCTCTGAGGCTCAGTTTTCTCATCCGTGGCTTGGGAATAATAATAGTACTGACCTCACAGCGCTGGGCTGAGGAGTCAGAGAGACAGTAATGCATGTGAGCAGCTCTGCACGAGGCAAACTTTCAGGACCAGGTGCTGCTGTATCTGTCTCCTAGTGCCCTCACCCCGCCCACCGTAGTCTCGCCGCCTGGCCCCGTGGCTGTGCATGGAACACGCGGAGCACATCCTTGCTGGAGCCCCTCGTCTCGCCTTGCTTTTCCCTTCTTCTTAACACCTGCTACCACTTCCCATTTTCTACCGTGCATGTCTGTGTCTCCCCAGCTAGAGCCCAACTTCCTGGGGCAGGAACTTGCATATGTTTGATGCTGAGTGCCCGCCACCTAGAACTACCTGTGTGCCGTGTGTTTGTTGAACAAATGAACGTTTCCTCCTTGGCCCATGTCTTTCTCCACCACTAAATGGGAGGTTGTCTGAGATGATCTCTAAGGTTCCAGTTCAGCCCATCCTGAGCTGCCGTGCCTCCATCCTGCCCCCACTTCTGGCTCCTTTTCTCCTTATCATCAGCTCCCATGCGCCCCTCTAGCACCTGGCACAACTGTGGATTAGCTGGGGCAACCCTCCCTGCTCACAGACTCTTACCTTTGAGCGTTTGGTGGCCTCGCTCCTGCTTGCTCCTGAGAGGTCAGAAGCCCGGTGACTCAGGCAGGTCTGAGCAGTGCCCAGTCTCAGATGCTGGAGGTCCCTGCCTGCTGCCGGAGACTGGCTCTTCTGAGGTTCCTGTGTGATCACCTGGGAAACCAGCTCAGAGCTGAAGTCAGAGGATGTTGGCCTGAAGCTAAGGGAGGTCCCCTGCACTGGTGTGTGTGTGTGAGAGAGAGAAAGAGAGGGACTGAGAAAGAGAGAGAGAGTGCCCATGTGAGCCAGCACCCACATGAGCCAGCGCCCACATGAGCCAGCGCCCCAGGCTCTGCTCAGCATGAAGGTGGGTGAACAGGAGCTGGTGGCACAGTGGTGACTCAGGGCAGAGGGCAGATCCCAGGAGCTGGCCCCTTCAGCTGTCCTGAGGAGGGGACCAGAGATTTCTCCAGTGGGACCAGAGCAAGGGTCACATCGCATCTCCACCTCTCCCCTCCCAGACCTCAGACACATGACTGCATCTCCCTGAGCTGTGAAATGGACACATACCTGCTAAGGGGTGGGAGTGGGATCTTGAAAAGTACCTGCAGCCAGGCCTGACAAATAGTTAGTGCCTAATGAGTATCCAGTTTTTTCATGTCCTTCTTGAAGGGCCAAAGCTGAGAACCTGGAGGAATGATGGAGGCACAATGTGGGAGAGGGTTTGGGTGGTGCTTGGGGTCCTGGGTCTGTGTCCAGGGAAGGGGAGCTTGGGCCCCCCCAAGAGAAGGGAGGCAGGTTAGGAGCGGCAGGCATGTGGCCTTGGGTGCATCACTTCACCTCTGGAGCATCTGTGAAGTGTTGGGGAGGAGTCTCTCTGTGGGTGGAGCACGTACAGTTGCTCCTGGGACATAGAGGAGATGGAGCTGCAGACCCCGATGTGAAGCTGCTCTGAGGCCTGAGGTGGATGGAGTGTGGGCCCTAAGGGCCCCTTGTGCACAGTCCTGTCACCAGCCAGGCCCTGGCATTTCCTTTGGGAAACCCCGGGGGGTGGGTTTGCTTCTTTCTGTCTCCATTTTCCCATCTGTGAAATGAGTACAATCAGATGTGCCTTACACATTGGATGTTAGATTGATCCTTCTTGTCTTCCTTCTCGTTCTCCTTCCTCCTTCCCTCTATCATCATCTCCCCCTCTCTTATCTATCTATCCATCCATCATCCCACCATCCATCATCCATTCATCATCTGTCTTCTCCAGTCTCCCCCTAAACACACACACACACACACACACACACACACACGGTCACAGGTCACCCACCTGTTAAATGGGTGGTTGATGCTCATCAGTGAGGTCTAAGTTTTTACTCGGGGACACAGTATTTTGAAAGGTCAGGTTTGCTAAGCATGCTGAGTGAATCCAGTACTAGCCAATTCATTTCCTCATTTTAAAATGTCAGTCAGGCTCTCCTATGGGTGGATGTTGTGTGGCTCTGAGCCTCCCCAATCCCAGACAAAAGAACTGGAAGCTTACATAGCCCTAAGTTTCCCAGAGGCTGCTCACCATGTTCTGGGGGCCTCCAAGGACCCTCAGCTTTTACAGCTGCTTTGCTGACCTGGGGCCCAACTTACAGGGCTGTGCTTGGCCTGGCCTCTGCTCTAGTGAGCAGGGCAGTGGAGGGAGTGACCTTTTGTCCCGCTCTGCAAGGGGCTTTCTGTTCCTCATTGTTTAGCCATGACATGGCAGTATTTTTTTTTTTTTTCAGTCCAAGAGGATAAACAGGCGTCAAGATGACTTAAAGGAGAGCTGACCTCCTTTGCCCGCTCAGGCTGGAGTCAGAGAGGCAAGAGGAAGTGCAGGGAAAATCTTTCATAGCAAGATTCAGACAGGAAAAGACCTGGGATGAGAGGCCTCAGGGAGGCCACTCCGTGCAGTGACCTGGGGGCCCCGGGGGTCCAGCTGCCTGCCTTTGTCCCGGAACCCTTGCCCTGTGGGTGGAGAGAGAGACCAGACTTGGCCACAGCAGGGCCTTTTCCCGTCAGATCCTCCGGTCCCTGACAGGAAATCCTCCCCCAGGGAGGGCAGGCCTCCCTGGGCTGCATCTTGGGGAGGAGTCCTTCCCTGCCAGAAGCTGCGGGGCCTGTGGCTCTCAGGGCCCGCAGGGGTGAGGGGCTCCCCTAGTTACACTGAAGGTGCTTGTAGGGAGGAAGCCCACTGTGTTCAGGGTCCTTGAGACCTATGCCTGCCCCCATGGCGGGCAGGGGGCTGGAGGGAAGGAGCTGTGGCTCCTCCCTGTCTGATGGGGGAGGCTGCTGCCTCGGGTGTTCAATCTGAGCCCAGGGAACAGCAGGCTGCAGCGAGGGGTATGGTGGGGACAGACCAGCCCTCCCATTCCATGCAGTGAGTGCACAGGTGAATGTTGGAGTGAAGGGGGCTGCGGGCAGCACAGTTCTGTGGTTTGGGGGCTCCCGCAGCTTTTGATCACTGCTCTCCGCCCTGACCCACCCCCAGGTCATCTTGCTCTAGCCTGTGTGCCGGTCAGGTTTGCTCAGCAGCGGAGCATCGGAATCACTTGGGCAGGTTTTGTTTTTTTTTTTCACGGTACACCTTTCTGGGTCCACCCCTGGGCTCCTGACCCTTTGTTGGGGAGGGAGTTGTCATTATAATAGACTCTTCCAAGGTGCTTTGGAAATGTGCAGTGCCACACAGTACCCCTAGCCACATCCAGTAAGTGGGAGGAGCCCTGAGAAGGGGCTTTGCTTCAGGACCAAACAGGAAAGGGAGAAGCACCAGGACTCTGTATGTGTGTGTGTTTGTGTGTGTATGTGCATGGGTATACACACCTGTGTATGCACAGGCATCAGAGCAGGCTGGGAGGACAAGAAGGCACCTCATTTCAGCCCGATGAGATGATTGCTAGAAGGGGGCATATTCGGTGTTTAAAGAGAGCCCACAGCAGGAGGAACCTGAATCAGCCTGGGGGAGTCAGAGAAAGCTTCCTGGAGGAGGCAGCACTCAGCTGGAAGGACGAAGGGGTGATTACCAGGTGCAGGAGGAAAGAGGGCAGAACCTAGGCATGGGTGCTTTGTGCTGAGCTCTGTGATTCCCTGGAGAAGGAAGTGGCAACCCACTCCAGTATTCTTGCCTGGAGAATTCCACGGACAGGGGAGCCTGGTGGGCTACAGTCCATGCGGTTGCAGAAGAGTGGGACATGACTGAGCGACTGAGCCCTGTGGTTCTCTGTGACCGAATCCACCAC
Organism: Capra hircus; assembly: GCF_001704415.2. Classification (NCBI taxonomy): domain Eukaryota; kingdom Metazoa; phylum Chordata; class Mammalia; order Artiodactyla; family Bovidae; genus Capra; species Capra hircus. The sequence continues at coordinate 40,000,969 of NC_030823.1, read as the reverse complement.
CTTCTGGGAGGCTTCCGGGCCTCACACCTGCCAAGTGTAGGGTTAGGAGCCGGCCCCACCCTCTGGCCAGCTGCCTTGGTGTCTCTGCCTGCAGATGTGAGTGTGCTACACTGAGGGGGGTGAAGAGGGGGTTAAAGAAGGGATCTCTTTTACCTCTATCTGTCCCCCTCACCAAAGGGAGGAGTCCCCACATGGACAGAACTCCAGGAGGGAGAAAGCCAAACACTTGCCAGGCACAGATGGGGATGTGGGAGTCCATGCTGATGGCTGTCCTTCCCTTCCCCCTTCCAGGCTGTGTTTACCCCCTACATCCCGGAGCCTGGAAGCTCATGCCGGCAGCAAGAATTCTACAACCAAAAGATCCAGATGTGCTGCAGCAAATGTCCACCAGGTAAGGGGTAGCCTCTGGGGCCCTCGCTCTCAGCCTGGCTGGGTCCCTGGGTGCCAGTGCCCTGAAGAGAGTTAGTGTGTGCGGCGGTTAGGGGGTCAGGGTCATGGCCCTAGACTCTTGTTGAGCTCCCTCTCGTTCCATGAATTGACCCCCACAGTCGCTCTTGCTTCTGGGCCATTGCACATGTCATTCTCTCTGCCTTCCTGGGGTGCCCTCCCATTGATCCTTTAGACCTCTGATGGCCCCCTCCTCCAGGAAGCCTGCCCACACTGCCTAGCCAGATTAGGCTCTACCTTTGAGCTCCTGCTGGCCCTTGGCAGCCGCCATGGCAGCAGCTCTTTTTACACTGTGATCATAGCCTGGATCTCCTCTATAGCCCCCACTGTGTGCTGCTTAGAACAGGGACTGTGTGGCTTGTTCTTTGCTGAATCCCCAGCACCTGGCGCAACACCTGACACATAAAGGTCGTCAGTGCATCTTTGATTGAATCAGTGACTGCGGGCCATTTCACAAGTGGTGGACCTGAGGCCTAATCCCAGTTGGGAGAGCCAGGCAGCCCAACTCCCAGGGCTGTCCATCCACTCGTTTGTTTACATATGCATCCCTGTAATGTTTATAAAGCGTCTGCTAAGTGTCAGGCACTGAATGCTGGGAACACGACAGAGAGCAGGGCAGGCAAAGTCCTCACCCTCATGGATTTTGCATCCTAACAAGGGTATAAGACAGATAAACCAATAGAGGAGATAGACGTGTGGTCCGTGAAGGAAACAAGAGAGGGGCGGGCAGATGGAGGCAGAGTGGGACATGCTGGTCATGGAAGACCTTTCTGAGGAACTGACTTGTGGGCAGAGATGTGCAGGAGGTGAGTCATGCAGATATACAGGGGGACAGCACTGCGAAGGCCCTGAGGTGTTAAGCTTGTTTGGTGCACTTAGAGAACAGGCAGGCCAGTGTGTGGCCCCAAGTGAGTTAGCAGGGACCATGGTAAGGAGTTTAGATTTTCTTCTGCAGGATCTAGAAAGCCATTGGAGAGCTTTGAGCCACTAGCTTGAGACGTGGGCAGGCACAAATGCACCTGTTACCATGGCCATTTTAAGAGATCCCAGGGAAGTGACTCTTCTTTCTTCTATTAACTGGCAGGGTCTCTGTAAGAAGGCACTCGAATAGCACAACAGTGAAGGTGCAGGATAGGAATGGGGCTCAGAAGAAAAACTTCTTCAAGGTTTGCCTGGGTGTTCTCAATCCCCAGGCACATCTTCTTTGAGGCCCCCAGGAGTCCCATGGCCTCGTCCTTGATAGAATACCAGGGATGACTGCTGCTGCCTTTTTTTTTTTTTAAACCTTTCTCAGATGAAGAATTTCTGCCAATTAGAAAGAAGAAAGGATAAGACTTCCCCGGTGGTCCAGTGGTTAAGACCTTGCCTTCTAATGTAGGGGTTGTGACCATCCCTGGTCAGGAAGCTAAGATCCCATATGCCTTGTGGCCAAAAAGCAAAGCGTGAAACAGAAGCAATATTGAACAAATTCAATAAAGACTTTAAAAATGGTCCACATCAAAAAAAAATTTTTTTAATAAGAACTGGTTAGCCAGTTCTTACTCAAGTGTTATTGACTGATAATCAGCAGTTCCAATGGTGGAATTCCAGACACCTGAAAAGAGCAGAAAAGGAAAGGTTAGTCACTTCGTTGTGTCCAACTCTTTGCAACCCCATGGGCTATAGCTCACCAGGCTCCTCTGTCTATGGAATTCTCCAGGCGAAAATACTGGAGTGAGTAGCCATTGCCTTCTCCAGGGAATCGTCCCAACCCAGGGGTCGAACCTGGGTTACCTGCATTGCAGGCAGATTCTTTACCATCTAAGCCACCAGGCAAGCCCTAAAAAAGAGCAGAGGGGAAGATATTTTAGGAGCACTTCAGGGTTCAGGGCTTCCCTGGTGGCTCAGAGGTTAAAGCGTCTGCCTGGAATGCAGGAGACCCGGGTTCGATCCCTGGGTTGGGAAGATCCCCTGGAGAAGGAAATGGCAACCCACTCTAGTACTCTTGCCTGGAGAATCCCATGGAGGAAGGAGCCTGGTAGGCTACAGTCCATGGGGTCGCAAAAAGTCGGACACGACTGAGCGACTTCACTTCACTTCAGGGTTCAGAGATGGAGTGATGGCTGGTACACGCTAGATGGGAGATGATGCAGGAGTTGAAACTCTATCAGAGAGCCTTCCAACTAGGCCTCAGAACTCTGGGGCTCTGGAGGACAGAGGATGAGCCTGGGTCCTGGCAGAAGCCACCCCCCTGCCCCATTGCCCTCCTCCACTGAGACGCCTGGCCTTCACTTTTTCAGGCTACCGTGTACAGTCTTTATGCAACACGACCTCGGACACCGTATGTGCCTCCTGCGAGAGCAGCACATACACCCAGCTCTGGAACTTGGTCACCGCATGCTTCAGCTGTAACTCGCGCTGCAGCTCTGGTGAGTTGGCTCAGAGTGAGGGGTGGTCCCAGGCATCCTCTCCTGGCCCCCATGAACTCCAGCCCCTTTGCCCTTGAGCTGGCTGGGCTTATTCTAGACCTTTGTTTTCATGCCTGAGGGCAGATGTGCAGTAAAGCACCTCACTGTTTATCATCCTCTTCAATAGCCCCTTGGGGCAGGCCGGCCAAGAGCAGCAGTGGGGAAACGGTGCCCGTTGTTAGAGTTGAGGACGTTGTGCCTGGGAAAGTAGGTGTGCTTGTTCATACTGTGACGGAGACTCTGTGGCCAGCAGTCTTTAAGCCCCATCCTGAGGCCGGTGCAGAGGTCTGCTGTCTGTGGGTGGTGGGGCTGGGTGGAAAGACAGAGTGGGTGTGGCCGGCGAAGGGAGGCGTGACCCTTGGCTGTCTTCTCCTTTCTCTAGACCAGGTGGAAACTCAAGCCTGCACAACGAAACAGAATCGCATCTGCACCTGCAAGCCAGGCTGGTACTGCACCCTAGGGAGGCAGGAGGGCTGCCGGCTGTGCGCGGCGCTGCGCAAATGTGCCCCCGGCTCTGGCGTGGTCAAACCAGGTATGGGGCCAGGGCCAGAGGGCCTTGGGGTACCCCCTTGGGTCTCTCCTTCCTAGGAACATCATCAGGGCGGCCAGGTGCTGGTTACCCATCTGTCCACTTGTCCCAATTCATTCTTCCCTCAAGCCCTCCTGATCAGGCACCTCCTGTGTGCTAGGCCCTGGGGATCCAGAGAAGATCAAATTAAACCCCAAGCTACTGGAAAGTCAGGTGGTGCCTCAGGAAGACAAAGTCACTAGAATTAGTTAAGGACAGACTGCCCAGGGTTGTGTGTATGTGTGTGTGTGTGTGTGTCTGTGTGTGTCTGTGTGTGTGTGTGTGTGTCTGTGTGTGTGTGTGTCTGTGTCTGTGTCTGTGTGTGTGTGTCTGTGTCTGTGTGTGTGTGTGTGTGTGTGTGTGTGTGTGTGTGTTATGAAGGGGTGGAGGTGCAGACAGAATCTCTTGCCTCCTCAGACCTCCCCGGGGCTCCATTTCCCTTAGGGCCACGGCCCACCTTTTCCATGGCATATCTGAATTGGTGACACTTTCCAACTTTTTGTGAAGGAACTGCAACAACAAATGTGGAATGTGCTTCCTGTGGCCCGGGGACGTTCTCGGACACAACATCATACACGGATACCTGCAAGCCCCACCGGAAGTGAGTGGCTGCATCCTCTGGTTCTGGAGGAGCAGGGAGGGGCTGTTCCCCGAGTGATCCTGAGGCTTCCAGCACAAATCAGCTGGCTCACAGTGCCTGGGATCTCCTCAGTTACTTCCTTGGGCAGAGGCATTGCCGAGCCTGCTCCAATGTTAGGACTGGTTTATCTGACAATGGGTGGGTGGGTCCCTGAACAGCCTGATGAACAGAAGTTTTGTCCTGGAAGTCAGGGGTGGGGAGCATGGGATAGGTCGGGTGGGGACAGGAAGGGACAGTCTTGAAAGAGGGCGTGGCATGCAAACTCCCTCCCCTATCCCAGTTGCTGTGCCCCTTGCATGTCAGCCTGGCTCCCAGGGGTGAACCCAGCTACCCTGAGTCATTCAGTCTCAATCACGCCTTCTCCCGCAGCTGTAGTTCCGTGGCCATTCCTGGTACTGCATTGACAGATGCGGTCTGCACCTCTGTGCTGCCCACCCGGAAGGTGGCTCGGGGCCCAGCCACCACAAGATCCCAGCACATGGAGCCGACTCTGGGGCCCAGCACAGCTCCAAGCACCTTCCTCCTCCTCCCAAAAGTCCCAAGTCCTCCAAGTTCCCCAGTGGAACAGCCCAACAGAGGGAACATCTCTCTTCCTATTGGTAAGTCTCAAGAGGTCCCATTTATCCTTGCTCCCTCCCTTCTGTCTTAGCATATGTGTGCTAAGTTGCTTCAGTCGTGTCTGACTCTTTGCAACCCCAAGGGCTATAGCCTGCCAAGCTCCACTGTGGGATTTCCCAGGCAAGAATACTGGAATGGGTTGCCATTTCCTCCTCCAGGGGATCTTCCCGACCCAGGGATTGAACCCACATCTCTTATGTCTCCTGCATTGGCAGCCGGGTTCTTTACCACTAGTGCCACCTGGGAAGCCCTCTTAAGAGTCTTGCTGAGAGCTTGTATGGGCTGGACCCTGTGCTCCATCCTGGGATGCAGGTAGCATTGAGACTTGCTTTCTTCCAAGATTTAGTGATGCCACTAAGAATTCCTGGGTGGAGAGACATAGGGTCCCTGTTTTATCTCAAAGTGGAGATGGTCTTCTGGTTGCCATTTCTGATGAAACACTAGGCTTTGACAGTGGGCTGAGCTAGGTCGCTGTGTTGTGGGTTTCCCTTCTGGACTGTACCAGAGGGCTCAAACTCGTGGTCCTCAGGCTGGGTGTGGCCCACAGGCATGTTTTCTTTAGTGCATGGATTTTGGTTTGTTTTGTGATCAAATTTCAGAGTCTCTGCCCTGGGCTTGTCCCTTGCCTGCGACAGCCCCAGTCATCTTTGGTCATTGACTGACCTGGTACATTTGAGTTTCCTTAAAAAAAAATTAATTGATTGATTTGGCTGCGGCTTCCCAGGTGGCACTAGTAGTAAAGAACCCACCTGCCAATGCAAGAGACGTAAGATAAGAGATGCTGGTTTGTTCTGTGGATCAGGAAGATCCCCTGGAGAAGGGCATAGCAATCCACTCCAGTGTTCTTGCCTGGAAAATCCCATGGAGAGAGGAGCCTGGCAGGCTATAGTCCATAGGGTTGCACAGAGTCGGACACCACTGAAGTGACTTAGCACACACGCACTGGGTCGTAGTGGCAACCCTTTGGGCTTTCTAGTTGTGGCACGCTGCCTTAGTCGCTCCAAGCCATGTGAGATCTTAGTTTCCCAACTGGGGATCCAGTCCTCATTCCCTGCTTTACAAAGTAGGTTCTTAACCACTGGACCCCCAGGGAAGTCCCAAGTTTACTTTTTGCAGCTGTTTTGAACTTCTCTTTTCCTTCTAGGACTGATTGTGGGTGTGACAGCATTGGGTCTGCTACTGATAGTCGTCGTGAACTGTGTCATCATGACCCAGAAAAAAAGTAAGATTCCATCCTTCCTTCCTTCATCTCTTTATTCCCTCATTTGTTCAGGAAGTTTTTCTGGGGGGTCTCCTCTGAGTCCAGCACTGGGCACAGCTTTATGGGTCAGACAGAGCTGGGTCTGGTACACCCTGTTCTTAGGAGCTTAGAGCCTGGGGCAGAGGGCATTTCCACTAACTTCTCTAGTAAGAGGTGAGATGCTATCAGGGATATCCAAGAGGTGGGAGTCCAAGATTCTTGTCTAGGAATTCTGGGGGATTCAGCCCTTATGGAGCAGGTGGCATCTGAACTGGGCAAGATTTTGATGGAGACATAAGTGCAGGAAAGAAAGGGCTTGCAGAGCAGTGGGGTGTCGTATGGACAAAGTTGGGCAGGCTGAAGAATGGTGGGTGTGGGGGAGGAGAGGGGAGCAATGTCAGGCCGGCTGGAGGGTTGGGTATGGGGGCTTCTGTGTACCTTGTCTGGTAGGTAATTGCTCTCCCAGGACTGAGCCTAATCTGAAAGCTTTTGCTTGGGTCCCATGCTACCTCTTAGTTAAAAAAGATGTGATCTAAGGAAGTTGCTTACTGACTGGTCCCTTTTCTCCTCTCTGCAGAGAAGCCCTTCTGCCTGCAAGGAGATGCCAAGGTGGTGAGTGCCCCTCTGCCTGCCCCCTCTGCCTCCATGGTATCCTTCCTGCTGGGCCAGGTTGTCCCATAGGAAGTGGTGAATTCTCTAGGTTGGTCTGTCCAGCCTCAGGCAGGATGCAGAGCCCCAGGAGGCTGCAGAAAGACCAGCCAGAGTCTGTTGTGGGGGCTGATAAAGGTGGCATCTGAGCTGGGCAAGATTTTGATGGAGACACGAGTGCAGGAAGGAAAGGACACGCAGAGCAGCAGGTGTGGTATGGACAAAGCAGGGCAGGCTGAAGAATGGTGGGTGTGGGGGAGGGGAGTGAAGCAATGTTGAGCCCAGATGACTGAGTGTGAAAGGCCACATCAGGGAATAGGAGGGTAAGTGGGGTCAGTGGCAAGCATGTGGTCATGGACTCACGCTGTGACCTTGGGCTGACATGAAATTGCTCATGGCTGGTTCCTCACCATTAAGTGTGGACAGTGTCTCAGCCCTGCTTGTAGGACTGTGCCTTTCACCCAGCTGGCAACAATTCTCAGCATCTCCGAGATGTTTACAAAGCACTTCCACATTGTACAGTGGTTTTCAAACTGCGTGCTAGGGTACCCCAGTATTCCACATAGGGTCCTGCCCGGGGCAGTGGGTGGGGAGGGAGTCATCTTTGAGATTGAGATCAAGGCTAGGGGACTGGACCCAGGGCCTCCCCCAACTTCAACCAAAGCAACTCACTTTTGATCATTTTTATGAAGTAGGATCTGTGCAGGATTTTTGCTAGAAACAGAGCACTGACGTTGTATTTCATCAGTTTTCCATCAGGAGGGCATTTGGCTGCAAGTAACCAAAAGCTTAAGGGTGACTTCAAAGGGCTGTATTTTCTGTCAGGGTGTTGGTGATTGCTGGAATGATTCAGCTGCATCCTTCTGTGAGGCCAACAGGACCCCACACTCTGCCATCTTTAGTGTGTTGGCCTTTATTCTCTTGCCTTTGGCCTATGTCATAAGATGGTGATCACCACTGCATATGTGACCTCCAGTCTGAGGCAGGAAAAAGAAGGGAAACAGCCAGATGCATTTTACAGGAAATCAGACCCTTTCCTAGAAGCCCTGAGTACATTTCTTCTTTTGTCTTATTGGCCAAATGGTATCACGTGACCACCTCTAGCTGCAAGGGAGGCTGGAAAGGGTGGTGTTTTGCTTTTCTAGCCTTTATGGTGGAGGAGAACTAGGGAGAGGGCTTGGAAATGGGTGCAGGGTGAGCCAGTACATGGTGTGTACTGCAACCCCATGCCAGGTAGACAGGGCAGGTTTGGTTTTTTTTGCTTGTTTGTTTGTTTTGGATGTGCTGGATTTCAGTTGTGGCCTGTAGTGTTCGTTGTGGCATGCAAGATCTTCTGTTGCAGCACGTGGGATCCAGTTCCCTGACCGGATTGAACCTGGGCTCCCTGCATTGGGAGCACAGAATATTAATTACTGGACGGCCAGGGAAGTCCCTAGGGCAGGTTTTTTACCCAAATTTACAGATGAGGAAACAAGACTCCAGGAGTTCCCTCCATGTCCCCTGCCCTGCTGGGGCAGGGCTTCTCAAACCTGCCTGCTAATTCTTTGTCACGAGGGGCTATCCTATGTATTATAGCTTTTTCAGTGAAATCATTGACATCTCCCTACTTGATCCCAGTAGCACTGCCTCCAAGGAGTGAGAACCAAAGTGTCTCCAGACATTGCAAAATGTTTCCTGGAGGACAGACACCTTCCATTGGGAACCACTGTGCTAGGGGACAGCTCAGCCCTGAGGTTTACACAGGGTTTTGGACTTGGTAGGACCAAACTGGTTTCATCTCCTGATTGTCCCAACAAGAAAAGAAGTACAGAGAGGGAAACTGAATTGCCCAAGGTCACACAGCATTATATCTCTGGATTCCTGGCTAGTGCTTTTTGACATGCCCTACAGTGAAAGTGAAAATCTCTCAGTCATGTCTGGCTCTTTGCGATCCCACAGACTATATAGTCCATGGAATTCTCCAGGGCAGAATACTGGAGTAGGTAGCCATTTGCTTCCCTTCTCCAGGTGATCTTCCCAATCCAGGTCCTCCACATTGCAGGTGGATTCCAGCTGAGCCACAAGGGAAGCCAGACAGAAACGCTGGTTTGGAGGTACAAACCATTTCTCATTCCTCCAGTGTGCCAATGCCATGCCCTCCTTTTTCTAGCTTCAGTTCAGTGACTCTGGAAGCTGAGACCTGGTGGCCCATAGAATAAGTATGCCCTCTAAGCTCCATCCCAGCACCCAACTGCCAACTTATCTTTCCTGGACTGACTATTTCCCAATCTTTGATGCAATAAAGCTGCCTGAGGTGTGGCCCCCACTTCCCCTTTCTGTTTGCTCAGTTTTGTGTTTACCAAGTGTGAACGACTCCACTGCTGTTTGTTGAGTGCTATTGCCAGTGGAGCCCAGGGGTGTGCTGGTAATTGGCCCTCTGGGTCGGGGAGGACCCAAACCCTGATTTATAGAGTTTGCTCATTTCTATGTTATAAACACTCCCACTGTGACTGATTTCAGGAAGCTACTTACGGAATGTAAAGTTGGGAAGAAACACACATAGGTCTGGGCTGGTTCCAGCACCCCACTGGCTAAGCCCCAGGCCAGGCTCTGCATCCTCACACACAGCCCTGTTAGGTACAGGATGTCATCACCCCACTTCACAGATGAGGAAACTGAGATTCAGGGAGCTTCAGGTATCCACATGAGGTTAGACCACTAGCTGACTGGCAGAGCCCAGGTTTGAAACTCATTCTGAATCTGCAGGGCTTGTATTTACCCACCCTCCTGTTTGCCCAGAGCAGACATTCAGAATTGTTCCAGGCATCCCTGTCCCCAGCAGGGACCGCCCTTAGAGGCTGATCTTCAGTCCCTTCAGTCCCCGGGCTCGCACCCCTGCCCTGACCCCTGTGCTCAGCCTGCACTCCACTCTCGTTTCTCCGCCTCCTGGCAGTGGTCCTGTTAACAGCTACGTAGTAACTCTCCTGGCCAGACCAGTGGGGTTGAGAGCATGGTGACTCAGCACCGCCCTGCCCCTCCTGGTAACACCAATGCATGGTGAGACAGTAGCTTCCCTTTGTTCAGAAAAGACTAGCATAACCACATGTATGAGCTCAATCACCCCCACAGACATGCTCATCCACAGGCTCTTGTTTCATAAAGAGGGTGATGTTTATGAGGTGCTAAGCATGGGCCAGGCACAGTACTGAGCATTGCTTAGCCTCATAGCTGTGCTGTGACCCAGGCAGTGTGGTTATTGCCCCGATTTTACAGCCCAGGAATCTCGGGCTCAGAGAAGTTAAATAACTTTCCCAAGGTGACATAGCAAATGAGTGGCCTGAGACACAGACCCAGGAGTGCCTCTTTTCATCACCTCCAGCACACACGCTAGTTGCACCACTCACAGTCATGCGCACGTGCTCCCCACACATGGACACACACATGTGAGCATGCTTCAGACATTTTCCCACCTATACTTATGGGCACGGGAGCTTCAGGGACACACTCTCACACATACAGACAGACACAGGACAGCCAGCAGCTCTGCCAGGGTCTCTGCTCCTACCCATGGTAGGGCCAGGCTGGGACATGATGGGGAGGCTAACTGGGATCCTGTTTGTTGAATGACCCACCTCAGTACCCACCCCCCCCATACCTCCCTGGGGTGCCAACCCAGGACTCAGAATGTATCCGCTCCACTCAGAGCCTGCCTGAACTTTTGCATCTCGTGGCTTTGCGGGGAGGGAGGCAGGCTGTGACCTTTGGGGGTTTCTGTTCTGCCTGGCCCTTACCACCAACAGAAAGGCGGGACGCAGGCTGAAAAGCCCCTTCTCTGGGGGATGTGAGGGATGACCTTTGGATGTTTCTTCTCCTGTTCCTGCTCCCCTGCCTGTCCACGCTCAGACCAGGGTCAGGGGTGGGGGCCAATACCAAGGTTAGACCATCTGAGCAAAGAAAGGTTCAGGATGAACTTGAAATGCCCTCCCTTCCTCCACAGTCGAGGGTGGTGAGCCAGGGAGGCAGGACTCAGTCGGAAGCATGCGGCTGTGGTATACCAAGAGGGGCTGCCCCTGCCCCTTCCATGGACCCGCTGTGGGATACTAAGAAAGGACTCACCCATTCTGGGCCTCCGTGGCCTCATGGGGACTGCTTTCAAGGGATCCTCCCAGCCTGAGAGTCTGCGAGCCGGCCTGCGGATATGCAGGGCTCGGGGGGGACTGGGGGCCTGGGGCTTGCAGAGATTGGCACCTGAGTCCTTCCTGTGTTCTCCACCTCTGTCTGACCTCACCTCCCCGACCCTGCCAGGCTGCACCCTTCTAGCACTCATTCACCTCAGTTCTCAGTCTACCCTGGACCCTCTCATCCTGGACAGGGGTTGAGAATGTGGCCCCTCGGTCTTTTTCTTTCTAGAATCCAGTGATCGCCCAGAACCCTAAGGCAAGGGCTTGTGCACCTGGTCAGTTGTAGACAGGTAGCCAACCACCTCGGAGTGACATTTCTAGCACAGGTGTCTGAAAATGGGGCACCTTGTCTTGAGCTTCCAGGGACAGAACCCCAAACACCCAAGAATGGTGTAGGTTTTAGCCCAGATGCACCATGTCCTAACTGTGTGACCTTGGGCAAGTAACTCAACCTCTCTGGGCTTCGGCTTCTATATCTGCAAAGCAAGGATAACATTGGGCTGTATAGATAATGTCTGGAAGGGCTTCAGCACAGTGCTTGGCATTGGATGGATTCAAGTGTCAGCTAATATTTTATTATGGTTGTTGTTGTGACTTGTGTTTTAAGAGAAAAAGATGGAGAATCACAGAACAGCTTGGGGAATAGAATCTGCAAAGTGTCACTGAGACTGCAAGACTGAGAGCCCTAAATGAGAGGACTGTCTACACTGGATTGAGGGCCAGCAGACTTTTTCTGTAAAGGTCCAGACAGTCAATATTGTAGGCTTTTTTGATCCTCTGACCTCTGTTATCGCTTCTCAATTCTGACATTGCGTGGGAAAGTAGCCACAAACATGAGATTAACAAATGGAGATGGCTGTGTGCCAAGAAAACTATATTTATGGACACCAGTGTTTGAACTTCATGTAACTTTGTATCATGAAATATTGTTCCTTAAATATTTTTTCAACCATTTAAAAATGTAAAAAGTATTCTTAGCTCACAGCCTGTACAGAAACAGCAGCAGACCACACTTGGCCCATGGCAGTAGTTTGCTAAGCCCTTATGTTTTTTACGACTATGCTGGTCTTCGTTGGTATGCATGGGCTTTCTCTAGTTCCGGAGAGTAGGGGCTGCTCTCTGGCTGTGGTGCTTTGGCTTCTTGTTTTGGTAACTTCTCTTATTGTGGAGCATGGGCTCTAGGCACGTGGGCTTCAGTAGTTGTGGCATGCTCTGTGGCATGTGGAATATTCCTGGACCAGGGATCGAACCTGTGTTCTGTGCATTGGCAGGTGGATTCTCAACCACTGGACCACCAGGGAAGTACAGAGCTCTGATTTAACAAACCCTTGATGGGTGCTTAATATGGAACAGGCACTGTTGTTAGTGCTTTACAAAACTTCAGTCATTTAATCTTCCCAATAACCCTGGGAGGTAGCTTTATTATTCTTTCATTTCTAGAGAAAAAAAAAAAAAACCAGAGGCACAGAGAGGTTAAGTAACTTGTTCAAGGTTGCAGAGCTAGTCAGTGATGGAGTCATGGCTTGCACACTTATGGTCTCGTTCCAGGCTCCATGCCCTTGGCTGCTAGGCTGGGCCACATCACCCCATGACCTTAGGAGAGTCATTTTTCTTATCTGGGCCTCTGCTTCTTTATGCAAAATGAGGATGAGAACCCTGCCTCACCTCTCAGACTGTTCAGTAAACAGGGCCATGTGGCCCCTGCCCTCCTAGGGCTCACACTCCAGAGGTTAATCATAGAAGCCGCAGAGAATCACACGTCGTAAAAGTGCTGTGCATGGAGAGAAGGTGCAGAAGTGCCGTGTAAACTGTGAAGTGCTAATGGTGGTGAGAGGGATGAGGGGGCGAGGAGCCAGCTGATGGGTTCCCCAACTCCCTCCTCCCCATGCAGCCACACCTGCCCGCCAACAAGGCCCAAGGTGCCCCAGGCCCTGAGCAACAGCACCTGCTGACCACGGCGCCAAGCTCCAGCAGCAGTTCCCTGGAGAGCTCGACCAGCACCACGGACAAGAGGGCCCCCACCAGGTCCCAGCTGCAGTCGCCAGGCGTGGAAAAGGCCAGCACGTCGGGGGAGGCTCCGACCAGCTGCAGTAGCTCAGGTAAGAGGCAGGAGCTTCCCCGCCCCTGCCCCCGGCTTCATCCCCTGCAGGCACACACCCCCCACCTGCCACTCCCCTCTCACTCCCCGCGCCCCCCCCCCCCTCCCCGCCATGTTTCTTCCTGGTTTCTGTCTGAGCCAATGAGTCCTGGGCTGCCCCTGCAGGACACTGGATGCCCTGCACCACCAGCCTGGGCTCCCCTCCAGCCTCCCTTCCACCACCCTCTCAGGTGCTACTGAACCACAGGCTTCTTTCTGTTTTTGGAGTCCACCAAGTACCTCCAACCCTTGCTCTGTGTGTTCTCCCACACACAGAAGAAGCACCCTTCCTTCTAAACCATTTCAGATTGTCCTCTGAGTCCCTGGTATCCAGGCAGGGAGTCTTTTTATAAAATACAAAAATATGTAAAATGGCATATAACAATATTATATTTCAATGCTATGTTCTATAAATATTGCATATCATATATTAAGAAAATATTGATCTATATTAATGTTATATAAGATATATTATATATAACATATAATATAATATTATGGCTTCCCAGGTGGCTCAGTGGTAAAGAACCCTCCTGCAAAGCAGGAGACACAGGTTCAATCCCTTGGTTGGGAAGATCCTCCTGGAGAAGGAAATGACAACTTACTCCAAGTATTCTTGCCTGGGAAATCCCATGGACAGAGGAGCCTGGTGGCCTATATATAGTCTATGGGGTCACAAAGAATTGGACATGACTTAGTGACTAAACAATAACAACAACAATGATATGATATTATATATAGATATTATATTTATATGAGGGTTATATCACTATATTAATATTCTAGATTAATGCTATATATAATATATAGCATATAGCACAAATTGCTATATTAATATTATAATGTCTCAATTATATTTGTTGTATATTATGTGTTATATTGTATTTTATATGATATTACTATATATGGTATATAATATATTTATTAATACATAATATTAATATTGCATTCTAATATGTCATTATATTATATGTGCTAAGCCACTTCAGTCGTGTCCGACTCTCTGCCACCCCATGAACTGTAGCCTGCCAGGCTCCCCTGTCCATGGGATTTCCCAAGCAAGATTACTGGAATGGGTTATCATTTCCTTCTCCAGGGGATCTTCCTGATCCAGGGATCAAACCTGAGTCTCCAGCTTAGCAGGCAGATTCTTTACCACTGAGCCACATGGGAAGCCCCTATTATATATTATAGTTATATTATTACTATATAGTACATTGTGTTTCCTCATCCTATTAGATGAGGAAACTGAGGCCCAGAGATTAAACAGCTTATTCAAGGGCACACCCAATAAACAGAAGAGCCAGAAGTCACCCCTGGGCTCTTGGGGGACAGGGTTGGGCTGAATGAGTAGATGATACCCCTGGTCTCCACCTGCTATGCCTGTTGTCTGGTCCCTTTGGGACTGAGGCATCAGGACTGGGCCCTGCTTACAGTCTGCATTTTGCCCTGGGCCTGGTCTGTGACTACTGTCATCCCTGGTGGGCATTGGCAGTGCCCACATTGGACAAGGCCCCTGGGTGGAGTCCTGCAGAAAGCTTGGGGCTTCCTCGAGCATGTTTTGTACTGAGAGGCCAAGCCCACTGGCCTGCATCTCCCCCTCTCACCTGGCAGTTCTGGCTGGCAGGTCAAGGAATGACCGTGAACTTGGGTCATTCCTAGATGCCTTCCCAGCAGTTCTGGTGCTGTGAGACTCTGAGCAGGTTCCTTAACCCACTGAGCCTCAGTTTCCTGGTCTAGAGGTGAGCATGGCATCTCCTGGGCAGGACTGCGACAGCCTTCCCTCCCTGCCACCTGACTTGGGGACATTTCCCATCATAGCCCACCCTCATCAGTGTGAGGTCTCACCAGTGCCCCCACTGCAGCCTGAGAACTCCCCAGTGAAGGACTGGGTCAGTGCCTGCAACATAGCCAGTGGCCCTAAACGTTTGTCAAGTGAATAAATGAGATCCAAACATAAACTCCTGGTCTTTGCCCACCTCTTAGATTCATCTTCCTGCATTCTTAGCGACACCTCTTCCATACCCAGTGTGGTGTGGCTTCCTCTTTGGAGACCTGTGTCTCTGTCTGCCCACCCCATCTACCCTCTGTCTCTCTTCCGTTCCCCTCCTGAGTCTCTGGCCTCTGCACCCCACTTCTCTCCCTCTCACCCAGCACCTCTCCCCACCGTGGCAACGTGGCAACGGGTAAACCTCAGGTCTCTGCCCCCTCCTGCTTCCCTATCTGCCCCCGCAGTGTCTCATTCACGGTATGCAAAGGCCACGGTGAGCTAGGTGACATTTGGGTGCCATGAAGGCACGGTATGGAAATTTCCTTCCACCCCGTGATTTCAGCTCCCCATCCCCACCCTTGCTTCTTTGGGGCTGCATTTTTTTGTTTTTTGTTTTGTTTCGTTAATGCTTTTTATTTGATTTTGTTTTTAAGTCTTTTTTTTGGGCAGTGAATTAAAAAAAAATTTTTTTTTTAAACTTTTTATTTTCTATTAGGGGTATATCAGTATGGATACTTTTCACTTCTATTGGGGTATCACAATGTCATGATAGTTTCAGGTGAACAGTGAAGGGGCTCAGCCATACAAATGTGTGTGCCCATTCTCCCCCAAAGTCCCCTCCTATCCAGGCTACCACAAGTTCAGAATCTCTGATTCTTTGTGGGGAGTGTGTTTTGTTCTTCAAACACCTTCACTTGCCTTATGTGGTTGGCGCCTTCCGTCTATGGGGTAAATCGGGCAGGATATTCTTATTTGACAAATGAAGAAACTGAGGCACACAAAGGTTCAAGCGGCTTGTCCAAGAGTACACAGCAAAGCTGGGCTGGCACAGGGGCCTATGCTCCTGGCCCAGTGCTCTTTCCCATGTGTCCGAATCTGCCTCTTGGATAGGAGACAGGCTGTGAAGACACTCCTCTCTCCAAGAATCCCCCACCGACTGCCCTCTCTTGTCTTGTGTTTAGCAGAGGCATCTTCTGGTGGCCACGGGACCCAGGTCAACGTCACCTGCATTGTCAATGTTTGCAGCAGCCCTGATCACAGCTCGCAGTGCCCCTCCCAGGCCAGCTCCACGAGGGACACAGACGCCAGCACCCCCAAGTCCCCGAAAGAGGAGCAGGTCCCCTTCTCCAGGGAGGAGCGCCCCTTTCAGTCCCAGCCGGGGGCTCCAGAGACTCTGCCGCGGGGCCTGGAGGAGAAGCCCCTGCCACTCGGTGTGCCTGATGCGGGAATGAAGCCCAGCTAACCCAGCTGGCTGCGGGCTGTGCCAGCGCTGAGCGGGGCCCAACCTCTGGGGCTTCTCCGCCCCTCCCCTCCCCCAGGACTCTGTCTGTTTCTGGGCCAAATTCCTTTGTGCACAGCCTCAGCCTTCCTCTCACCTGCAGGCAGAAGGATGAGGCGGGGAGAGTTATGATGGGTCCTGTCTTGGTGTGTGTCTAACTTGGAAGGCTGGCGGACACAAATGTGCTGGGCAGCCGGGAACGAGCCCTTGCCTCTCTGAGAGCTGCCCCCCAGCCGGTTCTGCAGTCTTGGCTTCTGGAGCCCTTGTTGTTTCGGGGTTTTATTAATATTGTTTTTTAATCCCTGGACTCTACTCCGCTCTGGCTTCTTGTCAGGGAGGAAGGATGCTGTGTGTATCAGTGGAGAGAGAGAGTGGAGAAAGGACAGGCCTTTAGCCTGAATGGGAGACTGCAGGATGGTTCCAGTGAGGGTGGCCGTGTGCCATTAAGTCAAATGGTTCTATGCAGGGAGAGGGTGGCGACCCCTATAAGGGTCCCCCAGGTTAGCTCAGGACCCTGGGCAGCACCACCCCCAAACCGACTCCTGCTATCTCCATCTCATACCATGGGCTAAAAACTGGATGCTCAGAGGGCCCGGGCAGGCAGCCTTTTGAATGAGTGTCATGACCTGGTTAAGACGCCAGACCTCTAACCAGAAATCTTCCAGTTTAAACTTGTGGCAATAAAAAAAAAAAAGCACCATGGCACAGACAAACAAGCCACAGTGTAACAAAGCCAGACTCGGGGTTTGCATCCTCTGCCTTTGACCTTCACTCCCGTTTACCCACAGTGCCAGCTTCCCCTCCCCCACTGTCTAGTGTGGGGCTTCAAGGCCACACCTTTTCCTATCAGGGAATTTCAGGAACTGGAGATGATTGAGGCCCCGCAGCCATCTCCTCCTACCTCAGCCTGGACCTTCCTCTTTTGCCTCCCGAAGGGGTGTACCTATTTCTCTCGATGCCCCCTCCTGCTGTGCCTGAAGTCCCAGGTCCCAGTGGAGCCTCAGAGCCGCTTTGGTACTGGGCCCGCTGAGGTCCTGGGTGGACATGAGATGCTGAGAGCAGGTCTTATGTCTGCGTGTCTGTGTTGTATGTTGTGGTTCTGTGACCCGTGTTGTCAGGTCAAATGGCCTTCCAGGAACTGAAGTGCTGAAGCCAACACTTGGGCCAATGGATTTTTCCCCATTAAGGAGTCCCCCCACTCCCCAAAATATGTGCCCAGGCCCTGCAGACAATGGACAAGTGAGGCCTTAGCCACATTCTGGAAGGAAGGGGGATGGGGGCCTCCTTGAGAAGACAGCTGGATCCCATATACTTGGATCCCTTGTTGAAAAATTCCACTGAATTTGAATTTGGCAGCTGAACTTTTAGAGGGTAGGAGAAGCCCAGCCATTACCCTGCAGTGAAGAAAGGCTTCCCACGCTGGAATCAAGATGTCCCTGTTCCTGGACTGGCCAGAGTCTCCAACCGCATTGGACCCTTTGCAGCCGTGGAGCACTTCTGCCCCCTAGTGGACTGTTCTGGGAGGACCTCAGGCTTCCTTGCTGTCACCTTGCTGTGGAGGACCTCACCTTGCTGTCAGAGTGGGGATGAACTACGAGACTCTGGGTGTGGCCTCATTTTGTTACCAGAGTAGCCACTAGACCCTTGGTCAAAACCCATCGACCCCCTCCCTTGAACAGGAGCTCACATATACCTTTAAGTCACAGGGTTGGGACACGAAGAAAGAAACTATAGGAAGAGAAAAACAAAAATTGGATAGAACCAGCTGAAACCAAGATGGAGATGCATCTGACCTCCAGCAGACCCCGAGTCTCAGTTGACACTGAGTGAACTCCGGGAGTTGGTGATGGACAGGGAGGCCTGGCATGCTGCGATTCATGGGGTTGCAAAGAGTCGGACACGACTGAGCGACTGAACTGAACTGAACTTACTACATTAGCTACTAAATGACATACCTACTGGTTGCCGTGACCAGGAATCACTGACCAAAAAAGGACAGAAAAGAGGTGGCACCCCATTTCTAGGAAAACCCTGCCTCTTTCCCAGAAAAGGAGAGCATTTGCCTCCCCATCATTCCTCGCACTCTTCCCCCCATTGTTCTTGACAGCAAATCTGGCTCCCCATTAAGGCGAGAAGTTTGTTTATGAACGGTTAATAAGTTCCCACTTCTCCATTCTCTGACCGATGAATAAAGCTTGTACTGCTGTAATCTCAGCTTCCATTTTGGGTTTGGTTGTGTGTACCCAAGCAGAAAAAGAAACTTCTCTGCCAAGGAAGGGGGCCTTGGCCAGTCTAGGGCCCAAGTGCTGGAGGGAGTCCATTTGACCTAACTGATAACAATTTCGCCAGCTTGTGGGCTTGTGTTGATCCCAAGGACAAGGAGAGTTTGCACTGTATGTATTCTGGACAGCATTCCTGCTTATGAATAAACCTTTTATTTGTTTTTTACTTTGACTGCTGGCTTTGTCTTCAGGTCTGAGCTGGGGTGTGTCCTTGGTCCTGGCGCCTGTCACCAAGGTAAGGGGGAGAATGGGTCTTGGCCACTAGAGTCTGATAAGGCCATTCTGTGCCAGACCCCAGAAGCACCCACGTTACCGTTGCCCTTGCCGAGAGCCTGGCCACTTCCTGAGGCATGGAATGGACAATGCTTTTTGTCCAGAACCACCCAGCTGGCCTCCAAATAGGCCCTCAGCACACATCCCATCCATTGCCTTGGTCTCTCAGCCTGCCCTTGGGGTTGGGGTGGTTTCTGCAGGTCTGCTCATGCATGTGCAGCCCCGTACTCACTCAGGGGAACAAGACTCTGGACTCCAGGAGGCCCCAGTCACTGGGTACTCCAATTGTAAGCAGATAAGTTAGGGCTCCTTGGAGAAAGAGAAGGCATGGCTTTCTTGACAGAAGAGAAACCATTTTGTGAGCCTAAGTCTAGCCACAATGCTTGTGCTTGAACCGGCCTCAGTAACTACTGATCTTAAAGGAATAGAAGAATGGAGAAACAAAGGACTGTTGTAGGGCAAGAGAAGTGACAATAGCAAAGATGATGTACCAGTTCTAAAGACCCCCAGTTCTGTTTCACTGGTAAAGATTAGCCTGAAATGCTCAACCACCAGATCAAACGGAACCTGAGGGGTGATGATGTTGACCTTCTCTGACCATTGTAACTTCAATCAACTTAGGCTCAACTTAAAAACTTGGACTCTGCCTACAGCTCAGGCCCCTTCATGACTATATGTGTGACTTTAGCTTAAAACTTCCCCAAGTTTTCTATTCAGGGGGACATTACTTGTGGAAAGATCTCTGGTGTTCTCCTTACTTACTGCAAATAATCATAAATCCTTCCTGAGACTTCTCTGGCGGCTCAGTGATTAAGACTTCTAACTCCCAACGCAAGAGGCGCAGGTTCGATCCCCAGCTGAGGAACTCAGATACTGTATGTCACTCAGCACAGCCAAAAATGAATAAATAAATAAAAATAAAAATGTAAATACATAAAAATAAAAGGGAGAAATTGAAGTAATAATAAATACTTCCTTCTCCTGATCTTTGACTTGGTTGTCTTTTGGTTCAATACTCACCAAGAGGCAAACTCAGTTTTTGGGTAACAAGCAGAGCACAGGGGCTGGAACAGAGGAGGGCCCTGGCCACAGCCAGGGGCTCAAAGGAAGGGCTCCTAAGACATAAGCAGGAGTTTTCCAGAATAAAGGATTCGGAGGTGGTTGCCAGCAAAGGGGTTTCCTTATGTCAGGGCCTGAAGGGGAGAGAGACTCTGGCCCATGAGTTCATTCAGCCTCCTGCCCTGCTCTCTGACACTCCCTCACCAGACCCGTTTTCATCGGTGGTTTCTTGGACTTTCTGCTGCTGCTGCTGCTAAGTCGCTTCAGTCGTGTCCGAATCTGTGCGACCCCATAGACAGTAGCCCACCAGGCAACCCCATCCCTGGGATTCTCCAGGCAAGAACACTAGAGTGGGTTGCCATTTCCTTCTCCAAAGCATGAAAGTGAAAAGTGAAAGTGATGTCGCTCAGTCATGTCCGACTCTTAGCGACCCCATGGACTGCAGCCCAGCAGGCTCCTCCGTCCATGGGATTTTCCAGGCAAGAGTACTGGAGTGGGGTGCCATGCCTTCTCCATTGGACTTCCTACTGATGCCAAAAACTCAGCCTCTGTGCACCAGTGCCAAATCAAATCTCAGAGTTTTGGGTGAAGTAGAAAACAATAGTTTTATTGCTTAGCCAGGCAAAGGGGAACACAGCCAGCTTGTGCCCTCAAAACTGTGTGTCCCTATGGTGTGGGAGGGATTTGGTGAGGAGTTTATAGCAAAGGTTCAAGTGTGGGGTTGCTGATAAGGTCCAGGGTATGTGAAGGGTCTACATTCCTTTAATCTGGCCTTTGGTGGTCTCCTGATAAACTTCTCTGATTCTCAAGGTTATCAGACTGTGACCTCTGAAATGAAGAATGCTTCATCAAGTGAAAAGTGAAAGTATTAGTTGCTCAGTTGTGTTTGACTCCTTGTAGCTTCATAGACTGGAGCCTGCCAGGCTCCTCTGTCCATAGAGTTCTTCAGGCAAGAATATTGGATTGGGTAGCCATTTCCTTCTCCAGGGAATATTCCCAATCCAGGAATAGAACCTGAGTCTCTGGCATTAAAGGCAGATTCATTATCATTTGAGCCACCAGGGAAGCCCTCATCAAGTAGTTAACATCTTCCATTTTGGGGAGTTTTAGTTCTGTGGAAGGGCTCAAAATACAGTTCTGTGTGTCCCTTGAGGTGGAACCAGGACTCTGCTCCAAGGCTGCACCAGTGTTTCTTGACTACTCCCTGGTCTCTGCATCCTCTCCCTTCCTTGATCAAAAACTGAACCTGCCCTTTGGAACTGAGGGAAGGTCATGGAGGCTGAAGCATGTTCCCTATAAATAGGAAACAGGGACACAGAAAGGTTTCTGTGCCCAGGAGCCGCATAGGTTTCTGCTCAGTTGGGATCTGTGGCCAGGTCCCAAGAAACTCATACCCCAGAACAGAGCTAGGCAAACTTTTCTTATAAAGCACCACATGGTAAATATTTCAGGCTTGGGAAGGGGTTGGGCTTATGGTTTCTATCACAATTGCTCAATTCTGCTGTTAAAGCATGGAAACAGTCACAGATGTTACATCAAAGAATGGATGTGTGGAGTGTTCTCTGTTACTGAGTCCAAGCTCACTCTGCTCACTGCATATGCACACGCTCAGTTGTGTCTGACTCTTTGCAACCCCATGGACTGTAGCCCACCAGGCTCCTCTGTCTATGGGATTCTCCAGACAAAAATACTGGAGTGGGTTGCCATGCCTTCCTCCAAGGGATCTTCCTCATCCAGGGATCGAACCCATGTCTCTTGTGTCTCCTTCATTGGCAGGCAGGTTCTTTACCATTAGTGCCACTGGAAAGCTCCTGCTAACCAGGCAACAGACCAGCTAACTGAGAAAAGAGGTGTTGAGGCAAGGAGTAAGACTCCATTTGGAAAGCTTGCTGTTAGGAAGATGGCAGACTAATGTCCCAAAATAACCATCTTCTCAGGGTCTGGATGCCAGATCTTTTATAGAATAGAGATGAGGGTGGGGAGGTGAGGAAGTAAAGGGTAAAGTAAAAAGGCCGTTAATCTTGCAATCTTGCAAATATCTCCTGAAATGGCCAGCCCTAGGGAAAGAATGTGTATTCTCTTCCTTCCTATAGCCATCAACAGGTGGACAGGGTCCTGAACAAAGGCAGTTATTTTCATATTCAGGCAGAGGGTCAGGTTTCCCTGAAGCAGGCCATTATGTATAAACATTATCCTTATAGTGAACAAAAGCAACCAGAAGCAAAGGTTAAAATGAAAGAAACAGATCCAACATGGAATCAGTTCTTCCCTACAACATTTCCACACCACCAAGCAGCTCCCTAGTTCTCAGTGGATCAATGAGGTGTTCTACAAACTGAGCTCAATTCTGATACTCTCTGCCTGGAGGTAGTTCAGACCCCACAAGGTTAAGAGTTCAGTCCCATTAGACTCCCCTGCCCCCACTGCAAATGCCAATCTCAAGTCCAGATAGTCACCTGTGCTTCTGTCTATCGGCTCTAAGTCACAGGTTTCTGCAACTTCCTCTTTGGGTTCAATCATTTGTTAGCATAGCTCACAAAGCTCAGGGACCATTTTTCTTATGTTTCCCAGCTTATTATAAAGGACACAGATGCACAACCAGATGAAGAGGTACACTGGGTGAAGTCCAAGGGGTCCTGACCCAGGAGCTTTTGTCACCTTGGAACTGGGGACCCATCGCCCTCCTGCCTGGGTACCAACTTGGAAGCTTATCAAGTCTCATTTTTCAAGAGCTTTTATGGAGCTTAATCTGTAGACCTCTCTTCATTTCCAGAGGTCAGTGGGTGGGGCTGAAAGTTCCAAGCCTCTGGTCACTTGGTCTTTCTGGTGAAAGCCCCAACCTGAGGCTGTCTAGGGACCCCACTGTGAGTCACCTCATTAGCATAAACTCAGGTGTGCTCAGAAGGAGATCCTTGGGACTGTTGGCTTAAAGAGTCACAACCTAGAAGTTGAGAGTTTTGTTTTATTTGGCAGAAATTGTTAGGACTTAAGCCCTGAAGGCAGTATCTCAAGTAACACTGAGCAAATTGCTCTGAGAAGATGAGGGGAGGAGCCAGATTATACAGCAGCTTTGCAATAAGGGGCAGGTAGTCTGAACATCAGACAATTATTGTTAATTAAAGAAAACCAGATATCCCAAATTAAGGAATTTAGTGATTTTCTAGGTAAGGAAAGGTGAGAGAGTCTGGGCTCACTGAAATCATTCCTTTCATATGCATCTCAGCTATCTGAGGTCAGTATTCTGCGTTTTTCACGTCCTGAGTTCCTCAGTGCTCCCTGCAGGGAGTGGCTACAGCCTAGTGGCTGCCAGATCCCGCAAGTATTCTCCTTCCCGGGGGCCCTTAGGGCTAAGGAATTCACACTTGGAGCACTGGAATTGCTGATGACTGTGGCATCCTTGCTTACAGGTATAGCAGGAAGTATTCCAGTATTTCTCAGGACTTCCCTGGGGATTCAGTGGCTAAGATTCCCTGCATCCAATGCAGACGGCCCAAGTTCAACACCTGGTAAGGGAAGATCCCACACGCCGTGCAGCCAAAAAAATAAATGAATAAATACCTTTTTAAAAGGTGAGGGAGGCTCCTGATGAGTAAATAAAGATGCTTCTATCATTCAAGAAATTCCAAGGGTTTTAGGAGCTCTGTGCCAGGAATCAAAGACCAAATATATTTCTTATTATATCACAAGTGTGACTATATTGCAATAAAACTTTATACTATTTGACCTGTGGTTTGTGGTTTGCTAACCCTGCCCCAGACCTTGTCATTATGGATAGCCATAGCCACAATCCCAATTTCAAGCATCCCACTCTCCCTTGCCTCCACCCCCACCCCCACCACTGTTCTCTGTCTTTTTCCCTCCTGGAACCTGCCCTCCATTAATCCCACCACCCCTCATCCCCTCCTGTCTTATTCAGCGTAAGCACTATGGTCAATTATTTAGTCCTTTGTATGCAACCTTGTTACCCAAAAACTGGGTTTGCCTCTTAGCTCTTGACACCCATCCAGCCAAAAGACACAATCAAGCCAAAGATCAGGCGAAGGAAGGATTTATGACAACTTGCAGTAAGGAGAACATCAAGGATCTGTCCCAGAGCAATGTCTCCCTGAATAGCAAAATTGGGGGAGGTTTAAGCTAAAGGTACATGCATATCAGGCAGTAGGCAGAGTCCAAGCTTTAGCTGATTGAAGTCACAAGTGTCAGAAAAGGTCAACAGCATCATCACTCAGGTCCTTGTTGATCTGGTGGTTGCGCGCTTCTGGCTAATCTTTGCCACTGAAACAGAACTGGGGGTCTTTAAAACTGATACATTATCTTTGCTATTGCCGTTTCTCTTGCTGACTGTTTGTTTCTGCATTTCTTTGTTCTTTTAAGATCATCAATTACTGAGACAAGGCAAGAAATACTGGAGTAGGGTGGCATTTCCTACTCCAGGGAATCTTCCTTCCTGGGTACAGAATTCTCAGTTTTGCAAGAAGAAAAGAGTTGGGGAGATGGGTGGTGGTGGTAGTTGCCCAACCAGGTGATGCTTTTGAACTGTGGTGCTGGAGAAGACTCAAGAGTCCCTTGGACTTTGAGGAGATCAAACCAGTCAGTCCTAAAGGTAATTAACCCTGAATGTTCATTGGACTGATACTGACGCTGAAACCCCAATACTTTGGCCACCTAATGCAAAGAGCCACTCATTTGAAAAGACCCTGATGCTGGAAAAGATTGAGGGAAGGAGGAGAGGGGGATGACAGAGGCTGAGATGGTTGGATGGCATTACTGACTCATTGGACGTAAGTTTGAGCAGACTCTGGGAGATAGTGAAGAACAGGAAAGCTTAGCATGCTGTAGTCCTTGGGTCGCAGAGTTGGACATGACTGAGCAGCTGAACAACAATGACATTATTGGCTTAAAACAACATAAATTCATTCTCATAAAGTCTAAAATCAAGGGGTTGCCAGGAAGGCTAGGCTCTAGGGCAGAATCTGTTTCTGGAGGCATGAGAGGAGAATTCATTTCTTTGCCTTCACCTTCTAGAGGCACCTTCATTCCTTGGGTTGTGGCTCCTTCCTCAATTTTCAAAGCCAGCGGTGTAAACCTTCTGTGGTCATATCTCCTGCCTCCCACACGTGATTACTTTGGGCCCACAGGGATAATTCAGCATAATCTCCCCATCTCAAGATCCTGCCAGGTAATTCATAGATTTCAGAGATGCAGATGTCGACGACTTTGTGGGAGCCATTATGCAGTCTCCCAACCACCATCCACACACTTCTTTAGATAGACTGTTTCACACCCTGTCTTCTCAAACCTGTGACCTCACCCCATCATTACCATCAGTTGGTTACCTGGATGCCCATTTCAGTAAGGGGATAAAATAAAGACAAGAGAGCATCCTCAGGCTCTCCCACCACATCGAGCTGCCTACCTGCCCAGGGTCTCAGCCTTCTCCCCTGTGACTGTATAAACTCCCAGGCTGCTGGCTAAGGGCATCCTCCTCTCTGCTCTGGATCTCAACATCTCTCCCAACTCAGGGACATTACTCCAGCACCTCTCCCCTCTCCCTCCTTTAGCATCAGCTTCCTGGGCTCCTGGATCTTTTTTGACTACATACAAACATACCAGTGATCCTCCCACTTAAAAAACAACTTACTCCCCTATACCCATTAGAAAGGCAAATTTTAAAAGAAGGAAAGAAAGAAAGGAAGAACGAAGAAAGAAAAAAGAAAGGGAAGAAGAAAGAAAGAAGGGAAGGAGGAAGAAAGAAGAAAGGAAGGAAGGAAGGAAGCAAGTATAGGGGAGAAATTGGAACCCCTTTGCACTGCTCGTGGGAACTTAAAATGGTACGGTGCTAGGAAATACAGTATGGAAGTTTCTCCAAAAAACCCAACAACATAGAATTGCCACATGATCCAGTAATTCCAATTCTGGTTATATATCCAAAAGAACTGAAAACAGAGACACACATACCCTTATGCCAGCGTTCATTGCAGCATTATTCACAAGAGCCAAAAGGTGGCAGCAGAGCAAGTGTCCACAGGTGGATGAGATATGATGGAGTATTTTTCAGCATTAAAAAGAAGGAACTCTGACACATGCTACAACATGGATGGACCTTGCAGAAATTATGCTAAGTGAACGAAGTCTGTCACAAAAAGACAAATACCGTACATAGGATTCCACTTATATGAGATACCTGTGTGTGTCTAAGTCGCTTCAGTCATGTCAGACTCTTTGTGACCCTATGGACTGTAGCCTGCCAGGCTCCTCTGTTTGTGGGGATTCTCCAGATGAGAATACTGAAGTGGGTTGCCCTTCCCTCCTCTAGGGGATATTCCCCACCCAGGAATCGAACCATGTTTCCTGCGGCTCCTGCTTTCCAGGCAGATTATTTACTGCTGAGCCACCAGGGTGGAGAAGGCAACGGCCCCCCACTCCAGTACTCTTGCCTGGAAAATCCCATGGACTGAGGAGCCCAGTAGGTTGCAGTCCATGGGGTCGCTGAGGGTCAGACATGACTGAGCGACTTCACTTTCACTTTTCACTTTCACGCATTGGAGAAGGAAATGGCAACCCACTCCAGTGTTCTTGCCTGGAGAATCCCAGGGACGGGGGAGCCTGGTGGGCTGCCATCTATAGGGTCGCACAGAGTCGGACACGACTGAAGCGACTTAGCAGTAGCAGCAGAGCCACCAGGGAAGCCCCTGAGGTACCTAGCATAGTCCAATTCACAGGGACTGAAGTGTGATGATGGTTGCCAGGGGCTAGAGGGAGAGGGGTATGGGAAATTGATGTTTCCTGGGTACGTGTGTGCGTGTGTGCTCAGTTGTGTCCGACTTTTTGCAACCCCATGGACTGTAGCCCACCAGGCTCCTCTGTCCATTGAATTTTTCAGGCAAGAAATACTGGAGTGGGTGGCCATTTCCTGCTCCAGGGGCTCTTCCTTCCTGGGTACAGAATTTTCAGTTTTGTAAGATGAATAGAGTTAGGGAGGTGGATGGTGGTGATGGTTGCCCAGCAAGGCGAATGGGCAGGCATACCTTGGAGACAGTGTAGATTTGATTCCAGATCACCATGATAAATGAGTCACATGAATTTCTTGGTTTCCTAGAGTATATAAAAGTTGTATTTGCTCTATACTGTAGTTTATTAAGTGTACAATAGCATTATGCCTAAAAAAACAATGTACACACCTTAATTAAAAAATACTTTATTGCTGGGACTTCCCTTGTGGCCTAGTGGCTAAGGCCCTGCACTCCCAATTTGCTCCCTCAAATACCGGGTTCGATCTCTGTTCGGGAAACTAGATTCCACATGTTGCAACTAAAGATCTTGTGTGCCCAATGAAGATGGAAGATTCCATGTACCACAAATAAGACGCAGCACAGCCAAATAAACAAATATTTTAAAAAATACTCTATTGCTAAAAAATACTCTATTGCTAAAAATTTGAGCCTTTAGTGAGTTCTAATCTTTTTGCTGGTGGAAGGTCTTGCCTTGAGGTTGATGGCTGCTGACTGATCTGGATGGCGGTTGCCTAAGGTTGAGTAAGCAATTTAAAAAAAGGAGGTGACAATGGAGTTTGCTGCATTGATTGACTCTTCCTTTCACGGTCAGTTTCTCTCTAGTATACAAAACTGATAGCATTTTAGCCACAGTAGAAATTCTTTAAAAATTGGAGTCAATCTTATCAGACCCTACAGCTGCTCTATCAACTATGGTTATATAAGATTCTAAGCCCTTTGCTGTCATTTCAGTAATCTTCATATCATCTTCACCAGGAGTAGATTCCATCTCAAAAGACCACTTATTTGGCTCATCCATAAGAAGCAAGTCTTCATCCATTCAGGTTTCACCATGAGATTGCAGAAATTCACTCACATCTTCAGGCTCCGTTTCTAATTCTAGTTCTTCTGTTACTTCCACCACATCTGCAGTTATTCCTCCATAGAAGCCTCAGATCCCTTGAAGTCATCCATGAGCACTGGAATCAGCTTCCTCCAAATTCCTGTTAATGTCGATATCTCTTCTTATGAATCATGAAGGGTCTTAATGGCCTCTAGAATGGTGAATCCTTTCAAGATGGTTTCTTAGCTTATTTTGCCCAGATCCATCAGTGGACTTATCTATGGCAGCTAGAGCTGCACTTATTTCCTAAATAATAAGACTTGATTTTAAGCGTCTGCCTCCAATGCAGGAGACCCAGGTTCGATCCCTGGGTCGGGAAGATCCCCTGGAGAAGGAAATGGCAACCCACTCCAGTATTCTTGCCTGGAGAATCTCATGGACGGAGGAGCCTGGTAGGCTACAGTCCACGGAGTCGCAAAGAGTCAGACACGACTGAGCGACTTCACTTTCACTTTTAAATTTAATCAATCAATTCGAATTAATTAATTTTTATATAATTAATTTAAATAATAAGTTGAAATTACTCCTTGATCAGCAGGCCACAGAACGGGTGTTCTGTTAGCAGTCACGAAGACATTAATCTTCACCAGGGCTCGTGGGTGACCAGGTGCATTGTCAATGAGCAGTAATATCTGAAAGGAATCTTTGTTTCTGAGCAAGAGACCTCAACATTGGGCTTAAAATATTCATAAACAATGTTTAAACAGCTGTGCTGTCTCCAAGCTTTGTTGATCTATTTATAGAACACAGGTAGAGTAGATTTGGCATAATTCTCACTGACTTTAGCCTAAAGTCATCAGTTATGTTAGCTCCTAACAAGACAATCAGCCTCTCCTTTGAAGTTTGAAGCCAGGCACTGACTTTTCCTCTCTAGCTATGAAAGTCCTAGATGGCATCTTCTTTTAGTCCATCCATCCACCCATCCATCCATCCATCCTTCACATGTTCAGTCGTGTCTGACTCTTTTGTGATCCCATGGACTGTAGCCAACTAGGCTCCTCTTTCCATGGAATTTTCCAGGCAAGAGTACTGGAATGGGCTGCATTTCCTCCTCCAGCTGTTTCCTCCTCCAGGAGATCTTCCCGACCCAGGGATTGAACCTGTGTTTCCTGTGTCTCCTGCATTGCAGGCACATTCTTTACCGATTGAGCCATCAGGGAAGCCCCCTCTTTCAATAGAAGGTTTTTGCATCTGTGCTGATAATCTGTTGTCTAGTGTAGCCATCTTCATTTATTATCTTAGTTATATCCTCTGGGTAATTTGCTGCTTCACCTTGAACTTTTATGGTATAGCAATGGCTTCTTTCCTTCAACTTCATGGACCAGGCTCTGCTGTCTTAAACGTTTTTTCTGCAGTTTCCTCGCCTCTCTCAGCCTTCCTAGAATTGATGAGAGCTGGGGCCATGCTCTGGGTTAGGCTTTGGCTTAAGGGAATGTTGTGGCTGGTTTGATCTTCTATCTAGACCACCAAAACTTTCTCCATTTCAGCAATAAAGCTGTTTCACTTTCTCCTCATTCGTGTATTCACGAGAGTAGCACTTTTCATTTCCTTTAAGTATGTTCCTTTGCATTCACAACTTGGCTAACTGTTTGGCACAGGAGGCCTACCTGCCTGTCTCAGCATTTGACATGACTTCTTCACTAAGCTTTATCATTTCTAGGCTCTGTTTTATAACAGAAGTGTGGGGCTTCCCTGATGGCTCATCGACCTGCCAATGCAGGAGATGCTGGAGATGCCAGTTCGATCCCTGTGTCAGAAAGATCCCCTGGAGGAGGAAATGGCAACCTACTCCAATATTCTTGCCTGGAAAATCCCATGGACAGAGGAGCCTGGCGGGCTGTAGTCCATGGGGTTGCAAAAGAGTCAGACACGACTGAGGGACTAAACATGGAGCACCAAGAGACGTGTGACTCTTCCTTTCACTTGAACACTTAGAGGTCACTGTAAGGTTATTAACTGGCATGATTTCAATATTGTGTCTTAAGGAATAGGGAGGCCCAGGGAGAGGGAGAGAGACGGGGGGTATATGTATCTGATCAGTGGAGCAGTCAGAACACACACATTAAGTTTGTCATCTATACAGGCACAGCTTGTGATGCCCCCTAAGAACTACAATAGTAACAGCAAAAATCACTAATCACATTTCACCATTTCAAACATAATAATAATGAAAATGTTTGAAATATTTAAAGAATTTTATTTTATATTTTTAGCTGCGCTGTGCGGCTTGTGGGATCTTAGTTCCCCAACCAGAGTTTGAACCCAGGCCTTTGGCAGTGAAAGCATGGAGTCCGCCAGGGAATTTCTGAAGTATTTCAAGAATTATCCAAATGTGACACAGAGACATAAAGTAAGCAAATGCTGTTGGGAAAATGGTATGGATAGACTTGTTGGACACGCAAGGTTGCCACAAATCTTCAATTTGTAAAAAATTCAGTACCTGTGAAGCGCAATAAAATGAAGTGCAATAAAACGAGGTGTGCCTGTACTTAATGCCACTGAACTGTTCACTTAGAAATGATTAAAATGGCAGATTTTATGTAATGTGTGTTTCATTACAATTACAAACAGCAAAAACCTTCTTGAAAACAATTCTCTCTCCAGTTACTGTTAGATTTCCCAGTTACTTCTTCTTCTTCTTTTTTTAAAAAAAACCTTTTGTTTTGTACTGGAGTATAGCTGATTAACAATGTTGTGAGTTTCAGTTGGACAGCAAAGGACTCAGCCATACACGTACATATATCCATTCTCCCCCAAATTGTCCTCCCATCCAGGCTGCCACATAACATCGAGCAGAGTTCCCTGTGCTATACAATAGGTCCTTGTTGGTTATCCACTTTAAATATTTCAGAGTGTACATGTCCATCCCAAACTCCCTAACTATCCTTTCTCCCCATCCTTTCAGTTGGCGACCGTAAGCTCTCTAAGTCTGTGAGTCTCCTTCTGTTTTGTAAATTCATTTGTATTATTTCTTTTTAGATTCCACATATAAGAGATATCATATGATATTTCTCCTTCTCTGTCTGACTTACTTTACTCAGTATGACAATCTCTAGGTCCATCCACATTGCTACAAGTGGCATTATTTCATTCTTTTTAATGGCTGAGTAATATTCCATTATATACATGTACATCTTCTTTATCCATTCCTCTGTCGATGGATATTTACGTTGCTTCCATGTCTTCGCTATCATAAACAGTTCCCAGTTACTCTTAACAGCAAGACATTGTTTATTGACAATATCGAAAATGTCTACTGACATTCACTGTCTCCAATTTATCTTCTCCCATTTTCTCTTGAGCTTATTCCATTGAAGCTGTGTCCATCTCATCACTAGAACTCTTACTGGCCAGGTCATTGCTGACATTAACCCTGATGCTCAATTCACAGAGACTCTCAGGTCTCCTCTCACTTCCTCTGTGGGCAGCGTTTGATCCAAGTGACCAGTTCCTTCCATGAAACATGCTCCTTGCCTGCTTCCAGGAGCACACACTCCCTTGGATTTCCTGTCATCAGGGGCTCCTTCAGCTTCCTGCGCTGCTCCCTCCTCATCTCAACTCTTTGTATCTCCTCCATCTCCCACTCCTTCCCCTGCAAGCCCCACACATCTTCACGGCTTTAAGTACCACACATGCATCCTGCAGCTCCCAGAGTTTGAATGGATAGGTGTTTCCTGGGCTCCTACTTCATGGCAGGCTGAAGATGCTCTAGGTGCTGGGATATAGCAACTACTAAAGCAAAAGGTTGGGAAGAGAGACAATAAGAAAACACACACACAACACTCCTACAAAGATTAGGAGTGTTAGAGTATTAGATGTTTCTTAAGAGCATCTAATCTACTTTTTCTTTGCACCAGTCAGCATTCCAGGGTAGAACTCATTTCCATTCATGTTTTTTGAGTACTGCTCTTAAGTACAGTACACCTAGCTCATTAACTGTGGCTGGGCCATAATTAATGGGTAGTAGTGTTTTCTAAAACTGGATTCATGCACACATCCAAGCCACATTAAAATTTCAACTGAGAGAGGACTTCCTTGTGGTCTAGTGGTTGAGACTCAGTGTTTTCAGTGTGGGTGGTTTGGGTTCAACCCCTGGTTGGGGAACTAAGATCCCACGTGCTATGTGGTACAGCCAAAATAATATAAAATTAAATAGCCTATTCCCAAACTTTCTTTAAAAATTTCAACTTAAAATCTCTACAAATCTCTTTCCTTTCTATCTGAAAAAAAAAATGAAGCTGGTCACAGAGAATAGACAGATGGGGGGTTTCCACTGTCCTGCTAAGGTGGGCAATGGGCAAAGGGACTCATGAAAACTCATAGGCAGTTCAGAGACAGGGCCAGACCTGTCTTTTGGAAAGATGTCTGCAGGTGTTGGGGGTGGGGGTGAGTGGAAAGTGGGGCTGTCAGGACTGGGATGCTAATCCTGTCCGTGGCTCTCATGCCCTTTGGTTACTGGGAGGTGGGCTGATCCCTCCTAAAGCCCCCTGGTTCTGGCTACGTTGGGAAGATGACTAGGGAAGGGAAGATTGGAAGCAAAGACACCAGGGATATGCTTGTTGTGTAACAGGGAAGAACAAATCTGATTCCTTAATTGTATCTGTTTCTTTAACTTCGTATTTTATTGCTTTTGCTATAAGTTGAGAATGTTGCCTACTGAAATATACATGATAGCCCATCTCAGGGCTCTCATCTTTCATGGCATAACTCTTTTCCATTCATATAGAGATTAAAAAGTTGCAGAACATAAAATAACGTTTGTCTTGTTGGAGGTTTATAGGAACATTGTGACAGGACCTACATGGACAGCTGCAAGAACAAAGGATTCCCGCACCAAGAGGTTTGCAACAACCAACCATACTCCCTCCCCTTTTAGTATAAAGGAGGCCTGAGCCTTAACTTGGGGAAGATGGTTCTGGGACACTAGTCCACCATCTTCTCGGTCTGCTGGCTTTCTGAATAATGTCGCTATTTCTTGCCCCAACAACTCGTCTCAATTTATTGGCTTGTTGTGCAATGACCACTATGAGCTTAGTCTGGGTAACTGTTGTTCTCCACCCTCTCCTCCAGTCCTCTTTCCACCTAGCTCTGTATCCTCTTCAGACTGAATCGCCAGACCCCTGCCTTCCAGCTTCCAGCAGGGTTTGCCCTTGGGAAGGCAGCAGCAGGAGCAGAGTGGGAGGAGAGAGCCCTGGCCGGCTGTATTTCCTCCTCCACACAACTTTTCAGTGGCTTCTAACCCGTATCCACTCTCTCAGCTTGCTTTATGCCACTCCCTCTCTGTCCCCAAAGCTCCTCCCCGTGTACTTAGCCCGCTCCCTGGATTTTCTTACTGCTGCCCTCTGCTCTGCCAACTTCCCTTCCCTTAGTTTGCCCATGCCCTGTTTGCTTCCAAGGGGCACCACAGCCCTGACAGCTCTCACTGTACTTTTCCCAGGCCTCTGCTGCAGAGGAGCCTCCTAAGTTCCCATCCCCGGTTCAGTTTCACTCTCTACACAATGGGGGTAATAACAGGTGATGTGATGTGAGAGGCATAAAGGAAAACTCTTCCCACATGTTGCCTCTACTCTTAATACTCCTGATACAGTCACCAAATGTGGGTTTTTTTCCCCCTCCTCCACACCAAAAAATTCAGCGATACCAGCTGGGTGTGCTACAGTTTAACTCAATTCCGACATTGTCTACATGGAAGTTGTACTAGAGCTCACAGGGTAAGGGCTCCCTCCTACAAGACTGCCTTAATTTCACACACCAGTCACAGGTTCAGGTGTTACCTGTGCTTTAAAAAAATTTTTTTTTAAATTATTTACTTATTTTTATTTTTGGCTCCGCTGTCTTCGTTGCTGCGTGTGGGCTTTTCTCTAATTGTGGTGCGTGGGCTTCTTGTTTCACTGGCTTCTCTTGTTGCAGAGCATGAATTCTAGGTACACAGGCTTCAGGAGTTGTGACACACGGGCTTAGTTGCCTCAAGGCATGTGGAAATCTTCCTGGACCAAGGACTGAACTGGGGTCCCCTGCACTGACAGGCAAATTCTTAACTGCTGGACCACTAGGAAGTTCCCCTGGAAGCTTTCTTTTTTTTTTTTTTTTTTTTTAAATCTTTTGGCCGTGGCACGTGGGATCTTAGTTCCCCAACCAGGGATCAAACCTGCGTCCCCTGCATTGGAAGTGCAGAGTCTTAACCACTGGACCACCAGGGAAGCCCCCCCTGGAAGCTTTCTGAACCTCATCCTTTTGAGGTTTTATGGAGACTTCCTTAACAGGCATGCTTGATTGAATCATTGGTCACTGGTGATTGATTCAACCTCTAGCCCTTCTTCCCAACCCAGAGGTAAATGGTTGGAATTGAAAGTTCCAACCCTCTAATCACATGGTTCATTCCCCTGGTAACCAGCCCCCATTCTTGCAGGTCTTTCCAAAAGCTACCTACTGACAGAAACTTAGGTGTGACTGAAAGCGATTTGATATGAATAATAAGACACAGATTTTGCCTTTATGGCTCTGGAGCTTTTTCAGAAATGAGAACACAAGAACAGTTATTTGAACAAAAGATGCTCCATCGCTCTTATCATTTGGGAAATTTCAAAGATTTTTGGAGTTATAAGCCCAGGATGGAGGAATGGCGATCAAATGTATATTTCTTATTATAAATCACAACATCACAGTGGGGAAATTTGAAGCAACTGAAGGCAGCCACCAGCCTGATGAGTTAACTGATCAAAATGGGCCATGTGTAGCCCCTCCTGCCTCTTTATTTTCTTTAACCCAGATGGAATAAGTGGTTTCACTAAAGTAGGGCCAGCGTGGGTGGGAGGAAGAAACTTTTGGATTCCTCTCCATCTAGTTAGCATTCAGTCATCGCTGTTAGGGAGCACCTTGATGGACTAGCACAGAAGTCAAGAAGTCCAGAGTTGTGGGTGCTAGAAGTCCACCTTTCCAGGTGTAAATCTTGGTTCCGCCACTTCCTGTTTGTGTAACCTCAAGCAAATTAATAACCTTCTCTGTGCCTCACTCTCCTTACCTCTAAAATGGGGTTAAAATATCTCCGTCAGAATAAGGGATTACATGAACTACTATCTATAAAATACATGGGGACTATGTCTGGCACATAGTAAGTGCTCAATAAATATTAGCTGGTGTGTGTGTGTGTGTGTGTGTGTGTGTGTGTGTGTGTGCTGGGGATGCAACAAAATGCAAGGCAAGGAAGGTTTCTGCTGGAGCTGCCATGCTAGGTGGGGCTATGTGTAGAAATATGTGTGAGTGCTATGCCACTGGTGAGTTTAAGAAGAAAAATAAAACAACATGGGAAACAGACAGAAGGGGGTGCTGCTGGTTTGCAAGGCGAGTTCAGGAAGGCTTCTCTGAGGAGCTGGTATTTGAGCTGAGGCTTTGGTGAAGGGAGGGACAGCGGCTGCTCCGAGTTCACATAGCAGGTTATAGGTGAAGCTAGGGTACAATCCCTAGAGAAGGCAATGGCAACCCACTCCAGTACTCTTGCCTGGAAAATCCCATGGACGGAGGAGCCTGGTAGGCTGCAGTCCATGCTGTCATGAAGAGTCAGACACAACTGAGCGACTTCACTTTCACTTTTTACCCTCATGCATTGGAGAAGGAAATGGCAACCTACTCCAGTGTTCTTGCCTGGAGAATCCCAGGGATGGCGGAGCCTGGTGGGCTGCCGTCTATGGGTTGCAGTGTCGGACACCACTGAAGCGACTTAGCAGCAGCAGCAGCAGCAGGGTGCAATCCCAGGACTCAATATTGTGATGGTTTTTGTTATACATCAACATAAATCAGCCATAAGTATACATATGTCCCCTCCCTCTTGAACCCCCTCCCACCTCCCTCCCTGCCCTACCCCTCTAGGTTGTCACGGAGGCTTTGTGTTCCCTGCATCAAACAGCGAACTCCCACTGGCTATCTATTTTACATATAGACTCTTAACCTTTAGGTTTGCCCCAAGCAGCCTCCTGGCTTTCCAGATGCTACACGGCTTTCTGGTTTCTGGATATGGAGCTCCAGGTGGGGCAGAGAAGTCCCTGGAGAGAGAGGAAATTCTAAAGAGCGGGTTATCAGGAGCCCCCTACAGGAAACAAACTGTCCACCCAACTCAACTCCTCAGATGAGTATCAAGCCCAGCAGGCTCAGTGCCTCCTCTGCATGGTACAGATAATGGGTACCTTGCCTATCTCCCAGGGCAATTATGGAGATAAAATAACTGAAGCTCAGTTTTCCAACTCTCAGGCCAGGCCACACTCAGACTCTTGCCATCATTCAGGAAACAAACCCCAACATCTTCCCCTGGCTCCTGAAGCCACCCTCACTTAGGAGTGAGTCAGCCCACAAGTACCTCCTGTCTTGTCCCTGGGGCCCCAAAACTGTCCCACCCTCCTTGTCTGCACCTGATCTGGTCTAAATGATCTGGAGGCCAGGTGGGGAGGGACCTTTATTGGGACGTATTGTGCAGGGCCTCTCAAATCTGCCTGCCCCAGAAAACTTGCCCCCTTGGACCAGTATGCACCCCAGGGTCTAGCCTGGATGGTGATTAGAAGGGATCCCTCATCTCCTGCAGTCCTTCACCTGTCACGTGTCTGAAACTTGCAGCTTTGGGGGCCACGGCATGGGTGGGGGACCATGGGAGGTCCTTCCCTGTGGCCAACACAACCCTTTCCCCTCTGCCAGGCCAACCTTTGACCAACCTCTCTGTTCCCTGGTTCCCCCATAACAAGCAGTGGGTGGGTGAGGGTGAGCTGCAGTCATCATGCAGAAGGTTTCAGGCTGGCAGCAGAGTCCTGCATTGTCCTGTGGTCTCTCTGTGTGATCGTAAGTTCCTTCCCCTTCCTAATCCTCAGTTTCCTCTTCTGTACAATGTGGGCTTTGGACTAGCTCTACATTTCCAAACTCATCACTTGGGGAGCTGGGTTCCCCTCCAGACTCCCTGAATTTGTATCCCTGGGGGCCAGTTCCTTCCACTAAGACCTCCAGCTAAAACTGTACACCCCTCGATTCCACTTTGCTTCCCTGCATTCTTTCTTTACTACCTATCACCATCCCACTCCCTGCATGCTTTATGCTGATTTTGCTTTTCGTCTGTGTCTCTTCACCCTGCTGGTATGTAATCTCCAGGAGGGCAGGGATATTTATCTACTTATTTGGTTGTGCTGGGTCTGTTACTGCACTAGGGCTTTCTCTAGTTGTGGTGAGTGGGGGACTACTCTCCATTGCGGTGCGAGGGCTTCTCAATGTGGTAGCTTTTCTTGTTGTGGAGTATGGGTTCTAGGGCTCCTGGGCTTCAGTAGTTGTGGCACATGGGCTGAGTTGCCCAAGGTACGTGGAATCTTCCCTGACCAGGGATCGAACCTCACGTCCTCTGCATTGGCAGGCAGATCGTTAACCACTGGGCCACCAGGGGAGTCCCCACACGCACTTTGATTTTCTCTTGTGTAAACACCCAGGAATGGGATGGCTGTGCGATGGATGACTCTCAGGGACACTGGCTGAAGAACGGTGTCCTGGCACAAACTCCTCAGGTACAGCCAGGTGTCTCTGGGCTGGAATATCTGGATCCTGAGATAAGGCCTGAGGGGTGCCTTCCTTTATGGCTTCTGTGGAGTCTGGGGTTTTACACCCAAACCTCAGCCTCTGAGGACACCCAGGGTTGAGATTCTGATGGGTTGACCCCACCTCACAGGAACCCAGGCTTTCCTTAGGAGTGAGTCAGTCCACAAGCACCTTCATTAGCTTAGCGTCCTAAAGGTTGATAATTATTATGGTGAACAGATACCTGCAAACTTGCAGATGCCTGCGTCCTGCATCTTCTGACTTTTTATGAGCCTGAGGTGTTCTTCCTGTCCTTCTGGTGATAATCCAAGATGAGTTGTTCATTTGTTCATTCATTCACAGCACCTTCATTGAATCCTTCCTGTGTTAGGCCAAATCTAGGTACTGAATAAACATTTGTGAAAAAGACACAATTTCTGCTGTCAGGGAACATTTAGGGCGAGGGAAGAAAAGACGTAGGTCAGTCAGTTCAGTGGCTCAACTCTTTGCGACCCCATGGACTGCAGCATACCTGTCCATCACCAACTTCCAGAGCTTGCTCAAACTCATGTTCATGGAGTCAGTGATGCCACCCAACCATTTCATCCTCTGTCACCCCCTTGTCCTCCCACCTTCAATCTTTCCTAGTATCAGGATCTTTGGCTAGAGTATTGAAGATTCAGTTTCAGCATCAGTCCTTCCAATGATATTCAGGACTGATTTCCTTTAAGTATAAACAAGTAAATAAACTAATCTCATTTCAGGCAGCATTACATTTTGTGAAGATAATATAACAGGATAATGAATGAGGGGAACTTAAGATAGGGCAGAAGGGAAATCCTCTGAGATGAAATGTTTGAAGCAGAGAGTGGGCTATATGACTATTCAGAGTTGCCCTGTACCATATACATCTCTTGAGCACTTGAAAAGCAGCACTTATATTGTGATGTGCCATAGTGTAAAATACACACAAGATTTAAAAAACTAATGTCTTTTTTTTTTTGACAGTGTTTCTTTTTTTAAAAAAATATTTATTTTGTTTTACCAGGTCTTAGTTGCAGCATGTGGGATTTTTAGTTGTGGCATGTGAACTTAGGGTGGCATGTGAGATCTAGTTCCCTGACAAGAAATCAAACCCAGGGGCCTTGCACTGGGAGTGCAGCCTTAGCCACTGGACCACCAGGGAAGTCCCCCAAATATCTTAATAATACTTTTCCTGTTAGTTATAGGTTGATCAGTCCTGAATATTCATTGGAAGGACTGATGTTGAGGCTGAAACTCCAATACTTTGGCCACCTGATGCGAAGAACTGACTCATTTTGAAAAGACCCTGATACTGGGAAAGATTGAAGGCAGGAGGAGAAGGAAACGATAGAGGATGAGGTGGTTGGATGGTATCAGCGGCTCAAAGGACATGAGTTTGAGTAAACTCTGGGAACTGGTGATGAACAGGGAGGCCTGGAGTGTTGTAGTCCATGGGGTCACAAAGAGTCAGACACGACTAAGCGAATGAACTGAACCGAACAGGTTGAGATGATAATATTTAGAACATGTTGGATTAAATAAAATATATTATTTCACCTTTTAGTTTTCCCTTTAAAAAAATGTACCAACTAAGTAAATTTAGTATGCAGCTTAGCGCTGAAGAATTGATGCTTTCGAATTGTGGTGCTAGAGAAGACTCCTGAGAGTCCCTTGGACTGCAAGGAGATCAAATGAGTCAATCCTAAAGGAAATCAACCCTGAATACTCACTGGAAGGACTGATGCTGAAGCTGAAGCTCCAATACTTTGGAGCTGATGTGAAGAGCCGACTCATTAGCAAAGACCTGGATACCCGGAAAGATTGAAGGCCAAAGGAGAAGAGGGGTGGCAGAGGATGAGATGGTTGGATGGCATCACTGACTCAATGGACATGAGTTTGAGCAAGCTCTGGGAGATAGTGGAGGACAGAGGCGCCTGGCATTCTGCAGTCCATGGGGCTGCAAAGAATTGGACACTACTTCACGACTGAACAACAACAACAACTGCATTATACTCCCACTGGACAGCAATGGTTTCTGTAAAAGCATCCTAAGCAGAGATGCAAAATCAAAGGTCCTAAGGTAGGAACTGGAGGATGCTGGAGCAGAGCGGGCCCAGGAAAGAGTAGCAAAAATCGGAGTGGAACAAATTCAGTAGGATCTTGGTTTCAGCTCTCTGAGGAATGGGTTTTAATTTAAGTGTAGTGGGGAAGCAGTTTTAAGCAGGCAAGTGGCAAAGTTTGCGTTATGTTTTAACAGACCCCTGGACTGCTAAGTGCCTAACCGACTGTAGGCCAGTCTGTCCTAAATATTATCACCTCAACCTGTAGCCTTCCCCCGGACTCGGTTTACCCACATGCTATAACATGAGGCTGTTAAGGCCTTTCTCCCCATTCTGCTCCAGCCCCTGCAAACTCTGAAGTGGGCGGCCGGCGGCGCCTCCTCGATGACTCGGCGCTCGGCTGGTCAGGCGCCGGCGAGTCGCTCGCTCGATTGGTCGGGTCGGGGCAGGCCTGAGTGCGGCCGGCCAGCGCCATTGAGGAGCCGCGGAGAGGAAGCGCCGCGCAGTGCCGGGCTGGGGCGGGCGGTCCGGACACCGACAGGTACGGGCCGAGGCGGGGCGGCGCCGGGCGGCGAGCTGGGCCGGGGGACTCAGGGCGGGTGTGGACCCGTTGTCGGCTGCTCGGGATCTGCTTCAGACCTAGAGGCCCGGGCCCGCCCGCGGGGAGCGCGGCGCGGGGAGTCTGGGGACCCCACCGTCAGGCCCTCCGAGCTGCTCGGTGAAGTCCTGGGGCGTCCGAGCCCCCGACATCCCCGAGCGCCCGGCCCTCACCGAGACCCCCGCGTCCGAGCCTGTGCGGGCACTCTAGCCAGACGCTTGGCAGTCCTGAGCCTCTCGGGACTCCGGCGTCCGTGTCCTATGGAGTGTGAGCCCCCGCCAGACCCCGCATCCTCTCCAGGGTCGGGGCAGCTTGGTTCCCGGGGATGAAGAGGGTGTCATCCTGCGTCTCCCCGCCGGAGCCTTGGTCTCCACACGAGAGCCCAGTGTATGAGCCTCGCTACCTGTTCCCAAGAAGGATCTCCAGTCAGGGTTCTAGAGGGTCTTAACCACCCCCTTCTCCAGCCTTTGGGGTCACGGTCTGGACTGCGGACATCAGGCCTCAAACCTCTTTGCCCCTTGCCCTCCGGGGTCATGCCCTGGCTGAGCCCCTCCTTCCTGGTGCTTGGGGACTCCTGGACCTGTTCCCTCCTGGCTCTATCTGGTAGGTGGGGTCTCCGTCCCCCAGAATTGGGCGTAGGGTTTTGAGCAGAGGGGAGGCGCACGGTCTGGGGGGAGCCTCGCCTCCTGGGCTGTTTCCTTCCTGCGGGGCCCCGGGCCTGGCTCCCGCCCCTCTCCGGCCGCTGATCTCCGAGCTCCTTGTGCCGGCAGCGCTCCGCCCCGCCGCCTCCGCTCCTGTCGCCAGCCCTTCCTACTTAGGACTCCAGCCGCCCCTCGAGGGAGGGGCCTGGCTCAAGGTCATGGCCAGCTGTCTGCCCGCCGGTGGGCTGAGCACTGATCTCCAGTGTCACCTGCCCCACCAATTAGGGGAGGCCAGGTGGGGGTTAGTGCCAGGCAGCTGCGGACAAGTCCTGATGGACAGGAGTGTGAGCATTTTGGGATTCTGGCCAGCCTGGGGGCCCTTCCTGACACCGGATTCCTTAAGGGAATCCTTGAAGTGGCCTCAAGCCTGGTTTAGATGCTTAGCAGAGTTAATGGATGCCGTCTGGCTTGGGCTTTAACCTATTGCCCAGGCATTTTATAGTGCCTCTGACCCCGTCTTCTTTTAATCTGGTCTTTGCCTTCCTCCACCTTCAGGGGAAGTAGATCTTGTGTACAAACTGATAGTTGTTTCCCTTTATTCCTACTCAGAGAGCACTTGTAGTTGGCACTTAAGAGTTTGTTAGCATTTAGGGCCAGAATCAATGGCAGTTACTTCAAAAATAAAGAGTGCTCCGACTTTGGCTCTTTAAGTGTGTTTGGAGTTTGCATAGTAAGAATAGATTAGTCAGATTCATGTTTCGTTTTCAAAGATTTACTTGTTTAAAGTTATAATCAAGTGTTTCCTTTATTCTTATTTTAAGAAACTTGTTCTTGTAATCTCTTCTTTAAATAAATGTACCTGATAATTTTTAGCAGGTTCGTAATTTTACATAAAATGTGCTTTACAAAAGATCTTTGGAAATAAATTAGTGTTCCCAGGTGGCTCAGTAGTAAAGAATCTCCCTGCCAGTGAAGGAGACTAAAGAGACTCGGCTTTGATCCCTGTATCAGGAAGATCCCTGAAGTAGGAAATGGCAGCCCACTCCAGTATTCTTGCCTGGGAAATCTCATGGACAGAGGGGCCTGGTGGGGCTGTAGTCCATGGGGTCACAAAAGAGTCAGACGTGACTTGGCAACTAAACAACAACAAAGCACTTATTTTCTTATATGTTTTTACTGTCATTGTTGACAAATAAGAGTTAATTTAATCTGGAAATGCGGAACACTGTTGACGAATAAAAAACAATTTTTCCTGCAGGTTAACTCTTAAAGAGCTTTGTGTTTGGGGGGTTTTGGTGGGTGGAGGCCTCTCAGTTGGCCTAAGAATGTCTTCTGGCACTAAGATGAATCACTGGAGGTGGGGCAAAGTGCTTGGAAAGGATTCAGAAAGGGCCAGTTCCAAGTGGGATGCCTGCCACAGCAAACCTGGAGCGTCAGGCTTGGTGGGTTTGTGTCCCACATGCTTGGCTCAGAGCAAGATGTAGAGCCCACATCTAACTAACTGGGATCTACTAGCTGAGAAATCTTGATACCGATTAAACTTTTGTGTCTCAAGTTCCCTATGTTAATTGTATGGAATACTAAAAATAATTTATTTTTTGTAATGCTAATGGACACCAGTTATTATGGTGGACAGTAATAAATCAATACCGGATGTGAATACTATACCTGGAACCAGAAGATTTCTGGTGTTTGTAGTTACTGAGTAAGGTATTGTATCAGCATCAGCTGGTGTCCAAATACCAGTAATGCAGTTCTGGGACATTTAAGAACAGTGATAAACCACTGCTGTCTCCCTTCCATTTATATCATTTTATAAATGATCCTGATAAACAAATTTGCAAAACTGATTTCAGGAAGCTTTAAGAGGATCATTGCAGAATATGAAGTTAATGATACAATCTCTTAGGCCATTTTTCTTTTTTTTTTTTTTGACTGTGTTGGGTCTTCGTTGGACTTCTCAGGTGACACTAGTGGTCAAGAACCCACCTGCCAATGCAGGAGAGATAAGAGACTTGGGTTCGATCCCTGGGTGAGGAAGATCCCCTGGAGGAGGAAATGACAATCCAGTCCGGTATTCTTGTCTGGAGAATCCCATGGACAGAGGAGCCTGGCAGGCTACAGTCCATGGGGTTGCAAAGAGTTGGACAGGACTGAAGCAACTTAACACACGCGGGCCTTCATTGCTTTTCTTGGGCTTTCTCTAGTTGCGGGGAGTTGGGGGCTACGCTTCATTGCAGTGTGAGGGCTCCTCCCTGCGGTGGCTTCAGTTGTTGAGGAGCACATATTCTAGGGTACGGCAGTTCAGTAGTTGTAGTGCACGGGCTTAGTTGCCCTGAGGCATGTGGGATCTTCCTGGACCAAGGTTTGAACCTGTGTCTTCTGCATTGGCAGGCAGAC
Source organism: Capra hircus (assembly GCF_001704415.2). Lineage (NCBI taxonomy): Eukaryota > Metazoa > Chordata > Mammalia > Artiodactyla > Bovidae > Capra > Capra hircus. Next base: position 39,958,022 of record NC_030823.1, on the reverse strand, counting down.
TCCCATCCAATGCGCCACCTGGGAAGTCCCTCTTGAGCCATTTTTGACAGGGTTTCTCATCCTTGGTACTGTTGGTATATTGGGCTGGATAATTCTTTGCTGTGAAGGGCTGTCTTGTGCATTGTAGGGAGTTCAGCAACCAGTGGCAAAATTCCAGCCACATCCCCCTCGCCCCCCACCCCAGCCCCCAGTCATAATATTCAAAAATATCTCTAGATGTTGCCAGGTCACATATGGATAGAACCTCTGATCAGGATAGCCTAATGCCCAGGTCAGTCAACAAAAGCAATCAGTTTAATGATCAGTTACATCAAAAAGATGCACAACTTTGAATTGTAGGTAATTTTTGGTTAATTTATAAGTGACCATTCTTTGCAGCTGCATCAGTATATAATGTATTGGTTTGGCCCTCCATTTACTAGTGGTGGCATCTTAACAGTGTTTCCCATCCATCATTCTTTTTTTTTTTATATACATGTATTGAAGTTAGTCTCAGGTGTGCAGCAAAGTGATTCAGTTCTAAATATATATATTTCAGGTTTATTTTCCATTATAGGTTATTTACAATATTGAATATTGTTCCCTATGTTACACAGTAGATCGTTGTTGCTTAAATCTATTTTGGGCTTCCCTGGTGGCTCAGAGGTTAAAGCGTCTACCTCCAATGCGGGAGACCTGGGTTCGATCCCTGGGTTGGGAAGATCCCCTGGAGAAGGAAATGGCAACCCACTCCAGTATTCTTGCCTGGAGAATCCCCTGGACAGAGGAGCCTGGTAGGCTACAGTCCACGGGGTCGCAAAGAGTCGGACACGACTGAGCGACTTCACCTCACCTCACCTAAATCTATTTTATGTATAGTAGTGTGTGTCTGCTAATCCCATACTCCGAATTTATCCCTCCCTTCTTCCCCCTTTAGTAACTGTAAGTTTATTTTCTATGTGTGAGAGTCTGTTTCTGTTGTATATATAGATTGATTTGCATTATTTTTTTAGATTTCACATATAAATGATATCATATAGTATTTGTCTTTCTCTGTCTGACTTCACTTAGTTTGATATTCTCTAGGTCCGTGCATGTTGCTGCAAATAGCAGTATTTTCCTTCTTTTTAAAAAATACTTATTCATTTGGCTTCATCATGTTTCATGGCACGTGGCGTCTCCATTATGTTGTTGGGGATCTCTTGTTGAGACGTGGACGTTCCAGTTGTGGTGTATGGGCTCAGTAGTTGTGGCTTGGGGACTCCAGAGCACGTGGGCTTCAGCAGTTGTAGCATGTGGGCTTAGTTGCTCCGAGGAATGTGGGGTCTTAGTTCCCCGACCAGGAATTGAACCTGTGTCCCCTGCATTGTTTAACCTCTAGACCACCAGAGAAGTCCCTTTCCTTCTTTTCTTGATGGCTGAGTAGTATTCCATTCCATACGTATATGTAAACCGCACCTTTATCCAGTTATCTGTTGACAATACTTGAGTAGCTTTCATCTCTTGGCTATTGTAAATGGTGGTGCTGTGAACATTCACACCCCGTCTTTTTTTAAATCTGTGGTTTGTATCCATCTACTTTCAGGACAGATAGAGTAGGATATCATCTTGGAAAAATTGTTTGGTTTTCTGTTCATTTTCTTTTTTTCTTCTTCCATAGATTCTTCTGTGACCATGAGAGAGAGAAATAAAGAATAATCCATGAGTTTTAAACACCTTGTCTTGAGGATATAGTCATGTTGGAAGGTCTTGTAGCCTGGGTTCTTAATACCTACCTGGGGAAATATGTCAATAACCTGAACACTGACCAACTCTCCGTCGCGCTTTTGAAAGGTGAGTATGTGTGTCTCTTTTTGGTGAACTGTGCTTTGCAGATTGGATATCTATTTTTTATATTCTTTTTATTGTATTGAGAATAGTAAACCTTAATGGCCAGATGGCTTTGTTCCAAATATGTGCAAAAGAAAATAATGTTCCCCCATAGGACACTGAGTATTATTATTATAGGGTAACTTAAGTAGGCAGCTATATTGTCATAGAGTTTAGGGAAGTATTACATAAGAATAATAATAATTTTAAAAAGACCGTACTACTGGTGACTATGCTTTGCCCCAGTTAAGGTTTTTAGTTTTATAGGGCTTTATGGAAGCAGCCAGGATATAGTGACAGTGGCATTAGCTTCAGCTTCAAATCCTGCTGTAATTTGTTAGCTATATGAACAAGTCATTGCAATTCTGAGCCTCAATTTCTTACGATTAGAGGGCAGTGTACCTCTATGGGTTGCTCTAAGGATCAAGTGGAGTGGCCTTTGAAGCTCCTTTCCTGCTGGTGTGTAATAGATACCCGCATATTACTGTAGGGTCTTCCGACAGAGTTTATGGGATCTTGTCTTGCTGACTAGTAAAATGCCTAAAGCTTGAGACATTTTCACCTTGACGACGCTATTCCTAAATGCAGCCCAGTGGTTTGATGAGGGGATTGGAAAAGTGTTTTCTTCTCCTTCCTTGCTTTAAGTTCTCTTTGTTCAACTCAAAACGGAACCCTTTAACACATCTAGGAAAAGAAAGAAGATCAAGTCAGTTTGCAGACATGTAGAATCATAGAAAGAGGAAAGGGGGCCTCAAACATAGTGGAAACCTCCTGGGCTTCCTTGGGAGTGTGAGTTTTGGTGAGTGTACTGAGGGGGGGCTGGCCATGAAGCAGATGTGTGGACAGCCTGAGCACAGGTGCAGTGATTTACTATTCCCAGAAGCCTCTGCGGTTTCCTGACCCACTCAAGCCAGGGGAAGGGTCACGGCAGCGAGAGGTCACAGGGAGCTCGAAGGGTTGCACCCGGCTGCTCCCTTCCTTTCATTGGAAACAGCAATGGCTTCTTTCCTATTCTTTTTTTCCTCTGCACTTTCCTGGATGGGAGCTTCCTGATGGGAAGTGAAAGTGACCGGTTGGCTGTGTTTAAGGTATAATAGTAGTGTCGAGTTTCTGTCTTTGGTCGCGTATTGAAGTTCTCAGACACACTGTGAAGCTAGCGGGATGAACAGGGTAGGTTACTGGGCCCAGAAGGAGCCCTGCAAACCACAACATTGCTGACAACAGAGCTGGCTTTCTCAAGAGGGATGTGGTAAGAAGGATGTTTGCTAAAGAAATTAACGAATAGCAATTGGTATCTGATCAGTTATGGCATCTCCACTGATAATAGACTTTGAACCTCAGCAATTTTATTTATTTATTTTTTGAAGTTATTATTCCTTATTTATTTTGGCTGCACCAGGTATTAGTTGCAGCTTATGAACTCTTAGTTGTGGCATGCGGGATCTAGTTCCCTGACTAGGAATTGAACCCGGGCCCCCTGCATTGGGAGCGTGGAGTCTTAGCCCCTGGACCACCAGGCAAGTCCCTGAAAAGGATTCAGCCTACATGTGGACTCTGCATGAAAGGATGCTTGACCAAGTAGCCAGATGTGCACTGGGTGGGGAGGGGGGCAGCCTCAGTGGATCACCTGGTTTCTGCGATCTCTGGACTAGGTCCTAGTGCCCCTCCATCCTGATTCTGACTCTGTTCTGACTCTGACTTCCATGAGATGTGGGGGATGGGATGGAGCTGGGCTGGGCTGGACTCCAACCCCCTGCCTTCTAGTATACAAAGCGGATATACTTGTCCTGCAGGAATGACCACCTTGATCCCACACAGGGCCTTCCACAATGGGTAGATCTCCCATTTATCCTTTTGCCAAGCAAGCTGCTACATTTTACATCAGTCTGTCTTTGTTTCAGGTTTTTTTTTTTTTAATTAAAAAAAATCCAGAACATAAGACACACCCACTACCCAGAATTGACCTGTGTTAACAACCAGGTCCGCCCTCCTTCCTCCCTGACCTTCGATCCTAACACTTGACCTTCTGTCCTCCTGGTTGGTCCTGAACATGCAAAACACCCAGATCACTTTTCCTCCAGATGCCTGTGTGACTATGTCCTCACTCTGGTACAGTCTTCTCAAATGCCACCTCCTCAAAGGTACTTCTTTGACCCTCCTAGCTAAAGCTGCTTTTTTAAAGAAATTTTTTTATTTGCTTATTTGGCTGTGCTGGGTCTTAGTTGTGTCATGCAGGATGTTCTATCCTCATTGCGCCAGGCAAAATCTTTAGTTGCGGTATGTGGGATCTAGTTCCCAGACCAAGGATTGAGTGCGGGCCCCCTGCATTGGAAACTCGGAGTCTCAGCCACAGACCACCAGGGAAGTCCCTCTAATCTCAGCAATTTCAGACAGAATATATCTTGTAAGGACAACTGTGGGTATCTCTGAAGCTTTGTACCCCTTTTCTGTGCCTATCTTTTCTTAAAGAGTATTCTCTATGGCTTTTAGCAAGCCTACGGAGTTTGAGGAATGTGTCCCTGCAGAATAGAAACATGCTTTTTCTTTCATAAGTGATGTAGTTACTCTATGTTTATGGATCCGGAGCACGCCATGGTGCTTGGCCAAAAAAGTTTTAGAGCATCACAGTGCACTGAGAGAATGGCTTTGTAAAGGAGTTGAAAACTTTTTTGTTGATCTTGATGACATGATTAAGGAGGGTTTGGGGGCAGGTGATACGAGAGAAGAATGAGAATGTTATTTCAGTTTGTCTAGAGATATTTACCTGACCAGTAATGCTGACGATCATGATCATCAGATCATGAACTCCTTATTGCCAAATTCAGACTTAAATTGAAGAAAGTGGGGAAAACCACTAGACCATTCAGGTATGACCTAAATCAACTCCCTTATAATTATATAGTAAAAGTGAGAAATAGATTTCAGGGACTGGACTGAGAGAGTGCCTGATGAACTATGGACAGAGGTTCATGACATTGTACAGGAGACAGAGATCAGGACCATCTCCAAGAAAAAGAAATGCAAAAAAGCAAAATGGCTGTCTGGGGAGGCCTTACAAATAGCATGAAAAGAAGAGAAGTGAAAAGCAAAGGAGAAAAGGAAAATACCCATTTGAATGCAGAGTTCCAAAGAATAGCAAGGAGAGATAAGAAAGCCTTCCTCAGCGATCAGTGCAAAGAAATAGAGGAAAACAATAGAATGGGAAAGACTAGAGATCTCTTCAAGAAAATTAGAGATACCAAGGGAACATTTCATGCAAAGATGGGCTCGATAAAGGACAGAAATCATATGGCCCTAACAGAAGCAGAAGATATTAAGAAGAGGTGGCAAGAATACACTCAAGAACTGTACAAAAAAGATCTTCACAACCCAGTTAATCACAATGGTGTGATCACTCACCTAGAGCCAGACATCCTGGAATGTGAAGTCAAGTGGGCCTTAGGAAGCTTCACTACGAACAAAGCTAGTGGAAGTGATGGAATTCCAGTTGAGCTTTTTCAAATCCTGAAAGATGATGCTGTGAAAGTGCTGCAGTCAATATGCCAGCAAATTTGGAAAACTCAGCAGTGGCCACAGGACTGGAAAAGGTCAGTTTTCGTTCCAATCCCAAAGAAAGGCAATGCCAAAGAATGCTCAAACTATTGCATAATTGCACTTGTCTTACATGCTAGTAAAGTAATGCTCAAAATTCTTCAGGCCAGGCTTTAGTAATATGTGAACCGTGAGCTTCCAGATGTTCAAGCTGGTTTTAGAAAAGGCAGAGGAACCAGAGATCAAATTGCCAATATACCTGCATCATGAAAAAAGCAAGAGAGTTCCAGAAAAACATCTCTATTTCTGCTTTATTGACTATGTCAAAGTCTTTGGCTGTGTGGATTACAACAAACTGGAAAATTCTGAAAGAGATGCGAATACCAGACCACTTGACCAGCTTCTTTAGAAATCTGTATGCAGGTTAGGAAGCAACAGTTCGAACTGGACATGGAACAACAGACTGGTTCCAAATAGGAAAAGCAGTATGTCAAGGCTCTGTATTGTCACCCTGTTTATTTAACTTAAATGCAGAGTACATTGTGAGAAATGCTGGGCTAGATGAAGCACAAGCTGGAATCAAGATTGCCAGGAGAAATGTCAGTAACCTCAGATATGCAGATGACACCACCCTTATGGCAGAAAGCAAAGAACTAAAGAGCATCTTGATGAAAGTGAAAGAGGAGAGTAAAAAAGTTGGCTTAAAGCTCAACATTCAGAAAACTAAGGTCCCATCAGTTCATGGAAAATAGATGGGGAAACAGTGGCAGACTTAATTTTTTGGGACTCCATAATCACTGCAGATGGTGACTGCAGCCATGAAATTAAAAGACGCTTACTCCTTGGAAGGAAAGTTATGACCAACCTAGACAGCATATTAAAAAGCAGAGACATTACTTTGCCAACAAAGGTCCGTCTAGTCAAGGCTATGGTTTTTCCAGCAGTCATGTATGGATGTGAGAGTTGGACTATGAAGAAAGCTGAGTGCTGAAGAATTGATGCTTTTCAACTGTGGTGTTGGAGAAGACCCTTTAGAGTCCCTTGGACTGCAAGGAGATCCAACCAGTCCATTCTAAAGGAGATCAGCCTTGGGATTTCTTTGGAAGGAATGATGTTGAAGCTGAAACTCTGGCCACCTGATGTGAAGAACTGACTCATTTGAAAAGATCCTGATGTCGGGAAAGATTGAAGGCAGGAGGAGAAGGGGACGACAGAGGATGAGATGGTTGGATGGCATCAGCAACTCAATGGACATGAGTTTGAGTAAACTCCAGGAGTTGGTGATGGACAGGGAGGCCTGGAATGCTGCAGACCATGGGGTTGCGAAGAGGTAGACACGACTGAGTGACTGAACTGAACTGAGAGATATTTACAGATACTTTGGGAGATGCAAAGGAGACCGAAATAGTTGTCAAGTATATGAATTTTGTAGTCAGACTGGGTTTGAATCCCAGTTCCTTCACTTAGACCAATAACTTGGGCAAATTACTCAAATTCTTTTTTTCTTCTTCCACTTTTACTGAGATATAATTGATACAGAGTCCTGTGTAAGGTTAAGGTGTACAGTATAATGATTTGACTTACATACATCATGAAATGATCATCAGTAAGTTTAGTGAACATGCATCATCTCATTTAGATACAAAATTAAAGAAATAAACCTTTTTTCTTATGATGAGAGCTCCTAGGATTCAATTTTGATATACAACATATACATTAACTCTACTTATTGTGTTGTACCTTACATCCCTTGCACTAAATTACTCAAATTCTTAATGCTTCAGTCTCCCTTTCTGCAAATTGGAGAGGATATTCCCTGTCTCATGCAGTTCTAAGGACTGAACCCATTAATGTGGGTCAAAGAGCTAGAACTACTCTTGGCATTCAGTGGGCCCTCAGTCAGTGTTAGTCATCATCACCATTTGAGCATCAGCATTATGACTGGCTGGTGCATTGGACTTCAAGGATAGACTGTGCACACATGCTCAAAGCAATAAAAATGCAAAATAGCATAGGAGAAGTTGAAGGACAGAGACAGCACCTGTATAGTATTTCATTTGTTCAGTCATTCAACAAACATTGAGCACTTGCTTTGGGTAGGACTCTATATTATGAACTGACACAAAAAGGGGAGACAATAGAAAATACTTGGAGCTCAGGCATAGTGTTTAACCCTAGTTCCACCACTTTAGGGTTGTTTGTGACTGTGAGCAAGTTACATAAAAGCCTCTTCTTCACCAGCACTCCCCTGCCCCCCGCCACCTCCAGCCTTTTCTTTTGCTGTAACATGAGGCGTGTGGAATTTTAGTTTCCTTACCAGGGATTGGACACGGGCCCTCAGCAGTGAGAATGCGGAGTCCTAACCACTGGACCGCCAGGGAATTCCCACCCCCTCTCCCTCTTGCCACCAGTGATTGGCCAGGCCTGGTATGAACTCTGGCACTACCACTGACCAGCTCTGTTATTTGTAAGCAACTGCTTATCTGCTAAGTCTCACTTTTCTTATTTTATAAATGAAGAAAGTAATACTTCATTATATTTTTGTGAGGATCGAATTAAGAAATGCATATAAAGTTCTTGGTACATAGTAGGATCTCAGGGTACTGTCATCATCATCATTATGAATATCATCATCCCAGCTCCCTCCTTTGTAGTCCCTGTTCTAAGAGAACTGTTAACCTGTCAGGGAGGCAGAAATGAGTGTACAGTAATAGAAGCGGTATGTAATATGTTGTTACAGTAGAGATCCAACTGTAATGCAGTGGGAGGAGGATCATTCATCCTGTCTGAAGGACTCTGAGAGAGCTATTCTGGAGGTAGCTTTTGAGTGGGTCTTGCAGGGTTTTGGTAGATGGCCCGGACTGGGTGACCACCTTCCAGCAGAATGAGGCCTGTGAGTAGAGGCAGAAGGTGGACCCCTGCAGGGCATGTTCAGATGCTTTGAGGCCAGAAGGTAGCAGCTGCCAGTGCTGAGTCAAGGAGTTTGAACTGTGGGCTGTGGGCATACGTTTAGATTCCCCTTCCTTTTCTGTTTTATAAGCTCTGAACCTCAGGTTGGCCCTTTAAATGAGGTTGACTTTCCTAGAGCCCAGGAAGGAGGATTGAGTAGTCATTAGGTATTTACTCTAAATTCACCCTAGTTCTGGCTTCCCAGGTGGCCCAGTGGTAAAGAATCCGCCTGCCAGTGCAGGAGACCTGGGTTGGATCCCTGAGTTGGGAAGATCCCCTGGAGTAGGAAATGGCAACTCACTCCAGTATTCTTGCCTGGGAAATTTCATGAACAGTCCTCTGTAGCCTGGCGGGCTACAGTCCCTGGGGTTGCAAAGAGTTGGACACAACTGAGTGCACACGCACTACACACTAGTGAGTAGATTTCTTATTAATCTGAGCTGAGGAATTTTGGCATGAGAGAGCCATCCATAAGTAAGTTTGCAGACTTTCTGCCTGGAAACCAACAAACATTATCATCTATAAGGTACTCACCTCTGCTGGGTGCTTTGTGGCCTGGTTCCTTGGAGGGACCTTTCCTGGCAGGGCCGGTTGTGGGTAGGGAAGTAGGAAGCCTTCGATCTGTATTTTGTCTGATTCCCTTGTTTTGGACTCTTTAGGCTGCCTTTTCTCCTAATTTTTGCCTCTGCGTCTTCTTTCGAGACCACCTCCTTTGCTCTCTTTGGTTCAGCTTCTTTAATTGTTAACATTGCATGGATTTTCTGCAAGTCCAGTTCTCCATGTGGCATAGCAGCCATGGAAACCTGGGGCTGTCTGCCTTTGTGACAGATTTGGGTGTTGAAAAATAGGGCAAGTGAGTCAAATTGCAAATGTTGCTCTATAAAAGAAGAAACTGTATGGTTTCCTCCCTTTAAGTCAGTTTCAACTGATAAGGGATGTGTTTCACATTTTTTCCCCCTAATGATCATTTTCTCCCCAAATGTGGATATAGAATTGTTTCTGGGCTCTCTGAGACAATTAACTTCTCTTTTTGGTTCGTCTTAAGGTGTGTGGAACGCTATGTGGACAAGTGTTCCTACAAACATCTGAAAAATAAGTTGGGTCCATTTGCTCAGAATCTGCCTAGATGCTAGCTTTGAATACTTCTTTAGACTCCAGTAAGGCGCATCTTAATCATTCAAAGGGGGAAGTAATCAGGTTTCTTGTATTAGTTTATCTTTGGAGGAAAAGACTTGCTTTCCTTTCTTCTGAGTTCTCTTGCCAGCTAATGGTTGCTAGTTGTTGTCTGTACTTTCTGTTCTTGAAAATATATTTCAGACAGATTTATATGACTCAGAAATCAACTTTGTTGCCCAAACAACTTTATAAAACGATGGCTGTGTCCCCAGCTTTTTGAGGGTGGGGACCCTGCCTGCCTTTGTTTATAATCCCAGGGACCAGCACCGTGCCTTAGGCACAGGGGAGGGTCACTTCCATAGCTTCGAGAGTGTCACCCCCATGACTGTCCCATCAGTTTGCTTCGGAGACATCTAGTACTGTTGGGTTTAAGTGATGGTAAAAGCTGGGGCTGAAAAGGGCCTTGAGCAGTGGTCCAGTTCATGCCTTTGCTTATTACTCTGCAAGTGAGGGTGGGAAGGAGAACCTGTCTAGGCTGGCTTTCCAGAAGAGAGAGTGTACTTGCTTCTGATGACCAACTTTACTGAACTCACAGGAGCTCTTAGACATGGTGTGGAATATATCATTTTAGGAGGGTGGGTAGTAGATGAGGAGAGCTTGTTAAAAATGGCAAATTTCTGTTTCAGAGATATCTGGATGGGGAAACCAGGATCTGTGTTTCATCCCAGGTGATCCAAATGTTAATGGTCCTTGGGTGAATATTAGCCTAAACTTGGGGCATGTAAACTGGCCACCTGGCCAGATCCCTCTGCTAGCTGAGAATGGCTTTTCCATTTTTAAAGACTTGTAGAGAAAAAAAAGAGAGAATGTACAATAGACCCTGTAAGGACTGAAATATTTACACCCTGGCTTGTTAGAGTCTGATCCGTGTCCTAAACCCTTCGTCTGCTGGCAGGCTTACATGTCAGAGTGGGCAGGTCAGGACATCAGTGCAGATACAGCGCAGTGGTAGGTACGGCCTGGGCCTCCATGGGAATCTCTCCCTTTACTCGCTGCTGATGTGCACACAGTAGGCACCTACTGCATCTGTTGGATGAACGTGTTACGGTGTTTTTATTTTTTAGGTGCTGTTGAATTAGAAAACTTGCCTTTAAAGAAAGATGCCTTGAAAGAACTGGAATTACCATTTGAGGTCAAAGCTGGTATGTGAAACAAGGGAGAGGGAGGTGGTATTACATTGTTTGGGACGTGGAAACTGAGAACCCTTGCGTCTGGCTCTGTTGGACCAGGAAGAGGCAGAATAGGAGTTTTGATCAGTCTTCAAGTGTGGTCCCTAGGCTGCTAGTGTCAGGATGCTCTTGGGGTGGTTGTAGCCCCCAGACTTACTGAATTAGTTTCTGAAGACGTGTCATTGAACCTGCATCATTATTTACTTATATTTTGAACCTGCACCTTAACTAACCTCCCCAGGTGATTCTTAAAGGTCTGGAAACGTCTGTCTTAGACACAGGAGATTCTTATTTTTAGAGAATTCATTATACATTTTGGGCTTCCCCAGTGGCTTAGTGGTAAAGAACCTGCCTGCAATAGAGGAGGCACAGGAGACTCGAGTTTGATCCCTGGGTCGGTAAGATCCCTGAAGGAGGGAATGGCTACCCACTCCAGCGGAGGATCCCATGGACAGAGGAGCCTGGTGGGGTGCAGTCCATGGGATCACGAAGAGTCAGACATGCCTGAAGTGACTGAGCACAGCACACAGGTTTTACACGTTACTGAGAGACAGTTGACTCTCTTGAATGAAAGGTGGGCTCGGGAACAGTATGCTTGGGTTTCTATTGCATATCTGCCATTTTCTGGCTGTGTGACTTTGGGGCAGTTCCCTCACAGCTCTGTGTGTGCTTCCTCATCTTTAAGAAGGGACGATCGTAGTTACATCGTAGGGTGGTTGAGAGGAATACCCGAGTTAATGCATTAAAATTACTCAGTACAGTGCCCAGCACACTCAGTTAACGTTTGCAAGTATTATTGGAGTTTTGCAGTTACTAGATTTGGTAAAGAAACAAGAATTGTCACAGAATAAAAATATTCTCTATTAAGTGACCACGCATAAAACTAGTCCCTCTTTAGACACTGCTTGTCGTTGACCAGTAGCCTGTTGATGGCAGTCAGTCTTTCCCTTATTTTGAGGGTACATATATTACAATAAAGCGTATGTACAATGTAAATCAGTTGCTAGGTGAAATAAAATGGAAAATTTGCAAGAGATTTAGGCTTTCTTGAAGTTAACTCAAGTCATGGGTGAACTGCCAGAGTCACAAGCAAAGGCAGTGACAAGTTAGAATCTGAAAGAAACTCTCAAGAATGATGACATGGTCTATACTGCCAAAGAGTTCTTAATTGCATATCAAAGGATTAAGAGAGGCTTTTAGGGAAAATGGATGTTTTCTAATGTTTTGGCAAAAATGACCCTTGTTATGCTTGCTCTGCCAAAATGGAATGTAGCAGAAGTCATGTTTCGCTGTCATATAATTGTCCTCCCAATTAGTTAAGATTAGAATTGCAACTGTGCACTAATTATTGTTAGAATTCTTTGTTGTGAACATTGGTGTATGGTTTCAGGTTATAATATAAATTTTATTAAGTGTAAGAACTGACTTTGATTTTTCTAGATAAAGCCAAAATTATTTTTTCATTATTTGTTGTGACATATATCTTCATTTGTTACTGGATTACACAGCTGATCACTTGGTGTCAATGATACTCTTTTATCTTAAATATAACAGTTTGCTCGTGCTCAAATTCTAGATCGTTGGCAGGCATGATCACACTCTGCTAACGTTCTACTTTCCGAGGTAGACTGTTAGTTGGGCTGTGTGGATCTCTGAGAGATCCCTTAGGTCAGATAGTTCACATGCTCTCATGCTTTACTCCTTGGTGGTGACTTGCCTCTTATTAATTGAAGCTAAAGAAGCCTAGTGTCCTGGGAGGCTTGGCTAGAAATGGTAGAACTTGGGAAATATGTGTCACGGTTCTCCCAGGCCATTTAGCTCTCCTATCAGTCCAAGGTCTCATGAAGAGTCAGAATTCCTTCTCGATAGAATTCCATCGCAACATGACCAATGTTTCAGTCGCTGTGTTTGAAATTGGGTGTATTGTAAGTCTGTTAACTCCTAGTAAGTACGTATCAGCCAACTAATTAATAATGAAAAAGAAATGAGTTGTGTCCCCACAGGCTTGTGCAAGTGCCATGGGGAGAAAGAAACCCCAGGGAAATTTATGATGTAGTCCCATTGGGGAAGAGGTAATTTCCAGAGTAGAGATGTTGCATTTGATATGAAAAAGTTACACTGACCTTGTTCCAACTTCTACTTTTATGCCTTTGTTCTTATAGCTTTCAGCCTAGTAGCATTTGTTTCACATGTGGGAAAACTGACTGCTTGTCTTCTTAAAACGTAAATGGTAAAAATAATGATACTCCTTAAAGGACACTAGAAGAATACAGAAAAATAGAATTAAACACGTGTCAGACATTTAACAAGGCTTTCCTCTTCCCAGGCTTAATTGGGAAAGTGACCCTTCAGATTCCTTTCTACCGCCCCCATGTGGACCCTTGGGTGATCTCCATCTCCAGCCTTCATTTAATTGGAGCCCCTGAAAAAATACAGGACTTCAATGATGAAAAGGAGAAGCTATTGGAAAGGGAGCGCAAGAAAGCTCTCCTTCAGGCCCTGGAGGAAAAATGGAAGGCAAGGCAGAAATCCTCTTGGCCTGAGAGTGGTGGTGGTGAGACTCGAAATCAGCAAAGCCCTGGATTCTAACACCAGCTCTTTCCTTTGTAGAACGAACGCCAGCAGAAAGGGGAGTCTTACTGGTATTCAGTCACTGCCTCAGTAGTTACGAGGATTGTGGAGAACATTGAAGTAAGTCCTAATGGCTTTTATAAAGTATGAACATGAAAGGGGACCGCTCAGGCTTGAATGTGTTTCATGTCATGGTTGCTGGATTCTCGTGGGTGTAACTGATCACAGAGTGTCTGCAGAGAATGCTGACGGCCCAGGTGTGCCTTTTCCTAGGTGGTGTTGGAGGGAGAACCTGAAAAGTGAGTCACACACAGGTTTTTCTTGCTTCAGTTAGTGTGAGTAGGCGTTTTAATATCACTGACATTTCACTTCATTTTCTTTTTGAATATGGGAACGCCACTTGCTGCAGGATATACCTCCTAAGAAGACAAATCCTATCTGGTTGCAGGGCAAATCACTTAATCTCTCTGGTCTCAGTTTCTTCTTCTGGACAAGAAGAGCTGTTGGATATGGTTTCCAGTTGATTACATAGTGTGTTGTGAACAACTCTCTCACCGCCGAGTCTGGGGCCGTGTGATGAGTTACAGTGCTTGGGCCGCTGGCCATATTTTCTGCTTTAATTACCATTTTGTTTTGTCCTCAAAACCGAGAATAGGGTTCACACTAATTTTCAGGAGTGTCATAAGAATCAGCCCATACTTACCAACTCCAGGGTTTTCATGCAATGCCATGTGACAGCCCACATTTTTTTTTAAGGTGTCCCACTCCTCCCCAGAATACAGTCTGAGGTTGCTGGATTCATAACTTTGGTAACATTGGTAAAAAGATCAGTACATTTGAGGTGACTGCTTTGAATTCTTTTTCAGGCAGTTATTTATCTCATTGATTTTTTTAGATATTGTCATTATTTTAACTTTATTTTTAATAATAACTTTGAGATTTAGCTCACATACCATAAAGTTCACAATTTTAAAGTGTACAAACTAGTGTTTTTTCATATATTTGCAAAGTTGAACATTGATCACTACTGTCTAATTCCAGAATATTTTCATTATTCCTCAAAGATGCTCTATACCCAACTAGCAACCACTTCAAATTCCCCTCTCCTCCAGCCCCCTGCAACCACTAATGTACTTTATGGATTTGTGCAGTCTGGACATTCCATATCAGTGGAGCTGTACCCTACGTGGCCTTTTGCATCTGGCTTTTTAGCATAATGCTCCCAAGGTTCATCCATGTTGTGGCATGTATCAGTACGTTATTCCTTTTATGACTGAATAATATATTCCATTGTATGGATTGCCAAAGATGAGCAAAGCTGGAGTGAAGTTAAAGTGGTGAAAACAGACTTTATTCAGTGACTCCTGACAGTAGGGGAAAGAGCAGAGCTCCATTCCAACTTGTACAGAGGTGACCAGGTGTTTTAAAGGGAGAATGAGGGTGTGTATGTGTATGTTGGTGGGGGTAGGGTGGGCAGGGCACAGGAGGAAAATTACAAAGGGTTGGTCAGTGTGGATGTGATTAGGTCAGCTGTATTTGCTAGCTGGACTTCTCTTCTTCCATAGAGATGGGCGACAGGAACCCCTTTCTTCCTGATGATTGCATTTCAAGGGAGTGGCTTTTAGGTCCTTGAGTTGTAGGAGATACATCACATAGGGACAGCAAAAGGATTCACAGCTGTAAGCCCTTTTTGATAAATGCTCTAAGAAATGGGGTGGGGGTGGTGGTGTATGCTATTGTCAGATGTTGGCTGGAGCAGATAGCCCTGAGCTTTTCCACATAGGAACTCAGGAAGGGGATGGAATGTCTGTTCCAGGGACACAGCCTGAGGCTGCTAGAAGCCTTCATTAAAGTTTCAAGTCTTTTAGTGGAGGTATTTGAATGGAACGTTCATACCTAGAGTTTTTGCAGTTCTCAGGGTGGGCCACATTTTATCATTTGGGTTGTCCCCACTGTTTGGCTCTTAGGAATATTGCTGTTATAAACATACACGTATCTGGTTTTGTGTGAACATGTTTTCATTTCTCTTGAGTACACACCTAAAGTGGAGCTGTTGCGTCATATGGTAACTATATGTTAAATTTTTTGACGAACAGTTTTATAGTTTCACTGGTAATGTGTGAACATTTCAGTTTTTCCACATCCTGACAAGCACTCGTTATTGTCTGTTTTTTAATAATAGCCTTATTAGTGGGCACAAAGTGATACCTCAGTGTGATTTAGATTTGCATTTCCTTAATGGTTAATGTTGTTGAGTATCTTTTCAGATGCTTATTGGCTTTTTGTTTATCTTTTGGAGAAGCGTCTATTCAAACTCCTTTTCCATTTATAAAAATGACTTCTTTACTGTTGAGTTGTAAGAGTTCTTTATATATCTTGGATTCTCGTCCCTGTCGGATACACATGACTTGTAAGTGTTTTCTCCCATTCTGTGAGTGATCTTTTCACGGTCTGTTATTTTCAACTCACTGAAGCAGAGTGCTTTTGAGTAGCTCTGCTCTAGAGGCACGGGGAGATAAATAAGGTCAGAGTGGAAATGCCCTGCTTGTATTCCTGTGTCTAGGTTTGAGGGCACAGGGACCAGATGAAGGTGTCATAAGAGAGGGTGGGCCATTTGTCTAGATACAGTGGGTACTACTTTAGTTCAGTGTTTAAGGTGTTTTCTGAAATGATTCCATGGAAGTACCATTAACTCTTCTTGAGTTGGCACTAATCAAAATAAATGTCATTCATGTCCAGTTTGTGATTCTAATTCTTAGGAACTTAGAGTATTGGGTGTATTTACCCAATATTGGGTGTGTTTGTGTAAAATACCTGCTGTGGTTTACTTAAGTGGCTCAAGCACAGTTTGACCCCTGCTTATAGTACTCTACCTGCCGCAATTGTCTAATTGTTTTTTCCCCTCCTGCAGTTAAAAATTCAAGATGTCCATTTGCGCTTTGAAGATGGTGTTACCAACCCTTCCCATCCTTTTGCATTTGGCATCTGCATTAAGAATGTATCCATGCAAAATGCCATGAATGAGCCTGTGAGTATGAAATACACCTGCAAACCGGGAAGAAAGCACCAGGTCTGGGGCATTTGGGGCTGTGCCTTGAGTCCTTTTGTGTTCTGTGAGATCACCATTTTTTTCTCCATGTTCTTTGGCAGGTGTGGATGTCTTTTGTGTTAATTTCCTCTGACCTGTCATTATTTTGCTCATCCATCAATTTTGGCACGTTTTACACGTGAAGAAACTGAGGTGCAGAAAGGATCTCATTTTTTATTTTCTTCTGTCCTTACGTGCACTCTCGGGGTATACTCACTCTGTTTCAGGGTTTTTTCAGCCACCTGGGAATATGTGCCGACGGCATCCACATCTTGAAAGCCATTCTCCACCCCTCTTCCGGTCTTCAGATTCAGGGTCTGTTCCTATGGGACGCCTTTGTGGTATTTTGTTTAGTCACTCAGTCATGTCCAACTCTTAATGCAACCCCATGGACTATAGCCCATCAGGCTCCTCTGTCCATGGGGTTCTTCAGGCAAGAATACTGGAGTGGTTTGCCATGCCCTGCTCTAGGGGATCTTCCCAACCCAGACATCGAATCTGTGTCTCCTGCATTGGCAGGAGGGTTCTTTACTGCTGGTCCATCATGGAAGCCTGTGGTATTTTAGGCTTGTTATAATCAAAATGATCCCATTATATTCCAGCTGCTCATTTTGCTTCCCTGAAACCAACTTTTTTCCTTTTTTTCCTCTGACATGTTACTGCATGTTACAAACAAACACATGAAAACTGGCTTTTGAGCCCTTTCTTGTGCCAGGCACTCTTCTTAGTGGTTTACTTGATTTTCCGCATTGAATTCTCGTTACTCTTCACTACTGCTGTTATCCTGTACTACAGCCGAGGACTCTGGGGAGCCCTTTACAGAACAAGTTTGCCTCCCTTGCTTCAGACCACGTGTTCTCACCCATGACACTCGGCTTTAGACGCCTGTGCTCATTTCTTCACTTATTATTCCTCAGCTTCTGTATCCATTGGTCACAGCGTCCTACCAGTTTTCCCTGCAAGGTGTCTCAAACATGGCTCTTCCATTCCCCCTCACCTCGACTGTCTGACTTAGGATCCTGTCAGCTTCTGCCTGAGTCAGTAAGCTCCTGACTTCCGACGCTGCCTCACTTCTGTCTCAGGCTCTTGATTCGCCCTATGCCAGGGCTTCTCAGCCTTTCCCACGTCCTGGCATCCGGAGGAGAGTGATGGTGTTTGTACGGGACACAGGGGCAAGTGGAGGTGGCTGCTTGGGGGTGGAGGTGCCCTGCTCAGAGCAACCAGGTGCAGTGGATCCTCCATCAAGATGGGCTTGAATACTGCGGGTCCACTTGTCCACAGACTTCTTTTTAAAAACATAACCACAGTATCACATGATCCTCCAGCGCAGAACCATGAATAGGAGGGCTGAGCAGAAAGTTATATGAGGATTTTTGACTGCCAGGAGGGTTGACACCCGTAACTCCCAAGTTGTTCAAGTGTCGCTGTATTCCTGAACTGTAGCTTGATTTTGCAGACTTGCTTGTTATCTTGACAAACTCTTGACTCCATTTGGGGTAGAGGGAGCTCCACCTTGCACTGTTGCCAGGGTTCTCTTTCTAAAACACATAGCTGGTCCCTGCACATGTCTACAGCAAAGCCCTCAGTGGTTTTGTGTCCCTTCAGGTGTGACATCCAAACTCCTTGGTGTGACAGACTTCTTACTGTATCGGTTTCCTAGGGCTAGATAACAAATTAACCACAAACTAGATGGTTTCTTCACTGCTGGAGGCCAGAGTCCAAGGTCAAGGTGCTGGCAGAGTTGGTTCCTCCTGGAGACTCTGAGGGAGAAACTGTCCCCTGCGTCTCTCCTTGCTTCCCGTGGTTGCCTTGGCTGTGGGTACATCACTCCAGTCTCTGCCTCTGTTTTCACATGGCCTTCTCCCTGTGTGTGTCTGTTTTTTCTTCTTTTAAGGACACCAGTGATTAGATTAGGGCCCACCCCAATCGTCTATGACCTTTTTTTTTCCCACAAAGAATTCGACAGTTTTAATCATATAAAATAAAATACAATGAAAAAACATATTGTTCAGGGTCTATCCCGATATAGATGACCTTATTTTTTTTTTTCACAAAAAGTTCAGTTTTAATCATAGAAAATAAAATACAATGAAAAAACATATTGTTCAGGGTCTATCCCAATATAGATGACCTTATTTTTTTTTTCACAAAAAGTTGAGTTTTAATCATATAAAATACAATAAAAGCCATATTGATCTTTTTTCTCTAATTGTTTTAGGTGTGAGGTTAGGTTGTTTATTTGAGATTTTTCTTGTTTCTTGAGGTAAGATTGTATTGCTATAAACTTCCCTCTTAGAACTGCTTTTGCTTCATCTTGTAGGTTTTGGATTGTTGTCCTTGCATTTTCTCTAGGTATTTTTTGTTTTCCTCTCTGGTTAGTTTGACCTTATTTTACTCTGATTACATCTACGATGACCCTATTTCCGAGTAAGTTCCCCCGCTCACAGGTTTTGGGACAACACGAATTTTGTGGGGTGCAGGGGGAGCTTTTCAACCTAGTACACCTAGTCACACTCCAACCTACTTTTCTCAATACTCCAGTACCTCGCCACTCCTTGTGTGTGTGGGTATACGTGTCCAGTACTGCCCCACCCCGAACGCAACGCTTCAGTTACACAGATGTATTCTCTGTCCTTTGAAGCAGTGGAGCCTATTGTGTCATTGGCCCCATTCCTTGCAGTGTGTCCCAAACCTTCCCTTCTACCCTCTGTCTGAAACATACACAGCTTTTGATACTGATCTGCCCAGTGGTATTTTTTAGTTGTTTGCTTGTAGCATCTTATATATTCTTCCTCTGCTTTCCTCTGCTTAATTACATTTGTTCACATGTTTGTGTTTCCATTTAGCTAGATTCTGAACTCTTTAAGAGCAGAACCATGTTTTCATTGTTGTGTAACCTCCGCACCTTGCAAAGTGTCCTATGTGTGATTCGTCACTAATGGCCTGTTGAATGAATGAATAGATTCGTGAATAAAGAATCATGCTTTCTTCCCTGTCTTCCCTCAGGTACAGAAATTAATGCGGAAAAAGCAATTAGATGTGGCAGAGTTTAGCATCTATTGGGATGTCGATTGCACTTTATTGGGGGATTTGCCTCAGGTGGAGTTACAGGTATGATTCTGGCAGGGCTCTCTTATAACACAGCACAGCAATAAAGTGTGTAGGATCATGGCCATGTAGGGTTTTGTTCTCTGTGTCTCTGTTCCTGTTCCCACCTGCTTTCCCTCCTTGGCATCCATTGTTGAGTATGTATGAGTATTATAGATTTGTTTTCTTTTTTTCATTTAAAGCTCCGTTTTTAAGATTTACCAGTGTTGCTGCGTATACTTCTGTTGGATGGTGTTCAGCTGCATGCACCTAACGTACTAGTGTTCTCTGCTCTCTTGGCCACCACTGTACACCCAGGTTTTCAATGACTCTTAAGAAGAGATTTCTTACTATGTTTTATGTTGAAATTTCACCTTTGGTGGCATTCCTTTAAGAATACTTAGAATGTCATTGTAAATCATTGGATGTAAAATATTACCATTTGTGAAGGATATTTAGAAAAAAATCTCAGTTTAATCTTTTTGTGAAGAAATTGTAGGTGGTTTTAAGTGAAATGGAGAGAAAGTTCTCATATTTCCCTCAACCACGATTATCCTTGCATGCTGTTGTACAGAATGGTTTTTGTTTTGCCAATTTGATTAAATAAATGCTGTGCATTCATACAGTAGTAGAGTATGCATCTATAAAAAATAAAGAGCAGAGATCTTTATAATGAATACATAAATAGTCTTTAAGACACAGTATTAAGTCTCAAAAACTAGGGTAAAAAAGCATGTGTACCTTCTGTGTAAGACTGGTTTTAAAAATCAAAAAGTTATGTATTTGCCTGAATCTGTACAGAATGCTTCTGGTGGAATATGTAAGAAACTGGTGTCATTGGTTGCCTCAGAATAGGGTACCTGGGTGACTGAAAGAAGGAGTAGGAAGGAGAGATTTCACTTTTTTTGCCTTTAAAATTTTAAACTGTGTGAATGTATTACCTGTAAGCAATATAAATGCAAATTTAAAAATGCTGAAGAGCTTTAGATTCCCAGTTTTCTCCTGCTTTTGGGTTCTGATGTCATATGCTGTAGATTAGACAACATTGCACCAGGTGACTCGATCTGGGAAACATCTGCTGTAATGACAGCCATCCTTGTGACACTCAGGAGGCCATGGACAGGAGCATGGAGAGTCGTGACCATCACTACATCTTGGAGCCCGTGTGTGCATCTGCTCTTCTGAAGAGAAACTGCTCCAAAGAGCCTCTGCGCTCTCGGCACACTCCCCGAATCGAATGTGATATTCACCTGGAAACCATTCCCTTGAAACTCTCTCAGGTACCCTCCACCTTCCTGTCACTGTCTGCTGGTAACTGGGGTGTTGATGAAGGGTCCCCTCGTGGGAAAGGAAGTGCGTATGAGACCAAGCTATGGTGGATGCAGAACCCACTGTCTTTATACGTTTGGGTTGGGTGTGTCTCAGGTTAGTTTGATTTGATGTTTTTAAGTGCTGAACAAAGAGCATAAGAGAGCCAGTGGATCTGTGTACTTAGCTGATAGTGTTCAGAGAGACATGCTGCATAGTGCTGGAGTTTGGTCTTGCAGTTGGCACTGGATTTCAGCTCACTGGGTTGACTAGTATGACTTGTCCCTGTGATGTGTAATGTCTTTACTGAGCAAAAGAAATAAACCAGTTCTAACCTTGTACTGCTTAACTTCTAATAAAAAGCTGCAGTACCGGCAAATCATGGAATTCCTCAAGGAGCTGGAGCGAAAGGAGAGGCAGGTGAAGTTCCGAAAATGGAAACCCAAAGTGGCCGTGTCTGAGAAGTAAGGCTTGTCAATTAAGTGTTGTGTGTGGAATGCATTTTCTAGCATGTTCTTTTTTGTATATAGATCAGAAATGTGCCTCACTGTCTTTTTCACGTGGTTGAAGATGAAAGTATAGTCGATTTTTCTGGTTTTTATAATGCCATTTCTGTTATCATTGTTATCATGCTATTGTGTATCTCTGGTGTCATGGGTTTACTCTTAGGTCAAGCATAGTGGAATTTAGAAGGTCCTCTCAGTCTCAGGTAGGTTTCCTTGGTGGTTCAGTGGTAAGGAATCTGCCAGCCCAGTGCAGGAGACATAGGAGACTTGGGTTCGATCGCTGGTCTGGGAGAAGGAAATGGCAACCCTGTCTAGTATTTTTGCATGGAGAACTTGATGGACAGAGGAGCCTGGTGGGTTACAGTCCATGGGGTTGCAAAGAGTGGAATACAACTTAGCAACTGAACAACAGCAACAACTCAGTCTCATGTAGCAAGGAGACTAGCCTTGCTCTGGTGGGATCTGACTGTGTGGTAAATAGTTTGTAGCACTCTTGAACCTACTCCCTTGTATCTTTTCTCCTAACCAGTTTAGTCAGCATTTATGTAATACACTTGATGACATCTGTAGCATAAATGTCCAAAGCATCACAAAGAGTCAGACATGGCTGAAGTGACTTACCAAGCACATAGGATAAATAAATGTTTTCATGTAGATGTGCTCAACTTGACCAGTCAATATATTAAACCTTTTTTAAAGGTCCTATGTATTTCCAGTCTTTCCTGGAGTCTTCCATTTAACAGTCAAATCCTTGCTGATTATCTTACAATGGGATTTACTGTAAAGCCATCACTTGATTGTCTGTCAGTGGGAGAGGCTGATGTCATGGGTCATTCAGACCAATTGAGTAATGTACTATTGTTGGTTTATCCATCGAGGATGTAGTAGATTAGCTTTCCCCACAGGTTGAAGTTAGCCTAATATTATTTGAATTTGAAGCATAAAGTGATGGCCGACAAGAGATGTCTAGAATGGGAGTAGTGTGCTGTGGATCGCCTTGGGTTGATAGCATTTTCATTGCTTTTGCTGTAAGTAACTAGATGGCTATGAAATGTTTCAGCTGCCGAGAGTGGTGGTATTTCGCTTTGAATGCCAACCTGCATGAGATCCGGGAGCAGAGGAAGCGCTGCACATGGGGCTTCTTGTTGGGCCGGGCCCGTGACGCCGTGTCTTATACCGACAAGTACTTCACCACGTTGAGAGGAGGCTTGCTGTCTGCAGATGACAAGGTAAGGGGTGTTGTCTCACGTTTCTCGTCTCCACTCAGAGGGTAAGAATGTCTCTTCAAGACTGAAGAAAATGGAGTCTGTGAAGAAATAAAAGTCTTTGTTTGGGATGGTAGTTTTTTAGGATAAAGTTGGCCTTACTAGGGTGAGAGCTACTTAGAAGGCTGGGTTTTGCCTCTGCAGGAAGCTTTCTCCATCTTCTGTTGTTAGAGGGGAGCTGGCCCGTGGGCTGGGAGGAAGGAAAAGGGGCCATGGTCCCGCCAGGTCTCCTGGCTCTCTGTGCAAGGCCCAGAGAGACTCTGCATCTAGTCACTTGTGTCAAACACCTGATCCTAACTCTTTTCTTCACATTTTTCCTAATCGCGACTGACTCGATGGACTCTGGAGTTTTAGGGGTAGAGCCTAGGCCGAGGGTGTGCAGCAAGGGGAAGGCCAGCTCCAGTTTCAGTACCTGCAGGACCAGAGACCTGCAGGAAGCTCCACACCTGGAGCTTCCTCTAGTTCCAGTCTGTCTCCTCTGTCTCCTCAGGAAGGGCAGTGGGGAGTGTTTTCCTCCTTGATTTGTTTCGGTTTTGCGAGCATCAGTTTTTGTAATAGCAGTTTAGACTAATTTTGGCCTGGGGATTGTCTGAATTAACTCTCTTTAGTAAACATTTCTAAGTGTCCCTTTAGCACCTGTCTTTGGAGAAGGCAATGGCACCCCACTCCGTACTCTTGCCTGGCAAATCCCACGGGCGGAGGACCCCGGTAGGCTGCAGTCCTAAGGTCGCTAAGAGTCAGACACGACTGAGCGACTTCACTTTCAATTTTCACTTTCATGCATTGGAGAAGGAAATGGCAATCCACTCCAGTGTTCTTGCCTGGAGAATCCCAGGGACGGGGGAGCCTGGTGGGCTGCCGTCTCTGGGGTCGCACAGAGTCGGACATGACTGAAGCGACTTAGCAGCAGCAGCAGCACCTGTCTTAGCTTGGGCTGCTATAACAACATTCCACAGGGTGGGGCGCTTTAAATGGATGCTTACTTCTCACAGTTCTGGAGGCTGAAATTCCATGATCGAGGTGCCAGTAGATTTGGTTCTTGGGGAAGACCATCTTCCTGGTTTATGGGCAGCTGCCTTCTCCCTGTGTGTTTACCTGGCCTTTCTTGGGCAGAGAGAGAGCTGTTTGTCTTTCCCTTCCTACAAGGGAACTAGTCCCATAATGATGGTCCTGTCCTCATCACCTCATCTAAACCTGTTCACCTCCCATGGGCTCCACTTTCAGATCCTGTCACGTTGAGGATTAAGGCCTCGACATGCACATATTGGGGGAACACATTCATCCTGTGAGAGCACCCCATTGTGGTAACCAGTGGCAATGGTGCATCCTTGGGTGTTCTCACCTATCTTGCCAGCACCCTGAGGTATAACCCACTCTGCTAGTGCTTCTTTCATGAGTGTCAGGCGTGGTTACTGACATAGAAGCCTTAATAAAAGGATGGAATAAACCAGACCTTTTGTTTCAGATAGTTTTCTTAAAGGCATAGGGAAAGACATGGAGCAAGGGAAAATCTGAATTACAACTGAGGTGAACAAGTAAACATGTATAATCCCCTTTTCCTTAGTGGCAGGGTGTAAGGCTTCCCTGGTGGCTCCAATGGTAGAGAATCCACGTGCAGTACAGAAGACCCAGGTTCCATCCCTGGGTTGGGACGATCCGCTGGAGCAGGGAATGACAACCCACTCCAGTCAGTATTCTTGCCGGGAGAATCCCATAGACAGAGGGGCCTGGTGGGCTATAGTCCATAGGGACGCAGAGTCCGACACCACTAAGCGACTAACAACTTTCACTTTCAAGAAACAGCTTAGGAGAGCTGACTCTACTTTCCTCCACATCTTTGTGTGTCGCTGGCCACTGTTGTTCTTTCCTAATTAGCATGAAACGAATGAAAACGACCACTTCCTTGCTAATGTCCCACATGAAACATAAAGAAGCTGGAGGCCTGCACACTTGCTCTGTAAACTAGGTCCTTAGTTTCCTCCTCTGACTCGGGAAGGTTAACAACCAGCCACCAGCTTGAATCAGTTGAGGTAACACCATGTTAAGCACTTTGTAAACTGCCTTTGCAGAGCAAAGATGGGCTAGTCCAGCAACACTTGTCCTTCATGTACCTGTTAACAACTCAATACCACTCTGCTCTCTCTGCACTTCCCGTTAGTCTCAGAGTACAGGTAGGGTCTACCGGGGTTATACGGAAAAGCTGTTTGAACCAGAAGCTTAGCAGTTATGGAACTCACTGTTTATCTTCATGGTTTCTGGGCCTTGGAAGCATTGGAAACATTGGGGGCCAGGTGGGTTCCTTTAGTACTGGATGGGTTCATGATGGTGTCCACTTTCTCTGCAGCCCTGACACCTGTTTTCTTCACCCGAACAGGAGGAAATGTATCGGATTGAAGAGGAGCAGAGCTTTGAGGAACTGAAGATTTTGCGTGAACTGGTGCATGAACGGTTTCACAAGCAGGAAGAACTGGCAGAGGTAGGAGACCCTGTGTCACACGCAGCGTGCTGAGTGCTTCTGGGGGCACAGAGAGCGAGGAGTGGCACCTCATGCCCTGTCTCTTTGGTCCTCATGTGTGCTCATTTCTGATTGACACAGAGCCTACGGGAGCCTCAGCTGGATCCTCTGGGAGACTCTCCTGGAGACCCAGGCCCCAGGGGAGGCAGCGGGATGCTGCAGTACCTTCAGTCCTGGTTTCCCGGCTGGGGTGGCTGGTATGGGCAGCAGAGCCCTGAAGGGAAGCCAGTGGAGGGCCTGATGGCGGAGCCGCAGGAGCAGTGGACTCCGGAGGAGATCCTGGGTAAGGCGGGAGCTGGCTTTCATGTGTCCTTCTTGATTACAGTGAAGGGAGACACTTGGTTCATGGTTCACCTATTATTTGGGAAACTGGCCCATGGTATATTTCAAATTAAAAAATAAAAGGTAGACATTTGTAACAGTTTATCTCATGTTTATAGAGGCAGAGAGAGGTTTTTTAAAAAATAATTTTCTTTATTTATATTTGGCTGTGCTGAACCTTTGTTGCTGTGTGGGCTTTTCTCTAGTTTCGGCTCGTGGGCTTCAGTAGTTGTGGCACGTGGGCCCGGTAGTTCCAGTTCCTGGGCTCTAGAGCACAGGCTCAGTAGTTGTGGCCCATGGGCTTAGTTGCTCTGCAGCATGTGGGATCGTCCCAGACCAGGGATCAAGCCTGTGTCTCTTGCATTGGCAGGCAGATTCTTTACTACTGGACCTCAGCGAAGCCTGAGAGTAGGTTTTAAGAGATACTTCGTTTACAACTCCATTACTGAATTTGAATATTTACATGGTTTCAAACAGATCTGAGTGGCAGTGATTGTGAAGAGAATCTGATCCAGTAAAAAAAGTTTGAAACCCTGAGGGCTTGAATACCAGTCCAGAGTCACCCTTTAGACCCAGGCTGTCCAGTATGGTAGCCGCAGTCACAAATGGCTATTTAAATTTATTCAGATAAAATAAAAAATTCACTTCTCAGTTGGCTAGCCACATGAGCCACAGTGCTCAGAGCCTCTTGTGGGTAGTGGCCACCACGTGGACAGTGCAGTGTATGGAGCATTGCGCCGTGCTGGGCATTGCTGCCTTACGCTGTAGTTTGCCATGCATTTGGCATTGCCCCTCATTTGACAGTAAGGTGATCAGAGCCCTTATAAGGCGGTTAGAGTCGTTTCATGTTAGTGAATAAAAGTCACCCATGACTTTGGAGTTCTTTCCTAAAAGGGAGATGTAATGTCATATCATTGAGACTGCCATCAGTGCTTTTAAACTTTCCCATGTGTTTTCTTAAAGCCTCTTCTTCCTCATGTTCAGGCTCCGAGGAGTTTTTTGACCCTACTGCGGATGCCTCTTGTATGAACACGTACACAAAGCGAGACCACGTCTTTGCGAAACTGAACTTGCAGCTGCAGCGAGGGACTGTGACTCTGCTGCACCAGGAGCAAGGGGCTCCCCAGATGAACCAGAGTGCTTTCATGCAGCTTGAGTTTTCAGGTGCTGCCCCCAAGATGCTTCCTGATGCTCTCTATCTCCCCAGGCACCAGTGTCCACTTGAGTCTCGGTATTTGTGGTAGTTCTGTTGTAGAAAGTTGCCATGGGTACTGAGTCATGGCCCCTGGGGGAGCACAAGGTTAGGTTGTCTGTAAGCATTTGGTGATGACATTCATCAGTGGATCAATACATAATGTTGTTCTGTGTGTGTGTGTGTTTGATGACACCTTATTTAATACATGTTGTTGATTTGTTAATGGATCTCGTGGCCAGCGACACTGACACTGTGACTGATGTCTGAGTGAAGGTTATCTACTACATGTATTTCCTCTGTAAGACACAGTGCTCCTGCACTGTGCTTGGGGGCCCTTTTAAACAGTGAAATCACTAAAACAAAAAGCACAAAAATGCCAAAAATTGCCACTAATTAGGTCATGATAAGGGCACTGGTATGAGCTGAAACAAGAAGGCAGAGTGTTGCCTTGTTCAACTTTAGCTGGAAACACGCACTTCAGGTGACTTGAATTTTTTGCTGCTCTGCACATGTCTGCAGAGCACTGTGAATGTATTATTTTTGGGGTTACAGTAAATTTTAGTGAGTAGGTAAATTCGCAAATATGGAATCTGCAAATAATGAAAAATTTTTGACTTCTTTTTGTGGATTTGAATTGAAAGTACGTAAATAAATGGCCCAGATGTTAGTTATGTCTTCTCACAAATAGATTTATTGTAGTTCATAAAATAGGCACTTATCTGAGGTCTGTGAGTAGTTTAAAGGCAAGTGACCAAAAAAAAAAGCCAGTTTTTGACTGGCTTTGACTTTGTAATCTTGAGAGCTGAGAAGTCATAAACTTAGTGTGAACTAGCAGATTGTTTGAACTAAATTAAGAAGTGCTCTGTTTAAAATTCATTGTGTTGGAAAGCTTCTGATATTCCTTACAAATTTATGTCAGTGGACAGGAAAGCCTGGCATGCTGCAGTCCATGGGGTCGCAGAGTCAGACACGACTGAGCAACTGAACTGAACAAAAGTAGACATATAGATATGTAGATAGGGTTATTTTGTTCCAATTCGAAGGAGAAATAGTTCATTATATCTGATAGTTCACTATAAAATATTATATCTAATACTTTGAAAATACTTCAGGCTATGATGGCATATATCAGCTCTTAACATTTATCTTCTGTAGGTGTAAAACTTCTAGCAGAATCTCTTCCTCGAAGAAACTCCTCCTTGCTCTTAGTCCGGTTGGGTGGACTCTTTCTGCAAGACCTGGCTACGGAAGGAACCATGTTTCCTCTTCTGGTCTTCCCTAATCCAGTACGTATAGCTGTATGATTCATCCAGGGTGTTGGTGAATTGCCATCTGTTTTAGGCAAGCGATTAGTAGTATTAACTTGATTTGTTCTGATATTTGATCATTTTGAGAGAGACACGCTGATCAGAATATAACTAGAGTTAGATAAGTTTTTTGATTTTGTTACCATGTGTTGGTGGGATTTATGACAGTGGCTTCCCCCCACCTGGTGTTGTAGCCACCTTAGAATAGTTGCCTGGATTTGGAAGAAAATGCTATCTGCATGACTGTTTCCTGTATTTCAGGGTCAGTGTTTGAATTTCCTCTGTATCTTGACAGTGATTTTCACGCATTCTGATCCTTAGTCACCGATAGGACTTATCTCTCTAGAGTTACAGAAGAACCACTTCAAGTTTTCTCTATATGTGTACTTTTTAATATACAATATTCTTCTTAGACACGAAGATCTTTGATCTTACTGAGTTGGCAAAGATATAATCAGAATTGAATCTTTAGCTCCTTATTATGCTTCCCAGAACTTTTCGGCTTGGGGGGCTGGTGATAGGGTGGGAGGGCAGAATAAAAGTGTGAAAAGCTGTGCACGTCCAGTCCTCTTTGAGCAGTAGTTCATGTAGTGCCGAGTGCAGAGTGGCACGCTGCCTGTACAGGCTGGGGAAGGCACAGACTGGAGGGCTCGGCCTCCAGGTCTGCATCCCCTGGTGTCACACGAGTTTTGATTTGGCCGTGCTAAGCGAGAGTGATGTCAAAGGGGAAGATGGGAGAGAATGTGTGCATGGTGAATTGGCCCCTCTCACCCTGACCCTTGTGTGTTTTGTGTGTGTTCATCAGCAAAAGGAAGTTGGCAGAGTCTCCCAGTCTTTTGGACTCCAAACAGCATCTGCAGACAGAAGCCATCATTATCCTGGTAAACTGTCATGTGTACTTAAATTCATCCTTAAAAATGCAATGATCACAGATCAGTAGTCTTGGTCAGTGGTCAGAGAGGGAGTGAGTCCTGTTTTGTGCCCAGGGGTTTGCTGTGTGGATACTTATCTGACTTAGAGACCCCCCTGTGCTCTCCCTTGACTGGTGAGTGACTGGGGCAACTCACAAGGCCTCCAGGTCTCGGGTTCCATGATGGGAGTGAATACAACAACCCAGCCTTGAGGAGTCCTGTTGATACCTAGAGGCTGTCCTTATTAGGCTCTCTATTTTATAAAGTTTTTGAAAATGAGACTTAATTGGAAAATAATTGAGGAAATGTCTTTTTTTCCTCAGGATTCTTTGCCAGTTATAAAGAATAAGGTGATTGTTCTGCTGTGTTCTATTTATTTTTTTTTCCCCCTCTGGTTCTTTTCCTCTAGCTGCAGACCCAGATGACCCGGTTTTTGAGATGCTGTATGAGAGAAATCCAGTGCACAGCCATTTTGAGAGGCGGCTGAATGTCAGCACGAGGCCCTTGAACATCATATATAATCCCCAGGCTATTAAAAAAGTAGCAGACTTTTTCTACAAGGGAAAGGTTCATACCTCAGGTTAACTTTTTTGTTTGATTATGTTACTTTCTAATGACCTCTTTGTTGTCACTTCTGGGACAAGGGTTATTATTCTGGTGACCTGGTAGTGGCAGAAAAGGCCTGAGAGTAAGTGGAAGGTTGTCCTTCAATACTGAATCAAAGTGAATATCCTTGGAAAGTTGCTCTTCCAAGAGGAATCAATGACTTAATATTTTTTCTTTCTTTGTCTTCATTTAGCATGCATTTAAAATACTTTCCATCTATTATGACAGTGGTTTCCTTGGCTACCCAGGATATTTTAGGCCAGAGAATTTAGGAGGAATGTTCAAGAATTTCCTCCTAGATGACAGGATCAGTGGTCTGTTTTACTTGTTTGGTGCAGCAATAAATACTGCGGAGGTCATCACTGGACTCTTCTGTGTCATCACTGTTTTACATATGTCTGCCTTAGTCTTCCAAAAAGATTTGAGACAGTATGTGCAAAAGAAACAATTCTGTTGATAGAGAAATCGATAAAACAGTAGTGCTTTCCTAAATCTATCTGTCTCTCCCCTTTCATAAGAGTTGTTTTAGTTTTTGATCCAGTTTTTGAGTCTTTTCATGTACATGAATGTGCGTGCAGGCTTAGTTGCTCTTTGCGATCCCATGGACCGCAGCCCACCAGGCTCCTCTGTCCGTGGAATTTTCTAAGCAAGGATACTGGAGTGGGTTGCCATTTCTTCCTCTAGGGGATCTTCCCCCTCCTGGGATTGAACCCATGTCTCCTTCATTGGCAGGTGGGTCCTTTACTGCTGAGCCCTCTGGAAAGCCCCTTTCATGTAGACGGTGACCATAAATGTCTTGGCTTCATTGCTCTGACACTGATAGAATGTAGAAGGCAAATCATCCTAGATTCCCTTTCAGTAATGATCATGCTTTTAAGGTTTTTGAAATATAGTAGTTTAGAATCTTTCAGAAAATGATTCTAGAAATTCTAATAACTTAGATACCCATCTCTTATGTACCTAACCTTTCTCTGCATGGCTGTCCCTCACTGTCTTGGCCACATTCCTGTAACCCCAGCTCAGGCTGGAATAAGGAACTCTTGTTGTACAGACTGTTTTTTAGCTTTGGTGAATTCCTGGTGAGAGTAGGTGTTGCAGCGCGTTCTTTCATCCAACCATAAGAAGACTCTTGGATATTTCCAATCTTGCAGGTTTTGGTTATCAATCTGAACTTGAGTTGAGAGTGGCTGAAGCTGCGCGAAGACAGTACAACAGACTGAAGATGCAGACCAAGGCGGAAATCCGACAGACTCTTGACCGATTGCTAGTGGGTGATTTCATTGTAAGTGGACATAACGAATGCTCCTTTTGGAGGGTGGGGAAGAGGAAGGCATTCTTTCTGGGAAGTTCTTTATCTACAGTAGAGAATCATGCTTGTACAGTTACACTGATAAGTAAATGGAATCTATGAAATACTTATTAGCTAGCAAAAAATGAAATCCCATGTCTTTTACAGTTAGGTTGTAATAAATAAAAACAAATGACTGAGACTAGATCATATATTATTTCTTCCTTGTTTCCATCTTAGAACATTCCCAAAACTTGTCTTTGTTCCATTTTCTAGACCTGACATTTTGTAAATATTTCAATTAAGAACATCCCCTTTTATTTACTGTTATCAGAAGAAAAACAATTGGAATGATGCCCCAGTAATTTTTTGTTTTAAAGATTTGTTTGTTTACTTTTTTGGCTGTGGTGGGTCTTTGTTGCTACATGTGGGTTTTTTTTCCAGTTGAGGCGAGCAGGGTCTACTCTTTGTTGTGGTGCACGGGCTTCTCATTGCAGTGGTTTCTCTTGTTGTGGAGCACGGGTTCTAGGTGTGTGGGCTCAGTAGCTGTGGCTCGCGGGCTTAGTTGCTCCGCTGCACGTGGGATCTTCCCTGACCAGGGATTGAAACAGTGTCCCTTGAATTGCAAGGAGGATTCTTAACCGCTGGTTCACCAGGGAAGCCTGATCTCCCAGTTCTGATTCCTGGGAGTGATGGTCACTTTGTGATGCTGAATGCCCAGCTGACATGAGGATGCTTGTGCGCAGGGAGAGCCAAGAAACATCTCAACAGTCCAGCTAAACTGAGCTTCTGGCCCTGTGGCCTGGGGATGCGCTGCTCAGACGCAGCAGTAGGTGTGCCACTCAGAGGGTGGCTTGTAGTTGGTGCAGAGCCAGCTGGGAGTGTAGGGGATGGCAGAGATGTTTGGGGAAACACTTAGGGGTTTGTAGTATGGGATGCAGAATTTGTCTTGTGTTTTTGTTTTTGGATGTATTTCAACACAAATAACAACATTTAGTACTTCTGATTATCTTAGACCAAGAGGTTTCTCTTTCATGGCATTTATATAAATTAGCTTTTGCTACTACATATAATTACCAAATGTTACTATTACAACATGTAATTATATAAACCATATTATATATTTATATAGTATATATAAAATGTATAAATTATATATTTACAATAACTAGGACATGGAAGCAACCTAGATGTCCTTTGACAGAAAAATGGATAAAGAAGTTATGGTACATACACACAATGGAATATTACTCAACTATGGAAAGAAATGCATTTGAGTCTGTTCTGATGAGGTGGATGAACCTAGAGCCTATTATACAGAGTGAAGTAAGTCAGAAAGAGAAAGATAAATACTGTATATTAAGGCATATCTTTGGAATCTGGTATGCAGATGACACCACTCTTATGGCAGAAAGTGAAGAGGAACTAAAAAGCCTCTTGATGAAAGTGAAAGAGGAGAGTGAAAAAGTTGGCTTAAAGCTCAACATTCAGAAAACAAAGATCAGGGCATCTGGTCCCATCACTTCATGGGAAGTAGATGGGGAAACAGTGGAAACAGTATCAGACTTTATTTTTTTGGGCTCCAAAATCACTGCAGATGGTGACTGCAGCCATGAAATTAAAAGACGCTTACTCCTTGGAAGGAAAGTTATGACCAACCTAGATAGCATATTGAAAAGCAGAGACATTACTTTGCAGACTAAGGTCTGTCTAGTCAAGGCTATGGTTTTTCCAGTGGTCATGTATGGATGCGAAAGCTGAGTGTTGAAGAATTGATGCTTTTGAACTGTGGTGTTGGAGAAGACTCTTGAGAGTCCCTTGGACTGTAAGGAGATCCAGCCAGTCCATTCTAAAGGAGATCAGCCCTGGGTGTTCTTTGGAAGGAATGATGCAGAAGCTGAAACTCCAGTACTTTGGCCACCTCATGCGAAGAGTTGACTCATTGGAAAAGACTGATGCTGGGAGGGATTGAGGGCAGGAGGAGAAGGGGACAACAGAGGATGAGATGGCTGGATGGCATCACTGACTCGATGGACGTGAGTCTGAGTGAACTCCGGGAGTTGGTGATAGACAGGGAG
Source organism: Capra hircus (assembly GCF_001704415.2). Lineage (NCBI taxonomy): Eukaryota > Metazoa > Chordata > Mammalia > Artiodactyla > Bovidae > Capra > Capra hircus. Next base: position 39,925,303 of record NC_030823.1, on the reverse strand, counting down.
GCCTGGCATGCTGTGATTCATGGGGTCACAAAGAGTTGGACATGACTGAGTGACTGAACTGAACTCAACTGATGGAATCTGGAAAGATGGTACTGACAGTTCTACGTTCAGGGCAGCAAAAGAGACACAGACATAAAGAACAGACTTTTGGACTCAGTGGGAGACGGTGAGGTAGGATGATTTGAGAGAATAATATTGAAACATACACATTACCATATGTAAAATAGATAACCAGTGCAAGTTTCATGTATGACTCAGGGTACCCAAAGCTGTTGCTCTGTGACAACCTGGAGAGATGGGATGAGGAGGGCGGTGGGACAGAGTTCAGGAAGGAGGGGACACATATACCTATGGCTGATTCACATTGATATATGGCAAGAACCATCACAGTACTGTAATTGTCCTCCAATTAAAATAAATAAATTGAAAAAAATACATAAATTGTTAATTTGTTACTGTGTATAATCTTCTTTGATAATATTTATATAAATTAGCTAATTTATATAACGAATTCATGGGAAGAGCCATTAACAAATTCATGAATTGGTCTATTTTTTATATTTCAAATGTCAAAGCTTATGTTTTTCTGTAAGATATTTTGGCCTGAAAGTTTGTGCTTAGCAATGTCCATGAATAAATAAAAATATTTGGATTTCTCATTTATTTGAATTGTATAATTTCTACAATACTTTTCAAGTATTAAGTCTTAAGAAATAAGACCTTTCTTAAACCGTCGATCATCAGAATCAAAGAGCAAGCAACCGTCAAACCAGTAATTTGCACATTTTTCTCTCCCACTTCAGCCATTTGCCTGTGGTAATGTCTCATATCCTTAAGCATTTGGATCCACTTTTGTCTTAAATGTTTTTTTGCTTTAATACCATAGACCATTAGGTCATCCTGTGAACGTAGTGTGACCTTCAGGGAGGCTTGAGCTCCAGCTGATAAAGCTGCCCTCTCTTAGCTGTTGTAGTTCAAGGCTATTTAATTGTGCTTGATTCTATTTTTATAGGAGGAGAGTAAACGGTGGACTGTGCGACTGGACATTTCTGCCCCTCAAGTGATATTTCCTGATGACTTTAAGTTCAAGAATCCTGTGTTGGTTGTTGTGGATCTAGGAAGAATGCTGTTGACCAACACCCAAGGTACAGTGTGAATGGGAAGTAATAAAGGCATATCTTGGCAGATTGATCTCTCTCTCTCACTGAACCACGTAAAGCTTAAAAAGAAGTTTATTTAACATTTCTAGGCTCCAAAGTTAACTTGTTACTTTTTTATGTAATAGTTTTATTGAGATCCATTTGAAAATATATAATTCAGTTGTTTTTGGTATATTCATAAAATGGTACAGCTCTCTCTGTTATCTAATTCCAGAACATTTTCGTTGTCCTAAGAAGACATTCTAGACCCATATCTCTATTACCACCTCTCCTAGCCCTTGCTAACCACTAATCTTTCCATCTCTGTTTATTTGCCTGTTCTGAACAGTTCATGTGAATAGAATCGTGTAATATGAGACCTTTTATGTATGACTTCTTTCACTTAGCTCAGTGTTTTCAAGGTTTATTCATTTTGTGAAAGAAGGGAAAATGAAAGTGTTGGTCGCTTAGTCGTGTCCTTCTCTTTGACCCCTTGGACTGTTGCCCTCCAGGCTCCTCTGTCTATGGAATTCTCCAGGCAAGAATACTGGAGAGGATAGCCATTCCGTTCTCCAAGGGATCTTCCCAACCCAGGGACTGAACCCTGGTCTCCTGCATCATCTGAGCCACCCGGGAAGCCATGTAGCATGTTATCAATACTTCATTTCTGTTTGTGGCTAAATGATGTTCCCTCGTATCGATATACTACATTTTATAATATTTATCCACTCATCAGTTGGTGGACATTTGGTTGTTTCTACTCTTTGGCTGGTATGAGCTTGGCCCTAAGCGGGTGTGAAAAGGGAATTACATCCAAAGAAAAGGATCACACAACTGCAGAGAGTACCTACTTGGATTTATAAAACACTAACGAGACAGAGACACAGGTGACCAAACCCAGGGATGTGTTTTTGTAGTTGTTGCGACACTGCTCAGGCGCAGAAGAGAGGGGTTGAGTGAATTTGGGGCTGGAAACTTGACATATTAAGCAATTACTGCTCACCAAGTGCTGATCTAACACTCGGGTATTGTGTTGAGGAAGACAGAGGAAACCTCTGTTCTTTTGGAACCTCCTAGTTGGGGGAACAAAACGAACACGTAGATGAATACAGGAAAAAGTAAACAAATGAGGAGGGCTGGTGATGGCAGCTCCTGCAGTGCAGCTCCGATGTTGGGGGGTGGGGGGACAGTGACCAGAGGGCATTGTTGGCTTCTGCACCCTGACATGTGTTCCTGTGTTAGCAGGTCTCCATCTTTCCCCATGTTCCATGAACTTTTACTCTTTGTGTTTTGATTTCCCAATCAGTAGATAAGTTCACTCTGAATACATGGGAAATACAGAATACTATGCTTAGAGTTTTCATCCATTTATTTTTTAAATCAGGGCTGCTGCTTCTTTCTTGTTGTTGTTCAGTCTCTTAAGTCGTGTCCGACTCTTCTCTGCTTTTCTTCATTATTACATTAAATGGAGGAGGAAGGCAAGAGCTGACATGTACTTTAAATCTTCTGTTTTCATCTGCAGATGACTCCAAGAGGAAGAATGGGGATGGGTCAGCATTGGAAGAGAATCAGTTCAGTGATGATGAATATAAGACCCCTCTTGCCACACCTCCTAATACCCCACCTCCCGAGACTAGCAGCAGTAATGGGGAGAAAACACCTCCATTTTCTGGAGTCAAGTTCAGTGAAGAGCAGCTTCAAGCACATCTAATGAGCACGAAGATGTACGAGAGGTACTCGCTGTCCTTTCTCGACCTGCAGATCATGGTTGGACGTGTGAAGGACAACTGGAAGCATGTCCAGGATATTGACGTGGGACCGACCCACGTGGTTGAGAAATTCAACGTTCACCTCCAGTTAGAACGTCGATTGATTTATACATCAGATCCCAAGTACCCTGGAGCTGTCCTCTCAGGCAACTTACCAGACCTGAAGATCCACATCAATGAAGATAAAATATCTGCTCTGAAGAATTGTTTTGCTCTCCTGACCACCCCAGAAACGAAGACTTTTGACTCTCAGATGAAGGAGAAGATTTTTCCCCAAGGGGGACAGCGGGGAAGTTTGCAAGACTCCGTGATGAACTTGACCCAGAGCATTGTGATGTTGGAGCAGCATACTCGGGAGGTCTTGGTGGAGTCACAGCTCCTCCTGGCGGAGTTTAAGGTGAATTGCATGCAGCTTGGTGTTGAGAGCAATGGCCGGTACATCTCTGTGCTCAAGGTGTTTGGCACCAATGCTCACTTTGTGAAGAGGCCTTATGACGCTGAGGTCTCCCTCACTGTTCATGGTTTGCTCCTGGTGGACACCATGCAGACATATGGCGCTGATTTTGACCTTTTGATGGCCTCCCACAAGAACTTGAGCTTTGATATCCCAACAGGAAGCCTCCGGGACAGCAGGGCCCAGTCTCCCGTCTCTGGGTCCAACGTGGCCCACCTCACGAGTGCTGCCACACGGAACAACCAGTCAGCCACTAGTATTTCTCTGGACAGAGTTCTCACCAAAGAACAAGAGTCCCTCATAAAACTGGAATATCAGTTTGTGAGTTCAGAGTGCCCGTCCATGAATTTGGATAGCACTCTTCAGGTGATTTCATTGCAGGTGAATAATTTGGATATCATCCTAAATCCAGAGACAATTGTGGAGCTGATTGGTTTTCTTCAAAAATCTTTTCCCAAGGAAAAAGATGAATTGAGTCCTCAACCTTTAATGACTGATTTTGAAAGAAGCTTCAGGGAACAGGGAACTTACCAATCTACATATGAACAAAACACAGAGGTTGCGGTGGAAATCCACAGACTTAACCTGCTGCTCCTTCGGACGGTGGGAATGGCTAATGGAGAGAAATATGGCAGAAAGATTGCAACAGCGAGTATAGGTGGCACCAAAGTTAATGTCTCCATGGGCAACACATTTGATATGAATGGTTCTCTCGGCTGTTTGCAGCTTATGGATTTGACACAGGAGAATGTGAAGAACCAGTATGTTGTCAGCATTGGAAATTCCGTAGGCTATGAAAATATCATCAGTGATATTGGCTTCTATGAATCTGTATTTGTCAGAATGGAAGACGCAGCCCTCACTGATGCTCTGAGTTTCACCTTTGTTGAGAAATCTAAACAGGAATGTTTTCTCAACCTCAAGATGGCCTCCTTGCATTACAACCACTCCGCTAAATTCTTGAAGGAGCTGACGTTGTCCATGGATGAGCTGGAAGAAAATTTTCGAAGTATGCTGAAAAGTGCAGCCACCAAAGTCACCACGGTCCTAGCCACCAAGACAGCTGAGTACAGTGAGATGGTGTCGCTCTTTGAAACTCCCAGGAAGGCCCGGGACTCCTTTTTCTTAGAAGAAAATGAACCATATGGGTTTGGCCTAGGAGCGTCTCATTCTGACACCGTAAAGCTCATCTTGAACATAAACATTGAATCACCAGTGGTTTCCATCCCTCGGAAGCCTGGCAGTCCTGAGTTGCTGGTAGGACACTTGGGACAGATCTTCATCCAGAATTTTGTGGCAGGAGATGATGAATCCAGAAGTGACCGTCTGCAAGTGGAAATCAAAGACATTAAATTATATTCTTTGAACTGCACTCAGTTGACAGGCAGAGAGGGCCCCGGGCTGGAAATGAGCCGGGCATTCTGCCCTCTGTCTGGGTCTGCCAATGCCAATAGTCAGGAGGAAGCTCACTTCACCCGACATGATTTCTTTGAATCTTTGCATAGAGGTCAAGGTGAGGCATGGGTATCTTTTGTCTCATTTTGTTTAGATTCCAGACCCAGCCATGAAGGTAGTACCTGGCTTAACATAACAACAAAAACCTTTCTTTTAGAATTACCCTAAGTGAATATTTAAGAAGTTAAAATAGAATTTTAATAGAATGCTTTCATATTATGTTTGAATGTTTGCACCTTTTCCCACTGAATAACATTTTTGGCAAAATAAGGATTTTTTAAGTGGCCCCCTTGGGTGAGTGTTCATTCACTGGGATTCAGTGGGTGGATTCTGTTAAGAGTATTATGTAATTTAGTCAACGCATCTGACTTTTTCATTCCTAAGCTGTAGATCTTTCCTAGTTAAATATTGTAGCCTAAGACAGCTGGAGGGATTGACAGAAATAGAATGTGAAATTTAGTCTGTGGATGTTATGGTCTCTGTTGACTATCCTGCCATCTTCTGTAATGGTTTGGTGCAGGGTTCTAGGAATAAAGTGCTTGTAAGTATGTATTCTCGATCTGATCTGCTAAAACCAAGCAGTTCAATCTATTAGTCTTGGCATCTATAGAAATCAGGTAAGCTATATTGATTGGTGAAGATATTAATGCCTTTGAGAACTCCTATATACACTGATTCATTTTTACATAGTTACCAAAAGATTACTTTCTCTGCTTGGGTTAAAAGTTGTTCACTTAGAATTCTGTTTTGTCCTTGATTCTGAGTTAGGCCCAATAAGAGGGATCAGTCTAAAGCTGGGCGTGGATGAGCAGTTTTGTTTGGAAAATGCCAGCTTGGGAGGTTAAGAGAAGCTTACTGAGGACCCTTGCCTGGGTTAATGCTCACTGCATCATATTTTGAAACCATCAAATGGAGCCTGTTATGAAAAGAGCTGTAGCATGCTCTTTATGTGTAAATTTATCTTATACCCTTGGTTGCTGTGAGTTTTGGTCTTGGAATAGTTGCCAAGGTTTGTACTCAATCATAGACCCTCGGTGCCAGGCTAACCTGCCTTCCTGGTCTAAGAGCAACTCCTGGGCTTGTTTATATACCCTCACTTAATCAGCAATGACGCAGTCAGTCTGAGTGTTTCTAGTTGGTCATTTCTTTTCTCTTATGCCAGCTTTTCACATCCTCAACAACACGACCATTCAGTTTAAACTGGAGAAGATCCCTATAGAGAGAGAATCTGAACTGACTTTCTCACTTAGTCCAGATGACCTGGGAGCTTCTAGCATCATGAAGATTGAAGGAAAATTTGTCAATCCAGTTCAAGTAAGCACGCTATTGATTTTTTTGTCAAGACAGTTGAAGTCATGTAATGATTTTGTATTTGTTATATACATGTGTTATGTTTATGTCTTGTTATATTTTGTATATATAAAATGTTGGAAGGAAAATATAAATTCAAAGAGATATTGTTCATGCACATTATTGTCAATAACTTGTTCCAATAAGCATGGTATCCTTTTATCATGGCCTTCTATCACTGAATCAGTCTTTGTTAGCTTCTTCATGTGGAGGGGTGAATTATAGAGTGGAAGAGGGCAAATCATTAATTCTGTTGCCATTAAGAAATGAGGAAAATTATTGCTTAAAAAGTCAGGATCTCTCTTTCCCAGAGAATTCTTGTCACACTTTTGGCATATGTGGCCCACCTATAAAACAATCTGATTATCTGAGCTGTTGACAGATCCTTTCAAGGGAGAATTAGTCTTGCCCTCATTGAAATGAAATGGGTCAGGGGGTGTGTGTGGTATGTTTGTATACATCTTTCATCCTTTTTCTTTCAAAAGTGTCATTTTTCCTGCTTTCACAGGCAAGAGAGCAAAAAGCATAGCATTATAAAACAGCAAGGATAGGCAGGGTCTTAGGACAGTGCACGGGCTCTAGAGCAGTGACTGGTCGTTAGTTTGGTAGCTGCTCTGTAGTAACCCGGGGTGCTGTTAACAGAACATGTGTAGCTTTTGACATCAGTGGTTTCTGGATATGGGTCTCTGGTTGAGAGCACTTTCCCTGGATTTTTTCCTTTTCGGCTTTTAAGCTTTTTCTTTTCTAAAGCTTTTCCTTCAATTTCTGTAGTTGTTTTGTGGGGTTTGAAAGAATGATTGTACAGATTCAGGCCTACATTTACCAGCACTTATTGAACATTTATCGTGTGAAGGTTATTCCATGAGGTACTCGGGGACGGCCTTGTCAGTAGATATAGGTCAGAGAGAGGCAGAGGTGTAAGGATGAAAAAGAAATAAAGAGGGGATCCTTGCTGTCAACGAATTTAAAACGTCTTGGAGAGTTGATATATAGCAGAAACCAACGCGATATTGTAAAGGAGTTATTCTCCAGTTAAAAATAAATAAATTGAAATAAAATATATCTTATAAATTATATTTTTAAAAAACCATTTGGGTAAAGTCATACAAAATATGTGAGCAGTGCATATGAGCACATTTGACAGTAGTTGAATAACTGAATTTTTCTCTTTGAATGCAGGTGGTGTTAGCAAAGCATGTATATGAGCAGGTTTTACAAACGCTGGACAATCTGGTGTATAGTGAAGATCTGAATAAGTTTCCAGTCAGTGCAGCATCCTCACCCTGCCCTAATTCTCCTCTGCCTCCCCTCAGTATCTGTGGAGAACCTTCCGCTGAAAGGAAGGAGAATGGATTGTTCAGCCACTCCAGTCTTTCTAACTCTTCTCAAAAGTCCTTGTCTGTGAAGGAAGTCAAATCCTTTACCCAGATTCAAGCCAACTTTTGTATATCAGAGCTGCAAGTTCAGCTAAGTGGAGATCTGACTTTGGGGGCCCAGGGTCTTGTGAGCTTAAAATTTCAGGATTTTGAGGTGGAATTCAGTAAAGACCACCCCCAGACTTTATCCATTCAGATTGCCCTGCACTCTCTGCTGATGGAGGACTTACTGGAGAAAAATCCAGATTCCAAATATAAGAACCTGATGGTGTCTCGGGGAGCCCCAAAGCCATCTAGTTTAGCACAAAAAGAGTATCTCTCTCAGTCCTGCCCTTCCGTGTCCAACGTGGAGTATCCAGACATGCCTCGGTCTCTCCCTTCTCACATGGAGGAAGCTCCCAATGTGTTTCAGCTATATCAGAGACCCACTTCGGCCTCCCGGAAGAAGCAAAAGGAAGTCCAAGACAAGGACTATCCCTTGACCCCACCTCCGTCTCCAACGGTAGATGAACCCAAGATACTTGCGGGAAAGAGTAAATTTGATGATTCCTTGGTCCATATCAATGTTTTCCTGGTGGATAAGAAACATCCAGAATTCTCTTCCAGTTACAATCGAGTTAACCGGAGCATTGATGTTGATTTTAACTGCTTGGATGTGCTGATCACGCTGCAGACCTGGGTCGTGATCCTAGATTTTTTTGGAATTGGCTCCACTGCAGACAACCATGCGATGAAGGTGCCACCTGAGGATGTCCTACAAAGTGTGAAGTCAGAATCAAGCGCGTTAGCAGAGTCTGAACTTCAGGATCCAGTTAACACCAAACTGGATCTCAAGGTATCAGTTCCCTTAGGCTCTTGTTAAGTTCTGAGTATGAATGTGAGCTTGTTTACTTAGATGCTGTCACTGTGCATTTATGTCAGAAAATCGATACCTCACAGAGGAGGTATGTGGTCTTTTGGATGTCTATTCCTAAAGGGTAGATGTTAATATCTCAGAAAAGGTTTTAGCATTAATCCCATCTGGAGGCAGGGGAAATAAATGGTTTTAGTAACTTCTTGTCTTTCCTTTGGGCTGTAAAATTCAGTGGAATTGTTTAGCTTCTTTATGCCTCTGTTTCCTTATCTTCCATCGTCCGATTATGGTAACTAAATGAGGAAATTACATGAAGCACCTGGCAATGTGTCTAGCACATAGTAACCATGTTACTGGGTGCATGTTACTATGTAACTAGCAACTAGTACAGAGTAGCTATTTTTAAATGTGCCTTTTATTTTCATCTCCCTCTCACTCAGAACATTATCGGCTTTTACTGAGAGCAAGAGTACAGGTGTCTTAAATGTCAGACTGCCTGGATTTGAAAGCTGGCATTTTTGTTGTAACCATACAGCTGTTTGGCTGTGGACAAACCATTTAACTTCTTTCTCCCACAAGTTTTTCATCAGTAAACAGAGGTTGTTTAATGGTGCCTGTGTCATAGGATTGTGGAAGTTCAATGAGATGACCTAGGTATGGCCCTCCTCACATGTGTGGCAGAAATGATCATTCAGTGAATGGTATCTTCCCCGCGTCTTCCTCCCATACAGTTGTTTATAGAAGCTGGGTTAGTGTCTCCTAGAGTGTTCACATTCTGGATTTGTCTGTTTCTTTATGGTACATTTGATTCCTCTCATTCTCTAATTTTAGAAATGGAAGTTAGCTGTAAAGACTTGATCAGATCCAGGTCCGACACTTCATAGGTGGTGCCGAGTGCTTCCTGTTGCGTTATACCAGGAGGGCTACAACACCCAGTTGTCCCACTTTCAGTGATGCTAAGATCCATGCTGAGAGTGGGCTCAAGTGGTGACAGCTGGATTCCTCCAAACAAAGCATATTTAGACTCATTATTTGCATTATTTTGGTGATGAAGTGGCTAGAGGTTTTTTTTTCACTTCCCCCTTCGTAACTCATTCCCTTGAGATCCTTCTGTCGTTCATGTCCAGAAGCTACTGCATGGGGACCCCCCGTGCCATTGGAGTGGCCCCCATGGTCACTACTCCATCTCTAATAATTCCCTCCTTTTTTCTCTTCCGTCCTCTACGAATGTTTTTTCTCCTTCCTTTTCTCCTGCTATTTTCTTTTTTTTTTCATTTTTTTTTTTCATTTATCAGACATACACTGAACACCTACTTTGTTGTTGTTCAGTTGCTAAGTCATGACCAACTCTTTGTGACCTCCCATGGACTGCAACATGTCAGGCTTCCCTGTCCTTCACTGTCTCCCAGAGTTTGATCAAACTCATGTTCATTGAGTTGGTGATGCCATCCAACCATGTCACCCTCTGTCGTGGTAGGCATTAAAGATAAGGGGTGCATGTCACTGGCTCTGCCACTTGGGAGCAGAGAGTGTGAACTGAGATGTAGGCTTCTTTCCGTTTCCTCTTTCCTCCTTTCTTCTCTTCAGCCGATGCCTTACCCAGTGATGGCACTCAGGGGTATCTGCCTCCCTAAATCATAGATACAGAGTCCTTTTTGTAGCTAAAATGACAGAATTATGTTACTGGATTTATTTGTTTCCAAGAATGCTTTTCCTAAAACAGGTTTTCTTCTATTGGTGGTTGTCTCTGGGGAAGAAAATCTTTGATTGTGCTTCTAAGTGAAGTCCCAGTTGGTCACCAGGGGCTTCTATTAAATATTAGTCTGAAGACATTAAACGTTAAGTGTATTTATCACTTCGCTTTGACAAATTCTTAGGGTGCACTTAATGAATCTGTATGAGTGATTACAGAATAGTGCAATATTAGAGGTAAATGCTGAAAGGGGAAAAATTGTTTTATAATGTAAAACATTTCACTGACAAACAATAGATGAAGCCCAAAGAAAGCATCCCCCTAAAAAAACCAAAAAGCCAACCAACCAACATACAAAAAAAAAAAAAAAAAAAAAAAAAGAGAAGAAAGAAAGAAGAACAAAAAATTTAAAAGAGAACAGACGAGGTGACCACAGAGAAGACACCACAGAACCTGGGTTTTAGATTGCCCAGTCAAGTTCTTTTCCTGTCAGCTCTCTCCTCTTACTGTGGTTTGACTGGCTAAGAAAAGTTGAAATGAATTTGGTATCAGTTGGACAAAAAGGTTTATCTTCAGCTTTCCTGAGACTTGTAGCATCTTTCTCGATGCCATTTGTCTGAAAGGGACCTTTTCCTCCGAATAACATTCGCCTTGCCTTTCCTGCTGTGTTCTTAGGTGCATTCGCTTTCTCTCGTGCTGAATAAGACCACCAGTGAGCTTGCCAAGGCGAATGTGTCCAAATTAGTGGCACACCTGGAAATGATTGGTAAGTGGAAAAAATCAGACTTGGGGAATCTGGGAAGAATTTGAACATCCTGCTCACAAATCTAATTGTCTTCACAGGTGCTAAGTAAGGTGTGGCTCAGTGGCTGGTTTGTGGTTACTGGTCTGGCCAGGACTGGTGGTGGTGGCTTCCAGATACTGGTTTATGGATCGGAATCATCTGTTAGAAATGCAGCTATCTGGCACAGCTCCCTTCCCATCCCAAGACTCTGATTCTGTGGGTTGGGATGGGACCCTGTGATCTATCTGAGTTTTAAAAAAGCTCTCTGGATGAGTATATAATTTCTTTGTCTAAAGTTTGGACATGTTGGAGTGTGAAAGGGGGCATTATTGATAATTACAACTGGGAAAATGGCATATAACAGGGGCTGCCTCTGGGAAATCAGGGCATATGTTCACTCTGTTGCCATAATTAGGGGGAACCTCTATGAGGGGGTGGGCTTCTCTGATAGCTCAGTTTGTAAAGAATTCGCCTGCAATACAGGAGACCCCGGTTTGATTGCTGGGTCAGGAAGATATGCTAGAGAAGGGATAGGCTACCCATTCCAGTATTCTTGGGCTTCCCTTGCGGCTCAGCTGGTAAAGAATGCACCTGCAATGCAGGAGACCTGGGTTCAGTCCCTGGATTAGGAACATCCCCTGGAGAAGGGAACAGCTACTCACTCCAGTATTCTGGCCTAGAGAATTCCATGGACTGTATAGTCCATGGGGTCGCCAAGAGTCAGACACGACTGAGCAACTTTCACTTTAGAGGGGGTGGTTTAAGCAGGGAGATATTGTAGCAAAGCTGGCATTCTTCCTAATGGGACGCAATAGGCTGTAATCCTTAGTAGACCAGAAGTGAAGATCTACATTAAGCTCTAAAGTGGAGGAATTTACAAAGTGAGCATAAAATACAGCTCCTTCCTTAAGCAACTTGTGATAAAATAAGACTACAAAGCTCAAATGTTGACTCTGTAGTAAAATAAGAATGTCTTGGGGAAAGGATGAACTAAAATTGGTTTCATTCCTGGTATAAATTAATTTATAAAAGGTTCCTAGAAGAGATGAGTCCTTAGAATTTGGAGAAGCTTGGGTAGGATAAGTTTCCCTGGTGGCTCAGAGGGTAAAGCGTCTGCCTGCAATGTAGGAGACCCAGGTTCAATCCCTGGGTTGGAAAGATACCCTGGAGAAGGAAATGGCAACCCACTCCGGTACTCTTGCCTGGAAAATCCCATGGATGGAGAAGCCTGGTAGGCTACAGTCCATGGAGTCACAAAGAGTCGGACACAACTTCACTCTTCTGAGTGACTTCACTTTTTTCGGGGTGGGGGAGGGGGGGCGGTATTTTTGTTAGAGGACATTCGGAACCAAAAATAAGTATGTGTCTTCATTGGGAGCAGAGCTAGCCTGCCAGATACATACACCTCAGTCATTGTTTTGTTGTTAATTATGATGACAAAATTTGTTTTACATAAGCAACAGTTCAGAATATTCCTTTTCAGTATCTACCCCATGTTAAGAATGATTCATATAGGTTCATAGCCCAGGGCTACATGTTTTAACATTTCCTCTTTCTTCTGTCCACCTTCCAGGAGCTTCACTTGTGTAATATTGGAGTAGTTTCAAATCTGTGTCTTCAGTGTCTTATTTTATTAATGTCTCCTTTTAATTAAATAGCACTAAAACTCATTTAGTACTGCCTGATTAATACATCTCTGACATTTTTTCCTTTATTCCTTTATCTATAGTATAAAATAGACCTTATGCTATTTTGCTAATTCTAATTAGTGGTCTGATCTCAGAAGAGAGCATGTTTCTATCTGTATTTGTAAATATTTTATCCTTTAATTTATGTTTACCCTTAATTTCTTCCCCCTTGTAAGTGTTAAAGTGTGATGCTGTGGTATTATTTCAATCCCTTTGGACTTCTGCATTGAGGCTATTTGAAATAGTGCATAAAATATTGTTCTGGGTGTATTAGAATATGAATATTCACTTTTGACATTTTGTTTTATTAAACGATGTAAAGTCTGAGGCATGTGTGTATCAATTTTTGTTTCAGGCAGAGTTAGGGTGTGTGACAGAGAAAAGAGCATAAGAATGCATTCTGATTTTTCATCTTCCTAGAGGGAGACCTGGCCTTACAGGGGAGCATTGGGAGCCTATCTCTGAGCGACCTTACCTCACACGGAGAGTTCTACCGAGAACGGTTCACTACAAGTGGAGAAGAAGCCCTCATCTTCCAGACTTTCAAGTAAAAACATCAAGCTTTTCTATCGTGTTTGTTTCCTGTTTCAAATTCTTGTCGGCTAAGCAGTGAGGAAAAGTTTTAAAAAAACATAGCCTCTTATGTAGAATCAATTTGATCTAGTTGTGAGGAATCTCGATTTATATTAAAATAGATCTGCATTGAAGTGGGCTACTCAGGCTTTAACAAATAAAGAGGGTATGGTTGAAATAACTGTGGTCATCATTATAGTCTGGTTTCACAGCAATGTGTTGTGTGACTTGAACAAGTCACTTGATCTCCTTGCGTCTGTTTTTCTATTGAAATAGTGAGGAGACTATGTTAAGATCAATTTCCATTTAGCTCTGAATGATCTGGGATGATTTCAGCCTGAGAAAGTTGTTGAAGATAATGGGTTTTATATTGCATTAGGCATTTCTCTCAGTATAAATACAATCTGTATTCAGTTTTAGAACTTAGAAGGCATTTTTAGGCCTATGTAGTTATTAAAGAATAGTTTTCTCAGAAAACAGAAATTTTAAAAGGTGGTTTTTCAACCTTTTGGGGAGCTGTCAGAATATGGATATCCATCTCTTCCCCCAAGTATTCTGGTCTGTGGTAGTGTTGTGTTCCTTTTTTTTTAAAAAATTATCCAAAGTGATTTTAATGTTCAACCAGAGTTGAGAAAAATGGTCCCTAAAGATGTCTAAGAAGTTTTTCTTTCATTTCCAGAGGGAGTATATCATACTCCTCTGAGAAATTAGATTGATTTATTTGTATTGTTACCTACCACAGAGGCATGGTTCTTTAACAAATGAGATAATTAATGTAAAACTCTTAACTCTCTGCCTGGCAAAATAATAGTTGCTCAGCTAATATGAATTCCTTTCCCCAGTGACTATGTCCTGTATAATAATTTATTATTGTGGCATCATGTCCCATTAAAACCATTTGTAGAAGTTTTCTAATTTATCAGTGTATGTGGATGCTAAAAGTCTTTGGCCTGCATTTCACTGAAGTAAAAAGACTTCTTTCAGCTTCCAGAGACAGATTGCCTCAGGAACATTGGTTCTGTTGCCTAATTTTCTTTACCAGTTGTTTCACAGTGTAGTTTTTATTACCCCGAGTTGTCATAGTCTTTGCTAGAAGAGTGAGCAGGAATATCCACTTTTCCTTAAAGGCAGGGACAAAGAGGCTCAGGTACAAGGTCTGAACCACGGTGGCTTCTGAGTGAGGTCTGGAATCAGGAGTGATTGCAGCCCCAGACCTGTCCCATGTTTATAGCCCTTGCCGTCACACCAGACTTTTACTTAACATCCTCGACATGTGGTGGAAGCTTAGAAAGGAGGTAGTTATTGGAGTTTGCTTTCTAAAACCTGGTTGTGGATTTCCTTTTTTTTTTCTGGGTTTCCATTTTAACAGTTAAAGCTGTTTCCTGGGGAAGCCCCTAGGTGAACCCGAGTTTTCTTCAGACACTCATTTGCATCCTGCCACTGTCTCTGAGTCACATTGTTGCCTTTACTCCTAGGTATGGCCGACCTGACCCTCTCCTCCGGCGGGAGCACGACGTCCGAGTGAGCCTCCAGATGGCATCCGTGCAGTACGTGCATACCCAGCGGTTCCAGGCGGAGGTGGTGGCCTTCATCCAGCACTTCACTCAGCTGCAGGATGTGTTAGGGCGCCAGCGAGCTGCCATCGAGGGGCAGACGGTAGGTAGTGCCTGGATCCAAGACACTTTTCCAGTTTGACTCATCAGCAGAACTTTTAAATCTCTAGAGATAAATCTGGAAAGTGTCACTGAGAAAAGTGAAGATAATCAAGAAATCTTAAGCTTTGCTAATGTCCTCCATGTAGCTGATTAGCTACAGAAATCTTACTGTAATCAGAGAGCTTATATTCTTGTTTCTTGCATCGTGTTTTAATTTCATAATCAAGAAATCTTAAGCTTTGCTAATGTCCTCCATGTAGCTGATTAGCTACAGAAATCTTACTGTAATCGGAGAGCTTATATTCTTGTTTCTTGCATTGTGTTTTAATTTCCTTTTAAAGTTTAGCTTTGGCTTGCTCATGGAGAAGGAAATGGCAACCCACTCCAGTATTCTTGCCTGGAGAATCCCATGGATGGAGGAGCTTGGTGGGCTACAGTCCACAGGTCGCAAAGAGTCGGACACGACTGAGTGACTTCACTTTCACTTGGCTTGCTCTAAAAAAGATAAACAAGTTACTTCAGTGGTGATGCTTCTCCTGGAAAGTGGTTCCAAAGACAGTATCTTGTTATAAAAAGCGGGTTTCTTTCAAATGTAGTTCTCAAACTTCTTAGCTCATGGCTCCCTTCTTGTCTTGGAAGTTTTTCCGAGACACATCTGAGGTCAAAAGAAACACCTAATGGTCTTTCCATTTCCAAAGTAATTAAGTCCAAACAACTTCATAATTACGTCTGTCCAACAATTTAGTAGCTGTTTGAAAACGTAAAAACATAAGTGAAAGATGATATTTTTATTTCATTCTTAAATCACCATAATTGCTTCCTAGTAGGATGTATGTGCCTCTTGGGCACTGAACAGCTCCTGAGACTTGGAATCGGGTTGAACGTCACAGCCCTCATTTCCTTTTCCACATTTATTTTCTCATGGTACTTGTTTTCTATCTCAGCAAGTGCTTAAGACCCAGCTTTGCAAAGACGTGACATCACTGGAAGGAATGTAACATGACCTCACATTGAGTGTAGACCACCTCAAGCTGGTGGTGTGTGCTATGTCCAGGTGACATCACTGGAAGGAATGTAGCATGATCTAACATTGGGTGTAGACCACCTCGAGCTGGTGGCGTGTGCAGTGTCCAGCCGATGATGTGTTTACGTGAAGGATTTAAGATGCCCTGGCAGCGCACCTCTGAGTGTGAGGCAGCCTCCAGTGTTGTCTTGGAACCACAGAAAGCAGTTACAGTGTGGTTCTTTGTAAAACGTGTTGGTTATTTATTTTTAAGTTTTATTAGGTAAAAGATTGTAATTTAAGTTCTTTGTAGTAGCAACGTTTAAAAATTTTGTTTTAATTTAAATAAAAAAAATTTTGAGTAAGTCGTATATTGTTTTAGTACAGAATCAAAGCCAAAAAGAGCATTTGGAGAAAAGTCTCTTTCTCAGCTACTTTTCCTCAGCCACCCAGTTTCTGTCCTTGGCAGCAGCCAGTATTACTGGTTTCCTGTGTACATTATAGAGAATTTATTTATTTTTTTAAATATAAAAGTAGTACAATCAAATGACAGGGAATCTGGAAAAAAATAATTTAAGTTTTCTAGCACCATTGGTATATTTTATTTTTTAAATTTTTTCCCCATACATGTTTCCATGGATATATGTAACCTTTTTTCTCTCTTTAGAAACTTATAAAAAACAGTTTAGTATTTGATACATATGAAATAATATTTGTAACATGTATATAAACTTCGAAGTGTGGTAATAGAAGGTACATCCATGAGGTACCACCACCAAAATAAAAATTAAAACATTACTAAGACATGTGTCATGTAGTCCTTCCCTATCTCATTCTGTTGATGTCTTAAGAAACCACTCTCCTGACTAATCTCTAGTCCCTTTAAGATTAAAAGAAAACTTCGTATACCATATCTTTTGCTCAGCTCGTTTGCACGTTATAAAAAGGGTATGAAGTTTGTGTCCTTTTGCTAATGGTTTCCCAGCCCTAATCCCTGCTTCTTGGTAGCCACTGGCCAGCTTGCTGTTATAGCAGAATGCAGCCACATTCATTCATTTCCTTATTGTGTGGATGCCTTCACAGTTTTCTTAATTTGCTCTGATATTTTAGGAGCTTAGGATATCTAAGCTCCTGAGTGTTACTAGTTTGTAGTTTTCCTTTCTTGAAAAGAAAGATGCCTATTTTGGTTTTGGTAACTGGACCATGCTGTCCTTGTAGGATGAATTGGGAAGTGTTCCCTCTTCTATTTTCAGAACAGTTTGTGTAGAATTGACATCAATATTTCTTCCTTTATATCTTCCTTAATATATTCTGGATAGAAGACCTTTGATATATTTATTGTGAATATTTTTTTCTAGTCTATGGCTACCCCCTCCCCCATTTTCTTAATACTAATTTTTTAAAAGCAGAAGTCTTTCATTTTGATGAAGTTCAATTTTTTAATTTTATGGTTAGTGCTATTGTTTTGTCAAAGAAGTCTGCCTGCCATCAGGTGGCAATAAATCTCTCCTATTTTCCTTTTTTAGAAGTGTTATAATAAAATCTCTTCCATTTTGACTTAATGTTTGCATATTTTGTTAAGTGAGACTTCAGGTTTTTTTTCTCAAATACCTATCCAGACTGTTCTTTTCCCACTGAATTACCTTGACACTTATGTTGAGAATCCACTGATCATATATGTATGTGTATTTCTTTATTCTCTCTTCTATTTCCTTGATTTATATTTAGTTGTACACCCCGTTGTCTTTTCTAAAAAAATAATATTTATTTATTTCTTGGCTGTGTCGAGTCTTTGTTGTGCTGTGTGCAGGCTTTCTCTAGCTGCAGCAAGTGGGGGCTTCTCTTGTGGAGCAGGGGCTCTAGGTGTTGGGGGTTTCAGTGATTGTGGCTTACCAGCTGAGTTGCCCTCTGGTATGTAGGATCTTCTTGGACCAGGGATTGAACCTGTGTCCTCTGCATTGGCAGGTGGATTCTTAACCACTTGACCATGAGGGAATACCTTCCCCCCCATGTCTTTTTTTTTTTTTTTTTCTTTTTAAACTTATTTTTTAAAAATTTATTTAGCTGCCCCAGGTCTTAGTTGTAGCTTGTGGGTTCTTCCATCTTCATTGCAGCACGTGAACTCTTCAGTTGTGGAATGTGGGACCTAGTCCCTGACCAGAGATCAAACCCATGCCCCCTGCATTGAGAGTGCAGTGTCTTAGCCACTGGACCACAAGGAAGTCCCCCCTCTCCCTTGCCTTGAGAGCTATTGCTTTATGGTATGTCTTGAAATCAGATATTCTAAGTCTTCCAACTTATTTTTCAAAGATGTATTGGCTCTTCTAGGTCCTTTGTTTTTCCTCTATAAATTTTAGAATCAGCTTGTCTGTTTCTACAATAAAGTCAGCTAGGATTTTGATTGGGATTGTCTTTAATCCATATATCTGGAGAATTGGTATCTTAACAATATTGAGTCTTTGGATCCTTGAGTATGGTATATCTTCCATTGAAGTAGGTGTTTAGTTTCTCTCATCAGTGTTTCGTAGTTTCAGGTATACTGTTCTTACACATTTTTTGTTAAACTTATCACTAGGTATTTCAGCATTTTGATGCTATTCTAAATTATATCAATGAAAAAAATTCAATATCTACTTGTTTATTGAAAGTTTAAGAGATATAATTGACTTTTGTTTACATAGATGTTGAGCTCATATCCTGTCATCTTGCTAAACTTACTTATCCTGAAGTGAAGTGAAAGTCGTTTGTCATGTCCGACTCTGCGACCGCATGCTATACAGTCCATGGAATTCTCCAGGCCAGAATACTGGAGTGGGTAGCAGTTTCCTTCTCCAGGGGATCTTCCCAATCCAGGGATTGAACCCAAGTCTCCTGCATTGCAGGCGCATTCTTTACCAGCTGAGCCACAAGGGAAGCCCAAGAATACTGGAGTGGGTAGCCTATCCCTTTTCTAGTGTATCTTCCCAAACCAGGAATCGAACCGGGGTCTTCTGCATTGCAGGCGGATTCTTTATCAACTGAGCTATCAGGGAAGCCCTCAGTTACTTATTCTAGCTCCTTTAGATTCTTAAGGGTTTTCTACATAGATGATTATGTTGTCTGTGAATAAGAAAGTTTTCTTTTTTCCTTCCCAACCTATATACCCTTTGTTTGGACTAGGAGTTTAGCTACAGTGTTGAATAGAAATGGTGAGAGTGGGTATCCATGCTTTATTCCTTATCTTAGAGGGAAAGCATTGTCTTCTGCAGATGTTAACTAATATGATGTTAGCTGTAGATAGTTTGTGTTTGTTTTTAAGGAATCTGTCTACTTCATGTGAATTGTCAGTTTGTTGGCCTGAACTTGTTCATAGGTTTCCATGTCTCTTAATATCTTTAAGTTCTGAGGCAATGTCCCTGATTCTTCTGGTAGTGGTGATTTTTGTTTTCTTCCTTTTTTCTTCATTCATATAGGTAGAGGTTTTATCACGTTCATTAATCTCTTTAAATAATCAACTTATTGAGGGCTGTGTCAGGCCTGTGCATACTCTTAGTAAGTATGTGTGCGCTTGTAAAGAATGTAAAGTGGTAGTTGGGTAGAGTGTTCTATAAACGTTCAGTTGGTTTCTCTCTCTTATCTGTTTTCTAAATAACTGGTTTCTGCTCTTTATTATTTTCTTCCTTCTCCTTACTTAGGTTTATTTTGCTTTTCTAGCTTCTTAAGCTGGAAGCTTTATTGATTTTAGATCTTTTATATAAAATAAACATTTAATGCTAAACATTTTTCTTCAAGTACCTGCCCCCTCCCCTTTTTTCCTTCTTTCTTTTCTTTAGTTAACTTTTATTGAAGTGTAGTTACTTTACTATGTTGTTAGTTTCTTCTGTACAGCAAAATGAATCAGCTATACATATACATATATCCCTACCTTTTTCGACTTATATCCCATTTAGGGTCATCGAAGTCTTTAAGTACCTTTTTAAGTGCTTTAAAATTCATTCCATGAATTTTGATGTGCTGTGTTTTTTTAATCAGTAAAGTCAAGATATTTTTTTTTTAACTTCCCTAGTGATTTCTTCTGTGACCCATGGGTTATTTAGAAGTGTGTAGTTTAATTTCCAGATACTTGCGAGTTTTCCATTATCTTCTTGTTACTGTTTTCTAATTTAACTCCTTGGTGTTCATAGAGTATACTCTGTGTGACTTTAGTTGTTTTAGATTTATAAATTCTGGAACTTTTGGGAACTTGAGGTTATTTGATTGTAAAATGAGGGAATGAACTGAATGTCTTACTCAATTTTCCTTCTTCTTTCAGGTGAGAGATCAAGCACAGCGCTGTTCACGGGTTCTCCTGGATATTGAGGCTGGTGCTCCTGTTCTTCTTATCCCAGAAAGTTCCAGATCAAATAATCTGATTGTAGCAAATTTGGGAAAGTTGAAAGTCAAGAACAAATTTCTCTTTGCTGGTTTTCCTGGGACCTTTACCTTACAAGATAAGGTGAGCAGTCAGCACCCATTGCCTTCTCAGTTTACCTGGCGTTGGAATACCAATCGAAAAATTCAGATGCTACCATAAGATTATTCCTGTACTTTTGTAGTATACGTGGCTTGAAAAATATATTTTTTCGACATTTTATTAGCACTTCAATTAACCCTTAATAGAGGTAGTATAAATTATAACTTTTAGTCACTGTATGTAGTAACTTACTTTAGCAAACAAATCAACAGAACCATCTTTATAATGTTTTCCTCCCAGGCTGAATTCATATTTATCAACTTTTTACACTGTGTAGCTTTTTTTCGAGAGATTTTGGCTCAAGGCTTGTCTGAAGCCATTTGAAAATATCTTAACAAAATCTTATCGAGTATATCTCTTTATAGTATAAAACTGCATTAGCACTTATTTCTTATAACATGTTTGGAGGTAATTGGGATGAAGACTGCTTTTTTCATTTTACATTTAGAAAAGCTAGAATTCATTGAGAATAAATGATGAAAATGGGAAACGTTTGTGAAGCACAGACTTAGCAGGACCTTGAGGTGGTCCCACCATTTTTGCAGTTGAGGAGACTGAGTAACATTGCTGGAATTAAGAGGAGATGCTCTTGGGTTCTAGGCGTGTGCTTTAATGAAACTCTGCTGGTTTCCATGGCAGCTGACAATAATAGCAATGGAAATAGTCAGTGTTTGTTGAATGCCTAGTATACAGCAACCTATGCTAAACTCTCTTTGTATTTGTTCATCTTGTCCTCTTGTTCTTATTAGCAAGCTGAGAGGTATTATTTACACCATTTTTCCCTATAAAGAAATTGATGCTTAGATAAATTAAGTAATCTCTTTCAGATTAAATGTCTAGTGAAGAGTACAGTGTGGACCTCAGGCTTTGGTGGTGTTCATTCACTAAGTCGTGTCCAACTCTTTGCAACCCCATGGACTGCAGCATGTCAGGCTTCCCCATCCTTTACTGTCTCTTGGAGTTTGCTCAGACTCATGTCCATTGAGTTGGTGATGTTATCCAAATATCTCATCCTCTGTTGCCCCCTTCTCTTCCCGCTCTCAATCTTTCCCAGCATCAGGATCTTTTCCAATGATTTGGCTCTTCATATGTAGTGGCCAAAGTATTGGAACTTCAGCTTCAGCATCTGTCCTTCCAATGAATATTCAGGGTTGATTTCCTTTAGGATTGACTGGTTTGATCTCCTTGCGGTCCAAGGGACTCTTAAAAGTCTTCTCCAGCACCACAATTTGAAACCATCAATTCTTTGGCATTTAGCCTTGTTCATGGTCCGACTCTCACATCCATACATGACTACTGGAAAAACCATAGCTTTGACTGTACGGACCTCTGTAGGCAAAGTAATGTCTCTGCTTTTTAATATGCTGTCTAGGTTTGTCATAACTTAGACTTTGGTATATCTGCCTTTAGTACTCCACGCTCTTAACTGTGGTATTATTTTACCTCCCAGCATTGGTGGCGGCAGTTTAGTCACTAAGTCAGGTCCGACTCTTTGTGACCCCTTGATGGTAGCCTACCAGGCTCTGTCCTTGGGCTTTCCCTGGTGTGGGTTGCCATTTCCTTCTCCAGGAGATCGTCCTGACCCAGGGATCAAACCCACATCTCTTGCATTGGCAGGTGGATTCTTTACCACTGAACCACCTGGGAAGCCCTTCCCAGCATTAGGATTTGGTTTATGTAGGGTAGGGGAGAACACACTGACAAAGGTTGTTCCTGTCTTAGTATCCCTTTCCCAGATAACTCTGGGTTCTTTGAAATTTTCTAAAGGATGTGGCAATGAGTTCATTAAAATAACTTCAATGGAAGAACTCCAGAGTTTTTCAGAGAAAAGATACAGATTTGAGCAGCTGCTGCTTGCCTCTTTAGGTGTAGGAAGAGAAGAGAATGGAAGAGAGTGATTAGGGAATTAGTCTTGCCAGGCCTTTGCCAACGACCTGAAGTTGAGTTGAAAGTAACAGGAAGACTGCATTTGTTGTTTATGTGTGGACTCAAATAGTGTTGCTCTTTTCAAATGACTGTCTCTATAGTTTTCTTCATTGTTTTACTTCTCACTCATCCAGTTACTCACTACTGCTAACCCATCACCCTGAACTGAAAATACTTGATTCATTGAGTGGGAATAACTGGAGTGAGGAGAGTGGAGATGAGACAGTGAGAACCATGGGAACCACGTTCAAGTGTTATGACCTTGGGCTTAGGGCCCAGAGTAGGGGTGTTTGGATGATAGGTTAGAGGGCAGGTTGTCCATATCTTTTCTCACTGCAGCTGCTGAGACAGACCAGATTTAGCGATCGGAGCACATGGTGAACCAGCACAGAATAGTAGTGATAAGCAGCACGGATGGAAGCGCGGCAAAGGTTTACTCATCCGCACGCCCCGCATTCAGACAGCTGACAGTTGAGGACTTGCTGGTTCACCTTGCTGTTGGAAGCCCCTCCTGTTGGAATAATAGGCCTTCTTTCCATATGGGGCTTCCCTGGTGGCTTAGCTGGTAAAGTATCCACCTGCAGTGCTGGAGATCTGGGTTCGATTCCTGGGTTGGGGAGATCCCCTGGAGAGGGAATGGCTACCCACTCCAGTATTCTGATGTGGAGAATTCCATGGACTCCATAGTCCATGGGGTCACAAAGAGTTGAACACGACTGAGCGACTTTCACTTTTTCCAGAGTGAGGAATAGGCCTCCATGTACGTATATTTTTTAAGACAGTAAAAAAAACCAAAATCACCATTGACCTTTCATAGTAGGCCTAGTAGTAAACTAGTAACCTTGGTGTTAATGAGGGAAATCTCTTCATATTTGAGTCGTAGGCATTTTGCTGTTTACTGGCTCGAGCCTTAAAGAAAATAAAGAAAAATCCATTTATAAAAAGAAAGATTGATAACTGCATCTAAAATTTCTTACTTTTTTTTTTTAAACTGTGCGATGCTTATAATTAATGCAACTGGATATTGAACAAATGTATCAGAGCTGGTGTTGGCATATGACTGCTGTCCCCATGGTTACCTCAGGGCATTTGCCTCTCTTATCCACCTCTACTGCCCTTCCTTGCTGCCCTAGGGAGAGCTGAATTCTTCCTCAGAAACTTGTCTTCTGAGACTTTAGTTAGTTCTTTGAAATATATTTGTTTGTGGGAAATCGTTGTTTTGAGGCCCAAGTTTTTAGGAAGAGATCCGTTAGAGCCAGAATGGGTGATCAAGTTCAATGATACCATTTTTTTCCTCTCTCCCTCCTGAAAAGATAAAGGGGTTATTTTTCTGTGTCAGATACATCTGTATATGGGCTTATGAGCTGACTCTGAAGTTAGCTTCTAAAGAAGAATTGCCAAAGTATCTCAAGAAAGTTTTGCAGAAGGGTTTCTGTTTTGTTAAGTACACCAAATAACAAGTGCATAGTTTGTAGCGTTTTAATGAAAAAATTTCCCTGTATTTCGTTTTCGAGGATTTAATTTTAAGTGGCAGCACATACAAGGACCCCTTTTTCTTTAAGGTGCAATATGCTTTTTTTGCCTCCTGGTTATTCGGAAAAACCTTATGGGATTCAGCAGTCAACTTTCATTCATTTGCTTAAAAAAGAAAATCTTGAAAACCAATCCTTTAAAATATTTCATTACTTGGGAAAGCCTGCTTATCAGCCCCCCACCCCTGCCCCCAACTTTGATGAATCACTTTCCACCTGTGTAGAGGAATCCTTCTTAAGGATCATTAAAAGTAATTCCTTCTTTCCTGCCTCCCTCCTTCCTTCCTTTCTCCTTTCCTTCCCTAGGTAATACTTTCTTGATGACCTTATTTTATTTCCTTCAATTCTAAAAGACTTTGTCTTGTTACGTGCCAGTGGGTTGTTCTGTGAAATTCCATAAGGTTTGCTTGGAGTGTGTTTCTTGTTAAAATATTTAATCCAATTAATTCATCTGTGAAACTTACTCTCCACATGTACAGTCAAGCTCCATGATCTAGGCCTACGTGAAGTGAGTAATTACTTTTCTTCTCCAAAAGATCACTTTGCGTTTACATTTGCTCTTTAATGCATCTGCCCATGTGAGGTTTGTCTAGTATGCATTACAGTGGTTAAAGAACAGGAAATAGTCCTAGAATCAAAGCTTGCAGAGGGGTCATTTGCCTTTGAGTTCAATGACTCCCGTGTGTTTGGAATTGTTTTACATAAGTCCATGTCTTAATGAGGGCAGGTCTGAATTTTTTGCATATGCTTTTTCTTTCATTTTTTTTTCAAACATAGTTTGTGCTTAAACTTAATTTCTAAGTATTTCAAAAGCTTTGAGTTAATCCCCTCAAGCCACTGATTGATTTAAACCAACTCAGAGAGGATGGAGAGATGAATATAATGAAAGAGCAACAAATACTCTTAGGCGTTTAAATAAACTAAGCAAGAGGGAAGGTTTTTAATGCTGAAATACTTAAATGATAGCATTTAGCTAGTCATTTGCCTTGCAAAAAGGAATTGCAAAAAAATAACTGGTTTCTTTCACCGTTACATGTAATTACTACTCAAGATAACTGCGAAGGTAAATAGTACTATCATCTCCCTTTCGAATGCTGAGAGGAATATACATATAAAGCAGTCCTTGGGAGTCTGTCTACCTCTCCTTCCAGCTTGCTAGTGAGAATGGATAGATGAGAACAAACTGATGCTGCAGAAACTATAAGAATATGTAGCTCTGAGTCTTGAGGGAAGGAACCATGCAAAGTTTAAATGTCAGTTATTGAACCATTCTGGTGAAGAAGATTTGCCCTGTTATCAATTAACTGAAGGTACTAGATATGTAGGAAAAGCATGTGATATTTTCAGTAGAGTTACAGAATTACTTTTATTCTGTATTTGCCCTTAATTTTTATGCCCTTGAACAGAAACATGATAGGAATGGCTTGCCTGTGTTTTCCATTTACAGTTACTTAGATGAGAAATGTAAACCTGAAAGGGGAGACTTCTAGAATGTACAAACACATTAGAGGGGCTTCATTCCATATTGCTGTTAGATGCATTTTCTTAGGAAAAAAGAGTCCCTCCCCTCCAGCAAATCAACAGTATATTGTATGGCTGAGAGATTTGCCTTTGTTGTATTGACCTAGATTAAACCACCAGTAATTAGTATCTTGACATTTACTCTTAAGCCAAAAGATAACATGTTCCAGTTGCCAGGTCATTGCTGACTCTTTGCAACCCCATGGTCTGTAGCCTGCCAGGCTCCTCTGTCCATGGGATTTTCCAGGCAAGAAGATTGGAGTGGGTTGCCATTTCCTTCTCCAGGGTGTTCCCAACCCAGGGATTGAACCTGTGTCTCCTTCATTGGCAGGCGGATTCTTTACTTTTGAGCCACTAGGGAAGCCCAAAAGATAGAATATGTTCCTGCCAAATTGGCAGAGTTTTCAACGGGTACTGAATTATATGTAATGTCTCTGCAGAGAATTACACGTGGAAGAAAGAATCGACCCTGTGGCCCTTTTGTTTATGAGATCTGGTGGCATAGAGTCTTTGAAGAGTCCAGGACTGGGAAGGAACTTCTAGGATAGTAGATAGAGTTACCACCCCCATTCCTGCTGCTAATTTTCTTTTCTTTCCTCCCAGGAGTCTGTGCCTTCATCTTCCCCAACGGATACTCCCAAGCACAGTGTGAGGAAAATGACAAGCATGGAGGACCTGAAGGGGACCCACTCCGAGGGGCTGATCATGATGCCTCCTGCTGGAATGAGTCCAGGCAGCTTGAAGAGCGAGTCTGTGCCGAGCACCTCGACCAGGCCGCAAGGGCAGCCAGCCACACCCTCTGTCGGCCGAGCTTCCAGCAGTCCAGGTAAAGGAGGAGAGAGGAGCTGCATGAGGAAGGAGGGGAAATTCATGAGACCATTGCAGGATCCTAAGGGGTGTTGCATCCCATTCAAGTAGATACTAACAAAGTGGTAGCGTGTCTTTAGTAATCATCTGATTCTGATACTGATTTAGAAAGCTTTAGAGTTTTAGGATGTAGATTAGAATTGGGTGACTTCTAAAGTAGGATAGTTGTTGTTCAGTCACTCAGTCATGTCTGACTCTGTGTGACCCTGTGGACTACAGGATGCCAGGTTTCGCTGTCCATCACCAACTTCCAGAGCTTGCTCAAACTCATGTCCATTGAGTCAATGATGCCATCCAACTGTCTTATCCTCTGTCATCCCCTTCTCCTCCTGCCTTCAATCTTTTCCAGCATCAGGGTCTTTTCCAGTGAGTTGGCTCTTCACATCAGGTGGCCAAAGTATTGGAGCTTCAGCTTCAGCATCAGTCTTTCCAGTGAGTATTCAGGATTGATTTCCTTTCAGGTTGACTGGTTTGATCTCCTTGCATTCCAAGGGACTCTTAAGAGTCTTCTCCAGCACCGCAGTTCAAAGGCATCAGTTCTTTGGTGCTCAGCCTTTTTTATTGGCCAGCTCTCACATCTGTACCTGACTACTGGAAAAACCATAGCTTTGACTATATGGACCTCTGTAGGCCAAGTAATGTCTCTGCTTTTCAATATGCTGCCTAGGTTGGTCATAGTTTTCTTCCAAGGAGCAAGCGTCTTTTAATTTCATGGCTGCAGTCACCATCTGCAGTGATTTTGGTGTCCAAGAAAATAAAACCTGTCACTGTTTTCCCCATCTATTTGCCATGAAATGGTGGGACCGGATGCTTTGTTTTTTGAATGTTGAGTTTTAAGCCCGCTTTTTCACTCTCCTCTTTCACCTTCATCAAGAAGCTCTTTAGTTTTTCTTTGCTTTCTGCCATAAGCATGGTGTTATCTGCATATCTGAGGTTATTGATATTTCTCCTGGCAATCTTGATTCCAGCTTGTGCTTTATCCAGTCTGGCATTTCACATGATATACTCTGCGTACAAGTTATAAGCAGGATGTCAATATATAGCCTTGACGTACTCCTTTTCCAATTTTGAACCAGTCTGTTGTTCCATGTCTGGTTCTAACTGTTGCTTCTTGACCTGCATACAGGTTTCTCAGGAGGCCAGTAAGGTGGTCTGGTATTCCCATCTCTTTAAGAATTTTCCAGTTTGTTGTGAACTACTCAGTCAAAGGCTTTAGCATAATCAATGAAGCAGAAGTAGATGTAAGATTAAATTAGTAAAATATAGGGACTTCCCTGATGGGCCAGTGGTTAAGAATCTTCTTTGCAATGCAGGGGATGTGGGTTTGATCCTTGGGCAGGGAACTAAGATCCCACATGCCTAGAATCAACTAAGCCCACATGCAAGTACTCAGCCCATAGGCTTTGGAGCCCAAGCACCACAATGAGACAGACCTGGAGCAGCAATTAAAGCTCTCACATGATGCAACGAAAGATTCTGTGTGATGCAATGAAGATCCTGCATGCTGCTAAGACTCAACACAGCCAAATAAATAAATTAAAAAAAAATGAGTTTAAGAACAAACCAAATAGTAAAATGCAGTATAAATAAAGAGATTTAGGTAGTCTCTAAGGGCTTGTCAAGATAGTTGCCACCAGATGGTGGTAGTATACCTGGAGTAATTCCTGCATCCTTCGACATGTCCTTGTGAGTGACCTTTTAGACACTATCCCTTCAAGTCACTGGTTAATTCTGGAGAAATAAAAATCCTGAAGAAAAGGTAATAGCAGAAATACCATAAGTAACCATTTTTGAAAGACATGGACCACCCAGTTATTGGTGTGCTTCTCTTGAATTTGACAGCCATTCCAGATGAGAGTCTTGATTTTGACCTTTTGGTTTTTCCAGATAGTGTGGGTTGGATAAGTGAGGTGTTGCTTCAAGAAATTTGGGAAGCAGAATATGATTTACCACCAGAATCCATTGATGAAGTCAGTCCAGTGTGGTTGAACTTTGAGAGATGTGGGATGTTAACTGAGGGCTATGTTGGATGGATATAAAGAATAGTTAATCCCTTGTGGTACCTTATTGTCTCAGAGGGGACAGCAAAAGGGTTTATGGTTACGTTGATGATTCAAGGAGATTGTTGTAATCCTCATCAGAAGACTGGGTATTGAACATTTACTACATGCCAGACATCATGGCACATTTTTTCATAAATGTTTGCAGTTTATCCTCATGATACTCCTATAGGGTTTTATTTTTATCCCCATGTTATAGATGAAGAGACCCAGAATTTTTGAACCAGTAACCAAGAGACCCAGAGAGATTGAGTAACTTGCCCATAGTCATGTCAATGTACATGGTAAACGGTAGTATGAATCTAGGCAGTCTATCTCCCGAGCCAGAAGTCTTAACCTGCATGCTATCAACTAATCTGTATACACAGTGGACACTCATAGCATGGGGTAGGCAGTGGGGCAACCTGGGTGCATACGTAAGGCCAGTCAGTACATGAATCTTCTGTTGTTCTGATAATAGTGATGACTAGGAATTGAGGCTAAAGGTAGGTGGGCCAGCAGTAAAGAATCTACCTGCGATGCAAGAGACGTGGGTTAGATCCCTGGCTCAGGAAGATCCCCTGGGGAAGGAAATGGCAACCAACTCCAATAATCGTGCCTGGGAAATCCCATGGACAGAGGAGCCTGGCAGGCTACAGTCTATGGGATCGTGAAAGAATCAGACATGACTTAGCGACTGAACAACAACAGTACATATATTTGGAAGCCTATTAGGAAGCGATTTGGAATTTTTTTAAATTAATTTCTATTGGAGTATAGTTGCTTTACAATGTTGTATTAGTTTCCACTGTACATCATAGTGAATCAGCTTTATGTATACATATATCCCCTCTGTTTTGGATTTCCCTCCCATTTAGGTCACCACAGAGCACTGAGTAGAGTTCCCTTAGCTATACTGTAGGCTCTTCCTGGGGTGTTTTATAGAAAGATCTCTTTCCTGACCATATTTTGCCTCCCAAATTGCTGTTTGTTTCTGGAATTCTGTCTGTGATTAAGATGGGGTTAAGGCAGTGGTTTTTATATTGCTTCTATATCCCTAGGATTCCATGACAACACTTGGGAATTATGAAGCCCTTTGTTCCTGTCCCTTATCCCCTTCTAAGAGATCAGCTCTACTTTTGTCTCTTTCATTTATTTATCCATACAGTAACGAGGCAAGAGCTAATTTAATTAGTGCCTGCCTAATCTAGGTGTTCAGTGTTTTGTTCTCCTATATAGTAACAAGCTATTAGACATAGTTCCTGCTACCTTGTGAATGATATGAGAAAGCCAATAAGCATCTAAATAAGGACAGATTAAGATAAATTAAAAGTAGAGACATTACTTTGTCAACAACGGTCCATCTAGTCAAGGCTATGGTTTTTCCAGTGGTCATGTATGGATGTGAGAGTTGGGCTGTAAAGAAAGCTGAGTGCCGAAGAATTGATGCTTTTGAACTGTGATGCTGGAGAAGACTCTTGAGAGTCTCTTGGACTGCAAGGAGATCCAACCAGTCCATCCTAAAGGAGATCAGTCCTGGGTGTTCATTGGAAGGACTGATGTTGAAGCTGAAACTCCAATACTCTGGCCACGTGATGTGAAGAGCTGACTCATTTGAAAAGACCCTGATGCTGGGAAAGATTGAGGGCAGGAGGAAAAGGGGACGACAGAAGATGAGTTGGTTGGATGGCATCACTGACTCAATGGACATGGGTTTGGGTGGAGTTAGTGATGGACAGGGAGGCCTGCCTGGCGTGCTGCGGTTCATGGAGCTGCAGAGTCGGACATGACTAAGCGACTGAACTGAGAATGGTAAGAGGGAAAGAACAGAGAAGGAGAGAGGAGGGTGTTTCTGTGGGCAAGACTTCAGACAGTGAAGAGCCTGGCACATGGGGCAAAACAAAGACCAGTGAGCTGGCAGCTTCATGGTGGAGAATGGGTTGAGATGAGATTGGAAAAGTAGGCAGTGGGCTTTTTATGCAGGACTTTCAAGGGATTTAGGAGAGTTTCACAGAAAGAACTGTGGATTAAACTCAGTCATCAAAGCATATAAAGGATGGGAATGTTTGGTCTCAGTCATTTTTTTAAGGATTACTGAGGTATTTTGTGAGCAGAATGGTTTTGTGATGCAGACTGGAATGGAATGGGTATGTTGGAGGGGAGTTCATGGTGGTCTAGGCAAGAATGGTGGTGGTTTGGGTTAGATGGTGCTAGTGAAAATGGTTACATGTGATATTTGTTTGGAAATGGTTACGTGTGATATTTGCTGTGGAAAATTTTGTAAACCTTTGGGTAACATCATCTCTATGCAAGACCCTGTGGGATATCCTTGGGAGGGATGCATGTTAAGTCCTTTTAGTCATAAGCCCTTTAGCCTCTGTTATTGTCTCGGGACCTCAGTGAAACGCTGGGAGGATGTGGCCTGGTTTGTGCCTACGTGCAGGGGGCAGGTAGGCAATGTCCAGCACATGGAGCGTTGAGGAGGGAGGTCTTGGTGCCAGAGTCGAGACTGATCTAAACGTTTTCCAAAGACAGAATGAACATTTTGGAGCTGTTTAGTTTCTTTCTGGACCAGCCCCTTCTGAGTCCCATCTTCTTCATTGTCTCCCTTTCCTTGGTTCCATGTAGAAGACCATGTGTGTCTGCTGGATTGCATTGTTGTCGATCTCCAAGACATGGACATCTTTGCTGCAGAGAGACACCCACGAGAGTATTCCAGGGTCTCAGAAAACAGCAGTGGAGACCTGATCTTCCCCTCCTATTTCGTGCGACAGACAGGAGGAAGCCTCTTGACCGAGCCCTGTAGGCTGAAATTGCAGGTGGAAAGGAATTTGGACAAGTGAGTGGTTTATTTTCAAATAACTATCTATTGTAAGTAGAACTGTGATAGCTTGGAAATCAGTGCTGTTACGTCTGGAAGGGCATGGGAATTCTCTTACATTTTCGTCTATGTAACAAATATGTGTTGAGTCCCTACCATCTGCTAGACATGAGGGCTCCTATGATGAAAGAAAAAACTTCTGCCTATATGGAGCTTGCATTTCGTTGAGGGATATGGGAAGGTAAGTATATGATTCTAATTTCGTGTTTGATTCGATTTTAAACTGTATTGTAGGATGACAGTAGGTGCCTTAGAAACAAAGAGTAAGGGACCTGAATTTAGCATGGATTTCAATGGCAGAAGGGAGGTAGTGATGGCACGGAAGAAGTATTTGAAAGAAATGTCATTTGGATTCTGTGTTTCAAATACAATAGATTCTGGACCTGCTATTGAAATTTACCCTGGAGCTCCACTGAACCAGAGTAACTGTTTAGATGCTACTTTGCCCATTTTACTCCAATTAGCCATCTGAAAATGCTCCATAAAGACCATTGAACTAACTGTAATTTCCTTCTTAATTGGCTTCAAAGCACAGGATGCTTAATTTCTGTAGTTTGGAGCATGGCCTCAGTTAATTCTATATCTGACTGGGAAACTTACTGAAAAGGAATGCACTCAGACCCTATCTGAGACCAGCAGAAGCTGACTCTCAGGACCAAGCCTCAGGTGCATATTAACAAGGTCCTCTGGTAGTGCTTACGCTCTGCTGGCCCCAGCAGTGGACTGGGACTGCTGGTTACAGTGTGTGATGCCTGTTCAGTTTGGGGCATTAATTTTGGAGAAAGCAGCAACACTCAGATCTTAACTTCAGGGAGAAATGAGGCGTGGCTGTGAAGTAATGAAAGCAAATGATATTCATTTGCAGCATTTTGAAAAACAGTGTCACTCCTTTTCCAGAGTGTGATTTTAATCCCTCTTGGGCCACTCCCTTTGCAGTTCATCGGTCTGGGCAAGTCATTTAGTGTCACTGTTTTGTTTCTCTCTGGATTAATGATACAGCATAGCCACTCTCACTGGGATTTTTGTGTTTCATTCTTACTTGTTATTCAAGTGCTCTCTGGCTGGTGTTCAGTTATGGTTGGCATGGGCTGTATTTGATTTTACTGGCTTAGACGTCTTAAGAGGAGCTTCATTATTTATAAATTGAACGTTTTGTTTTCTTTTCAAGTAATGCTTTCCAAAAAAAAATGTACTTTACTGCTCTGCTTATCTAAACTTCACCCACTTCCATCAGTGTTTATGTGCGGGTAATTATGCCCTGTTAGCCCAGATAGAAGGGGATGACTAAACACAGGGTATCTGATCAGCTTCTCCTGCCCTGGACCTGGCAACCCAGGGGGTTCTTGGTAATCCTTTCCAGCTTTTCTTTGTTAATTGCATGACTGGTCTTTTTTCACCTGGTTGTATGAAGATTTTTCTCCGTAGACAAAGTAGTTTTTAGTATTTCTTTTCAACTGTAAATCCTGGCCCTCTGCTTTATATACTTGGAGTATAGCATCTGTAGGATCCATGATATCCACTTTACCTTTAGGAGGGTAGAGAAAAAGCTCTTCAGTGTTGGGATGAAGTATATTCCCCCTTCCCCAGGCATTTTTTTTTTTTTTTTTTTAAGATTATTTTTTGGCTGTGCTGAGGTCTGTGGTATGAGGGATCTTTAGTTGCGGCAGGCAGGATGTAGTTCCCTGAGCAGGGATCGAACCTGGGCCCCCTGCATTGGGAGCACAGAGTCTTAGCCACTGAACCACCAGGGAAGACCTCCTTGACCTGGGCATTTTCAACATCATTCCTGCCTGCCCATCTCAGCTTGAAATGAGTGACTGAGTCAGGTTTTATCCTAGTGTCCCATCTTTGCTCATTATGAAACACTGGTTCCTTTCTTTTGTTACCACTAAATGGATAAAGAGCTTGTCATTTTTTCTTTTTTATTGAAATATAGTTGTCGTACAATAATGTGTTAGTCTCAGCTACATGGTAATCTGACATTTGCACACATTATGAAATGATCTCTGCTATGAGCCTCGTAACCATCTGTTTCCACACAAAGTTACTGCAGTTATCATTGGCCATATTGCTCATGCTGTATAGTATATCCCCATGGCTTGTTTATTTTATGGCTGGAGATTTGTACCTCTTAATCCCCTTCACCTATTTTTGTACCACCCCCCACTCCTCTGTTCTCTGTACCTGTATCTTTCCCTTTTGTCTTTTTTTCTTTTTAATTGCTCTCCCAACTATAATGTGTAAGTTATTTCTGAGTCTTATGAAATTTTTCTTTATTTATCAATTAGTTAGGTCAGATTTGGGGACTTTGTAAGTGTATGTTTGGGGAGAAAAATGGCCTTTTGTAGCTGAACGATTAGACTCAGTTGTACTAACTTGCTTCACTTGGACTTATGAAATTTTTGTCATTGAAGGTTAGAAATTAATTGGTTGATAAGGGAGGTAGGTACATGTTAGCACTTATATTTGGGTGTGAGCTGTGTCAATGTTAAGTTCGTGATTTTTTTGTGGAAGTGACCTTTTATCTTTTTCCATAGAGAAATAAGTCATACGGTGCCAGACATATCTATCCATGGCAATCTCTCCTCAGTCCACTGTTCTCTGGATTTGTGCAAGTACAAGTTGATCCGGGGTTTGTTGGAGAACAACCTTGGAGAGCCCATAGAGGAATTCATGAGGCCTTATGATTTGCAAGACCCAAGGATTCACGTGAGTGTGACGTTCGGTTCTTCTGTAACTCTTGTGGTCTCATGATCGTCATCCTGTGTATCTGTTCCTCAGAGTCAGCTGGGGAAAGAAGATGGAGCCACAAGCAAATTAGATTTCATGACATTAACTCCATTTTTAGATTGACATCAACTATGAATTGATTGACATTTTCCTTTTCCAGACTGTTCTGAGTGGAGAAGTATACACGTGCATGTGTTTCCTCATTGATATGGTAAATGTAAGTCTGGAGCTGAAAGATCCAAAAGGAAAAGAAGGTGCTGGCTCCCTAGCCAGGTATGGCTGTGATTATATGGTTTTACTATCAGTGATGGTAATAGAAATCCTGTACACCTTGTGCTATCGTGTAAAGCAGAGTGGCAGAGTGGTGGTTCACAGCTGAATGTGGTCTGCCTGTAAGATGCTTTTTGGTTGGTCTGCACAATGCTTTTTAAATGTTTAAATTCATCTATCACTCAGGACAGCTGAGGTTATGCTGTGATAACAGGCACTCCAAAATACCAGTGACTTAGAAGAGTAACAATGTTTTTCTCCTCCTGTTTCGTGTCCATTATGGGTCTTGGACTGCTCTGCTCACTGCAGTTACCCTGGCTGACAGAGCAGCTTCCTGTGCCAGAGAGAAGAGCCCTTGAGTGGTCTTGAATGGCAGTGAGATCCTGGTAAGCCCCGAGGGGCTAGAACATGGTCCCACGTGAGTGCAGAGTCAGAAAGCAGTCTCCCTGTGTCTGTATCGAGGGAGTCCAGAGCTGTCTGGTGAACACCGATGTTGGTGGCCTCACTGGCCAGAATTAGTGAATTGTACATGAAAAAGTTTGGATTTCAGCTTCCTTTGAAGAACTGTAAGTTTTGGCAGCAGAGGGCCAGTGTTCTCAATGAGAAGCATCTGGGAGCTGAGTGGAAGCTTGGGCGGCTTTTAGATAAGGCATGTGCTCACCCAGCAGTTCACTAACTGATGTCTTCTTGGTGACTATAGACCAGGAATTTGTGATTACTGGTATAGAACCCTCAAGAGTGCATTGTATTTTCACACTTGACGACATTTTCATCTCTTGACAGTCAAGTAAAGTTGAGCAGATATTACTCCTGTTCTCCAGATAGTTTTTGACGAGTGTAAGATCACATGACTGGAAAAGTGGTTCCGTATTCGAAAACAGGACTTGAAGGCTAGTAATTTTTCTATGGGACACGCTCTGTCTTCTGTTTTGTTTTTCCTTAAAAATTCATCCAGGTGTCTAACTCAACTAATGAGAACATGATGTGGTGAAGTTGGGGTCCCAGATTGATTATCTTGTGAACCAGCAGTTTTTTCTGATGACTGGTTATGCCACTTTCTTCCAATATAGGGTAATTCTGTCTGGATTGTCATGATGGTACTGAGTGGTTAAGAGCTGCCCATTGCAGCTCTACCTGTTATTTAAAAAATGGCAGTTGCAGATGCATTTTCTGTTGGTAGATGAACTGCATTACTTCTCTCCATGGAAAGTGTTATTGCTGTGGTGGTTCCCAGGAACTTCTTGCATAAACATTCAGCAGACTGTGGAGAGAGACTCTTCCAAGCAGGCCAGGAGTTGACAGATGAAGGACTAAAGGGACCCTCACCCTTGGGGATTATTACGAATATATAGTCTTAGTAAACTTAGGTGAGGAATGAGAATGCTAACGAACCAAGCATGCAACAGATATGTGGTATTATTATTCCCCATGAAGTTCCCAGGACAAGAGTGTCTCCTTAGAAAAGGAAAAGAAGGTACAAGGCAAGGTGACACTTTGATCCATTTTGTGGAGACTGTTAAAATCAGTGACAGATCTCAGAGTGAAGTTATCTCCTTCATAGAACTTAGGCATATTTATGGTTTTGTTCTTTTATCTTAAACATATGTAATTTTGTAAAATGGAAGCGTTCAACGTCTTGACTGTTTTCTCCCATAGATTTGACTTCAAGAAGTGTAAACTGCTCTATGAGAGCTTTTCCAACCAAACCAAGTCCGTTAACTTGGTTTCCCATTCAATGATGGCTTTTGACACCCGCTCTGCTGGGCAGAAGACCAGTCCTGGTGTGACCAACGTGTTCACCTGCATCTTTCAGCCCTCTAAAAGCAGCAGCACCACCCAAGGCTCCATTCAGATCGAACTGCACTTCAGGTGGGAGATCCAGACCCTGACCTTGCCTTTCTTTATCATGCCATATGCCCTTTTGTGGCCTGTGGGCCAACACCATGTAGGCTTTAGAGCATCAAAGGACTGAGCAATCTTTGAGAAATAAATAATGGCTTATTAGTGCAGTGTACTCTATATTGAATGTTCCTGCAACCATGCAGTTTCGCTGACTGGCCAAAAGATGTCTCTGTTGCCTTAAGGAAAGTAGTTAGGATGAAACCAGATTCTTAAAATCAACCTCCCTATCAGATGTGTGTACACGTGCATGCCCAGTCCCTAAGTTGTGTCCAGCTCTTTGCGACCCCATGGACTGTACCCTGCCAGGCTCCCCTCTCCATGGGATTCTCTTGGCAAGAATACTGTAGTGGGTTGCCATTTTCTCTTTCAGGAGATCTTCCCCACCCAGGAATTGAACCTGTGTCTCCTGCATTGGTAGGTGGATTCTTTAGCACTGTGCCACCTGGGAAGCACCCCCATCAGCTGTAGACTTTTAATATGTAAAGTGACTTGGGGAAGGAAGGAATTATACTCATGTAAGGGGAGAAAGTCTTTTGGTCTATAGAAATAATAGAAGGGAAGTGGTGTTGACTTACATTATCGAGTTATCTGTGCAGGTCTTAATGACTAACTTCTCCTTGTAAAACGAGCTTTAGCCTCCTTGAACTAGATTATGTTTTTCTTCTTGGTATAATGGGAGGCACTGTTGTGTGTGAAAAAAGCATCGGTTTTGGGATCACATAGATCTGGGCTCAAAACCTTCATCTACCACTTCCTAGTAATGTGTCCAAGGACAAGTCTTTTCATCTCCTTCACCTGCATTTTCATCTACTATAAAATAAGAAAGTTACTGTACTTGGAGGTATACAGTTTAAGAAGGAGGTGATAATTAAGAGGCAGAGTGCCAAAGAATCGATGCCTTCAAAACTATGGTGCTGGAGAAGACTGTTGGAAGTCCCTTGGACAGCAAGGTGATCAAACCACTCCATTTTAAGGGAAATCAACCCTGAATACTGGTTGGAAGGACTGATGCTGAAGCTCCAGTATTTTGGTTATCTGATGTGAACAACTGACTGATTAGCAAAGACCCTGATGCTGGGAAAGATTGAGGGCAGGAGGAGAAGGGGGCAACAGAGGATGAGATGGTTGGATGACATCACTGACTCAGTGGACATGAATTTGGGCAAACTCTGGGAGATGGAGGTGGACAGAGGAGCCTGGTATGTTACAGTCCATGGGGTCACAAAGAGTTGGATATGACTGGGTGAGTGAACAACAACAATAATTAAACATCGCTTTGCTGACAAAAATCCGTGTAGTCAAAGCTATGGTTTTTCCAGTAGTCATGTATGGATGTGAGAGTTGGACCCTAAAGAAGGCTGGGCAGCAAAGAATTGGTGCTTTTGAATTGTGATGCTGGAGAAGACTCTTGAGAGCCTCCTGGACATCAAGGAGATCAAACTAGTCAATCCTAAAGGGAATCAGCCCTAAATATTCATTGAAAGTACTGATGCTGAAACTGGAGCTCCAGTATACTTTGGCTATCTGATGCCAAGGGGCAACTCACTGGAAAAGATCCTGATGCTGGGAAAGATTGAAGGCAAAAGATGAAGGGGGAGGCAGAGGATAAGATGGTTAGATAGCATCATAACTCAGTGGACATGAATTTGAGCAAACTCTGGGAGATAGTGAAGGACAGAGGAGCCTGGAGTGCTTAAACCATGGGGTTGAAAAGAGTTGGATACTACTTTAGCAACTGAACAACACTAACATATAATTAAACAAGATATTCTGGCTACTGCTTGGCATAGATGAGAGCTGTTATGATTATTCCTGATGTAGCTTATGTTATTTTATGATACACTACTGTAAAATTTTTTGACTAAGTGGGCATAGACCTGAAAACTGAAAAGTTAGGTACGATTGATAGAAATTCAAAAGGTGACCTTTGGAACTGGTGTCAGTTTCATTCTATTAGTGCTAATGCCAGCAGATAAGTTGTAATTATATAAACCAGTGAGTAAAAAGGCTGGGAAAAGCTTCTTGGTTAGGCAAGAGAGGAAAAAAAAAAACTTACAAAATTGTACTTTTATTTGTATATGTGTGACATTTCAGTGTGCTGTTCAGTGAATTCCTCAGGGTTGAGTTTTCCTAGGGAGGGGTCGTGATCTCCATATGTGTTTAGGAATTCTGCCAGTTAGATATTTAAACTTTTGCATGAGCTTTTAAAACATTGTATTAATTATCTTATTTTTGGTTGCACTGGGTCTTCGTTGCTGCGTATGGGCTTTCTCTAGCTGCCATTGGGGCTAGTAGTTGCTCTGGGGCTAGCCGCTGTTGACTGCAGTGAGCGGGCTTCTCACTGCGGTGGCTTCTCTTGTTGTGGAACGTGGGCTGGAGGCGTTTGGGCTTCTGTGGTTGTAGCACAGGGCTTCGGTAGTTGTGGCTCGCCAGCTCTAGGGCTTGAGCTCAGTAGTTATGGTGCACAAGCTTCGTTGTCAAGTGTCATGTAGAATCTTTCTGGATCAGGGATTGAACTGTGTACCCTGCATTGGCAGGTGGATTCTTCTTCACTGTACTGTCAGGGAAGTCCTTGGCGTGAACTTTAAAACAGTTTAGTAATGGGAATGCTAGTTGCCTCTTACTGAGCCTTACCAAGGGCCAGGCACTTTACTTGCCTTTAACTTAATTCTCACAAGTTTGTCCAGTGGGTGACTTCTTCCCCATTTTACAGATACAGGTATAGAAGCTTGGAGGGGGTTAAGTAACTCTTCTGAGGATACACAGCCAGTAAGTGAAGTAGTCAGAACTCAGGCTTGGGCCTCTGATTTTAAAGCCTGTGTCTTGTCTAACAGTTGTCAAGCCCACCACATTTTAGTGACTGGGCTGGTGGCAGTCAGATGATAAGCTGGCTGTGATTTGCAGTGCCTTTGTTGGAAGATGATGTTTATTTGAACAGGAGGCTTGCATACATTTGGTCCATCTGCTGAAACAGTTTCTTTTTTCAGTTTGCTTTGTTATTGAACTGGCTTCCTCAATATCGACTAGTTGTCCCACCTATTATATTTTTAATATACAAGAAGCCTTAAAATATTAATAAATTTATATACTAAAGATGTATAATTTCTCAGAGGCTAATAATAAAAGTCGTCCACCTTGGTTTTTCTAACAGAAATACCGTTGTTAGTGAGAGGGTTAAAATGTTCTCTTGATTGGAACTTTTGAACGCTTTCTGTGTCTCAAGAAGAATTGCTCTTCTGTTGGGATTTTGTGTGTCAAATATAAATCACTTTACAGTGTTTAAAGGCTTGAAATATTTTCCAGAAAAGGGATCAGACATACTTTGACTTTCCAGTTAGTTCATAGCGCTGACGATCTGTGTTCAAAATGGGGTGGAAAAATTTTACTGAGGGTGACATTTTTTCTCTATTACAAAAGGGTAAAGTGTTTCTGTGAAAAATGCTGTGTCTGTATGAAGGAGACATGCACCACAGTGCCCTTTTTCTAGGGGCAGAGAGCCAGGTTTAGGAGAAACAAGAGGCTAGAGAAGCCAGCCTTAAAAAATCTCTGAATCAGCTTTTCCTGAATAGAAGCCCCTTTTAGGGCTGTGAAGCAGGTATGTGTAGTAGTCAGAGCCCCAGAATTGATTTTGGGCTCACAGAACAGAGTTCAACCCTGAAAATTATAGGGGCGTCCCTGCCCATTTTTCTTGTCTTGCCCATCTCTGCCCACTATATACTGACAGTGCCTGGCCCTGACCACACCTTGGCTTGAAGCCAGGCCTGGAGTCCTTCTAGGGTTTTCACCTCAAATATAGAATTGAGGGTAATGATGGCAACAAAACCAGTACCCCCTCCCCTCTCTTGCAGCTCTACTTCTAGGGTGCTTGGGGTGTCAGCCACAGTAAACATCATCTTATTTGTCCTCCCTCTTTGGCTAAAAGATCTGGGTTCTCAGGCTAGTTCCAGCTAGAGAAACCATCATGTACTAGTATGTAAATTTGGTGTTTATAAAGAAGTGATCTTAGCGTTGAAAAAAGAGTGCCTGCCTCACTGACCTTTTAGAAACAGCCTGTAGTGGAGGGAACTGACATTTATCAGACCTGTTACATGCCTGGTGCTTTCTCTCTTACTGTTTTATTATTGCTCGGTTTATAAATGAGAAAACAGAAGATAAATATATGATATTTATATGTGG
This sequence comes from Capra hircus, assembly GCF_001704415.2. Classification (NCBI taxonomy): domain Eukaryota; kingdom Metazoa; phylum Chordata; class Mammalia; order Artiodactyla; family Bovidae; genus Capra; species Capra hircus. The sequence continues at coordinate 39,885,175 of NC_030823.1, read as the reverse complement.
AATCTGAAAAAAATGGTACAAATGAACTTATTTGCAAATCAAAAATAGAGTCACAGATGTAGAAAACAATTGTCTCATTACCAGGGTAAAGGGGGAGGAGTGGTAAATTGGGAGACTGAGATTGACAGGTACACACTACTGTATATAAAATAGGTAACTAGTGAGGACTTAGTATATAGCACAGGGAACTCTACTCAATACCTTGTAATGACCTATATGGGAAAAGAATCTTAAAAAAGAGAGTGGATATATGTATATGTAGAACTGATTCACTTTGTTCTACAGCAGAAACTAACATCATGTAAATCAACTGTTTTGTTATTGTTCTTTAGTTGCTAAGTCATGTCCCACTAAGTCAGGTCTGACTCTTTTGTAGCCCTCCATGCTTCTCTGTCTATGGGATTTTCCAGAGAAGCATACTAAAGTGGGTTGCTGTTTACTTCTCCGGGAGATATTCCTGACCCAAGGGTTGACCTGCTGATGGCTCAATGGTAAAGAATCTGTCTACTGATGCAGGAGATGCAGGTTTAATCCCTGGGACAGGAAGATCCCCTGGATAAGGAAATCAGCTCTACTCCTATAAAAAAAAATTTTTTTAAGTGAGAAAAGAGGCTCAGAGAAGCTAGACAACTTACCCAAGATAACACAGCTTTTAAGTGACACGATTTAAGCCCATGGTTTTTCTACTACACCAGGATTTCTCAAACTCAGCACTGGTGACGTTGTAGGTTAGATCATTCCGTGTTGTGAAGGCTGTCCTGTACATTATGGGTTGTTTAGCCGCATCCCTGATTTCTACCCACAAGATGCCTACAGGAACCCCTTCCCTTGTGACAAAAATGTCTCCAGACATTGCCAGATGATTCCCAGGGGATGGAAACACCTGAGATGGGGATGTCTGAGAACTGCAGGATGACATACTCGCTACTGCTTTCTTATAATACATTCCTTCTTGTTTAAAAATATGATTGACTTTTGAAAACATACTGAATGTTTTATTAGACTCGGGCTCAGAGTTTATTGATATCCAAATCTTAGTTTAGAAGATGCCGGAGGGCTTCCCTAGTGGCTCAGTGGTAAAGAATCCACTTGCCAATGCAGGAGACATGAGTTCGATCCCTGATCTGGGAAGATCATACATGGTGTGGAGCAGTTAAGCCCGTGTACCACAGCTATCGAGTCTGTGCTCTAGAGCCCAGAAGCAGCAACTACTGAGCCCACCTATCGCAACTGTGGAAGCCTGTGTACCCTAGAGCCCATGCTCCACAGCATGAGACACCCCCACAATGAGAAACCCAAGCACTGCAACTAGAGAGCAGCCCCTGCTTGCCGCGACTAGAGAAAAGCCCGCACAACAGCAAACGCCCAGTACAGCCATAAATAAATAAATAAAATGTAAAAAAAGGAAACGCTAGAGTATCACCTGCCCAAATTGAGTAATATATTTGCAAGTTAGTGAAATGTCATGTTCCTCTTTTTCTGTTTTATTTTTATGATCTTTTTTCTTGTAGGTCTACAAAGGATTCCTCCTGTTTCACAGTCGTTCTCAACAATCTCCGTGTGTTTCTCATATTTGACTGGCTGCTGTTGGTGCATGATTTTCTCCATACCCCCAGTGATATTAAGAAGCCAGCTAAAGTTACTCCTTTTCGCCACCGTAACTCGAGCAGCGAATCTGCTGTAATTCCCAAAACTGTGAAAAGTGGAGTAGTCACCAAGCGGTCTTCCCTTCCTGTGTCCACCGAAAGGCACCTGGAGGTCAAGGTCAACGTAACAGGTAAGTGTATGTAGTTCTTGGTTTGGATTTTAGGCTAATTTTGTGTCTTACAGTATGACTTTCCTGTTGCCTCTGCATGTTGACACGAACACTTACGTGTTTCCACGTTTTACAGACTAACAACTGTTGACATTCTTGACCTCTGTTTTCATATGGGAATTGCCTGGCCCACAGTGAAGGCTGTAAGATCTAGTCCCTCTCCTCTGACCTCCCCTAATGCATGTGCCTGGCCTGAGTACCCACCTGGGCAGTGATCTTTTTTCCCAGTGTTAAATCTGGCTTCAATTTTCTGTTTGATCTCCAGGGCCCCAACAAATGTGCCTTACTGAGTTTAGGCAAAAGTGGTATGTGAAAAATCTCAGTTTAGAAGATAAATAAATGAGGGGATTGGTGCTGGCTTTACAAAAAGAATATTTTCCTTTATAAACAGATTTACCATGGTTTTTGTTAACTAGCAGACTCTCATAGCACATCGGTACATATATGTGTATTTATTGTTATGTCTGTGATATATCCTATCTCCTGCACAGTGATTTGAAAGAAGCTGGATAGCTCATGGCATTTAAAATAGATTTAGTTTCAAAAGTTCAGTTTATACATGTTTTTTGATGAAAACAAAAAGTAAATTTTCCATGTCCATGTCCAGATGAAAACTGTGTCTATCAATTTAAAAAGCAAAAATAGTGGTCCGCATTCTTTGTAAACAACCCAGAACATATACACAGATGACCTGGTGCTCTTTGCTGCCTGACCCAACATCAGTATCTGAATCTGCTTCCTGGGAACTTAGAACAGATTGTCGCTTGGAGAAGGGGTGGTTTCCCGAGCTTCTCAGTGTCTGTTCTGCCTCCCAGGAGACCTAGCGTACAACTACATTCTAAAGAGAGAAAGTGCGTCCCAGTCTTATGCCTGTGCAGTGCTCTGTTGGCTCAGCTGCGCCTGGCCAGATCTGCAGGACCTGCTCAGGGTGTCGGCAGAATGTCGACAGACATCCTGGGCATCCGATCTTTCTGGCTGACCTGTCGGCCCCCCACCCAGTAAATGTGCTGCCTGGCTTACGACACCTGCTGCTTTCACTTCCCAGCTTTGGCCTAGTTGACGATACTGTCCTTTCCAGGCACGGAGTTTGTGGTCGTTGAAGATATATCCTGCTTCGATACCAATGCCATCATTCTCAAAGGCACCACTGTGCTCACCTACAAGCCCCGATTTGTCGATCGACCCTTTTCAGGAAGTTTGTTTGGCATTGAGGTAAGAAGTCTTTGTATTGATTGAATATTTGGCTTAAGAGAAAAGCATCTGGAGAATAATTTTACCTCCTAAACTTTCCTTCAGGGTGATAATTAATGGGACCAGAGGACCCTTGCCCTCTTCTCTTCATTTTCTCCTCACATCTACCAGGTTATTCTAATGTGTGAATTCAGGCCCCCAGGGTCAGGCTGTGAATGTGTGGAGGGACTGTACCTCCTTCTCTTAGACCCAGCCTTCCTCAGAATGTTCAAGGAAGCTCTTCCAATCCCCCTTTCCCCAACAGGCTCCTTGTCATGTCCTCTTGGTTCTGTGGGTCTAGGCCCTGGCTAATTTGTAAGGGTGAGGAAGGGGTCCTTGTTTCTCCTGCATCCTTTCTGCACATTGAGTGCTTGTCCTCACGAAGACCTAGAGCTTTCTGGTTATAGAAACGTGATACTAAAGTGTTAGGGAGTTTCCATGCTATCCTTCCAGGGATATCTGATCTATTAAAGGGCACCTCTGGAGAGTCGGCCCTGACCTCAAGGGCTGAATCTCTAATTGTGATGCTCATGGCTCTGATTCAGTCTCATGAAGGAGATAATTTGCATCGGGATGGCTTTTGTAGCCAGAAGATTACATTCTACAATATTACGCAAAAACTGCTCTGTCTCTTCTTAAGCCAGGATGTGTGGAGACAGAAGGAGAAATGAGGCAGATTATTATCTCCTCTGGCAAATATTCTTAAGTCACCGATCTCCGCTAATATTCCTCTTGTTAGCATACTAGAATATTTGGTCAGAGTTACTCATCATTTGCTTCCCATTTATAATTAAACTTTTTCATGCTCAGTTCTTTCCAGTGGTGTTTCAGAGGTTGAGGGAGCAGCGGATAGTACTTTTTTTTTCTGGTCAGAAATAGCTGAATAAAACCTGTGGAGATTTTACTTCCTTACCACTTGTATCTCTCATGTAAAGAAACCTCAGTGTGAGAGGAAGGATTTGCCTGCTAGCGTGATGTGACTTGGTCCTCAAATTGCAGTTCGTCTGCTTTCCAAGCCTCCACAATACCAGCTTTGAACGGGAAAGTTTGGTGATTGATTAATGAACTGTCAGGTACAATTGGGTTTTGTGTAGCAGACGCCCGGGAAGAAAAAAGGAAAATGGAACTTTCCTGCTCCGGAATCTTAGAAAAACTCCATGGCAAAATATTTGAGCTTCCTGGAAACTCGTTTCAGTCTTGTTCTTAAGGTGGCACAGTTGAATCTGAATTTTAAGACTACCCTAATACATCCTTGGGGGGGGAATTGTAAATAAGGCAAAATGAGCTAATGTTGAATACAGCAGGGGACCTTGGTGTCATATGCTTTTCAGTAGCTCTAGAAAATTCCAGGCTTCCCTGGTGGCTCAAATGGTAAAGAGTCTGCCTGCAGTACAGGAGACCTAGGTTTGATCCCTGGTTGGGAAGATCCCCTGGAGAAGGAAATGGCAACCCACTCCAGTATTCGAAGAGAGTTGGACATGACTGAGCGACTTCACTTTCTTTTTTCTTTCTTTAGAAAATGCCAGAAAAGAGGAAGGAGCAAGGGAGACTAAAGCGATGCTTTCTTCTTCCTCCTCTACTCTTGCTGAGCATGCAGCATAATATGGTCCTGGAATGGGCGTCCTCTGTCCCTATTCTCTCCCCATAAATACGTTTTATTTTTATTAGAACATCTCAAACATACAGAAAGTAAACAGAATAGTATAATGAACCCCTATGTACCTTTCACATAGCTTTAGTGATTAATGTATTTATTTTCACTTATGATGGTAACAACTATATTACATGAAATTAGGGAAGGGGTGGGAAAAACCACTTATCGCCACCTATCTCACCTATATAATCTCTCGACATTTTGATGTATTTCTTCCCTTATAGTTTTGGCGTAATGTTATTTTGATTGGGCTGCTTTTTCACAACCAGTATTGTAACTGTTTTCCTGCCTTTCTAGGTAGTCGTTTAAACTGTTACTTTTAAATGGCTGCAAAATACTCTGCTGAGTAGATGGGGAATATCTTGAAAACATTGATTCTCTTAATTTTATTTTTTAACTTAGCATTAAATGATGTTTCGGCGAATTTTTCTGTGTTTTGATTACTTCCTTGGATTAGTTCCCATCAAGAGTAGGATTATTGGATCAAAGGGTGTGAGATTTTCAAGTCTCTTGTTAGGTATTGCGAAACTGCCTTTCCCACGGGTGAAGCGCTGTGCTGCTGGCAGTGGGTGAGGCCACCAGCCTCACTCGTCACAGTGTTCATTTCAGTGGTTGTTAGGGTCTTTTATAGGAGAGGACTGATGCTTCCAAGATGGCCCCCTTTTCTCCTGGTGGTGGGACTCTTCCTAAATCAGACATTAGTTCACGCCATATTACATTTCATCCTCTAGGTGTTTTCGTGCCGACTGGGGAATGAGCAAGACACAGCTCTTTCAATCGTCGATCCAGTACAAATTCACGTGGAACTGGTGGGAAATTCTTCTTACCAGAATAGTTCAGGATTGATGGATGCATTCAATAGCGAAGATTTTCCTCCCATCTTAGAGGTAATGACGACAAGTCTGGATAACACACTGAGGCTCTCCCAAACACTTCCCTTTCCTTGAGCTACTTATTTACTCTGCCAGACTCAACAACAGTTCCATTACTTCAGCAAATGCAAAATACATATGACATTGTCTCTGCCCTAGAAGATCTTTGTCTTACGGAGAATGAAAGACCTTTTCATTGGTATGATCTTGAAGTTCTATGAAAGTTTACAGAAAGTGGAGTTCAACATAGTTAGGGATGATGACTGTGAGTGAAACAAAAGAAGAGTCTATCAGGAGCATAGGATGTAAATAGGCTAAGAAGGAGAGCAGTTCTGAATTAGGAAGCAGCAAAGTCAGGGGTAGAAGTGGCCCAGCAGAGCTGAGACTGAGGGAGGTCTCACTGTAAGAAGTCTGGGAACGTGAGGAGGAGGGAGAGGAGAAGCAGAGCAGGTGAAGCCAGGGCAGGACCAGTTATGACTTGGATGTTTTATTTCTTTGGTAGAGAGGGAGTAATTAATTCATAATCCATTTGAACTATAGGAGGTTTGAAAGAGAAAAGCCATTCTGATTTTTTGGCTTCAAAAAGAAAAAAAAAGGTAAAAGTAAGTAATAAATAAAGCACTATACCCAGACTTCAAGCAGACATCCCATTTTAAAGTGGTCTTGTGTTGGTGTCTGTACAGCTTTTTCCACTGGTAGCTGAATTGCTAATGACTGAGGAACATCAGATTTTTAGAAATTTTAATATAGAACTTGACTCATTTAAGGCTCTGTTTGAATAAAGGAGAGAGAAATTTTGTAAGGGGGTCAGTTGGCTTCAGAATTTAAAAAATTAAATAGAGCAAAGCGAAATGGATTAACAGAGTGTTACTAATTGGCTCTGGAGGAGGCAAGGATCGCCTTCCTCTGATTCTCTGCTTTGATGATTATATATACTTGTAAGAAAATCATTCTACCGAATTATTAAGTGCTCTAGTAATTTGCCCCATGTAGTATTTTTTGTTTGGTACAGTTTTGTGACATTGGACCTCACATCTGAGACATCTTACCTGTGGCTATTAGTGCTTGATTTCAAGATCTCCCCAGTCTTCAAAATGAGGAAATGTCTGTTGTATTTCTAGAACCAGAGTTAGAGTGGTACCTCTGAGAGGTGTGGACACAGAAGCCACTGCAGCTTTAAAAACTGCCACCTTTTAAATCTTGTTAGATTCAGTTACAGGCCCTGGATATCAGACTCTCCTATAATGATGTTCAGCTGTTTCTTGCCATTGCAAAATCCATCCCAGAGCAAGCTAACGCTGCGGTGCCAGATGCGGCGGCCTTGGAGGCCAGCTCCGTTCACAGCTACCTTCCCGGTGCTTCTCGAGGGGGAGAGGAAGTCAGAGAAGGGACAAGACACACCTTAGACCCTGTCTTGGGTAGGTATTTAACCATAAAGCCCGTTCAGCCTTCTCTCAAACTCCCCTTCTTGTTTAAGGTTTTCTTTTGCACAATTAGATTATTCAGGGTATAATTGTCTCTCATTAAGTATAATTGTTAAGTCATAAGTATGACTAATTCTTATTTTTAAAATAAAGAAAACACCCCAAACCAACTATTCTAACCTACAGTATTTTTCCTTTTACCATTTCTTCTAGAGATACGGGTAATGCTAAGTAAGGTTTAGTTTTAAACTTTGTTTGTAGACTTTTGAATATGGATAATAATACCAAGTTTCAGTTTTAAGCTTTTAAAACATAGCCAATATAGGGAAAAGACTTAAAAACTTCAGGGTATACTTGATAACTTCCAATTAGGAGCTTATTTTTGCCTATAGAAGTGAAATGACCGAGTCACCAGTTTCTGATTTCTTTTTTTGCTTCAGTTAGTCTGTGGGTTAATTTACATTAAATTACTTATAAAAATATATATACCATTTCCCCCATAGAATTACAGCTGGCTAGACTGCAGGAGCTGGGGTTTAGCATGGATGACTGCCGCAAAGCTCTCTTGGTGTGTCAAGGTAATTTGAATAAGGCTTTTTCCTTTATCTATTATCTTGATAAACAGTAATGTTTGATAATGTTTGTCTTTCCATTTCCTCCCCTATTCCCATGGATGCCTTAGTGAGCTGGAGTGTGTTTTGAAAGCCCTCTGTGGTTTTCTGTGGGCTGAATATAATCTTGGGCCAGTAATAATGGGATGCAGTATTTTATGGTGGATGTAAATGTGGGCTCTGGAGCCGACTGCTTGGCTTCAGATCCTTGCGCTGTCCCCTACTGGCTCCTTGTTTGTGACCTGGGCAAGTTTGACCTCTGTTCCAGTGCTTCCTTATCTGTACAAGTGAGGATTAGAGGACCTCCCTTGGTCCTTTGTTGCTGAGAAGCACTCTATGCAAAACACCCAGCATGTGCCCTGTAGACTGTTAGCACTGTTGCTGCTGGGAGCAGTAGTGGTGGTGACACTGATCAGCTTGGCCATTGATTGAGCTCCTCTGTGCCTAGTCATGTTTCTTGTCGAATCCTCATTCCCTTGGTGGTGGCATTCTTAACCTCACTTCAGATGGGGAAACCGGCTCAGATGGTTTGGTAAGGCTATGGTTTGGTAAGATGGTTCTGTCTCAGGCTATGTCTTAGCGTGGCCTGGGATGGGTTTAAAGCCAGGTGTGCCCCTCTTCCTTCCACTGTGTCACACCACCTCTCCACCTCCGTCTGTGCTCTCCTTGTCTTTAAATCAGAGATACAACAAAAGCTGTATATTTTCCTAGTCTTGATACTTGGATGTATATCCTCCCTTTTTATTTCTCTGTGTGGTGGCTCAGTGGTTAAAGCGTCTGTCTGCAATGCAGGAGACCTGGGTTCGATCCCTGGGTCAGGAAGATCCCCTGGAGGAGGAAATACTGGATCCACTCCAGTATTCTTGCCTGGAGAATCCCATGGGCGGAGGAGCCTGGTGGGCTACAGTCCATGGGGTCGCAAAGAGTCGGACATGACTGAGTGAATTCAGCCAGTTCAGCCAGCCATGTACTATATACAGGCGTACCTTGGAGATTTTAGGGGGTTGGTTCCAGACCACCACAATAAAGAAAATACTGCAGTCAAGTGAGTCACACACATTTTTTGATTTCTCAGTGCGAATAAAGGTTGCTTTTACACTCTATTGTAGTCTGTTGGGTGTGCAGTACCATTATGTCTGTAAGAACAATGTATGTATCTTTATTAAGTAATACTGTTGGGAAAATGGTGCTGGTAGACTTGCTCAACACAGGGTTGTCACAAATCTTCAATGTGTAAAAACTACAGTATCAGCAAAGTGCAATAAAACAAAGTATGCTCATGTATCCAACACACACACACACACACACACATATGCGCATGTGGTATTTATACATGTTGGTAAATTGTATTGCAAATACTTTATAGAATTAGTTACAATTTTATTATAATATTAGCAGCATCATCCCTTGTCATTAAAATTATTTGTAAACAATTCTTCTACATTGATCTGAGGATGTATTATAATTTAGTCTTCAGTTGTTTTTTATTCTTTCATTATTATACACAATTCTGTTATTAATATTTTTGTGTATGAACTTTTGTTTACATCTTTCAGTTTCTTTGGTAGTGAGACTTTAAAAAAAATGTATCTGTTTATTTGACTGCACCAGGTCTTCATTGTGGTACAAAGGGTCTTCGATTTTTGATGTGGCATTTGGGACTTTTTAGTTGTCACACGTGGGATCTTTAGTTGCAAGCTCTTAGTTGTGGCATAAGGGGTCTTAGTTGCAGCACGCAGGATCTAGTTCTTTCACTAGGAATTGAACCTGGGCCCTCAGCATTGGGCACTTGGAGTCTTAGCCAGTAAAGCACCAAGGAAGTCCCCCTTTGGCAGTGAGACTTGAAAGTGAAAGTCTCTCTGTTGTGTCCGACTATACAGTCCATGGAATTCTCCAGGCCAGAATACTGGAGTGAGTAGCTGTTCCCTTCTCCAGGGAATCTTCTCAGCCCAGGGATCGAACCCAGGTTTCTCTCATTGGTGGCAGATTCTTTACCAGCTGAGCCCACCAGTGAGACTTAGTATTGTAAAAACTGGATCAGAGGATATAGATATTTTTTGAGGCTCTTTACTTGAATCGACAAATCTTTTTCTGAAAGGATTGTACCAGGTTAAACTTTGACCACTTGTGTGGTCTTATTACATGGTTGTTTGCATTACCTATCCTTTACCTCTGAAAACAACTGGAAGGTAGGCCTAATTATCTTGTGTGCCTTAATTTCTTATTTTCCTAATCATCATTGCTTTTGTTGTAGTTAACTTCATATCCCGTAATGTTTACATTTCGTTGTTTTTTTTTTTACTCTTTAGCAATTCAAACACATTAAAAAAATTTCTAAGAGCCTTTTGGATTTTTGTTACTCTTTATTTCTTTAGTAACTGAGGTTTAGTTCCACCAATAATAAAGGTGATAATACCAACTAATGTTTATAGAGCCTCTGTTATATGCCAGGCTCTGATCTGAGAACCTCCCAGGTGCTCACTCGTTTCCTCTTCATGTCAGTCCTGTAAGTGGCTGCTGTTGGGCAGAGAGAGACCAAGCAACTTGCCCAAGAGCCAGTATCTAGTCAGTGCAGGATCAGAAGCCAGGCCATCTTGCTCCAAAGCCTATGCCCTGAACCACCCACCACTGTTACATGCACTGGCCTCTGGTAATTTCTAAGTATAGGGTTGCATTGCTTTGCATTTCGGTTCTGTTCTTTTTTAGCTTTGGCAATCTGGTTGTGTTCAGGGGGCTGTTGTGTAACAGTTTTACAGTACACACATGGTTGAGAAGACCAAGTATGTATAACCTAAGACCTTTGAGAACAGTTACAAAGCAGCACATCAGAATATGCAGAACTACATAGTGAAGATTAAATGCTTGAGTACTGAGTGGCACCTGGAAGTTTGGAGCCTCTCCATTCCTCTTTTCTCCTCTCCTTCAGTAGATGTCATTGAAGAGGAAGGATGGCTTCCTGCAACCATTTTGAGCCAGGTCATGTGGTAAACTTGAGTAGAGGTGTGCAGTAAAGAGGGCCTTGTTCTGTTTGCTAAAAAAGCAGGATTCCTATTATTGTGCTTCGTTTTTCTTGTTCTGTCTGAGACTACAATCTGACATCAAGGTTCTCTTGGGCTATCTAGTAGGTCCCTATCAAATGTATTTCTCTATTTCCCCGTGAGTTGCTTGAGTAGCAGTGGGAAGAGGTCCAACTGATCACCTTTCGATTTCTTCGCAGGTCAGCTAAAAAAAGCAGCCAGTTGGTTGTTCAAGAATGCTGAACCCCGGACATCCCTTTCCCTGGCCTCCAACAGCCAGCAGAGCCAGGGGGTGGCACCAGCCCAGTTGATCTCCGGCGTGGAGATGAAAGCCGAGAGCGTGTGTATCTGCTTTATCGATGACTGCATGGACTGCGATGTGCCTCTAGCCGAGCTCACCTTCTCCCGTGAGTGCTCGCCCAACCCTTAGGTTCATCTCCAAGATTGGCAGCGACTGCTGTCTTTTCTTCATGTTACTCATGCTCTTCCATTTCTAATAGCATGGGAGAGATTTAGATAATGGTTTTACATGTGTTTTCCATTATTTGTATTTTAAAGACATGTATTTATTTGCTACATGTGGCCTTCAGACCGTGGGTTGGGTTTAATAGAAATTGTCGTTGATGAAATATCTGTTCTGTTAACATGTGTGCATGCTTAATCACTAAGTCGTGTCTGATTCCTTGTGACCCCATGGAGTGTAGCCCACCAGGCTCCTCTGTCCATGGAATTTTCCAGGCACAAATACTGGAGTGGATTGCTGTTTCTTCCTCCAGGGTATCTTCCTGACCCAGGGGTCAAACATGTCTCTTATGACCCCTGCGTTGACAGGTGGATTCTTTACCACTATGCCACGTGGGATGTGCCACATGGGAAGCCATTGTTCTATAAATAGCCCTAGTTAAATAATTTCTGATCTCTCCACTTTATGTTTATGTTTTCATGTATCTTAAGATTGTAGTTATTGTTGTTTAGTTGCTACGTTGTGTCCAACTCTTTGCGACCCTCTGGCTGTAAGCCACCAGGTTCCTTTGTCCATGTGATTTCCTGGTCAAGAATACTAGAGTGAATTGCCATTTTCTTCTCCAGGAAGGTGGGTTGCCATCTTCCCTGAGCCAGGGATCAAACCCAAGTCTCCTGCATTGACAGGTGGATTTTGTACCTCTGAGCCACATCTGGCTTCAGGGAAGCCCAAAGATTATAGGGGGTACTGTTATTAAAGGGATTTAAAAGATAAGCATAGAAAGTAGGGTTTACATGCTATATAGACAATTAAAAAACACAGAGGCTTCTTAAAATGCTCACCCCATTGTCTCCTCCATAGGGCCAGATAGGAGGAGAAACCTTGTTCATCTGAGAGCTGTTCCTCAGCAGAGTGGGGATGACTGTAGAAGGGCTTTATCCTCAATCACATCATTGTAAGCCATGTTAGATGCAGCTACTAAAGATAGTAAAGGAAAATCTCACTTCTGTGTTTACTTTTAATTTTCCATTATTTTGATCTTGTAAGTCACTTTTCCCTTCAAGGAAAATTCAGTTCTGGGGATTTAGTTCAACCTTTTACACACTGGGAGTTTTCCTTTTCTCTGTGTTTCTAGGCACCAAAGGGCCACTTGATTAAAATTAACAATGGGAATTTTGACTGTTTGCGTGAGTGTCTGTTCTGCAGAAAATAATATTTATTTTTCTATGGTAATCTTAACATTTTGAGCTAATATTTATGAGGGTATGACTGTTCTCATTACACTACCTTCTTTTCAGATATTCAGGAAAAAATGTGTTTTTTCGTTCCCTGGTTGCTGGGGCTGGGATTGGTGGAGAGGCAAATGAGGCATTTACCTCATTCACAACATTTAAAGGGCAACCACGAAAATCAGTGATTAAGATAAATGATATTTTAATGCAATATTTTTAAAAATCAGAATTTATTAAATAAAAATCCCATGATGAGCAAAATATCAAATTTTTGTGTGTTCTCTTATAAGATCATTAGTATTAATTGTAACTAATAGCTCTTTGGGCTTCTCAGGTGGTGCTAGTCATAGAGAACCGCCTGCCAATGCAGGAGATTTAAGAGACGCAGGTTAATCCCTGGGTCAAGAAGATCCCCTGGAGGAGGAAATGATAACCCACTCCAGTTTTCTTGCTTGGAGAATCCCATGGACAGAGGAGCCTGGTGGCTGACAGTCTGTGGGGTTGCAAAGAGTTGGACACAACTGAAGCTACTGGGCACAATAGGTCTTTATTTTTATTAAGATAACGTCAATTTATAACATACAGCTTTCTTGTGTACAGCCTTATATTTCCACTTCTGTATACCCTACAGTGTGCTCACTACCAAAAATATAGTTTCTCTCCATCACCATACAATCAATCACCCTTGCTCCCACCCCGGTCCCTGCCCCTCTGGAAGCCCTTACTCTGTTCTCTGTATCTTTGTGTTTGTTTTTCTAACATCTCTTTAGTATGCTGTGTCAGCAGCAGAAAGTTTTGGTTGTTTCCGCCCCACCATTGCAATAAGATTTGCTTTCATTGCAGGTCTAAATTTTCTGCAGCATGTAAGAACTAGCCCTGAAGGCTACGCCCACTTCACCCTTTCTGGAGATTATTATAACCGTGCTCTGTCAGGTCAGTATAATTATCATGGGATTTAAAACATACACTTTAGCATTTGCCTGGGCCTATCTCTAGGTAAATCTTACATGAAGCAAAGGAGTGGGACAGGACAGGGAAAGATGAAAAAGAAGGCACAAGCACAAAAGACACAGATTTTTTTCATATTTCTAAAAATATATTTAGTATATCACAACAGAATTATTTAAAGTTTTCATAGTTAATTCTTTTTGATCCTGGAGTTTGGCTCATTTCAGAACATGAAATTGCTCAGTAGTGAAGGATCACTCGTCTGGCCCTGAGAGCAGCTAACTTTCAAGTGAGATTTAAGCCCACACACATTCTAAACTTAAGGGCTCCTTACTTCCTACTGGGCTTGTCTCATTAGAAGAGCACTGAGTCAGTGACAGCAAATAGCCTGCCTTGCATGCATACGTACTGTCGCTTCAGTTGTGTCTGACTGTGTGAAGCTATGGACTGCAGCCTGCCGGGTGCCTCTGTCCTTAGGATTCTGGCTAGAATCCTAGAATACTGGAGTGGATTGCCATGCCCTCCTCCAGGGGATCTTCCCTGCCCAGGAATTAAACCTGAATCTCTTATGTCACCTGCGTTGGCAGGCAGATTCTTTACCATTAGTGCTGGTAAATGAGTATAACCTGCCTTATTTATTCCCTAAAGAAGAACGTTGTTGCTCAGGGCAAGCTGTTCTTCCAGAGACATAAACCTGGATAAAGTGCAAGTGATTTTCATATGTCTTTCCTTCCATTGGAAAGACCAGGGTAAGGATCTATACAGATGGACATTCAAGAACAATCTGGTAACAGGGCTGAACAGTTTGAGCTGTGACATTCTTTACCTTAAAGAGAGTTCTTTGTAGGTATGGACAGAGTAAACCAAGTAGTGTTGAAGAGCAGTTGCTCCCTTTGAAGTCAGTGGAAAATTAAGCTTCCAGTGTGTTTTGCTGCCTGCTAATTGTTCTAGAGTACGTGTCACATTCAATTTTATATGTTAGTTAACATTCTCCCTTCTCTGTTCTGGATTCACTTAAAGGCAACACTCTTTTTTCCTAATTATTCAAAATGTTTAACTTCAGAATAATGGTCCCAGCCCTGCTAGTTGAGAGAAAGTTTTACAGGGCATATGGTAGCTATTTTTTTGAGAATCACTTATTTTCCCAGAGCAAGTATTGCTTACTTTTACAGTTGCAGGAACACATTCAGGTCACTAAGCACTAAACGGCGTGAGGAGATGAACGTACCAATGTTAAGCTACATGTTAGATTGGATTTGTATTAGTAAATCACCTCATCTATGGCCGGTGGATTGTGTTTAGGGAAAAGTTAACTGGCCTTGAAAAGCCGTCTTTAAAACCACAGGAAGATAGCATTTTTCTCATCCAACAGATGGGCAAAAAGGAAGGGTGACAGACCTAAGTATGGTGAAGATAGGAGCCATAGAAGTGTCGTTTCCTACGGTCAGAATTGTAAATTGGGACAACCACTTTGGAAAACAATTTGACGTGACCTGTAAGCATACTTGGCAACCCTTCAACATACTTCTTCTAGATCTGCGCCCTTGAGAGTCTCCTATGTGTTCTAGAAAACAAGTGAAAAAAGACCGCTTTAGTAGTGGGTTTCCAAATAGCAGCAAAGCTGGAATCAAATGCAGTGTCTCTTAGCAGTAGAATAGATAAACAAAGTGGTATGTTCATAAGTGGATTGGAACTCAGTGGTGAAAATAATGTACCACAGATATATGGCATCAGTGTGAGTGGATCTCAAAGACATGTTATTGTTCAAAAATAGAAACTTGCAAAAGAATACACACAGTTGGATTCTATTTATGTGAAGACCCCCTACATTAGCGGGACACACTAATGTATTTATTCTTCAGAAATGTATACATGGATGGTAAAACTACAAAGAAGAACACAGGAATTATTAAAAATTCAAGCTAATGGAGTTGAGTGGGAGAGGTTTGGTGGGGAGTGTTGTTCAGGAGCTTCAAATGAGATGGGTGAAACTGGAGCCAATTATACAGAGTGAAGTAAGCCAGAAAGAAAAACACCAATACAGTATACTAACACATATATATGGAATTTAGGAAGATGGCAATGACGACCCTGTATGCAAGACAGGAAAAAAGACACAGATGTGTATACCAGACTTTTGGACTCAGAGGGAGAGGGAGAGGGTGGGATGATTTGGGAGAATGGGAATTCTAACATGTATACTGTCATGTAAGAATTGAATCGCCAGTCCATGTCTGACGTAGGGTGCAGCTTGCTTGGGGCTGGTGCATGGGGATGACCCAGAGAGATGTTGTGGGGAGGGAGGTGGGAGGGGGGTTCATGTTTGGGAACGCATGTAAGAATTAAAGATTTTAAAATTTAAAAAAAAATTAAAAATTAAAAAAAAAAATAGATAACCAACAAGGATCTACTGAAGAGCATAGGAAAGTATATTCAGTATCTTATAATAATTTTTAATAGAAAAGAATTTGAAATAGAGTATCTATATACATATGAACCACTTTGCTCTATACCTGAAATTAAACTAACATTGTAAATCATCTACACTAAAATAAGTAAATAAATTTTAAAAATATAAACTGCAAGTGTATCCATGGCTGTGAATTTTCAAATATTTGTGCTTTTGAAATTAGCCTCATTATTCAGAGGGGCTGGCTTCATAACAAGCAAATGTTATAAATGTAGCCTGTAAAGTACATGTCTACCAATAAAATAACTTTCCATCTGTTAAAAAAAAAAAAAAAAGGCACATCTAATGTTCTGTTTCATAAGCTGAGTAGAGGGTACATGAGCATTTGCAGTGATTTTATTCTTTAAACCATACGTAAATGTTGTTTAAATATTCCTTTTGTACATATGACACATTTTAAGATGAAAATTTCAAAAAACTCAATAAATTGCTGAATATACCTATTTATTCAACCAATGGTTCTTGATGTAAGAGGGTAGTTAAATTTAGTAGTTACTTCAGCCACTGACACTTACTTTTCCAACCTGAGTCTGAGACACTTTTTTCCATCTTGAGTGTATCAAAAACAGGGCTTGCCTGCTCTTTAATAGAAGAGGGCACGTCCCGCCTGCCTGCCTTCCTCCCACCACTGGAAGACCATGGTTGGGGTGCATGTATGCTCTGCTGCCCATGTCCTTGAGACAGCACAGACATCTGTAGGGTAACCTGAAGCTAGAGAGGGTGCCTTCTGTGTAAAATCAAGTTGGAAATAAAAAGCTGTTATCCATAGTATGTCCTTGCTGAGCATTTGTGAATGGTGTTCCCCTGTAAACTCTTGGTATCTGCTGAGCAGATGTCTTATTTCCTGTGTTCTGCTAGGCTGGGAGCCATTTATTGAACCCTGGCCATGCTCTGTATCCTGGCAACAACAGGCTGCTAGTCGTCTCCATCCTCCTCGACTGAAGCTGGAAGCCAAGGCCAAACAGCGCTTGGATGTCAACATCACCTCTGTGCTAATTGGTGAGTGGAAAGTTGTCTTTCGGACACTGGTACCCTTCTGTGCATACGTTCCTTGTCTGGAAGGCTGTTAATTCTGGTTTAACAATTGCCTGGGCCTGTACCAGACATCGCTCACTCCTCACAGCTGCTTTCCTGATAAACCCTAACTTGGCTTCATGGTGCTCCTTACCCCATTGCTCCAGAAGTAGCATCCTATGCTGGTGCTCTTGGTGCTTAAGCAAGAGCTTAGACCATGTGGGAAATACCCATGTCCATGATGAAGTTTCTCCCCATGATGCTTGGCCACTGGGGTTTATTAAATGTCCTGGAAGTGAGTTTAGATTCATTTCTCTCACACTATTCACTGAATAATTCTTGAAATGTATGATTTTGATTGTCTTTAGAGCAACGTCAGTTGTCTATGCTGTTTCTCATCAATTATCGTGTTGATATAACTCTAAAAATCACTGGGTTAACGGGTTGTCAAGCTAATGGCATGAGCTCTGAAAGTGTCTTTGACAATATTGAAATGTACACTCCTGGATTCAATGTATTGAGTCAGAATCTTGTCCCTATACTTGTCCTTATATCAGAAGAATAGTAACATTATCACACAGTGAGATAGTGCCTTTGTTCACCATGAAACTTATTCACTGGTTGAATTACTGATCTGTAGGCTCTGATTTTTGGTAACACTGTAGTGTCTGAGTGATAGTAACACATGCTACAGTTGTGCCTCAGAATCCAAAGGGATTGGTTCCAGCACCACACTCCCTACCCCTCACCTCCCCTGCCCCCATCCACATCTGTGACTGTTCAAGTCCCTTGTGTAAAATGGCCTAGTGCGGTGAATATGGTTGGCCCTCTGTATCTGCCTGCAGAGCCCACAGATATGGAGGGCAGACTGTTCTGCAAATCTGTGAACTTTGTTCAGGGTATGTGTTAGGTTGAGTCTCGTAGAATATCCATTGTCTTATTCCATGTCAGAGTTAAGAGAATATGTAGTGAAACAAGACCAGAAGTTTATTGATTCCTAAGTTTTAAAAACAGTTTTACATTTGTAGGTTTCATTAATATCAGCAATGTAATGGTAAATAGATCTCATGATTCTTCTATATTATTTTGGCTTCTCTGTTATTTCTTATATAATCTGTTCATCTGGAAGTTTAGATAAAGTTTGGGACAGTGTTTTGAAAAGCCATGGTAAATAAGAGCTTACCTCAAACAAAAGATTTCTATTGATATATTTCTTATGATTATCTAATTAAAAATATCCTCTAAAAAGCATTCTTGTCATTGGTAAAGCTGTTTTATTTTTTTAACCTTTAATTCCTTATTTCTAAAATTGTGCTGAAACCCAGAAACATTGCTGTGACCTCTTAGTGTTTAAAGAAATACAGTTTCTATAGCCAAATACTGGAGCTGAAAACCAGAAACTAATCATCCTTGTTTAAAAAGTGTGATATTTTAATTAGTAAAGAAGGTCTTTATCCAAGTGTGGTGTGTAATAACTTTGTTAACCTGCTCTTCCTGTTATAATTATCCTGTTGAAAAAGTAAAGCCACTTCCGGAGAACTGTCAGCTGGATCTCAGCCTCCTGAGTTTGGTGGCCTCCTAGCTGGTCTTTCTGCCTCCAAACCCTGCCCCTTAGCATGGCATGCCATGCTCTTCACAAAGCAAGTTGTTCTCTTTCCTAGACTTCTTTGCTATGTCCCTTATACCCCAGCATGTTATACCAGAGTCACACCACAGTATTCTGTGTTCCCTAAGTGTGACGTGTGCTTTCATATCTTAAAGTCTTTACATGTGCTGTTCTTTCTGCCTGGAATATCCTGTCTAGTCCTATTGGTAACCATCCCTGCTTCAAGACCCATAACAAAGGTCCTCACGTCTCTGGTGATTGCCATGCACTTGGCTGTGTTGTTCCTCCACTTCTCCCAATGCAGAATAAACCTTCCCCTGTTATAGGCTCCCATAGCACTTTGTATTTTTCTTTTAGCTCCTTTCACAGTATGGGGTAGTTTTGTGGTGATGGTTGTTTTTGCTAACGTTCATTTCTTCCAGTGGAGCATGAAGTTCTTTAGGGAACCAGTTTTCTCAGAGTCTAGCATAGGGCCCCCCATTTAGGCAGGCATTCGATAAAAGCTTGTTTTGCTGAATTGAATTGATCTGACTTGAACTCTCAATCTTTACCATTTGTGTTCTCAATATCTTTGGGGAATTTTTCCTAGACCAATACATAAGTACCAAGGAATCGTGGATGGCAGATTACTGTAAACAGGACAAGGAAGTAGACCCCACCCCATCTGAAGACTGGATGGGCTCGTCAGTGGATCCTCCATGCTTTGGACAAAGTAAGGTTTTTCTCTGCACATGTCTGACTAAATCACCTTTGACCTACACAGCCATGTTTCAGTGAGAAATTCAAATAGAACCATCATTTTCTATGGAAAAACCTACAGGAAATTCCGATTGCCT
This sequence comes from Capra hircus, assembly GCF_001704415.2. Taxonomy (NCBI): domain Eukaryota; kingdom Metazoa; phylum Chordata; class Mammalia; order Artiodactyla; family Bovidae; genus Capra; species Capra hircus. Next base: position 39,865,982 of record NC_030823.1, on the reverse strand, counting down.
TCTACAACTGTTTTATTCTGTGGAAGGGACTTTTTTTTTTTTTCTGGCTGAACTTTTCCTCTCACCTCTCATTCCACCATTGTGGGAGGAGAAGGACCTGCCGTATGCCATTCCTGAATTCCGGTCACGTGGCGCATGAACTAGGGCACCTGAAAATGCACTGGGGCAGCCATTGGTCAGTTTGTGTTTTGCCCAGCAGAGCAAATTGACTGGACTTTGGGCCTGGATTTTGAAGAACATCTTTTCAGGTGTCTAAATCTAAAGATTAGAGAGTTTGGATATTCTTGAAGAGAGGGAGGGCGGGTTCCCACGTGGAAGCAATTGTTTCGCGGGCGGGGTGGGGGGGGTGGGGGGGGCGGGTCTGTACTATAAAGGAGAAGAGAATTGAATGCCCAGCCTCTGAACGGTAGAGAAGTCAGTGTGTTCTCTGTTAACAATGTTTTCTTTTCTTATTTAACGCTTCCCCATGGAGCTCTGATTTCCTCCGAGCTGGGGAGGTTGTGATGGCCAACGGCATGGTCCTTGGTTGTTCCGCAAGCCATTGTCATCCAAATTCAACTCAGCCCCAGCTCTTTCAGTGTGGTTTCTTTGGGGAGTCTTGGCCGGACTTCACATAGCTCATGAATACGTAACTATTCCATCTGGTCTGCAAACGTGTCACGGGAAGATGGATTTTCTTAGTGTACGAAGTATTTGAACTGGTTTGTCTCTCCTCAGGGTGTATAAATGGATTTTCTATCTGCCTTGTACTTCTTGAAGGAGGAACAAGGCCACGTCAGCTCTGTTTGCTCTGTGTGTTCCCAGGCTGTTGCTTCTGAGTCTCAAGGCCATTGCTTGGAAGCCAGGGCTTCTCAGATATCATCAGTTTCAATTCTAGCTCCTTCTCTGACCTTCCCCATTTGTGTGTTGAGAGAATGTAATGGAGTCTACCCAGAAGGCTCTAAATAATCTTTGTAATATGTAATGTGTCCTAAAGAGTGTGTTTCTAAAAACATTATTCATGCAGAGGGATCTTAAATCCAGACTCAGTGCAAACACTGAGAAGGCTGAATCTTTAGGATTTTGATGAAGGACTTTCTTTTGTCCCTCTTTCACCTTTTATTTTAACATCTCCTCCTTCTTTATAGTTAATAAGCTACTGTATGGTAAATGCCTGTGCTAAATTAAAGCTAGATTTTTATTTACTTATGGATTTTTGTGGTTACTTAGGCTTATAAAGTTTTAATGTATCTTTTTAATTAGGCATGAGTGAACATACCTAAATTTCCAAACTCTCTGCTTATTTAGACTTCTTGGATGATAGAATAGCAAGTGGGATTATATGCTTCTACTAGGCCTGCTAAAGTAATTGTTGTCCAAACCAACGTCAGTCGGTTTGGATCTTATTGAAAAATCACAAACCTTCAGCTCTTATTCTGGAATATTTAGTAATGATCCCCCCCAGATTTGTGCATTTTATTCAGGCCAGCTTCAAAATAAGCCGTTGAACTAGAGGTTCTTAATATGAAGTTCAGCCTAAGGGAGCCACTGATTTCTTACTGTTTCTTTGGCTGGGAAAGAAAATAATGGCCTCTTTTTGGACATTATCATTGGCTTTGCTCAGTAAGGGCTGAGATTCCGTAGGTAAACCTGGATGGCATGGCACCTTAATTCATTAGTTTTGTAATCAGGGACCTTTTATGGAAATGTTAAAAAAAACATGTTCTAGAAATGTTCATGGTTAACATGTAATGTAAGTAAGACCATGACATAACTCCTCAGCTGAGACTATAGCCTTGGAACACAGGCTGATTATTCCTCTTGAATTTTTGAGACCTGTGGGGGGCTAGCATTCTACTGCTACCACCGTTTCCAGTTGGAGCGGAGCAGCTCCCACTAAAATCTGTACTGCTTGTTCTTGGTAACTTTTCTATGCCGTGTGAGAACAAGCATGCTTTAAATTAAAAATCCTCAAAAGGCTGGTCATTCTGTTCCAAGTGAATGTGAGTACATTTTCTTTCCCCAACAGAGAAAAAAAGGAGCATGCTCTGTTGACACAGGCTCCACAGTAAAAGCCAGCATTAAAGCTGTCTGGGTCACCTCATCAAGTGCCTCGTGAGCGCCTAGTGATCACCAAAGGAATAAGCCAATAAGTGCATGATGCTCGCTGTGTTTGTAATGTACACTGTTTGCGCTGTTTCGGAGACGAATCTTCTTTTTCGCTGTATTGGTTCTCACCCTCTAACTTTGTCTCTCCTGTCTACCAGGCCTCCCCCTTGTCTACCTTAGAACTAGGAGTACAGCCAGTCTGACTAACCTAGAGCACCAGATCTATGCTAGAGGTACAGTACAGCCAAGCGAGGGCTTGCTTTATTTTCCTGTTTCAAGAACTGCCTTGTACGTCTTATTTTCTGTGAACACGGGAGCCAAATGGGGGTATACCCAGTTATGAGTACTTTGTTTTAGTAACAGGAAAGATCATTTCCAACTAATGGACAAAGTGCCGTCTTGTATTAGAAGGAAGTGACATGCTGATTCTCATTCTGTCTCTTGCATCTGCTTTTTAACCTTTAGTGGAAATGAAATCAACTCCACAGTGTATGATGCAGAAACATCCAGTGTCAGTTAGAGGTGATGTCTATACTGAAAATCAAGACAACCGTCCTCCTGCAGCAAGTCTTTGTTTATAGACTACTCTGTGAATGTTTATTCTCATGGTAATGCAAAGGGCGGTGTGGAGTAGGAGCTATGATGATCAGCAATGGAGCTCAGAAAAAAATTTCCAGTCAATAATTGCTTAGACAAAAAACTTAATTTCCTTAGAAATGAATTGAGGTTCTTAGGAGGTAGAAAAAAGAATGTTCTTTGTTTCTATCTCTGATCCTTTAAGGGTTCTTGAGAATTTGACTGGTAAGTAAATATGAGAGGCAGACATCATAAACTTCAAGGAATTAGAATACCAAAATGTTCAGTTCTTCTTTTGTGTGAAGGAGTGCAGTTTAATGTGAATGATTTATGTTTGTCCTTGGCTACCACCACCAGATCCTGGGTCATAGTGTATTTTGTAAAAATATACCTTTTGAGCTTCATCTACTAGGAGTTCAGAACAGGGATATTAGTCAATGAGGGCAGTACTATGATTTTTTCCTGAAAGGTTTTGCTAGGATTGATGTTCGTGAAGAGGGCTCCCAAAGCCCAGGCTTGATTCTTCATTGTTTCATGAATTTATACTTCTAAGTTTTTCTTTATCTGTTATTTCATCTTTTGGGCTAAGCAGAGCATTATTCCTGTGTAGTCCATGGGGACAAAAGCTCAGAGAGACTAAGTAATTTGCCTCCATTCACATGAGAGGCCTGGGACTTTATTTCTCATGATTTACAAGCCAGGTCCTTTCTCATAGGCTGAGCTGCTTACAGAGCATTAGAACCCGCACTGTGTATAATGGTCACATTTCCCTGGGGATCAGGTCCACAGGGCAGACATTGCCTCAGCTGGAGCTATTTAAACTAAACGTGGACGTGAGGAGCTTGGGGTTCTTTCAGCCTGTGAACCAATTAGGTCTGGTCACCAAAGGAGGTTTCTGAGGCTACCAGGGAATCCTGTTCTCTTTGGTGAGCTTGGGGCTTTTGTCCTGTGGCGCTATGCCCAAGCCAGGTACACAGCTGATCTGGACTCTTAAGTGTGGAAGATATCCTCTCCTTCCCCTGTGAGTTTAGACTTGTGAGCCTCTCCACATATTTTTATCCTCAGTGAGGCAGGCTGTTGAAGTCTCTGCGGGTGTATGCAATCCACACAATCAGCTTGGGGACCTTAGCAGTGTGCCTACCTAGGCTATTTAATTTCACAGCCATATACTCGTGAATACCTTTATATGGGTTCCTAGCACTTTATTCCATGTTACAGTGTGATCAAAGCTATTTGCCACCTGTTCTTTTTAAATCTAATTTGCAAATGGAAACTTAGCGTCTGGCTCACAGTGGGATATGAAAGCACATCTGGCTTCTTTTCCTCCTGGGCCCTTTATCTCCTTCAGTAAAGCTGCTCTCTGGCTCAAGGAAAGGGAGGTTCCTTTCAAGGTGCCACAGTGAGTACTGTTTACCCTGCTGACAGCTCTTAAATTTTTTACTCCCCCTCTGCTCTTGTCAGCAGGCTCACAGCTACTCCTTAATTTTCAACTTGTTGAACACTTGATTTTTTTTTTTTTAAATCAAGCCTTGGGAACTAAGTGAGGCCATTGGGATGAGAAATGAGCGTATTCTAGGTGGAGATTATATTTAGATGCATTTGGGGTGTCTCTAAAAAGCTAACCACTAAGTTGTGGGAACACGCTGGAGCCTACTCACTTAACTTAGACTCCCCTGAGCCGTTCTTACCAGAACAGAACTTGTCTTAACCTGAAATGGCTTGTTGTGGCGTGTGTAGAGCACTAACTTCTGAAAACTTGAGAAGCTACAAAGGGAAAAGGAAACAGTAGTTACTTTTCAGAAGATGTGACACTGACTTAACCCTACTGCCCCTGTGCCGTATTCGAGAGGTGGGAGAGGCAGGCTTTGGTGGGGTTGGCCTTCTTGATTTTGCTGGCCGGAAACACACGGTCCTAGAAGATGAATTGAATTTTGCTGTAGTCTTCTCAGCCGGCAACTGCAGGCACCTCCAGCTGTCATTTTCTCCACAGCTGCAGACCACTTGGATCCTGGTCTTCCGAGGGCTGTCTTTGTGCTTTAAAGCCAGAAGAGAGTAAGACTGGGCCTCGCCGGTTTTTGTAGGCTGGGTGTGTGTTGCTGAGCACGTCAGCCTGGAGGCTTCTGGGCTGCTGCTGCCTTCGTAGTTCCTGCTCCCACTTCGCTCTTTCTTCGTGCGGCCAGTAGAGGGAGCACAGGCCCCGGTAGGAGCCAGGGCCTGTGCTCCCAGGAGTGCACAGCAGGCCGCACGGGCACCGGAGAGCCTTCCTCAGTCTGTTTCCAGTGTTCATCGTCAGGTCCAGCTCCCCCTAGAATTGGCTCATATGGATCAGTGTTTCTCTCCAGTTTGCCCGATTAGAAGCTGCTTTGTGAAGGAAACCATATTTTGTGTTCCTCTTGGCATCTCCATAGAACCTGCCTAATACAGATGGTGAGGATATCTGTGCCAGAAAAATGAGCTAAAAACTTCTCTTAAATAGCTTTGGGATAGTTATCTTTTTGAACTTCCAGAGAGGAAAGCCCACAACTGCATATGTAAGAGAACAGGAAAGGATGTTTTTATTTTTTTATAAATGTGCTTAGTATGACTCAAGGGTAACTGTTATACAAAAGAAAGCTTCCTGAAAGTACAAGTGTTTTGAACAGAGTGATACAAGTACACGTGTTCTGTCTTGCTGCAGTTCAGGTTATCCATTTAGAATGGCTTTCTTGGAAGCAGTGGAGGTTCATGTCTGTCTGTCTTGATGCCAGCCGTGTTAGGTCTAATGCCTTCTCCTGAGTTACTGCCCATAAGAATCACGGGAGAATTGTGAGGTGAGACTTGTCAACCGTCACAGTCAGTTGTTGGGGGACTGAGTCATCTCATAGTAGGTGGCAGAGTACATGGAGATGTCCTGCTTGGCCTGTCAGCACACCTGTGGTGCTTCGTTCTTTTTTCTCTCCACTATCAGCCTCTGCACAAGAGGCCATGGTGGGCACTGCCTCCAGGTGTGGGGAGGGTCTCTCCTGCACAGGTCAGGGCGTGCGCTAACGGCCTTCTGTTTGCTCACAGCAGAGATGAAAGCCCCTAAGCGCCGGCAGCCGTTTGTCCCTTTTGCTCTGAGGAATCATACAGGCTGTACTTTGTGGTTTGCCACCCTGACCACCACGCCCACCAGGTAAGGAACACGGGATCTGTCACCCGGTGCCATCTCTATCACCGCAGGCTCCTGTGTACCAACCCGGCAGAGCAAGGCGGGCCCTCCGTGAGGCTCTTAGGATCCATTGCATTTGAATCAATAACGTGCTGTCTTGCTGAGACTTATGATGGAGGTTCTGGTTTTACGTAGAGTCTGTAGTCAGAGAAGTAGATCTTGACTCTGAAATATCCAAACTGTGATCTTGATCCTGGCATCCATTGTTTTTAAAGTAAAAGTTGAGCAGTTTAAGGATGTGAAAGAAAAGTCACTCCATCCTTTCTCCTTGGTCTTCATTTCTACTTCCCCCTTTAAGAGAAGCTGTATGCTATTATGAAATCAAATGTTTTGCCCATTTTTCTTCCAAAACTGCTTGAAAATACCTCTCATATCCCTCACCTCTACCCCGAAGTATCTTCCAAACCTGCAGCACACTTGAGTCCAGGTGGAACTGGGTGGAGTTGGGAGAACAAATGAGTTCACCTAAACCAAGTGAGAAGGCTCTCTAACAACTTTCTGCCGATTTAGACCTTGGTTCAGCTCTCCAAATGCAGGCCTGTCTTCCCAATTTAGTAGTGAAGTATATGAAATGAGGACCAGAATCAGTTGATTTGAGAATGTATTTCTCCTGCCTCCACCAAGTATGGTAGTGCTCCAGAAGAAACTTTTTTTTTTAAGTCACTTTTTAGTTAATAGTCACTTAAAAAAAAGTCACTTAAATATTGGGTTGGCCAAGAAATTCATTCAGGTTTTCTAATACTATAGTTAAAAGTCACAACTAGCTTACATAACCCCTAGGGTACCAGACCCTACTGCTGGCAGCAGGTGATTCTGCAGTGATTGCTTTCCAGCTATTTGTAAAGTTTCAAATGTTGTGATTGGTTATGAAGTTAACTTGAGTTATTGACCTTTAAGGTCCTGTTTTGCAGCCAGGTTATATGGCCTTATTGCTGCAAATTACATCCTGAGTTTCTGCTTCCAGCCCTGAGTTCTGGGTGAGAGGGAGGTGGAGAGAAAGAGAGACTAGCTGATACTGTCTGCTTTGGTTCCAGGGCTGCACTGTCTCACAGCGGGAGTCCAGGGGTGGTTCCGGAAGGGAACGGGACACTTCTTGATGATGCTCACAATGTTAGCGAGTGGCGAGAAGTCCTGACGGGTGAAGAGATTCCCTTTGAATTTGAAGCAAGAGGAAAGCTAAGACACAGGTAAAAGGTGGTTTTCTTTTTGCCTCAAAAAAGGGGGGGGGAATATATATATAAAAATAATTGTCCCTAGTGTTTTGCCTCTTCACTTTCCTTTGTTAATGACTTTAATGTTTTAGTTTTAAAAGGCATTTAGAAAACCAGTGTTTCCTTTTTTAAAAAATATAATGACTATTTGGGAATACATTTCTTTCCATCAGTTATCCCTTTATTTGACATGTGAGGTGGTAACTGGTATGTTCCATGTAACTACTTTTGAAGCATAGACAGATCATTGCCCTCCAGTTCATTGCATCCTAGCTGGTTTTCATGATGGATTGGTGACATGGTCTTATGAAAAACATTATCAAAGCACAGTGAGTTTTAAGCTACACATGTACCCTTTCAGCAAGCAGATGGTTTTAGGAAGCAAAGCCGGTAAGATGCGCTCATTCTTTTTTGTCTTAATATTTACTTATTTGGCTGTGTCAAACCTTAGCTGTGGCACGAGGGATCCTGACTGTGTCATGTGGGATCTTCCGTTATGGTGCACGGACTCTCTAGGTGCGAGGCTCAGGCTTTCGAGTGTATGGGCTCAGTCGTTGAGGGTTTATGGGTTTAGTTGCTCCATAGCATGAGGGATCTTAGTTCCAAGACCAGGGGTCAGACGCATGTCCCCTGCATTGGAAGGACTCTTAACCGGTGGACCCCCAGGGAAGCTGCATAAGATACTCTCATTCTAAGAATAACTCACTTAGGGAGACCACTTGCTAATGCACTCAAAGCCACCAGCTGAAGGCTGGGAATAAATGCGAAAGAACATTGTGCCTGGTAACCGACAGGCTGTAAAATGTGTAATAAAATGTTCTTTTACTTCCCAACGTTTTTAAGTAGAAGAGCTGTCTGGTGGATACTGAATAGTTAAGATTTGAGCGTTTGCGCCTCAACATCTAAAACTTCAGAGACTGGCTTCAGCCTTCTCTGGTCACATGTGTTCTTGGTGCGTTGATTCTTTGTATGCAGACGTGCTGCTCAAACACTTCTTCCTTCCATATAGCTCTGTGCCTGTGCACATTACTCCCTAATGGCAAGAGTTCTGAACTTGGGTGCCTCCAGTGATTTTTAGGAAAAAAACAGTCTATAAAAAAAAATCTCTGCGCTGGGCACATGTACCTGGAAACCATGTTAAAATTTCCAGGGAAGAGTGGTGAGCATTTTTCTGTTCCACAGAGTTCCTGGAGAAGCTAATTATAGAACCATTTGCTGTATTTCTTAATAAGCACTGCCTCTTGTAGGAGCGGTTTGGCTTTTTTGTCATTTCCGTTTCCATGTTTTGTAACTCATTTCAAGTCCCACCTTTCTGCTTGAATTCATTGAAATAAATGCCTTCTCTGGCGTTTCCCCCTTTGGCATCCTGTCCCCCACTCCCTGCCTCCCTCCCCTCTTCCCTTCCTGTCAGCCTCAAGTCCAATTCCTCATTTCAGGCTTCTGGCTTGAATTAGGCAGAATCTAAAATAGAATTAAATGTGCAATTTCCTCCCGTTCCTCCTGTTCTGCCCACTGCCTTCTGCTGCAGTTTCAGCAGAGCACTTTAGCCCTAAAACCCTGCGGGCTCTGTGTCTCATTACCCTGTCTGTAAGCTTCTAGGACTGAAGCCCAGTGACTGAGTGTGGTTCTGAGAGAAGCTGGAGATTCCACAAAAGAACCAAGGAGAAAATGTCGTTTTAGGCATTTCCAAGAGTGTGGTTATGTGATTACATTGCTAGTGTAGCATTTTCACTACCCCACTGTCCCACTTTTAGCTGATGTTATCATTTCATAAAGGTTCAAGTGTAGGGGTGGGTGGAAGACAGACCTGAGTTAGTTCACCTGGTTTGTACAGAGGGAGGGCAGTTGCCACTCTTACTCAAGCTCTGTACATCTTGCAGTTTTGTTTTAAGCATAAGACACAGTTAAAAATATCCTCTTGATTTCCCTTGCATTAGGTAATCACCAAAAAGTTTGGCCAGCTGGGTTTTTATGTCATTATGCAGTAAATCCGATTTCAGGCTTTGCTTCTACTCCTCCCTTGATAGGATTGTGCTTAATGTCTTTTTCCGTGTTCTGCCTGACAGACACACCCATGACCTCCGGATCCATCAACTGCAAGTAAGAGTGAATGGCTGGGAGCAAGTGAGCCCAGTGTCTGTGGACAAAGTCGGGACCTTTTTCCGATATGCTGCACCAGATAAGAATTCCTCATCCTCTACGGTGTGTGGCTGTGGCAAGGGTGTTCAGTGGCAGGGTTGTGCCTTGGCCACACACCCTGAAAGCCAGGCAGTCAGACAGGCCTGTAGTAGCCTTGCTCTAGTGAAATCTTATTTCTTTTTTTAACTTTTTATTTTATATTGGAGTATAGCCTGATTGACAATGTTGTAATAGTTTTAGGTGACAGCAGAATGACTCAGCCGTACATTTCCATTCTCCCCCAAACTCCCCTCCTATCGAGGCTGTCATATAACACTGAGCAGAGTTCCCTGTGCTATACAGTGGGGTCCTTGTTGGCCATCCATTGTAAATGAAACTTTCTCGTTCTTCGTTTTTCTTAGTGCTGGGAAGAAGACCCAAGATTATTTTGGGTCAGTCAGAGGCGCTGATAATCACCATATAGATAAGCCAGCCAGTGGTTAGTTTTAGTAGAAAAACAGGACCTAAAATTGGCATCAACACATATTACCCTACCTGTGCAACTCCATTTTATCCTCACCTAGACCAACTGGCAATTTACAAGCTTGCCAAACGTACATTGGCTTTATTCCACGTATCATTATGCTTCCTTTATATTCTATCTTAACTACACTTTTATGAGGCTACTCCTTGATCCTTCTAGCTCTGTGTCTCCAAATTCTCCTCTCTGGCATAAAGACGGATGTCCGCTGTTGTTTATTTTCTGGTCACACATCCTCTTACATACCCTGGCCCTGATTTTACCCAGCTGTAGTTCTAGAGGTTGGAGGCCAGCCTGGAGAATGCAGCATTCCTGACCAGAATGTGCAGGTGGAGGCTGGCATCCCAGCTGATAGGACCGCCGTGGGTGCTCTTGCCAGACAGTCACACTTCGAGGGATAATGGTGTTCCTTGTTGAGTAGCCAGTGGTGACTAGGAAAGCACAAATTTGCAGAGATGTGGGAGCTTTCCTCATGCATGCTTGCTTCATGAAATATGTTCTTGAAAGACGCTGATGTTTTCACGGTCTGTCTCATGCCCCAAGTTTCTTAGAAAAAGAAGTTTTCTTTCAAGATTACTTTTTTCTGCCCAAGTTCACATCTAGGAACAAAAGGACCAATTCCCCCCAGAGACACCTTTCTATTGTCTTGATGTATCCTGGAGAATTTTGTGTATATTGAATGATTGTAAAAGGAATATTGTTTTTCCCATATCTTCCAAGATGCTTTTTCTTCATAGTAGACCATACTTTACCCAGGAGTATTTATAAACATCGCCCTTGCAAACAACTCAAGTTGTCATTGAATTTAACGATGTCTGTCTCTTAGCTCTGTACTGATTCTTTGACTTTGGGGATCTTTCTTAGATCGGCAGCCCGAGCAGCAGGACAAATATTATCCATCCCCAAGTTTATGTGAGTATGATTTTTCTGTGTCACTGTGTTTACTGAATGCACACATAGCTCCTGATGACCACTGGACTCTGTGGTTGGAATTTATCTTTTCCATTTTCTGTTAATGATTTCCTTCCTTTTAAAAGAACTTGCAAGGAAATGTTTTCACCTAACTTGGTATGTGAAACTGAATATTATAGGGAAGGAGGGAAAAAGGGAAAATGGTTTAGTCCAAGGTCTCATTTTCTAAGTTAAATATAAATTAACCTTTGTACAGCTATACGTATTTTACAGGTTTTCCCCCAAAGGTCAACATGAAAGTAACTCAGAATGAAAAATAGTAAGCTTCCCTCCCCCATTTGATTTTTGAAACATCACCACAGGATGACATTAAAAGGCTGTTTTGTGGTTTTTGCTTATAATTTCTTCTCCCTGAGGATAGTAAGTTTTAAAATGTGAAATTTCAGATAAGCGTAGAGGCAACAAGATCAAGATTTAAGACAGTTGTTACTGGGCCCTCGTTCTCCCGGGCTTTGCTGGGCTGCGTCAGCGGAGGCTTTCATGATAATTGTGTCCTTTTGATAACACTTTAGGAGGCTGTACTCCACCTTAAAAATTTTTTCTTTTTTAATTTAAAAAATTTATTTGTTTTTAATTGGAGGATAATTGCTTTACAATATTGTGTTGGTTTCTGCCATATCTCAACATGAATCAGCCATAGGTATATGTATGTCCCCTCCCTCTTGAACCTCCTTCCCAACCCTCATCCCATCCCACCCCTCTAGGTCATCACAGACACCAGGTTAAACTCCCAGTGTTACATAGCTCCTTCCCATTAGCTGTGTATTTATACATGGTAATGTACATGTTTCAGTGCTACTCTCTCCCTCTCCTGCCCTCGCTGTGTCATAAGTCTGCTCTCTGTGTCTGAGTCTCTATTCCTGCCCTGCGAATAGGTTCATCATATTAGGTTCTAGATATAATATGTGTTAATATACAATATTTGTTTTTCTCTTTCTGACTTACCCTACTCTGTATAACAGACTCTAGGTTCATCCACCTCACTTAAACTGACTCAAATGCAATCCTTTTTATGGCTGAGTAGTATTGCATTATATATATGTACTCCAGCTTCTTTATCCATCCCTCTGTCAACTAACATCTAGGTTGCTTCCACGTCCTGGCTATTGTAAATAGTGCTGCAGTAAACATGAGGGTACGTTTATCTGTACTCTTCCTTTGCATTGGAACTACCTGGAAGTTTTGATTTAAAACATGGATCTTTTCCTTTGGTTGTTTCTTAGGTTGGTTTTCACATAGTGTTTGTTTTAATGAAAAAACTAGTAGTATGGAAAGCTTAGATGTTGTGTCGTTTATTTCTCTAATAAAAAAAAAAGCAGTATCAATATATTCTGAGTACTCAGAGTAATAGTTTTAAAAACCTTCTATTTTACCTAATGTGAAATTTTATATTAAAAAAAAAACAAAACCCTAAATTCTTGGCACATGGTAGTGGCACAAAGTGTGTGTTAAATGTGTGTTAAATGTGTGCATGGATACATGAACACAAATAGGAAACAGTAGCTGCACCTATAAGATCAGAAATAAATCAGTTTCCTCTAGTATCTTGGATGGCATCATTGACTCAATGGATACTGAGCAAATCCCGGGTTTTAGTGAAGGACAGGAGGCCTGGCATGCTGCAGTCCATGGGGTCTCAAAGAGTTGGACATGACTGAGTGAGTGAACAGCTAGTACCTTGAGTTTTATGAACCTTGGTGTCCTGTTAAAAAAAAGAGTAATTATTGAGCAGAACTTAGATTATTATCATTGTGAAGAAGTTTTCTTTTAAAGTTCTTTGAAATCCAAATGTTGGCTTTTTATAGGTATGTCAACAGACAGTGTATGGACATATTGAGTAAATTTCATCACATTTAGGAAAAAAAGTTATTCTTCCTAGGAAAGGCATGCCAGTACAAATAGCTCTTCAGAATTGGCTGTTATAATAGTGGGTATTAAAGGATATTCACTCCTATTAAAGCAGAGTGGTTTTAGAGCTTAATGACTCATTTCACTGAAGATATATAGTCATAGTAAGATGCTTTATGTAGGCCTTCTGACCACTATTATTATACTTGGCGTGATTTTCAAATGCCACACTTTTTTTATTATTTCTCTCTTTTCCATAGTTCTCTTCACTCCCACCCGTCCGGGTCGTCTTTGCAGTGACAATGGAAGGCAGTGCTCGGAAGGTGATCACGGTCCGATCAGCCCTCATTGTGAAGAACAGACTTGAGACGCCGATGGAACTGAGACTGGACAGCCCGTCAGCTCCAGACAGTGAGTTCTGACACTGCCTCCTTGTACCCTGAGCTGGGCTTCGGGGTGGGAGACATGCCTGAGTGCTAACGTGTTTCTGTGGCAGAGCCCGTGGTCCTTCCCGCCATCATGCCAGGAGACTCTTTTGCTGTGCCTTTACACCTTACTTCTTGGAGACTGCAGGCCCGGCCCAAAGGACTGGGTGTGTTTTTCTGTAAAGCTCCTATTCACTGGACTAATGTAGTGAAGACTGCCGAAGTCAGTAGCAGCAAACGAGAATGCCACTCCATGGACACGGAGAAAAGCCGGTTCTTCAGGTAAGCATGGCACGGTAGTGCCATGTAGATTTTGCCATTTTTTTTCCCTTTATGCTTTCTCTGAGGACCCTTAGTGATTCATTTGTGCTTATTGAAAACCCTAAAGTTCTTACTTCTTAAGTGTTAGAGTTCATAAAAATTCAAGAGTTAACCCTGGGCAGGAGAATGGCTGTTACTTACCACCTAATATTCATGGGAGAAACAACCACAAACCCAGTACTCACACATATGCGATTAGAAAGTGGTCTGTCTGCATCAGCTTAAAGAGAAGACATGGAAAGGGACTTCCCTTGTGGTTCAGTGGTTAAGAGTCCACCTTGCAATGCAGGGGATGCAGGTTTGATCCCTGGTCCAGGAACTAAGATCCCACATGCCACAGAGCAACTAAGCCCAAGTGTCCCAACTAAGACCTGATGTAGGTAATAGATATATAAGTGTATGTGTATATGTGTGTGTGTGTGTGTGTGTATTTATTTATTTATTTTAAAAAGAGTACATATCTGGAGAGGGAAGAAAAAACAATGACAAGTTCTGATTCCCACATTGGGGAGCAAAATCCTAGAGGTGGGAAATTTTCAAATGACAGATTTCAAAGGAATGTGGGTAAAGGTACATCTAATACTGACTTTTCTTGGGGACTTTGACAAAATTGTCATGTAGACTCCTCATTTCCTCTTCTGAAGAGTACAAGTAATATGATACTAGAGTCAATGTTAGAAAAAACACTGGATTGCTATTGTGAGATCTTTCTAAACTTAGACTTTAAACTTGTTTAAATGAGAGATGATCAGCTTTAGTTTCCTTTATAGCAAAGACAGGCATATACTTAGTTTAAGAAGATGATAAAGGAGAACAAGAAGAATATAAAGAATGCCAGTATACCCTTTATCCAGATTTACCAATTGTTAACAGACTACTCTTGGTGACTTATAAAACAAAAAAACAATAAAGATATAAATGGTTTTGAACAGTGCTGTTAGGCAGCTTGTTAAAATTGGCATTTATGAAACATTTTAACCATCAATTCCAATTGCATTTTTATTTCAAGTATCTGCGGACATTCATCAGAAGAGACCATCTCCTGGGCCATAAAACAAAGATCAACAAATATTAAAGAATTGAAACCCCTCACAATGTATTTCATTATTGTGATAGTTATTAAGTTAGACACCAATGACAATAAGGTGCTTACAAAACCCCTAATATTTGCAAATTAAGCGATACATTTCTAATAACCTGTGGGTTAAAAAGACATCACAAAGAAAATAATATTTTTAAATGAATACTAATGAAAACCAGGCATATTAAAATATGGGGGATGAAGCAAAGGCAGTCCTAAAGGGAAATGGGTAGCTTTTAATGCTCACATTAGGAAGTCAGGAAGACGTAAAATCACTGCTCTAAACTTCTTCCTTAACGTAGAAGAGCAAACTAAACACAGAGAAATAGGAAAAGAAAAGAAGTATGAAAATCAACAAAGTAGAAAATAAACAATAGGAAAAATTAACTGTCAAAATTGGCTTTTTGAAAAGATTCACAAGCTTGATAAACCTCTAATAAGACCAAACATGTTGCGAGGCAAGAAAACACAAATTGCCCGTATAAGGAGTAGAGAAAAAGAATTGCTCTAGACCCACCCTACAGATATTAAAAGATTTGTTATAAACAATTTTATGTAAATAAATTCCACACTGGAAGGATAAATTTCTTGAAAGATACAGATCACCAAAACTAACACAAAAAAGAAATAGGAAACTCAAATAACCCAATATCTGTTAAATAAATTTAATTTATAATACAAAGGCTTCACACAAAGAACATTTAGGACCATAAAACTTCACTAGTGAATTCTACAGACATTTAGGGAAGAAATCAGACAGGCTCTTTGCAGACTCTTTCAGAAAGTAGGGGAGGAGGGAATAGTTTTGACTCATTTTAAGAGGCCAGCATTCCTGATACCAAAAGTGATATAGTTATTATTAAAGAAAGAAAAAAAGAAAACTACAAACTAGTATTCCACCATGAAGAGACGCAAAAATTCTTAACAGAATACTCCCGAATAGAATCCAGGGAGTGAAGTTTATCCCAGTAATATAATAAGCTTAACATTCAAAACTGATAAATGTTTGGGTTTTTTTTTTTTTTTTTTTAAAGCATGTGTGTGTTAATTGCTTAGTCATGTCCAACTCTTTGTGACCCTATGGACTATATAGCTCACCAGGCTCCTTTGTCCATTGGATTCTCTAGGCAAGAATACTGGAGTGGGTTGCTGTTCCCTTCTCTATGGGATCTTCCCCATCCAGGGATTGAACCCAGGACTCTTGCATTACAGGCAGATTCTTTACCAACTGAGCCGTCAGGGAAGCCCTTTAAAAAGTATGAGACTTCATTTTATCAAGACTTACGAATTCCAGATCAACCTATGGAAATCAATTATATGCTTATATTTTAGCCGTGAACAAATGGAAAATGTGATTTTAAGAAACACCATTTACAGTAGCACCAAAAATTTTTATTATTTAGGAATCAGTCTAGGGAATGATACACCAGTCTTTTACCCTAAGAATTACAAAGCTTTGCTGAGGGATAGTAAAGAATCTGCCTGCCCGTGCAGGAGATGGGGGTTTGATCCCTGGATCAGCAAGATCCCTTGGAGAAGGAAATGGCAACCCACTCCAGTATTCTTGCCTGAAAAATCCCACAGCTAGAGGAGCCTGGTAGGCCCCAGTCCATGGGGTCGCAAAAGAGTCAGACACGATTTAGCGACTGAACAGCAACAAAATTAATGAAAACCTATTAACTAAGTGGAAAAACAATCAGGTTCATGAATTGGATTGTTAGGATTTCCATTCTCACTAAATTGATCGGGAGATACAACCCAGTTGGTTATCAATAAAATGAGTTTTTTAAAAAATGGCTTATGAACCAAATACGGACACATACAACAACATGGCTGAATCTGGTTAAAACTTAATGCAAAAAAAAAAAAAAAACCCAGACAGAAAGAGTAAATACATCCTGTATCATTCCATTTATGCCATTCAAGAACAGACACAGCTAACTTTTAATGATGACTATCAGAAACTGGTTGCTTGAATGATGGGGGAGGATATTGATTGGAAAGGGATATGAGGGGACTTTCTGGGATGAGAGAAATGTTCTGTAATTGGTTTTGGGTGGTGTTTATCGAGGTGTGTAGAATTGTCAGAATTCATCAAACTGAACATGTAAAATCCGTACTTTTTACTGTGATTTGATTATGCCTTAGTAAATGTGTTTGGATTGAAAATTGCAAATATCTTACCAAATTATTGAACCATTTAAATGTTATCCTGTCTCAGACTCATCTAAGGAGAAAAAATTCAAGCTCTTTATTCAAGCTGATTATTTTTACACCATTTTGTCATCACAGGTTTTGTGTGGCCATAAAGAAGGAGAATTACCCAGATTACATGCCCTCCAACATATTTTCTGACAGTGCAAAACAGATTTTCAGACAGCCTGGGCATACCATATACCTCCTGCCGACAGTGGTCATCTGCAACTTGCTCCCTTGTGAACTTGATTTTTATGTTAAAGGAATGCCCATTAATGGGACACTGAAACCTGGCAAGGAGGTGGCTCTCCACACAGCTGATACCTCCCAGAACATTGAACTGGGTAAGGGTTTAGTGAAATAATTATTTGTAATTATTCTGTGAAAGTGTTAGTGGATATCTTATGACTATTTGGCATACATTTTGGAGAAATCGTAGCACATATAATACTGCAGTAAGTTGGCTCAGGGACTTCCTTGGTGGTCCAGTGGTTAAGACTTCACGTTCCAATGCAGGGGGTGTGAGTTTGATCCCTGGTCGAAGAGTTAAGATCCCACGTGCTTCCAGGCCAAAAATCCAAAACATAAAACAGGAAAATATTGTAACAAATTCAATAAAGACTTTAAACAATGATCCACATCAAAAGGAAAAAAATGCGCCAGCTCAGAGGATTTATGCAGTTAAAAAAGCAAAACTTCTAACATAGAAAATCGTTGAAACAAAAAAACTGAACAAAACTAAAAGATCTCAAGGCAAGCACTCAACATAGCCTTTTTTCTTGTGTTGCTCAAAGGAAGTCATTTTGTCTTTTCAAACCATGCTTTTTACCAGCTGTAGAATGAACAAAATCATATATCTCTCCTCTTTTAGGAAAGGGGAAAACGTTTGCCAAGCACGCTCAGTATCCCAGGCAGTATGTCAAATACTTTGACACACACATTCTCGTGTAATCCTTACAGCAGTAGTTATGAGTCCCATTTTACTGATGAAGACATTGAGGTTTGGAATAGTTAATACATCAAGTCATTTTCAGTTGTAGGGATGAATGAAGTGAAGGTAGAGAGAGTCACTATGATAATCTGTAGCTCTTGTAGCAAGAGGGTCCTTCCGGATTTGGGACAGAAAGAATGTTTCTTTAAGGCTGCTGTAGACATGTTGAATAATAAGGATGTAGATATTTACCTTTTTTACAGTTTTGTAAGTGATTTCATTCTGTCATCTCATTTGATCTTCACAACAATGGATGTCTTAGGCAGAGAGACAGCTGTGGCCCCCATTTTACTGATAAGGAACCTGAAACTCATTGAACTTCAGCAGCGTGTCCCACAGGGAAAAGCTTACATTTTTGAATACGTAAATGCTTGAGCTTAATCTCGAAAAGAAAAAATACTGCAACCCTACTTGTCTGTTTAAAAAAAAATAGGTCTTTGCTCTGATATTTAAATGTTTCTTCAACAAATATTTACTGAGCCCCTGTATAGAATGGAAATGCCCTCCCACCCTCCAGCACTATGGGCTCTTTGAGCACTCCTTGTCTTCACTCTCATTGTTTATAGGGAGCATCACTTTTAATAAGAAACTCTTGAAGTAGATACTGCTGTTATCCCCTTTTGGCAGATGGACACAGTGAAGTTAAATAGCTTGTCCCATGTCACACAGCTGTGAGGACAGACTGGGAATTTGAAGCCAGGCAGTGAGGCTGCAGAAAACCTTAACTCTTATCCTATACTTGGCGTTTATTGGGTTTCAGACACCCAGCTGAGGGCCTGTGTAGTCAACTCTTGAATAACCAGAGCTGTGACTGATAACTTTCATTCTTCTAATTATTACACGGTTCAGACTCTCTAGTGTGACTTCTAGACCATATTTATTCTCACCCCAGCTAAAGAGAGATGGCCATTCTAATAAGGTTTCTGCCAGTTGAATGAATACTGTAGTTACTGACTTTTCCAAGAGGAATCAAATTTAGTTTGGCTGTGGGCTCTTTTGACAAACTATAAAGTGAAACTCAGAAAGACAGTAGTTTTATCTTTCTTTAGGGGTGTCCCTGGAGAATTTTCCACTCTGCAAAGAATTGCTCATTCCACCCGGAACCCAGAACTATATGGTAAGAATGAGGCTCTATGACACCAACCGGCGGCAGCTGAACCTCACCATCCGGATTGTGTGTCGAGCAGAAGGATCTTTGAAGATCTTCATTTCGGCTCCGTATTGGTTGATTAACAAAACTGGTATGTACAGAGGCTGCTCCAGTCAGCCTTTGGAGTCGGTCATGGGAATTCAGATTTATTTGCTCCACACACTAAATGGAGCCAATGCAAACAGATTAGCTCAACAGTGTAAGCTGCTGAACCTTTCTCACTCTGTAGAAGTGCTTTAATCATGGTCAAGACTGGCCTTTTGGACAACGACTGAGTCCACTGAATAAATTCAGTCATCACTTTTTTCCCCCTTGATGATATTTTTTCCTTTTATTATTTGCATCTGTCTTGGATACACTGGGTGGGATTGATATAAACATTTCCCCTCCTTCCTAAAGGGCTACCACTGATCTTCAGACAGGACAATGCAAAGACGGATGCTGCAGGCCAGTTCGAAGAACATGAGCTGGCCCGGAGCCTGAGCCCTCTCTTATTCTGCTATGCTGACAAAGAGCAGCCAAACCTGTGAGTACAGTTATTTATGGGAAGGGGAAATAAGCTCCCAGGGAAGGGGAAAATTAGCAAAGGCTATAGTATATCCGTGTAAGTAGAAATAGACTGTAGATAACCATCCTGACTTGGCAGGGGGACAGCACCATGACTTAATGGGATTTTTTTCGGATCTAATTTCTGTGTTATTCGATATGGAAAATAAACCATTTGGTTTTGGTGTATAATGAAAGCCAGTTTTATTTTCCATGTATTGAAGTGGTTCTATTCATAACTCTTCTGATGGTGAGAGACCCACATGCTCTCTTTTCTACGTGGTTTCTCTCTCCTGGAAGCACTCAGCGCAAGCAGAGGAGCTGGCTTCAGAGGGAAGACAGGTTGGCCTGTTGGTAGAGAGCCTGCACCCCATTAATCCAATCCAGGCCATCTTGTATTAGATTCTGAAATCCATCTTTCTGTTGAAATAAAGTGTGCCATTTTGAGATCTCAAAGCACTCATTACCTGTTTAAACACAGGAAAAAGCAACAATTGTGAGGATTAGCAGACATGTCCTTCTTAATGTATAGTAGGGCATTAAGGAAATGACAACCCACTCCAGTATTCTTGCCTGGGAAGTTCCATGGAGGAGCCTGGTGGGCTACAGTCCAGTGGGTCACAAAGAGTCAGACACGGCTGAGTGACTAAGCACAGGGCATTAATTCACTTTATTTATTTTTTCGTGGATTTGACATTCTGCTTTTTACAGTGGTCTTCTGATATTTAGCCTTAACCCAAAAATATGTAGGTGAATCTGACACTGCTAAAATGCCATACCCCATTATCTATAGAAGGATGCTGCAAACTTAGAGGAGGGCCACTCCAGTGGATGCAGATGCATCTATCTACCTAGAGGTTGGGCTGGAGTCAGGAGAGGACTGACCAGGGTGCTGGCCAGTAGGAGACACAAAACAGCCGCTTGACATGGGCAGCAGGCCCAGGCTCACTGTTTCCCTGAATGGATCTTGACAGTTTTAGATCCAGCGCTTGAAATTCAAAACACAGTTTGTTTTGTCCGTCAAATTCAGTTTCCAAAGCCTTTCCACGTAGATGATCTCATTTGATTCTCCCAACATTTCAGTGGATTAGGCAGCACAGCAAAGGAATGAGAAAACTGAGGAAGATGAGGAAACTGAGGCCCAGGGAGAGTTATTTGCCCAAAGTTACATTGCTTGTTAGTGGTGGAGCTGGAACACACATCTGGGAATTATGTTTCCAGGATCCATGACAGGATGCTGGCCAACTGCATGGTGCTTTGCCGTTATAATAGCACCAGGCCCTTGAATGAATGTACCATTAGCTGCATCTTCCGTACATACTTCTCTTGTATGTTCAGGGTATTTCATGAACCCTTGAAACAACAGAGTCAGGAAAGTATCAGTTTGCTTTGAATCTTTGTTTTTCAGATATTGTAGCATTTTCCTCATGCCTTATGCTCCCAGAATTGATGTTTTCCCCTAAAATGTCTAGTTGTGGAGGTCAATACATGTCACACATTGCTGAACTGTGACTACCTCTCAGATTGAGTTTTGACCACTGATTAATTGCCTCTCTGTGTTTGGGAATAACATGAAAATGAGGAAGAGTCAGTGTTAGAGTTCTAATTTTGGCCGACAGCCACAGCAAGGCTTCCTGATTAGAAAAGGTAGAATAGACTTTCTTATGGATGAATGTCTATATACGTCTTTGCTTTTCTGCCCCACAGCTGCACGATGAGAATCGGAAGGGGGATTCACCCTGAAGGCATGCCAGGCTGGTGTCAGGGCTTCTCCCTGGATGGTGGTAGTGGCGTCCGAGCTCTCAGAGTCATCCAGCAAGGAAACCGCCCAGGGCTGATCTATAACATTGGTGGGTTACATTTGGGGGAGGGGGAGAATTTAAACCATGGGCCAACGACTTCAGGCTTGGAGGGATAAGCTGGCCCTACATTTTGGTCTGTCTGCAAGTGCTGGTTTTCTCATTTGCCATTGGGTCAGGTATCCATTCTCTGAATGCTAGATTGATATCATCACAGACCTATTCTCCTAGGGATCCAAGGAGCTACCTAAACACTGCCCCTTTGAGGTCTGAGGCTGTTTAGTTTCAGACTCACCTGTGTCAGGAAAGTATCAGTTTGGCTTGAATCCTTATTTTTCATGGCAATAATAGGAACACTTAGAATGCTTTTCATCCTCCATTTCCCACGCGTTCATTGAAATCTGCAAACCCTAAGAGGGTAAGAAGCATTGTTTCCCTTGAAACTGAAGCTTAGGGGTTAAGTGACTTGTCCAGATATAAAGGGAATGTCTGGGTTGGAATTAGGATTATGACTGAGGTGTCCACATTTGAGGCAAAAAATATAAAATGCACTTGGTGGTTATGGATAATTAGAAATCCCTAAGCTAGCTTAGAGGGCTTCCCAGGTGACTCAGTGGTAAAGAATCTCTGCAGTGCAGGAGACACAGGTTTGATCCCTGGATTGGGAAGATCCCCTGGAGAAGGAAATGGCAACCCACTCCAGTATTCTTCCCTGGGAAATCTCATGGACAGAGGAGCTTGGCAGGCAAGAGTTCATGCAGTCACAAAGAGTTGGTCACAACTGAGCACACATGACTAATCTAGATTGGTGCTTTAACACTTTACACGTACAAGCTTGCTTAGGTTCTAGAGGTGGGGAGCACCAAGGGAAGATGTGCCTATGCCTGTGTGCCTCAAAAGATGTCACAAAAGATTAAGACAAACTTGATTTAATTATGTCTCAGATTTGAAGTGTTAGCAGTGCATCCTTCCTTTCCTGTATAACTTCCGGGCTTTCAAAGCATTGTTTACTCTTGAATATTGGGAAACCTTTGAGCTGTCTGTGGTAGTGGGAATGTTCTATCTTGTACTGTCCAATTTGGAGGCACTAGCCACACATGGCTGCTGAGCACTTGAGAGTACATTACTAAGAAATGTGGTGAGTGTGACAAAGAAACTGAATTTTTTTTTTTTTTTTAATTTTGGTGCATACAAGTGGTCATGTATGACTAGTGGCTACTGTTTTGGACAGTGCTGTTGTAGAGAGTCATGCTACAGAAGGAAAAATTGAGATGGTATTACTTAGCTGTTTGCCATGACTCCCATGGAGTCAGTGCTTTGTTTAAGTGTTAGAGGGTTTACTAGTGAAAGACTCTCTTCCAAGTATAGTGCTTTTTTGTTGTTGTTTTTTTAAAAAAACATGAATTTGCATGCATTCTCACTTGACATGGAAGCTGTCTCCTTTAAAGTTGACATGAAGACTTTTAATAGAAAAGATGAACTTTTATCTGATCCTCCAGCTGAGGATCACAATTTTCATGTTTGTTCACTCCATCCCTTTAGGCAAAGTCCACTTCATGCTGAGTTTGGTTTTCTGCTGGGGTGTCTGGTCCTTGATAGAGTTTCCAAAGCAAGCCCCTGCAGGTTGGCCAGAAGCCATAGTTGGGACAGATTGGAGGAAACATGGTGGTGCCTGTGCCTTTCCAAGCAGCTGGCGCTAAGTAAGCGCACAGAGTTCTGACTGAAAGGCACAGCGAGCTGTCTAGTGGAACTATGCAGTGAGTGCACACACAAACTTAGATGCTAAACGCATTCATTAGAACATGTCACTTACGTTTTTAGGGACAAGACTATGTTTCACATTTGTTGTTACACTAAAGAAAAGAAGAGAGAGTTTGAGCTAAGATGAGATTTTATATAAGATCTTGGCATGTATTAAGAGAATTTGTGGAATCTCTTATATGACTATTTTTGAAGGATTGGATAGATAACTAGCTTCCTATCAGGAAAGTTGAAAGCACAGACACAAGTGGAAAAGCCAGGCAGGGCCTGACCAGGTTACCTTAACATGTACCTCCAATAAGGATGATTTTGTATATTTTGATCTTATCAGCTATTCATTTGTTAAGGGTTTCCCAGGGCAATCTGAGATAAAAGGGAAACAAAAAAAAATTTTTTTAATTGAGTCTTGATGCTATAGACTCTTTCTGTGATATCAAATATACCTTTAATAAGTATATTAGTTGAGATCAGGCATCTGGTCCCATCACTTCATGGCAAATAGATGAGGAAACAATGGAAACAGTGGCTGGCTTTATTTTTGGGTGCTCCAAAATCACTGCAGATGGTGACTGCAGCCATGAAATTAAAAGACGCTTGCTCCTTAGAAGGAAAGTTGTGACGAACCTAGTTCAGTTTAGTTCAGTTCAGTCGCTCAGTCGTGTCCGACTCTTTGTGACCCCATGAATCGCAGCATGCCAGGCCTCCCTGTCCATCACCATCTCCTGGAGTTCACTCAAACGCACATCCATCGAGTCGGTGATGCCATCCAGCCATCTCATCCTAGACAGCATATTAAAAAGCAGAGACATTACTTTACCAACAAAGGTCTGTCTAGTCAAGGCTATGGTTTTTCCAGTAGTCATAAATGGATGTGAGAGTTGGACTATAAATAAAGCTGAGTGCAGAAGAATTGATGGGTTTGAACTGTGGTGTTGGAGAAGACTCTTGAGAGTCCCTTGGACTGCAGGGAGATCCAACCAGTCCATTCTGAAGGAGATCAGTCCTGGGTATTCATTGAAAGGACTGATGCTGAAGCTGAAACTCCAATACTTTGGCCACCTGATGCAAAGAACTGACTCATTTGAAAAGACCCTGATGCTGGGAAAGATTGAGGGCAGGAGGAGGAGATGACAGAGGATAAGATGGTTGGATGGCATCACCGACTCAATGGACATGAGTTTGGGTAAACTCCAGGAGTTGGTGATGGACAAGGAGGCCTGGCTTGCTGCTGTTCATGGGGTCGCAAAGAGTCGGACGTGACTGAGTGACTGAACTGAACTGAACTATTACATGATAAGGTTGATTTCTGACAATTAATGCTTTTCTGTGTGTCATAGAAAAGTGATGGGGGTATATCTCCCTACCCCAGTATTACTGAACGTTTCTTAGATACAGAGTTTTAGTGTTGAAAATATGTTTAGTCACTCAGTCGTGTCTCTTTGTGACCCCGTGCACCATTGCCTGCCAAACTCCTCTGTCCATGGAATCCGCCAGGCAATAATACTGTAGTGGGTAGCCATTCCCGTCTCCAGATGATCTTCCTGACTGTTCCAGTATTACTGAGCATTTCTTAGATACAGAGTTTCAATGAGTGATTTTGTTTCTGTGATTTGCTCAGTTTTTCAGCTATTTTTGAGATTTACAATAAAGACAAGTGAATTAGGGAGTTAACAGTTCAAAATATTTATAATTAAAATATGTTGGGACATCTGGTTGTCATATCCTAAAGTCACTTCTCTTTTTATGGTCTCTCGATACTTGTCTTTAAGTTCAGTTCAGTTCAGTTCAGTCGCTGTCGTGTCCGACTCTTTGCGACCCCATGAATCGCAGCACGCCAGGCCTCCCTGTCCATCACCAACTCCTGGAGTTCACTCAGACTCATGTCCATCAAGTCAGTGATACTATCCAGCCATCTCATCCTCTGTCGTCCCCTTCTCCTCCAGCCCCCAATCCCTCCCAGCATCAAAGTCTTTTCCAGTGAGTCAACTCTTCCCATGACGTGGCCAAAGTATTGGAGTTTCAGCTTCAGCATCATTCCTTCCAAAGAAATCCCAGGGCTGATCTCCTTCAGAATGGACTGGTTGGATCTCCTTGCAGTCCAAGGGACTCTCAAGAGTCTTCTCCAACACCACAGTTCAAACCCATCAATTCTTCTGCACTCAGCCTTCTTCACAGTCCAAGTCTCATATCCATACATGACTACTGGAAAAACCATAGCCTTGGCTAGACGGACCTTAGTCGGCAAAGTAATGTCTCTGCTTTTGAATATGCTATCTAGGTTGGTCATAACTTTCCTTCCAAGGAGTAAGCGTCTTTTAATTTCATGGCTGCAGTCACCATCTGCAGTGATTTTGGAGACCCAAAAAATAAAGTCTGACACTGTTTCCACTGTTTCCCCGTCTGTTTGCCATGAAGTGATGCGACCAGATGCCATGATCTTCGTTTTCTGAATGTTGAGCTTCAAGCCAACTTGTTCACTCTCCAATTTCACTTTCATCAAGAGGCTTTTTAGTTCCTCTTCACTTTCTGCCATAAGGGTGGTGTCATCTGCATATCTGAGGTTATTGATATTTCTCCCGGCAATCTTGATTCCAGCTTGTGCTTCTTCCAACGCAGAGTTTCTCATGATGTGCTCTGCATATAAGTTAAATAAGCAGGGTGACAATATACAGCCATGATGTACTCCTTTTCCTATTTGGAACCAGTCTGTTGTTCCATGTCTAGTTCTAACTGTTGCTTCCTGACCTGCATACAGATTTCTCAAGAGTAGGGTCCTTTGTGTATATCTCCAAGGCAGGCTCCCTGGATTTAATCCAGCTACGCCACCTACTGGCTGTGTCACTTAAGGAAAAGTCACTTATCTTTTCCTGCCTTAGTTTCCTCATCTGCAAAAATGAAGGAATGAAAATATCTAACTCACAAGGTTGTTATAAGAATTAAATGTTGAGCCTTTGGAAGAGGGTGTAATGTGTACTAAAAGTTCAATAAATATTATTATTTTTTGTTATTTTTTACCATAAATATTATCATTGTATAACCAGAGTTCAACCCAAGGCCTTGACTATAGTTACTTTATTCATTGTCTAAATGAATGAAAGAACTCATCCATTGAATTTTGGATTTTTAAAAGTTATAATCAGAGTTTTTGAGATAATATGGTGTTATTTCATTTTTCTTTCTTTGGAACTTGGTGTTTTGAGATTTCCTTTTGATTGACTATGACTTTCTTTCCTTAGTATGTTTTTTGTTTGTCTTTTTTCCCCACAGTACCTATTAGGTGCCGAAAACCTTTATTTTATGAAGGAATAAATTCAGTAGTATTTAGCGTTATATTTGAGCTGGATTCTTGGGCTGACAGAAAATACTAAGAGTCAATTGAGTTTAGGGCAGTTGCAGAATGCAGTTAAGTAATACACAGATTCTCCTCTGTGTTGTAAAAGGGTTGCATGTTCTTTAGGAGGAAATTTTGTGTCCCATTTGTAAGGAGAAATGTGTCACATAAACCATCTTGGTAGTCAGCTTCATAAATGGAATCCAAGCTAAACACCTGTTTGTTTTAGTTGCTGTTACAATTGTACACACTTTATGAAGAAGCTGGGAGTTATGGGGATATTGATGTTGCCAAGGAGACTTTTTAAGGTCTAAATGGGAATAAAGAATAATACTTTGAAGGTTTTTGCTGTTTTCGTTCTATTCTTAGGAAACCTCACAGCCTCTCTGGGTGCTACAATCATTATCTCAGAGAAACTAAGTAATTGTGAAGGCTATTTAATTCTTTTAGACCATTCTTTTTTCCTTCTGATTAATTCATGGAACTGGTTCTTGTTATTCATAGGTATTGATGTCAAGAAAGGCCGAGGCCGATATATTGACACCTGTATGGTCATCTTTGCCCCTCGTTACCTGTTAGATAATAAGTCATCCCACAAGCTTGCATTTGCACAGAGGGAATTTGCCAGGGGACAGGTAAGCAGCTTGCTTTTGAAGAATGATGAGTGCCTATTTAATAGCACAGTGAATTTTAATGTCATTTAAATTTGAATGTCACATTTCATTTTAATGACTTATCTCCCCATCAACACTAAGTTTTTTGATGTGAGTAAACAACATTATGATCTCTATTCGCTTCCAAGGCAAACCGTTCAATATCATGGTAATCCAAGTCTATGCCCCGACCAGTAATGCTGAAGAAGCTGAAGTTGAATGGTTCTCTGAAGACCTACAAGACCTTTTAGAACTAATACCCAAAAAAGATATCCTTTTCATTATAGGAGACTGGAATGCAAAAGTAGGAAGTTAAGAAACACCTGGAGTAACAGGCAAATTTGGCCTTGGAGTACAGAATGAAGCAGGGCAAAGGCTCATAGAGTTTTGCCAAAAGAACGCACTGGTCATAGCAACACCCTCTTCCAACAACACAAGAGAAGACTTTACACATGGACATCACCAGATGGTCAACACCAAAATCAGACTGATTATATTCTTTGCAGCCAAAATGCAAAAGCTCTGTACAGTCAGCAAAAACAAGACCAGGAGCTGACTGTGGCTCAGATCATGAACTCCTGATTGCCAAATTCAGACTTAAATTGAAGAAAGTAGGAAAAACCACTAGACCATTCAGGTATGACTTAAATCAAATCCCTTATGATTATACAGTAGAAGTGGGAAATAGATTTAAAGGACTAGATCTGATAGAGTGCCTGATGAACTATGGATGGAGGTTCCTGACATTGTACAGGAGGCAGTTTTCAAGACCATCCCCAAGAAAAAGAAATGCAAAAAATCAAAATGGCTGTCTGAGGAGGCCTTACAAATAGCTGTGAAGAGAAGAGAAGTGAAAAACAAAGGAGAAAAGGAAAGATATAAGCATCTGAATGCAGAGTTCCAAAGAATAGCAAGGAGAGATAAGAAAGCCTTCCTCAATGCAAAAGCCTTCCTCAATGGACTTTCTTTGCAAAAGTGCAAAGAAATAGAGGAAAACAACAGAATGGGAAAGACTAGTGATCTCTTGAAGAAAATTAGATACAACAAGAGAACATTTCATACAAAGGTGGGCTCAATAAAGGCCAGAAATGGTATGGACCTAACAGAAGCAGAAGATATTAAGAAGAGGTGGCAAGAATACACAGAAGAACGATACAACAAAGATCTTCATGACCCAGATGATCACGATGGTGTGATCACTCACCTGGAGCCAGACATCCTGGAATGTGAAGTCAAGTGGGCCTTAGGAAGCATCACTACGAACAAAGCTAGTGGAGGTGATGGAATTCCAGTTGAGCTATTTCAAATCCTGAAAGATGATGCTGTGAAAGTGCTGCACTGAGTATGCCAGCAAATTTGGAAAACTCAGCAGTGGCCACGGGACTGGAAAAAGTCGGTTTTCATTCCAGTCTCAAAGAAAGGCAATACCAAAGAATGTTCAAACTACCACACAGCTTCACTCATCTCACACACTAGCAAAGTAATGCTCAAAATTCTCCAAGCCAGGCTTTAACAATACGTGAACCGTGAACTTTTGAATGTTCAAGCTGGATTTAGAAAAGGCAGAGGAACCAGAGATCAAATTACCAGCATCCGCTGGATCATGGAAAAAGCAAGAGAGTTCCAGAAAAACATCTATTTCTTCTTTATTGACTATGCCAAAGCCTTTGACTATGTGGATCACTATAAACTGTGGAAAATTCTTCAAGAGTTGGGAATACCAGACCACCTGACCTGCCTCTTGAGAAATGCAGGTCAGGAAGCAACAGTTAGAACTGGACATGGAACAACAGACTGGTTCCAAATAGGAAAAGGAATATGTCATGGCTGTATCTTGTCACCCTGCTTTTTTAACTTCTATGCAGAGTACATCATGAGAAACGCTGGGCTGGAAGAAGCACAAGCTGGATTCAAGATTACCGGGAGAAATATCAATAACCTCAGATATGCAGATGACACCACCTTTACTGCAGAAAGTGAAGAAGAACTAAAGAGCCTCTTGATGGAAGTGAAAGAGGAGAGTGAACAAGTTGGCTTGAAGCTCAACATTCAGAAAACTAAGATCATGGCAAATAGATGGGGAAACAGTGGAAACAGTGTCAGACTTTATTTTTTGGGTCTCCAAAATCACTGCAGATGTTGACTACAGCCATGAAATTAAAAGACGCTTACTCCTTGGAAGGAAAGTTATGACCAACCTAGATAGCATATTCAAAAGCAGAGACATTACTTTGCCATCAAAGGTCTGTCTAGTCAAAGCTGTGGTTTTTCCAGTAGTCATGTATGGATGTGAGAGTTGGACTGTAAATAAAGCTGAGCACCGAAGAATTGATGGGTTTGAACTGTGGTGGTGGAGAAGACTTTTCAAAGTCCCTTGGAGTGCAAGGAGATCCAACCAGTCCATCCTAAAGATCAGTCCTTAGTGTTCATTGGAAGGACTGATAATTGAAGTTGAAACTCCAATACTTTGGCCACCTGATGCAAAGAATCGACTCATTTGAAAAGACCCTGATGCTGGGAAAGATTGAAGGCTGGAGGAAAAGGGGAAAACAGAGGATATGATGGTTGGATGGCATCACTGACTCAATGGACATGAGTTTGAGTGAACTCCAGGAATTAGTGGTGGACAGGGAGGCCTGGTGTGCTGCAATCCATGGGGTTGCAAAGAGTCAGACATGACTGAGCAACTGAGCTGAACTGAACCATTTTGTGCCTTTGGTGCCCTGAACAGCTCCTGGTGATGGGCAAGGCTCAGGGTAGACAGATTTTCAGTAAACATTTACGTCTTGACTTGACTTTTGACTAAAGCCAGTGATACCGTGTTTTAGGGAACAGCCAATCCTGAAGGTTACATTTCCACGCTTCCTGGTTCCAGTGTGGTGTTCCATTGGCCTCGGAATGACTACGATCAGCTGCTATGTGTCCGACTGATGGATGTTCCCAATTGTATTTGGTCTGGAGGCTTCGAAGTCAACAAGAATAATTCCTTCCATATCAACATGAGGTGAGTGCAGAGACTATATTTAGTCAATAAGTAGTCTTGTTTGAGGTACGGCAATATAAATACTAAGCTGTAAATACCATATAAATATCAAATATTTATAAAGTTGTAAATAGCAAGTAGTTACTTTTGGTAAGACTACTCTTGATGAAATGGGCACTTATGTTTCTGACTCCAAGGTCTTAAAACTGCAAAGACTAGGCAGATAGGAATGAACCTTTTGATCGAATGAGCTAAAAGGGGGTGTTGACAGTTTTGACCATTGTGCAGTTGCTGTCATCTGAGGTCACATGTCCAAGGAGTAGCACTGAGCTCATGGTCGCCCGCAACCCTTGTCAGCATTCAGATGGCAGCTTTGATGATGTTTTTGTCTGTTCTTGCACACTATACAAGCTCTTCTCTCATTAGATGCCATTACAGTAAATCCCCTAGTCTTCTTTGCCCAACCCAGTGACCCTTAGATCCTTATTAAGGAAAATCAACAAAAGCCAGGGTCAGTTAGCACAAGAGGACTCTTTTCTTTCATCCAATGCTTTTTTTTTTTAATGTATTAAACTTTAAAAAGATTGTGGTAAAATGCACATACCATATGAGAAAGATAGCATAACATAAAGACCCAGACACTATTTTGTGTGCCTCAGGCACATAAAGTAAAATTTACCATCTTAGCCATTTTTAGCTTTACTGGTGTTAGGTAAGTTCATGTTGTGCAGTCTCCTAAACTCTTTTCATCTTGCAAAACAGAAACTCTGTATCCATTAAACAACATTCCTCATTTTCCCTTTCTTAACCCCTGGCAACCTCTGTTCTCATTTCTCTACGAATTTGACTACTCTAGGTACCTCAGATAAGTGAAATCATACAATATTTGTCTTTTGTGACTGGCTTATTTCACTTAGCATAATGTCCTCAATGTCATCCGCATTGTAACATGTGTCAGAACTTCTTTTTTTTGGGGGGGCAACATTTAGTTTATTACATTTCTCTCTAGTGCAGTGAAATTCTGTTTCATTCTTTCTTCTTTTTAATTTATTCAAGTATAGCTGATTTACAATGTGGTGTCAATTTCTGCTATACTGCACAGTGATTCAGTTATATAAACAAGATATATATGTTCTTTTTCATATTCCTGTCCATTGTTGTTTATCATAGGATACTGAATATGGTTCACTGTGCTATACAGTGGGACCATTTTACATTCACCATTTATATTTCACCATTTTACATTCTTGCAAAGAGCACACAAGGGTCCAGTTTCTCCACATCTTTACTAACGCTTGTTATTTTTTCTTTTTTGATAGTAGCCATCCTCATGGGTGTGAGGTGGTATCTCATGGTTTTGATTCTCATTTCCTTAATGATTAATGATGCTGAGCTTCTTTTCATGTGCCTTTAGGCCATTTGTACATCTTTTTTGACATGTCTGTTCAAGTCCTTTGCCTGTTTTTGAGTTGGGTTTTTGTTGTTGTTGAGTTGTAGGAATCCTTTATATATTCTGGATACTAACCCCTTATGAGATACATACATGCATGCATTCTAAGTGTCCGACTCTCTGCAACCCTAGAGTCTGATATAAGAGATATATAATTTACATATATTCTCTCCCATTCATATGTTGCATTTTTACTCTGTTGATTGTATTCTTTGATGTATAGTTTTTAATTTTGATATAGTCCAGCTTGCCCATTTTAACTTTGGTTTCCTGTGCTTTTTGTGTTGTATGCAAGATCATTGCCAAATCCAGTGTCTTGAAGCTTTTCCCCTATGTTTTCTTCTGAGAGTTTTACAGTTTTAGCTTTTCTATATAGGTCTTTGATCCATTTGTATTCATATAAGGTTAAGAGTCCAATAGAGACATCAGTTTGCCAACAAAGGTCCATATAATCAAAGCTATGATTTTTCCAGTAGTCATATATAGATGTGAGAGTTAGCCCGTAAAGAAGGTTGAGTGCTGAAGAACTGATGCTTTCAAACTGTGGTGCTAGCGGAGGCTCTTGAGAGTCCCTTGGACTGCAAGGAGATCAAACCAGTCAGTCCTAAAGGAAATCAACCCTGAGTACTCTTTGGAAGGACAGATGCTGAAGCTGAAGTTCCAATACTTTGGCCACCAGATGCGAAGAGCTAATTCATTGGAAAAGATCCTGATTCTGGGAAAAATTGAGGGCAAGAGAAGAAGGGAGTGACAAAGGATCAGATAGTTGGATGGCATCACTGACTCGATTGACATGAGTTTGAGCAAACTCAGAGAGATAGTGAAGGACAGAGAAGCATGGCGTGCTGCAGTTCATGGGGTTGCAACTTAGCAACTGAACAACAAGAGTCCAACTCTGTTCTTCTGTTTGTGGATATCCAGTTTTCCCAATACTATTTGTTGAAAAAACTTTCTTTTCCCTACGGAATGGTCTCTACACCCTTGTCAAGAATTATTTGACCCTATATGTGAGGGTTTATTTCTGGGCTTTCTCTATTCTGTTCGTTCATATTCTGTCTTTTTGCCAGTGTCAGACTGTTTTGATTATAGTAGCTTTGTAATAGGTTTTGAAATTAGGAAGTGTGAGACCTCCATCTTTGTTCTTTTTCAAGATTATTTTGGCTACATGGAGTCCCTAGAGATTCCATCTTAATTTTAGGATAAATTTTTCTATTTCTGGAGGAAAAAAAACAGTTGGAATTTTGATGAGCATTGATTAAATCTCTAGATCCACTTTGCATAGCATTGACATCTTGACAATATTAAGTCTTCTAAATCCATGAACGTGGGATGTCTTTGTTTGTTTCTGTCTTCTTTAATGTTTTGCATTAAATGCTTCTGAAGCCAAAGAGCCTGAAATCAGTGCTAATTCAACACATTTAGAAGCAAAATTTAATTATTTATACCTTATGGTGAGTTCTCTTTGGAGAACACTACTGTCTAATTTATTAATAGTTGATTCAAAATAATATTTATATTTGACTTTTTAAAAAAAATGCATTATCTGAGGTTTTTCTTTGATTTTGTTTTTGTTGATGATGTGCCTTTCTTACTTATCTTTTGCCCTGATCCTTATTAGAGTTAATTGCATCTGGTATAGTGGTTTTCAAGCTGTGTTCCTAGAATTCATAGGGGTCTAAGGAGGTGGCTTTATAGGCCAAGTGAGTGAAGTGGACAGGGCCCCAGTGCCCTCATCCTGACTTCAACCAGAACTCCTGTCTCATAGTGGCATATGTTCCCCACAAGGTTGGGGTGGGGGCAGGCAAGGTGAGGAATTTGCAGCTAAAACCACCACTGATTTATACGCTGCTTTGGTGGAGGCAGCCCAGGTCTGTTGTGTGGTATGAAGCCAATTCAGAATTAAACAGAAAAGTTACTCATGATTACTTAAAAGAAGAAAAGAAAAGTGTGGAGTGTGGGGGTGGATGATACCTTTGTTAATCCTTTTGAAATAGTTTCAGTGTGTGGCCCTAAACTACTGAGCAGGGACCTGGGCCAGATGTTTCCTTTACTTTCCTCAAGTTTTCATTTTGAAACAATTTAAACCCACAGAGAACTTGTAGGAGTAGTACAAAGACACCTCTTCTTTACCTACATTTCCTACTTTTCAACATTTGCTCTGTTCTTGTTTTCTCTCCACATGTACTCATATGCATAGTTTTTTTCCTAAACCATTTGAAAGTAAAATGAAGTCATCATCATACTTCAGACATAAAAAATTTGTCACCTATCGCTACACACTGAAGAAATTTAATATTATGTTTTTAAATGTATAAAATGTCCTTTAAAGTGTTTTTCACAGTAACCCTGCTCCCCAGATCTGGGGTCCAGTGAAGGATCATGCATTTTATTTGGCTGCTGTTTCTCATCTGCTTTAATCTGGAATGGTCATTGTCTCAGTTTTCCTTTTTTGTGTTTATTAACATTGACATTTTTGGAGTCCAAACCAGTTTCATATAGAATGTTTTCTTTTCTGGACTTTCTGATGGCTTTCTATGGTTAAGTTTGGGCCTGACATTTTTGGTAAGAACATTACTTCTGTGGTAGTGTATGTTTCCCATTGCATCATGTCAAGAGGCTTGTGATGTCTGTTGGTTCCATTATTGACATTGTTAAATTCAATCATCATTTGGTTTAGGTGCTGTCCATCAGATCTCTCTATTGTAAAGTTATCTTTTCTTTGTAAACAACACTAGCTCATGGTAGGGATAATTTGAACTTTTTATATGTTCACTTTTCACAAAACCTTTCAGTCAGTGGTTTGGTGGTTCTCACCTGAATCAGTTATTACATTAGTTTTTATTACATTAGTTATGTAATTAGTTATTACATTAGTTATTGCAAAATGGTGATTTCTGGTTCTTATATGTCTTCTACATTTATTAGCTGATATTCTTCCATAAAGAAAAGCTTTCCATTCTCCACAGTGGTTTGTCTATATTTAAATACACACACACACATACACACATACACACATGCACACACATTATGATTGCATCTGGTACCTCCGTTCCACAGGATTCTTCCTCATCTTCCCTTATCCTACAGTGTGAACCCTGTTCATCAATAACATCAACATATTAATAACATCAACATATTAGTTTGAACCATATGAAATTCCTCTTTTCTAGGTCAAAAGTAGTCTAGTATCAACAATTTTATGTAGTTCAACCAATATTTACTCACTTGTTGCACTGACACTATGACCCAAAACAAACGCAAAGTAAAATTTGTAGATATCATATAGTTATGGCATGCTGTTCAATGTTGCTTGAATGATTTCTTTTTTACTGTGTGATTGTACTGTCAGTTTCTGCTTTTTAAATGTGGTCAGAGAACACACAGTGGTAATTGTGAGAAGTATGAGAAGAAAGTGAGTTGGGAACTTGTTCCCTACATTTTATGCAGCCTCCATGATTTCCTTTTGCTGCAGAGATACTCTGGGAAAATGCTTCTTCCTGCGTGTAGAAATTACTCTCCGAGGAGCTACCTACAGGATCTCCTTCAGTGATACAGATCAGTTACCCCCTCCTTTCCGAATTGACAACTTTTCTAAGGTATCAAGGGGAGTTGAGAGCCAGTTTGGCTCTTTCATATGTGGGAAAGTGGAGTATATACTGCACTTAAGATAATGATAAAAAACATTGTAAACTTGGGTTTAAAAGAAGTTGCACAGGGGTCTTAGAAATCCTTACCACTGGGAGGTGGTTTCTGCTGGTCATTTTGATTGCTGGGCAGCCTTGTCCAGAAGTGACTTCTCAGCTCCCAAAAGTTACGTTGACCAGATGGTTTGGTTAGCATGGGGCCCTATGCAGACATTCCATATAAAGAGAAATCAGAATCAGATTGACAAATGCCCAGTAGAATGGGCAGTTCTACTGTTGCTTAGTAACAGTGAGCTCCTTTCTGAATCTTCCAAGTGCAGCCATGATGGAGGTTGTTAGAGTCTATTTTAAATTATGCCTTATATCTTATAATTTGTAACTTTCCATAGCTGAATTCCAAGATTTTTGTTCCTTTCTTTGTTCATAGTATACCCTGGGCATGGTGGGGTGAGACTAGATGCCATTGAAAGAACAGAGTTGCTTTCTCTAGGTATTTGGTATGGCAGAGCTTCTCAAAACCTTTTACCCAACAGACTGTGGCCCATGTCCTCTAACTGGTGGGCTTTTTGCAATTTTGAAGATGATTAGAAAGGCATTTGAAGAGGCCAGCTGTTGAGCCTTACTTGTGGTTTTGTACCCTGTATAGCATTCATTTGGGAAAGATCTGGAACCTAAGAGGCACTGAATCACTTTTCCAGCATCACCCCTCTGAATGAAGGTTCTCCTTATTCTCTGCCATTCCTGTAGGTCCCAGTTGTCTTCACTCAGCATGGCGTCGCTGAACCCAGGCTCCGCACTGAAGTGAAGCCTATGACTTCCTTGGATTATGCCTGGGATGAACCCACCCTGCCACCTTTTATCACTCTGACTGTTAAAGGGGCAGGTTCCTCTGAGATCAGCTGCAACATGAATGATTTCCAGGATAACCAGCAGCTTTATTATGAAAATTTCATTTACATTGCTGCTACATACACGTTCTCTGGGTAAGTCTGGGTTAAATTACTATTCTTGTAAAGCAGAAAGCTCTAATTATTAACTGGTTTTAAATTTTAATCAGTTCTCAGAAGGCTGAGGGAAGAAGGAAGATTCCTTCCATTCTTTACCAAATCCTAGTCTCAGACTTTATCTTGAGAGGTCTTTTGTCTAAGCCCTTGTCTTCTGGCTAGAGTAAAATTTATCCAAAGAGGCAAGACTCCTCTTTTTAAAGAGCTTCCCAATAATCCATTCTAGTATTTAACAACTCTTTTGGGGCATTGTAATTGTAATAGCTTCAGTTTCTCTTGCTTTATGGTGATATTTCTTATGCATTTTTGAACTTCTTGCTGCTATTTTTTATTTGTTTTATCTCTTTCCTTATTTGAAACTGACTAATCTTCATCCATAATTACTCGAATCACTGTTCTGACCCTCCTCTCCCATTGAGAACACTGATTAAGCAGACACTTCAGGGTCTTCTTAATAGTCACCTAAAGACAAGCAGAAGAGTTTAACTTGACAGTAATTATAGTTACCTCAGAATTATAATCTTATGATCTTCATTGTTTGTCTGATTAGTTAGTTGTATTTAGAAAAAAAAACAAGCAAGGAGTAGTCAGCTTGTTAGATTGGTACATTGATAGGTACATAGAGATTCAGAATATTAGGCTTTTAAGGGTAGTCATTCCACCAACACATAAATACAGTTGTTTCTGTGCTGATCACAGGGCCGATTTTAAAGCTGATTCATGAAGAAACTGGGAAAATAGCCGAATCTTTAGCATTCCAAATATGTCACCTGGTGAACAGTACATTTAAAGTCACATTATTTCCAAAATGTCCTGAATAGTTTTGCTTATGGAATATTTTTATATGTGCCTGAGGCCCCTGAGAAAATGTCTGAGTCTGTGCAACATCTCTCTCATCTGCTTAGACCCCAGATTTCACTAATAATGATATGAATGGGCATGTTTGCTTTGATAAGGTTTTAGTGCCTGAAAAACCAGTCCTTAATCTGGTTGCTATGCATGTTTTTCTCTATACTTTCTTATGTTCCAGTAGTTACTAAGCTCTTTAACTGAAGAATCCTAGTGGAGACTTAGGAGTGTCACAGGTTGAGCAGATATGAATAGATAAAAAGAGAAGTTTTTGGGAATCTAGTGTGCTAAGAGGTTGAACTATATTTTGGAGTGTAGTGGATCCTATTTCTTTGCATCTTTGATGAGAACTAATGATGAGGAAAGAGACTAGGATTTTTTTAATTGAGGCGAAGTTCATAAACTGTAAAATTAACCATTTGTTAAAGTGATGAGTTTGGTGGCATTTTATGTATTCATGATGTACAGCTACCACCTCTAGTTCCAAGACAGTTCCATCACTCCAAACCCTAAGTAGTTACTGCCCAGTAAACCTTTTCTTTTCTCACCAGGGACTTCCCTGGTGGCTCAGATGGTAAAGCATCTGTCTACAATGCGGGAGACCTGGATTCGATCCCTGGGTCGGGAAGATTCCCTGGAGAAGGAAATGGCAACCCACTCCAGTACCCTTGCCTAGAAAATACCATGGACGGAGGAGCCTGGTGTCCATGGGGTCGCAAAGAGTCGGACACGACTGAGCGACTTC
Source organism: Capra hircus (assembly GCF_001704415.2). Lineage (NCBI taxonomy): Eukaryota > Metazoa > Chordata > Mammalia > Artiodactyla > Bovidae > Capra > Capra hircus. The sequence goes on along the minus strand of NC_030823.1, from coordinate 39,828,509 downwards.
ACTTTCACTTTCAAACCTTTTCTTCTAGCCCCTGGAAATCACAGATCTACATTCTTGTCTCTAAGGGTTTACCCATTCCAGATATTTCACATAAATTATCATAAAATGTCTGACCTTCTGTGACTGGCTTCTTTCACTTGGCGTGATGTTTTTAAGGTTCACCCACATGGTAGCATGTGTCACTTTTTCGTTCCTGTTATGGCTGAGTAATGTTCCATTGCACGGCTACACCACATTCTCTTTGTCCATTCTTCCTTTGATGGGCATTTGTGTTGTCCCTACTTTTTGGCTATTATGAACAGTGCTGCAATCAACATGCCTGTACGTGTATTTAAGTACTTGTTTTAATTCTTTTGTGTGTATACCTTGGGGTGGAATTGCTGGGTTCTGTGGTAATTCTTTGATTACCTTTTTGAGGAACTGCTGTACTGTTTTCCACAGCAGCTGAATCATTTTATATTCCTGCCAGCAATGTGTAAGAGTTTTGTTTCTTCTACATATTCTGCAATGCTTGTTGTTTTCCACTTTTTTTTTATTGTAACAATTCTACTAAGTAAGTAGTGGTATCTCAGTGTGGTTTTCATTTGCATTTCTATACTAGCTAATGATATTGAAGATCTTACCATGTGCTTATTGGTCAGTTGTATATCTTTTTTTTTTTTTTTCCCCATGCTGCATAGCTTGCAAATCTTAGTTCCCCCACTAGGGATTGAACCCTGGCCACTTGGGCCATGGCAGTGAAAGATCTGTGTCCTAACTGCTGGACTACCAGGGAATTCCTCATTTGTATATCTTTGGGGAAATGTCTGTTCAAATCCATGGCCCATTTTTACGTTTGATTTTTTTTTTTTGCCTTTTTATTGTTGAATTTTACAGCTCCTTATGTAATATGGGTGCAGATCCCATATCAGATACATGATTTGCAACTATCTTCTATTCTATGGGTTGTGTTTTTACTTTCCTGGTAATGTCTTTTGGAAGAATAAAAGTTTTTAATTTTGTTTAAATCAATTTTTTTTAATTTACTTGTGCTTTTGATATCATGAAAGCTAATTTTTAACTCTGAATTTTTCAGTCCCTTTTTAATGATAGAGATTAATTGAAATAGGAGAATAATCTAAATAAAATCTCATCAAAATACACTAAAGTATAGTTAAGGCTGCAGCAATTCCATAAAACTTAGGATTCTTAAGCCCAGAGAAACACAACAGGGTAGAATTGGAGGAGGTGATTATGAACCCTTTGTTTTCTTTTCATCCTAAAGGAACTTCTGATTTCTTGCTAAGATGTGAGGATGCAGTAACGCTGATCATCTTCCTGGCAAACAGTAGAGCCAATTCTTGGACCTTTGGAATGTCTGGATTGGTTTTTTCCCTCTAAAAATATATAGTCATCCTTTTATGTCAGAATTTCACTTTTATGTATATCTTCTGACAAATGAATCTTTGAACTATGCAGGAGAACAACACGACCTTGATCTTTCTGCAGCTGAGTCAGACTTTTTCTTCCATGATTAAAAAAAGTTTTCTATATAGTGGAGGTTTAGGCTTCTGCTTATGAATACTTGAATACATGTGTGTGGGGTGGGGAGGATGTGTGTGTATTGTGACTGTTACTGTTTTTTCAATTCTAGTTTACAGGAGGGGACAGGACGGCCTGTGGCTTCCAACAAAGCCATTACTTGTGCAGAGCTCGTTTTGGATGTCTCACCGAAGACACAGAGAGTCATTTTAAAGAAGAAGGTAAGAAAGCCTAGAACTTTGAGTTTAGAATAAAAGATTTAGAATAAAAGTTAGAATAAGAGACAGGCTGCCTGGCCCATCCTCTCCTTTTGCAGATGAGCAGGTGGAGACCGAGGCCTGGGCTCAGGGTGGAACTTGGGTGTCCTGACAGCTCCAGCTGGGGTTCTCCCCTCTGTCCTGCGATGCCTACTCTACGAATCCTAAGTCCCTCTCATCTTTGATACCCTTCTTGGAGAACTCAGTTCTTGAAATTTTTTTTTTCCAAATTTGTGATTTGTCGTTTTCCTTACTTTTTTTCTGTTGTAACACTCCCCTAATCTACTTTTCCCTGAACTCAATGGAAAAATGATCACAATGACAGTTTTTCCCCTATTTATGGCAACATTCTTTTCCAGTTTAGGAAAATGTTTATGCTAGTAGATCTAGATATTGAAAGAAGAGTAAACTCTGACCAGAAATATTGTGGCTGACAGAAGGACTAGAAAGAAATAGTTAAGGCTTCAAAATGAACGTTGTTTGAGAACAGAGGTGCAGAAAATCACCATAAGAGGAAGGAGATCACTAACTAATTTGTTGAAACACACTCACCTGAGGAGTGTGTTCCAGAAAATTTTGCATAATGTAAGTTATGTGATCCAGAAATAACGCTGACAGAGGAAGCATGTAAGTGGCCCTCATGCTGACGGAGAATGCGCCTTTATCACCTGAAGTGGCGTCAGTTGTGGCAGTAGGGAGTGCAGGTGGTTGGTGACTCAGTTGGCTCTGAGGTTGTACAACTCTTCTCACATCTTTAATGGCGGGGAGAGGGGGGAGAGATTCAAGTTATTTCACGTTTTGCACATCAAATGAAACTTTAATACATGGATTTTTAATTCAGTTTTATATTTTTTAACGACTTTAGTGATACATAATTCATACACCATACAAATCGCCCACTTAAAATATATAGTTCACTGTGTTTTAATATATCCACAGTATGTGCAACTATAACCACACTCAATTTTAGAACATTTTCATCACTCAGGAAAGAACTCTATATCCTTTAGCTATCACATGCACATTCCCTTTATTTCCCAGCCCTAGGCAATCATTAATCCACTTTCTGTCACTGTAGACTCCCCTCTTCTGGACTTCCATGTGAGTGGTCTTTAATGAGGAACTTCTTTCACTTATCCTGATGTTTCTAAGGTTCATCCATCTATCAGTCTAACAGTACTTCTCAGATTCCTTACCTATCTAAGCCACTAGGGAAGCCAAGTACTTCTACATGTATTTCTATATCACACCATTTGAATGTCACATAATTCAAATTTGCTTAAAATGTTATCACACTCTTTTATATAAGACTGTGTTAGATACATTTTAGAAATAAGACTTGGGAATGGTGATGAGTAAACAGAGCATGTGCCAGAGGATGTTTAGTCTACTGTACAATTGTGCTCATTTCACATGCTAGTAAGGTAATACTCAAAATCTTTCAAGCTAGGCTTCAGGACTATGTGAATCAAGAACTTCCAGATGTACAAGCTGGGTTTAGAAAAGTCAGAGGAACCAGAGATCAAATTGCCAACATTCATTGGATCATAGAGAAAGCAAGGTAATTCCAGAAAAACATCTACTTCTGGTTCATTGACTACATGAAAGCCTTTGACTGTATGTGCTGTGTGCTTAGTCGCTCAGTCGTGTCCCACTCTTCACAACCCCATGGACTGTAGCCCACCAGGTTCTTCTATCCATGGGGATTCTCCAGGCAAGAATACTGAAATGGGTTGCCTTGCCCTCCTCCAGGGGATCTTCCCAACCCAGGGATTGAACTCAGGTCTCCTCATTGCAGGCTGATTCTTTACTGTCTGAACCACCAGGGATCACAACAAGCTGTGGAAAATTCTTAGAGAATGGGAATACCAGACCACCTTACCTGTGTCTTGAGAAACCTGTATGTGAGTTAAGAAGCAACAGTTAGAACCTTATATGGAAAAACAGGCTGGTTCCAAATTGGGAATGGAGTAAGACAAGGCTGTGTGCTGTCACTCTGTTTATCTGTGTACTCATGCAGAGTACATCATGTGAAATGCCAGGCTGGATGAATCACAAGCTGGAATCAAGATTGCCAGGAGAAATATCAACAACTTTAGATATGCAAATGTTACTACTCTAATGGTAGAAAGTGAAGAGGAACTAAAGAGACTCCTGATGAGGGTGAAAGAGGAGAGTGGAAAAGCTGGCTTAAAACTCAGCATTCAAAAAATTAAGATATGGTGTCCAGTCCCATCACTTCATGGCAAATAGAAGGGGAAAAAGTGGAAGCAGTGACAGATTTTCTTTTTGTGGGCTCCAAAATCACGGCAGACAGTGACTGCAACCATCAAATTAAAAGATGCTTGCTCCTTGAACTGGAGAAGGAAATGGCAATCCACTCCAGGACTATAGCCTGGAAAATCCCATGGACAGAGGAGACTGGTAGGCTACACCCCATGGGGTCACAAAGAGCTGGACACAACTGAGCGACTTCACTGTTCCTTGAAAGGAAAGCTATGACAAACCTAGACAGAGCCTTAAAAAGCACAGACATCACTTTGGTGACAAAGGTTCGTATAGTCAAAACTATGGTTTTTCCAGTAGTCATGTATGGATGTGAGTGTCGGGCCATAAAGGAGGCTGAGTGCTGAAGAGTTGATGCTTTCAAATTTTGGTGCTGGAGAAGACTCTTGAGAGTCCCTCGAACTTTAAGGAGATCAAACCAGTCAATCCTAAAGGAAATCAACCCTGAATATTCACTGGAAGGATTGATGCTGAAGCTGAAGCTCCAATACTTTGGCCACTGGATGCGAAGAACTGATTCATTTGAAAAGACCTGGATGCTGGGAAAGATTGAAGGCAAAGGAGAAAAGGGCGACAGAGGATGAAATGGTTAGATAGCATCACTGACTCAATGGACATAAATTTAAGCAAACTCTAGGAGATAGTGAAGGACAGGGAAGCCTGGCGTGTTGCAGTCCATGGCATCACAAAGAGTCAGACACGACTTAGTGACTGAACTACAACAACAACAAAAAGAGACCGTGAGAGGTAGTAATTGAAAGTAAACAATTTTCTTCTATTAAAAGTTTTGAAAAAGGAAATTTTGAAAGGTAGTAATTTAAAAATAAAAGTCTGACAGAAATCAAGGAATTGGGGGGAAAAATGGGGAAGAGTCCTTGGAAGTGATTCAGATGACCTTCAAAGAAGTGTTGACATTGATGAGGATAGGATGATAGAGTGAATGAAAGTCAGCTCAGGAGAAAGATGATTTTTCAAGTGGGATATGATCACAGATGTGATCAGAAAACATGAATCATGAATATACTGGTGATTTCCAAGGCCTATGTGACTATTAAGTAAACAAAACCAAAATTTTTTAACTAAATAGCAAAAGCATTTTAAATAAAAATTGTAATTTATACACTTTCACGTTTGTTATATTACTTGATGAAGATGAAAACTGGTAAATGAGAGGGCAGGTGATAAGTGAGTTACATTGACATCTAAGACTAGACAGCTCTTTGAATAGGTGCTAGGAAATGGATCTGTGTATTTAAATTAGAAACCAGGAGTAGGAGGTCGACGTCTTAGATTTTTGTTTTTTTACTTTTTATTTTTAAGTATCTCAGATTTGCAGGAAACTTGGCAGAAATTCTGTAGAAGTCGAGTCCTGTTGCTGGTGATTTTAATGTTAGCACTTGCTTAAGGTGGTGTCTTGGAGAAGGCAATGGCACCCCGCTCCAGTACTCTTGCCTGGAAAATCCATGGTCGGAGGAGCCTGGCAGGCTGCAAGTCCATGGGGTCACTAGGAGTCGGACAGAGCGACTTCACTTTCACTTTTCTCTTTCATGCGTTGGAGAAGGAAATGGCAACCCACTCCAGTATTCTTGCCTGGAGTATTCCAGGGATGGCGGAGCCTGGTGGGCTGCCCTCTATGGGGTCGCACAGAGTCGGACCCGACTGAAGCAACTAAGCAGCAGCAGCAGCAGCAGCAAGGTGGTGTCTGCCAGGCTTCTCAACTGTGAAGGAAGTTTTTCTTTTTCCTTGTATTTTGTAAATATAAATACCTTCGAGAGGTACTTTGAGACTCTGTAAATATACTGTTCCTCATCAGGTTTCCTATGTATGTATGCTTGCGTGCATGTGTATTAGCTTGATCTTCCAAACAGGACACTATAAATGATGGGAATTGGTTTCTCACAGTTCTTCTGGAGGCTGGGAGGTCTGAGATCAGGGTGCTGGGCAATTTGGTTCCTGTAGAGGGCTCTCTTCCTGGTTTGTAGACTGCTGCCTTCTCACTCTATCCTCAAATGGCAGAGAAGTGCCGGGCAGGGGCGAGAAGAGAGGGGAAAGCAAGCCCTTTGGTGTCTAAGGGCACTGATCTTAACAGGAGAGCCCCACCCTCATGACCTCATCTAAACTTGATTATTACCCGGAGGCCCCATTTTCATTACAGCTGAGGGTTAGGTCTTCAGCATAAGGGGTTTGCAAGGAGTTTGCAGGGCACAGTTTTGTCTCCAGCTTTATGTGTGTCTCCGTGGCTTCCTGTCTTATTCAGTTTGTTTTCTGTTAGTGTCAGGATTTATTTTTGCCCTCAGTTCTCCTGTTTGGCCAGTGGGAGTGCCTTTAACCTTCTGTGTCCTTTGACATAGTGCCTCCCTCGTTCCTTGAGCACTCTCATACTTTGTGACACAGCAAGTTATTTTGGGCTCATTTTATACTTTCCTGCCGCATTCCTGGAATTTGCTACTTCTTTAAGGAACCCTGATTCCTTTTATCAGAGAATGGAATTTAGAAACTTAAGATACATCCATTGGTGCCCTTGTTGCTGTTGTGTCACTGATCCCAGGCCCTCTCGAGGCACAGACCTAGGGGTTGTATGTATACATGATATGTATATGCACACACAGGCACATAAGCATCTTGGTATATACATAACATGTGCATATGCACCACAATACACCATCACGTGTCCCCCAGCCTTCTCCTTTCCTCTAAAACCTAAAAGGTTTTAGGACTAAGTTGTATGGAAAGGGGTCAAGGGAAGGGAACTGGAAGGAGAATGATGCATCTCAGATTTTTAAATGAAGGTTTGGGTAGTTTCCAACGATGATGAGCCTGTTCATATGGGCAGGCAATAGCAGAATCCATATATGAAAACTTGATTCCACCTGGGCACTGGGGCTTTGATTCCCAATCTGGAACACCTCCAGGAAAACTGAAATGCTCCATGTGGTTTTGGTGCTCGGGATCGATGTTTTTCCTGACTGTGAACAGAGAAGTAAGCATGCGGGGACTGCGGGTGGAGACATGCAGCTGAGTTCTGTCTGTGTTCACGGTTACAGGAGGCAGTAGCACACAGTAGAAAGAATGCCATATCTTCTAGATTTGAGTTCTGGCCTTGCCACTTTAAGATGATATCTGCCTTCTCACATTCTTCCTGAGCCTCTTTTTCCCATTGATCTCCCGGGTTTAAGATACTATACATAGCGTGCTGTGTAAAGAGATGTAATCATGATAACATTGCCAACATTTATTGAGACATTACCCTGTGCCAGGCATGTACACTTATCACAAGAACCCTCAGAGGTAGCTTAATATCCCTGTTTGAAAAATCAGGAAAGACCAGCTCTGAGAAATTTAGTAACTGAGCCACTGTCACTTAGCTAGTAATGAAGCAGCTGGGTTTCAAGTCCTGGCATTCAACTCCAGCATTCATATTACTTTCTCAGCTTTTACTTTGGAGAATGTAACGGAAAAGCTGTTTTTCCAGTGTGAGGCAGCGTGTGGATGCATATGTGGAACCCAGAATATGATCCTGACAGGTCTAGCTGGAGTATTCATTCCCATAGAAAGAGTCTTCTCAATGGTTTGGTGTTACTGAAATGAAATTATATGGATTGTTAGAACGGTAGTGTGGCAGAGTGGTTAAGTGTGTCATCCCTCCACTCACCCGGTGGGAATTCAAACCTTCAGTCCACCACCTACTAGTTATGTGACCAAGCTGGAGTTTCTTTATCTCACTGAGACTTAGCTTCTTCATTTGTAAGTCAGCGTAATAATAGTATATACTTCACTGGATTGTTTTGAGGTTTAAATGAATTACTGTGTGTAAATCACAGTGATCAATCAGTGGCTGACACATAGTAAATATTCAGTAGATGTTATTACTATTATTATTGCTTCTCATGGATTGGCCTGGAAGTCCAAGTGCTGTTTATAAAATATTGCTAAGGAGAAAATATATTTAGAATTGTTAGCAACAATTTAGTATAATTTCTGAATATAATCAGCTTAATACTGAACACAGTTGACTTGAGAATTAGAAAACGTCAGTGTAGTAGGTATCGCTTAGTAGCTCAGTCTGGTCTGACTCTTTGCCACCCCATGGGCTGTAACCCACCAGGCTCCTCTGTCCATGAGTATTCTCTAGGCAAGAATACTGAAATGGGTTGCCATGCCCTCCTCCGGGGGATCTTCCTAACCCAGGGGTTGAACCCAGGTCTCACACATTGCAGGTGGATTCTTTACCATCTGATCTGCCAGAGAAGCCCTCAATGTAGTATGCGTCCATGAAAAACATGGGATGAGGGAGAGCCCTGGTAAATTCTTGTTGTCTGCCAGTCATGAGCATCACAAAAGACCAAGTACTGAGAATACTGTATATACTTTATATAATTGGATCTCTCTTCCACGTAAGGACATGGAGGGTTACTATCAGGAAGAACAGTTAACAGCTACTGGAGGGAAATTAGATTGAACCTCGACTCACTAGTTTGCTCAGAAAGTAAAATTTTAAAGTTTACATTATTAGGGCTTTTTTTTGTTTGTTTTGTTTCAAAGAGTTTAGCAGATTTCATCCAAACTGTAACTAGGGGTTGACAATAATGAAGTCTGAATTAAGCATCTGTTAGTATCTGATGTGGAAAATGTCCTTTTCAGTACAGTTCCTCCTTGAGAACTCATCCAGCCCTTGCATGGAGCTGTGTCTGCACATGATGGCTCTTTCTGTCTCTGCCCGACAGGAACCAGGGAAGCGCTCTCAGCTGTGGAGGATGACTGGAACAGGCATGCTGGCCCACGAGGGCTCTTCCGTGCCTCACAACCCCAGTGAGCCCTCGGCCGCCCGCTCCGCCGAGGGCTCTGCCATCTTGGATATAGCTGGTCTCGCTGCAGTCACTGACAACAGGTAACTTCCTAGGCAGCTTGTGATTCAAGTTCCCCGCTTTCAAATTCAGACTCAGAGGAAATGTATACCCAAAAGCTATAGTTTAGAAGTGAAATAAGAATTTGCTTTTTCTTCCACAATAAAATTTTATTTCCAAATATAAGTATTGGGTTTTTCATTTTTAAAAGTTATTATGGAAATGCCCATGGAGACGTTAAAAAAAAAAAAATCAAACAAGAGGGATATGTTATGAAAAGGGAATTTGTTTTCAGCCAAACGTCTATCTGCCATTGCTCCCTAGAAGTGAACGTGCTCAGTCACTTCAGTCATGTCTGACTCTGCAATCCCATTGACTGTAGCCCGCCAGGTTCCTCTGTCCATGGAATTTTCCCAGCAAGAATATTGGAGTGGGTTGCCATGCCCTCCTCCAGGGGATATGCCTCACCCAGGGATTGAACCCACATCTCTTGCATTGCAGATGAATTCTTTACTGCTGAGCCACCAGGGAGGCCCGAGATGCCCTTGGCAAGCACCAATTTGTAGTTGACAGGGTCCCCTGATGGTCATAAATTCAACCATACTTTGGGAGGCATTTCATGACCAGAGCTCCCTAGAAGGGAAAAGTTTGGTTTTTAATCTAAGAATTTTTTAAAATCTTTTGAAAGCAGAAATAAATTATTAAGAAAATAATCAAATGTGTTTTTATGACTTAACTCCTTGAATTCAAATCAGCTCTTTAACTTTGAATAAGTTATTAGCCTATAGCTCAGTTTGCCCATGTAGTCAGTGTCTGTTTTCAGGTAATACCTTGTTTACTTCCAAAACGACTTTATAGGACTTACAAGTTAAAACTCAATATAAAATAAAAGTATTTGGAAATAAAAGAGAAAAGATTTTTGAAAATATTTTTAAAACTCTTTGCATACTGCATGAGACTGCATGATAACTTGTCATTGTGAGAAAGCAAGAAAACCCATATTGCATTTATTAAATTATGAATCCCTAAGTATTTGTATTTGTTGACCTCACTGCTTTCCATTTTATTTTATTCTTCTTTCCTCATCGAGAGATAACCTAATTGCCATAGGATTCAAGCAAACTGTCTGTTAGATTTCCAGGGCAGAAGATATTAGAAGCTAGAAGTGTAAAACCATCATCCTGATATTCTCTTCAGACCTGAAATGTTTGACTCACAGGACTCGTTGCTTTTTCCTTTCCTGCAGATATGAGCCACTAATGCTTAGGAAGCCTGACCGTAGGCGGAGCACAACCCAGACTTGGAGTTTCCGAGAAGGGAAGCTGACCTGTGGGCTACATGGGCTGGTGGTCCAGGTGAGTAGGTTTTGGCATCCTCAGTTGGAACAAGCAGTGGTTGAGACTTTTTTTCCGAAACAGAGTCTCATTTAGGATATACATGAGATGTTGAATGGGGAGAAAAAAAACTATAGAGCAAATATGTATTATTTTGTTTTAGTCAGGAAAACCATGAAGCTTAGTGCATCTGTGTGTATTTACCCAGGAAATGTTCTTGAAGGTGACATACAAGAAATGTTTTGGGAATGATTGCCTCTGAGTGATGTCCCCACCCCCACCCCCCACCCCCCGCCTTGGCTTATCTGGATTTTTTTTTCCTTTGATGAGATAAATTACCTATGAAGTTTTAAAAAGAGAGAGAGAAAAATGTCACCTAAAAGCTCACCATAAGTTAGATGGGTTTGTTTTATACCTGTGAAGTTAAAACTGCCTTTTATAAAGTGTTCTATGAGATGGTGAATAATTTCCAAGTGCTCTGCAAGCTCCAGATTCTGTTTTCTTGTGCATTCTTAGTAGTGCCCAAATAAACATTTAATTGTAGCAAATGTCAAAATTAAGAGTACTGGTCAAATCTCCCCTGCCTTCAACTAAGCATGCAAAACTCCTGGGTACTTTATAAGCAAACATGTGTTTGGAAAATTACCAGGAATTTGGATTTTCTCTCCTTCTGGCTTCAGGCCAAGAATGGTACCATGGCTCTGAGGTGGGTAACTGGGAAGATATATGAGAGGTTTGGGCATAGAGCTTCTGCCTCAGTTTTACCCAAAAGGCAAACGCTAGAACATCGGGCCCAGGCTAGGTCTTAGTGTGTTTGACCTGGAGGAAACCTGGCTGTCCTTCCATAATGGGAACTATTCTCCAGGGCAGCAAGCAAAGCTGTAAGGAGCCTCTGACTGCTGTTTGGTGAGATTTATTTTCTTTATCTCTATTGCCCTGAGCTTTTTTCATCAAAGACAAGCTGCTTATATGAAACACACATCTGGAATGGATTTGTGATTTTCAATTAGCAGTACAGTTCAGACTTCTAGAGGCAAAAGAGGGCTTGTTATAATTGTTGGGTTCTGTGTCTGACCCTGACTTTACTTCTGGTTTGTTTCTAAAGCCCTTGTAATTCCAGTTCTTTTAGAGGATCCCCTCGCCCTGCAAATCCCTTTCTGGTGTTTGTTGTTTCTTGAATCTATTTCATCATTTGCCTGGTTGTGAGCGACCCTATAACAACAGTATTCAACAAAGCAAAATGTGTTTTGGTTAGGGAAATAAGCTTGTTTCAATCTTATTATTCTGAATAAAGTAATTGAAGGCATTAAAACATTTTCTGACACTACCCTTATAAGGTTGTATGCACGTTCTTCTAAACCTGAAACAGTCATAAAATGTTTCTCAATGTTGAAATCTGTCCTATAAACCCAGCCTAAATTTTCCTTCTCATTACTCACTGTTTAAAAACTAACAAGGGGGAATCTAGACACTTTTGCTATCATTTTCTCTAGCCCTGTGTGCACTCTCCCAAAGGCATCCTATAGACTTTCCGTTTTTACTTATGGCATGTAGCAAGAAGGTGTTTTTCTCCAAAGGCCCTAATATCAATGACATTCACAATTCCATGTTTTATTTTAAAAGAGGCACCATCTTTGATATTTGATGGTCCAGCCATATGCATGTTGGGGAGGTTTTCAATTCAGAATTTGCTTTTTATTGGAAAGCTGAGTGATGATGATAATTTTTAAATTTTCAGAATGTTTCAGATTTTTAAGCCAGCCCTAGGGAGAACACTCAAAGAAACAGGACTTTCGGTACTTTTTTATTTTTTATGTGCATCTTAATGACTAGAAGTTATCACTAAACTAATATACTGCTGTATTTGTGGAATTATCTTACCCAGAATTTCCTAAATTCATGCAGTATAAGTTTCCATCTTGTCCTAGTAAGTCTACTGTTTTTTTTATCAACTCTAAGGCTGAAAAAATAGTACAAGTTTTGCTGTATGTTGACCTTCACCCTGCAGAAGTGAGTTTAAATTTGGTGACTTGTTTCAAATGACATGTTAAATTGTCAGTTAGTGCCTTTGCCTTTTCTCATACATCTTTCCTCTGTCCTTTAGGCCAAAGGAGGGCTCTCTGGTTTGTTTGATGGAGCTGAAGTTGTTCTTGGTCCGGACACTTCCATGGAGCTTCTGGGGCCAGTTCCACCTGAGCAACAATTTATTAACCAAAAAATGAGGCCTGGTTCTGGAATGCTGTCCATTAGAGTTGTTCCAGATGGACCAACTAGAGCGCTCCAGGTGATACTTTATTGTAAGAACTGACATGAAACTCAGTGTTCTCCCTATGAGTCATTCAATGAATATTTATTGAAATATCTATGCTGAACATGAGGATATCCTGTCTTTATTTATAAAATGGAGATAAGACCTGCCTTACAAAGCTGTTATAAGAATTAAAGTATAAGTAAGATACAAGATGGTATTTTAAAAAGTATAAGAATTAATTTATTGTAACTTATAAGGAAATGTGGGAGACCTCAGTTTGATCCCTGGGTTGGGAAGATCCCCTGGAGGAGGGCATGGCAACCCAGTCCAGTATTCTTGCCTGGAGAATCCCCATGGACTGAGGAGTCCATTGGGTTGCAAAGAGTCGGACATGACTGAGCGACTAAGCACAGCACAGGAAAAATAATCTGAAAAAAAAAGATTAATATATATGTATAACTGAATTACATGCTATACACATGAAACTAACACAACGTCGTAAATCAACTATTTATGTCATTTAAAAAAAAGGATGAGTAAAAACAAAGTATGAGAATTAAAGAAGATGCTGTCAAGAATAGTGCATATTATTATCCATCATTATATATGTTTATTATATATTTAAATAATTGATATATTAATAACAGTAACAACAAGAAGATCTATGAGGTCTGTAATCAGACAGTTTAAAATGTTATGGTTTGAAAGTAGGAGTGGAAGGTGTTATGAGTAGTATCTAGAAAGGATTTGTATGCCCAGATTTGGAGAGGGGCTTTCTAAGCTAAGTAATACTTAAGGTGAGCTCTAAAGGTTAACTGGAAGGAGTTAGCCAAATCAAGAAGGAAAGACAGGGGACTCCCTAGCTGTCCAGTGGTTAAGACTGGGCACTTCCAATGCAAGGGCAAGGGTCTGATCCCTTTCAAGGGAACTAAGATCCCACATGCCCTGTTGGTGTGGCCAAAAAAAAGAAGAAGGAAAGGCAGGGGCGCTGTGCCCTAAGAATAAGAGTGTTAACTCAGCAGTTATTTACGGAGCACCTGTTAGAGCCAGGCACAGTTTTACGTACTGAACCTAGACTAGTGAACAAACAAAGTTCCCTGCTGTGCTGGAGCTTACACTGTAGTGGAGAAGATAAACCATAAACAATAAACAAAGTAAGTACATTATATATATTTGGGAGGTTGATAAGTGAAGGCCTGGAGATAGAAAAGAATGATCTGACTGGGCCATAGAATGTGCTAAGAAAGAGGCAGGAGACAGTACAAGGGGCCAGAACGTTAAAAAAGCCTAACACATGCTAAAGATTTTGTGTTTTTTCTATGGCAACAAAGAATCAAGAGGGTGCCATGATCAGAAATTTATTTTGACTTGCTCACTTTGGCTGCAGTGTGGAGAGTTGGAGTGGAATGAGATTGGAAACGGAGAAAAAGCCAGTTAGGAAAGACCTGGATGAGAGGTGGTGATTCAAACCAGAATACACAGCAAGAGATGGACATGAGGACACTGAACAGAAATGATTAGAAATGAAAGCTTATTAAGGAGTAGAGTTGGTCAGATTGACTGTGGGGACGAGAGAGAGGAAGTAGTCAAGAGTGGCCTTCAAAATTTCAGTTTGGGCATTTAAGAGGATGATAATCTGCATCACAAAGAGATGTGTATAGAGTAGACTTCTGAGGGAAAGCGAGGAGTTAAGTTTTGAACTTATTGAGTATATGATGTCTACAGGAAAATGTCCAGAAGTCAGAACAAGTGTGGGTCCGTAGCTCAGGGAGAGGTCTGTGCTGGAAACAGGGATTTACCAGGGCTTGATGAATTCGATTTAAGGAAAAAGAAAAGATGTTGATGATACATAACAGTGAACTCTCTGAGACAGTATACCCTAATCCACAACACTTCTTTAAAAAGCACCCTTCTCTTAAGGCAAAAAACGAATGCTGTGATCCTGAGCTTTGCATATTTTGACTAGCTATAATTCTGGATCACCTACAGATGCCTATCCCACACTGTATGAAACTCTCAAGGTCCACAGCTTGGTGTTAGTCATACAGACTCAAAACCAAGTTTGCTTCATCATTACATAAATCTTCCCTTAGCAGTGCTTTGGAAACCATTAACTTCCATAGGATTCTTGAGTGCATGGTGACTTTTGACTCATACAATTGGTGTGGAGTGTGTTTTGCAGTGGAAGTGTGAGCCCTCTTAATAAGTACAGTGTTTTATTTGACCTCAGATAACAGATTTCTCCCAACGGAAAAGTGACCGTTCGTCATATGAAGTGGATGAACTTCCTGTTACTGAACGAGAGCTGCAGAAATTAAAGAATCCAGACACAGAGCAGGAATTGGAAGTACGTTTGAACTCTTGCAAGGTCACATCTTCATTATAAATTGGTTTGGAATTTTGCTGTTTGATTTTCTCAGTTGAGACCTTCTTTTTTCATTTTTGTTTTTTCTTTCTGTCCTCTATGACTTCTAAGTATCCTTGTTACTTCATAGTACTTAATGTTATCACAACATGAATATGTGAATATGTTAGTTAAATAACAGCTCAGGTCAAATCAGAATGTAACAAACATTGTTGCTGCTGCTGCTGCTAAGTTGCTTCAGTTGTTTCCGACTCTGTGTGACCCCATAGATGGCAGCCTACTAGGCTCCTCTGTCCCTGGGATTCTCCAGGCAAGAATACTGGAGTGGGTTGCCATTTCCTTCTCCAATGAATGAAAGTGAAAAGGGAAAGTGAAGTCGCTTAGTCGTGCCTGACTCTCAGTGACCCCATGGACTGCAGCCCGCCAGGCTCCTCTGTCCATGGGATTTTCCAGGCAAGAGTACTGGAGTGGGGTGCCATTGCCTTCTCCGAACAAACATTGCTAGAGTAAGATGAAAAAATAACGAATTTAAACAGGACTGAAGACTGAGAATAAGCAAACTAGATCTTATCTTTTTTTGGCTCCAGCTGACTCTGACATCTTCCTTCCTCTGTCCCTGTTTGGGCATTGGAAAGAAAGTGACAGGTTTGGAAAGGAACATGAGATGAGTGTGATAAAGCACACTTATTCCTCATTTATTCAGTAATCTTCTGAAAAAACATAAATGCCTATATGTACAGCACTAGATTGGATGTTATGGATGTTCAATGAATGACTTAAGGAGAGCTTGCCTCCCAAATAGGGAGAAAGATTCTCAAACAATTATTTTCCTGTAATAAAATGCGAAATGTCATCAGTGCTCCAGCAGAGGTTTTATCATACGACTGCTGAGTTCTGGTTGGGGTGAGGAGTATGCCTGGAGAGGAAGGCTTCTAGTGAGATGATGAAATTTGAGCCATCTAGGTGAGAATTACAACTCTTCTTTAAGTGGTGTTCATTGGCTCAGAGGCAGAATAGAGGGACTTAAAGCCGTGTGTTTTCTTGTACTCTCCTGGCTACCTTAAGCTCTGATTTAAATTGCCAGTGTGTCATATTTTGGTTTTCTTTCAGGTGCTTGTGAAGTTAGAAGGTGGAATTGGGTTGTCTTTAATTAATAAAGTCCCAGAAGAACTGGTCTTTGCAAGTCTTACGGGAATCAACGTGCACTACACACAGCTGGCCACCAGTCACATGCTTGAACTCAGCATACAGGATGTACAGGTGAGTGGGGGAGGCTCAGAACTTGTTGGTTTTTTTTTTTCCTTCCTGCTGAACAGCTGACCAGATCAGCCTTTAATGTTCTAGAAACTTCAGTGCTCTGGTGCAAATTTCTTGTGGCTGTCAAAAAATTGTCCTATGAAGAGAATCATCTTTACCTACATTTGTCTTTACTGATTTTTCCAGATAGCAGAATTCTGAATACAGTAGCTAGTCTATCAGTAACTTGGAGAACTTAGTCACGGTGGCACAGAAGAAGGTGACTGCTGGTTCCCCATCTTGCAAACAGAGAAAACAATGAAAATCGATCTAACCATCATTTAGAGGAACTGAAGTTCACCACAGGGAGAAAAGAAAAAAGCTAGGGAAGTGAATTTGTGCTTCTGACCAAGATGGAGTACAGGGATCTGATTTACTGTCCTACCTGAAACACCCCTCAAATCCAGATAAAATAAAGAGACAACAGATTCAAGACACTAGACATCAGGCGACAAAGGACAGTGATCTCCAAAAGGTGGGGAACAAAAGATGTGAGCCTTGCATTCATTCCAGCTTTGTTGTTGTTGTTTGGTTGCTGAGTCGTGTCTGCCTCTTTGCAACCCTGTGGACTGTAATCCCCCTGGCTCCTCTGTCCTTAGGATTTCCAGGTAAGAATATTGGGGTGGGTTACCATTTCCTTCTCCATCACTCCAGCTTGCTGCCTTGAAAAAGTTTTCAGGCCCTGCACCAGGTGGAAAGGCTGAGACAGAGCCCGTAGAGTGGATGAGCTGAACAGAACTGAGAGTCCTAGGACTAAGGCAGCCAGAGTTCATAGGACAGCAGACCTGGGAGGGGCATGCTGCACGGAAGGAAATTCTCCGGAGATCAGCAGAGGACACAACAGATCAGAGGTGTACATGAGGAGACTACCTTCTGAAAAGCTCACAGGAACAGTGTCTGCAGCTCAGCCCCAGCTGCAATGGGAAAACTGATAATTATGGGACACTGGGAAGAGCCTTCCAGAAAGTCTTGGGCCTCCATGGTGCGTGTTGAGGCCTGAGCTGAGCACTGCTCCAGACCTACCTGACAAATCAGTCGTATAAAAGGCTCTGAAACGATCAAGCTGTTTCCAAGTAAATTAACCGTATCCCTGAACAAAGCTCCAGATTCAGTGGAATACAGAAACATCCAACACCCAGCAGAATGAAAACCACAGTGTCTGACATCCTGTCAGAAATCATCAGGTGTGCCAAGGGGCAAGGAAAGACAATACATAATGAGAACAGTGATCATTCCAAACCAACCCAGAGTTAACACAGACAGAATATTCAAAGAAGGACATTAAAACTTACTATAACTATATTCTATTCCGCATGGTCAAAAAGTTAAGTGGAGACCTGGAAGATAGTCAAATCTCAAATCAAACTTCTAGAAATTAAAATGAAATGGAAAAAACACTGGATTTGATCAGAAGCAGATGACACAGTGAAGAAAAAAAATGATAATTGAGCTTATAACAAGAGAAGCTGTTGAAATAGAAATACCCAGAGAAAAATAATCCAAGGAATCAAAACCTAGAAACCCACAGAGACCAGCATCAGTGACCTATGATAAAATTTCAATCAACCTAATATCAATACTATATAGATAATTGGAATCCCCAGAAGAGAGAGAAAGGAGAGGACAGAAAATATGTGAAGAAATTTTGACCATAAAAATTTCAAACTTAGTGAAAACTATAAACTCACAGAAGCAGCTCAAATACAAAGCCACATTCACACCACCCCCCTTGCCACACACACACATAATGGAAGCTATACCAAGGTATGTTATAATCAGTTACTCAAAACCAGTGATAAAACATCCAGACTAAAAAAGCATGTTCCTTCCAAGGAACAAAGGTGACAGTGACAACCAGTTTCTCATTGTGAACAATACAAGTGAGAAGATAGTCAGCAATGTTTTTAAAGTTGCTCAAACTCATGTCCATTGAGTTGGTGATGCTGTCTAACTAGCTCATCCTCTATCACCCCCTTCTCCTCTTGCCCTCAGTCTTTCCCAGCATCAGGGTCTTTTCCAGTGAGTCAGCTCTTCGCATCAGATGGCTAATGTATTGGCGTTTCAGCTTCAGCATCAGTCCTTCCAGTGAATATTCAGGGTTGATTTCTTTTAGGATTGACTGGTTTGAGTTCTTCTTATTCAGAGAATTTGGAACGAGAGAGGCATCAGTAACCTGTTGGCTGAGAGTGTACGCTTTGGGGACAGAGAGAATTGGAGTCCAGTTCTCGTTCTGTCACTGACTAGGTGTACAGCCTTCAACAGGGGTGTCTCTTCTCGGTGCCTTCATCTGTGACGTGAGGACAGAGGTGGTCCCCAGGAGGTTGTGGTGAGGATGCAGCTTTAATAACTCGGACAGCCTGGCAGTCGTGGGACTTGCTGAGATGATCCTTGTGTGGGGACTAGCTCAGTGCTTGGCACATGATGTTGTTTACTCGCTCAGTCATGTCTGACTCTTTTTCGACCCCATAGACTGTAGCCCACTAGGCTCCTCTGTCCCAGGGATTTCCCAGGCAAGAATAGTGGAATGGGTTGCCATTTTCTTCTCCAGGGGATCTTCCTGACTTGGGGATCAAACCTGTGTCTCTTGCCTTGGCCAGCAGATTCTTTACCACTGAGCCACCAGGAAAGTACCCTTGACACACAGTACTCACCAAATAAAGTATAGCTCCTATTACTGTTACTATTACCATTATTGTTGCTGGGTTTAGTAGAGATATGTTTTTCCAAAGGTACTTGCTGAGTGACCTACATATTTCAAGACCCAGCTAAAGGTAAAAATGAAAACTGAGAAACTTGTCTGTTTTTGTCACTGCCTTTTCATGTCCCAGGTGGACAACCAGCTCATTGGCACCACTCAGCCCTTCATGCTCTACGTGACCCCTCTGAGCAACGAGAATGAGGTCATTGAGACAGGCCCAGCCGTGCAGGTGAATGCAGTGAAGTTCCCCAGTAAGAGCGCGCTGACCAACATCTACAAGGTAGGCTGGTGGACTTGCTTTGTCCTCTCACAGCCCAGGCTCTGAGCAGCAGTGCAGGCCGCAAATCGCAATAGTCCAGGGGAGTAAAGGCACAAGCAACTCAACACGTTGTGTAGCTGGATTGATGGAAGCTTCCCTTTAAACTTTATATTCTCGGTTGTGTTATTGATGATTCTCAGGTGATAGGACTGAATCCATCAGAGTGTATGTTTTTCACTATGAAGTCTCTGCAGGAAAGTATAGCATCTTCTAGACTGATCATGACCGGGCATGGTCTAGATATATTATTAATATTATAATCCATAAATTAACACACAGCGTTGTAAAACAGCTATACTTCAACAAAATAAATTGAAAAAAAAATAATCTCAGGCTACTGGACAAGGGGTAGGAGGGGCCTGACTTGGGACAGACACCTTGAGCTGCCATGGTGTTTACTAAAAGCAGATCATACTAAAAGTGGATCATTCAAAAAATGATACGCTTTCTTTCCTGGAGAAGTCTTCATGTACAGCTAGTGTTGCAGTGCTAGCTTGTCTGGGAAAATGGGAGTAAGAGGTTGCTCCTCATATTTCTGGTCGTTTGTTACCAGGGCCAGTGGGGGCCGTGCCTGCGTGTGGCCCTCACTTTCACAAGTCCAGTGCCACTCCCTGAACCAGATGCCGTCCACGTGAACTCAGTAGCATGGTGCATCTGAGAACGTTATCCTGACTAACTGACAGGCGAATTGTCAGTTAAGCATGGTGGATCATGAGTTCACCATGGTGAATCGTCTATTAAACATCTTCTGGAATTTTGAGTTCATTATAACAATGGAGAGAGATGAGGCAGAAGAAAATTGGCAATATGATTATGAAATCACATTAAGAGACCATGCCGTACCACTGGGGCCTTCTTAGGTTGCAGATGAAAGTTCCTCTGACGTTCACACTGTAAATTAGAATTTCTTTCTCTCTAGCACCTGATGGTCACGGCTCAGAGATTCACGGTACAAATTGAGGAGAAACTGCTCCTCAAGCTGCTGAGTTTCTTTGGCTACGATCAAGCCGAATCAGGTAATGTCCAGTGTTCCAGGTTTGTATCTGGGAATTGGCCCTAGGGTGGCGTTTTTTAGTCTGCTTGTGAAAATAGGTAGCCTCTAGATGCCTGGCGAGCTCCTTTCTCAATTCACGGTCTGAGTGGGGAAGCTAAGGCTTGGGGTCCAGTTCTCTTTCTCAGTGTTGCCCGTTGACAGGCAGTGAGGTATACCTGCATATGGAGGGCCTTCCAGAACCCAAGCATACCCAGGGCAAGCCTTTGGGAAGCAGTCTTTTGTTCCTCTTTGTTTCTTGTTCTTTTTTTTTTTTTCTTTGACACATCTGCTTTAGGATGGCAGAAATGATATTATTCATTTAGCAGAGCACTTTGTTTCCTAACCTCTGTTTATTAAACAGACTTAGGGCCAAGAATCAGAAATCCCTTCAGCAGTTGCTTTGGTTTAGCTGAGGAAGAAAATTGGCCAGCCTCAACCCCTTAACTTTATATTTTTCACATCTGTACCCTTATGCCTTAACTTAATTACAGAGGTTTCCAGTTATTTTACTGTTTTTGGAGAGGGGAGTAAGGTAAGCTATTGAAAACCCTAAACTTTCCAGTGATGCTCCAGAAATTATTTAGCTGTCGTCTCTTTGTTTAGATCCTCATCATGGCCTTTCAAGACTGTTTATACAGCTTAGAAAGAAGTCAGTAATGCTTAATCTTTTGAAGACTAAATATTAAGCCTAAAGAAGTGATAAGATTGAGACTTTTAATGTTTATCTGCCCATGTTGGCTAGGGGGAAGAAAATTCCTGGGGATCTGTGAAATAGGAACATACATGCACACAGCGCAAGAAAAATGTTTTTGCTCTTTTTATCCCAGACTTAGAATTTAAGCTTTAAGCGTATTTGGGGTCAAGAGCGAAATCCTGTCTGTCTAATGCTGCGTTCTCCACTTTGGGTGGAAACGCCAGTGTGTGTTTGTATTCAGAAAGCCACTTGAGCCTGCTGCCAGGTATCTGCTCTCTTTGAGTAACTTCCTGGGAAGTTTTACTTTAAATTTGATTGGACATGCTCTTCTTGTAAGTTGCTCTAAATAAATTTCTCCCCATGCATTGTCTAGTGGATTTAGACTTTTATAAAATCCTTGCCTGCCTTTCACTGAGGAATCTTCTCCACTTTCTATAACTATTCCTGTTCCCTGAATACAGATAAGCCTGTCTTTGTTGTGCTACCTTTTTTTTTTTTGTTGTTAAACCTATTCCCCTCTTTCTATAGATAGAACTATAAAAGCTTCCAGTGTAAATTTGTTTGATGTGTAGCTATGTATAGTCCCTTTGGTTTTATTTCTAAGGCACATAAATCCAAGTGCAAATGAGCTGCCACACAGCATCAAGCTGAAGAGCACACTGCTGTGTGTTAGCTCATGTTTGTCCCATTTACTTCATGAGATAACAAGTGACTAATCTGCTTCCATGTGCTATTTAAGTGATGTCCAGTGGGAATTCCCTGGCAGTCCAGTAGTTAGGACTCTACACTCTCGCTACCAAGGGCCCAGGTTTGATCCCTGTTCGAGGCAGTAAGATCCCATAGGCTTCACAGTGTGACAAAAAATAAATAAATAGATAAATAAATAAATAATGACAACTGTTTGGGAGAGAGAGCATCCCTTGTCCTGATGTCGGTTCTTTATAGCCTGCAGCCTGTTTCTTTCTAAGACATTATGTTTTGCTCAGATTCATCATGTAATTGGTCATGTTCATTATGAGGAATGAAACTACGATCCAAGTACTTATTTTGATATTATTTTCTGAAATAAATTCATAAATCTGGGTCATTTATAGTAATAATAATGATGATAAGGACAGGGTTTCTAGAAAGTGTGTTGCCCCATGACCTTTGACTTTCCCAACCTGGATTGTTTTTTCCAGAGATTATATCTGCCAGGTGGTGCAGAGTCGCAAATCAGTAGTTTAAGCTATTGTACTTTTTTGATAAACGACGTGAACCAGATCTGCTTTTATATAGAAGTGATATCAGGACGCTATATGTATTACTGAACCCTGAAAAGCTAAATTTAAAGAGATAAATGTTTTCATCTTCCTATGAATTTCTTTTCAATGTGCCTGAAGTATTTGAATCATGAGACTTTTTAAGGAGACTTATTAAAAAAACAACAACAATTCTACCTTTGTGCCAGAGGTGGAAAAATATGATGAAAACCTCCATGAAAAGACAGCTGAGCAAGGTGGGACGCCAATCCGATACTACTTTGAGAATCTCAAAATCAGTATTCCCCAGATCAAGCTGAGCGTATTCACCGCCAACAAGCTTCCGCTGGACCTCAAGGTGAGCTGCTCACCGGGGAAGTTGTGAAAACCACTTTTCCTGGGAAAAGAATGGATGTGCTTACTACCTGCCTTTTCCTGTCCAGCCTCATCATTTGTAGCAGATATTTTTACAGGTTTCCCTTTTTGAGACAGTTTATAAACTCATACGTGTATGTACAGTTGACCCTTGAGCATCACGGGGGTTAGGAGCACCCATCCTCCTTGAACTTGAGAATCCGCATAGAAGTTATCATTGGCCTTCTGCATATGTGGTTCTGCAGCCAAGTGCATACCACTGGAAAAAACCCACGTGTAAGTGGATGACGCAGTTCAAACCCATGTTGTTCAAAGGTCAGCTGTGTCTTTCTTTCTTTTTTTTTTTTAATGTTGAAGTATAACTTTACTGAAGATTAAAGAGTAACAAAAGAATAAACACAGAATTACATAAAAACCCACCTGCCCTTTGCTTAGCCCTTGGCTTATCTCAGTGAGGCAAAAGCCCATTTTGTGGACCACCCCCTGACTCGAGAGAAAAGCTGCAGCCCAGACAGTATCTTCTTTTCATGCCCAAGACACACCTGTCGTCCTCCTCTCCTCCTGTCTAAGTATTCATCCCTTCCTGAATGGTTGACAGCAGAAATGTCTGCCACCTTCAGGGACGACATGGTCACATACCCACTGAGATATGGGGCCCCCACCCCACTGTACCAGCATGTGACCCTCCGACAGAGCATCTGGATGTGCACTTGACAGATGCAGTCTGAATACTGTCTTTATTTTCTACAGTAAAATCTATTAAAAATTAAGGGATGTTCCTCAAATTCTGATACAATATTTGACTCAAAAGTCCATATACATTTTCCCCCTATACTGAGCCGCCCGTTAGTATATAAGAAATCAGAAATTTTAGAGATCCATGTGTCCTTAATGATCCCCTGCTTGATAAACAAGAATTTTGGAGTTCACAGGGCTTTGTCATTGAAGATAATATAGATAGGTAACGTACAAATAGATAGGTAATGGTAGGAGTAGGAGAACTGGGTGAATGTTGAAAAGCCTTTCCTTGGGTGGAGTCTCCATCTGCCTCCCTGCAGCTGGCATCTGTTACTTCTGGTTCTTTGCTCTATTGCTCTTAAAGATATGATGGTGTCTACCTCCTCACTAACCACCAGTCTAAGACCCCACTGCCCCATGCTGCCTCTCTGAAGATGCTGCAAGGTGGTCTCTCTTTCTGAGTGGAAGGAGATAGCGACATGAACTAATAAGTAGTAGTAAAACTGGAGTCATAGATATACATACCTCTGGGTCTGCCCACGTCACAAGCAAGTGAAGCAGCCCAGGGGGGACGTGGCCCTCGGCGTGTACACAGCCCTCAGTGTGTGCACTGCCCTCAGCGTGTGCACACTCCATCTGAAATGGGCAGTGCAGCTCAGCTCCAGCCCGTTGTCACGGGGTAACATGAACCCAGAGCTGCCAGATCTTCGGAATTCTTAGAGTGAAGCCGGAAATCTGGACTTTTATGTGGAATCTCCTGGTCTTTAAGTGTTGGCAACCCATTTGAATTTTTTTGTTTTTGTTTTTCAACATTGTGGGCCTAACAACACATGTGCGGACCTCATGTGCCCCACAATTTGCCTGCTCACAACTTCCAAAATAAACTTACAGGTAATAGGACAGTAGCCTGGTCCACATCAGGTCCTATTTGGATCAGGACAGGGCCAGGGTGATAGTTTCATTAAGGCAGCAAGTGGGGTGAGTGGTTGGGAATGCTGGTCGGGAACCAGGAGCTCCTGCAACCATCCTGAGAACAGCGCCTTCTCGATGGACTGTCCTGTTGGCTTAATTTGCTTTAACTTCATGTTCCCCAGGAGACTGAAGATACTTATAATCAGCATGGGAGTGGGGGAAAAACCGTGGGAAAACCACTATCTTGCTCATATTCACAAGTATCCACTTGACTTACGTGACCCTTCGGAATGGGTTTGTTTGATAAAGTATATATTCCCCCAGAACACTTGGCACTCACCCAGCAAACCAATGTCAAGCATTTCCTGAGAGTTAAGGACTTCTTGTTTTTTAAATCATCTTACTAAGAAACACAGACACCTAACTGTTCCCTTTCAGATTCCTCCTAGTAGAAAACTTCCCCCCAGACTGACAAATGCCGTGTGATTTTCTCCAGTTGAAGTGACTCCAGACCCCCAGTTCCAGGGTGTTGACACTTGCCAGTTTGCTTTGCATGCAATAAACTAGGAATCATCGAGGTCTAATGTTTCATTTGGCACTATACTGGAGGCCAAAGTTATGAGGTGTGGGCAGGGGGCACCCTGAATGTGGTACGTTAATGTTTCACACCAGGCCGTGGGAATTGGGACATCAATATTAAATCCTCAGCTTGTGGAAGTCACCATTTCATTGTGACTCGAGTTCTCCTCATGGAGTCTGGGACCCATAAAATAATGTCATTTATTCAAAGAGTTTTCTAACAGAGTAATATCCCTTGATGAGCAGTTCTTGGGAAGTGCAATCCTCTCTTTGAGATGAATAGATAACGGCTAAAAAAATAGAGTACCGTCCCAGAGCAGGAATCATGAGAGTCTGACTAAAAGGTAACTGTGTCTTTGGTATTGAAGGAATAATTATCTTGATTCTCTTGACTCCAGACCAGAAATGAGGCTGTCAGAAGTCTCAGAGGGAAGTCTCTCCAGGTTTACAGTAAGGGTACATTATTGCCAGATAGAGTGTCTGTTCAGAGGACTCAGAGCAGTCTCACAGGTGCTATCTCGATTGGATTCCTTGCTCTGCGATGGAAGAAGGGGGAGATAATAGCTCCATCTCACAAATGCAGAAAGGAGAGCAGGGCATTCCCCACCCCCACCCACCCCACCCCATTCTCCATTATTCTTCCAAGTGTGCATGTTAGAGGGCAGCAGAGTGATATGGAAAATGCCAGGTAGTTTATGTGTTCTTTTGCCTTTTTTTTTTAAAGATCAGAAGAGTCCAGGAACCTTTAAAAGGTTTCACAAGGTGGCCTACAGCAGTCCTTTTCCCATTTAAAGCATTGGGGTATTACAAAAGAAGGGCTTTAATTGAGCAATCTAGTTTGGAAGAAAACCCACATTTTAATGGTCAGAGAGCAAGAGGGTGGGGGTAAGGGGGAATTTCAAACAAAGACACTATTTAAAAAGCCTAAAACTGTCTTCTCAAAGGCTTGAAATAATTTGTTGGGAAACTTCAGACCCTTTACTTTTTTCCTACCCTCCCTAAATAAAAACCAGATTTGTTAAAAGGAAAAAAGATCCAGTATTGTTAATTGTATTTCACAAAGTGCCAGAGAGGGAAATATCCCTGTAGTTTTAAACACTGTCCCAAGAGGAAAATGGGCAAATACCCTGCTTCACATAAACAGTCTCTGTGTACCATAAATAAACCTTTAAAGAATGAATTCCAGACAGTTTTGTTTAGTGCAGGATAAACTGAGAAAGGAAAGGACGTGGCCCAGGGACTTGCTTGTCATCTGAGACCTTATGGCATATGGACAGGTATTTCTTCTTTAACTCTAAAGTTTCTGCAAGACTTCAGCAGGGTTTTGTTTTTTTTTTTTTTTTTTGTCTGGAGGAGGTAGGAATGGACAGTTTTCTATTTTTATGAGGAACTTATGAGCACAGATTGCCTTCTCCAGTGTCCATTTTATAACAGGAAACTGTCTGCTACTTGAGTAAATAAGCATCAACTTTGTACACTACTGTATTTGATTAGTCATTTAGTTACTGCAAGAAAAAGCCCTGATGGGCTCTTGCCCTCCCATCTCCTGTGCTTTGACTCGCCAGAGTGACCTGAAGGTGGCAGTGTAACTCATATCAGTGTGCCATAGAGCAGCTTTTTCCACTGTGGGGGGCCCCACAGCAGTACCAGATAAAGATTACATTTTACTGAAAGGCCAGAATATTTCCTTGGTTTAGACAAAGTGCATTAGCCACTCAGAAAGGGGATAGTGTCTCTAGGGTTTTGACAGCTTAGTAGAGGTATTAAAGTCTTTTTGTATCAATATCATCTGTGGTTTTTCAGTGTTTGGCTGCAGTGAGGAAGTTGGGGTACAAAGCTTTTTGCCATCTCCTTTGTTTTGATCTCATTTCCTGTTCTCTGAGAAGAAAGTAAGACTCAGAGTTGTATTGCCAAAAAGCAGACTGCTGAACTGATGTTGGTACCTGGCTTTCCCAGCATATTTATTGTTTGGTTCTGAGCAAAATGGTGAAGCCTGCTGGGCCTCAGTTTCTTCATCAGTGAAATGGGGAAAATAGGGCCTGCTCACTTCATCATCACTCACCATGTGTGTGCATGAATGAGGAGCAGAAAGTTTTTCAGGAGAAATAAAATAATCTTCTATTCTGGTCTTCATGCTTTCCACCAGATAGTCACAGTTGTGAAAATGAGCATACTCAAATCTATGATCTATTAATTATTGGCTACGGGAGTTTAGGCCACCCACTTAATGTTTCTTTGGGGTTTTTTGTTGTTGTTGTTGTTTAAAGAAATGAGAGTGTTAGGCCGAATTAAAACTTGAGGATGCTCTTAATCTCCGAAATGTTTTGTTCTGAAATTTTTTAGTAGGCTACTAGTGACTCCCCAAGGCACCAAGTGCAGTGGTGCTCTTTCCTGTCCTATCTTTGTAAGGCCCTTTGCCATGTTTGATACTGTTGACTGCCCTGTTCTTGACCATGTCCTTTCTGGTTCTCCTCTGACTCTTCTGTCTGTTTCATCTCTTCTCCTAACCCTATGTTTATCAAAAAGGATCATTTTTTACCTAGTGGACTAAACTCTCTGGTCATATCACTTGTCCATTTAAAAAATAATTTTATTAGTCTTGTATCACTAGTAATTTTAGAAGCTCTTTATAGAAGTTTCGTTTTTGATGTAAGTTGCAAATATTCTTTCTCTGGTTTTTCACTTGTCTTTTTTCTTTGCTTTTGGTGTGCCTATTGTTCTTTAATCATACAAAAGCTTTTTACTTTATGTTGTTGAATTTGTCAGTCTTTTTTCTTTTTGAGTCTGAATTTCAACCCGCTCTCTGGTTTTAAAAAATTGCATCTTGTTTTTCTTCAATTATATCATTTCAGTTCAGCATGCTCCTATTCCAAAAGAATTTAAGACAGACTCTGAAGATACACGCTGAAGGATTAAAAAATAAGAGAAAATGAAGTAGAAAGTCCATTAAATTGCATATGAGATTTTAATATAAAGCCATTTTAATTCAATGGGGAATATATAGGTGTTCTAAAATAGTATTAGACTATCCAGATAGTGATATGGAAAAATATGAAGTTAAATTTGTTATCACACTCTACATAATAAATTCCAAACAGATCAGAGATTTACTGACATTATTGAATGAAAAAGTGTTTTTATATTAAAAAAGGAGAGCACTTGGCATGCTCTCTAAAATCCTTAAATGTCAATCGTGTTAAATAAAAATATAATTGGAAAACAGACTATGTCCAGAAATTGTTAATAGGCTTATAGCAGACTCAAATCAGTTGAGAACTACAAGAAAGCTAGACTGAAAAAAGCCCAAAAGTCTGTTGAAGGTATTAGAAAGTTACCAAGTCAGTACTTGGGTCCACAACTTATGAGAGGAGAGAAACTCAATCAGGTGAGCCAAACATTAACTCTGGTTTTATTTTTGAGACAGTTCTAATTGAGAAAGGTAGAGAAGTCAAGCAGAAAGCAGCTCTCAAAAGTCAGAGAATTGGAGTAAAGCTTTAGACAGTCTCATGGGGCTGGTCAAGCAAAAGCGAGACTCCGTTGCTACCAAGAGAGTGGGTAATTGAGGGCCTTGTATCTTTTTTTTTTTATTGACGTATAGTTGATTTACAATGCTGTGTTAGTTTCACGTGTAAAGCAAAGTCATTCAGTTATACATATATGTATTCTTTTTCATCTTCTTTTCCATTATAGGTTATTATGGGATATTGAATAGAATTCCTTGTGCTATGTAGTAGAAACTTGTTTATTTGTTTCATATGTAGTAGTTTGTATCTGCTAATCCCAAACTCCTAATTTATCCTCCCCCAACCACTTTCCCCTTTGGGAACCACAAGTTTGTTTTCTATGCCTTTGAGTCTGTTTCTGTTTCGGAAGTAAGTTCATTTGTATCATGTTTTAGATTCTATGTGTAAGTGATATCATATGATATTTGTCTTTCTCTAATTTACTTCACTTAGTATGATAAGCTCTAGGTCCATCTGTGTTGCTGCAAATGGCATTTCATTCGTCTTCTTCTGTTTTTTTATTGTTGCTGTTCAGTCACCCAGCTGTGTCTGACTCTTTGCGACCCCATGTGCTGCAGCACGCCAGGGTTCCCTGACCATCACCAACTTCTGGAGCTTGCTCAGACTCATGTCCATTGAGTCAGTGATGCCATCCAGCCATCTCGTCCTCTGTCGTCTTTTTTTATAGCTGAGTAGTATTCCATTGTGTATATATATCTTTATCAATTCATCTGTCAATGGATATTTAGGTTGCTTCCATGTCTTGACTATTGTAAATAGTGCTGCTGTGAACATCGGTGTGCATGTATCCTTTTCAATGAGCTTTCTCTGGATATATGCCCAGGAGTAGGATAGCTGGATCATTTGGATCAAAAAACTAAAACTCTATATTTTTTAAAGAACCTCCATGTACTCTTCTCCATAGTGGCTGCACACATTTGCATTCCCACCAACAGTGCAAGAGGGTTCCCTTTTCTCTACACCCTCCCTAGCATTTATTATTTATCGACTTTTTAATGATTGCCATTCTGACTGGTGTGAGGTGGTATCTCATTATAGTTTGGACTTGCATTTCTCTAATAATTAGTGATGTTGAGCATCTTTTCATGTGCCTGTTGCCCATCTGTATGTCTTCTCTGGATAAATGTCTGTTTAGGTCTTCTGCCCATTTTCTGATTGGGTTGCTTGCTTTTTTGTTATTGAGTTGTATGAGCTGTTTGAATATTTTGGAAATTAAGCCCTTGTTGGTCTCATTGTTTGCAAGTATTTTCTTCTAGCCCATAGGTTGTCTTTTCATTTTATTGATGGTTTATTTTGCTGTGCTAAAGCCTGCAAGTTTGATTAGGTCCCATTTATTTATTTTTGCTTTTATTTCTATTGCCTTGGGAGACTGACCTAAGAAAACATCGCTACGATTTATGTCAGAGAATGTTTTGCCTATGTTCTCTTCTAGGAGTTTTATGGTGACATGTCTTATATTTAAGTCTCTAAGCCACTTTGAGTTTATTTTTGTGGATGGTGTGAAGGAGTGTTCTAACTTCATTGATTTACATGCGGCTGTCCAGCTTTCCCAACACCACTTGCTGAGGAGACTGTCTTTTTTCCATTGTATATTCTTGCCTTCTTTGTTGAAGATTAATTGACCATGGGTGTGGAGGGGCTCATATCTTACACACAAGGGACAGGCAGAACAAGGACCCCGATAGTCTTGAGCTGTTTATTTCTTGAAGCAGATGCCAATTTCTAAGTAGTCTAGGAGAAGCTAAGCAAAAAACAGCAGTCAAGAGGCTAACTAAATAGATCTTTTAGCAGTTTTATGGTGCTGGGGAGATTAAAAGTGGAGGGATGGAATTGGTTTTCAGTTGAGACTGCTGAAGGACTATACCAAACCTTATAAAGATGGAAACAGACCAAGATTATCTTTATTGTTGTTGTTCAGTTGCTCGGTCGTGTCTTTGTGACCCCATGGACTGCAGCATGCCAGGTTTCCCTGTCCTTCACTATCTTTACAAAGACTGAAAGCCAGCCTTGAAAACACTGGTTGGCTTAACCCCCTTTAACTGCCTTGTTGTTCAGCTGCTAAGTCGTGCCCTGCTCTTTGCAACCTCACGGACTGCAGCACACCAGGCTTCCCTGTTCTTCACTATCTCCTGGAGTTTGCTCAAACTCATGTCCATGGAGTCAGTGATGCTACCTAACCATCTCATCCTTTAACTGCCTGCAAAAGCTAAAGACTCATTTAAAATCTACATGTTTTTATACAAAAAGCATTCAGTCACAAGTTACCAGGCCTACCAAGAGGGAAAACAGACACTAGAAACAGATAAATCAGATGTTGACATGATCAGACACATGATTTAAAATATTAATAATTATAAATGTGTTCAAGACACATTGGACAAAATATCATCAAATTAAAAATAGCACTGTATAAGAAGAAAAATGCAGGTGACCCTTGAATAACATGGGTTTGGTCTATGTGGGCCAATGACATACTGACTTTTCCCAATGAATGTAGCACTACATGGTCATGGTTGGTCAAGTCTGTGGTTGCAAAACTGTAGATGTGGAAAGCTGACTGTAAAGCTGTATGAGGCTTTTTAACTGTGTAGGGGATTGGCAGTCTTAACCCTCACATAGTTCAAGGACTAATTGTATGAATATATTATAACCAAATCATATTTATTCCAGGAGTGTAAGTTAATCCATCTGCCAATGCAGATGCAAGAGATGCGAGTTGGATCCCTGGGTTAGGAAGATTCTTTAGAGGAGAAAATGGCAGTCTACTCCAGTATTCTTGCCGGGAGAATCCCATGGACAGAGGAGCCTGGTGGGCTATAGTCCATGGGGTCACAAAGAGTTGGACATGATTGAGCAACTGAGCACATGTGCTCACAAGTTTACATTTACAAATAAATCATGTCATTCACTACAGCAGCAAAATGAAAGAATTAAAAAATGGGCTTATCTCAATAGTTGCACCAAAATCTTTTGACAGAATTCAACATCCATTTATGAGAAGTCAGCAAGCAAAAAGTAGACAGGAACCACCTTGATCTGACAATGTATCTCCATGAGAAATCTACCCCAGATATACTAAATACTCAGTGGTGGTCTGTTGAAAGCACACAGGGATGGCTATTATCCCCACTTCTGCTCACTGTTTTGCTGGACATTCTAGCCAGGAAGATAAATAAATAATAGGTAAAAACAGTGGACAGGAAGATGAAAACTTGATTATTTGTGGAGAACATGATTACCTAGAAAATCTAAAAGAATGTATAATTAAGTTATGAGAATGGATAAGTAAATTTAACAAGGTCCCTGGAGAAACTGTATAAAAGTCAATTGTATTTCTAGTCAGCAGCAATTAAAGAGAAAAGGAAAATTTGAAGGATGCTTTTACAACAGCATTTAAGAAAACCTCAAATACAATATCATCTATTAACTGTGTGATGAATCACGCCAAAACTGAGTAGTTTGAAACAACGATTTTATTTGTTCTCAAATCTGTGAGTCAGCAATTTGGACTGGACTTAGCTAGGTGCTGTGTTTGCTGGGCTCACCTGTAGCTATTGATGTAACTGCAGTTACCTGCCAGTCAACTGAGACCAAACAGTGTAAGATGACCTTATGACCATGTCAGGCACTTGTTGACTATCAACCCCCTTCCACGTGGTCTCTGGTTTTCAAGGAAGCTAGTCTTGGCCTCCTCACATCGTGGAAACATCAAAATGGATGAAGGAGATGCTCCAAGATTTCTTGAGGCCAAAGCTCAGAGATTGCTCAGTGTTACTTAGGTGGCATTTTATTGTTTAAGGTAAATTATATGGTCAGTGCAGATTCAGGTGAAGGGGAAATAGACTTCACTAATGGTAGAAGATGCAAAGAATTTGTGGCCATTTTTACTGTACCACTTGATGCCTAGGAATAAATCCAACAGTGTGTACAAGACCTCTGCACAGAAAGCAATGAAATATTACTGAGAAAAAATGTTTAAATGAACAGATAAAGGGATACACCTCGTTAATACACTGGAAGATTGAATATTGTAAAGTTGTCATTTCTCAAACTAATGTATAGATTTGATACAATCATGAAAATTCTAGCAATTTTTTTTTGTGGCGGATTGACAGGCTGATTCTGAAGTTTACCTGGAAAGTGTAAAATGTAGCCAAAAATTCTGAAGAAAAAAGAACAGAGTTGAAGAGCTTACTATTAGACTTCAAAATTATTATAAAATTACAGTAATTAAGATAGTGTAGTATTGGCAGAAGACAGGGCAAAATGAGAATCCAGAAACAGACACATGAGTCCAGTCACTTGACTTATGACAAAATTGCACGTACTACAATAAGGGCAAGGATGACCCTTCAATAAATATTATTAAGATGATAAGATACCTCCCTGAAAAGAATACTTCTTGATCTCTGCTTTCAATGTATATATATATATTGTCATGTTCAAGTAGGTTGTAGATTTGATGTGAAGAGTAAAACAATAAAAATTCTACAAGTAAATATATGCAAATATCTCTATGACCTTAGTGTAGATAATTTCTTAACTACAACATAGAACAATCCTATCATAAAGGGAAAGATTGTTAAGTTGGATTTTATTAAAACTAACCAAGGTCCATCTAGTCAAGGCTGTGGTTTTTCCAGTGGTCGTGTATGGATGTGAGAGTTGGACTGTGAAGAATGCTGAGTGCCAAAGAATTGATGCTTTTGAACTGTGGTGTTGGAGAAGACTCTTGAGAGTCCCTTGGACTGCAAAGAGGTCCAACCAGTCCATCCTGAAGGAGATCAGTCCTGGGTGTTCATTGGAAGGACTGATGCTGAAGCTGAAACGCCAATACTTTGGCCACCTGATGGGAAGAGTTGACTCATTGGAAAAGACCCTGATGGTGGGAGGGATTGGGGGCAGGAGGAGAAGGGGACGACAGAGGATGAGATGGCTGGATGGCATCATGGACTCGATGGACGTGAGTTTGAGTGAACTCTGGGAGTTGGTGATGGACAGGGAGGCCTGGTGTGCTGCGATTCATGGGGTCGCAAAGAGTCGGACACAACTGAGCGACTGAACAGAACTGAAGAATATTTGCTGTCAAAAAGCACCAGAGAGTGGTAAGACAAGTCATGGAATGGAGAGGATATTTGCAATGCATTCATGAAACAGACTTGTATACAGAATGTATAAGAAAAACACCTACAAAACTATAAGGAAAAAACAGACAATCTACTGTGCAAATGAGAAAAAGCCTTGAGTAGGCACTTAACAAAAAAGTATATCTACAAGGCTGATGTGTATATTATCAGGTGCTTAATCTCATCCTTGAACAAGAAAATGGAAGTTAAAACCACACAGAGTTAGCATTACACACCCATCAGAACATTTGTTTTTTAAAAAGCTTTCTATACCAAGTGTTGGCGAGGATGTCGCCTAACAGGAAATTTCATAGGCTGCTTCAGGGGAGCCAAACCAGTTCAGCTGCTTTGGAAAACTGTTTGGCAGCATAGGCTAAGGTTGAACATGTATATTCTTTATGACCTAGCAGTTCCACTCCCAGGTAGATATTAAAAAAAAAAAAAAGATGTGTACAAATGTGCCCCAAAAGACACATCCAAAAATGTTCATAACAGCACTATTCATAAAAAAAGTTGGAAACAGCACAACTGTTCATCAACAGCAGTGGTTAAATAAATTGTGTTTTATTCATATGTTGGAATACTGCTTAGCACTGACAGTTATATTTAAACTGCAGCTGTGTGCAACAACCTAGTGACTCTCACAGACTTAACGTTGATGTCAGAAACCACATGCAACCAAGTCCATACTGATGATTGCATTTAGGTAAAATTCAAAGCAGGAAAAACTTATCTGTAATGATAGAAGTCAAGACATAGTTGACCTTAGGGAACGAAGGAGTCGTGACAAAGAGTTCACAAGGGGGTGGGTGCTTCCAAGATGGGGATAATAACCACCTTTCTGGTCCAGGTGGCGGTTACTCGGTTGTGTTTTCTGTTCAGTCGCTCAGTCGTGTCTGACGCTTTGTGACCCCATGGACTGCGGCACACCAGGCTTCCCTGTCCATCACGAACTCCCGGAGCCTACTCAAACTCATGTCCATTGAGTCAGTGATGCCATCTAACTATCTTGTCCTCTGTTCCTCTTCTCCTCCTGCCTTCAATCTTTACCAGCATTGGGGTCTTTTTAATGAGTCAGCGCTGTGCATCAGGTGGCCAAAGTATTGGAGCTTCAGCTTCAGCATCAGTCCTTCTAATGAATATTCACGATTGATTTCCTTTAGGATAGACTGGTTTGATCTCCTTGCAGTCCATGGGACTCTGAAGAGTCTTCTCCAACACCACAGCTCAAAAGCATCAATTCTTTGGTGTTCAGCCTTCTTTATGGTCCAGCTCTCACATCTATACATGACTCCTGGGAAAACCATAGATTCGACTATATCGACCTTTGTCAGCAAAGTAACATCTCTACTTTTCAATACGCTGTTTGGATTTGTCATAGCTTTTCTTCCAAGGAGCAAGCGTCTTTTACTTTCATGAGTGCAGTCATCATCTGCAGTGATTTTGCAGTCGAAGAAAATGAAGTCTGTCACTGTGGTTGTATCTACTTGGAGAAAAATTATTGAACCATTCATTTGATGAGTACACCTTTCCATATGAGTGGTATATATCAGTCAAAAAGTAAGACATGGGACTTCCCTGGTGGTCCAGTGGTTGAGAATCTGCCTTCCAGTACAGGGGGACAGGGGTCGATCCTTGGTCGGGAAGCTGGCATCCCAGATGCCTCATGGCCAAAACACCACAACATCAAATCAATATTGTAGTAAATTCAATGAAGACTTTAAAAATGGTCTACATTAAAAAATCTGGACAAAAAAGAAACAAAATAAAAGATTACAAACATATAGATCCAAAACAGATCATAAAGAATTATGCTGTGAAGCTAAAGTATTTATTTCTATGTGATAATATGTTACTTTGGATGATACTTGTGTGTGTATGTGTGTGTGTGTGTGTGTATCTTCCTAATGTTTACCTGGAAAATCCTTATTTATGAATATCATAACCTTGACTCCCATTGGAAAGTTGACATGACTTGTAGCTTTCATGGAATCCAGAATTACAGTACCGTGGAAGGCCATCGTATGGCTGAAATGTGTTGTTGCCTTTCTTCCCTAACTAGGCCCTGAAAAGCACCTTGGGATTTCCATTGATTCGATTTGAAGATGCCGTGATCAATCTGGATCCATTCACTCGAGTGCATCCCTATGAGACCAAGGACTTCATCATCAATGATATCCTCAAACATTTCCAGGAGGTGAGCTTTGGAGTGGTACTCAGTGGTTGGAGCACGAGCAGAATGCTTCTTTTAGTAGTTTGGGAATTCTGGTTACTGAGACATTACTGCCAACAGCCCAGCTGAACATTGCAGCCCTGACCATTGTGTTATGGGGTCAGGTCACAGCCCATGAAGTCCACGCACATCATGAAAATACCCAGACAGTGCCTCTGACTTACAAGCTGTTAGTCTTGTTTCTTAGAACTAGTCTCAGGACCTTCCACTAGATCAGTCACAACTCTTACCAAGAGTGTAATTGATGCTTTCATGATAACACAAGACTGTGAACTGTTTACCGGGCATGGGCTTACTTTGAACAACGACACCAGTGTTCTTGGAACATATGAGATCCTGCCCTAGAGTTGAACTTTTTTAAAATCAAGTTGGGCATTTTCCATTTTGCATTTATTATCCTGACTGCAAAGAACAAAATGCAAAGCCAACACATATATACTCTTCGGTGACTAGATAGGTCAAGATCATGTCAAACTTATTAGCTATCAGAGGTGAAGTATGTCCTGTTCTTGTTGCTGTCTCTCCCTCTCCCTCCTTCCTTCCTTCCTTGACCTCACTCACTGGTGATGTTTCTACTGCACTGTGAGGAGGATGGAATAGTGGATGTCACTGGACAGTGGAGTCAGCTGTGGAGGTCCAGGAGGTTGGGAGGTGCGGGGTAGGTCTGAGCTTGCCTGTTCTATGCATACCACTTGCTCCACAGACTCCAAGGGGCTCCACATCCCTCCCTCACTTTCCTTTTAAAATTCTCTCTGCTGCTTGTTGATTCCATATTTATAGAATGATGGAAAGGAGAGTGTGATGTGTGTACTAATAAATACTGGTAGAGTCTTTCCTGTTTCATAGCTTTTTTCTTCTAAATGGCTTTGAAGAGTACATATGAGAGTATTGAGGATAACCTCTGGGATATGTGTATTGGTAGAGGTTTAGGGTGGAGCTTAGGAACGGCAGGAGCTCAGTTGATGAGAAATAAAGGGCAGTTGGTGGTGGAAATGGAGGACAAGACTGATTTATACCTTTTTGCTTGGGACACTCAACCTGCAGATATAAAAAGAGGCTGGTCTTTTCTTCTCTCCCTGCTCCATTTGACAGGAACTCCTCAGTCAGGCAGCCCGGATCTTGGGGTCGGTGGACTTCCTTGGCAACCCCATGGGGCTTTTGAATGACGTTTCTGAAGGGGTGACTGGACTGATAAAGTATGGAAACGTTGGGGGCCTGATCAGAAATGTTACCCATGGAGTATCAAATTCTGCTGCCAAGGTAAGGAAATGGAGGTGTAGTTCCACTGGAATCAGCCTCAAGAGTCCTCTCCATTACTGTAGTTCTTTTATAATGAATAGTGAAAGTTGCATGCGTGGTCTGGGCTTCACTGCCCGCATGCCCTGTCTTCCCCTCACCTCCTATAACCAGGCCCCAGCCCACCGAGAGCACCTCTGCACTGCCTCTGCTTCCTCCTCTCCGTCCCCACTGCCTCTGTCCATGTGCTGGTTGTCTGTTTCCGGGGCCACTGTCATAGCCTCCTGGCCCTGGACTTCACCACAGCTTTCACAGTGCTGCTAGCATGAACTTGGTTCTTATTTTATTTTATTTATGTAAGGATTTTTTGATGTGCACCATTTTTAAAGCCTTTATGGAATTTGTTGCAATATTGCTTCTGTTTTGGATTTTTGACCTCGAGGCATGTGGAATCCTAGCTTCCCAATGAGGATCGAACCCTTGCCCCCTGTGTTGCAAGGTGAAGCCTTAAACACTGGACCATCAGGGACGTCACTGAACTCTCTTTTTAAAACACAGTTTGATTGTGCTATTCTTCTACCTAAAATCTATCAGTTATTCCGCACAGCTCACCAGATAAAATCCAAACTGAGGTACAGCCTTCCAGAGTGAAGCAAGCCTCTAAGTCACCTGCAGGATGGCAACAATGTGATTCTCCTGTGTCTTGCGCTCTAGTTGTTTTTTTTGTGCATTGGCCTCCTGTTTGGTGGCCATTTTGTTATTCTACAGTTTAATTTTGGGTGGAAGCTGACTTTACATCTGAAGCTGGAAAAGGTGAAGGTAGTTGAAGGTGGTGGGGAGGGGGGTTGTCATTTCATAACATACAAAACGCATCTAAAGACTCTGCTTTCCTCCCCTTCCTGTCCGCTCACTGTAAAGTCCTTTTAGAGACTGTCCTTTTCATGAAAGAACAAGCGTTGGGAAAGCACCCGTGCTCCCCACTTGTTTACTATAGTGCATTGCCATGGCAAAGTCACAGGCCCGTTTGTGTCATGACCATGAGGATGGTGGCTTCAGTGTAGAGAGCCTTTCAGCTGCCACATGGGAATTCGTGATGACAAGCAGGGAAGGAGATGGAATTGAACAGCCAACATTTCTGTATTGTGAAACACTCTTGGTAACAGTGTACGCAAGCTGGAAATTTATTCCTGTTTTCCACACTCTTTCCTAGAGATGATGGTCCTTTAATCAGATCAGTTTCAATACCAGCAGATCTCTTTTTATTGCACCTCACAGATTGTTTACAGTTGTTTACAAATTGAAGGCTTGTGGCAGGCCTGCGTGTCCAGCAAGTCTGTCAACACCATTTTTCCAACAGCATCTGCTCCCTTTGTGTCTCAGTCACATTTGGTAATTCTTGAACTATTTCAGTCTTCTTCATTATGATTATATTTGTTATGGTGATAAGTGATCTTTGATGTTAATTTTGCAAAAAGATTATGATTCGCTGAAGACTTGGATGCTGGTTAGCATTTTTTTAGCAATAAGGTATTTTAAAAATTAAGATAGGTGCCTTATATTTTTAGACACAATGCTGTTGTGCACTTGATCAACTGCACTGTAGTATAAACATGACTTTATGTTCATTGGGAAATCAAAAAATCTGTACAACTCACTTTATTGCAATATTTGCTTTATTGTGGTGGTCCAGATTGAAACCCACAGTCTCTCTGAGGTATGCCTGTGCTGGACTTAGAGTTAAACCAGAACAAAATGTACTGTTTGACTTGTGGTTCAAAACAGGCAGTACTCTTACTTTTAGAGAAAGGGTGGAATGTAGAGAAGCAAGAGACTTTCTAAATCATGGTTTAGAAACATACTCAGGGTCAAAGTCTGAATGAGTCTGCACATTTCTGCCTTGAATCATTGCCTCTGCTGCCCTTGGACCTTCACCCCTGACGGCAGCATAAAAGTGGGACAGGTTCCTCAGGGTTCTCTTAGCTACTGAACTGGTAATAAACATATGCACTTAACATATTTACTTTTGTGCACCTGTAGCTTATATAACTTTGTGCATCAGCTATACTTCAAAAAAAATTTAAATGTAAATGCTTAGTTTAAGGATCTTACTTAATTTTTAAAAACTAATTAATATAGGACAGTGTCTTTGTTTTTATACCTCATTTTTTATTTCTGTTCCCCTGGGCTTTGTTTTCACTTGAAAAATACAAGACACATCATTTATTTAGAGGTCTTCCTTAACCTGGAATATGCCCTGACCTTCTAGCTTACTGTGAAAATAAAGTGAGGTATGACATTACAGAAATTTTGAAAAACACAGTCTGAACAAGAGAAAGGGGTTTTCATTTTGACTCTTTGGTTTGCATCAGTGTAAAATCTTTAGACTTTGGTCACCAAGAAACCACTGTGCTGTGCTAAGTCGCTTTAGTCATGTCTGACTGTGTGTGACCGTAGCCCATGAGGCTCCTCTGTCATGGGATTCTCCAGGAAATAATACTGGAGTGGGTTGCCATGCCCTCCTCCACAGGATCTTCCCAACCCAGGGACTGAACCCATTGTCTCTTAATGTCTCTTGCATTGGTAGGCGGGTTCTTTACTACTAGCACCACCTGGGAAACCGTTGCCCTTGAAATGAAAACCAGTGTCTTATAGTCTACAGGGGAGTGGGTCTCAGGCTCGGGGAGTGGGAGAGCCACACTCCGTTGGGCCAGTTTGGCCGTTAGTACCCTCTGGCTACCTTGTGGTTGAGAATGAAGATGTGAGGAATTTGCCCAAACTCTCCACAGGTGAGCCCATGGGTGCATTTCTCCAGAGTTTCTCTGCAACATCCCCCTGGAAAGGGCCAGCCCCTTCTTTAATTCTCTCTCATTCAGGGGCATCTCATTCATCTCCTGGTTCTGTTTCCCCTGGAAAAACTATTTTTGAAGCTTGAGGGTCAGCGTGAGAATATAACTTGAGCAGAAGGGAAGGCAGAATACTTCTTGCCTCCGTTCTCACCCCTAAGTCCATCCAAAGGCCTGGGTGGCAGTGTGCCTGTGTTTGCTGGATATCGTGCTTTATCTTGTTGTTGGATTTGCATAAGGGTACTCGAGTGGGAACCCTGCCTCCCATAGGGTTGGTGGTGTTCTTCATGTTTTTTCTTGCCTTTAGTGAGCTAGTCAGAATGGGCGTCACAGACTGCTACTCAGAGGAATAGCTGTGTAATTTATTTTGATACCCCAAACCCTGGATGTGCTATAGCAATTAGTCCACATTATCTATCATGAGAAAGCAAAGAAACTTAAAATTACCACTTCCTTTTGGAAATGGTAACGTCAAAGACCAGGTCTGTCCGCTGAATGCCCATTCAGGTCATCTGTGATTCTGCATGTATGCAATTTGGCTGCAGATCTCTGTTTTCTTGTAGTTTTGTGGGTTGCAATCAGACCTTTCATGTTGCTTTGGGGGAATGTTTTGTTTGCTTTTCTGTGTATACAAGAAGAGTTTAAGGAAGTGCAAATGACCACAGTAATCAACTGTTGGCCTGTGGGAAGTATTCCTTTAAAGAGTGCCTGAGTTCCAGTGATTAAAGAACGGGGTCAGACAAGGCAGAACTTCACCTCACCAAGCCCCCTCCCACCAGCCCCTCTTGGCTGCAAAGTCCAAAGGGCTTGGTTTAGTAGGCTTTGGATGGAGTGGAATAGCCCCATAAACCTCTTAAAATTAATTATAAATAGTGTGTGTTAGTGTGTGTGTGTGTGTTTGTGTGTGTGTGTATTTTCCTGGAACAAAGATCTGAAGTTTTTATTGGATTGTCAGAGAGCTTCATGCCTCTTGAGATCATAAGTCACTATTGCTGACATAGAGTTGAGCGCTGAAGGCACCTAGTAGTCAGAAAACTTGGGTTCTACCCATTCCTGCCTTTAAATAACCTTTCTCTCTCTGTCTGTCTCAAGAGATTTTAGTTTTTTGTTTTTGTTTTGTTTAACCTGTAAGAAGGTGTTGGTACTTTCCCTTGTCCCCACTGACCTGAGGAGCAAAGGAGATGAAGAGGTAACAACCCTCTCCATCAAGTTGAAAGGAAAATCATTGTGTCATAAGAAGGCAACAGATCTGCAGGTCTTAATTGTCTGTGGGTAGATATGAATTCTTCACAGAACATTTTTAATTTTCTCTATTATGTCCACTTCTGGAATTCCTCATTATATTTTAAACTGTTGTTTACCTTATTTACTGTTAGCATCAAGGAGCTACAACTAGGAGGTAATCTCTGCCTTTTATTCCCTTTATTTCTCTTGGCCTCTTCTTCTGGTCTCCCAACCCTCAGAAATCACCTATGGATTCCAGATCAAAGGTGATATGATTTAGGGTTAGCCACCAAGCTGTGAGCATCTGTCCATGATCCCTTTGCCTGGATCTTGGCCAAAGAACCCACACCCTTTGAATAGAACCCCAGAGATCTGATCCTGTTCCTAAGGCCATGACAAGATGGTTGCTCCTGGTATCCTTTCTAGGAATATAATCTATTTAAGAAAAGCACCGCATTTCAGATTCTAAAACCTTGTCAGAGGAGCAGGTTTCTCTCTGCAACATGAATGAAAAAAGCATACTTTTCCCGTGTTGGGTGTCATTTGAATATAAGACACTCTAACCTCTCTGAAAGCCAGAGAATTCATGGCAGGGGGACAGCCATTGAACAAATTTCCTCTCTTAGGCTCTCATTCCCTTCTCTCTGTAATTATTTTGTGATTATTTTCATTACTTATAGGAAAATTGCATAGTTATTCTTAAAAAAATTTTTTTAAGTTCTTTGTAAACTAAGAAAGTCTTAGATGTTAACAGTAGAACAAATGATTCCATTCTCTTTTCTGCCCCTGTAGAAATTCAGTGTTTTCTCTGCACAGCTGTCATCTGGTCTTCCTAAGGGAAGAAAGCCAATAGCATAATTTCTTCCAGCAAAGGAATGGAGTACTTTTGATCATCATCATCTGCTCTGTCCCACTTTCCATCCCTCTCTCTGTGTCCTCATCAGGCAATATAAGATGCTCTTCATCTTGGGTACTTTTCTGATCCCAGTAATGTTTTGACTCTACACTCATGAATGCAAATATTTTAATAATTTTCTCTGTAAAAAAATTAATTTATACATTTTTAATTGGAGGATAATTTCTTTACGATTTTGTGTTGGTTTCTGTCATACATCAACATGAATCAGCCATAGGCATACATATGTCCCCTCTCTCTTGAACCTCTCTCCCACCTCCCGCCCCATCCCACCCCCTAGGTTGTCACAGAGCGCTGCGTTGAGCTCCCTGGGTCTTACAGCAAATTCCCACTGACTATCTGTTTTACATAGCGTGATGTATATGTTTCAATGCAACTGTCTCAGTTTGTTCCACCCTCTCCTTCCCCCACTGTGCACACAGTCTGTTCTCTATGCCTGCCTCTCTATTGCTACCCTGCAGATAGGTTCATCAATACCATCTTTCTAGATTCCATATATATGTGTTAATATAGAATATTTGTTTTTCTCTCTCTTACTTGTTCAGTCGCTAGTCTTTGTGACCCCATGGACTATAGTACACCAGGCTTCCCTGTCCTTCACTGTCTCTCAGAGTTTGCTCAATTCATGTACATTACATCAGTGGTGCTATATAACCATCTCATCCTCTACTGCCCGCTTCTGGCCCTCAATCTTTCCCAGCATCAGGGTCTTTTCCAATGAGTCAGCTTTTTGCATCAGTTGCCCAGAGTATTGGAACTTCAGCATCAGTCCTTCCAATGAATATTCAGGGTTGATTTACCTTAGGATGGACTGCTTTGGTCTCTTTTCTGTCCAAGAGACTCTCGAGAGTCTTCTCTGGCACCACAATTCAAAAACATCCATTCTTCAGCAGTCAGCCTTCTTTATGGTCCAACTGTCACATTTGTCCATGACTACTGGAAAAACCATAGCTTTGACTGCATGGACCTGTGTCAGCAGAGTGATGTCTCTGCTTTTTGATACACTGTCTAGGTTTGTCATAGCTTTCCTTTTAAGGAGCAAGAGTCTTTTAATTTCATGGCTGCCGTCACTGTTTACTGTGATTTTGGAGCCAAAGAAGAGAAAATCTGTCATTGCTTCTACTTTTTCCCCTTCTATTTGCCACGAAGTGGTGGGACTGGGTGCCACAGTCTTAGTTATTTGAATGTTGGGTTTTAAACCAGCTTTTCCACTCTCCTCTTTCACTCTCATCAATAGTTCTTCTTCAGTTAGTTCTTCTTCACTTTTGGCCATTACAATGGTGTTATCTGCATATCTGAGGTTGTTGATATTTCTCCTGGCAGGTTTGATTCCAGCTTGTGATTCATCCAGCCCTGAATTTCACATGATGTACTCTGCATGTACTTTCTGACTTACTTCACTCCATAATAGGCTCTAGGTTCATCTACCTCATTAGAACTCACTCAAATGCATTC
Organism: Capra hircus; assembly: GCF_001704415.2. Taxonomy (NCBI): domain Eukaryota; kingdom Metazoa; phylum Chordata; class Mammalia; order Artiodactyla; family Bovidae; genus Capra; species Capra hircus. Next base: position 39,785,209 of record NC_030823.1, on the reverse strand, counting down.
CTGTTTATGGCTGAGTAATATTCCATTGTATATATATAACACAACTTCTTTATCCATTCATTTGTCAATGGACATCTAAGTTGCTTGCATCTCCTTGTTTTGGTAAATAGTGCTGCAGTAAACAGTGGGGTACGTGTGTCTTTTTCAGTTATAGTTTTTGCCTGTTTTTGACTAAGAGTTTTTTAATCAAAGTCAGTTGTTGTTCATGGAATTTAAATTTTAGTTCCGTATTCACTAAAGGTTAGTTTTACTCATAACTTTTACAGTTGTGTGATGGGTTTATTTCTCTCTTTGACTTTGGAGCATTTAATTTTTACCAAGCTCAGACTTCCCAGCTCAAATTCTACAGATCTAAATTTTTGTCAAAGAGATATGAATTTTCTGTTAGTTTTAGTTAATAACATCTTATTCTGTATAGCTTTAGCCATTGTTTTATTGTTTTAAATCAGTTTTGTTTGTTGTGAATTGGGTAAAGACCTAATAGTTTTATATGTTTCTTGGTACAGGCAGCATTAGTAGGAAAAAGATGCAGGGAAAGGGTTGAAACTCTCTGTCTCTTTATGGAGAACATACTCACTTATAAACATTAATTGAACGTCTTCTCTTTGTCAGACCTTCTTCTAGGCCCCTTACATACATTGTCTTATATATGTTAAGCTCTATTCTTCAAATCAGGAAACTGAGACTTAAAGAGACTTTTTCAAGGTTGTGCGACTAGAAATGACAGGAATGATATGAAACCAAGTCCAGCTAATTCTAAAGACCTTGGTTTTTCCCCTGTATGTTGTTTTTCCTTTGTGTGTATGAGGCTTTCTTCCAGGCACTAGAGAGAACATGGAAAATGAATTACTGTTAGTTTTCCACCAGAAGCTTATTCTTTGGCATCACTTGGTTAGCTTGTGAGATGACCGCTGTCACATCACCTCTGTCATAAAGCAGGCTCTCAGGAGATGGTGCTGGTTGTGGCCTTTCTTGGGGCTGCCCTGATGGCTCAGTGGTAAAGAACCTGCCTGCCAGTGCAGGAGATGCAAGTTTGATTCCTGGGTTGGGAATATCCCCTGGAGGAGGAAATGGCAGCTGATTCTAGTATTCTTGCCTGGGAAACAGCAGTGATCCAGTGGAAACCGGCTCATGTCCCTGCACCCAGAGATTCTCAGCCAGCCTCTGCCACTAGCCAGCCTTCTATCATACATACTGTGACCTGATTGAGGGCAGAGAGGTCCATCTGCCTTTTGTTTAAGATAAACAGCATTTGTTTGTATTTGTTTTGTAGGCAGTCTATTTATAAGGCTCAACTGAGACTAAGCCACTGTTTATTCAAGGCAAAAGTTTTATCTTTGCACAAAAGAATGTACTGGAGTGCCTGCCTGCTTGGATTCTGAAGGGGAAAAGACAATTTATGACTTGTATCTGTTTTTGTCATTATGTATGACTGCTCCATTTTATAGTTGAGCTGATTTTCCCCGTAATGGCTTTTCCATGTACCTATAAGCAAGGAAGAGGTGAATGCCTTCTTATAAGCATTGGGGCTTTCGTGTGTTTAAGTTGGCATAAAACTTTAGGTTAAATGAAATTCACTTCAGACAGTGATCTATCCCTTTGAGAATGTAGAGTTTTCTATTTTCAAAACGACTTTGATCCGAAATAAGTCACCCAAGGGATTTCTTTTCCAGCCAAGAGGAGGTGCCTTGAAGTTTGTTGTATGTAGAGAAATGACTCAAATTCTTGGCAACAGAGCTTTTGTTTTATTTTCCTCTGATAACCTTGAATACTAAAATGATTCCCTTAGTCTGAGCTCTTTTTGGTTAGAGGCAAATAATTTTAGATGCTGAATGACCCAGCAGTGACCTATCCTAACTTGGTCAAACCTCAAATATTTGTGGGAATTGGAAGTGTGTTGGGCGGGGATGGGCAGGTCTGGTGGAGGCATGAGAATCCCATGAGTGGCCAGAATTCTCAGGCCATCCCCACCTGCCCCATTGAGCACCCTTGCTCCTGAAGGAGCCTGGTGAGTAGGGCTTAGCCTTCCTCTCGGTCCACCCTCATCAAGCAGCTCGGCCAGAAGCAGGAGGGAGTGACACCACCACTGATGCTCTGTTTTTGAAACAGGAAGATTGGAAGAGTTTAAAACTTGTCTTCATTTCTTGGTCGTAGTTCAGTTAAGAGTCAGGTCGTTAGTTATCTTCTTAGACCAAACATCTCATGTTTCAGAGGAATTCACTCTGTCTTCCAACACTGTAGTCTATGGTGGTGGAAAAGTCTGCTCAGTTGCTAAATTGAAAAGAGAGGAAATATTTGTGGCCCCCAAAGAGTAGTGGTTTTCTACCCTCGTGTAAACATGGTGAGTAAAAGAATAATATGTTCAGGCTTTTCTTAGGTTGACTGGTTACCCCCAGAGAGGTGGTAATTCATCTCTTTTCTGAATTTCAATCAGTGTTTGGCCCCTCTTGAAAAGTTGTGACAAACTGAAGATGAGACAAACTATAACGCTTTTTTTTTTTTTATAAACACATGACCATAGAACAAATCAAATTCTAATTCTTGGCAGTAAAAATCTGAACACTCACTCCGTTTGGAAGTTCCCTTCGGTTTTCTTTCCCTCTTTCTCCCTTGTGATTGTTATGTCTCTCTCCATTTTTGAAGAAAGGCTAAATCAAAGTGTTTTCTTAGGAGAAAGAGAGGATACTTTGGAATGCCATCCTTAAGAGTCAGAAAAGGATGTGGATAATGGAGCCATCATTTATTGGGTGGCTCCAGTATGTCAGGTAAGGAGGGGCTAGGAGCTTTGCAGATGCTATCTCATTTAATTTTCACATGTACCCTCTAAGAAGGCAGGGTTATCTCTGCTTTACAGATAAGAAAAAGTAAGGTAAAGTCAGTTACCTTAATTAAAGTTTAATAATTAAGGAGCCGTAAGTTTTAGGAAAAAGTGATTTGGGAGTCCGTATATTTTTTCTCCACATGATGCAGCTTCTCAGATATAACCCTCTACCAAACCCGAGCATCGTAGAAGCTAAAACACCAGCAGTCGAAATAGCATTTTAAAGTAAAGCTCAAACAGTTCTCCATTCATTCTCAACTTTTCCCCTCTGTGTTGGACTTTGAGATTTTTCAACTGTGATTTCCAGGCTTTCTGAATTAATCTTTACTATTGAGGAATCCCTGTTCTCGAGTAAAAGGATTGAAATGGGACAAAAAGACTGAAAGAGTTTTCTGTAACCAAACAGAAAATGACTTAAAAGCATTTGCGGAAGCTGACTTTTACTGTCTGGCACACTCGATGTGCTTCATTTAAGATTTATTCAGATTTAGATAATTCAGTTTACACACATAGGCCTTTCCTCTGAATTGCTAGGGGAGCAGACCTTCAGGCCACCTCAGCGTGTGCTCCAATAGCCAGTTTCCTTTAAATGTACATGTGTAATTGTACTTTTGTTAAGCCATTTACTGAACTTTACTACTGTAAGTATTTGTAAACAAGTAGGATGTCACTTTAAGATATTTTCAGCATAGAGGTCATGAAAATAGGGAGATTTGTGCTTTCCCACTATCAATTGAGGGCTTCCCTAGCAGCTCAGTGGTAAAGAATCTGCCTGTCAATGCAGGAGACATAGGTTTGATCCCTGGGTTGGGAAGATTCCTTGGAGGAGGAAATGGCAATCCACTCCAGTTTTCTTGGCTGAGCAAAGCCCATGAACAGAGGAGCCTGGGGGGCTATACAGTCCATGGGTCACAAAAGAGTCGGACACGACTTAGCGACTAAACAACAACTATCAACTGAAGGCAGAAAATAAACTCACTCTCTCCAACAGTCCTTTTCTTTCTTTGCTCACTTCCCTTTTCTCCAAAGTACAGCTTTTCACGTTTTGTAGAGGTGTTTATGTCTCTGAATTCTGCTGGCACATTGGCTTTCAGATGCTTAGTGATAAACCATTGCTGCAGTTTAGAAGCCAATGGAGAATACTGGGGGTGGTATGTTGTCCTGAGAGTTTTTATGGTTGGCTAGTTCTATTGACCTGATCTGAGCTTTGCTTCTTGAGGGAAAGGAGAAGTAAGGTTACTTACTGGAATAATAATAATACCACATTGTATTTTTCATGATTTTTAATTGTTGATGAAGGATGTATAGATACCTTATCCCATCTCTGGGCTTCCCTGGTGGCTCAGATGGTAAAGAATCACCTGCAATGCTGGAGACCTGGGTTTGATCCCTGGGTTGGGAAGATCCGCTGGAGGAAGGCATGGCAACCCACTCCAGTATTCTTGCCTGGAGAATCCACATAGACAGAGGAGCCTGGCAGGCTACAGTCTGCAAAGAGTTGGACACAACTGAGCAATTAAGCACAGCACAGCACATCCTATCCCTGAGCCTGAAAGCAAGCAGGTGATGTTTTCCTTACCACTTCCACCACAGCCTCTACCACCACCACCACCATGAAGAAACTGAGACTCAGGAAAAGAAAATGGCTTTCCCAAGACGGCCAGAAAGAAAGTGGTAGAGCTCTGGGTTTCTTCCCTGATCTCTGACTTCTAGAACATTGCTGGGCAGTTATTTCTGCAATCTTACCAGACACTGTAGCAACTAATATCTCCTTTTGAGACTTGGGTGTTCAGTCATTGGTGTTGTTGAGCGTTGGTAGAATGCCTCCCCTGCAGAAGGGGTTTCAGATGAGGGGAGGGAAATGTATCTTTCCCTAAAGAGGCTTGTTGACTCATTCATTAACCATGTGCCATGTGTGTGAAATATGTGGGAGCTCACAAACAGAAAGTGTGATGAGAGCAATTCTTTAGAGCACAGTGTTTTGTGGAGCGGAGACAGTAGAGAGAAAATTTTCAGCTTCTGTCAGGAACAGAAATTACATCATGAAGTAGTTTCTGCATTGTTGGAGGTGAGTGGAGATAAGAGAGACCATGAAGACGACATGATGGCACTTCCAGAAGGGGAGAGAGTCTGGCTGTGCCTTGGCTTTGCTCAGAACCAAGTGACGATGTGTCCAGGCCCGACTCTTCAGGGAGGCTCAACATGCCCCCCAGTGGCAGCTCGGAGGCCCAGGTGGTCAGTAAAGAGTAGCAGAGACACACTGCATGTAGGTCACAGGCAGATGGCAGTGACGGCCTCTCGTTTCTTTTCTGTTAAATGCCAGCAGGGAAGCCCTTCTGTTCGATTTGTAAGAACAAGGACATTTCCTAGTTAGGCATGTGAGGAAGATAGAGATAAGGTCTGAAACTCAGAGCCAGCTGGGGAAGTCACGTAATGTGAAGAGAAAGCTGGTCCCTCGGGTTGTTTTCTGTTCTCCCACTCCTACGCGTGCACGCCTCATCTTTGCACTGTTGTTCATGACTCTTCTTCTGTATGGAATGCCCTTCTCCCCAGTCTCTGGCCAAATGGTTCTGAGTGTGTAAGGTCCCATCCAGAGGCCCTGTAAGGTCCTCTCTGCCCTGCATTCCCAGGGCACTTTGTGCTTCCATGAAGGCAATGGCTTTTTCTTGGAAAAAACTAACCATTTGTGCACGTCTCAAACATCCATTTAACGTTTATCATTGTCAATTAGGTGCTCGGTCCTGTGGCAAATACTTAGGAAAGTAAGATTAAAATTTTTTTTTTTAATGGATATGAAGCAGGTAAGGCAGATAAGAAGTCAGTAAGCATAATACAGAGGGAATAGGTTTTGCAGCTGGGATCCAGGCAAAACATTGGCAGTTTTGTGAGATAAGTGCTCTGGAGGTGAAAGGAAAAGAACGCTTTATTCTGAACCTCAAGGATGAGATTGGCTTGAGATGAAGTGTTTGACGCAGTTGCATGTTTATTCATTTGCCTCCCGCAGCAGACGTAAAGCTCCCAGAAGGCAAAGGTCTTACTGTCGTCAACTGTTGCCAGTATCCCTGAGACTAGCCTTAAATATTTATCATAAGAGGGTTGAGGTGATCCCGGTGGTAACCATGTGGGCTCTCCTTTATCTGGCATGGCATTTTCACATGGTGTACTTTCAACAAATGAACTTCTCTGGTGGCTCAGCAATAAAGAATCCACCTGCCAGTGCAGGAGATGCAGGTTCTATCCCTGGTCCAGGAAGATCCCCTGGAAAAGGAAATGGCAACCCACTCCAGTATTCTTGCCCGGCAAATCCCATGGACAGAGGAGCCTGAAGGGCTACAGTCCATGGACTCACAAAAGAGTTGAACACATCTTAGTGACTAAAGAACAACACTTGCAACAAATAGTTATGAAAATAAGTGAAACACCTGCTGGATTTTTAAATACCTAACTATTTTATGCTTTTCATGTGGAGTAAACAGAAACTTTGGAAACGTTTGTATATGACTTTCCTCTCAAACATGTCTGTAAGCTAACTGAGATGCCTGGTGATGCTCTATGTATAGAAATATAGGTAGAAAAAGGCTGCTGACTTTCAGGATCCTGTTTCTTCTCCTGCATTCCCCATCACTCAGGCCTGGGATACAACCTGGATGGAAGCAGGCCACGCTTGTGTTATTGGATCAGGCCCAGTCTCCACAAGGTAGCAGGAAGCCTTGGAAAACTGTTACTGGGGAAGAAGGGAAACCCGAGTTCCTTTTAATCTAATGAATTAAAATATTTATGGAAATATCTGTTTGCTTAATTAGAGGAAAATGTTTAAACATTTCCTGCGAGATCTTGAATTTATATAACAACACATTGGTTTGGAAACGATGGTTTTCAGTATTTTCACTGAAATGAAAATTCAGCAGAGCATGCTTCCCAAAACAGCCCACTGTTTCAACTTTGGTGCCTTTGTCGTGTTTCAAAGCAGGATATTTTGGCCAGCTGGGGTATTTTCTCTTTATCAGTAACTTGGAAATTGGCATGGATGATGTCAAAGTTAGTTATAAAAAGGCTCCTGACTTTCAGGATCCTGTTACTAATAGCTCCTGGTAGTTTTATAGAAATGTAACCTTTGTAGTATACTCCTGTTATTGTTTGATTTTCGCAAACATAGTGTAAATAAGTATTATTATTGCCACGTGAGTCACAGCAAGGGTAGTTAACTCCTAGGGCTCAGCAGGGAGCTTGTGGAAGAGGACAGGACTCCAAGCTCCTCTGTGGCCCCAGGCTCTTTCCCATAGACCACTTTGCTGCTCTAGAAAGCACCCTTTCCCTCTCATGAATTAAAGCGCTTTCATGTCAGTGAGAAAAACTTAACCTTGCAACATCTCTAGGGGGCCAACGGGGCAGGTGATAGGAAATTCAGCCACACAGGTTGAATGATTTTGCTAGAATCATACAATCAGCTTTGGCACCAGTAGCTGATGCTCAGGCCTCACGGCGCCAAGCTCACTGCTTTTCCCAGCAGAATAAGTCTCCTGAGCAGAGGGCCAGAGGAGCTTTCTGACATGGGGAAAGTGAAAATGAAGTGTCCGAATCTTTGCGACCCGTGGACTGTAGCCCACCAAGCTCCTCCGTCCATGGGATTCTCCAGGCAAGAATACTGGAGTGGGTTGCCATTTCCTTCTCCAGACGTGGGGAAAGTCTGTGGGAAAGTCTTACTTCCAAGAGAGGGCCTCACTGTGCTGTCTGGGTTGTGTGAATGGTTGGTTCTAAAATCTCAGATGGACACGCAAATCTCTAGTCACAGAATCACTGAGAAACAAAGCAAAAGGGGCAAAGCCAGGTAGATTTTTTTCAGCCTGATTCCGGAAATGCTTCCTACCTCTTTGGAATTTGTGTCCATTATTGTTAGCAAGGAGCCTGGTGTGTTGCAATCCAAGGAGTTGCAAAAAGTCAGACATGACTTAGCGACGGAACAACAACAATTGTTAGCAAGGAGAGTTTTGTAGGATTGCTATAGGGTGGCTGTTTAGAAATCAACTGGCAAGACAAATAGAGGTGCCTCAGTGGATGTTATATATAGTGAGAGAAAAATTCTTAGGACTGAACACAATGAATTTGCCATTTGTTTCTCTTTAAAAGTTAAAACACAACAATGAAAATGTCTAACCTCAGTTTTTTGGTTTTTTTAATTGAATTCTTTAAGAAGCCTCGTTTGAGTAACATTTCATGTGTTAACAACTCTAGCCACTCCTTTCCCATCGAAGCCCAGCTGCTATTCTTCCTAAGAGAGATGTCAAATCGAAAAATCCTCACACTCTTCCCAGATCAATGTGGCAAAGCTGGCTTTTCCTGGGTTTGGACCCTCCACACACCCTCTGATACCCTTGTAGAAAGCCTGAGGACACAGATCTGGGAAGGGATGTGACAATCAGCTTGCCCTCTCAGATTACAGCGGGAGTAATCTGGAGTAGTCTGTGAGGCCCTCTCAGCTAACTAGCTTCAGGGCCAGCTCCAACACTCTGGCCACCAGGCTACAAGTCTGGCCTTGTCTCCGAGACAGGGTAGGCAGCTGTGGGTATCTGCTTCTTGTCCTGCTGAGAACGAGGGAGAGAGAAGTAGTAGTGGGGTGTCCTTTTCTCAGCGTCCTTTATGTTGATTTCATCTCTTTGTACGTCTTTCTCCACACTGGACTGAGCTCCTTGAATTCAGGGGACTAAGTCATAGTCACCTTGGTATTTTTAAACCCAAGCATTGTGCCTGGTATGAAGAAAGCCCCTGAGGGCTTGTTGAGCTGAAGGATCTGTTTTGTGTAAAGGTCACCTCACCTGAATTGGGGGGAAGGGTGGCCCCTTTGAACACCTCACTTTACTAGTCCTTCATGTATCTCATCCAGCGAGTAAACCCCTGCAAAACTGTATCTCATCTGAAGATGAAACAAGACCTGCCCCTCCAAAAGAAAACCCAACTAGGGGAATCCCTCTGTAACTAGATTGAGAGAGCAACTATTGAGATGAGATAGAGATAAAACTTTGATAGACACATTGTCTTTGGTTAATGCCAAAATTAACATAACTTTGTTGGTTAAAATGAATTTTTTAAAGTTTCCCGTATGTTTATCTGCATGTTAGTAATTATGATTGTTGTCATTGGGTTTCCTCTGAAGTTGTATGTAAGTTAAGAGAAAAAATAAAAGAAAAACGGGGGAACCCTCCAGTACTGGGTCTTAACCTAGGGAAGGCTGCCTGTCAAGTGAGCCCTACAGATGCCTGGTTCCCTGGCCCCTGGCCATCAGGCCCAGAAGAACTTGATGTCAGGACGCTCTAGTGTGAATTTGTGCCTCTTCTTATTGCTCTTCCAGAAAGGCTCTAACTGTGGAGCCTCTGGCTGCTGTTGGTGCAATGGCTTGCAGGCTGGCCTTGGTGGGTGACCAAGTTTGCCTGGCCGGCCCCCCTGCCCTCTCCTGTGCGTCTGAGTGGGGTGCGGGCTAGAGGACAGGCCTGCCTGGTGCGGGCTGGCTCCGTCCTTTCTAGAATAGGTGCCTGGAACCTTCGCTCTGTGCTTTTTTACTTTAATCTGGGACACTTTAACAAGACAGCCGACCAAATGGTGCCTGAGTTCTGACCCCTTGGCCAGGCTGGATGAAACCACTTTCTTTCTGTCTCCAGATGTTCACTCAGGTCCAAGCCCTCAGTCACACAGTGCAGCCCCTCCATTTGCCCATCGGAGCTGGAGCGAGATCGCAAAGAGTTAACACTTGTGCTTTTTCGGAAAGTTATCTGTGAAGAGTATTAGTTGTTTAATAAAGCGTGCCTGCCCTCCGGATGAACCCGCCAGTGACTCTGCAGCTGGGGTCATTCCAAGTTCACGCGGTGGACTTTTGACTGCCTTCTGTGTCTGTGAAAACAGTCGGCAGCTCCTGCGGGGATCATTCATTCAGGCCTGTAACACAAAACTATTGCCAATGGGCACCTGCTGGGGCGGCTTCCCAGGAGGCCTGGGAGGGAAGATACCAGACTCTTCAGGCTTCTGCGGAGATAAGAGCTGTGGGGGCTCTCAGGGAGCCTGCTAATCGGGCTGTGCTCAGACCCCACTGCCCGGCCCGCAGGCTGGTGTCAGGATGTATTAGGGAGCCCTGGTCCGATAGGATGTGAGCTAATTAAAGGCCTTCTACAAAGAGGAGGGGAGAGGGAGAGTGTGTGAAGAGGAGGAGGAGGAAAGGAGGCTTGGAGCACATTCCCCAGATTTCTAGCACATTCTTTATTCCCTTCTTTTGTCCCTCAGAACAGAAGAAAACAAAACTGGAGAGTCTGAACATTTGGTTACTTCTCATCTTAAATTGTCATTCGTTCTACCTGATCTTGTTTTGGTTTTAGTTGTTGTTTCTATGGAATGACACGTGCCATCAAAGATATTTTGCCATATTTTCCCTGGAGACATTCGGCCCTTGAAATATTCTAGGTGGTTAGCTTGAATTTTGCCCCTTGCCCTGAGCTGATTCCTCTGGGCAGTAAGTACCTATTGTGACATATCCTAGGTTTTTTCCACTTTTCCTTGTCAAATCCACTTGCCAACTGTAGGGGGTACTATTGGGAGAGTTATATAAATTAATACACAGTAAATGCTCTGATTGAATTTTAGTTGGTGAGATGGTGGTGATGTAGTGTTATGGTTTACATTGTCAGAGCAAACATCATCTCAAAAAATACTAGCATAGTTGTTGTCAATAATTATGTATTTTAGAGTCATATTATATATGGACTCAATTATGTATAATTATGTGCTAGGATAGTAATTCATTTTATACTCAGACTCACCTCAGGAAAAAAAGTCACCTCAAAATGTTTGATTTACTTGCACTTTTCTTTATTTAGCCTATATATCCCTCCTCCCTCCAGCAAATAGTAAACTAATTTTATTCAAGTATGGTTGATTTTACAGTGTTGTGTTAGTTTTAGTCTCAGGTATACAACAAGGTGATTCAGTTACATATATTCTTTTTCATATTCTTTTCCATTATAAACTAACTTATTTATCCACCGGAGGGTACCTTCAAGTCTGTGTTATTTTCTTAATCGGCCTGGTAATGATACATTTCTTGAAAGCACTTTTGTTCACACACAAACCCAAGCTTTTATTCTGTCACTTCTGATACATTTCACATAAGCTTGACTGTGTGCAAAGAAACATTTAGATTAAGTTTGTACTACATGGTAACAATCCGAGGAAATTCCAATCAAAAGCCAGCAACCTGTTTCCTTCATTCTGGGCTGTTGGCGTATCTGCTTTGTCTGTATTCCGATAAGCAGTAACCACAATGTTAATTTTGTATTTCCTTGCCTTTTGTCTCATGTGATGTGTTCTCAAAGCTGACCAGGGGCTTGTTCACTGTCATGTGATTAGTGAAATAGTTAGTGGGATAATGAGCTTGATTGTGTGGACTATGTTAGTGTATTATGTATAAGTGCTTTTTTGTTTGCTTTTAAATGATGAATAGATTTATTTAAACAATAGTACATACCATCATCATCTGCAAACTTAAATTGTGTAGTTGCTAAATTGTGTCCAACTCTTTTTGTGACCCCCATGGACTGTAGCCCACCAGGCTCCTCTGTCCATGGGATTTCCCAGGCAAGAATAGTGGAGTGGGTTGCCATTTCCTTCTCCAGGGGATTTGCCCGACCCAGGGATGGAACCCATGTCTCCTGCATTGGCAGGCGCATTCTTTACCACTGAGCCACCAGGGAAGCGCTTTAGAAGTGCTACTAGCTCATATTAACCGACTGCTTCACTGAATACCAGGTACTGTTGTAAGTCTTCACACGAATGGACTTGTTTAATCCTCACAATGACCCTGTGAAATGCTGGTCCCCACTGAAACAAGAGGACACTGAGGCTCAGAGAAATTAAGTAACTGGCCCGAGGCTATGCAGAGAGCTGGGCTGGGACCCAGGTTCTCTGACTCAGAGCCTACACTCCTGGCCCTGCCCAGTCCAAAAGTCACACCTGTCTGGTGGACTTCATTCACGGACACGTCTGCAGTGTCAGATCTGTAGGAATTAACCATGTAAGGCTGCATTCTCAAGGAGGTGCCGAGAACCTGAGTCACCGCTTAAAGTCCTTCCCTGTAGTACCCTCTGTCATATGATTAGCTCTTTGGTAGGTGCTACACCATCCAAGCCAAAGTGTGTGACTGAGAACAAGGAAATGCTCTAACCCTGTCCGAGATACTTAGTGAAGGCATTTCAACTTCAGTCTAGCTCCACACCTAAATAGAGCTGACTAAATAGATTTATGTTCAAAAAGCATAACCTCCTGTTAACGAATCTGTTATTTATTGTGTCTACACAGTAAGTTCACAGTGTCTTTGAACAGCTTAAAAGTGCAAGGATGTGTGTGAGGCACAGAGGAAACAAACGTGTCCCCCCTGCCCCACCACCACCCCGGGTCACAGTCCAGCACAGGAGACTAGAGGAGGAATTGTGTGCCTGCAAGCGTTCAGGTGCCAGGACAGAAGTCTGGGCGGGGGTGGTGGGGCACCGACAGGGCAGGGAAGCTGGGCTGTGCTGAATCTTGAAGTCAAGGAGATACTGACCACGTGGACAGGAGGCGGCAGGCACAGGAGAACATGGCGGGCAGCCCGGTCAGGAGGGACCCAGGAACGCCAAGCAGCTGCGCCAGTCCCTGGGCGGCGGGCCCCTGGGACCTGAGAGTGTGTGCTTCGTCGGCCTCTATTCCGGGAAGGCTGCCCTGCCATTTTACTTCTTCTCTTTTCCCTCCTCTCCTCTTGCTGATTACAGATGAATTTAAAGGGGAAGAGACCTAACTGAATTTTTCACTCTTTCAGCCTAGTGTTGTTGTCATGATATGACTATAATTTGCATGCACAAAACATTAACTATTAACTTTCTGCAAGTATTTTTATATGTGTAAATAGAATCTTTATGCCTTTGGCGGGGGGGCAAGAACAAAATCAACAGTCCTCACCCCCTCCAGAAAAAAAAACAAAAAATGTTACTTGTTTTTTATATAATTCGAGCTAAAACCAAATCATGGCCCGTTCACAGCAGGTAAATTGCAAATCCAGCCAAAGCTGTTCTTTCTGGCCCAACTGACTCTGTCCAGGGCTAAGTCATGGACTGCCTCTGGCATTTCCGGTTACCCTAATATCTCCATCTAGATGTAGCAGAAAATCAGCCTCCCCAAAGCCCAAACAACTCAGGGTCCTTGTTAAAGGAAAAGGAGGCATTTAGGCCTCACTTAAAACAAGTGGGCTAGAAAGGCAGGGAGGCAGTGGGCTCGTCTTTAAACTGTGTTTTGGGAAATTAACTTCTCTGACCCCATTTGATCAGTCCATTAAACTGCTTCACCTTTTTTGTTTTTTGAAAAAGCTAAACAGGCATGACCTTAATTTGTGAGGCGAGAGCACATTATACACAGGAGTGTGTACCCTCAACTTTCCGCTGCCTCCATCTGCTCCAGTCAGTAGGCCTCGCTCTGGAAATCCCTCCTCTTCTGCCTCCACTCAGGGCAAATGACAATGTCCACATTTTGACTTGGAATGTTTTGGTTTTCATGGGGGATTCAAAGGGGACATTTATCCTGAGGTAGGAATGGCTGCTGTTTCTGCCCCACTGTTCAGACTAAGGCTGATGCGTGCGTGCATCCGTGTACCCTCACTGTGTCTGACTCTTTGTGACCCATGGACTGTAGCCTGCCAGATTCCTCTGCCTATGGGATTCTCCAGGCAAGGACAGAGGAGTGGGTTGCCATTTCCTTCTCTAGGGGATCTTCCTGACCGGGGATTGAACCCAAGTCTCCTGCACCTCCTGCATTGGCAGGTGGGTTCTTTACCAGCTGAGTCACTGGTTGATAGGTCTCCCTGTGACTTCTTGGAACTCTGGGCCTCAGTGTTCTCCCTGCTGCTGCAGAATTGTGGTACTGGATGGCATCTGCCAGGCTCTCGGGGTGGGAGACAGATTGGGTCTTTGACTCTCAAGGTTGAACTCAGGTTAAGCTGCCTGGCAAAAATGATCAAGGAAAAATTCCTTGAGTAAGCCTGACAAAATGTCCATCAGGAATGGACTCTCCTGTCTTTCCTGGTTCACCTTGGTGCCTGTTCTGTGGTTGCTTACTGCCCTCATCACTCAGAGCTTGAGCATTTGTAAGTTGCCACTTGTACCCTTGGACTGGGTGGACTGGATCACTTTCCATGGAGTTGCAGAAATTTACACATAACAGAATGCTGCTGCTTGTTGCTCTTTTCCATGAAATCTTTGTGTAGTGGGGACACTTGGTGCTGCATCCAGCGCTCACTGCCCACGTGAGAGTCCACATCTCACCCCCTCCTCTCTGACAGACAGATGACTAGAGCATGAGACACATTCTGCCTTTTGATGGAAGTTAACCAGTCAACCCTGAATATTCATTGGAAGGACTGATGCTGAAACTCCAATACTTTGGCCACCTGATGCCAAACTCATTGGAAAAGATCCTGAGGCTGGAAAAGGACAAGGGGATGGCAGAGGATGAAGTGGTTAGATATCATCACTGCCTCAGTGGGCATGAGTTTGAGCAAACTCTGGGAGATAGTGAAGGACAAGAAGCCTGTCATGCTGCAGGCCATGGGGTCACCAAGAGTCGGACACGACTTAGTGACTGAGCAACAACAATTGGGGTGTTAGCACTGCAGAGCCAACTGCTGAGTATATTCTCATTTGACTCTTCTTTCTACAAATATTTCCTAGCTTTCACATGGCCTACTAACCCCATCTTGGGTGCCTGGGCTCTGAACCAGCACCGAAAGTTTTAAATGTAAAGAACTAATATTTGGTCATTTTGCATGAGCCCAGCACAGTGCTTGGTGCTTCATGGCATTTTAACCTTTCTTCTCCATCCTCCTCTCCTTCAGTGGCCCACGTACCTTGGGGTCATCCTTGACTCAGCGCATCCTATCAGCTATACAGCCCCTTCTGCCTGCTGCTTCCCTGCTGTTGATCTCAGCACACAGCACTGCCCCATCTATTGTGGTAGCTGCTGCGTCCTCCCTTCCTCCTGCCTTCTCGCCACGGCTCTCAGTACTTCAGTACAGCAGACGGAACACAGATTGGGTCCTTCCTCCACTCAGCCCCTCCAGTGGCTTCCCATTTCACTCTGCAGAGAAGATGAAAGGCTGTGCCATGATTTATAAGGGACACGTGGTTGGCCTCCCCTGTACTTTTCTAACCTCGCATTTCACCCGCTCATCACTTCCCACCTGACTCGACTGCATCGTGCTGACCTGCCTGCTGTTGCTCAGCTGTCCCCCAGAACTCCTGCCTCAAGGTCTCTGCACCAGCAGTTCTCAGCCTGGAATGTTCTATAATCCCGTGGTCTTCACCTACATTTTCTTTATCCAGATGCCACTTTGTCAGTGAAGCTCTTCCTGGTGCCCCTTCTCCATCTAAAATTGCATCCCCCTCTATCGACACCTCTTGTCCTTCCCTGCTTAATTTTCCACTTATCATTGATTAGCGCTTTCATTTTGTATAGTTATAATGTTTATTGTCTATGCAACTAGATTATAAATCCCAAGAGGGCCACAAATTTTATCTGTTTTCTTCACTGCCACATCCCCAACCCTTAAAACAGTGCCTGGCACATAGTTTTTTGTAGATAAGGGGGAAGAAATGAAAGGAGGAAGTGAACGGAGGGATCCTAGAAGTTAGATGTTATCTCAGCTTACAGATAGGGCACTGAGAAGCCAATAAATGAAGCCAAAATTGACCCAGACGTGTGGCTCTAGAACGCCTCTGGTTCCCTTTACATGTCTCAGCCTCACCTGTGACTGCTGTAAGCGTAGACTCTGAATTGCTTGCACAGGTGCAGCTATATGAGGCAGTATAAGGCACTCTTTAAAGTGCCTTAAAGAGAGTGGTTGGCCAGGATCCCCTAGTCTTATCATACCCTGGCATTCAATATAGAGAACAGATTAAAAACTTATCAGCAAAGTTTGAAACCAGGTGCCCCTCAACATAAGAAAAGTGATTAGCACGTAGAGCTTAAAGAGGCGAAAAAGAACACATTTTTGAAAACAGACTTTCAAGTCACACCAATGAGCAGTCTTTCTGGTCATTTATTCCCAGAGCTCCTGTGGGGTCATTCCGGGTTCACTGGGGAAGCAGCACTTGTCTGTCCCCGAGTTACTCTGTTGTGTGTGCATCCATGCCCAGTGCCTGGCCCTGTCCTGCACCTCAGGGACACAGGCAGACCAGACGTTCACGGGATTGAATGTGTCTTCAGCAAACATCTCTCCCCTCTCCCCTTTGAGCTTAAAGGGCTCCTTTCAGTGAATTCCTCAAATTAGTTTTTTTCTTTTAAAGGAACAGTCTCCCAGTTTCATTTTCTCATCTTGTTCCATGACTTCAGGTGTTCATCTTAAGTCCACTTGGAGCTCGTCTTTTGCTAACATAGGAAGTTGAGGCACTTATCTGAAGATTAAGACACATCCAAGGCAATGAAGCCCTGTTTTTCTGTCTCTCTGAGCCTGTGGTAGGCTTGACAGCAGTCCTTGGGGGTTAGGGTTAGAGATTCAAGATTCTCTAAGAGCCCTGCTTCCTGTCCATCAGCAAGGCCACAGGCACCCTCTGAAAAAACCTGGTAGGGGTTCCATCCGTCTCAGGGAGTTGTTTCTGTCTTGTTTCCCACCTTGTGTCTTGGACTCCAGACAGTGTTTCTTTTCTTCCTTAGATGATTGCTCATGGGTTTTACACCTGCAGTCCAGGAACACGCCTGGGCTCCCACTTAGCTGGGAGAAACACTGGGGAAACTCAGTAACTGTGACGAGACATGCTCCCTTATGTTTCCAGCTATGCCCAGACTTACGGGTATTGAGGGGCACCTTTATGTGTTTTTACCCCTGTTTGGTATTATTTTCTGTAGATACATGCCTTTACAACCTTCATTTAATAGAAAAAGAGGCAGTAGCTCCATATCTTTAAGAGATATGGCCACAAAGGGAAGCAAATGGGTGAATAATAACTTGGAGGGAAAGCTAAAGGAAGGCATTTATAAGATGGAACAGATTCAATCGTATTTGTCATTCTGAGAACAGGCCAGAAAAGACTGAAGATAAGAAAGAGAATAGGCCGAGCACTATCCAGGACAGGGTCTTCTAGAAGCACAGAGCAAGAGTCTAGGTTTAGGAAACAGTCAACCCGCTTACCCAGTTTAAGGTGGCAGGATGGTGGGGGCAGGGGGAGGAAGAGGTTTTTTTTTTTTTCTGTCTTAGTGAAGTAGAACATTTCTGTGAAGTGGGACTGGAGTGAGGCCTAATGAGTTAAAAAGGAACAGAAAGCATGTCTTTATTTTGCTCCAACAATGTTCCAGGGCACTGTCTGAGTGGTATGACACAAAGATGACCAAACCTTCTTGGCTCCCTGTCACTGGAGCATCACTCCAAGCCTTTCAGCACTGGTGCTGCAGCCCGTGTAGCCTTGTGAGAAAAACAGATACAGCATGTTTACCTGACAGTTCAGATACTCATAAAACAAAGCTACAAAGGAATACAGGAGTGGTAACACTGAGGGTTTGTATGCAAGGAGAGGCCACACAAAGGCATCCATGGCGGCTGACCTAGAGTTGAAAACTCACAGTCTTGGAGCCATTTCTGCAGAGCAGGGGAACGATTAGAGAAGTAACTGATGGGGATATGTCCCCGTGGTTAACTTTCTGCCACCCCCCTGCTAGATATTTCCGTGTTGAGTAACAGAGGCCTTACTTCCTAAATGCAAACCAATGCCTTCCATCTGTTATTTTCTGCTCAAGTGAATAGCAGCTACTTGCAACACATTATTGATTATTGAGGAATTTATTGAAGTTTAAGACTTGATTATCTTTTGAATTTAATTTTAATTTCATAAGCTGTGTCCTTAAACATTTTGAGACTCAGACCTCTAAACCAGCACCCTCTGACTGGAATATGTGAGCCTCACTTGTAATTAAACTGTTCTCGTAGTCACATTAAAAAAGTAAAACAAACAGATGAAGCTATTTTTAATATTTTTAGTCAGCCCATTATATCCAATATATTATTATTTCAGTTTGTAATATGCTTAGTTGTTCAGTCATGTTCTCCTCTTGGCGACCCCATGGACTATAGCCCACCAGGCTCCTCTGTCTGTGGGATTTTCCAGGCAAGAATACTAGAGTGGCTTGCCATTTCCTCCTCCAGGGGATCTTTATTTCACCTATCTCTTTGGAAGATATTTTCACTGAATTTAGGATTCAGGATTGGCAAGTTTCTTTCAGCCTCTGAATAGTATCATTCCATGATGCTCCATCATTTCTGTTGAAACAGCTGCCAGTATTACTGCTGCTCTTGTGAAGGTGATATATCTTTTATCCTGTGACTCTTTGTCTTTAGTTTTTAATGATGATGTGCCTAGATCTGGTTTTCCTGCCTGGGATTTGTAGAACAGATTGAATTTGTAGAGATCTGGGGAAATTCTTGCATCACTTCGGGTAGTGCTTCTGCTCCTTTCTCACTCTGTCCTTCTGTGGCTTCAGTTAAATGGAAGTTGGAATTTTACAAGCATATCCCACATGCGTTTGTGCTCACATTTTTCTTCGTGCTTTGATCTGGCTATTTTCCGCTGACTTATTTTCCAGCTCACTAATCTCTTTTGGTCCTCTGTCTACTCTCCTGGTTTCATTCATCTATTAACATCATAATTTGAGTTCTCTGGTAAAATTCTCCATCTTTCTATGAATTTTTTGAAGATTACTATCATTCTATTTTAAACTTAAACTATTAAACTATTTTAAAGTTATTAGTGTGTCTAATAACTCTAATACCCAGATTACTACTGAGTGATCTTGTCTGGGATTTTTTTCTTAGTTTTCAGTCATTTTGTTTGACTTCCATATCTGGTAATTTTTATTGAATGCTGGGTGTCATGTCAGAAAAGTTTTAGAGGCTCTGTCTGATGTTATTTTTCTCCAAAGAGGGTTTATATTTCGTCTTCCTTCTACTTTCAAGTGCCCAGTGCTTTTTTTTTTTTTTTTTACTGCCCAGTGCTCTGATTTTCCTGCTTGTGTACCTCCCTGTGGAACTTATGTTCTGAGCTTTTCATTTGCAGTGAGGGATATATAACAGCAATAATTTTCCAGTGGGACTTATATTTCAGCACAGATCAGAGCCTGATGCCCCAGAGTAGAAGCGTGGGGGAGGATGGACAGTGGAAGGGAATGTGTGTTGAGGGGTAGAGACCCTATCAGCCGTAACTCCTGAAATAACAGAGACCCTTAAGGAAGCTTAGTCCTCAAGAGTAAGTTGAAGACTTACTTACCCAAGAAAATGGGTGAAACTTCCTTTACAAACAAGGGTTAATTAGCTCTCTTCCATGTTGAAAGTACAGTGAACCATAGCCTCTAGTTTTCTATCTTTCTCGTAATTGAAGGTTTTCTTTTAAAAGCAACAGAAGACATCAGAGTAGGCCCATTAAGTCACCTTTGAAAGGGCAGCTTTTGGGTTAAGTGGATTGTGTTTTCTTCCTCATTCCAGGATTTGTTTTTTAGACCTGAAATCTGTTAACCTGGGAATGTCTCATTCAGCAGGCTTTAAAAACATCAGATCTGCAGGAAGTAGATGGGTGTGAATGCTGAGTGTCCTCTCCCGGGTCGTCTTTTGTGTGTGGGGTTGAAGGATAGTAAAGTTAGGAATGCCTCCTAAAAGGCCACTGAGGAATCCAAGGGACATCCCAGGCAAATACCAGAGGTTTCTGAGGAACCAGACTGCAGTTTTTAAATTTTAGTCCTTCTGAAGGCTGGGAATCTTTGCTTCTTTTGTAAAAAGAACCTTATGGTGGACTTTCATTTGAGCCTGGGATCAAGCCAGGTCTCAGGAGATGTGAGCTAGGACTTAAGTACCTTGGAGCTGAGCTGCTTGCATCCACCTCCTCCTCTCCCCAGAGGCTCACCTCCCTATGTTCTCCTAGATGCTGACACCCGGTTCTTCATCCGCGGTCTTCTCTCGCATCCATCACACTTGCTATTGAATGACCTCCCCGACGAGTGAAGAGTCAGCCTCTGTATCTCTGGCTCCATCCCCCCACCACACCCATACAGTGTAGTTAATTGGAAGAATAAGTCCACTGTGAATGCTGGGTTAGGTTGGGGGACATGGGCCTGGAGAGGAGCCAAGCAAAGATGGAGAGGCATGAAGCCTGAGCTGGATGGACCCTTCTTACCCTAGAGCATGGCTGGGCTTTGCTGCTTCTCTCCCCATGGCCCCCTTTGCCTTTGCACCCCCATCATCCACCTCCACATGTCAGTTACTGATAAACAAAACAGTCCTTGCCTGAGCGATAACCTCTCTGTGGTTAGATCTGCTTGACCAGACCAGCTCTGATGGAGCAAATCTCTTAGCTTTAGCACTCCACCTTCAGTATATCCTTCTGTGAGCAGATGGGTGGAAGAGCAGGCCTCTTCAGAAGTCAGGAACTCTTGTGGTCAGTGGTCCCAGTCCCCATCACAGCTTGGCTTCCGTCTTTCCTTAAAGCTACAAACGGTGCACAAGCAATGTGACCTTGGTGTAATGTGATCCACACAGTGGACATCCACTGAACTTCCTCTTTATCTGGGGCTTGTTTCAGATGTCTGAGTGAGAGCATTGGGGAAATGAGGGGCTGGGCAAAGTGTGGGTGATGGAAAAGGATGGGGTATCAGAGTTGGGGTTTGATCACAAAAGGGGAGTGGAGCCTGAACTTCTTGCACATTCAGGGATTTACATGTCATTTTTGGGAAACTTTTACACTTCCTTCCTTTGTCACCAGCACTGCTTGGAAAAGAAAAGATCCTATCTGGTGTGTATAAGATTTTCCCTAGCGTTCAGGGAGAAGTTTCCCATGGAGACAATAACAGAAATCAGAGTTGGGTTTTCTCCATAGATCATCAAGTTTCAGATATATGTGGATACCTAGCGGCTTCTTAGGCTATTGTTGAAGGTGATCATGGTCTTTCCAGTTCCTTTCTTTTTTTATTTCCAGTTTTACTGAGATATAATTGACAAGCAGCACTATGTAAGTTTAAGATATACAACATAATGATTTCACTTAAATATTACATGCATCATGAAATGATTACCAGGTAAATTTAGTACACATCTCTTATCTCATATAGATTCAAAATGAAATAAAAAATATTTTTTCCTTGTGATGAAAACTCTTGAGATTTACTTTCTCAGCAACTTTCGTATTTCTTGGCTGCAGTTACTGTCTGCAGTGATTTTGGAACCCAAGAAGAGAAAATCCGTCACTGCTTCCACTTTTTCCCTTCTATTTGCCATGAAGTGATGAGACCAGATGCCATGATCAGATTTTTTTGAATGTTGAGTTTTAAGCCAAACTTTTTACTGTTCTTTTCACCCTCATCAAGAGGCTCCTTAGTTCCTCTTCACTTTCTGTCATTAGAGTGGTGTTATCTGCATATCTGAGGTTGTTGATATTACTCCCAGCAGTCTTGATTCCAGCCTGTGATTCATCCAGCCTGGCATTTCGCATGACGTACTCTGCATATAAGTTAAATTAAAGGGTGACAATATACAGCTTTGTTTTACTCTTTTCCCAGTTTTGAACCAGTCAGTTGTCTGGTATTTCCATCTCTTTTAAGAGTTTTCTACAGTTTGTTGTGTTCCATACAAAGGCTTTCACGTAGTCAGTGAAGCAGAAGTAGATGTTTTTCTAGAATTCTTTTGCTTTCTCTATGATCCAACAAATGTCAGCAATTTGATCTCTGGTTCATATATATATCTTCCAACAAATGTTGGCAGTTTGATCTCTGTTTCATATGTATATCTTCCAGCAGTATTAAATATATTAATCCTGTTGTAAGTTACATCTCTGTTACTTACGTATCTTATAATTGAAACTTTGTACTTTTTGACCACCTTTGTCCAGTTCCTTCTCTCCCTCCCCTCTGCTTCTGGTAAACACACATCTAATCTCTTTTCCCACAAATTTGCTTGTTTTTTTGTTGTTGAAGTATAATTGACTCACAGTTCCTGGTATACAACATAGGGACTTGATATTTCTGTATATTTCAAAATGATCACATTGAAGTCTAGTTATCATCTGTCACTATTCAAAGATACTACATTATCACCAACTGTATCCCCCAAGCTGTACATTTTATTCCTGTGACTCATTTATTTTGTAACTGGAAGCTTGTACCTCTGAATTACCATATCCTATTTCACTCATTCCCCCATCCAGAGTCTTTCCAGTTTCCTCTGTACAACTGGATAATAATAGAGTCTGCTTCATGGGGTTATTGTGAGGATTAAACAGATAAATGATTTCATAGATGTCAAACCTTTAGAACAGTGCCTGATATGCAGTTAACATTGCTAGCCATTGTTTACATTTCTAAAAGTTACGCTATGCTCTTTAGCAGTTGGAAGCTCTCCTTTACCTATTCTGCTCATTCTCATTTAAAACTTCATTTATTTGAAGAAACCAGTTGGGGACTGATTGCTTTCTTAAAAAAAAAAATCTCAAGATGTTTCAAACCCTTGAAACACACCTGACTTTTTCAGTGAGAAGCTCAGCTTTTACTGGTGCCTAGCATCTGGTATCGGAGAAGGCAATGGCAACCCACTCCAGTACTCTTGGCTGGAGAATCCTATGGATGGAGGAGCCTAGTAGGCTGCAGTCCATGGGGTCACTAAGAGACACGACTGAGTGACTTCACTTTCACTTTTCACTTTCATGCATTGCAAAAGGAAATGGCAACCCACTCCACTGTTCTTGCCTGGAGAATACCAGGGACAGAGGAGCCTGGTGGGCTGCCGTCTATGGGGTCGCACAGAGTCGGACATGACTGAAACGACTTAGCAGCAGCAGCAATAGCAGCAGCATCTGGTATTGTCCTCAATGATGTCACCCAATTCCTTTCTTCCCAAGCTTTTGGCTTTAAAGAGAATATATCTATTCATTTGAACTACAAAGTACTTTACAAGAATGAAGTCC
Organism: Capra hircus; assembly: GCF_001704415.2. NCBI lineage: Eukaryota > Metazoa > Chordata > Mammalia > Artiodactyla > Bovidae > Capra > Capra hircus. The sequence goes on along the minus strand of NC_030823.1, from coordinate 39,762,397 downwards.
TTGTGACTGAGAATGAGATAAGCTCGAGCCTTTTTTCTATTATGAAATGTTCTGTTTCTAACTTTGTGCATTTTGAGGTTTTAGTCTATTTATAATTGACTTCTTGATGCTTTCCATTGTTCCATAACGGGTATAAGGTGACTTCTATATCACACGATGAGACATGCAGGGTTCAGCTGGGGAAGAAGGGGGAGTGGAGTGTGCATTAGAAGAAAGAATTGGATTTGCAGTAATAATCCTTGCCATTTACACATTGCTTTGTGTTTCTTCCCACCACCCACCCCCTGCACCACGTACTTGTAAAACTAAGGTATCTTTGGATTAACCCAGCAACCACATGGGTAGTGTCCTCCCTGTTTTATTGATGAAGACACTGATCCATAGAGAGAGTGTGTGTGTTGCTCACACTCACCCAGCTGACACTAGTGACAGAGTTGGGGTCCTTGCTACCCCAAATCTGTGTGCTTTCCTAGTGTTGAAATAATTTATCTGCCAAGCCAGGTATTACGGCATGCCCACCTTGGAGAGATTGTTTTTCCCCTACGTCACAGTCTCTCTCTTGGTTCAGTACTAAGATGTGGGCCATTTACGCAGGTTGAAAAACCTTGTCAGCATGGCAGATGGAGGCCTCATGGCCCATTCCAAGGTGTATTCCCCTTGACTAGCACTAACTGTAGGGAAACCCAGCCCTGGCTTCCCTCCATGCGTACTTCAAGCAGTTTTCAGCAGTAGATGAACTGATGCCTGGCTCCTCAGCACAGTCTTCCACCCCTTCTCGGAGGAAGCCTGTGACAAGGCCTGGCTGATGGAGGGCTAAAGCTGTGATGCCATCCCACCCACAGCTGGGTTTAGAGATTCATCCTGCCGACATGACTGATGTAGGAAAAACCAGAGAAAGTTGGACCTGACAGACATAATATTTGTCTGTTATTGAAAATCAGTTTTCCTGATGCTACCAGTGGTATTCTTATTTCTCTGCTTTAGCCTGGTAATAAACTCTCTTGATCCTTTTTAAAGAAAAAGCAAAATCCTATTATATGAGAGTGCTCCAATCCACTCTGAGCATCTAGATTAATCTGAAACAGCCTCTGAGTTCACAACTGGGTCAGAGTTGCGGAAGAGCAGGAAAAGACTTGCCAGTTCAGCAGGCGTGTGCCTCGGGCCAGTTAAGAACCAGGACAGTCTTGAGGTCTGACTTTGTTGCTTATGTTTAGGCCTTGTGTGCTGAGATAATTCTGGGTGGCTTTGGATAACTCTGTTTCTTAACTGAAAAGGAGTATCTGTTGCCTGATAAGTGTTTACCCGTGAAATAGCAACATGGTGTATGTCTTAGGGTAGGAGGGCTTTTAGATCTCCAGAGCTCATGCTGGTCCCCACCTCCCCCCTGCCCCCAAAATCCAAGGTCATTGACTTAAGCATGTTAACTGGAGTAGAATGCCAGCCCCAACTTTAAAATATCTTTCTTATTCAGGGTCTCTTTTCTGGATTCTTCCCCCTTTCTCTTTTTGCCTTAAAGGCTATACATAATCATAACCCAATAGAACTGAAAATAGACAAAGCTGCCCCACTTTTAGTAGATAGAGATCTGGGGTCCAGAAAAACCTCTTTCTTGCTAAACCTCAGCTTTGCTGATGCCTTTTTCTTTTTTTTTTAAATGCCAGTCCCCAGTCCTAGCCCACCCTCTCCACTGTTTGGCCAAGTGAGGGCTGGCTCTTACCCTGTGTCAGTGACAGACACCCACTGCTTGTTGGATCACGTTCTCCTTTACTTCTGCCCTGTTCACAAGTCTCACAAAAGGGTTTTTCAATGTCAAGGAAAAACTCACCCCAAGAGTCATTTTTAACTGTGGATATTTTAACAATATGAGTGAAGTATGTGAAGACCTTAGTTTTGAAGTGACTTGGAATCTTACATGACTTGAGGGAGGTTTTCCTGCTAGCATTCTGGCAGAGTCAAAAATGACTCTGAAGTTTAAGCCTCCAGATCGCTTGTAAGAAACTTATAAAAAGTGATGACCTCCTGTGTGCCAGACTCCGTGCCAAACACTTTGCATTATCTCCTTAACCCTTCAAAGTAGCCCTTTAGACTTGCTTTTTGCAGAACCAAGCTGAGGTTCCAAAAAGCCTTGTACCAACATGTATGTTTAGTAAGTGGCAGGGAAATAAGTTGACTTGTTTGCCCCTGCCTTTTGACCATGTCATGGCAGCCTTCCTCCAGGCATGATATACTGGGCTCTAGATTTCCACGTTCCAGCCTAACTTGTGGCAGGCGATGCTGATCAGAGTTGCAGCAGTAATGGTGGCTGAGACTTATGGCTGTACAACCTGATGCTGAAAGAAGGCCAAACCCTCACTCAAACACAAACTCTTGTCACTTCTCTCCCCTTTCCTATTGTACGTGGTCACATTGGCCCTGATGACAAGAAAGATGTTGTTACCAGCAATTACTCGGTGGAGCAAGGATGCTAAAGAGGAAATTTCCATTAGGTAAATAACTGAAAGAAAAACCCCGGAGCAGGGAGAGAAATTCAAGCCCTGGCTCCTGTTACACTGGCCAAATATCCTTGGCATCCCCTGCTTGCTGAGCTTCCTGAAAGGGACAGGAACGCTGATAGGATGAAACAGAGGGACACAGTGTGAATTTGTTCTCTTGCATCATTCCAGCATCTACTTGAATTTCAGTTTTATAAAATCATCTATTCTGAGCCCGGCCCCAAACCCAGGCTAATTTGTAGTGGCTCCATTGCTGGAGACAGTGGGGTTATTTTTGGAAGGTGGGATATTGATGTGCAGTGTGTGTGTGTCAGCTACTCTATAGAACTGGCATCTTGAAGTACTTCTGAGATTTTTACCTGCCCTGGTGAAAATATGGCTTTGTAGGAATAAGTGATTTGGGGCTGTGGTCAGAATTCACAGGTGTGGCTTGTGCTGGAGCATCCTTCAGTGAAAGATGGGAGGAATCACTGTTGTCTTTGCAAGGGTTATAGCAGCTTTTCTCAAGGACGTCCTATTCGTTCAGAATCTTTCATTTTAGCTAGGACAGTATCCTGGTAGCTCAACTGGTAAAGAATCCACCTGTAACATGGGAGACCTGGGTTCAATCCCTGGGTTGGGAAGATCCCCTGGAGGAGGGTATGGCAACCCACTCAAGTATTCTTGCCTGGAGAATTCCCATGGACAGAGGAGCCTGACAAGGCTACAGTCCATGGAGTCACAAAGAGTCAGTTATGACTGAATGACTAAGCACAGCACAGCAGAGCAATAGGACAGTATTCGCTTGCAGCCTTAAGTTTTTTGTGGACTTGAAATTGCTACCAAATGAGCTATACTGGCCTGTTGTTGTTTAGTCACATCTGTCTCATCTGACTCCTTTGCAACCCCATGGACTGTAGCCTTCCAGGCTCCTCTGTCCATGAGATTTTCTAGGTTGGACAGAATACTGGAGTGGTTACCATTTCCTTCTCCAGGGGATCTTCCCAACCTAGGGACTGAACCCACTTCTGCATTGCAGGCAGATTCTTTACCTCTGAGTCCTTGCAAATGCCCCTTCTGCTGTTGAGGTGTAGTTTATACTGAGTGGAGTTAAAGTGCGTGCACAGTCTCATTTAATCCTTACAACAGCCCTGTAGAATCTGATTATACCGATTTTGCATAAGAAGAAATTGAAGTTTAGATAACTCAGTACTGTTTTTATTGAGTGTTCCATGTATTAGGCTCTGTGCTAAGTGCTTTACATGTTTTATCTAATCCTTATGGCATCCTCGTAGATGGCTATTCTCATTCCCATTTGAAGATGAGGAGACAGAGAGGCTCACAGAGGTGAAGTTACTCATCCATGGTCTCCCAGCTATTAAATGTCACAGAATTCAAACTCAGGTGTGAATATCCTGTCTTTATGCCATATGCTTGCCTCCTTGAAGTTTTCCTTTGTCCGAGTATCTGCCACCAAGACTTCATTTCCATTTGAAGCATCATCAATGAAAAAGTTTCAATGTGAATTCGATTTTCAATGCGTCTGGCTTTTCTTTTTAAAATGTGGAGGCAGAGCTGGGGCAGGCAGTGAAGGATTTCCTACACCAGTTACTCCTATGTTATGTTGTAGCTCTCATGGGCATCTCTGCTCTGTTTGAATGGTCATTTTCAAAGTCAAGGACATGGGCGAAACAGTACTTTCCAGCCTTAGAAAAGACCAGTTCCAGAGGGCACCCATAAAGAGTGCTTACTGCAATTACCTCCCTCTCCAGTCCATGTATACTCACCCTGTCTTTTAGGGAGAAATGAGATATAGGGTGTGATTTACTTTCCCACTGAGGTGGGGAATGAGAGATGGAATTAAGGGTGACTCAGTGCTCCCACAGTGGGAGAAGGCCACAAGCTTTGTGGTGCCGTGGATTCGGCTCTCAGAAGACCAGTGGACTGGCTCAAAGCCCAGCCTTTGACCCTTCATCTGGCTGGCTTCAGTTTAGTTCCTATAAATGTTTCTCCCTGCAAAATCTTATTAACTTCTCATCAGTATGGGTTTGGTCAGATCATGGATTCCTACAATGGCACAAGTTTTCTGAGTTCTCAACATCATATTTCTAGGGGTGAAGATTTTGGTAGTCGTTTTCTGTTAATAAAATATCTTTGTATCCTTTCCGTCCATTCACAAGTGACAAAGGACAAGCCCAGCTGGCCTGCACAGTGATTTTTTAATAGAGAGATGGACATTCAGATGGAAGCCCTGGAGTGTGCAGAGTGGGTATAGGCACCTTTCCATGGCAGTAGTAAGGCCCCTGAGAAGCACAGGGAAGAATCCAGCATTTAGAGGGAGGAGGGGGTCTCTTAGGTCATCTTGTCCCACCCTCCTGGGGTCAACATGGTGTTTTTGTACAGAGAACACCCCAGGCCAGTTAGTGCTGGGGTTGCCAAGGCTGCTGCAGCAGAATCAATTGGCAGTTAAGCTTTGACATAGGTTCCCTCATAAATCTTGGCTATTATACTTGTTTTATTGGAGGATGGGGGACAGTTAAGGGAAAGGGGTTGGGCCATTTGCCTAGATTATTACCCCACATTCTCTTGGGGGGGGGTAGTATTATGGGGTTTTTAACTTCTTAGTCAGCTGCCAGCAATATGTAGACAGGACCTTAACTTACCATCTCTTCCAAGAAGATCTGTCTTTTTAGGAAAGTCAGAGTTGAACCACTCTTTTCCCTCTTCTGTGACATCAGGGAGAGACATTTTTGTCCAGACCCTGAGTAAAGACCATTGGCAACCTCCATAATTCCAGAAGATAGCAGGAACGCTCTCCAAAACAAGGGTCACATTTCTCTCTCCTCTCTCAGTTCCCAAATGCGTACAGTTTGTGTTCCGGGTTCTTGTTGCTGGCCATGTCACATATGGAATTGTATTCTTCCTAATGACACTGTCACTTTTGAGAGTAGGTCCAAGGCCACTATTCGCTTGCCTCCTTAGCAGGACCTAAATCTGTGCTGGGCCTAGAGTAAGTGCTTAATAAAGACATCCTAACTTGGATCGTAGATCACAGACTGTCAGAGCTGGAAAGGATTTTGGAAACCACCAAGTCCAAGACTCTAATTTTATAGATGGTGCCACTCCAAAAATTCACTTTGGAGGCTAGTGTTTATCTGCTGGGAAGAGAGTTTCGGTTTTTTCCTTTCAATGTTAAATTCTTGTGCAAGTGACCATCATTCTAAATGTTTTAAAGGCTTTCTTTAGACAGTGTGGGATATTCCTTCTTGGACTAGTAGCTGACTAATAATAACCTAATAACAGTAAGAGCGCTGACCGGATTCCATACCCTGAGCAACTGTCACTGATCCTGTCAGCCACAGGACAGCATCAGGACTATCTCCCTCCTACAGATACTGGGAGGGAGGCACAGCGGTCAGGCCCCTGGCTCAGGGTCATGTGGCCACCAGAATGGTCGAGACTAGAATCTGGTTTGGCCAGACCCCCGAGTTCATGCCTCACAGTGGTTCTAAGTGGGCTTGCTGGAGAAAATCCCCACTTAATATGAAATCCCACAGTGTCTCTGTCCTAAAGGAAAGTGTAAAGTTACTTTTCATTAACTTCAGCTCTCTAATTAGACAAGGAGTGACAGGGAAGGTGAGGCAGAAATCAGTCATGACAGAGGTTGCATCTCCAGAAAGGTCCATGAGGTCATAAAAGTTTTCAGTCAAGGGTGCCAGGAGTTCATCCATACTGTTTCTCCATTCCATACATGAACCTATTTGCAGCGGATGAATGGAGACATAGATGTAGAGAATGGGCTTGTGGACACAGTGCGGAAGGGAAAGAGTGGGACAAATGGAGAAAGTAGTATCAAGATGTATGCACTGTCGTGTGTGAAATGGATAGTTGGTGAGAGGTTGCTCTGTAACATGGGGAGTCCAGCCTGGTGCTCTCTTGATGACCTAGAAGGGTAGGACGTGGGGGGAGGAGGAAGGCTCACGAGGGAGGGGGCAGGCTCACGAGGGAGGGGGCATATGTATAATTATGGCTGATTCACGTTGCAGTACTACAGAAACCAACACAGCACTGTAAAAATTAACAAAACAAAAGAGTGCAAGGAGAAAGAGCAGTCAGGTCTTGCTCCAGGAACCACTGCTTTACGTGGAATTGCTGCTTCTTCCTCTGGTCTCTCTTCTGGAGCTCATCTTCCCTCGCTTCTTAGCGTCAGAAGCCTCAGTATTGATGGCTTCCAGGGCAGATCTGTGTGCCCCACCTCGCCAAACCAGAATGCAGTGGCCTTGTGGTGGCCAGGAGGCCAGTGTACTGGGTCCTCACGGCAGGCTGTTTGCCTCAAGCCTTTCCTCTGAGCTTTATATCTAAATAACATTCCTGTGAGTTTTCTCAAAGGTTAGTCCTGGGTCATTGGCACTTAAACCACTTGTTTTGGTAGATCCTTCCCGTGAAGCTTCATTATATATTTGATATCCTTCCTTTTTTATGCCTGAATGATGAGGATAAGTACCCTGTGGTTTATTAACTGTCACTTTAAACCTTTTCAGATTGTCTTGTGACAAAACAGAGTTTTATGTCCTTTTTATCCAGCTTTGATGGGTGAGACAGTTCTCTGGGTAAAGTATGCCAGGATAAAATTTCACTCTGATTTGTGGGGAAGGATTTTGCATTTGAAGTCATGAGTTCAAGTCTACCACTTCATAAGAAAGGGGATCTACCCCTGTTCACCTTTCCCTAGACTTTTGTTTTCCTCTTGACAGATGGGACTGGGCATTCGTTAACTGTGGAATAAGTGGAAGAAAAGGCACTACTTTGTGGCAGTTGATCTCTCTTAAAATGTGGATGTCAAATCCTCAGGCAACAATATGCCACATTTCTATTTTGAATCCCACTGGTCCTTAGAGCAAACAGCCTCTGTCCTTATCAGTGGTGGTGTCGTTGTTTAGTCGCTAAGTCACCTCCAACTCTTTTGTGACCCCATGGAGTGTAGCCTGCCAGGCTCCTCTGTCCATGGGATTTCCCAGGCAAGAATACTGAAGTGGGTTGCCACTTCCTTCTCCAGAGGATCTTCCCGACCCAGGGATCAAACCTGTCTCCTGCACTGCAGTCAGATTCTTCACTACTGAGCCACCAGGGAAGCCATCCATACCATTATAGAATCCCAAAGTCCACCTCTCCTCCCCCAGGCCATTTTGTTACACCTTTAATTTTTCTGTAACTTTGCAATAGGATTTTTAAAAGTAAATATGATTAGGGAGGTTTAGTAGTTGTTTAAAAACCTTGTGCCCACCAGTGTAAATGTCCCACAATTCATTATATATCCAGTGCTTGAAAAATATTCTTCTGGGACACACACTACGTGTAATTCAGCAATTAATCTCTCTCTCTCTCTCTCATTCAGTATTTACTGAATCCCAGCTAGAACAAGGGGAGGTATTTATTTAAAATAATAAAAACAGTAAAAAAAAAAAAAAAAGAGAGAGTGCTAAGGCTTTAAAACTTGTTTCCTTCTGTTTTGTATTCATTCCAGTTCGCGGGGACATTATCAGATGGCTTAGGGAAGACAATGGATAATCGCCACCAGTCGGAGCGGGAGTACATCAGATACCATGCGGCCACGAGTGGTGAACACCTTGTAGCTGGCATCCACGGCCTGGCTCATGGTGAGTCATGTGATATCAGGCTGTAGACAGGGGGCTCTTCTGCCTCAGCTCCCTGGAGGTGCCTTTTGCTCGTCCAATTGCAAGAGGAAATGATGGCTTGGTATCTGAGTGTGCCTGAATGCTTCCAGGCTCTCTGGTTCTGTCCTCCTTGGGCCAAAGTGTTACAGCCTATGAGAACTCTTCATTTATTTTCAAAATGTACACATTGCAGTTCCTTCCTGTTCTCTGGCTTCTGTCCCCAAAGTGTCCTAGGATGTAAGTATCCAAACCCCTTTTTAGAACACAGGACTACTGCTTCAAGACTTGCCTTCTGCTCACTGATTATTCCTTCCAGAGGTAGCGAAATGTGAATTGGCTGCCAGGCTAGTGGCCCAAATGTTTTTGAGTCATAAATGCACATTCATAGGGATTATAGATCTATGTGGCCAAGAGATGTGGAACACAGCACAAACGTCTCTAAACTTGCTTATGGTTCTGATTTTTAATGTTTCAGTCTGACTCATCTGTTGCATCAATACCTTTTCTGCATGACATTGAAGGCCCCTAGGAAAGTAGACCCAGCCAGCTCTTCCCACCACTGTCCGTAGCCACACTGTATTTCAGCAACCCAGAGTTATATCCTGCTCTCCAGACATGCCCTGAGTCCTTGCTCACTCATGTTTCTTCTGCCCTCCCCTCCCCAGCCTCACTTCCTTGCCCATCCAAATCCTTCTCCACCTGCAAGTCCCCACTCAGATGAGGTCTGCCGAGCTCCACTGTCGCCAGTTAGAATCAACGATGATTAGAGCAGACCTGGCAGTCTGGGTTGTGTGTGTAGCCAGCTGTGTGTGTCTTGCTTCCCTGATAGGCTTTGAGGGCAAGGAAAGGATAAAGACCCTCTCGTGGTCACCTTTATACCTGCAGTGCCTCACACGGCACCTGGTGTATAGCTTGTGCTTGGTGATGGTTGTCAGTTGAACTGCTTGTACCAGATTCTTAGGAATAGTCTGAAGCTCTCAGTAACAGTTGGAGCAAAAACAAGGAATATACCTAGTAAAAAATCATATTTTTCTCGTTTTTGTTTATCAAGTGTCCTAATGATAAGGTTTGGATCAAAATGCCTCTGCCCAGCTGGAAAGCAAGCAGCCCCCAAGGAGACATCAAGCTAGCAATGAACTTTGGCTGAAATTGATCTGTTTATGGACTTTAAAAGTTGATTGTTGGGCAGTCTTTTGGGGTTAAAGATTTAATCATTGTTTCTAGTAACTGTAATGACAGTGCACCAGACAATTTTAAGACTTAATTTTTTTAATGAATATAAAGTGCTTTGCTCTGTGTACTTGTCTTTATCTATCCAGCATTCTTGAGATGCAGAGAGAAAACATGCCCGTCCTCACTGTTTAGATGGGTGTTTCAGTGTGCTTAGAAAATGAGTGAGTGGTTCACAGTAGAAAATCCCTCCAAGCCAGGAATCCTTCAGATAATATGTGCAACACCTCCAGAAGCCATTCGGGCCAGTCTGAGACCAAGAACCAGTGGCCTCATCCAAGGGGGACCCATTAAGCTCTGGGAGATACGAAAGCAGTAGAGTGAGATTCTTCCTTCAAATGAAAAAAACAAAACAAAAAACAACCCTTAAACGATAACAAGAAACAGAATCAGTGCCGTCTCCTTGGTTTTTAAACCAAGTTTTTAAACTGGGAGTCAGGCTCAGGTCCCCCTGTCGGCCCCACTCAACCCAGGTTCAGTCATGTTCTGACTCTGCCATGAGCTTTGTTCCAAACTTTGGGAAAGGCCTGTTGCCTCACTGGAGCAAGTGGACCCAGAATCCAGAAGAAATGCTGTGAATTGTTAGTTTATTCTCACCCAAGGAACTTCCTTTACCAATTTGTCTCACTAGAGCTGAAGAGTCTATAGAGAGCGTCCTCATACCCCCTCCATCAAAGGGTAAACATCTGTGAGTGTCCCTGGCACAAATCCTGGAGACGATTCTTCCTAGCAATGCCTGCATCCTCTCCAGCCTCTGCCAACTTCTGGCCACTTGGGAGGCTCTTTAAGGTCACTGCCGTCACCTTTCAAAATGTTTGGAACGTCTTTTTAACCTCGGTCAGTCTTTTGAACCGATGACATCTAGGGTCCCAGCTGGCGCTGGCAGCCTTGGGGGTGCCCTTCATCCAGGCTTCACCCTCGACTCCGATTGCCTGCACCTGTTTCAGCAATGTGTGCAGGAAGGAGTTTTGACCCCATTTCAGGCATTCAGTGGTGCTGGCTGCTGCTGCTGCTAAGTCACTTCAGTCGTGTCTGACTCTGTGCGACCCCATAGACGGCAGCCCACCAGGCTCCCCTGTCCCTGGGATTCTCCAGGCAAGAATACCAGAGAGGGTTGCCATTTCCTTCTCCAATGTGTGAAAATGAAAAGTGAAAGTGAAGTCGCTCGGTCGTGTCTGACTCCTAGCGATCCCATGGACTGCAGCCCACCAGGCTCCTCCGTCCATGGGATTTTCCATGGAAGAGGACTGGAGTGGAGCGCCATTGCCTTCTCCGGTGGTGCTGGCTAGTCACATAGTATTCTTTGAAAACTGAGGATTTATATTTGGTTCTTGCTCCACCTTACATTTTAGAGGATCCCAACTTTCCACAAGGGCCCAATTTGCTGGTCCGTTGATTTAATCCTCTGTCTGCATCCTTTCCTGATTGCCCATAAGCTATTCAAGCTTTGGAATTAAAAAGTAGTCACTGGTAACCTCTTCGCTTTCCTTTGATTTTTCAAAACTGAAACACGCTGTCCTTCTCACTGACGTGTGATGCATGTTCTCTGACTCAACTCCGAGGGCGCACCTGCTGCCTCCCCATCTTGATGGGCCTCCCTGTTGCCTGTCAGGAGGTTGGCATGATGCCCATATGTCTGCCTCGCCAGGTGCATGAAATTGAGGGGTTTGCCTTTAAATGCTTTTGCTTTTGTCCTTGGCCAGGTTACCACAGCCCTTGTCTCTTTTGCTAGGTATCATTGGTGGACTGACCAGTGTTATAACCTCAACCGTGGAAGGTGTGAAAACAGAAGGGGGTGTCAGCGGTTTCATATCTGGCCTTGGGAAAGGGCTTGTTGGCACTGTCACCAAGCCCGTGGCAGGCGCCCTGGATTTTGCATCAGAAACAGCCCAGGCGGTGAGAGACACAGCCACCCTTAGTGGCCCCAGGTCAGTGGTCATGGTGGGGGAGTGGCTTTTGCAATTTTCCAGCCCCAATCTGCTGCCTCTCCTGAGCCATACTGATATGTTTGATCGTACACTTTCTGCCTTAATGAAATGATTTTTTAAAAACTGAATATACATAACTAAAATTTCTGACCTGCCTAATACAAATACATGAAAATGAAGTGTAAACATCTGGCATAGTTTTCTATATATCTGTATCTATTTATACCCACATATACTGGATGTGTATGTGTGTGATTTATTTTTATTTTTATTTTTTTATTAGACTAATCAGAAACACAGGGGCATCCTTACACACATCCCCTGTTCACCAAACTGAGTAGACCCCTCCAAACACCCGTTAAGAAAACTCTCAGGCCACAGGCTGTGTCTTGCTCCAAGGCCCTGTGGTGTGGTTGGAGAATCCAACGGTTGCAGTTCACCACATGGAGTCTGTCCCTTCTTAGTTCTCCCTCCATTTGAAAGTGACAGCCAGTCCCCCAACCTTACAGACAAACTCCCCAAGGAAGCTGGCAGTTCTTCTGTGGGATGCCGTCTTGCCTTGATACCAGCTGAGACAGGAAATCAGTGACAGCCCACACAGCTCCGTATCCCATAGACTCCAACTACTTTAACTTTGCTATTCATGTTAGTGGCCGATTCTAGCCTCCCTTGTCCAGAGTGACTAATTGGGGATCTTATCAACAAAGGGTGTAATCAATGTTATAGTTCCCAGCCAAGCTGGACTCCACTTAAGCCCAGAAGATTTCGCTGCTGCCTGGTTAATAGATATCCCCTGAGTGAGTTAGTAGGCCCTTAGAACGCCCAGGGCCTGGGCCATGTCCACACCCTGTCGCTCCCTCAAATAGGATTTGAAGTGAAATCGTCCCCAATTAAAATGAATCCATTTTCTGTCACCAGGAAGCCTTACTGATGACACATTACTGCACTAGGGGAAATGCTTCAGATTGTAGACGCTGACCACGTCATGTGTTCAGCCAGAATGTCTTCCATCTGGAAGCAGCTGCTTCTTAAAAAAAGGGTCTGTGAGGTTAGTGAGGTTACATTCTATTCTCAGACACAAAGTTGAAACAATCCTTGAGTATATCTCAAAGCATGTAGGAAGCTGGGGAAGGGGGAAGGAGGGAGGCTTCAGAAGGATTTCCAGTTAGTTTCTCCATGTCTGCCTGAAGCCCAAAAAGTCTCTGTCCAGTACTTTGTTAGGACAGTAAGACCCAATGAAGCCCAAGTAAAGTGGAAGGCCCTGAATAATTCCGGAAGACCCATTCTTATCCTTAAAATCCTAGAGTGGTCAAGGGACAGAGTGATTTGTTTCCGAAAGAGTCCAAGGTATATGTGTTAAATTTAGAAACATTATTTTGTGTTGTGAACTCTCATGATGTTGACCAGAAAGAAATCACTTGCATTTTATACAGTGTCAGTTTGGAAAGCTTGATGAAGTTTCACATTCGTTTTAGGAGCTCAAGAAAGACACAAAATGCTTGCTGCAGAAAGGTGGTGTTGTCATTTTTACCAGTTGTCTAGCTTTATTGCAGAAGGTTCTATTTACTGAAGCGACTTAGCAGCAGCAGCAGCAGCGTGTATCTATCACTCATTCATTTTTTGATGAGTAAATATTGATTGCAAATTGCCTGAAAACTGGAGGGTGGGAATATAGCAGAACGCAAGGCTGAGCCTAGTCTCAGAGGACTTACAGTCAAGCAGGGTAGCAAACATAAAACAAATAATCATAGGAGTAATTATTTGCTAAAGTTGTGATAAATGACACAGGAAATTTACAGAGTGCCGTGGGACTGTATAATTAGAGGAGGCAAGGAGTCAAAAGAGGTTTGCTCATGTGTGGTCAGTGGGGTCAAGAAAGGCATATCTAGGGTGTGGAGAAAAGGGAACCCTCTTACACTGTTGGTGGGAATGCAAACTAGTACAGCCACTATGGAGAACAGTGTGGAGATTCCTTAAAAAATTGCAAATAGAACTGCCTTATGACCTAGCAATCCCACTGCTGGGCATACGCACTGAGGAAACCAGAATTGAAAGAGACATGTGTACCCCAATGTTCATCGCAGCACTGTTTATAATAGCCAGGACATGGAAGCAACCTAGATGTCCATCAGCAGATGAATGGATAAGAAAGCTGTGGTACATATACACAATGGAGTATTACTCAGCCATTAAAAAGAATACATTTGAATCAGTTCTAATGAGGTGGATGAAACTGGAGCCGATTATATAGAGTGAAGTAAGCCAGAAAGAAAAACACAACACATATATATGGAATTTAGAAAAATGGTAATGATGACCCTGTATGCGAGACAGCAGAAGAGACACAGATGTATAGAACGGACTTTTGGACTCTGTGGAAGAGGGAGAGGGTGGGATGATTTAGGAGAATGGCATTGAAACATGTATACTATCACATAAGAAATGAATCGCCAGTCTATGTTCGATACAGGATACAGGATGCTTGGGGCTGGTGCACGGAGATGATCCAGAGAGATGATATGGGGTGGGAGGTGAGAGGAGGGTTTAGGATTGGGAACTCATGTACACCCATGGCAGATTCATGTCAATGTATGGCAAAACCAATACAGTATTGTAAAGCAAAATAAAGTAAATATAAAAATTAAGAAAATAAATAAAATAAAAAAAAAGAAAGGCATATCTAGGGAAGTGATACTTGAGATGAAGCCTGACATAAAAGTGTGACCTGGCCAGGTAAAGAGAAAGAATAGTCACCTCCCAGGTAATAGGGGACAGGGAACCTGTGCACTTTGCCTCAAAGCAGATAGCAGTTGGCCAGTCTAATTGAATTGCCCGGAACAGCTATCTTCTAGTCACACTCCTCCTAGAAACCAAAGCTCTAGTGATAAGTGAGGAGCAGCCAGGTAGCCATGGGCCCTTGGGCATGGAAGTTCAGAGGGAACATTGAGCTGCTGCCTTTCTTCTCTGTCCTGGAGGAGCCAGTAGTGGGAGAATCATGGCCATAGTACCATGCTCTAGACCCATGCTAACTCAGGGCCTCAGAGAAACTTGGCCCTCCACCCTTCATTGCACTGAAAGTCATTACAGACTCTTCTGGAACTCTGGAACCCATTTCCCTTGGTCCATTTGTCTAGATCGAACCACATGGCTATTAATGAGCCATGTGTTAGAGAGAAAAGATCCCTTAACCTGGAAAACAATAGCACTGGGTCCCAACCCCCTTCCTTACCAGTTTGGGCCCTTGATCAAGCCTCCAAGCCCCCTTGAAGCCTCAGTTTTTTCCTCTCTGAAGTGGGGATAAATATACCTATTTATTCTCTCTCAGAGGTTTGAAACCCAACCAGAGTTATTTTAATGTGGATGTTATAAAGAACTATAAAATGCTGAGTGATACTATTTTTGAAGTCACATTAAAGGAGCAGAGAGGTTTTTGCAGGTGGAGAAACGTTTGAGTGCCTCAAGGGTTTGTTCTGATGACACTGTGATCTCTTAGGAACGTACTAGTTCTCCCAAGGGATAAATCACCCTGATTTCTTGGAAGTGAGTTGTAACCATCTCCAACCATCCCAGTTGATTGAACAGGATCCAGGGGTGTTACTCAGGGTTTTTCCCCACTGTTTAGACAACAGGGACTAACAAACGATTTGAAGGGATTAGAAGTGAGATTCTGACCGAGAGCTGACCTGAGCCCAGGGACCGAGCCAGCAGTAGAACCCAGGAGTCCAGGCGCTCTGCCTCTGAGTCTGCTCTTGGAATGAGACTTTCTGCTTCCTTTGTAATATTTCATCCAAGGGAAGGCTTAGATCTTAGCATCTATGTTTTAACCGACCCAAATTTCAAGCAGATGATAGCAAAGTAAGCCATAAAACTGTGAAAGAATATTCCTTCCAGTAATCCATCTGAAAAGTGGCCTTACAGGAAATATTGGCTCCTTTCTGTGTTTATTTGAACATGATTTTATTTATAGGGAACCCCCTCCCCCCAACTTGAGTTCCTTGAGATTAAAATACTTCCAAGTTCCTCTCCCTGTTGGCATGTGCAGGCGTTCCAAGAAGGCAGCCACCTACCTTTTCCCTGAAATTTCCATGCAGTCTCACAGTTCTCAGGAAGGCAGGTGGGGGTGGGGGAGAGGGGAGGGCGGAGGACGGCAGAGCCTCTGGCCTCAGCATGAATGCCGTGGGCCAGTATCCCCTGCTGCATTTGTTAACTGCACAAGTATGTGTGGTTTGGAACTGAAGAAGAAAGCCTCTTCCAGGGCCACGTTCTGCTGGCTCAGGTTGCATCTTCTCGTCTCCGTGTGTTGAGCCACATTTGTCCATTCCCAAGTAAAGTTTACGAAAATGGCACTGAGGCAGCCACACTTGCAATGCCACTGAAGCCATGTGGACAAGTCTGCCACCCTTCAGGTGGTGGTGGTTTAGTCGCTAAGTCGTGTGTAGCCCATCAGGCTCCTCTGTCTGTGGGGTTCTCCAGGCAAGAATACTGGAGTGGGTTGCCATTTCCTTCTCCAGGATCTTCCCAACCCCAGAATCGAACCCGGTCTCCTGCATTGCAGACAGATTCTTTACCGACTGAGCTACGAAGGAACACTTCATGGGACCAGGCCAAAGCCGAGGCACGTCCAGTTCTCTGCGTGTGGGGTGGAGTTTGCTGGTAGCATTTAAAAGGTACTTGCAGTAGAAAACCTCAGAGACCCAGCAGCAGCCAAAAAAAGAAAAGAAAACCAACACAGAAAAGAAAGGAGGGTCTGACCTTGAGCTATTTATTTACTTGTTTATTTCTCTGAATACTGAATGTTGTACACATGGGGTCACAGGACATTTCGAGAAAGCAGCAACTGGAGGTGTGTTAAACTGAGCCCCTGAGTTTTCCTCCAAACTATTTCTTCACCTTTTCTGTCAAGACCCAGAACCGGGGGGTAGAGGTGGGAGTTGGCAGAACTTAAAATATTCAAACTAATTTAGCAAAGCTCAGGAGTGCTGGCGCTTATCTCATTACTTGTCAGATAAGGAAGAAGGGGGAATCGGAAGGATAATGATAGATCTGCATTTAAGGATCTCGCCATCAGGACCCTGATAACGTTCTGGAATCCTGGGATCCTCATACTGTGCACATAGATGCAAATTCCAGTTGCTCAGAGAGTTTTTTGAGTAACCTTTCAGTTGATTTCACAGGAAAGATTCATGGTGGACTTATTTGACTTCTTCAAGTGAAAACACTCCCAAGATACCACCTAAAATTCGTTAAAGATACTTTACGTGAATGGCTTCTTAGATGTGAAATGGAAATGGAATTTTTTTTTTTTTTTTTCCAGGAAAAGCCCTTTCTGTTAGCATTTGCATCCTAACCCACAACTCTCCAGGATAAATGGGTTAAGACCCTCATGAGTCATCAGAGCCTGGATGCAGTCAGGGCAGGCAGATGAGAAGAAAGTCAGCAAAGGGGATTTAGGAAGTGCTTCTCCTGCTCTTCCAGTCCAGTCTGGTAACACTGCTCGTAATCGCTGTGCTCTGAATGCAGCCGTCTGCCCTTTGTGGTGTATTATACATAACACATCAGGCAGAATTGGCTTGCATTAAGCCTTTAGGAAACTTCCAAAGGTAAAAATCTAATAAAAATGTAAACGTTCATTAGTATATACCATGTGTGCATCCATGCATGCCCAGTCACTCAAGTCGTGTCTGACTCATTTGCGACCCCGTGGACTGTAGCCTGCCAGGCTCCTCTGTCCATGGGATTTTCCAAGCAAGAATACTGGAGCAGGTTGCCATTTCTTCCTCCAGGGGATCTTTCCGACCCAGGGATTGAACCCGCATCTCTTACGCATTGGCAGGCAAATTCTTTACTGCTGAGCCACTGCGGAAGCCCAGGATATACCAGTGCTCTCAGGTTTTTCCACCATGTTCCCTCTAAGGCAGAGGATGGTGGTCCTATGCCCCCTGAATCTGGAGGCAGAGCAAGTCCAGCACTTCCTGAAAAGTTTTTGTTTTATCTTAAAACTGTAAATGGAGTTTACAGTTTATCCCATGTTTGTTTTAAGTAAGGTAATATTTTTACATTGCTACCCAGTGAAATCAACTGTTCAGAAAGATACACCATGTCATCCTGTGGCTCCTGCCTCTTGCTCATTTAAGAAGTACAAGATACTCCTTCCAGATGAACTCTGCAGACCCATAAAGCCATGGTTATTGGCCCAGGTGAAAAGCAAGCACCTAGGACAGGTTTGACCCAAGGCTCTGTTTCTCATCTTTGGGCATATCTATCTATTGGCTTGGTAACCATCTGCTGGGGGCAGCCAGGGTGTTTGTTGACATGTCAGTTTTATCATGAGAAGAAATTCAATTTCGGTGAAACTGAAAAATTACTGTTGCATCTGGCTGAAAGGAAGGGACTGTTCATATCTCTCCGGTTTCCAAAAGTGGCCCCATGGCTCTAGGGGCACCCCTCTGTCTGTCTTCTGCTCACCCCTGACTATGAGGTGAGAACTCTGTATCCTTACTTCCTGATCTTGCCACACCAGCCCTTTCCCGAGAATGCTTGAACGTCGATTGATCCTTCTCTCAATCCTCCTGAGCATACCCAGCAGAAGAAACAACATTCAGAACTATGCTAATGACATGTGATGTCTCACTCGGGTCTGAAATTAAACTGATGAAATTACAGAATAAGATATTTTTAAGAAACATCTTAACATGCCTTATAAGTTAAAATTTCTCTCCCAGGAACACAAGCAGAGAACTCTTATTTTCTAAGTCAGACTTCTTCCCTCCTGCTGAACTCCAAATACTGTACTCCCCTTTCACTCAAAGGCTCCAGACGATCCATTCTCATTGTAACATAGCTTATGGAAAGCTCAAATCTGTTGATGGAAAAAAAAAGAAGTGTGTTCCTGCACACACATATTTGAGAAAAGCCTTTCCATTTATGAAATCCCATGACTCATTTTTATGCGAGATTATCTGTTAGGGGAAAAACCACTTTTTTGGTCATGGTACATTATTATCGTTTCTAGAAAGGAGAGTGTCTATTTTTTGCCATTTTTGGCTTGCAGAGATGACTGACTTCATGGAAACGGCACTATCCTGCTTCCAAAAGTAAAAATAAATTGAATTCAGGCACGTACGTCTTTGATATATAGTCCTGGTGTCTCAACCAGCAGGTCTTTGCTCAAAGAAAATAGAATGGAAAGTATGATTGCTTTCTAATTCTGGTTTCTTCCATTTAAAAATTAAATAGTCTGAGGCGTGTGCATGCACGCACACACAGACACACACACACATGCACACACAAGTCCTTATATATGTAGTCCCTTCCTTGTTCGGAGACTTGATTTTTAAAACTCTGGAATGACCCCCAGTCTTACATAAGATATGCATTTGAGGTTTTTGGTTTTAACTTCAAAAGAAGCAGAAGTGTATTTCTTCCTGAGAAAAATTTGTACTCCCTGTATTAGAAAAGAATTAAATGTCATTTAACTGTTGGTGGAATTCCTCTGCCAATGCATGAGGTTTATTTATTTTTAGATTTCGATGGCCATCTTCTGTCTTTCATGGTTTTCCCTTCCAGAATCATCCCTCTTAGCCCAGGATGAAATTGGAGTCTCCCTGAAAAAAAGGATCCAGGTTTGAGTTCATAGCCCCTGCTCCCAGAGAGCTTTAGTCAGTAGGATAATTCTGAAATAAATAGAGGCCATATGGGTTAGCAGAGAACTGAAGAGTATAGTACTGTTTTAGAAGTAAAGGCCTGCAGCCATTGGTGGAAGAAAAGGCAGCCTTGGGTTTTATTAACTCCAAGTTCCCTTACTCTGAGACCTTTTCCGAGTACTCTTTTTATCAGACTGCCTCTCAAAGACAGACTTGTGCTGAGTTTCTCACTAATTTGTCAAATGGCAGGGTGGGGAAGGAGGGAGAATGAGATTGAATTAGTGTAACATTTTAATCACAAAGAAAATTTTATTATATTTATTATATATGGGTGGGGCTTCCCCAGTGGCTCAGCGGTCAGCAATGCAGAATATGCAGGAGAAGCAGGCTGAATCCCTGAGTCAGGAAGATTCCTTGGAGGAGGAAATGGCAACCCACTCTGGTATTCTTCCCCAGAAAATCCTATGGACAGGGAAGCTTGGTGGGCTACAGTCTCTGAGGTCACAGAGTCAGACACTACTGAGGACTGAACATACACACACACATATGTATTATATATAACTCAAATCAGGTTAACAGTGTTGCTAACCTATATCCTTAGTGGATTTACTTTAATATGTAGAGAACATGGATTTCTAAGTAGCACATAATTTATACATATGGGTCCTTTTAGGACAGAGGTTCTCAAAATATAGTCTAAGGACCCCTGGGGGACCCCCCCAATACTTTCCAGGGGATCTGTAAGGTCAAACCTATTTTTGTATATTTACATATTCATATATAGATATACGGAGGGGAAACCAACTATTTTTATAATAACATTCTCTAATGAATGAACAGAGGAGTTTTCCAGAAGCTACACAACATGCGATATGGCAGCAGGTTAGCTGTGGAAGCAGATAAGAGAATGGCAGCTGTTTTCGATTAAGCAAGAGTTATAGAGATTTGCAGAAATATGAAACAGTGCCACTCTTTGCACCTTCTGTGAC
Organism: Capra hircus; assembly: GCF_001704415.2. Classification (NCBI taxonomy): domain Eukaryota; kingdom Metazoa; phylum Chordata; class Mammalia; order Artiodactyla; family Bovidae; genus Capra; species Capra hircus. Next base: position 39,742,461 of record NC_030823.1, on the reverse strand, counting down.
TTCATGAATATGTCACTGGCCAACAAATACCTCTACCTGGTTAATTTCTTTGACAAGCTATTTTGTTTGAAAATATGGTGATGATCCATCACCTGCTGATAAATAGTGCATATCGGTAACAATGGATTAATGTGGATTAAACTGTAGGAGCCACTGTAACGCGATGCTTCACTTTGGCTTCCTGCCAACAATTGTCAGTCCTCCTCGTTTGCTCCTGACTTTTACTGGGTTTCTTGAAGTAACAATTGGGAAGATTTTACCACATATCAGAAGGACCTCTCACAATAATTTACCTAATTTAGTTCTTCACCTTAACCTGCCATCCCAATAAATTCTAACTTCAGCAGCGTGGTAAAGTGCTCAGCAGAGGACTTCAAAGTGCAGGGTCCATCTTGTCAAAAGGCTACTCGGTTGTATGAGCAGTGTCCTGAGCTCATTCAGGAAATCGAGAGGGTATCTCTCTGTCAGAGTTTACTTGGCAAAACCTCAGTTTTCTGCCCGGGCAAAGTTGATGGAGCAGGATAAACCCACAATATTTGGATAAGTTCCTTTGAACTCCTTGCAGAGAGCAGTTTTTATGAGGCCGTTGTTCTCCGTTAACACCAGAGACAGCTCCTAGTAGATTTTCCCCAAACATACTTCAAACATAGATAATGGCAGGGGTGACCCAGGCTGTATCATAAAATCCTAGAGGCTGCTGAAAACTTCAAAGGGAAGTCCGCACAGAGCTTCACCTCTTGTTACAAGGAGGATGGATCAAGCTGGTGGGTTGGGGCTAGCTGAATGTAGTGTAACCTCACTGAGTACCTCCAGGATGGATAGAGGACAGGACTCGTCGGTCCTCTAGACTTGACTGAGCTACTGCGGCAGCACAGTTAGGGTAGTTAGACTGGCACCTGGCCACCTCCCAGGGCATCAGCATGTCAAATTAGCATGTGTGGGTACCTTCATGTCTTCTAGTGAAAAGATGTGAGCCTCAAAGAATTTCTGTGTTCTTGTTTGAACTGTTGAGGGGCCCTGTTAATTTAGTTAATGAACTTGTGATATTCTAACCTGATTGCTTTGAGAGCTCTCTGGTTCATGTGTAGGCGAACTGACAGTAAAAATTCATCAGGTGGTGAAGTACTGACCTCCTGCTATATTCCAGGCATATAATAGGTATTAAGTGCTGAGAATATTTAATACTGGAGGACAGACTGCCTTGAAGAATCTTCCAGATTCCTGAGAATCATCAAAGTGTCTGTGGGTTAATGTTCTTGAATTAGTCTTACATGTCCATTTAAGCAAGTTTCCTATAGCTTTCTTAAAGTACCCGTTTATTAGTGACTTGACTTGCTATTTGTTCTTGGAAACAAACTGCATTTGTGTGTCGGTAGTCTATATTTGGTGGCGTGTATTGGTGTATATTTGATAGTTACAGGCATTTTTTCCTCCACATTATTAGGTCACCACAACCCTTTCAAAATGAACTGTTATCATTTTACTAGTTGCTTACAATTGTATAATTATCTCTTAATTTTCCAATTGTTCTTTCCACCTTAGGCATATTTACTAAATATTCTTAAGTTTCTACAATTAATAAGAACAGTGTTTTTAAAAAATATAATTTTGACCTTAATGATCTCTTTATGACAATTTTTTTTAAGCTTTTCAAATTAAAGTTTGTTTTATCAGAGTAAATAGCATACCCACACTTTCAGAAATCAAAGATTTCTTCCTGTGGGAAATAAACCATCAGTCAGCTGCCCCATTTTTCCCCAACCCCTGATTCCTATTCCTTTAGAGGCAGCCACCTCCAATACTTTGGGCTGTATTTTCATTTTGGAGGTACTTAACCTCCATGTTTCTAAAGGAATAAAAATGAGAATAGTTGTATTTCTTGATATCATTTGACTTCTTATTGCTGTCTATACATGTCCCCCGCACCACCCCATCCCATTTTTCAGTATACTGTAGTTATATCATTTTCTGGTAAGTCAGTAATTCCACCTTTACATTGTTATTGTTCAGTCGCTAAGTCGTGTCCAACTCTTTGCAACCCCATGGACTGCAGCCTGCCAGGAGCTTGCTCCTATCTCCCGGAGCTTGCTCAAATTCATGTCCACTGAGTCAGTGATGCTACCTATATGTAAAGAATATTCCCAGTGAAGCCATGTAGGTTACTATGATTATGTTTCCAGTTTGGTTTGTGGTTTGTTTTTTTTTCTCCCTGGAGCCAATAATCACTTTTATTATTTTTGCTTAGTTTTATATAGACATATTCCCAGTTTATCCTCAAATTTTTATCTACTTTTGCCTTTTTCACTCTGAGGTTAGTAACTCCTTTTTAAGAGATTTTTCCTATCTGCCTATTACTAATACATCCATACACTCTCCTGTTGTTGTTCAGTCACTAAGTCATGTCTGACTCTTTGCAACCCCGTGGACTATAGCACGCCAGGCCTCCCTGTCCCCCACCATCTCCTGGATGCCTGAGTTCATGTCCATGGCATCGGCGGTGCCATCCAGCCATCTCATCCTCTGTCATCCCCTTCTCCTTCTGCCTTCAGTCTTTTCCAGCTTCAGGGTCTTTTTCAATGAGTTGGCTGTTTGCATCAGGTGGCCAAAGTATTGGAGCTTCAGCTTCAGCATTAGTCCTTGCATTGCAGTGAGTATTCAGGGTTGATTTCCTTTAAAATTCCTCCTGTCCATGTTTAAAAATGTACTTAGTAATTGATCAGTTACGTTTTTTCTCTGGAAAGCCTTCCCCTAGCTGCCTCTTGTTCCTGTCCTCCGTAGAGTGAAGGCCTTCATTCTCTCCTGGGTTTCTTTCTCCTGTTTGCTTGTTTTGTCCTTTTTCTTTCATGAATAGACAGTTCTCAGATGTTTGGTGATTCTTGACGAGGTGTTCTCCTATCTTGAGAGGAGGTGCTAGTCTGCAGATTGGGGGCTCTCTGTGTGGGGCCCGGGGCCTCATCGTGAAGCATCAGGTGGGGACCTGCTGGTGCCCATCTTCTGCTGAGGAGGAATGGGCTGGCTGCGGGTGGGAGAGCCCTGTGGTCTTACTGCTTCTTGTCCAGACTTCTACCCAACTTTCCTGTCTTCACCATCTCACAGACAGGCCTCCCTGTTCCTCCCTGATGCCCCAAGCACTCAGAGCTCCTCGGTGTACCCCCGTCTTTCTGAAATTCAGCGGTTAATACACTAATTAGCTCACTGCTTTGTGGCTGCTACTCCCTCGGTCTTACATCTCAGCACCACTTGTCCATCTGCTCTTCAGCTTCTAAAATGTTGTTGACACCTTCTCTTTATCCTCTTGGATCCTTGCCACTTGTATCCCTTTGCTTTCACTTTAAAGGGGTCTCTGGACTCAATCTGTCATAGTTAATCAGAAGCCCTATAATTTAGGTTTTTTTCACTGGTTCATTCATCTTTTCTTGATGTCTTTTCTCCTCCACATCCAGCTAGTAGCTCTGAATTAATATAGTTTTACTGAAACCCGTATACATTGTTTCTGCTAAAACAGTCTTTTTAAGTTTGGTGGTATCAATAAATAAAAATACTGCTAACATTTTTGAACCTTTCCTGTGGATGTTTACTACGTATTTTACATGTATTATCTCATTTAATCATCGTGACAGCTTTTGAACACCATCTGCTTAGGGCGGTCAGCAGCCTTTCTTTCCCAGAAAGATTTAGAATGCATCTGGAGAGAGACCGTTGGTAGTCCCAACCCCAGCTTTGTGTCTGGAACTGGCCTTTAATCTCTCATTCCATGTGTTGTAAAGAAACAGGTTGTGGAGGGCCCTTGTCAGATCCCGGGAACATGAGAGGAACAGCACACCCCGCAGTAGTGACACGGCCCTGTCACCACCCCTCACTGAACCGTAAAAGCTCTTCAGAGGGGCTGGCAGCTGGTGAGCGACTAGACTTAGATCCTGGGTGCTGATGGGTGTTTCGTAGTTTCCAAGGGAAGCTGCTGAAAGTTTTCTTATCTTGACACTCCAAGGGCAAGAGGTCTCTCTTCAAAGAGAAGCGCCTGTTTCAGAAAGAGACGTGGAAAGAACATAAAATCTCAGATCTTCCCCAGTCCTGGAGAAGACGTGGGAAGGAGTGCTGTGGTGGCCGGTGTGAGATGAAACTGAGCATCTGCAGGGATCAAGAAGGGGCTCCCAGAGCCCCGCCTGGTTCCCACGTCTGTACCACAAGGTCAGAGGGCAGCCCTGAACGTGAGTCATCTCACTGCTGCTGCTTAGCTGTGGCCCAGAGCAAGTTTCTCCCCCTCAGTATCTCTGGGGTGAGATTCCTCTGACTCACGGAATAGGACTGATAATGCCTGCCTCGGCGGGTGGTTATGTGCCTTAGATGACATAAGGTTTATAAAGCACTTAGCTGACTTGGGACGTGTATAATTAGGGCTCCAGAAATGGCATCTGAGTCTGTATATACCTCTCTGAATGTGGGATGCTAAGCATAAGTGAAGCGGGGGTTATATCTTCACCTCTTACTTGTTCCCTGTCCCTGAAAACTTGCCGACCACTTGCTATGGTGGTGAGACCAGAAAGTCATACACTGTGCTGGGTTTTTGTCTCTTCCCTTCTCTTTCTTCACACAAAATAGTTAAATCCAGGCCCACAAACCTGTGCTTGTCACACAGTTGGAATTCTGGGTGGATGAACTCACCTGGGCTCCCAGCCCTTGTGTACCAGAAACCCCACTGGAAAAGGTGTGCAGAGGCCACGAACTTGCTCTGAACCCGCCTGTGGAAGAGCAGGTGATCCCAAACTATTGTTAGTGTCTGCTGTAAATGATATGCCTCTGGGTTCGAGCAGAGTTCAGCCAAAAGCCCCACATGACATGGAAATCTGTCCTGGAGCCAGGTTTGTCGGGTAGAAGTTATGTAGCCAATGTCTCCAAACTTTGGCATCTGTTGTCTGCCAAGGGTAAGACAGCCGAGGATGATGGAGGGCTTACAGAAACGCGGACAGGGCATGCGACCCTGTGACAGCTGACACACTGTTTCAGGCCACTGTTGCTCATCCAGTTCTCCTGATAAACAGCTTTAAAAGCATTACGTGGTTTGGAAAGCATTCTTCAAAAACAGTTAAATTTTCCAGACGCATGCCAGTCCACTGTTTAGTATTGTTGGAGGGTTTTGAGTTGTAGAATCAGATCTCCCTTCAGTGGGGCTCTTGGAACTGTGACGGACTTATCTGTCTGACTCCGACTGCTGCCAGGGCAGTCTCACAACAGTGTTATCATGTTGGTCGAGTTCCCCCAGGTCTCTTTAGAAAAAATAAAAGTGCTCTTGGGTTCAGGACTAGAGTTTAAAAGGAAAGACTCTTTCATCTCTAGCTAGGCGTGATGGGCTTTTTAAAAAAATTATTGCTTTCATCATGGACCCCTTGGTTCATGGCTTCTGCATAATGAAAGTAGGAGATAACTTTGGATATTATAAAGCTTTGAGCCTTTGAGAAACTAGCTTTCTCCAGAGTATAAAGGTTCATTTCATAATTCATTTCAAAACTCATCTTCCCGGTGGCCCAGTTTCCAGAAATTTAGCTCCTTTAGGAAATTCTGGGTGTCACTTGCAGGGGAAGTGGCTCACAGGGGAATGGACAGTGCCAGGATTAGGCAATGCATACGGATCTTGAGCTGACATTGACCATGCTGTTGTTCACTCAGTCGTGTCTGACTCTTTGCAACCCCATGGGCTGTTGCAGGCTCCTCTGTCCGTGGGATTCTCCAGGCAAGAATACTGGAGTGGGTTGCCATTCCCTTCTCCAGAGGATCTTCCCAACCCAGGGATTGAACCTGGGTCTCCTGCATTGTAGGCAGATTCTTTACCATCTGAGCCACCAGGGAAGTCAAAGTCTAATATACCACAGGGTGGTTGTTTTTTATTTTTAAGTTCAGTGAAAAGATTCATAAGATCTTATTCTTATTCCAAAAATGCAATAGTAGAGCTGACAGAATGGCCTTGAACATTATTCTGATTTATTGTGTTGAAGTGACAGCAACTCACATTCTTTTACTACGTCAGTGTAGGATCAGTTCTTCCTTGATTCACGTCTCTGTGATCAAAATAATGGATCTGGATGTTCCCTTTGGGCGTTGGAGGCAGCGTGCCCTCTTGAAAGAGAACAGGACTGCGAAGCGTGAGACCAGAACGCCGACTGCAGTCCTGACGCTGCTTTGCTTGGTGGCCGCGTGCTGCTTTTCATCCCCTTCTCAGGTCGGTCCTCCCACTTCCGAGGGAGTGAGCATCAGCCCTGCCCTGGTCACATCTGCACAGCTGAGGGGTAATGCCCTGGAAGAATGACACAGAGGGGCCTCCCTTAGTGCCAGAAGCTGGGCACTGGAATGAAGAAAGCCCAGAAAGGACATTTGAGAGGCTGATAATGTTTTCTAAAAATAAAAAGGCAGTAGGTGAATGTGAGGCCGCGTGTACCTAAACCATCCCTGAGCAGCCCTGGGCCAGCCTGAGCCCAGCAGGCTTAGCACTGCTCAAGTCGGTTACATCTCATCTTCTGTGACGTGAAACCTGTGGCTGACCCTGCTCTGTCACTTCAGCCCGCTTCTGATTCCACCTCTGGGGACACGCAAGTGCCCCCGAGTGATGGGCCAGGTCATGTGTGGGGGGTAGTGGTGAGGGCAGCCTGCGGAGAACCCCTCGTGAACAGACCACTTCCTACCTGTTTAGTCATCATCGAGAATTCACAGGTTTTTTTAGCTGGTGGCCAAGAAATCAATGTTTAAAAAAAATACAAAACCAAAACCCCTCAACAGAAGCCATTTTGCCCCAAGAATGGATGTATATGGTGTGGGAAAGCAAATCTCAAAACATATTTCCTTTTTAGTTCCTAAACTAGTACCAGCCTAGTCCTCCTTAACCCTGTCCACAGCACTAGAATAAACAGTCCAGAAAATACGAAGGAGAGAAGAGTGTAGAGCCGGCTGTTGGCCGATGGCAGCTCCAGGCATGCGTGTTGGCTGTTCCTGCTGCACCTTTTTTGTAAGCAGCTTGGGCGCCTGCATTTTTCCCAGTCTGGCCTTGTTGTTTACTTATGATTTGTCTGTCCCTGAAATCTGGTCATCAGAGTGACCCTGAGATGGAGAAAGTCCAGCAGGAAGTAGGGGCATCCAGGTCACTGTTGACAAGTTCTCAAAGTCTGTCCTGGTTCATAATTGGGTCTCATTCTCAGGGATAGATCTGGTTTTCCAAATTTTAATATGTCAAAGAATACTGAAGCATCTGGGCTCATGATGGGCCAAAACGAAGCCTTCGGGAGCCCTTTTGTCATGCACTGATACCTGATGGAAGCTGGATTCTTTTATGAATATTTGTGTAACCTGTGATAATGTGTGTGCAAGTGCTCTGTAGGTTGTCTTGGGAGATGTGAGGTATTATTATGACGAAAGACTTAATTGAACCCTGCTCTTGTATATGAATAAGTAGAGACAGATTAAATGGATTACACATTTTTCTCAAGGATTTGCTAAACAGCCTACCTAGCTTTTTCTGGTCTTTTCTATTCCTGACTTCAGTGGTTCTCTATAACCTTTATTTTTAATGAACCAGAACAAATAGTACTCAGTAGAAAAATTACCACTGAGAAGAGGGATTCTCAATAGCAAGAGACAGTTTTCTGTGACCCATTCATTCCATGGCACTTCGTGTCTACTCAGAAAAAAGGTGCTGGAGGCTTTGGAATGACAAAGTCATTAGCTCATCTCTAAACATCAACATAGTGAATAAGGAAGCATTGTGAGAAAAGTGCCAAGACTGCAGTTTCCATTCAGAAACACATGGTTACCTTGAATCAAGAAGCACAACTTTCGCCTTCAGATTGAATCAGGGTCTGATGGGAAATAGGCCACTAGCTTCAAGAGACTCTGTTGAAGACATCTGCCTCTACCCAGAACTGGAAAGTGCTTTAGTGCCTGTCTTGCCGATGTGGGATTTTGGGGTTTATTTTTAAACAAACTTGGCCCTAGACTAGTGTTGTCTAACATTGGCTGAAAGGACAAAACTGGGCTGAAAGCACTGATAAAGTCCCCTCAAAGGCTTTCATGTCTTCAAGTGGGTTTGGGTTTGGGGTTCCTTCACTCTTACTCCTCCTCTCTCTCTATTATGCTTGGACCTTGGTTAGAAGAGTTCTGTTGATCAGCTCAGTTGCCTCCTTTTATAGGTGGAACGACTGAGATGGGGAGACATACACGATGAACCGTGGACTCATCTGGCTCATCCCTTGGAGAGCCTGGTTCAGCCTGGGGATGACTTACCTTCCAGTCATTAGATGGTGTCCTCTAGAGACGTTAGGGGAGTGCACTCCTCGTGGATTATGCTCTAAAACTTGTTGGGCTCACACCCTTCATACTAGTCAGATATTGAAGGTCACAGATAAGAGCAAATGGGAAGACTCCACAGGTCTAACACAGGGGACCTTCTCCTGCTTGATTCCAGGAGACCCCACCCCAGGTGGGTACAGCCGCCCCCCACACATGCCTGCACACACATTCTGACAGTGCGCCCTTATCCCGCCGTGGTAGCCAGGGCCTGAAACATACATTTACTTTTTCCTGTTTCAACCTTAAAAATCAGACCAGCTACTTCGAGTGTTTACGTTCCCGCCCCCCATGGGACCTGGCAGGCCCGGAAGATGCCCTGGAACCGGGGCTCCTTTTGATGTCTGGGCTGTGTGAGGGGCCTGCGCGCTCTTCGGTACCCGGGGTCCAGGGCTTCCCGGGAGGGGCGCCACAGGAGGGCTTGGCTGCTGCTTCAGAGAAGGGTTATCAGAGATCAGACCGCAGATTTTGCTTTTGTGAGAACAAAGTGCGACCGTCCATTCAGGAGCAGCGCGGGGCCTGTACGGAGGGGCCCAGGGCCCGCTGGGATGGGGTTTTACACTTGGGCTGTCCTTTTGCCCTTCCACTGAACTCTTTTCATTTTAGTCATGAGCAAACAGTCAGTGCCTGAACTAACAACCCCGCAGTCCTCCGGAGCACGGCTGGCTTACAGTACCGAACAAAGGGAGGGAGGGCCGCGTGGGCCGGCCCAGGCCGAGGAATGCGGCTTCAGGGTTCTGCTCCATAAATTTAACCAGCACGACGAAAAGGAGATAATATGAGCCTTCGTGATGATCTGAAGGGGGAGGTTCTGTGTCCCATTGATTGCGGTCTGGCCCAGGGCCAGGCCCAAGCCTGACCGACAGTTGAACCGTATCGTTAAGGCGTGTAATACAGCTTGTACTACCGCCAATGAGTACATATCCACAGGGCAAAAGTTTATAAAGAGCTGAGGCTGTCCTGTTTAACCCTCTCACACGGCATGTAATAGACCCAGCTGCCATTCAGAACTTGCCCATCTGAGGTCAAGCAGGAAAGCCAGCACGTTTCTTTACTCCAAGCAGGGCTTTTCAGGACTGGGGAGAGGGAAGAGGCACTGTCTAGAGAGGTTCCCGGCGCCCGATGCTTCTCTCCGGAGAAATGGAGCTGCCTGCCTCCTCGCCTCCTCCCCTCCTCCCAGGCCAGAAACGGGACACCTTAGTGCTTTATTCAAAGTAGCTCTCTGTTTGCAGGATAATGTTGCCAAAGGAAGCGGGGCTGACACAACAGGAAACCTACCCGTCTCTGAGGAGGAGGCTGCGCTGGTGGCAGAGGCGGTTGGATGCCACCGGTGTGGGGTGGAACACTCCCATGGAGTCCCTGAGACTCCGGACGGTTCCGTTTCCTTCCCCTGCCTCCAGCCTCCTTGAAGCCTACCGACAGCCTCACTTTCTGGCTCTCTACTCCCAAGCCTGATCGCTAAACCAGAGCAGGTGGGAGGCTGTCCCATGAAAAGCTTGTTAACCCAGCCTGCTGCCTGTCAGCTGCACTCCACCCTCATCCGGGAGAGCAGGACCTGGAAAAGCCTGGTCCTTGCAGTAATGCTGGCCTGAGTCAATGGACAGGCCAACAAAGCACTGGTCTAAGTACAGTCAGAAAGAAAGGGCTGTCTTTCTGACACCCGAGGAGAAGCATTAAGGGAGTAGTTTAGTCCTAGCCATCAGCCAGTCACATCCTTTGGCCATACAGGGAGCCTGCCTGTCCTTTGTCCGTACTATTCAGGAAGACATGCATTTCTGTCCTTCCAGAGAATTACTGGTCTGCAATGGACAGGGCATCGTCAATGGATACAAGTGGGTAAATTGAAGGTGGCTCAGTGGCAAAGAACCCACCTGCCAATGCAGGAGATGCAGATTCAGTCCCTGGGTTGGAAGATCCCATGGAAAGGAAATGGCAACCCACTCCAATATTTTTGCCTGGGAAATCCTGTGGACAGAGGAGCCTGGTGGGCTACCGTGCGCAGGGTCGCAGAGTTGGACACGACTGGGTGACTAAACAACAAAAACAGCACAATGAAGTTGAGGCATAGAGCATTTACACAACTTGTTTAAGATTTCAGAGGTAATGAGAAGGGGAACTAGACTTTGAAAGGCTGAACGCAGAACACACATTTCTAACTTCTGTGCTACTTCTGGATCATTCTTGGTCTCTCCCATCAAAAAGCCCCATGATTTAAACCTGAGTCCTCTTACCCAGTCTCAGATCCACTTCCTGTTGATTCCTGAATGTGGAGGGTAGGAACTGGATACTGCCTATAACCCAGAATATCTGGGGAAAGACACTGTTGCAGTTAGTGGGGAGGTGTTCTTCACACTAGGCTCCCCAGGGCTACCCAAGTGGTGCAGTGGTAAAGAATATGCCTGCCAGTGCAGGAGCCTCAGGAGATGCTGGTTCAGTCCCTGGGTCAGGAAGATCCCCTGCAGAAGGAAAAGGCGACAGTATTCTTGCCAGGATAATGCCCTGGACAGAGGAGCCCGATGGGCTACAGTCCATGGGGTCTCAAAGAGTTGGGCTCGACTGAGCCACTGAGCGTGCTGCCCGCATGCTCTTTACCCTGGACCTCACAGCCTGAAGTGTGCTTGTCACAGTCTCTCACCCCTACTCTCTTAACCCAGAGGTGGCAGATGGCCTGCCTGGAGAACCAAGCAGCCAAGTGTTGTGTCCAGGAGCTGTGCTGCCCTTGGTCCTCTCTTCTGCATGTCAGGCCCTCCCCAAATGATGAACCACTGTATCCTTCCAAGTTCAGCATTCTCTACTTTTACAACATAGCATTCACACGTGCGAGTTCCAACTTGTCTTTGCTCTGCCATCGAGCCAAGGCCAACTTCACCAGCTGGTGGCCTGGGATCTCTTGACTGGGACACAGTACAGGAAGCCATGGAAGGAGATGAGAATATCCAAGTATGTGCACTGAGTGCTGTGACCTTCTTTTGGTGGCCAAGGATAACTTCTGTTTATTTTGGTGTTTAGGGTCCTGAAAAAAGGTTTCTAGAAGTAGAAGAGACTATAGAGCTGGCCACCTCTAAGATGGCCAGACAGCCGTCCTTTCTAGTTAGGCTTCTGTAGTCAGGGTGCTTTAAAAGCCTAGAAACAGGCTCTGGTAGTCCCTGGATGGAGCTAACTCCATGGTTTGGATTCCGTGAAATGATTGCTAAACCCAGGGTTTAGCAGACCTTGGTACTGGGCTGGATGTCTTTTATTGGGCACATGTTTGGGGGTTCTTTTTGTCATGTACTTGAGCTGTTGTGGCATCCAGGAGCTATGCTGTGGCTGGTCTTTGGGGATATGAAGAGAGAAATCCTAGGGGGTAGGGAGTGGTTCAATTGGAGGAAGAAATTCTGCTGTTCTTTTGAATTATTTTGTTCCGTTTACAGTGATTAAAGATGCCATGAGGTGGCCAGATGATCCACGAAGTGAAATTTATAGAGATTGTTATCTGCAGAGATCTTAAGACAGAGCACTAGAAAATTCCAGTGCTTTATGTAGCATGCAGAAGGAAGCCTGGTCTGAACAGCTTGCATCCAAGCAATCCTTCGAAAGGGCAGCAGCACAGAGCAGCGATTCAAGAGTCACCTCTTGGCTTGTGTGTGACTCACCTTCCTTTGGCAGCATTAGGGGTGTCCCAGGCCTACCGGCTTCTCTTCACCCCAAGGAACATGTTCTTCGGAAAGCCACATGCCTGCCCTCTCTAACTGTCTCTGCCCCCGGGTCCAGAGGGAGAAACAGTCCCTCGGACAGGAGCGGCTAGAAGAGGGGTTGTGTTTTTGTGTTAGCATAGCAGGAAGCAGTGCTATAGCCTCTGCTTCTCTGGACAAGCCCCCTGATGCACCTGCTCCTCTCAGAGGCCCAGCGAGGCCCAGGCAGGAGGGCCAGCGCCCACTGCTGACTGGTCTCGGCTGCTGGCAGGCTTGTGTCCCAAAGCCCAAAGAGGCCAACTTGCAAATGCCTGTGATGCCCCAGACTGGGGTAGGAGGGCTGTTTATTCTGCTACCCGCTCTGTCTGAAAGGGTCTAGCATCTTTTTCCTCTGCCTCCTTGGCTCTCAGCAAGTTCTAGCACATTTTCAATCCACTCTTTTTCCACTCCTGTAGAGGAAAGCCCCAGGCCAGTGACTCACGTGAACTCAGTCTCATTGGCTCTTGTTTCCTAGGAGAGCAAATGCTCTGAAGGTGCGGTGCAGCTGTGACCCAGGGCATGGGGCTGAGTTTTATGAAGGCTCAGAAACACACCTGAGACGACCCCACGCCCTTTTCTTTCTTTCATATTTTTGATTTCTCACCACTGGGACAGTTAAGTCTGCTTTCAAAGGGGGAATAGGGAGAGGAGAGGAGAGCATTTCAAAGGAAAGTTGATTTGGTCTCTGAACCAGCTTGTCTTCTAGGTTGTACTTCACCCTGATGAGAATCAGAAAGGACAGTCTGTAAGCCCCTGAAATGCAATTTCCAGTGAAACACGAACTTCACTCTAGTGGCTCTGCAGCTGGAGAGCCTCAAAACTAGGTCCAGATGTTCTCTCTCCCCGGGTTAGCAGGAAGAAGGTTTGGGGCAAGCTGTGGGGGCAGAGTGCTTTTGCTTTTACCCATTCTCGGAGTGCCTGCTTTGCAATTGGTGTCCTGCCTTCTGGGGCTCTTTAGGGTAAGTGCTTTGAGCACCTGGGTCTGTTTTGGTCCCGCCTAACCCACACCCCCGCCCCCCGGCGCCCCCACCTCCTTACTCAGAGCTAGCCATTTACCACAAGCAAGAGTGACCTCTCTCCTGCTGCTCAGGTTCAGAAAGCAAGACAGTGCTGGAAAAGTGAGTGAGATGTGCTAGAAAGGAAGTCCCCTGCAGAGGACCCTCAGGTCAACAAAGCAACATCCACGGCCCCTACTACCATCCAGTATAGCTTAGGGCCAGGCCTCCCGGTCTAGGGAGAAGTGATCGTAATGGCCAGTTCATGGCCTTTCCTCTGAAGAAATCTTCACTCAGGAGAAAAGCCATTCCAGACAAAGACGGGCCAGTCTCACTCCTTAACTAGCCTGTACCCAGCCCATGCTTATCTACAATATGTGATCATTGCAGTGGGTACTCATGCTTTGCTTCTTGAGTGTACTTTAGACATTTTGGTGTTTGTGCCTGACTGCTCCCTGAATCATCTTTTTAAAAAGTAGTTCTATCGTGTGAGTTTAATGATATGTACAAACCTGAGCTATTCTCATATCCAAACAGTATATGAGCCCTTATAGTGTATGAACACTTCCAAGATAATTCACCTTGTGTGAATTATCTCTGTAATTCTTATAGCAGGCCAATGAGATAGGTACTATTATTTCTGTTTTTAAAAAGAAACATAAAATAACTCAATCCTACTTGGCTGTCAGTAATCACCAAAAGGCTTATAGTGGTAACCCTGCCAGATACCTTAGTATGTATGTATGTACATGTGCACACACTCACATACAAACACATATGTATATGTGACGTTAGATGAATCATAGAAGCACAACTGTTGATGGCCTAATAAGTAAATTGTTTTTAACATTATGTAATATTAGTAAGTCATTTTTAACATTTTCATAATACTAAATTGCACATATACAACAATATATTGGGTTGGTCAACAAATTCATTCATATTTTTCTGTCAGATGTCATGGAAAAACCCAAACTTTTTAGCCAGCCCAGTACTAAGCTAGTCCTTTCTTGATGGATGTTTCTAATTTTTTTGCCATCATAAGCATCTTTTACATGTATCTTTTCACATGTGTATAATTCTCTCTTTAGGGTAAATTTCTGAAAATAGAATTGCTGGCTTAGGGTAAATGCATTTTCTCCTTTGGAACACATTACCAGATTGCCTTCTAGGGAACTGAAACACCTGTATTCCCACCCCATGTGCTTGAGAAGACCCTTCTCTCTGACCCCCCGCAAGCTTTGGCTGTTCATTCATTCATTCATTCAGAATTCTGTTGAGAAGTTTATAATGTAGATGCTGTATTACAAGCAGGGCACTGTTACTGTTTGAGTCTCTGCTGATCTGAGAGGGAATGTTTTCAGTGATACTGCTTGTATTTCTTCCATCACTAGGGGTATTGCATCATCTTTTCATATTTCATTTGGCCACTTAGAGTTCTTCCTTTGTGAATTATACTTGCATATTCTTCACCCCAGTCCTTTTTAAACCCATGAGGTCAGAATTAGTCTTCCTTTTGAATATGTTTGTTTTTGTTTATTAGCATCCTGTCTTGATCCTACCCTTCCAGTAGTTGTCATTTTACCAGTTCATCATTCACATTGATATATATCTTTCTTCTAAATATTAATAAAATTTAGATTAATCACTTGGCAAATTCTATTAATGAAGTTAAAAGTGTACATCATGACTATAGAGAACTGACACTGCTTACTGTTCTTCAGTTGCTTTCCTATAAGAATGAGGCTTCAGCCAAGCTACTGTATAGGGCAGGGAACTCAGCTCAGTGCTCCGTGATAACCTAGAGGGGTGGGATTGGGGGGAGGGGGGAGGGAGGATCAAGAGGGAGGAGATACATGTATTCTTATAGCTGATTCACATTGATGTACAGCAGAAACTTAACACAACAGTTATACTCCAATTAAAAAATAAATTAAAAAAAAGAATGAGGCTTCAATCCGATGTTTTTAGATTTTACGTGGGGTGGTCTGCTAACTGACTTTTGTCTTATTTATTTTCTCTTTCTTCTTAGTATTGGTTTATGACCAGTTCCTGCTGTAAAACTTGGCAGGTTAGTACTGATACTATACATTGCTGTATTAATGAAAACCTTGCTCTGCCTTTGGTCAGGGCCCTACTTGAAGACAGGGGCCTTGCCCAGGAGCCGTGTCCTCTGTAGTATGTAGAGCCAGGCCTCCTTAGCTCTCCCATCACTAATAACATGGTCTAGGTACAAACACCTTATCTTCCCAACTGGACTGTAAGCTTCTTGAGATCATGTTATTGCCTTCTTTGGTGTCCCTCCAGGCTTTTCAGATTGCTTAACACAGTGATGAACTCAGAGTATGTATTAAAGAGATTTTCACCAACAGTCATGCTGATAAGAAGTTTACCGTGTCTGAGACTAATATAAAGACCCAAGATCAAGTTGGATTTTGCCACTTACCAGCTGAATGGCCTTGGACAAACTTCATAATCTCTCTCAGGCATGATTTCCTCCTCTGTGAAATGGACTGCTAATAAAACACATCCTTAGAAGAATCTTGTGAAGCTTAGAGTCAACACTAAATAAATGCAGCCATCGAGACAAACTGTGGACCCCAGGGGTCCAGCACTGTTAGTCTTAGTGTCTTCTCACCTAAGATTGAAGGGGAAATGTGGACGTGAGAGAGCAGGTGGAGGTGGCAACCCACTGTTTCTCCGGAGAGCACCCTTAGAGGTTCGCGTGCTCCTCTGCTTTAAGACCCCATGTTGAGTCTGAATGTGGTTTTTTCCCCCCCAATACAGAGCCTTGCAATCATTCGGGGACTCACATGATGCCACAAGTTTAAAATGTGCCAGTTCCTTCTTATGCTCTGCCAGTTTTCTTAGTGGTAGCACGAGTGCCTGCATGCATGCGTACAGATGTGCATGTATACATATGCGTGCATGTGTGTAAAATGCTTGGAAGAAGTAAAGACGGGATCAAATTTTGCCTGGCAGAGCAACTAACATCTCTAGTAGCCTTTAAGCTTTTTCCCAAATGGGCTTTAATTGGTTTCCTTCTGTTCTATTTTTATTTTGTAGTCATCTTAATGTATAGGGAGCCAGCTCCTTCAAATGAGACATTTTATCATTAAAATGTGTTATTTCGTTTAACTGCCATGCACCCAGCTTCACCAGCACCGATGGACGACTGGCAAGGAGAGGTTCTGAGTGGTAGTGGTTCTCCTGTGACCTCACCGCAGCTATGACCCGCCAGTCTGCGCTGCACATGGACCCAGACCAGAGCAGGCTGGCGGCCAAGTGTCGACTGCACTGTGGGCTTGGCCCCTCCTCACCTGCTCCCAGTGGCCCTCGGCCCCACTGTGGCCTGTGGCATGAAGGCCCTCCTGGCCCACGTTGGCCTCGTGTGCTGATTAGACAGGAATCAGCAGATCTGTTGAGTGCGTGTTTAATGTGACACAGATGTGAAACAGGCTGCAGATCTTTCTGCTTTACAAATTTTCAGCTTTTTGCATTTCATCAGTGTTGCTTATTATTTACAGAATGTAACTTGAGACAGCAGAACAGATTGTAATTTTTAAAAAAGGTTTCAGGAGTGGGGGTGATGGGGCCGCAGGGGATCTGGGAGGAAAAAAAAAAATCCAGTAGTGTGGAATGTTGTTTGCTGTCCAGACCAAACAAACCAGTTTGCCAAGGGTTGATGGACTATGGCAATCTGTCCCATTCATGTTCACACCGGCGGCACTTAATTATAAGGCAGCTTGACCTTCTTATCACCAAATAAAGAAGAATCTTTTGTTACCAGGTTGAACGTCATGGGAACAGGCAGAAACATACCCCTTGTCGAGGGTACCGAAGGCAATCACTTCGCTGCCAGCTTGGGTTCTGTTTCCTTCCTGTCCGGACAGAAAGGACACCTTTGAACCTAATCTCCATTTGGACACATAGATGTTCTCCTTGCCTCATTCCTGCTCTGGCTTTATACTCAGGCATTGTGGCAAGAGCCAAAACAAAGAGCAGTGTCTTCTTCAGCCTGAGAAATCCATGAGTGTCTTGAGGGCATTGGAACGCTAGGCCAGAGCCAGTTCCACCCGAGTTGAAAAGGAAGGTGCTGTCTCTTGTTCGCAGAGGATAGGTTCTCCAAGAGGTAGCCTTGACTTCTGAAAACGCTCAGGTTAAATTTGAAGACAAACCATAAAAAAACACCCACTGGTCAGAAGGAAGATGACAGAGACTAGGTGATATGTTTCTAGGTCAACAGAACCTAAGACTTGGGACTGAAATAATGAAAGCCACACAGTAAAAACTGCTTTGGAGAAGATCTCCATGGAATTTGAGCTGGTGCAGAGTTGATCGCCTTGGTCAGAAGGTTCTGAGCTGCTTCAGTGCTGAGTGTCAACCCTGGACTGGACCATCTGTAGGGAGCCAGGTCCCTGGCCCGTTTCCAGAGTTCCAGGCCCCACTGCTCTTTTCCTTTCTGGAAGAGTACAGATGGTACCTGGTCCCCCAGTACCACCAGGCAGCTAGCTGTCCAGTTGTCACTTCCCCCCACCCTGGGAGAACATGACCTGGTCAGTAACTTTGTAGTGTCTGTCCATGGGGAGATGATCAGCATTCCTGTCCCAGGAGTTCCTGGATTGTTAACCAACTCCCAGCCCTTCCCCTGGCTGGATGAGGAGGAGTCCCCCAGTGGGCTGCCCCTTCTCAACCCCCAACCCCCTTCAGAAATGGCAGCTCTGGCTCCCCTGCTCCCTTTCTTGCATGGGCTCATGCCTTCAGTCTAGTCATTTAGCGTCTGTGTGTGTGTTGAGCTGGGGTACAGTGAAGGGGCTGGGGTACGACTCACAGGAGAGACAGAAAGCTCTGGTCACATGGGGCTTCCATTTGGGTCTTACCACACTCTCCAGACCATGACTTGTTTCGAGCAGGAGGCTCCTCCCCAGAAAGGTTGGTGCCTGGAGAAGAGGGTATGTGCTGGCTGGCTCTGCGACCCTTTCAGGGTCTCAAGTCCAACCTCAGAGCCTGAAAACTGGAGGGATAAACACCCTGTTTATCCCAGTGAGTGAGGAAGCAGTACATAAACTTTCTTTCTCACAAGTTGCTGATCTTCAGTGTCCTCATCCTTTTTTTGAAGCATCTTTTCCTGGTCCCTCTTTCTCCTTTTCTACTTGACCTCGACTAGTACTCTCTGTTCAATAGTAAAAGTTTGTATGAAACTTTGAGTATGAATAAACAATTTGAAAGCAAACAAATCAGGGACTTCCTTGGTGGTCCAGTGGTTAAGAATCCACCCTGCAATGCAGGGGATGCAGGGTTGATTCCTGCATTGGGGAACTAAGATCCCACATGTTGCAGAGCAACTAAGCCTGTGCACTGCAACTACTGAGTCTCCATGTCACAGCTAGAGAGTCTTTGCATCTCAACAAAAGGTCCCGATGACTCAGTGAAGATCCCATGTGCCACAACTAAGACCCAGTACAGTCAAGTAAATAAGCAAACAAGTCACAAAGCAGGTCCTCAGAGGCTGCAGCACCCAGACCTGCTTGGTTTTGATCACAGGAGAGGGAGGCCCTTCATGCAACAGAGGGTGGAGGCCTGGGGTTAGGGGTGGGAGTGGAGGCTAAGGATGCAGCCTCCATCACCACCCCCTCCAGACACGGCTGTTCACTTTTTAGAGGTTGGATGCATTCAGGCAATCTTACAGACTTCATTTAGGAAGTGTTCTATTTCTGAAAACCTCAGTTATGACTTTTATTAATGGCAGTATTCTAAAACTCTATTCATTCCAATTCTAAGAATTTGACATTTGGTATAATTTACTGAGCTGCTAGATTGATTAGCTCTAGCTGCTTTTACAAAGTTCTTTAAACAAATAAGGTGCAGAGAGTAAGTCAGGTGGGTAAACACTTAAGCACTAATTCCTGTGGAAAACATGTACGCATCCAAACATTTGCTGTTCCTCTTATGAATCATTCTTGCATATTCAGTAAGCCATGTTTTCCATAGTGTGCTGTCAGGCTAAAATTTCAAATCTGAGTTTTAAAAGTGATGTGTTTCAGTATTTCAAATTGACTTCAGTTCAGTTGCTCAGTCATGTCCAACTCTTTGCCACCCCATGGACTGCAGCACGCCAGGCTTCCCTGTCCATCACCAACTCCCAGAGCTTACTCAAACTCATGTCCATCGAGTCAGTGATACCATCCAACCATCTCATCCTCTGTCGTCCCCTTCTCCTCCTGCCTTCAATCTTTCCCACCATCAGGGTCTTTCTAGTGAGTCAGTTCTTCACATCAGGTGGCCACAGTATTGGAGTTTCAGCTTCAGCATCAGTCCTTCCAATGAATATTCAGGACTGATTTCCTTTAGAATGGATTGGTTGGATCTCCTTGCTGTCCAAGAGACTCTCAAGAGTCTTCTCCAACACCACAGTTTAAAAGCATCAATTCTTCGGCACTCAGCCTTCATAATGATCCAACTTTCACATCCATACATGACTACTGGAAAAATTGTAGCTTTTACTAGACAGACCTTTGTTTGCAAAGTAGTGTCTTTGCTTTTTAACATTGCTGTCTAGGTTGATCATGGCTTTTATTCCAAGAAGCAAGCGTCTTTTAATTTCATGGCTGCAGTCACCATCTGCAGTGATTTTGAAGCCCCCCCAAAAGTAAAGCCTGTCACTGTTTCCATTGTTTCCCCATCTATTTGTCATGAAGTGATGGGACCGGATGCCTTGATCTTAGTTTTCTGAATGTTAAGTTTTTTTTTTTTTTTTTTAATTTTAAAATCTTTAATTCTTACATGCGTTCCCAAACATGCACCCCCCTCCCACCTCCCTCCCCATAACATCTCTCTGGGTCATCCCCATGCGCCAGCCCCAAGCATGCTGTATCCTGCGTCAGACATAGACTGGTGATTCGATTCTTACATGATAGTATACATGTTAGAATGCCATTCTCCCAAATCATCCCACCCTCTCCCTCTCCCTGAATGTTAAGTTTTAAGCCAACTTTTCCCTCTCCTCTTTCACTTTCATCAAGAGGCTTGATGCCACAAGGATGGTGTCATCTGCATATCTGAGGTTATTGATATTTCTCCCATCAATCTGATTTCACCTTGCATTTCATCCAGCCCAACATTTCACGTGATGTACTCTGCATATAAGTTAAATAAGCAGGGTGACAATATATAGCCTTGACATACTCCTTTCCTGATTTGGAACCAGTCGGTTATTCCATGTCCAGTTCTAACTGTTGCTTCTTGACCTGCAGACAGATTTCTCAAGAGGCAGGTCAGGTGGTCTGGTATTCCTGTCTCTCGAAGAATTTTCCACAGTTTGTGGTAATCCATACAGTCAAGGCTTTGGCATAGTCAATAAAGCAGAAGTGGATGTTTTTCTGGAACTCTCTTGCTTTTTCAATGACCCAGTGGATCTTGGCACTTTGATCTCTGCTTCCTCTGCCTTTTCTAAATCCAGCTAGAACATCTGGAAGTTCACGGTTCACATATTGTTGAAGCCTGGCTTGGAGAATTTTGAGCATTACTTTGCTAGCGTGTGAGATGAGTGCAATTGTGTGATAGTTTGGACATTCTTTGGTATTGCCTTTCTTTGGGATTGGAATGAAAATTGACCTTTTCCAGTCCTGTGGCCATTGTTAAGTTTTCCAAATTTGCTGGCATACTGAGTGCAGCACTTTCACAGCATCATCTTTTAAGATCTGAAATAGCCCAACTGGAATTCCATCACCTCCACTAGCTTTGTTCGTAGTGATGTTTCCTAAGGCCCACTTGACTTCATATTCCAGGATGTCTGGCTCTAGATGAGTGATCACACCATCGTGGTTATCTGGGTCATGAAGATCTTTTTTGTGTAGTTCTTCTGTGTATTCTTGCCACCTCTTCTTAATATCTTCTGCTTCTGTTAGGTCCATACCATTTCTGTCCTTTATTGAGCCCATCTTTGCATGAATTGTTCCCTTGGTATCTCTCATTTTCTTGAAGAGATCTTAGTCTTTCCCATTCTATTGTTTTCCTCTATTTCTTTGCATTGATCACTGAGGAAAGCTTTCTTATCTCTCCTTGCTATTCTTTGGAACTCTGCATTCAGATGGGTATTGCTTTCCTTTTCTCCTTTGCCTTTAGCTTCTCTTCTTTTTTCAGCTATTTGTAAGGCCTCCTCAGACAACCATTTTGGCTTTTTGCATTTCTTTTTCTTGAAGATGGTCTTGATCACTGCCTCCTGTACAATGTCATGAACCTCCATCCATAGTTCTTTAGGCACATTGTCAGATATAATCCCTTGAATCTTATTTGTCACTTCCACTGGATAATCATAAGGAATTTGATTTAAGTCATACCTGAGTGGTCTGGTGGTTTTTCCTACTTTCTTCAATTTAAGTCTGAATTTGGCAAAAAGGAGTTCATAATCTGAGCCACAGTCAGCTCCCCATCTTGTTTTTGCTGACTGTATAGAGCTTCTCCATTGTTGGCTGCAAAGCAAATAATCTGATTTCGGTATTGACCATCTGGTGATGTCCGTGTGTAGAGTCTTCTCTTGTGTTGTTGGAGGAGGCTGTTTGCTATGACTAGTAATTACCTAGTAATTCTTAATAAAGGTATGGGAGACAAACAACTTTTGTGAGTACCTACTATGTGCCAGGGGCTTCTCTGTTGGCTTAGTGGTAAAGAATCCACCTGCCAATGCAGGAGATGTGGGTTTGATCCCTGGGTCAGGCTGATCCTCTGGAGAAAGAAATGGCAACCCACTCTAGTATTCTTGCCTGGGAAATCTCATGGACAAAGGAGCCTGGTCGGCTGCAGTTCATAGGTTGCAAAAAAGTTAGACATGACTTAGCAACTAAGAAGCAATAGCTATGTACCAGACACTGTGCTATACACTTTTCACATATTAACTCAACAGTTGTAACAAAGTAAGTATTATATTCCCATTTATTGACAAGGAAACAGGGCTGAGAGCAATCTGATAAATTCTTCAGGATCACTCCGCTAATAAGTGACTGGATAGGGATTCAGGTCCGTTTGTCTTTTTCCAAAGCTTCATGTTCTTCCCTGTACCACCATGCTCCTAAATTTTATCCCTCTCTTAAAAGGGATCCAGCTTTTGGGAGAAGTTCGGTCATGTAAAGATTAAAAGAAAGTAATTATGTAATTATTTGCTAGAAATCAATCTGAAAGTAATATGCTTTGTTTAATCAACTTCTTATCATTAACATTTGTACTTAATAGCTACAAAATAAGTTTACCAGGAAGTGTATTTTAGGCCCATGTCAAGCACCTTGGGATTGGCCTTAGAGGTGATAGGTTAGTAGTAAAACTGACCATAGTTTGAGAGATTTCTGTAAGCCTTACACTGAATCAGAATGCTGTGCTTAAACATAAATGAAGCTTGCATTTATAAACACCTTGTTTTTGTAGTGAGGATGTTGAAAGTTGCAAACCGCTTTGTAAGTTGTCAACTGCTTTTTGAAAATCAGCCTCAGAATGCATGCAAAAGTTAGTCATTTCAGGAAATCCAAGGCTGTCAGGCTGTAATCTCAGTATCATATTGTCCACTTGATTGAAATTCTTTGTAAATTGAGTTTGCCTTACTCCTTCCCCCAGCTTCATGAACAGGTAGTTAGTGGACTAGGAATAAAAGCTCTGAATTAGTCTCATTCTTAGAGTTGAAATCCCAGTCGTCACTCTGTTGGCATTAGTCCTACCAGCTGTCACAGTTGCAATGTCATGGAGTCCCCCAAACATGTGTTAGGTTATAGGAAGCCTTGACCCCTATAAACAAGTCAGGTGTGAATCCCACAATGGGAGAAAGCCCAGCCCAGGAAACGTCGTCCCCACTGCAGGATGTCAAGTCACAAAAAACTTAACAGCAATGGTCATGTAATTTCTAACAATTCCATGAATCAGCATCTTTCCCGCATTTTTGGTTATAACAATACAATATGGAATTTTATGTGTTGTTACACACATGACTTCAGAACTCTAGGGAGAGGTAAGTAGAATGTTGACAAGAAAGCAAGAGGGAAAGGGAAGTATTTCCATTTGAAGCAGTTTCCCCAATAAGAAAACTAAGGGAGAAAGACTAGATGTTGGCTCCCAGCCCATCTTGGTTTTAGCCACTGAGGCTGAGCTAAGCTAGGGCCCCCCTCGTGCACGCGTGGCACCCTCCTCAGATACTCCATCATCATCTTCATCAGTAGCATTTTATTGAGCACTTACTCTGGACCAGGCTTTTTTATAAGCACTGTACACATATTGATTGACTTATTCCTCACAACAGCCCCATTAGTATCCAGTTTTACAGATGAGGAATCCAAAGCTCCAAGGGGTTACACAGCCTGCAGTAGGTCACACCGTCTGTAAACGCTGGAACTGGGACTTGAACCCTGCTACCATGTTACACTCTGTCTGTCCTCAGGCTCCCTGGCCACATTATAATTGCTTGTTTCTGTTTCTCTTCCATTAGACTCCAGGAAGCTCCCTGAGAACTCCATTCATCTCCGTCTTCCTAAAGGCCCAGCATGGCCTATGCTCAGGAAAAGTTCTTTAAATGGGATGATGGTGAGGGGCAGAGGCAGGTACAAGTCATTCTCAAGGCTCTCAGTTTGGCTTCTCAGTAATTTCATTTAGGAACCAACCTCTACTGAAAGAGGGTTTCTTTCTGCCCAATTGTTGTTGTTTTTTTTTAATGTGTTCAAAATCCAAACTGTCATTGGGTATTTGGTATAATTTCCTCAGTTCAAGATTTAACGCAGCCAGAGCCCAGTTATCGTTAAACTTATGGGCGGAATACTATCTCTGAGTACATTCTAGAAAGTAGAATTCTGTCTGTCATGCAACTATGGGGAAGAGTTTCTCCTGTAAACTAGCCAAACTTCAGAGGTCTCCACCCTATACTAGAGTCTTCTTTGGTTACAATTTGTACTGAAGGGAGTAAAATGAGTTAGTGGAGAAGTCCTTTTCCACTTAGTCTTTGGAAGTGGATACAGTCATGAGAAGAAGACTACAGGTCAGAGGTCAGATGTCACCCCTGGCATGCTGCAGGCTTGGTGATCAGTCTGGACACTGTGCTGCAGTGGATATCAGAAGAAGTTTTAACCAATTCATACCCTCCAGTGTGGAGAATACTGTTGAGACAGACTGTTGAATTCCTTTTAGAGAACTGGTAGATGTTTAACCCATTCAGTCAAGAATTCTAGTACTTTGTAGCTGTCATTCATTTGTTGTTCAGTCGCTAAGTCACGTCCAACTCTTTGCAACCCCGTGAACTGCAGCACACCACACTTCCCTGTCCTTCACTATCTCCCAGAGTTTGTTCAAACTCATGTCCGTTGAGTCAGTAATGCTGTCTAACCATCTCATCCTCTGCCACCCCCTTCTCCTCTTGCCCTCAATCTTTTCCAGCATCAGGGTCCTTCCAATGAATATTTAGGGTTGATTTCCTTTAGGACTGATTGGTTTGATCTCCTTGCTGTCAGAGGGACTCTAAAGAGTCTTCTCCAGCACCACAATTCAAAAGCGTTAGTTCGTTGGCACTGAGTTTTTTTTATGGCCCAACTCTCTCATCCGTGCATGACTATTGGAAAAACCATAGCTTTGACTATACGAACCTTTGTTGACAAAGTGATGTCTCAACTTTTCAAATCACTGTCTAGGTTTGTCATAGCTTTTCTTCCAAGATGCAGGAGTCTTTTTATTTTGTGGCAGCACTCACCATCCACAGTGATTTTGGAGCCCAAGAAAATAAAATCTGTTACTGCTTCCACTTTTTCCCCATCTATTTGCCATGAAGTGATGGGACCAGATGCTGAATACTGGAGTGGGTACCCACCCATTCCCTTCAGGGGATCTTCCTGACTCAGGGATTGAACCTGGGTCTCCTGCATTGCAGGCAGATTCTTTACCATCTGAGCCACCAGGGAAGCCCTGTCATTCATTAACAGCTAGTATTTAAAGAGAGAGTCTGGGTTGACCATCTCAGCCTAATTGTTTGCGCTCAGTCTAGCACAAGTATATACAGGTAAAATATTTAATTACAACAAAAGTTTCGGACACACACATAAAGTAAATGCAAGCACAATCCATCATCTTGCTGAGTCCGTTCACAGTCCCTAAGGAAGATGGCAGTCATCAGTTGACTAACCATTCTCTTATGCTAGGAAGTCACATGTTTGACACACACACTTTCTCCTCATTTACTGATTGTTTTTTGAACCTCACTTGGTTGATAGACATGGGCCATGACAGATTCTCCAGCCAACTAATATCTTAAGCTGTACAGGGATGTGTGTATGTGTGTACAACATCTGTCTTCAACTAATAGAAGTATGACATGGTTACTCATCATAGAAGCGAAGAACAAATAATAGCTGGCCAACCGTTGACCCTCCGGCTGAAAGGCAGGATCAACCCAGTGGATGGAATTGGTTAGATCGCCCCATGTCACCTTGTTTGGATTTACTGCTGCTTCAAGAAAATGACAGGGATTGTTTTCATTACTCTGATCTTTGGCTTTGGCTCCAGTGAACGTCAGAGAGCAGTGGCCAGATGCAGAGCTGCTCTGCATTGATCTCCCCTGCTAGGTGGATATCTGCAGTGTATCAGCCACTGTATCGGCAGCCCCTTCTCCCCCAGGGTGGGGGGTGGAGGGGAGAGTCGTCCATGCTGTACAGCCGGCGCCCTGACATTTCCATGGAGTTCAAAGCCCAAGTTCGTTTGGTGCTGACATTTTGGATTAACTGGTTGACTGGAACGCCTGCTTCTTTCTATACACTGTGAAATTTCTAAACCGCAGCAGTCGAGGGCTTAAAATGGCCGACAGACCCCCAGCTGGCAGCAATTAAGTGCACCGCGGCCCTTGGGCTAAACAAAGGTTTGTGGAGGCAGAGCTGCTGCCTTTGCACTAAGCCAGCTCCCGCTGTAAGCTCTCTTCTGTGTGAAGTGTTTGTCAGTGAGAGACGCCATCCCCTTATGAGAGATGAGTGGGTGTTGTGCCACCTCTTGTTGAATGTCTCGTTAACCCCAGGAAGGTGGTACCAGGACCCTGCCTAAGAGGCACCATGTCTTGTCAGCGAAGGTAATGGTGAGCGGGGAAGCCAGAGGACAGTCCCAGGACGTCCCAACCCTGATGGGCAGGAGCAACCCGGAGGCTGATCTTTCTGCTCTGGCGCCTGTGGGCGGCCTCCGCGTCTGCGCCTCTTTTCTTAATGGAATACCTTATGCTGTAGGGTGAAAGGGGAAGATGGGCATGAGAAGACAAGATGCTATTTGAAACCCACTCAAGCAGCAAAAAATGTTAGAAGCTAGACCAATGCTATCTAATATACTATTTAAATTTGAGCACATTTAAAGGAAAAAATTTAAATTCCGCTCCTCAGTCACACTGGCCACATTTCAAGTGTCAGTAGCCACACATGGCCAGTGGCTGTATGCTGGATAGTGCTATCCTGGACAGTACCAGGTGCTGGAAAGGCTACAGATTACTAGGCTCTCTGAAATACATTGCTGGTGGGAGTATAAATTGCTTCAGCCTCTCTGAAAACAGTTTGAATTATCTTGTTAGCTGAACATTCATGCCCTGTGGTCTAGCAAACAGCTCCTAAGTATGTACCCAAAGAAACTCTTGTCGAGGTTCACCAGGAGACAGGTATAGGAGTATACACAGCAGCATTGTTTGTGGTAGCAAAACCTGGAAATACTCCATGTGCCATCAACAGGAAGCTGGATGAATGATGGTGCATTCATACAGTGGAATAATTACAAGCCAGTACAATAACTGAATTATAGCTGCACACAGAAGAATGATTGAATCTTAACAATAGGACTTCAAGGAGGAAGAAGTAAGTCTGCAAACATAAAAAGGTAGTGCCATCCTTTTTCAGAAGCCCCAAACAATGAAAACCAGAAAATGTAACAAGACTGTACGAGAGCATACTTTGAAATGTGATAAGACTCCATGCAGAAGGAAAGTAAAGATAGACAGTAGTGGCTATCTCAGATAGAAGAGGAAAAGGAAAGCGGAATGGGGAGGGGGAGGGGAGGGGAGGGAGAGGACCACACAGATAGATTCAAGTTATGGTCAGACAATGGGGTTTTCGCACAAGGGATAGTGGTTTCACAGATGTTTATTATGTCATTTAAAATAAATAAAAAGCCAGTGATGATAGTGGGCCCTAAACTGAGGATAATGATGCATCTAGTCCAGAAGTCCAGTTTAAAACAAAAAGAATGGAGTCCTTTCCTTCCAGATGCTAGTAGGTTCGTGGGAACATGCAGGCAAGTGACTTAGGAACGGTGACTTAACTGGTTTTTTTGAACACCACTGAAGAACTATGGACGGAGGTTCATGACATTATACAGGAGGTGGTGATCAAAACCATCCCCAAGAGAGAAATGCAAAAAGGCAAAATGATTGTCTAAGGAAGCCTTACAAATAGCTGAGAAAAGAAGAGAAGCAAAAGGCAAAGGAGAAAAGGAAAGATATATCCATCTGAATGCAGAGTTCCGAAGAATAGCAAGGAGAGATAAGAAAGCCTTCCTAAGTGATCAATGCAAAGAAATAGAAGAAAACAATAGAATGGGAAAGACTAGAGTTCTCAAGAAAATTAGAGATACCAAGGAAACATTTCATGCAAAGATGGACACAATAAAAGACAGAAATGGTATGGACCTAATAGAAGCAGAAGATATAAAGAAGAGGTGGCAAGAATACACAGAAGAACTATATAAAAAAGATCTTCATGGCCCAGATAATGACAATGGTGTGATCACTAGATCCAGACATCCTGGAGTGCGAGGTCAAGTGGGCCTTAGGAAACATCACTATGAACAAAGCTAGTGGAGGTGATGAAATTCCAGTTGCGCTATTTCAAATCCTAAAAGATGATGCTGTGAAAGTGCTGCACTCAATATGCCAGCAAATTTGGAAAACTCAACAATGGCCACAGGACTGGAAAAGGTCAATCTTCATTCCAGTGCCAAAGAATGTTCAAACAGTTGGACAGTTGCACTCATCGCACACGCTAGCAAAGTAATGCTCAAAATCCTCCAAGCTAGGCTTCAACAGTATGTAAACTTCCAGATGTTCAAGCTGGATTTAGAAAAGGCAGTGGAACCAGAGATCAAATTGCCAACATCCGTTGGATCATCAAAAAAGCAAGAGAGTTCCAGAAAAACATCCACTTCTGCTTCATTGACTATGCTAAATCCTTCATGTGGATCACAACTGTGGAAAATTCTTCAACAGATGGGAATACCAGACCACCTTACCTTCCTCCTGAGGTCTGTATGCAGGCCAAGAAGCAACAGTTAGAACCAGACATGAAACAACAGACTGGTTCCAAATTGGTCAAGACTCTATATTTTCACCCTGCTAATTTAACTTATATGCAGAGTACAGCATGTGAAATGCCTGGCTGGATGAAGCACAAGCTGAAATCAAGATTGCCAGGAGAAATATCAATAACCCCAGATACGCAGATGACACCACACTTATGGCAGAAAGTGAAGAGGAACTAAAGAGCCTCTTGATGAAAGTGAAAGAGGAGAGGGAAGAAGTTGGCTTAAACTCAACATTCAAAAAACAAAGATCATGGCATCTGGTCCCATCACTTCATGGCAAATCAATGGGGAAACAATGGAAACAGAGAGACTTTGTTTTCTTGGGCTCCAAAATCACTGCAGATGGTGACTGCAGCCATGAAATTAAAAGATGCTTGCTCCTTGGGAGAAAAACTATGACCAACCTAGACAGCATATTAAAAAAGCAGAGACATTACCTTGCCGACAGAGGTCTGTCTAGTCAAAGCTACAGTTTTTCCAGTAGTCATGTATGGATATGAGAGTTGGACTATAAAGAAAGCTGAGCGCTGAAGAATTGATGCTTTTGAACTGTGGTATTGGAGAAGACTCTTGAGAGTCCTTTGGACAGCAAGGAGATCAAGCTAGTCCATTCTAAAGGAAATCAGTCCTGAATATTCACTGTAAGGACTAATGCTGAAACTGAAACTCCAATACTTTGGCTACCTAATGCAAAGAAGTGACTCATTTGAAAAGACCCTGATGCTGGGAAAGATTGAAGGCAGGAGGAGAAGGGGACAACAGGATGAGATGGTTGGGCAGCATCACTTACTAGATGGACATGAGTTTGAGCAGGCTCTAGGAGTTGGTGATGGACAGAAAGCCTGGCGTGCTGCAGTCCATGGAGTCACAAAGAGTCAGACATGACTGAGTGACTGAACTGAGCTGAACTGTATTCCTGAATCCCAGAGTGAACAGATTTAGGATTGTGCCATGTACAGTCATCCTGATCTCAAAGGGTTATGCTCAAATTTTCAGTGTCCTGGTCAATATATGAAGAAAGCAGTTCCCATAACACATGAGGGCCTGCACTGAAGAATATCTCTTTAAACTTTCTGTTGGCTGAAGTTTGTTCACATGCAAATGGTTTTAACTCCTCCACTCCCCAGCCTCTCAACTTGGACCTCAGGAGGTTAACACTTTAATTAAGTTTCAGAGAAGTAGGAATCCTTTCTCGCCTACCAGCAATGATAAGGAAGTAGGGGACTGTGGAAAGAATTCCTTTAATCCACCTGTGTTTCTAGTAAGAATATATATCTAGATCGCCTCTTATGAAAGGGACCTTCAGGAGACCACAAGGGTGACTCCGTGTCCTCCCTCCTGTGTCTGTGTGGACAGTGAGCCTTGAATGCCACAGCAAGCAGCTCCAGGCAGCAGGATCTGAACACTCCCTCCAACCTTCCCTTGGTGTTTGGCTGATCACGGAGTGAGGACCTGCTGGGGAGATAGATAAGAAAATTTAACAAACAGGCAGCGCATAGCCATGAGGGAGCAACTGTGGCGCTCAGGTGCTTAGAGTTCGAAAGTTAGAAGATAACGCACTGGGTATAGACGGAAGAACGGATCACAGAACTCTGGGGATGGTGTGGAGGGAGGCTACCAAATCAAGACCATCTGTAGGCACCAGAGAGCTATTTGGTGACAATAGAGGGCCGCTTACTTATATTCACAACCGTTCTGTGGTCGTTATTCATGGGATGTGGGTCTCAGGAGCGCAGATCCAGAAACAGGCCACCTCTCCTTGCCTGCTCTGGCTTCTCGGATCTCACCCAAGGAGGGCAGGACTCTCACTGAGTTTTCTCCTCCTTGGTAGCATGTTTTCCCCTGCTTTGGGTACTCATGAAAAGAATGTTTCTTCTAAGGAAAACATGTCAACAGAGATGTTACTGTCATGTCTCTGCCTTCATGTGCCTTCTTTGTTTTGACTAGTTGGCTGGCCAGACACACCCTTGACCTTTCCCTCCGGAAGTTGGGATTTGAGCTGGTTCGTATTCTGCTTTAATTTTGTTGGCTTTCAAAGCTCAGCATTCATGGTCTGTAATCTCTTCAGCAAAGTTTGCATATCATCTCTCATTTTTAGCTCAGTAGTCAAAGTGGCCTTTATACCTCTTCCCACCCCCACCTCCAAATGCCTTCATTTATCTATTCAGCTAATACTACTGCTTCTCTACCATGAACCCAGGAATAAAACAAAATCCCTCCTCTCATGGAGCTTACGTTCCAGGTGGAGAGCCAAGCAATAAGCAAATATTTTTATTTAAGTGGGATGTGAAGCAAATGTATTTTGAGCTCATGGCCAACTTAACTTGACTTGTTTTTGAAACAACTTGCTGTGAGGAAAAGGACAGGAGTGGAAACGGAAAGAATAAGTTAGAAAACTACTGGGGCAATCCATTCCCAATCCAGAGATCATTTATCAGTTACAAGAGCGATAGAGAGAGAGAGATTTGCGGCATGTGTGAAAGTTGAGCCTTCGAACCTCCCAGTAGATCCAGGAGGACATAGGGAGAGGAGTCAGGATGCAGCCTTACATTGAAAGACGTAGATGAGCAGGCCTGGCAGGCCTCCTGAGGGCCTCTGGGCTTCGGCCACAGCACCCAGTCCTCTTCCAGGAGCTTCAGGGGTGATAGGCTAGTAAGCCTGACTTGAGGAAAAGATATGTTTTTAGCCTGTCCTAGACAGTGTTTGAAATGACGGTAGATATTTCACTGGACCAGGAGATAAGAACAGAACTCAGCTACCTGGAAAAGCACTCCACACTCCTTCCCCTGGTTTCTTTCCCATGCAGTGTCTTGCCAGCATCCTTACAACAACAGTTGTCCGGCATCTCTGTGAGGGGTTAATGGCAGCCCTCTCTGCTGCCCTCCATGTTTTCAGTCAGTTGCATGCTCAGTCATTCAGTTCGTGTGTGACTCTTTGTGACCCCATGGACTGCAGCCTGCCAGGCTCCTCTGTCCATGGGATTTTCCAGGCAAGAATACTGGATTGGGTTGCCATTTCCTTCTCCAGGGAATCTTCCTGACCCAGGGATTGAACCCCTGTCTCCTGTTTCTCCTTCATTGGCAGGCAGATTCTTTACCACGAAGTCACCTGGGAAGCCCCCTTCAGTCAGTTGTTGGGATCTAAATAACCAGCGGTGGGCCTCAGTCTGAAAGAAGGAATTGAGACTGTGCACAGCAGGAATATGTGAATATATCGTGTAAATAAAATTGGGTGTTTTTTTGTTTTTTTGTTTTTTGTTTTCCCATTCCCTTGGTGCAGATGATCAGAACTTCTTTTTAGTCTCACTCAGAGAACACAATTAGTAGTTTTCTTGGGGCATCCTTTTTACTGAACTTTTTTATAAAATCACTGGATTTCTGGTTTCCAAGCCCAAATCAAGCATTACCCAGGTATGGAGCTTGAGCCCATGTGGCCTGGTAGATGGCGTGTTGGTGTGGGCCCGGGAAGGCTTTGAGTTGTCCCATCTTTACATCTCACCCATGGCGTGGCCTGTGGCAAATTTCTGTTCCTGTCCCTGTTTTTTCACCCTGATTTGCCCACCAAGCACTTTCCTGCCCCTTCAAGTAAGTCTCTTTTAGTTCATGATTCAGGAGTGGCAAGCCTCAGCGTCTCATTTAGATGTGTCTAGAGAGGGGTGTTTTGCTTCACTGGAATCCAGGAACAAATAATGAAAAGTACACCAAGTACAAGGCCGAGGACAGACCAGGCACACTCTTATCAGTCATCTGAAATATGCACAGCCTTTCCAAGACAAATATGGACTCCTGTTTCTAGGAAAACACCAGAAAGTACTTATCAATTACCCTGTATATGGTTTGTGGAAAAAGACAACACCAGCCTACCCTGAAAGCCATAGCAAAGCAGATTCCTCCAAGCAACCAACAGCTGAAGACCGTGAGTTGGAGCCCAGCCTGTGGCCTGGGACTGGTCCACGGAGCCTCTCTCCTCCCTCCTGTGATGCCCGTGTCCCTGCCCCGATAGCAGGCAACTGAGCTCCTCCTAGAAGATGGGGAGACTGATGTGTTCTCACTCATGGCCAAACCTCTCACTCTTCTTCCTGACCTCTTCCAAGTCCAGAGGTGTCTCTCCAGAAGAGATCCCTAGAAAAATAGAGGGTGACCCGGTGGAAGTTCAGTAATGCTAACAGTGACAAGAGTCACCATTGGTGGATAGCCCACATTCTGTCCAGCCCAGGCTTGATGGGCATAGTTTTGTTTGATCCTTGCAGCCATCCTGCAAGGTAGGTACTGTCATCCCATTTTACAGAGAGAACTAGAACTGGGGGATTGAAGAAGTGAGCTGACTTGCCCATGATCACATGTCTAGGAAATGGCAGCTGTGAAGTTCTTGTTCAAAACTGGAGATTTTAACCACTTTCTTCCAACTGCATTCACAGGGGATACTGAATGTGGGTTTAATGCTGGTCCGCAGATTTAGAGCATGTCCTTTATGCAGTGGCGTTTTTATCTTAGACGAGGAAGGAAGGGAAGTCATTTTAGCATTAGCATGTAACCTCTTCGCTTTTCTGTCCACCTTCCCACCTTAGGACTCAAGCACAGAGGGTGCGGAAGCCACGCTGCTGCACAGGGCCCCAGGGCCTGCTTCCCCGCTACTCGGAGAGCCAGGCAGAGGGCCAGGAGCAGCTCTTCAAACTAACAGACAACATACAAGATGAATTGTGAGTTGCGTCCGTGGGAAACCAGCCCTTTTGGTTCACCAGGTCATTTTCTCTGTCTCTGCGTCTGAGAAGTTTCTGTCCATTTCTGAGTATCATCATGACTCTGAGGCCTGGGAACTGGTCAGAGATTCCTTGGCCCAGATGGGTTTTTGTTTTGTTTTGTTCTCCTGCCACACCAGACAGCCTGTAGGATCCTAGTTCCCCAACCAGGGATTGAACCCGTGCCCCCTGCATTGAAAGCAAGGAGTCCTAGTCACTGGACTGCCAGGAATGTCCCAAACCCAGATGTTTTATACATTTAAATGTGACAGTGGTTCTCAAACTGAATTCCACAGCAGGACCTTAATGTTGGCATTCTCCTTCTAATTAGTTCAAAGAGAGAAGATAAAATGTTCTCAATCCAAAGATTTTTTTTTTTTGCCCTGTAAAATTTTCCTAAACTTTGGTGTGCTGTTGTTGGCGGAAGAATGCTAGTTAAAACAGATTAACAAATAACAAACAACTAGTAGCTGAAAATTTTGGAAATGCAACCTTCTTAAGGGTGTTTTGCTACTCTTCAATGTGGAACCTTATATACTTAAGATCTTGTTATAATTTCAGTTAGTGAAGTTTTTCCTAATTGATATGTTTGTTGTTGTGGAGTCGCTAACTCATATCTGACTCTTTGTGACCCCATGGACTGCAGCACACCAGGCTCCTCTGTCCTCCATTATCTCCTGCTCAAACTCATGTCCACTGAGTCAGTGAGCATGCTGTCTAACCGTCTCATCCTCTGTTGTCCCCTTCTCTTACCCTCAGTCTTTCCGAGTATCAGGGTCTTTTCCAATGAGTTGGCTCTTCGCGTTAGGTGGACAAAGTATTGGAGTTTCGGCTTCAGCCTCAGCCCTTCCAATGAATGTTCAGGGTTGATTTCCTTTAGGTTTGATCTTCTTGTAATCCAAGAGACTCTCAAGAGTCTTCTCCAGTTGATATGATAGAATTCAGTATATCACTATTTTGCAATATTATTCCTTTAACATAAAATGCTCTGTAACCTAAATAGATGTTAGAATCACCAGTCCAAAGAAAGCAGTTAGTTCTGCCCTAATAAATAGCAAAATGCTAGTTTATTTTCTTTGAATGCTTATTTATCTCAGGATAAACAAGGTAAGGAGGGTTTAGAGGACCATGAGGGGTTTGGGGTTTTTATTTTTTTTTTGGTTGATGAAAGGGTATCTGAAGTAGAGGTTAGCTCTTCAAAGAGCCTTCAGTGTCATTGTTACCAATGTGTTAAGTTGACCTCACCTCATAGTTTTGTAGCAGTATTTGAATGGGAATATCGAAAGTCAAATCCAGAATTCATGTGTTGCTTACTGCATAGGAAGGCATCTTCCTGGATGTGGTTTTTTGTAACTCAAACTCCCTTTGTTACTGGAAGGTCTCTCAGTGATGGAGATGTATGACATTATGATAGTCAGCTCAGGCTGCCAAAAACCAAATACCACAGACCAAGTGGCTTAAACAACAGAAAGTTGTTTGCCATAGTATTGAGGCTGGGAAGTCCAAGATAAAGGTGCCGACTGATTTGGTTCCTGGTGAAGGCTGTCTTTCCAGCTTGCAGATGGCCACCTTCTGGTTGTGTCCTCATATGGCAGAGAGAGGCTGAGCCAAATCTCTGATGTCTCCTATAAAGACACTAATTGTAGACAATCAGGGCCCCACCCTTATGACTTCATTAAAAGAAAAAGAAGAACCTTTATTTTTTTAATTATTTATTTTAATTGGAGGATAATTACTTTACAATATTGTGATGGTCTCTGCCATACATCAACATGAATCAGCCACGAGTATACATGTGTTGCCCCGTCCTGAAACCCCCTCCCACCTCCCTCCCCACCCTATCCCTCTGGGTTGTCCCAGAGCACCAGCTTTGGGTGCCCTGCTTCATGCATTGAACTCACACGGGTCATCTGTTTTGCTTATGGTAGTGTACATGTTTCAGTGCTATTCTCTCAAATCATCCCACCCTCGCCTTCTCCCACTGAGTCCAAAAGTCTTTTCTTTACATC
Organism: Capra hircus; assembly: GCF_001704415.2. Lineage (NCBI taxonomy): Eukaryota > Metazoa > Chordata > Mammalia > Artiodactyla > Bovidae > Capra > Capra hircus. Next base: position 39,707,339 of record NC_030823.1, on the reverse strand, counting down.
TGTGTCTCCTTGCTGCCCTGCATGTAGAATCGTCATTACCATCTTTCTAAATTCCATGCATATGCATTAATATACAGTATTTGTCTTTCTCTTTTTTACTTACTTCACTGTATAATAAGCTCCATTTTTGTCCGCCTCATTAGAACTGACTCAAATGTGTTCCTTTTTATAACTGAATAATATTCCATTGTGTATATGTGCCATAACTTCCTTATCCATTCATCTGCTGATGAACATCTAGGTTGCTTCCATGTCCTAGCTATTGTAAATAGTGCTACTATGAACGATGGGGTACATGTGTCTCTTTCAATTCTGGTTTCCTTGGGGTGTATGCCCAGCAATGGAATTGCTGGGCCTTATGACCTCATTTAACCTTCATTCCTCCCATGCTCCATACAGTCACACTGGGGTGAGGTCGTCAACATGGGAACTTGGTGGGGACATAATTCTGTCCATAGCATATGTCTCTCTCTACTCTTTTAGTCTAGCCTCAGCTCTGGCCATCGTGCCAATAGCCAAAATCCCCTGCATTTCACTCCAGAAAGGACTTTATATTCCTGCCCTCCTTGGGTGAGTATCTGGTGCCGTCACTGCCCTTTATACACTTGACTGATGGAACTTTTGACCTTTGGATTGGAGGTTCAGAGAGTCATTCCTCAAGTGAGACATGGTGCAGAGTCTACTAGCATGGTGGGCCCCATGAGGGCCTTAGTTTCTGTCTGATCCATTCACTGAAGAATCCTCAGTATGTGGAACAGTAGATGGCACTTATTAGGCACTCAACAGATATTTGCTGAATGAATGAGAGTTGGATGGTTATTGTACATTGTGCTTTTAATTTTCTCTCCCGCTCACCCTTCCTCAGGCTTCCCTGATAGCTCAGTTGGTAAAGAATCCGCCTGCAATGCAGGAGACCCTGGTTCAATTCCTGGGTCAGGAAGATCCACTGCAGAAGGGATAGGCTACCCATTCTAGTGTTTTTGGGCTTCCCTTGTGGCTCGGCTGGCAAAGAATCCACCTGGAATGTGGGAGACCTGGGTTCGATCCCTGGATTGGGAAGATCCTCTGGAGAAGGGAAAGTCTACCCACTCCAGTATTCTGGTCTTGAAAATCCCATGGACTGTATAGTCCACAGGGTTGCAAAGTCAGACATGACCAAGCAACTTTCACTTTCGCACCCTTCTTCAAATCAAACCATATCTGGTCCTCATGAAATTCATTTTCAATACAATGAATCATGTCAGAAACATAAGGAGAAACTGTGTAGCGTGGCTAATGTAGGATTGCTCCCAGTGAGACACAAGCACTGAGCACAGGGCCATGGAAAACTGGAAGCCGGAATCCAGTCAGTAAAACAGGTTTCATGAAACTCTTGGAATTCATAAGAACTCAGAGAAGACGTTGGCATGAATGACTTCTGACTCTTAAGATGAAAACCATGTGTTGCTACCCCAGTTTGTGTTAAATCTTGCCCATGTACGCTGGAGGAGTCATGTGACCATAGTCTTCCGCAGTGTACAAGGCAGGAGTCATCGGGAAACCTGGCACATATTTCTCTGAAGTGTCCTCAGTGGTCAGGCTGGGTCTTCACATTGGAGGCATCACTTTGCAAGAAAGGGGTTTTCAAGAAAACCACAGGAGCGTCATAATATACCTCTGACTTTTATCCTAGAATCCTAATTAAAAACATGCTTAAAGACCTAATTATTTGCATATTTTCCTCCAGAGTTAACCCGTTAAAAGGATCTTTAATACCTTGCTCTACTGTTCTAACTAAATGTTTCCACATTTTTTTCCAGTTAGACTCACTGTTTCACTTCTGGAAAATATTGTGTAATTACTTCCCGATGCCGTGAAAACCCCACAGAGTCCACAGTGCTGTGGTTACTTCAACTTTGTTCTCCCAGATCAAGTTGCATTTAATTTTTTATTTTATTCAGTTAATTAGTATTAAAAGGATAGTTGCTGACATATGATTTAAGGTCTGGTACACTGTAAAGGCTTGAGTTTCTAATGAATCCAGTATTAACTCTAATATGTTGCAAGATTGCCATCACTTTCCATTTTTCTTAACTTTGCTTCTGAAATCGTATTCTGGGTCAAAATGATAGTAAAGGCAAATTTGTTCTATCAGATTGCATTAATTTTTGTCTTTAACTGGTGTCTAGTATGTAGCCAGACACCTCATTTTCATTAAAAGAAAAAGAAAAAAGTACCTATTTTATTTCCAATACACCATCACAGACCAGATTACATGCTAGCAATGTAAGCACTAGGGTAGTTCTTTACCTTTTCCAAAAACTGAGTAGCTGTCCTCACATACTGTTTTCTTGAGTTTATTTGACAACTTGATTGTATTTTTTTTAATGTAGTTTTAGGAAATAATATTTGTGAGGGTTTTTTTTAAGACATTATTCATTGCTTTAAAGAAAGATTTTAAGTTCTCTATCTCGGTTTTAATATTTTGATAGATGTACTTAAATATATTTGATTACCTTTGTAATCCTAAGCATTTTATTTTATGCGTTTAAAATCAACATTATCCTTAGAAAGGAATTGTGGGCCTCCCCACATGCCAACAAGGGGAACGGAGGGATCATGATCCAAAAATGTTAAGAACGCCTGTTCTGATTAGCAGCCTTTCTAGATGTTTGAAATTTTTAATTATTCAAAATTATCAATTATTTGAGTGTCAGTAGGTTGCACAGAGGTAAAGAATCCGCTTGCCAATGCAAGAGACATAGGTTCCATCCCTGGGTTGGGAAGATCCCCTGGAGAAGGAAATGGCAACCCACACCAATTATTCTTGCCTGGAAAAACCCATGCATGGACAGAGGAGCCTGGCGGGCTACAGTCCATAGGGTCACAAAGAGCTGGACATAATTGAGCACAACACAACACGTGTGTTCCATAAACGTTAAGAGCGCCTGTTCTAATTAGAAATGAGGAGCTTTTCTAGGTATTTGACATTTTTAATTATTCAAAATTATTCTTTATTTTTTAGTATTGTGACTGTGCTAACAAAAAGAGTCCTTATCCTTTAGAGAAATACAGAGAAGAGGAGAAAGAATGAATTAGCAGCAACAACTAAGCATCCTTAAGGGGCAGCTAGACCTGGAAAGTGGCTCCACATTACAGGGTTCCTGTATGTGACCTTGAAGGTGGTGCTTGTCTTTGGGGGGAACTCGAAGGTCACGCACAGGAGGCCCCTTGAATCCAGGCAGCATCTTGGAGGCTCTCCCTGTGTCTCTGGGCCGCTTGATCTCAGCCGAGTCAGGCTGCTTCCTTGTCCTTTTGGGTTGTGCGTTCAATTCTATCAGTTTGTCTGCTCCTCCTCTTGTTTTTTTTTTAATTCAAGAAAGTATAAAAAGGAAAACAAAAATAGCCTATAAACCCACTGGCCAGGTTAGTCCTTTCTCTTTTTGATGAAATAAACTCATGTACACAGTTATTAGCAAATTCAAAGAGTACAGAAAAAAATCAAGAATAAAATTCTCCTTTCTTGCCCCCTTTGTATGCATACTGTGATATTTGATATATATACTCTTCTTAAGAAATTGCATATAGAAATAGAAGTTAGAACATTTTTATCTGAGCACAGGTTATATTGTTTATTCTAATAAACAGTATAATTTAATTTAACAGCATATAATTATAAATAAAAACCGTAAAGTAACATATGCAATCTCAAAACAAAAATAAAACGATCAGACATTTTGAGGAGTGAGATAGAATTCATTGCTTGCATTTTCTAAACCAGGAAATAATCTGTCAATAATCATTGACACTCCTGGAATAAGACAGCTCCCAACTATTCTGATTGTGAAATGACTGTAAAGTGTGGAATATACAGATATATAAATATTAATAGAGTTGATAAAACAAAAACAAAACCCCAAGAGAGTGGGAAAAAAAGAAGGAAAATCAGTTGAAAAAGGTAATTGAATCAACTGGCAAATTTCTGTCCCCCTAAGGAGCAAATCAGTGGTCGTGAACCTCTTTCCCTGTGGCCTCTTAGAGGACACATTTCTCCAACCTACTGCAGTGAGGACTTGTAGACTTGCAAGGAGACCTCCTCCACAGGACCGGGGTAACTTGGCATCTGTTGTCAATGGAAGAAAGAAGTAACAACAGCCACCCCGGTTGGGCATGTAGATTGGTGGCCCCTCGGAGGAGGTATGGTGATCCTCACTCTACACATGGCAGCAGGCAGCTCTGAGCCAAGCCTTGTGGCTGGCAACAGGCAGAGCCAGCTGTCACCGAGGATTGGCCGGTTCCAATGGCACACTGGCCACCGTACTTGGAAATGACATCACTACCTGCCACATAGTGAGAGGGCTGATGCTGTTGTTGACAGCGACTTTGGTGTTTGTGGTTTGGGATCCTGTTCATTGTAGCGGAGCTGCTCCTGCAGTGTTGAACCTTGCCGGGCTTGCTCACTATTAGAACCCGTCATCTTGAAGAGTGGTGTAAGCCACGTGTCACAGCCTTCCTTTCTCTGAGAAGAAACTTTCTGAAGTTGGTCCCCAGGTCAAAACATCCTCTTTCTCCCCTTAAAGGAGAGTTATAAGTGAAACTTTTAACCAAAGTCTCAAGATCCTGATTTTTTTTTTAATAGAATTGTTCCTAGTGTCCACCAGAGATATCTTCTCTGGTTCTCCTTATTTGAAGGTTATGATACCCAGAGGCTGTGTGTCTCTGGCCATGGTTTTTCACGCTCCCTCCTTCTGAGTTAATAACAGGTCAGAGGGTAGAAGGACACACTCAGGGTCCACCTGAGGCCACATGGCTTTCCTTCCTATGTCATCCCACAATGGTTTGTAATAGTCACCCATTCGTGGGCCAAGAGCAGCCTATGTGAAGCGAGGGGGGTGCAAGTGTGTCTAGACTTGGCTTGTGTGAGGCCTTTGCCTCTCAAGTGACACAAAGGAAAGGAGCTCAGGCCTTCTTCAGGGGACAGCCGGGCAGGGAGGGGGATGCCATGCTGTGACAACGAAGTGACAGAGGTGGCGAATGAGACGAGAAGTGCTGGGAACACTCATGGGTTCCAGCTTCTCTTATCCCGTTGAGATTTGGTTCCTCTCTCTCCATGACAGATTTGGGGTTGGTCTCCCTTACAGGAGGGGACCCATAATCTGAAGCTCAGTTTTAATTATTCTTTGTTGTGGTTTCTAGGTTGTGTGTGTGTGTGTGTGTGTGTGTGTGTGTGTGTGTGTGTGTGTTTAATGTATGCTATTATGATGAAACCCAAAGCATTAGTTGATGGTTATGAAAGTTCCAGGGAAGCGTTGAGAGGAAAATGGAGGGAGAGACTACTGTTGGCTAAGTCGGTGTCCAGGTTCTTGCTCAGACCGAGGGCTGTGACCCAGGCACTCCAACTGAGTCCCCACTGTCTCCCTCTTCCCTCCTCTCAGTTATACCCTTGGCTCCAATCTGCTTTTGGTTTGAAAAGACTAGAACATGTCATGTAAATGTCCAGAACTTACTGTCTCTATTAGCTTCGGGGTATGAATGGGCTCCTGGGCTCACAGAAGAGAGATATGTGTGAATTTACAAACCGTTCCCCTCCCCTCACATTTCTATAATGGACATGAATTCTTCTAATGTTGAATTTTGGCCATGAATTTACTGACTTTGTGATGGAAGCTGGCGGGTAGCATCATCTCTCTCAGATGAAGAAACTGAGCCACAAAGACAGCAGCTGGCCCTGCTGGAGCTGCCCCACCCAGTGGGGCTCCCTGCCCACGCAGCATGTGTCCCCTCCACCACGTGGGATGGCTCTGAGTCAAGCATCCCAGCTCAGAGCCACCCTTCCTCCTCCCTTCCACCCGGAAGTCGTGCTGGCCAGACAAAGGACTTGTACCATCTGTGGCCTCTCAGAAGGGAGTCTGTTTTAAAGAGGCCCACTATGGAAAGGGCTCTAATAATGTCAACCACCCGGGTGAGGGGTATCAGAGCAGCTGCCCTGATGGAAAGACCTCGGCCCTCTTAGAGGCTGCGCGTAAATGTCAGCATCAGCAGGTACCAAACGGGAGAGGGGAGGAGCAGACGATGGGACAGAAGTTCTGCCTCCTGTGCTGGACCAGAGGAAAGAGAACAGTCCTCAACTGGATTTTTAATGCCCATCCTGCCCTCACCCTAATCGTGGTGGCTGGCTCTGGGGAGCTCCCCTGAGAACCTGTTACAGCCTCAGTCGCCACGTGCCCAGCCCACCCGTGCTCAGAAGCCCTGGGCCATTTTCGGTTTTTAAGCCAGTTTCCTGGCAAGTTCCAGCAGGCCCCCAATCCTTCCTTCCTGTGTCAGGAAGCTTTTATCATCTCTCTCTGTCTGTCTCTTTCTCTCGCCTTGTCTTCCACTGGACCAGCTATCTGAGATTTCACTCGGCCTCTTTAAGTAGTGCTGTTGCCCCCTGGACACCATCCGAGCCTGGGATGTGGGAAATTCTCTGCTGAGTGGCCTGAACACCAAAAGCTGCTGGGTATTTCTCCTTTCGGCATTGAGACTTTACAAGTCTACATTCTTGGCATTGCCAACCAGTCAGAATAGAACAATAAACCCCAATTTTTTTGTCATGTGAGGCTACAATGAAAATGGCAGCTGGAACCAGGCTGAATTTTACTGAGTGCTAAGGGGGTGGCCGACTCAGTGGTGGGTGCTCAGGGAGACATGGGCGGGGGGGTGGACTTTAAGGGTACATCAGCTTAGCCACAGAGCTGAATACTTATCCAGGACACACAATGAGAACAAACCAGTGCTTAGCAGTGCTCTTGAAGGTAAGCAAGGAAGCATTCAAAAGTGGGCATGGGCTTGAGTGTTTCTGGGGAAGCTTCAGAGAGAAGTTGGAGCTCGTGAATCCTCAGGCTTGAGGAGGAGGTAGAAGGGCTGAGGGATTAGGTGTGTTCAGAGTTGGGGGCTCTCTGAGCCCAGAGGTAAGTGGGGGCCTGAAGCCACCTTGGAATGGAGAGAGAACCAGCCTGTCCAGCTATGGGCAGGCCTGCTCTTTCCCATCAGAGTTTGGCGACCGCTGACCCCAGAACAAAGCCATCCTGGGACCCAGTCCCCGAGCTGTTCCAGGGGAGCTGTGGGTCCGAGCAACTGCAATGTGGCGATTCCTCTCAGGACATCGGGTCCCAGGGGGCCAGGGCCTGACAGCCAGCCTGTCATCAGCTCTTAGTATTCCTGCCGTCTTTCTCTGTTCCCCGAAGTGGCCGCTCCATTGTGGAAGGCTGTCACAAGAGGCGGAGGAGGCAGCCAGGCCTGGGAGGGCTGTCACAGCCGTTTCCAAGGGTCACTGCTCTTCATTGTAGCCCAGCTGAGAGCTTTGACGCACATAAATTCCCACTTTAAATCTGCGGCTCCAGGGAAGATAGAGATTTCTTTTATTTTTTTCCTGAGTGGCCTCGAAGCCTCCAGAATTGATGACTGAGAATTATGAAAATCACGATTATAGCTTTCCCTGAGAAAGCACACTTCCTAACAGCTCATGAAGTTCTGAGAACGTGGTGGTGGTCTCACCAGTCAGCCCCTGTCCCTCAAGATGTTAGGCTGAGACCAGGCGACCTCCTATTAAAAATGACATAAAAGAAGCAGACGCAGACGTGCAGATAGAGGGGCATGGCATCCCCTCACGCGTCCAGCTTGCTGACCCATTTAATCCCGCTCCCCACTTACACTTCCGTCACCCCGCGCCTCCCCCACCCTGCCTTCACAGCGAAGCTTCTCAGCTGCTAGTTCATCAACAGGCCTTTCAAAGCATTGTTTCCTTCCTCTCTTTTGCCCAGCAAAGCACTGTTACGGTTTCTTCTAAGCCTTGTCCTATGAAAAGGCCATAGAACTGTTTTCTCTCAGTGATACGGTTGGTCCTATTTATCGAGCTCCCTGTGTAAGGGCGCTGTGCTATGCATGCTGGCCTCCCAGCAGCCCTGAGAGGCCAGTGCCACTTTTATTCCTAACTGATGGACAAGGAGATGGGGGCTCAGAGTGGGTGAGCCACTCGCCCGCAGGGCAGTGAGCAAGGGAGCTTGGCTGTAAGGTCTGTCCCCAGAGACCAGGGCCCACATGGAGCCTCAGCCCTGCCTCGAGGAGCAGCCCTGAAGTCCTGCGTGCCCTCCTCACTTCCCCTCTCCCTCCGCAGCTTCATCGCAGTGGAGAACATCGACAGCTACTGCGTGCTCATCTCCTCCAAGGCCGTCTACTTCCTGAGAAGCGGGGACTATGTCGACCGAGAGGCCATTTTCCTGGAAGTCAAATATGATGATCTCTACCACTGCCTCGTCTCCAAAGACCACGGGAAAGTATACGTGCAGGTCACCAAGAAGGCTGTGAACACGAGCAGTGGCGTGTCCATCCCAGGCCCTTCTCACCAGAAGCCCATGGTGAGTGCACACCTGACCCGTCTCCCAGGTCCGCCATTGCCCTGCTGATGCTTCTCAGTGGAAAGGCGTTTGCAGCACATGAGGCTTAGGCCTGGCTGCTGTGAATCCCCAAGGATCCTGCTTAGTCCTGCAGACAGAAAGTGCTCAGTGTGGTGGATGGGGTGGTGCTGCCCTCCCAGCTTCACTGCTGCTGACCCTAGGCAGGTTGCTCAACACTTGAGCCCTGGTTTCCCCTCAGAGGCAGGTAGGATTCCTGCCTCTGAGCAGCTGTGAGGACCAGCTGATATGATGCCTGTGGCTGTTTTATTCCTAAAATGGGCCTCTTCAGTGCATCGGATCTAAGATGTTAGAGCACACGCTGGCTTCTTCCTAACTTCCCCTCTAGAATAATTGGAAGCAGGACTTTATTAAATAATGCCATTCCTATTAATAACCAACATTCAGTAAGGGCTTACTATGTGCCAGGCTGGATTCTGAATACTTAAAGATTATTTAATGTTGTACTGTTATTTCCCCCACTTGACTGGTAAGGAGGCTTGGTGAGGACAGGTGGCTTGCTCAGGGTTATCTGGCCAACCCCTGAAGGACCAGGGGTTCAAAGCCACGTGCCTGCAAGGCACCAGAGCTGGTGGCCTGGACCAGGTCACTGCTTCTGCCTGGAGCTCGGCAGAAGCCCATGTGAGGGGACCCCGTTTCCAGCCATGTTCTCACTTGGAATCTTTTCGGGAACCCCAGGTGTTAGCTCTGCTCATCTTTCACCTGGAATGCTAGGATTTTCAAGCCTGCATTCAGGAATGACATACCATTCAAAATGGCCCTGCTTATCTCAGTCTTTCTGTGATCAGAAACCGCAACCAGCCTGATTGTGCCTCTCTCTCTTGACCTTCTCCCTGCCCAGGAATGCGCTTGGGTTTGGTTTGGCTTGTGTGGGCTCCCCTGGGGTCATTGGCTTAGGTTAGGGCCAGTAGATTGACTGAGTTAACACCCAAAAGCCTGAGTATTTCCACAAGTTCCTTTTGGAGGTGGGGAGCCTTGCCCAGCTGCCCTTTCACCCTTTGAAGGCAAGCAAGCGTGCTTCATAAGAAAGGCCTCAAGGCGTTTGTGTGCTTTGAACATCAGCAGACTTTAGATTTGAGTCCCAAGTCTTTGTTCTCACTTGCTCTCACCTCAGCCGATCCTCGCACCTCGGAGCACAGTGGTTTCTCAGTTACAGGGAGTCCTGAAGGTCGGGGGATTGTGGGTCGGCTGCACAGTCACCCCGGGGTCCACTCCAGACCTCAAGTTGGCATAAACTAGGAGTAGGGCCCTGGAGATCTGTTTCTTAGAAGTACACCCATGCTGTTGAGATCCACAGTCAGGCTGGGAGCTGCTGCCTGGGTGGATTTCAGCGGCTTGCGTCCTGTGCGTCTGTTTGGTTCCCCGCTGTGGGGGCGAGTTACTCATTCTGTCCTCTTCCGCAGGTCCATGTGAAATCAGAGGTCCTCGCTATCAAGTTATCACAAGAAATAAACTATGCAAAGAGCCTTTACTATGAACAGCAGCTGATGTTAAGACTCAGCGAAAACCAAGAGCAGTTGGAGCTGGACTCCTGAGAAACCCCAGCTGCCAGAGGGACATTCCCAAAGACAGACCCCACACCAATCAGGAGGAGAGAGGCCCATGGGCTTGGCTTCAATTTGAGGAAACCAGAATAAGGTTTGGGGGACGATATCAAGAGGGGAAGTAAATACTGATGAGGGGGGGTGCAGATGGAACTATATTCATTTGTGGGGCAAGGAATTGCTTTAGATTATGGGGAGGTAATTTGTAAAAGACATCAGTTGAATAACGTTTGAAAAAAAAAAAGCATACTAAGATCAATCTAATTTTTAGATTGCCCTGTATTTTGTTAACATGTATATATTGATATATATACAGCTGTGTGTTTGTAAATATATAGAAGCGTTTCTGAACAGGGACTATGATGTGTGTAAAGGATTGTTAACTGTAAATTAATATAAAATTATATTGGATCTTCTATTGCACTAATTCCACATGTCTAATTCAGGGTACTATCCGTGAAGAGGGATTCTTGCAGGTTGCAGAATGTTATGTCTTAGTCTGGGAAACGAGGGTATTCACAGTTGGGTGGGCTGAGGTGAGGTGACGGGTACGTCAAGAGTGACACCTTTGATACCTGCACGCGTCCAGGCAGCAGCAGCAAACCAAAGTGTCCAGACCTAGAGCTGGCCCTCAGCAAGGCCTAGGGGAGTGACTCAGATGCATCTTTTATTGATTTCTCCCCCAGTTTAAAGATGGTTCTTAGAGTGTCACAGATTATTTTTGATCTGCCTAAATCTCTGGCTCTCTCCTGACTGGTCTTGCCAAAGTTTGAGGTGTGTTCTGTAGGCACACGTGCACACACAGCAGCATTGCAAGTTTTTCTTGGGTTATTATCATAGAGGCCAGTCTGAAACATTGGTAGACTCTGGTAACTTAGAAGGGGAAAAAGCCCCACAGAACTGGGTGACAAATCAAAAGTCCAGAAATTTAGCAAAACCCAGTAAGAATGTCTTCCCTCCTGAGCAGCAGTCAGAGGGGAAGGACCTCGGACTCTCTTCTTCCTAATCAAGCCACAGGCAGACCCTCAGCTCTGCAGTCCTGGGGACCTGGTGACAATTATGCTGAGATGAGAAGGGAGAAGGAGCAAGTCAGAAAGGGGAATGAAATCTTGAGTATTAAAAAGCTGTTTTTGTAAGTTTGAGGCCAAGATTTGGCCAAAATAACTCTTGCCCTTGGTTTTAAATTCCAAACAGTGGCAAGGCCTTGAAGTGAGTGCCCTCTTCTTCCTGGGTCTTGTTTGCAGGGTATTCTCTTTTCTGTATGGAATAACCAAGTTGGGGAAGGGTAGGCCTCACTCTGGAATGAATGACTAGACTTGTGATTTTTTTAATTTTTAATTTAATAAATCTACTCAGTCTCTACAACCATGTCTAGCATAGCTGAGATCTAAAAGGACCCAGGGGATCAGTGGATGTGTGAAAGGTTTTGGGGTTTATAACTCATGACCCAGATCCTTCCAAGACACAAATGAAGCTAATCTGTCTTTCTTCCCCCGCCTTGGTGTGTGTGTGTATGTGTGTGTGTGTTCAAAGAAACAGGAAGGGAGCTTTCATCCAGTACTTAGTGCTTTGGCAAAGCAGTGTCTTCAAGGCTCGTCTTGAGCACCAGGATTTATATATGGTCTTCACTGAACTCTGTCTTCGTGGACAGCAGGGTTGAAACCTGGCTCTTAAAGGAGGTGCGTTTTTGGTTGTTCGGTTGGTTGGTTTTGCCAGGCGGCCATTGTGGCACCAGGTGCTGCCTCCTGCAGGTTTCTCGTCCTCTTCAACAGCCTCCTGCCCTGCACCCCACAAGTGTAGCTTGTGGTTTTTGTCACCAGTCACCCACTGCCTAAGATCATGATCTCCTAAGGGTGAGACTCTCAGAGGATTGATTGTTTGCATCAGTGAGCCTTCTGTCACTTTCTGGACTGAAGTCACTTGGAAGTTCTGTTAGATTGAGGAGCTTGGTGTTAGGATTATAAAGGAAATTTGCCTTGGGCCCCAGTGGTACCCAGCATCCTCTGCCCATGGGAAGTTGGTTGAGGGCTGTGCTGTGGAACGGTGCTTCCCAGAGACTCCAAGAGGGTGCTCAGATGCCCTCCTCCCAGCCGCTTTCTAATCTCATCAACCCTTGAAACAGTGGCTCAGCTCCTAATTGCACAACCTCCTCTGACATTGTGCCTTAGAAGAGGCAGATGTTAAAATGGGATCCAAAGACCAAACGGGATGAGGTTGGGGTTGGTGGGTGCCAATTTAGCTTCTCAAACTCCCTCTGCCCCCTCAGCCCTCATGCCAGGCATGGGGTAAGGTTTCAGGGGCTCTGGAGAGTTTCCTGGTTTGCCCGGAAAACATCCAAAGCTTTAGAGTAAGCAGGCCCTGGCTATGGCTGCTAAAGGCCCCATTTCCTTTAAAATCAGTGTTTAGCCAGTGATGGCAGAGACTTTGTTACAGTAATTTTCTACTGATTTTCTTGCTGCCTCAAGTACCCAATTCCACTCCCAGGAAGAAAAATAAATGGAATCAGGAGAAACCAGACCAGCAGAAAGCAAAGTCCCCTTGATGCCCTAACCCAGCACATCCAGCTACATCGCTGCCCAATCAGAGCTGTTTTTGTTCACCCACCAGAAAGGCTGATCAGTCAGTGCTTCCTGCACCCGGGCCCGCTCACCGCCAACCCAGAAATGGAAACTCGGCCTCCCATCAGTCTGAGCGCCTCGCCCGTGCGGTGGTGAGGATGCAGCTCAGAGTTTGGACGACTCCTGGGCCACTTTGTTTATAAGCCTCATCTGTGCCTCAAAATAGCATAGCAGCTGCTTATAAAATCCCAAAAATAAAGTTCTGGGTCACCGCTGTGTGAGCACCCTCATAGCCACCAATCTGTTGCGACTCTAGAATCTGTTCAGTTCAAGTCGTTCTTTCTCTTCCTGTGGAATAAAATGCTCTGTTGACTTCCAAACATGCTGTTTCCTTCTAGTTTCTTGCTGACTCGTAGATTATAGAACCGTTGCCGATGACAAACGCCAGACGTCTGATGGTGTTCACAAGCACACGCAGCCTCGCCCTCACTCCAGGGAGGCGCGTTCCCAAGCCAGCCCTGCACCTTGGGCCTTTGCCTAACTTCCTGTCTGCCGGGCCCAGGCTTCATGCTGACCGCACTCTCCCCACCTCTGTGAGGTAACCGGTCCAGGCCCTGGCAGGATGAAAAGTGTCATGTCCTAGAAGGAGACTGCAGGAAGAGCAGGTTTGGTCATGTTCACAGTGCCTACTTGGGCTTCCCTGATAGATCAGTTGGTAAAGAATCCACCTGCAATGCAGGAGACCCCGGTTTAATTCCTGAGTTGGGAAGATCCCCTGGAGAAGGGAAAGGCTACCCACTCCAGTGTTCTAGCCTGGAGAATTCGATGACCTGCGTAGTCCATGGGGTCACAAAAAGTCAGACACGACTGAGCAACTTTCACTTCACAGTGCCTACTTGGTATTATTGGACAGGTCAGGCAGGGAGCTGAGCAGGCACTGGAGTGTGGAGTTCCAGAGATGAGTGCAGGCCAAAAGCACAAGCCTGGGAGTCGTCGTGCAAGTGACAAGTGGAGCCTGGATGGAATCCTCAAAGGAGTGGGTGGAGGGTGGGAGGGGCAAAGAAAAGAGATCCTGATCTGAGTCCCGGGATCCCCGAAGTTTAAGAGTTTAGGCAGATGGAGAGGAGCAGCACCTTCCAGATGTGCAGCTGGGAGGGTGTGGGTCCTAGAAGCAATTGTAGACACCAAAAGAAGAAGCAGCTTCCCAGGTGGCTCAATGTAAAGAAACCGCCTGCCAATGCAGGAGACGTGGGTTCAATTCCTGGCCTGGGAAGTTCCCCTGGAGAAGAAAGTGGCAACCTGCTCCAGTATTCTTGCCTGGAGAATCCCATGGGCAGAGGAGCCTGGTGAGCTACAGTCCAGGGGGTCACAAAGAGTCAGACACGACTGAGCGACTGAAACAACAGCAAAAGGAAGAAGAAGGGACCCTGCTGCAGAATATTCCTCTTGAAACTGTAAAACATCAGATTTTAAATGTTTGCAAACAAATACAAAACAAAAACATAATCTCATATCCATGTTATAGCATATGAGGATAACCTCATGGATGTGTGTTTTCATGTGATTAGATACAGACATGGAACACAGACAGATACAGTCATATATCATTCCCAACATTTGTTTTCATGAAGTTGAAATCGTATACTTTTCTGCACCTTATCAGTGTTACCTTCAGGTTGGTATATTGCTGTTCTCTTAAATGCAGCATAATTGTTGGTGTAACTGTTGTGTGCAAACTCAGATTCCCATATTGGAGGGCAATCACTGCATTCTCAGGCTACCCAGCCAAGTAAGAACAGCCTCTGAGAGACACCCTCCTACTTAGGTGCTTATGCAGTAGTTTTATTTTTGGGCAGTAGATTCCCAGCAGCCAGTGGTCTCCGTGGATACACACAAGATCACTTTCCAAACCTGTTGCTGGGGATGTGGAGGGCTGTGGCCCATCTAAGTGCCCTCTCCTGGCACTCCCGCCAGAAATGTTAACCAGTCTGAAAGGGGTCTCAGTCGCATCTCATTCTTTCTTTAGTGAATTACCAGCAGTGAACCTGACCATCTTTTCATTTTTTGTAGGAATTTAAGTTAGGAATGGCTGTGGAATTATAGCAGAAGTCCCTTCACAGCATCCATTATTATGACCATATTGTTTCTTCTTTAATTTTTTTAAAAATGGCATACATTGATAGATTTCCTGGTATTACACCACCCTTAGTCTCTTGGAATAAGCCCCATTTGGTCATAATGTTATTGTTATTCTTTTGATACATTCCATGATTCTTTTTGCTAGTATTTTGAGTCTTTGCATCTTTATAGTAAGAGGAGAGTCTGTAAGTTTTTCTTTTCATAACATCTTCATCAGATGTTAAAATTAAAATTGTGCTGCCTTCCTAAAAGGAGGATTTCCCTGGTGGCTCAGACGGTAAAGCGTCTGTCTACAATGTGGGAGACCTGGGTTCTATCCCTGGGTCGGGAAGATTCCCTGGAGAAGGAAATGGCAATCCACTCCAGTACTCTTGCCTAGAAAATCCCATGGATGGAGTAGCCTGCGTCAGGCTACTCCATCCATGGGGTCTCAAAGAGTCGGACATGACTGAGCGACTTCACTTTCCTTCCTTTCCTTTCCTTAAAGGAGAACTCTCCACCATTTTCTGTGGCTTACAATACTTAAGTTATGATAGAATATACAGTTCTAGTTTTCCAAAAGTTAGATGCAAGTTGGCTGCAAACCCTTGTGCTGTGCTGTACTCAGTCATGCCCAACTCTTTGCGACCCCATGGACTGGAGCCCGCCAGGGTCCTCTGTCCATGGAATTTTCCAGGCAAGAATACTGGAGTGGCTTGCCATTTCCTTCTCCAGGGGATCTCCCCAACCCAGGGATCAAACCCATGTCTCTTGGGGCTCCTGTATTGGCAGGCAGATTCTTTACCACTGTGCCACCTGGAAAGCCCCAGGCCACAAACCCATCAGGCTCCAGAAGCTTTTTCAGTGGTTCCTTTAAGCTTCATTCCCCACCCCACCAACGTGTGTGCGCTCTGCTAACTGGAGTATTCAAGTTTTCTATTGCTTCATACTTCAGTTTTGGTAGCTTATCTAAAAATCATCCAATTCTCTTATGTTTTTTACATTTGTTGCCATACATTTGTATGTATTCACCAAAGATTATTTTAATACCTCTTGTGTCTGCTCATTTCTCCTTTCTCATTCCTAATCTTGCATATTTTTACTTTTTTTTTCACAACTAAGTTTTTGAGGAAGTTGCTGTTCTTTTCAAAGGAGGAATTTGGGACTGGTTTCTCTTTGCTACTTTGTTTTTATTATTCTATTGATTGTACCTTTAATCTTTTGTTCCTGCCACCTGGCTTGTTTTGATTTATCTTTACTGTTCTTTTCTTGCTTTCTAAGATACATTTTTCGGTTCGTTTTGTTTTTTTTCTCACCTATCTTCTTGAATAATGATGACATTTCAGGGTTATAAATTTTTTTCAAAATGCAGCTTTGTTTATCCCATAAATTTTGATATCAAGTGTTCTTAAGTTGCTTTCTGTGTAGTTTTTAATTTACTTTTGATTTCTTCTCTCATCTAAGACCTACCTAGGAATGTGTTTTTAATTTTTAAATATTAAAAAAGTATCCTTCTTAAATTAGCTATTTTAAATTTTACTGGTTTATAATCAGCAAATATAACCTAAAGTTTTCTACATTTAAAAAAATCTGTTGTGGTTTCTTTTTGTCCAGTTACTTGATCAGTTTTTAAAAATGTTCCATGAGCATATGAAAGAAAAATATCCTCTTTGAGGCTTGTAAAGAAAGATCAGTAAGTAGGCAGGTAGGATAGAAGGATGGATGGATGGACAGACTATGGGAAGGACAGATAGGTACATACACACTTACCAGTAGAAGTTTACAGACTATATTAATCAAAACCTGTAAGACTTTACTTATTTTTCTGTAAGAGAGCTCTGACCGGTGTCTTGCGAGTGGCCCAAGAAGCAAGTTCTGTATAGTCCTTCGGAATGGCGGTGAGAACTTAAAGTAAACAAAGGAGAAAGAAGGAAACACGGCATCCTCATTTAAGCTGCCTCCAAGTAATCCTGCTGGAACTTCAGAAGGATTTGATGCTGGAACGATGGTCCTGTGCCTGCCTACCTCATGCTCTCAGACAGGCCAGGCCCTGTGTCCCCACTGGTGCAACAGTCCCCGCTGTGTCCCAGGGGGTAATGAAACTTCACACCTCAGGCTTACTCTGGTCTGACTCCAAAGCACAAAAAAAGTCGTGGGTACATTTTATCTTGGAGGAAGTGTGCAGATCTAGGGCTGCAAGGCCCTTGGAAACCCCGGAAGGGGGTGGTATGGGAGGAGAGGGAAGGGGAGGAGAGTGCTGACTTGACTCCCAGGGCAGTTTCAGGGGGAAAAGCGCTGCCTTTGGAGCATGTTTTCCTGGGACACCTTACCTCAGGGGTACACAGAGACTTCTAGGAAGTTGAGCCAAGCCTGCAGAAAGGCACCTCTCCATTCTGCTTGATGGTTTGTATACAGAGACTGCCCATTGCCAGGTGTGTTCCCAGACAGCACAGGTGACTGTTGCCAAAGTCACTAAGCCTCTGTCCCTCCAGCAACAAGGAGGCGCTGCCAGCCTTCCTGGGGCCAGAGATATGCAGCGAGTGGGGCTAGAGTCCATGGGGTCATTGAAAGTCAGATATGGCTGAAGTGACTGAGCACTTCGTGTAAGATTAGCATTTCCAGAAATACCTGTCTGGCTGCAAAATGGAGAATAAGTAGCATGACAAGAGAGGAAGGAAGGCCACTGCAGCGTCCAGGTAAGAAATGATGGCGGCTTGGACCAGGAGCAGGCAGTGGAGATGGAGAGAGGTGCAGAGACCTGGGACGTGTTTTCAAGGAACAGTAGATGAGACAGAGGGGTTGATTTAATGTAGAGGATAAGAGGGAAAGAGGTATCAAGGGTCATTCCCTGGGTGCCAGCTTTAACCAGGTGGGCAGTGATATGATTATCAAGGTGGGAGAATACTGGAGAAAGAGCTGGGATGTTTATGACTGCTGTCCATTTACTGACAGTTACATATCTGTTGGCTTAGTGGTAAAGAATCCACCTGCCAGTGCAAGAGATACAGGAGATGTGGGTTCAATCCCTAGGTCGGGAAGATTCCCTGGAGGAGGAAATGGCAACCCACACCAGTATTCTAGAAGAATTCCATGGACAGAAGAGCCTGGCGGGCCACAGTCCATGGGGTCGCGAAGAGTTGGACACAACTGAGCACACACACATATCTGTTGAAGGTCAATTGAATAAATGAGTGTCTTAGGTTGTGGGTATATTTAGTTTGTCAGTGGCGTGTTGAACACAGATGGAAAGTAGGCAGTTTAGAACTTGAGAGAGGGTGACTCTCCAGTAAAGCATGTTTGGTGTGATGGGTGTCCATTTGATTCCAGTGAGCATAGAACAGGAGAGAAGAGGTGCTGGACCAGGCCTTCAGGACACCAACATTTAATGAGTGTGTGTGTGTAGGAAGGTGACCCAGTAAGGGAGACTGGGAAAGAGTGACTGGACACATGGGAAAAAAAGTGCAAGAGAATGTTTCCAGAAAGAAAACATGGTCGATTGGTTGGATGATGCTGAAAAGCCCAGTGAGGTGTGTGCTGGACTCGACAAGGTGGAGGACACTGCGGTAAGAAAAGTTTTGTTGGGAGCAGAAGCTAAGATGGGAGGGTAAGGTGTGAATGGTGGGTTGAGTAGAAACAGTGAGTGTCCTTTCTTGGACCGAGCAGCTGTTGAATGGTTGGCCCATGACTGTGACACACTAAGGTGGGAGTGGCTGCCTGGCCATTTAATACCGACAATTAAAAAACAATCAGGTAATTAAGACTAAAGGCCAGTTGGTTTTTTTCTCACCGTGCAGTTGGCAGTTCTAAGCAGGATCTGTGATAAAATTCTCCTCTTAAACATCTTCAGTGGGGCTAAGTTCTGTTGAGTTTTGATGATACTGATGATATGTACAAAAGCTTCAAATTAGCACGTTCATCTTACTTGTCCTTTAATACAGCTTGTATTCCACATGGGAATTAATTGAGAGCTCCCAAGTGTGCAGTGGGCCCCCAACACACACAGACTCAGCTTCACATCTTCACTTAGAGATGAAGTTTACTGTTTTTGAATCATTCAAGCCTACTGGGGCACAGTTCACATCTCCAACCCCTGTGTTTCTCCATATCCCTGCATTTAAATAATATGTTTGAAGTGAATGATAATGGACAGTGATTGTAAAGGTAAAGCGAAAAGCTTGAATGGCTCCAATTCTGTCATTCTGTGTAACCACTTCCAGTTTTTACTGGTGTTTAAAATTTTAAGCAGTGAAACAGTGCAGACTATGAAGTGTAACACTTTCGTTTGGAAAGAGAAAATTTTAGTTCACTAATGAAACAAAATCAAGCATTATTGATCGTGGTTTATTAGTTGTTCAAAGTTTACTTTTGGCAGATGTATTGATTTTATTAAAATTCACTTACTAGTTACTGGACAATTATTTAAATAAACATTTTTATATAGACCTATAACCAAAATAACCAAAGTTAAAATCATTAAGTAAATATATAAATACTATATACATGTAAAAAGATTAAGTGGTTGTGCTCTATTTTGTCCTATGATACTTCTTTAATGTGACTGGCATAATTACTTTAAAAATTCAATAAAATATTTTCACTGTCTGCATTTCTTGACTTCATTCATGATTATTACTGAAGATGATTTTGTCATATCAAGGAGGGGAGAGTTTAAAAGATGATCCCCTGGACTTCCCTGTGGTTACAGGAGATAAGAATCCTCCTGCCAATACAGGGGACATCAGTTTAATCCCTTGTCCAGGAAGATTCCACATGCCTTGAAGCAGCTAAGCCCATGTCCCACAACTACTGAAGCTGCACCCTAGAGTCTGTGAGCTGCACCTACTGAAACCTATGTGCCCGAAGTCTGTGCTCCACAAGAGAAGTCACAGGAATGAGAAGCCCAGGCACCACAACCAGAGAGTGGTCCCCGCTCTCTGAAACTAGAGAAAGCCCATGCACAGCAATGAAGACCCGGCGCAACCAAAGATAAATACATGAATGAATTGAAACTTAAAAAGATCCTCTGGGTTTCAAGTACACCAGGTACACCACCGGCCAAGGTAAGGATCCTTGGGGTTGTCCAGGTCTGCCATCTCTGCAAATAGGATAGGAATTGGGTCTGACAACCAGGTAAACCAGATTGAGCCAAGGCCCTTAACGATGCTAACAAAAGGAGCATCTTATTACTGAGGGAGTGAAACAAGGAGCACATCTTCAGTGCAGCCTGAGTTGTGGGAGGGAAAGGAAAATGAGAGAGACAAGATCTAGAATGAAATAACCCTGCACTTGAACTTGTTTAAAATGAACTGCCTTCCATCCTTTGCCATACCATGGTCCACCCCACACTAAATCCTGTCCACAGGGGCAACTATTTTCAACTCTTCCAATTTCTTCTTGTTCTTACCTCTGTTTTTTTCAAACACCGTATTTCTACCACCTATTCTTGATTTCTTTCCATCAGAGATGTTATCTTCTTTTTTCCTACTGTAGAAGATTAGAATCTGGCTCTTTTCACCCCCCTACCCCCTGCCCCAAATACTTCACTGTGGAGAAGGGGACATCATTACAAATCCTATAGACATTTAAAGGATAACAAAGAGATACTATGAATAACTTTGTGCTTTTAAATCTGACAACTCACATAAAATGGACACATTTCTTGAAAGGCACAAATTATCAAAACTGACAGAAGAAATAGAAAATCTAAATAGCCTTGTATCTGTTAAAGAAACTAACTTTGTCATTAAAAATCTTCCCAGGAAGAAAACTCCAGACCCAGTTAGCTTTACTTGTGAATCCTATCAACCATTTAAGGAGAAACTAATTTCAATCCTATACAAATCCTTTAAGGAAAGAGAGGAAAAAGCACTTTCCAAATCATTTTATAAGGTTAGCATTACTCTGATACCAAAAATAAAGTTTTATAAGAAAACTAAAGACCAATATTCCTCATGGACACAGATGTGAAATTAATTTCTGAAGTTTTTAGCAAATTAATTCAATAAGTCATGAAACCCAATTGAAAATAAGCAAACATCTCAACAAACGTTTCACAAAAGAAATATACAAAAGGCCAAAAAGCACACAAAAATCTGCAATATTGCACTCTCAAGGAAATGCAAATTAAAACCACAATGAAACGCCGCTGCACACCTGTGAAATAACGTTAAGAATTATGATGATAGCAAGTATCAGAAAGGATGATAGCAAGGATTGGCACATGGAATTCTCATACGTTTGCCAGTGGGGATGTAAAATAGTGAAACTAGTTTGGAAAATACCTTCGCAGTTTCCAAGAGTTAAAACTTCCAAAGAGTTGAAACATACACTCACCACAAGACTCTTCAGTTCTACTCATAGGTATCTACTCAAGAGAAATGGAAATAGATTCTCACAAAGATTTGTACACGAATGTTTAATATAGCCAAGTCCTGGGAACATGTCTGTCAATAGATGAATGGAAAAACAAACTGGAGTATAACATAAGGATGGACTTCTGGTCAGCAAGGGACATGAACAAACTACGGACATGCAAAACGACAGGGATGAATCTTGACATCCAATCCAAGCTTTAAAAAGATAACTGTCAGTGGTGTGGATGGTGGATGGAATGTAAGTAACTGAAAGTTCTCCTTAGGGAAATATTCAAATAGTCCAGACTAGAGAAGATAAGGAGTTCAACTAAGGAAATGGAGAGAAGACAAGAGACACACACAAAAATCTACCCAGTATGTTGATGGGCATATATGCCTGGTGGGGTGAAGGACCACTTTTGCCTAACCAGAATCAACTCTTCTGGATTGTATATAATCCAATTAAATTACCAGTCAGTGAAATCCTATCCCTAGATACAGGGATTGGTTCTAGAATGGATATATGATCCAGTCAAAGGGAATCCAGGCAACTGGGCAGAAGTTACCAAGAAGACATAGTTTCTTTCCCCTGGATTTGAGCCTGGAAGCTGTGAGCCTGAAGCTGCAGGGAACAGGGTATGGGGAGGGGCTGCCCCAGAGTGAAGCAAAATGGTTCGAGGCCAGATCTTGAGGACATCCCTTGAGGCCCTGGGTTTTGCTTACATCTGTTCAAAGGTCCATTTACTTGTGTAAGTCACTTGGAACAGGAAAGGTCTTGACTACATTACTAGAAGATGGAAAACTGGGAGAGAATGGGCAGGTGACAAGTTTCATTTTGGACACATTGAACCTGGGACCCTGTGGAACCTCCAGTGAGCAGTGTTGGAAAGATATCTGAGAGTCATTCCTTTGGAGATGATGATTTAAAAATACCTCGGAGAAGATGACAGTGCTCAGAGAAGGGTGTAAAGTGAGGAGAGACATGGGCCAAGGTCAGTTCCCAAGGGAGATCTAATGCAGGGACTGGGAGATGAAGAGAAACCAGGGAAGGTCAACAGAGGGGTGATGATGGCAGAGTGAATGTTCTGGAGGGAGAGACTGGGCTGTGGTGTCCAGCTCTGTTCGGAGGTCAGGCTGGGCAGGACTGAAAAGAAGCCAGTGCATTTGGAAACTAGGCCACAAGCAACTTGCACCCTGTGGCTCTAGTAGGGGCAGGTGTTGAAATAGGATCCAAAAGTGAAGCAATGAGTGTAGATCTTGTGTTAAAATTTGTAGGAGAGAAAGAGGGAGGGTGTTTGTTTCCTTTCAGGTGCTTTAAAAACTGGGGGGAAGAACTTCCCTGGTGGTCCAGTGGTTGAGAATCCACCTTGCAATGCAGGGGACTCGAGTTCGATCCCCGGCCAGGGAACTAAGGTCCCACGCGCCTTGGAGCAACTAAACCCACATGCTGCAACTAAAGAGTTGTGTGCAGAAATGAAAAAATCATGAGTGATGCAACAAAGACCTTGTGTGCTGCAACTAAGACCCAACTTGGCCAAATAAATAAAAAAACAAGACAGCAGGGAGGTGGCATGCTTGTGGGTTGGAGAGGATCTAGGGGAAGGGGAATGCTAAAGGGGGAGGGAGCCTGACTAGGGGTGAGTGGAAAGGGGAGAAACAGGATTTTAGAGGCCTGGGCAGGAGGCCTGATAGCCAAGAGCTAGCCTCTTGCTTGAATTCTGTCCAGCTGTACTTTGTCACATTAACCAAGATGTTTGATGTTCTCTAGTTTTGTGTTTTGAGGTTTTAGCTCCCAGTAGGCTATGAGGCCTCAGTGCCCCTTGAAGGGTGGAGAGCCATCTGGGAAGCAGAACCTCAGAGGTTACCAGGGAATCCTGTGGTGTTAGGGAAGTCAGACCTGTCATGGTGGTGGGATGAAGCGTAGGACTAGGGAAGGGCCCAGGGTAGACGTCTTTGGAAGGCTCTTGGCTCTTTGTGACTGTCCTCTGAGGGTTTGCAGCCAAGGGCCTGGGGTCAGTGTAGGTCGGTGAGGCTCGCCCTCAGGGATAAGAGCTTCCTGTGGGACAAGAGCAAGAACCCACCCTAACCCACCAGCTCCCCACTGTCTGTCTCCCACTGCCTCAACCTGACAGTGACCTTGAAAACACAGTGGCTGCTGCTCACTTGTGCCTCCCAAATTGCATGCACCTTCCCTTTTGGCAACTTAGCCTTGGAATCATACAGGAGAGAGATCCTGAGACCCGTAGCTCTTGGCATTACCGAGCAGACCAGCGCCATTCCATAGAAGTAGACAAGTCATACACATAACTTAAACTCTTCTATGAGTCACATGTTACAAAAAAGAAAAAGAAATTGAAAACTAATTGTATTGTATTAGTGCTGTTGTTGTTGTTCAGTCGCTAAGTGGTGTCTGACTCTTGGCAAACCCATGAACCCAGCATGCCAGGCTTCCCTGTCCTTGACCATCTCCCAGTTTGCTCAAACTCCTGTCCACTGAGTTGGTGATCCGTCGAATGCTCTCATACTCTGTTACCCCCTTCTCCTCCTACCCTCAATCTTTCTGAGCAAAATAGTATCATTTACTGTGTAATCAGCAGACCAATTATTAACGAGATATTTTGCAGTCTTATTCTGCATTGCATATTCAATGGATAGAAAATCCAAAATCTTGATAACTGACAGTCACCAACGATTTTGCAGTGCTTGATTATATTGGGTCTTTCTTGGGCTTTTATTTAGCTAATGAGTGAATACATTTGACACTTTGGGGTTTTAATTGGGACTTTACATAGCTTGCATCTTAATTCTTCAGTTCTTCACTGTTTCTATTCACCCATAGCGTTATTCTCCAATACTTTAGCCACCTGTTCCAATAGCAATCTGTTCCAATACTTTGACCACTTGATGTGAGGAGCCAACTCGTTGGAAAAGACCCTGATGCTGGAAAAGATTGAGGGCAGGAGAAGAAGGGGACGACAAAGGATGAGATGGTTGGATGGCATCACTGACTCGATGGACATGAGTTTGAGTAAGCTCTGGGAGTTGGTGATGGACAGGGAAGCCTGGCGTGGGGCAGTCCATGGGGTCGCAAAAAGTCAGACACGACTGCACAATTGAACTGAACCGATAGCATTGTTTTAGTAAATGTTATAATACCAATCTACCCCCCCAAAATGTCTGGTGTGTGTTGTACACCCAGCAGCCCAGTTCAGATGAGGCACTGTTCAGTGGTCATGTATATCTTGGTGGCTGCCACACAGGACAGAAATAGAAGGTAGGACAATCCACTGTTGGTTGTTACACAGAAACACAAACCGGAAGTGTCCCAGTTCTGGGCCCTTGGGGACTGCAGGCCTGAGACTTGATGTGAAGAGCGGGTTCCTGGAGCCTGTGCCTGGCCCAGCTGAGAAGCAGCTTTAATCCTTCTTGGCAAATATATCACCTGTTCCCTGTCTAGCATGAGAGAGTCCACAGGGGCCCAAGACTGTGATTCCACCTGACTCCCCACCTGGACATCACCTTTTGGAATGGGTCAGGATACTTTCAAGCCCCCCAAGATGGAGGCTGTGAGGGACTGTGGCAGGGTGGCCAGAGGTGGTACCAAAGGCCACACTTGCCCTTCCCTGCACTGGATGAAGCTGAACCAGCCGGAGAAGGGGTGGGTGCCAGAGTTTGGACACAATCCCTTTTGAAGGCTTCTCTGCCCCAGGCCCTCCTGAGTCCCTGTGACCATAAAGGCCACCGTGAAGGTTCATGTCTCTGAGTTAAGGCCTTGGCATTTGGGGGGATTTTGGTGGACAAAAAGCAGATTGTTGTTGCGCAGTCACAGTCGTGTCCGACTCTGTGACCCCATGGACTGCAGCATGCCAGGCTCCTCTGTCCTCCACTATCTCCCGGAGTTTTCTCAAATTCATGTCAATTGAATCGGTGATGCCATCCAACCATCTTATCCTCTGTTGCTGCCTTCTTCTCCTGCCCTCAATCTTTCCCAGCATCAAGGTCTTTTCCAATAAGTTAGCTCTTCCTATCAGGTGGCCAACATATTGGAGCAGATTGCTATCAGATATTCAACCTTGGCTTGTGGGGGTCCTGGGTCTGTTTCACTTGGGGGCTCTTTGGGAATACACATCTGGAAGAGAGAACAGCGAGGAACAATCAAGAAGGGAAGCAGGGCTGCCGTGGGAGAACCAAGGCCATTATGTCCTCTTTGCCAGGGAAGCAGATGACATCAGAGGGGAAGGATAAGGAGGTCACATAGGCAGTCTATCCCCAGCCCACAGTTTCCCCAGGCCAGTCCAGGCAGGAGTGACCAGTTTTCTCATAGCTGGTTGCCCAGGGTGGAGTGGCCTGGCCCCTCTGAAGACTCGCTGTCAGCCTTAGGGAAGGTTAGTTCAAGTCCATTTAACCACAAAACTTTGGGAGCACCTCATGGTGCAGTCCACTGGGGCTCACAAGAGCCTAGAGGGCCTCTGTTTCTCCCTTGTTTGGACTCCAGGAGCCTGACTCTGTTTCTAAACACCAGTATCAGATTAGGCAACTCTGCAAACAAAACCAAGGCCCCTTGCCAGCTGCCCAGGGTGTGTAAAATGCCAAGCGCAGAGCCCAGAGGTGAGCATGTGGACACACTGTGAGTGGAACAGAACAGGGGAGGAGCACCCCAGTCAAAGGCCTGGGGCCAGGTCTGACCTGAAGCCTCCCCTGGGCCCGTCTGTCCTGGGGAACCTCAATACATGACTTTCTGGCTACAAACGTCATCCAGTTTATGTCAGAGGATGACTCCTGGGAAAGCAGGGACCCTGTCAGTTCTCAGCTCACATTTTGGCCCTTGGCTTTGTTCCTTTAATCTAGTTCTCACCTCAAGACAGGCCCCACAAATGACTAAAGAGAATGGCTGTGAATATTAGTGTTCTAAAGTCAATAATTTTTGATATGTCAACAGACTGAAAATGGAAATGGTGAAGCATTGGTTATAACTGTCTTTGCCGGTGGGGGACAATGTGTCCATCTTGAGAACAAAGCAGGCACTTTGCACACATGACAGGCAGAAAGTGAAAGTCACTCAGTTGTGTCTGACTCTTTGTGACCCCTGGAGTCCATGGAATTCTCCAGGCCAGAATACTGGAGTGGGTAGCCATTCCCACTGGTGGCTTCCCTGGAGGTTCAGCTGGTAAAGAATCCGCCTGCAATGTGGGAGATCTGGGTTCAGTCCCTGGGTTGGAAAGATCCCCTGGAGAAGGGAAGAGCTACCCACTCTAGTATTCTGGCCTGGAGAATTTCATGGACTGTATAGTCTGTGGGGTCGAGAAGAGTTGGACACAACTGAGTGACTTTCACTTTCACATAGCCTAGTTTATGGTCAAATTGTTGGGTTTCCATGGTTTGGGTATTTTCTTGATGGGACTGCTGAAACAATTTGTTTAGATGATAAAATGTTGTTCAGTCGCTAAGCTGTATCCAACTCTTGGTGACCCCATGGACTGCACCACACCAGGCTTCCCTGTCCTTCACTATCTCCCAGAGTTTGCTCAAATTCATGTCAGTTGAGTCAGTGATGCCATCCATCCATCTGATCCTCTGTCACCCCCTTCTCCTCCTGCCCTCAATCTTTCCCAGCATCAGGGTCTTTTCCAATGAAATCAGCTCTTGGCATCAGGTAGCCAAAGTATTGGAGCTTCAGCATCAGTCCTTCCAATGAATATTCAGGACTGATTTCCTTTAGGATTGACTGGTTGGATCTCCTTGCTGTCCAAGGGACCCTCAAGAGTCTTCTCTAGCACCACAGTTTGAAAGCATCAATTCTTCAGTGCTCAGCCTTCTTTATGCTCCTAGTCTCACATACATGACTACTGGAAAAACCATAGCTTTGACAAGATGGACCTTAGTCAGCAAAATGATGTCTCTGCTTTTTAATATGCTGCCTAGGTTTGTCATAGCTTTTCTTTCAAGGAGCAAGTGTCTTTCAATTTCATGGCTGCAGTCACCATCTGCAGTGATTTTGGAGCCCAAGAAAATAAAATCTGCCACTGTTTCCACTTTCCCCCCTTCTGTTTGCCATGAAGTGATGGGACCAGATGCCATGATCTTCGCTTTAAGAGTGTTGAGCTTTAAGCCAAGCTTTTAAACTCTCCTCTTTCACCCTTATCAAGAGGTTCTTTAGTTCCTCTTCCATTCCTACCATTAGAGTGGTATCATCTGCATATCTAAAGCTGTTGATACTTCTAGCAATCTTGATTCCAGCTTGTAATTCATGCAGCCTGGCATTTCACCTGATGTACTTTGCTTACACCTGTACTTGGCAGAAAGTGAAGAGGAACTAAAAAGCCTCTTAATGAGGGTGAAGGAGAAGAGTGAAAAAGCTGGCTTAAAACTCAATATTAAAAAAACTAAGCTCATGACATCTAGTCTCATCACTTCATGGCAAATAGAAGGGGGAAAGGTGGAAGCAGTAACAGACTTCCTCTTCTTCAGCTCTAAAATCACTGTGGATGGTGACTACAGCCTTGAAATTAGAAGACAATTGCTTTTTGACAGGAAAGCTATGACAAACCTAGATGGTGTGTTAAAAAGCAAAGACATCATTTTGCTGACAAAAGTTCTAATAGTCAAGGCTATTGTCTTTCCAGTAGTTATGTACAGGTGTGAGAGCTGGACAGTAAAGAAGGCAGAGTGCTGAAGAACTGATGCTTTCAAACTGTGGTGCTCGAAAAGACTCTTGAGAGTCCCTTGGAAAGCAAGGAGATCAAAGCAGTAGATCCTAGAGGGAATCAACCCTGAATATTCATGGGAAGGACTGATGCTGAAGCTGAAGCCCCAGTACTTTGGCCACCTAATGCAAAGAACTGACTCATTGAAAAAGACCTTAATGCTGGGAAAGATTGAGGGTAGAAAGAGAAGGGCGGGTGACAGGATGAGATGATTGGATGGCATCACCAAGTCACTGGACATGAGTTTGAGCAAACTCTGGGAGATAGTGAAGGACAGGGAAGCCTGGTGTACTGCAGTGAGGTCACAAGGAGTGGACACAACTTAGCAACTGAACAACAACACTCTTCTTTGGTCGATGGTTGTTTAGCAGTTAGCTGGGATATTTGTGTTTTCGTGAGAGGAGGTAAGCTGAAGTCCTTCTACTCCAGCCTCTGAATCACTGCAGAAACATTCTAGAAATCAAGCATGCTAATCTCCTAAGCCCATTAAAAAATACCCTGGAGAAGAAACATGGAGTTCCCACAACCTAGCTTTCCTTTATCCTTCTATCTTATGGTGCTCCAGCCAGTTTGCCATTTACCTTCCTCGAGGATCCCTGCTTCTTATCTCACTTCCTTTGGTTTTTCACTTTGTGGAGAAGCATGCACATCTTTGGGTCTTTTCTCAAAGGACCAACATCTGCTAGATCAAGGCTTCTCAAAGTTTCAGCTGCATAAGTCTTCTTTGCTCTTTTATAACATCTTGAACATCATTCCACATCAACACATAGAGAGCTTTCTAATTTCCTTACATAGCCTAGAGTTCCATGGTACAGGTATACTGCAATTTATTTAACCATCCCTCACTGATGATCATTTACGTTGCATCCCAGGTGGCACTAGTGGTAAAGAACCTGCCTGCCAATGCAGGAGGCATGAGATGCGAGCTTGACCCCTGGGTCCAGAAGATCCGCTGGAGAATGAGATGGCAACCCACTCCAGTATTCTTGCCTGGGTAAATTCCATGGACAGAAGAACCTGGTGGGCTATAGTCCATGGACTGAGTGCAAATGCATTCTGTGTAAACAAACTCCACAAAAACTCTAGTCTTCTTGCTATTACAAACAAAGCTGCAATGAATCACCTTGTACAGTCCTCATTTTTTGACACGTAAGTTAAAGTTCAAAAGAGGAATTACTGGACTTTTGCACAATTTTAATGTTGGTAAATATTGCCAAATTACTTCCTTTTAAAAAACATTTAAGTGTATCTGACATAACAATACTATATTAGTTTCATTTGTACAACATAGCAGTTCGACATTTGTAAATAGGCACACCTCAGAGATACTGTAGGTTCAATTCCAGGCCATTAAAATCAAGTGAATATTACAATAAAGTGAGTCACATTTGTTTTGGTTTCCCATGCATATAAAATATGTTTATATTCTACTGTAGTCTATTCAGTGTGCAAAAGTGTTATATCTAAAAATGATAATGTACATACCTTAATTAAAAAGTATGTTGTGTTAGTCGTTCAGTCATGTCCAACTCTTTGCAACTCCATGGACTGTAGCCCATCAGGCTCCTCTGTCCACGGAATTCTCCAGGCAAGAATACTGGAGTGGGTTGCCATTTCCTTTTCCAGGAGATCTTCCTGCCCCAGGGATCAAACCTACATCTCCTGTGTTGCAGGCAGATTCTTTACTGTCAGAGCCACCAGAGAAACCCTTAATTAAAAAGTACTTTACTGTTAAAAAATGCTAGCAATCATCTGAGGCTTCAGTGAGTCATAATCTTTTTGCAGTAGTAAGATCACTGATCACAGATCACCATAACAAATATAACAATAATGGGAAATGTTTAAATATTGTGAGAATTACCAAAATGTGATACAGAGACATGGAATGAGGAAACGCTGTTGGAAAAATGGTACCAACAGACTTGCTCAATACAGGGTTACCACAAACCTTCAGTTTATAAGATGCGCAATATCTGTGAAGGGCAGTACAATGAAGTCTGCTTTCTGTGGAGTTGTCACTGAGTTCACAGAACCTTTTAATTCTCATCTCCAACATTTTATTAAGTGAGTCCAAAGAATTCTTCATTTCAGATACTGTATTTTTCAGTTCAAGAATTTCCATTTAAAACATTGTATTTCTAGGCTGAATTTCCTCATTTGGGCAAATGTTGTGTTCACCTTTTCCTTTAAATCCTTTAGTACATTTATATATTTTCATCTTTGCCTGCCAATTCCAACACCTGGAGTTTACTGCTGTTGACTGTTTTTTCTCTTGACAATAGATCACATTTCCTGCCTCTGTCTTTGTCTAGTAATTTTTTAAAAATATGTTGGACATTTTGAATGTTACATTGTGGAGATTCCGGATTATAACATCATCCTCTGAAGAGTGTTTTTGTTTTTGTTTTTTAATTCTGGTAGGCAGCTAAGTAACTGGAGGATTACCTTGATCTTACAGATAATTGATTTTAGACTTTGTTTCAGCTTTCTCTATTGTCCTAGGGTGAAGCCTTTACTTCTAGGCTGTAGCCTTTCTGGATTTTCAGCTGTATTCTTAGAGTATTCACTAA
Source organism: Capra hircus (assembly GCF_001704415.2). Classification (NCBI taxonomy): domain Eukaryota; kingdom Metazoa; phylum Chordata; class Mammalia; order Artiodactyla; family Bovidae; genus Capra; species Capra hircus. The sequence goes on along the minus strand of NC_030823.1, from coordinate 39,677,060 downwards.
GATCTCTCCTCTATGGGTGGCTCAGAACTCCAATATCACTCTTGCACTGAAACCTTTGGTAGGAAAAGTAATTTATTGTCCAACTATAGGCCAATAGACAGAGAGCCAGGGAAGTCTCTAACTTCCTGCCTTTGTCTCCCATTGGCCACATCTAGTCGGAAGTCAGCATGTTGAGAACCCTTTGGAATAGTCCATGGAGGTTGAGGTTAGCCTCCCAGTGGCAGAGAGAAGGGTGGGGAAAGGGACAATGGATTTAGAGGGCAAGTGGGGAATATCCACCAAACCCCATCTCCGTCCCCCGTGTGCCACACCATGGTCTGTTCAAACCAGAGGGCACAGCAGAGCCACAAGCTGGATGGAGCCTGGGTCTGTGAAACACTAAACGGAGCGCAGCTGCCTGCCATCCCCAAAGCCTCATCTTGGTTACATAAACAAGAAACAAACCTCTATCATATTTGGGTTAAAAACTATTTAGGAATCTGTTTGTTACAACAGTTTAGCCCACATAACTGATACTTCTGTAAAACAAGAGTCACAATGTCATCTCCATAGAGTTGTTGGGAAAATTCAATAAGATATAACTGCTTAGAGCTATGCTTGGCATATTATTAAGCAATGGTAACAGTTATGTAATATTTGAAATGAATACAAAATCATGCTATTAATCATTTTTTTAAAAAAGACATGTCTTATTATAGGATTTGGGAGATTTTTCTAGGTGAACTGTGGAGGGAGTGAACAGTGGGAGGGGAGAATTACAGCCTCTCCTCACCAAGAAGCTCTTGATCCCCTTGGCCTCCAGGCAAAGAACACAGGAGAAAAGAAAATTTGTCTCACCCCTCTGCTGAGCAAAGCACCCCCAATGTGGATCACACTGAGGTAGCCAGTCTGGCCCCAAGAGACCATACTTCCCATTATCCACTCCCCTGAGTGTCCCCTTCCACACTGAATCTGGCCTGGCCCATGGCTCACCTTAGGATATGGTTTACCTGCTCCAGATCAATGCCTTTAGAAGGACCAGACTCTCTACTTTGGGGAGCCCTAAGTCATGGTAAGTAGAGTGACTACTCTGTGGAAGAAACCACATGTAGGGGTCACGTGGTCATGGAGAGACCATGAAACTCTGTAGGGATGGAGGGTGAGTCACCCAATCACCCCAGTGAACCAGGTGAGCCCAGCCCCCCAGGTGTCTCTACAAAGGTATCAGACTTGTGCATGAACTGGGCAGAAGCTCTCCAGCCCAGTGGCGCCCTGGATGGTGGCCACTCCTGCTGACATCACACAGAGCAGAAGATTCACCTCGCTGAGCCCAGTCAACCTCAGATTCAAGCAATAATAACATGGGGGTCGTTTTAAGCCACTAAGCTCTGGGGAGCTTGCGACGCGGCAGCAGGTAACCAGATAGCCACCCAAGCCACGGGAGTAGTTTTTGCTGCCTTGAATTTCCAGCTCCCCCAGCTGCTCTCATTGCAGGGGAAACCAAGGGTGATGTTGCAACCAGAGGCTCGGGCAGGGGTGGAATTCTCCAGGCGCTCTTGGGTGGGGGGTGGAGGGAGTCTGGATCCTGCCCCCTCACCCAGCCGGGGAGGCTGAGCTCCGCTGCTTGTCGCCATTCCTCTTCTTGATTGGCACTTTAATGAGGGCAGAAGGGGCTGACCCCCTGCCAGGGGGCCAGTTCATGCCCCGTTTATCTCACAGCTCCGGGCAGACTAGAACAACACTGCAGGCGAGCGGCCGGCCAGGAGCCCCCGCCCTCAGTGATGGATTGAGTGACCGCGGCGAGTTGGCAGCTGAAGTGTGTGGTGGTTGCACCGTCCTGTCAGCGAGCAACAATGGAGCCCGGCCTGGCCCGCCCGCTCTTCCCAGGGGCTGGGAAGAGTGACAGCAGCTCCCGGGGGCCCAGTTCCCTCCTCTCACCCTCCCCCAATGCCAATGCCAAGTTTCAAAGGACAGGCCTGGGGACAGAGCCCAGTAGACTGGAGTAACCATCCTGGGGTCCAGGGGGGTGATGCATGGGAGTGGGGTGGGGAATTCTGGGCTCTCAGGATTGTGCAAAGTGGGTGCACAAAACTTCATCCCTTCTTGCTCCTGACCTCAGTGTCCCAGACTGGCTTCTCAGCAAACACCCCTCCTGGCTGTTTCAAAGATGGATTCTGGACTGCTGCAACCTGTGGAGGATCCCAGCTGGGCCTTTTGCCCAGCTGTGCAGCCTTGAATGAGTTTGACAACCTTTCTGAGCCTTAAAGCCCTCATCTGTAAGAGGCTAATACTATTTCTGCCTCCATCACCACCAGGTTCTTATGAGAATGACATGAGACTTGCTGGCAGAGCCTCCCTCCCTCCCAGAAGGCAGGGTCCTATGAGCAAAGCCTCAGTTTACCTGATTGTCTCCAACCATCTCTGCGGCACCCAGGCCAGTGCAGGTGACAGACTGAGCGCAGCCACTGGTGGCAAACCCCCCTCCCGCCCCCAGCTGCTGTCAGGATCCATCACCGGGGGCCACACCATCAGCACCCTGAAGGGCAAGGGTAAACCCATTTACAAGTGGGGAAAACTGAGGCGCAGTGAGGTAAATCTGCCCAGGATACTATGGAGCATGGAGACAGATCAGGGAATCTGACCCAGAATTGTCTGGCTCCAAAGTCTATGGAGACATCCCCAAGGCCCCAAGTGCCGGGGTGAAATTTCCCGGCAAGGATGGGTGGAGAGCCAGTGACAGCCCCCGGGTGTTTGCAGAGTGTTCACAGAACACATAGCAGATGGTTGTGTGCCCAGGGGGATGGTCATGCTCATCATCCTGGGACCACAGAGTGAACTTGAGCTCTGAGGCCTTCTCTGCATCTTAAGGGGAGCAGGGGCCACGTAGGGAAATACAGTCCCTCCAACTTGGGGAAGTCACAGTGATCTGGCCTGAGCCCTAGGGTCCCTGAGTCAGGGATCCTTCCACTAAGCCCGTGGCTAGGACAGGACAGTCACAGGAGCCCCTGCTGCCTTGTCCCTAGAGCTGGGGAGGGGACAGGACAGAGCTGGACGGACGGTTCTTCAGATCCTAGTGAGCCCTGGAAGGGGAGGAAGGGGCCTTCCCGGTCCTCCCTGGAGGAAACTTCACCTCCCCGTGAACTCTGGACGGCGGGAGGCCAAGCCCCAGCCGAGGTCAGAGAAAGTAGCAGGGTGACAGTGAGGCCATATGGCCCTCCCTGCTCTCTGCCTCCTGTCCTCCCAAAATAGGTTCTGCCCCTCAACTCTCCCGACACCTCTCCCACCCATCAGATAAGAGATGAGCTGCTTGGGTGGGGTAGGGACAGATGGGGCCCTGAAGGTATGCCAAACCAAGGCAGGAGTCCTCTAAACGCTGACCCAGCAGACTGGGAGGGACCCTGTCTTTCAGCCCAACTCCAGACCCGGCTGAGTTGGGGCTGGAAACTGCTATTTCCTTTATCATCGGCCATCTCTTGGTGTGGTTATTTGGTTAAGAATGATGAGGGTCACCACTACTCACTCAGCTGGGTGTCCCCAGTCTCCGGCAGACAGCCTGACACACAGTAGATCCTCAATAAACACTCTTTAACTAGACGCTGTTTGGCCAGTATACATCTCCCAATAGACTGTGGGCTCTACTGGGGCAGGGATGTGTCTGTTTCACTCACCATTATATCCCCGTACCCAGAGTCTTACACACAGAAGGCTGGAAAGTCAATAAATAAATGAATTTCCTGCAAACGAAAAAGAAAGCAAAAATAGCAGCCACAACCAAATCAAGAAAACAGACTTAGATTGAGGCAAGAGCCTTCAGAATGAGGAACTTCTGAGCCCTTTCGTTTCAAAGGAATTATGACACATGCTTCAATGAGCCCAGTCCCCAGGGAACCAAGACATCAGGAAAGCTGACTGAGCCCAAGACAAAATCAGCCAGACCACTCTGACCCGTAAACCGGCAGAGTGGCATGTCTGCCCGCTTTGTTCCCAGACAGTGCTGGAGGGAAGGAGGCCCTAATGCCACCCAGGACAGCTCTGGGAAGGAACAGACATCAAAACCCACCAACTTTACAATAGTCTAAGTTTTGTGAACAAAGTAAAATGTCAGGAAACGTGAGGTTAAGGTAGAATGGCGGCAATAGATAAGGAGTTCATAAGCAAGAAGAGAAGGGGCTTCCCTGGTGGTCCAGTAGTTAAGAATCCACTTTTCAACACAGGGGATGCTGATTTGTGTGCCTGCATGCTCAGATGTGTCCAAATCTTGTGACTGTGGACTGTAGACTCCTCTGTCCATGGAATTATCCAGACAAGAATGCTGGAGTGGATTGCCATTTCCTCCTCCAAGGATCTTCCTGACCCAAGGATCGAAACTGCGTCTCCTGTGTCTCTGGTACTGCCAGGCAGATTCTCTACCACTGGGCGACATGCTGTAGGGCAACTAGGCATATGCCGCAACTACTGAGCCTGCGAGCTCTGGAGCCCTCAGGACACAACTAGAGAGTAGCCTGTGCGCTAAAACAATAAAAAGATCCGGCATGCTGCGAGGAAGATTCCACGTACTGCGACTAAGACCTGAAGCATCCAAATAAATAAATGTTTTTTAAAAAGAAGAGGAAAAACACTGAAAGTCCAATACATGTGAGCAAAGAGCACAGAATGAACATTCACATACAAAGAAATCAGAGTCAAGCAGCTGGTGTTCGTTAGCCTGTGGTAAGCGCTGCCTTAAGAAGTTCACACTGTAATAGAAGCAAGAATATCCAACCAACACATGTGAAGTCTGGGGACAATGACATGTTCCTAATTTTTCTTCTATATTATCGATGAAATGCCATAATCCTTTTGTTTGTCCCAAGAAGACTCAAGCATTCCTGTCTTAATTAAATCTCTTAAACCAAGTAGGTTCTGCAAGATGTAATTCTTGCATGCAGGTGTGAAAGTCTGGAAACAATTTACATATTCACAACCCTGACAGCTGTGTCTGGGATAAAATTAATTTATTTCTGGGTTGTCTGGGTTGCGCAGGTAATGTAATTACAGGCACATCTTGTTTGTTATGCTTTGCCTTATTGCACTTAGCAGATACTGAGGTTTTTAACAAACTGAAAGTTTTTGGCATTGCTGGGTTATCAGGTGATGGTTGGCGTTTTTAGCAAAAAAAGGTGGGGGTTTTTGGTAAATATTTTATTTTGCTTTTCATTGGCAAATAGTTGATTAACAACGTTGTGTTCTTTCTGCTGTAAAGTAAATCGGCTATACACATACAATCAGTTCAGTTCAGTCGCTTAGTCATGTCCGACTCTTTGCGACCCCATGAACTGCAGCACGCCAGGCCTCCCTGTCCATCACCATCTCCTGGAGTTCACTCAGACTCACGTCCATCGAGTCCGTGATGCCATCCAGCCATCTCATCCTCTGTCATCCCCTTCTCCTCCTGCCCCCAATCCCTCCCAGCATCAGAGTCTTTTCCAATGAGTCAGCTCTTCTCATGAGGTGGCCAAAGTACTGGAGTTTCAGCTTTAGCATCATTCCTTCCAAAGAAATCCCAGGGCTGATCTCCTTCAGAATGGACTTGTTGGATCTAATACATTATTTTTCCATAAGGGTCATTACAAATTATAAAACGTTTATAAATAAAGGTGTGTACATTTTTAAAAGACATAATGCTATTGCACGTGGGATAGACTATAGTATGAAAGCAAAAGTCACTCAGTCGTGTCCGACTCTTTACAACCCCACGGACTATACAGTCCATGGAATTCTTCAGGCCAGAATAATGGAGTGGGTAGCTGTTTCCTTCTCCAGGAGATCTTCCCCACCCAGGGATCCAACCCAGGTCTCCTGCACTGCAGGCAGATTCTTTACCAGCTGAGCCACAAGGGATGGAAGCCTAAGTTTTATATGCACTGGGAAACCAAGATTTTGTGTGACTCACTTTATTGCAATATTCACTGTATTTCAGTGGTTGGAACCAAACCTGCATTATCCTCGCCGTGTACCTACCTATACTGTTGGATAGTCGAGTTACCCTTAAAAGACTCATTTAGGGCAGTTCTGAGAAATACTGGAAATATGAAAACATTGTAAGCAATCAGGTCAAAGCTCCCAAGTCATGCTTGGATTTGGGTACTTTGAAAGTACTGCCTGTACCCGAGGCACATAAGTATGCAAATAAAAATCAAATGATTCGGTAAATTAGGGAAAAAAAATCACAATGACACTATGAGCAGTGGTATCATACCGTTTCTATCTGACAGTCTGGGGCTCTGAGATTTGTCAAGCTCCCTGGCCCTGAACCACCATGTTGGAAAGGCTTATCACTGCTCATCATCCAGGAAGACCTGATTAAGGCAGCACCAGGAGGCCATATTTACTAAGTTGGTAAAAAAAAAAAAAAGTTTTTAAAGCCACACCCAGCCTTGGCAAGCATTCAGAGAAGTTCATATCCTTACCCTGCTGCTGAAGGCACTGCAAATTGGTGTCACCCTTTTGAAAAGCAACGGGATAACACCCGGGAAAAAAAAGCCACAAGACTATTATGTTCTCAAGATATGTGACTTCTACTGGAATTCATCCCAAAGGAAAGGTTGAAAAGATGCAAAAGCCGCAGCTGCTAAAATATTCACAATTGCATTGTTGTCAATGGAGAAAAACTGGACACAACTTATACATCTATTAGAAAAAGAACTTACCAACAGTATGGGAGAACCACATGAAGGAATGGTATAAAGTCATTAAAATGATTTTTTTTTTGAATAATTTTTTTTATTTGGCTGTGTTGGGACTTTGTCACTTTTCTCTAATGGTGACGAGCAGGGGCGACTCTCCAGTTGCTGTGCCCGGGCTTCTCACTGTGACGGCTTCTCTTGTTGTGGAGCACAGGCTCTAGCGCGTTCGGGCTCCAGTAGCTGTGGCACGTGAGCTCTGTAGTTGTGGCTCCTGGGCTCTAGAGCACAGGCTCAGTAGCTGTGGCACGTTGGCTGAGTTGGTCTGCCGCATGTGGGATCTTCCTGGAGCAGAGACTGAACCCACGTTGCCTGCATTGATGGACGGATTCTTTACCACTGAGCCACCTGGGAAGCCCTAAAATGACCTTTGAAGTGAGAATATTAAAGATTATATTGAATTTTTAAAAATCTATTGAACTGCTAAGTAAAAATTGTAAACCATAAACATAATTTAAAAAACTGTGATGACAGACAAATTTATCTGTGCTGGCTTCTGAGGACCATCTGAGGCAAGAAAACATTACTTGTTAGGCAGTTGGTAAGTGCCCTACATATGTATATATTTTTTCATCTTTTTCTTTCTTGTCACGACACCAGCTTTTTAATAATACTAAATAAATATTTTTAAACAATAGTCCCATGGACAGACCATCTGCTCTGGGAAGCCCCTGGCCCAGGAACTGTGGGAAAGGCAGGAAGCAGAGAGGTCACCAGGCCCTAGGGAAATCCCACTGTTGGGCAGGCCTGGCCTGAAGGGGAACCTGTTTTCTGGGGATGTGGCGGGGGGCACAATGCTGATGGCCACGAGAGCCCGTTTTAAAGTAGTTAGCTGTCTTTGAAGGGTCACGTGAGCATCTGCTGTCATTCATTCATTCATTCATTCACTGACCCGCTCGTTCAACGTAGCTGAACGGGGCATGTCCCCTGGGACAAATCCAGTTGTCAGGGAGCCATCAAGGGAAAGCAGCCCTGATGCAGGGAAATGTCTACTGAGACCTAAACGCCTTTTAACATTATTGTAATTTTTAAAAATAATGATGAGGGAAAAGGAGAGGGTGGGATGAATTGAGAGTGGCATTAACATATATGCACTGCTGTGTGTCAAATAGACGGCTAGTGGGCAACTGCCTTGTAGTACAGGGAGCTCAGCTCCGTGTTCTGTGATGATCTAGAGGGTGGGAAGAGGGTGGGGAGCATGGAATGAAGGCTCAAGGGGGAAGTACTTATGGCTGATTCATGTTGTATCGCAGAAACTAACACAACATTGTAAAGCAATTATACTCCAATTAAGTAAGAAACTGCCCTTTCTCAAGTGGTGCAGTGATAAAGAACCCTTCTGCCAATGCAGGAGACACAAGAGACAAGGGTTCGATCCCTGAGTCGGGAAGATCCCCAGGAGGAGGAAATGGCAACCTGCTCCAGTATTCTTGCCTGGAAAATTCTATGGACAGAAGCACCTGGCAGGCTACAGTCCATCGGGTCGCAAAGGGTCAGACATGACTGAGCACACGCACACACCCACACACACGCATAAATAATACATTTAAAAAAGAAAACAAAAATAATGAGTATTTTGTACTTTGTAGTTAGGAAGCACAGCCAATTTCATGTTAGGAGACACAAATAGGGGATGGTTGATGGAATCCCAGGAGGACTCCCTGAAATGGGGGATCGCTTCCTAAGAAAGACACATTTCCATCCTTCCTTCCTTGGGCTCAGTTATCTGGCTCAGGTCCTGAGGCCCTGGTCTAGAATTATGGGGGTGATGCCCATGGGGTCCATCCCCAATAGTTCCCTGTCCACCACCTGCCAGGCTCCCAGTCCATGCCAGAAGGACCAGGCGGGAGGGAATGACTCTGACTGTGAGCAGAGCCCCTCTCTTAGGACCACAACATAAGGGGACCATCTTCTTGACGTGACTGGGCTGAAACTGAATATATCTGTTTAATAGGAAGGGTGGTTTGGGGTCCAACAGAAGAGCAGGCAGCTTCTCAGGGCCCACAGCCGTGAAGAGACGCCCATTTTCCCTTCCTACAGATGTCTCGGGCCCTTCAGCCCCAAACGTTGGTGGAAACGAAGCTCCCACACAGCAGGGACCAAAGCACTCGGTCTCCACTTCCTCCTTGAGCATTCGTGCTAAGTCGTGTCAGTCTTGTCCAACTCTCTGCGACCCCATGGACTATAGCCCTCCAGGCGCCTCTGTCCATGGGATCCTCCAGGCAAGAATCCTGGAGTGGGTTGCAATGCCCTCCTCCAGGGGATCTTCCTGACCCAGAGATCGAACCCGCATCTCCTGCATTGGCAGGCGGGTTCTTTACTACTAGAACCACCCTCGCAGCGTGGGCAGCATTCAAATGTCTGCAGTGGTGAGAAGGGGGCCAAGTTCTCAAGCTTTTCTGCAGAGCTGCAAGTTCACATCTTCCCCTCCGCCTTCTCGCTAGGAGGGAGGCTTCCTTTCTAGAGAGCTGCATTCTTAGACTCTTCCTCAGTCTTTGGGAAGGTTGGTACTGAGTTCCCATTTTACAGAGACCTAAACTGAAGCTTTGAGGACTGAAGTCAGGTACCCACATCGCTCAGATGGCAAGTGACAGAGCCTGGGCTCTATCAAGATCACCCATCTCCCACTCGGCCCCTTTGCAGTGGGTAGGACCACACGGTTATCATGTCAGGGAAGCAGATATAGAGAGGATAATCCACCAGGAGGGTCAAGGGCAAGTCTAAGGTCTTGACCTCCATCTGAGTTCTGACACTGCCCCTTGGCTCTCTGCTTCAGGTTCCCAGCTCTCCGCCTCACCCCACACCCCTCCCTTTCTTAGGCTGTCCCCTCCTTATCATTCCAACTTCACCTCTTCCTTAAGACCATCACTGCGCAGCCCAGTCACTGTCAGATATCTGCCCTGTGGTTGGTCTGTGTACCTGTCCGTCTGTCCATCCACCTCCAGACATATCTCAGTCTCTCTCACCTGCTGTCCCCTCCCACAGTAGCTCCCAACCCCCAACCCCTGCCCGGCTCACTCTCTCTGTATCCCTGGCACCAGGGCCAGTGCCCAGCACTCCACAAGCATTCAGTCCTGACGAATGGAGGGAGCACCAGGCTACCTCCTGTGCCTTGTGCCCACTGAACCACCTGCCTTTCGCCTCCTGGCCCTGGGCACCCATGCCATCGGGCCATGCATTTCCTCTGGGCACCATCCATGTGTCCAGGCTGGGCAGCCACCGGTGAACCAGAAAGTGGAAGATGCTGGGTAGCTGGGCCTCGGGACCCCTCAGCTCTTCTGCAAACTCCCTTCCTGTGGCTTCCCTGGGGTCTGCCTGACCATCAAGCCCTCCTCATCACACCCTCTGTAGCCTGATGGCCCACGGCCATCGCTGTCCTCAGGCCTGGCTCCGAGAAGGCTCCAGTGACTGGCTGTCGCTTGAGGGGACCCCTCAGGCCCGCTCTACCAGAGGGAGTGCCTCCTCCTTTGCTCGAACTCCCTCCCTTGAGGAGTGGTCAGGCTGGAGAAAAAGCATCGAGAAGGCAGGTGGGCAGAAGGTTCCCACACCTCCAGAGCCACCCCCAGGGAGGACACTGGGCCAGGGGAGGAGCAGGTGGGTGGTCTGTCCAGACTGCCCAGGTCTGAACTTCAGGCTGACGGAGCCCTGCTTCCCGAAAGGATGCCGGCAGCTCCTCGCGGGGCCTGCGGCCCGGGCCCTGTCCTGGGTGGGCTCCACCCTCAGCCTCTCACCTGGGGTGGCAGTGGTGGTGGCTAGGGAAGAGGCAGGTGACACCCCCCCTCCATGAGGTGACAGCCTCAGGGCGCGAGCCGCCGCCACCTGAGAGTGGGCGAGGAGCAGGTTCGCTGGGTGAAAAGTTCACCGTGAGGGGAGCTGTCTATTTCCCTCGCTTAATTTATCCACTATTTGGCTAACCTTGCTCTGAACCCAGGCCCCGAGACCCCTCTCCTCTCTCCCCCGCCTCCCCACTGGGCTTCCGAGCCCCGCCACCAGACCTCCTGCCCTGCGCCCAGAGGCGGGGGCCACGCTGGCCTTGAAGAGGCCTCGGGCCCTTGGGCCGCCCCAGGGGGGAGAGGCTGGTAGCCTGGCCAGACGGTTATTTATGACCTGAAACTTCCCATCCTTAGTAACCAAAATAAAGTCCGGTTGCTGGTGAGGTCCAGGCCCCCAAATGCCAGACAAGGGCCGAAGGAGCGCTCAGAAGGCGCCCCACCCCGTCCGCCTCCGCCAAACACACAACTGCTCTGGAGACAGTGACCTTTCCTTGGGGGGCCATCTGTCATTCTGGCTCAGGGCAGGAGCAGGATGCAGGGACCAGCCAGTTGCAGAGGGGAGGCCAGCCTCCTTGCTTGGCCCTGGGTGGCCCCTGGTCCCAACCTTCTGCCTGTCCTGGCCATGCTGGCCCTGTAAATGCTTCCCCAACCCAGCCTCCTCCTTCTGTGGTGTGGGGACGTGGGGGCAGGAAATAAGAGGGAGATAGACGAGGGGAGGGAGAGTTAGGGAGGGGGAGGGGGAGACAGGATGGCCATCACAGCAGCAACAGCCACCCCCCAGCGCTGGCAAGAGTGAGCCCCTGAAGTCCATGTGGCAGCCCCACTCACAGCTGAGAAGACGGGCCAGGGGTGGCCAAGGCACCCTCCTCGGCTCTAAGTCATTCATAACAGGACGAGGATTCCAACCTGGGTCGCTCTGACCCCAAAGCCAGGCTCTCAGCCACTGTCTTCTCTCTGGTTCTCACTTTTCATACTCTCATTAAGATCCCTTTTTTAGCAACTATAAAAGCAACACGTGTTCCAGCAGCCAGTGGAAGCACAAAGATGCATAAAGAGTGAGTTGTCCCACCTCTCACTCCTCCATCCCCACACTTCAGGGGTCCATCCTACACTTTCTCCACCGCATGCCCAGATGCACACAGACAACTCACTGGGCACTCATGTGTACTCACACGTGGGCTGTGAGCAGACAGGGAGTCCCTCATCCATGCAAGGACGGTGACATCCCACATCCACATCCCTCTGCAGCTGGTGTACTAACAGTGCGTGGAGGCGGCTCCCAGCCTGTCTGTCCTGCCTCCCACCCCAGTGTTGCGTCAAATCACTCTCTTCTCTACATCTGCCCCCTCCTGCCCTGGGTCACCTCTGGTTCTCAGCCTGATTACTGAACTGCTCCCTGCTTCCGCCTGTGTCCTCCATAATCAAATTTCTCTGGGTCCAGAATGATCTTTCTAAAGTGCAAGTCTGGGGCTTCCCTGGTGATCCAGTGGTTAAGAATCTGCCTATCAATACATGGGTTTGATCACTGGCCCGGGAAGATTCCACGTGCTGCGGGGCAACTAAGCCCAGGCACCAAAATGATGAGCCTGTGTCCTGAGCCCATGCAACAAGAGAAGCCACCGCAATGGAAAGCCCACTCACGGCAACTAGAGAGAAGCCCCTGCTTGCCAAAACCAGAGAAAGCCCATGCACCACCATGGAGACACAGCGCAACCATAAACAAATAAAATTCAAGTCTGCTCATGGCACTGCCCTGCTCAAATGCTTTCCCCCTCAGGAGAAGGTCCTAAACCTGTACCAGGGCCCGTCACACCCCCTATGCTTTGGCCTCCTTGACTTTCCGGACCCCTGTGGCCCCTCACCGGAGCATCCTTCACTCCAGCCTCTGTTCATTGCCCTCAGCTCTTCACCTGGGTCTTTCCTCTCTGCTCCTCCTGTCAGGGTCTGCCCGGGGCCTCAGCTTACGCATCAGCTCTCTGGAGCACCATCTCTACCCTGTCTAACAGGTCATGACTCGAGCCAGGCTCCCTCTCCCTGATGGGCTGAAAGCTCAGTGAGGACAAGCTATGTCTGTTAAGTTCACTGCCACCCGCCAGGGCCTGACCCGGGCCAGTCTTTCAGAGCTCTTTGTTGGAAGTTGAGTGACACCAAATGAACAGGGGAAAACCACACATCCATTCTAACATTTCCTGAATCCCCTCATTCCAGGACCACTCTACCCTGGCTCCCAGAGTGCACTACTGGCCCCAAATGGCTTCTTACTGCCACTGGACAGGGGCTCCTCCGAAAGCCTTTGTAAGCAGCCTCAGCCTCCCTCTCCCCGGTGGGGAGAGCTGGTGCTAGGGTGAGGCTGGGTGGGATGGTGTGGACCCTGGCGATCTCACTTCTGGACCTCAGGACGGCCCCATGAAAGACTTCCAGACAGGACTAGTCACTTGCCAAGCACTGAGTCAGCCAACTGCTCACCAGGTGGCCCACTGACTGCCAGTCAGAGGGGCCAGGATTCGAGAGTGGGGCTGCCAACTGCCCGTCACCACTCAGGCCAACTGTCAGTCAAGAGAGGTGAAAGTCCCGCTCTGGTATCTCAGGACTGCCCGGCTGGGCACAGCCAGCTGCCACTCCAAAAAGTCCAGGGGCAAGCCGTGGAGTCCATCAACGGTCATCCTAGTGACAGCTGCTTTTGCTACCCAGTGTCCTTTCTCTCTTCTTCTGGCCAGGGGACCCCATTGGACCTCTGGGGAACCACCCCTCTCCAATTCTCAGCCCATGTGTTTCAGTGGGTTAGATTCCCTCCCTGGCTGTAAAGATGGATCACATGACTCAGGACTGACCAATCAGAGCACTACATTCCTCTGACCACTGTGATTGGTTCATGTGACTCAAATCAATCCAATGAGAACCAACCAGAGCTAACTCTTTGGACACAGTCTCTCCTTTTTTCTTCTGCTATTTTTTTAAAATAAATGATTTATTAATTTTTGGTTATTTATTTAACTATCTACTTTTTGATGCACCGGGTCTTCATTGCTTTGCCTGGGCTTTCTCTAGTTGCAGCAAGTGGGGGCTACTCTTTGTCATGGCGCACAGCGTTCTCGTGGTTGTGGCTCCTCTTGTTGTGGAGCACGGGATTCAGCTATGAGGGCTTCAGTAAAATTGGGGCACGCAGGTTCAGCAGTCGTGGCTCACAGGCTTAGTTGCTCCATGGCACGTGGAATATTCCCAGATCAGGGATCGAACCCATGTGCCCTGTGTTGTGAGGCGGATTCTTATCCAGCATGCCCCCAGGGAAGTCCTTCTTCCTGCCTTTGAATCTGGGAGGGTGTGAGGATGGAACTGAGGAGCCAGCGTGCCATCATTAGAATAAGACATCTGAGAATCAAGCCAACAAAGAGGATAAGGAATTGGAAGACAGAGAAATTGAGCCCCAAACCAAGTACTGGAAGCACTGCTTGCACCTCTGGATCCAGCCATACCTGAAACCGACTCTCATTGGGCTTTTTACTTATCTGAACCAATTTCACCTTTCGCCTAAGCAAAAATCATTGTGAGTGGGACTCAGGGGGTCTGCCAGTATCCAATGCCGGTCAGGGCACCAGCTCTTGTCTGAAGCTCAGGGTGGTTCTAGGGGAACTCCTGACTGAAAGCCACAGACAAGCAAGCTCCAAGTTTGCTCTCCCTGCTCCTGGCTCCTGAGGCTTGCACACGCAATGATGGCTCTACCAATCAGATATTCCCCCAGACTCCCTGAGTGGCTACCAGTCCCACTCACAATGAATTTTTGCTTAGGCAAAAGGTGAAATTGGTTCAAATAAGTAAAAAGCCCAGTGATAGTTGGTTTCAGGTATGGCTGGATCCAGAGTTGCAAGCAGTGCTTTCAGTACTTGCTTTGGGGCTCAATTTCTCTGTCTTCCAATTCCATATTGACCGAAGCAAGTGATGTGGAGTAGTGGGACGGGGTAGTTTTCTTCAGTGGTAGCAGCAGCAGAGACTGTCCAGGGCCAGCAGCGTGGCCCAGGGTCCAGACCTTCCTGTGGCAGGATCTGGGGGCTGGGGGCCATCTGTGTCCCCTGGACTCTGCCCAGTTTTCAAGTCCTGTTGTTGGTAGCCCAGGCTACTCGGGGGCTTCCCAGGCAGCACTAGTGGTAAAGAGCTTGCCTGCCAGTGCAGGAGACCTAAGAGATGCAGGTTCGAGCCCCTGGAGGAGGGAATGGCTACCCCCTCCAGTACTCTTGCCTGGGAAATCCCATGGACAGAGAAGCCTGGCAGGCTATAGTCCATAGAGTCACGCGGAGTTGGACACGACTGAGGTGAGTTAGCATGCAGGGGCACTCAACATGCACACAGGCTGTTCTGAGCTCCCAGCATCCACTCCAGAAAGTCTGCAGGTGGAGTCTGTGTCTGCTGCTGAAGCCCGCAGTCCCCTGTGCCCTCAGGGAGGGGCTGGGGTAAACACACACAGGAACAGCTCTGGGCACGTTAGACTCCTGCCTGGGTCGCCACTGTTCATGCCCTGAGCTGGCACTTCGTGAAATGTTTGGTGTTCCTTGGAGCAGAGTGCTGGGAGCATTTTAGGAATTCAGAAGTCGGTGATGGGGCGCAGTCTGTCCATGAGCACCAGCTTGGTACCTCGGGGGCCCACAGAGGGTGTGTCTGAGGACGGGCTGGGGCACTGAAATAGTAGACACTCCCTCCCACCCAGGCCATGGTCAAGAGGGCAGGGCTGACCCCAGCAAGCTCTGGAAGGAGCCTGTGTGCGTGCTAAGTTGCTTCAGTTGTGTCCACCAGGCTCCTCTGTCCACGAGATTCTTCAGGCAACACCAGAGTGGGCTGCCATTCCCTCCTCCAAGGGATCTTCCCAACCCAGGAATCAAACCCATATCTCTGGCATCTCCTGCACTGCAGGCAGGTTCTTTACCACTAGTGCCACCTGGGAAGCCTTCTGAAAGGAGACTCACCTTAAATGTGTCTGATCACAGAAGAGCCTCAGATGCCCACCTAGGCTGGTCTGACTTGGCCTACCTGGTATGGGAGCGGGGCTCACAGCTGGGCCGGAGGTGCTGGAATCTGACTGCAATGTGGATGTGGATCAGCCAGGGAGAAGCCTGGCTGTCTGGCCAGATAGCGATGTTAATGAATAATGGCAAGTATTGTACTCCACTCGTTTTTCACATAGCCATCCCTTGGTATCCACAGGGGAAATGGTTCCAGGACCCCTGGATACCAAATTCTTGGATGCTCAAGTCCCTTATATAAAATGGTGTAGTATTTGCATGTAACCTTGGCACATCGTCCAGGCTTCCCTGGTGGCTCAGATAGTAAAGAATCTGCCTACAGTGCAAGAGACCCGGATTGGATTCCTGAGTCGGGAAGATCCTCTGAAGGAGGAAATGGCTACCCACCCAATATTCTTGCCTGGAGAATCCCATGGACAGAGCAGCTTGGCAGGCTACAATTCATGGGGTCGCAAGGAGTCAGACAATACTATTAATAGATTCATATTATTAATAGATTATTTATAATACCTGATACAATGTCAATGCTGTGTAAATAGCTGTAATACTATTTATAGATTAATACTATTTATGGGACCAATAGCCCTACTCTCTAGTGAGCTGTTTGTGACAGAGGAAAACACAATAATAATCAATGCAACTAATACTATTAATAGATTACTTATAATACCTGATACAATGTCAATGCTATGTAAATAGCTGTAAATATAATGTAAATACTGTGTGAATATTTGCTTGGCCAGCAAATTCAAGTTTTGCTTTTTGAAATTTCCTGGAATTTTTTAAATAAGTACTTTTGATCCACAGTTGGTTGACTCAACACATTTGGAACCCATGATTATGAAGGGCATACTGTTCTAGGCTTTTTATTCAAGAAGCTGTGAAACCCAGGGGTTAAGCACAAGGGCTTTGCAATTAGACTCTGGGGTTCAGATCCCAGGTCTACCGGTCACTAGCTGGGTAGTGAGCCTCAAGAGATAACTGCATCGCTCCCTGCCTCTGTTTCCTATGTATTGAGATATTTAAAAATGCCTGGAGAATCCCATGGACAGAGGAACCTGGAGGGCTATAGTCCATAGGGTCAGACCGAGTCGGACACGACTGAAGCAACTTAGCAGGCACACCATTATTAGATACATATGAAGCACTGAGGGTCTGTCATGTCCTAAGCACAATTAATTTATTACTTTTATTATAAAATACGTAGGATCTAAATGGATTAATTTATACCATGCTTGGTATTTGTTAGTTTACTTGGCATTTCATTATAATTACCTGAAATTTAGTAATACCGAGCACACATGCATTGACTATTATGTGTTTTCCTCCTTTGATTGTCACAAACAGCTCACTTAGAGCAGGGCTATTGGTCCCATCCTACAGACAAGGAAACTGAGGCTTAAGGAGGTTAAGTTATCTGCTCAAGATCCAAGGACTGGAATCCCAGCCCCAGGGACTGAGATCCTAAGTCTAGACTCCCCCGTTCTGTGCAGGTTCCACGGTTCAGGCTTCTCCAGCCCCGAAGCTGGCCCTCAGCCAGCGGGGACCAAGTGTGGCTGAGAAGATGTGGGTCAGGCGAGAACCCACGGCAAGAAGCCTGTGCTACGTGGCCTTTGGGGGACACTCTGCCCCGTGCCATTCTGCACAGGCCAGAACCTGGACATGAACATGGCCCCGAGCAGCCTCGGGCCTTGGCTCTGCTCGTGGTTCCCAGTGTGACCTCCCCAAGCAGGATCCTGTTACATGGAAGCAGCAGCAAGGAACAAACACAGCTTGTGCTTCCTTCTGAGTGCTTATTTCCTTTGTCTTGTGAACACTGAAAAATGAAAAGAATGATAAGGATTTGGCCGGGGGTGGGGTGGAGTGGGGGTGGCAAGTAGGCTAGCCCAGAAAATTCTGCAGCCTTGGCTCAACCTACCAAGAGGGCGGTGTGAGGGAGTTTTCAAACTGAGTCCAAAGAAAAACAAAGTCAAGTGGTGGCCTAGCTGGCCCACGGAGTCTGAGGTCTCCTGGGTCATTGGGTCCCATTCGGGGGCCCAGGACCCACCCCTGGGGGCAGAGGCTTCAGGCCCCGATCCTACTGCTGGTATCTCTGTGGTCAGACAACCAAACTCTGGGTGTCTCCTCAACAGCCAATATTTCTGGCTCCCACTGTTCCAGGTTGTAATGGAAAAGAAATGGAGAAAACGTGGGTAGACCAGGGTTTCTCTGCTGAGGGTGAATTATCTCCCTGTGGACATTTGCAGAAATGTTTCTAGTTGTGACAAGTAGGAACGGAAAGCGCTCCTGGACTCTAGTGAGTAGAGACCAGATGTGCTGCCAAATGGCCGGTGGTGCACAGGACAGCCCCTGACAGAGAGTCATCCCGACCAAGATGCCAGGAGATTTTCAGTCTCTCAGTCATGTCCGACTCTTGCAGCCCCGTGCACTGCAGCATGCCAGGCTTCCCCGCCCTTCACCATCTCCTGGAGTTTGCTCAAATTCATGTCCATTGAGTCAGTGATGCCATCCAACCAGCTCACCCTCTGCTGTCCTCTTCTCCATTTGCCCTCAGTCTTTCCCAGCATCAGGGTCTTTTCCAATGAGTTGGCCCTTCGCATCAGGTGGCCAAAGTATTGGAGCTTCAGCAACAGTCCTTCCATATGAATATTCGGGGTTGATTTCATTCAGGATTGACTTGAGGATTGATGTGGAGGGTGCCATAAGGAGAAATCCTGGGGTGGCGTCTGAACATGTAATCATAAATGTTGGTTTTATTACTCAGGGGACCCATGTGGATGTATCCGGAAAGGTGGCTGGGAGGACAGGGTGTGTTGGTTGCCTCTGACAAAGGTTCTGTCCCCTCTTCACTCAGACAGCAAATATTTACCAAGTGTCGTCTTCATCTTGCACTCTCCTAGGTCCTGAGAGGTGGACCTGCCCTTGGGCTCCTGGGGTGGATGGTCGAGAGGGCCAGACAGACCAAGAGAGCAAGCAAATAATACTGACCCCGATATCCTTGGAAACAACTGTGTACTCACACACAGTCTACACACAGATTTTTTTTTTTTTAGCCGCACAAAGGCACAAAGTCCTGCCACAAGTTACAACTTGGAGAATGAACCCTGGACACATTATGCAAAGTAGAAGCCAGACACGAAAGACCACATCCAGTGTGTATGCTCCCAAAGTTGTTTGTGGTGACAGTTGTACAACCCTGTGACTACATTAAGCACCATTGAATTGTATGCTTTCAATGGTGAATTGTGTGGTGTGGGAATTTAACCTCAATAAAGCCATTCTGTATGAAAGTAATAATCATAACGGCAAAATGGTGAGATGGGTGAAGAGGGAAGCAAGTGAAGGCTGAGATGGAGCAACCTAGACCACGGTGGGCGTGTGGGGCGTCTCCCGGGGACGATGTCAGCGGAGCTGATGTCTGAGGCTGGCAGGCAGGCATGGGAGGTGTGTGTAGCCACCCAGGGGTTTCTGGAGGCCGGCCTGTATGTCCAGGCTAGAGAGGGCCTTCCGCCCGATCATGCAGATTGGATTTTTGTACACTTGGCTCCCTGATACCTGGCCTCAGGGCCCTGCAGAAACCCTCGGTCACAGCAGCTTCAGTCCAGAGAACTCCGTGACCCCCCAGGTCACAACTGTGGAGGAGCGGCCAGCTCTCCTGCCAAAGTCTGGGAGAGTGGCTCTTTGAGGGCTCTGTCCCTGAGCCTGTCCGCCCGAGGGGACCTGAGCACGCAGAGCAGCTTCCCAGCAGAGCCTGTGGGATTTCTGTGTTTATTTTATTCCAGAACCATGGAGAGACTTGGGCACAAAGGGCCAGCCGAGAGCCAGCAATGCTGGGAGGTGCCAGATAAGTGTCTCCCCCCATCCTCTGCTACACCCCATGTGCAGGGGGATGACAGCTCCTGTGTGAAGAACCTCCCCACCAACCCCCGTCGGGCTCCTTTGCTCTGCCCTCCCCAGGGCCGTGAGTCTGAGCAAACTCTGGGAGATGGTGAAGGACAGGGAAGCCTGGCGGGGTGCAGTCCGTGGGGCCCCGAAGAATTGGACACAACTGAGCGAGTGAACAACAGCCACCCCAGAGCCTCCCTAGCCTCTGCACCCACTGCCTTGTTGGGGTCTTCTGAGTCACACTTTTCCTTCTGAGCCAGGCCAGGCCAAGCCAAGGAGGTGGCTCCCAGAGTCCTGGTGGGGGGTGTCCAGATCCTGGCTGGGAGCTGCCAGAGCTGAGCTGCCAACATCGCATCGTCCGCTGGGGTTTCCCAGCCCAGGAGGCAGGAGGTGGGGAATGTCTGGGCCCTTCTGCAGGTGGGAAAGGTGATATCGCACACAGGAGATCTCAGAGCCAGTGGGGCCCCAGGGTCTGGATTTCTCTCCCCAAATACCAGCGCCTCCCACCTCTCGGGGAGCCTCCTGGCCTCCTGGCGGGCTGTGAGAAGCTGGGACCCAGGGGTCTGCTGCATTGCTAGAAGCTAAGGGCCTTACCTCCCATGAGGGAGGTGTGTGTGTGGGGGGTATAGCTGGACCGCTCACGGCCGAAGGACAGGGCCTCCCAGGGCCCAGGTCTGGTTCACAGCAGGAGCCCTCGGTTTATGAAGAGAAATGTGTTAAGGAATGTTAATAAGTGGAATTGTAGTATAACAGCCCCACTCAAAGGGAGGGAGAGCAGAGTGACCAGGGTACCCAAAAGCTGCTCCCAGCCTTCCTTCTGTGCCAAGGGACATTGTTACCTCCTGGCTTTGACAGAGATGAGGGGTATCTGTGCACAGATTCTTCTCACATAGACTTCTGGGCTCTTGTTAATAAGCCCCTACCTTCCATTTTGGAAGGCCTTTCTGGAAAGTGAGAAGAAATCCAGAGGTGCGGTAGTGGGGGGTGAGGGAACCCACACCTGCCCCCAACAGGAGCTCTGAAATGCCCTTCATTCTCCCCGGTCCCATCCCCACCCCGCCCCGCCTCCTGCAACTGTTCTCATCTCTCTGGGCTGCCTGGCACTTCGGCTGCAGAATTTGTATACTTGTGGCCCGGTTCTTATTTGTCCCCTAGCAGACTGAGGTGTCCCCTGAGACATGGGTTGTCTGCCCCCTCAGAAGGTCTCTTAGTGGGGGCTAGACTGAGCCTGGCAGTCAGGCCAGGAGCGTTCTGTCACCTAGTCCCTCTCGACCATCAGTTGGGCCCCAGAAGAAGAAAGCCCACTTTCTCCAAGCCTTCTGGCCCCAGGAGAAGGATGGTGGGCACAGGACTCAATTCCTGACCCCTTGCCAGACCAGAGAGCCCGGTCCCCCTGGAACCATGCCAGGACGGGCTCGCGTCTGGTGCCTCCCCGTACCCACCTCCAATCTGGTTCTCTTGGGAGATGGGGAGGAGCCTGGGGCAGGGCAACTGGGTCGTTTCCCAGGGCCCAAGTTTTCTTTGTGGGGTTGGCAGACCCTGTCCTGCCCCTTGGGAGATTCCAGGAGCCAGGGTTCAGTGCTTGTCACTCTCCTTCACTTGGCTAAGCCAAGGGACAGAATTAGCTCTTTGCTTCAACTCTCAAGGCTCTCCAAGTGGCCACTGGGGGAGCGAGGAGGACGCCGCCTCCCGGGAACCTGCCCAAGGCTTTTTCCCTGGTTCCTCTGGGAAAAGATCCAGAAAAAGAAAGTATCCCAGCTGAGAGGGAGGGATAGGGTGGGACTGGGCCTGGCTGTCAGGAGCCCTTGGGGCTCTGGGAAGATGTAAAGTCTTGGTGAAGCCAAGACAGCGATTCTGTTCTCAGTGGACCTTGGAGAGGGTCAGTTGGGCCTCCTCACCCCCAGATCCACTCAGACCCCTGGGGTCCTCCCTGCATTCCTGGCCTGCAGGCCAAGTGCAATTTCATGGAAACCTCAGGAGTTGAATCCTCTCCGAAACACTGAGTCCAGAAATGAGCCTGCCATTCAAGTTTGCTCAGAAAAGTTGGGGCTCAACAGACTGAACTCTCGCTCTTTCCTCGCCTATCCTTGCCCACTGAGCTGTGTCAGCCCCAGCCTATCTCCTGGGGCAGCCAGTGACCAGCACCTGGTCTGTGGCACCAGGACTGCGAGGGGCAGGCCACACCCAGCACACCGACCCACATTGTATTCACATGCCAAAGAGGGGCTATAGCGCAGGCATGGGCCTTCCAGGCCTGACCTCTGCAGGCCAGACCCCTTCATCATCTTCCCCCCGAAACACACTTTGGTGACACAGATCCTCAAGGACCAAAATGAAAGTGGTGTCCCCCCCAACTTGCTATGGTAAGCCAGGGGGTCAGGTAGACCTGGGTTCAAATTCTGGCTCCAGTGTTCACAAGCCCTACTAACTTGGGCATGCTATTTCCCTGCTCTGAGCCTGTTTTCTCACCACTGAAGTGGTCTTTCTAATACTACCCTCCTGAAAGGTCAGTGCTTCTTTGGGGTTCTGCTCAGAACCTGGTGTGTAACACCTAGAGAGCCCCAGTCCCAGGGCTCTCCACCCTCTGCCTGAGTGTGTGTGTGCTAAATCACTCTAGTCGTGTCCGACTCTTTGAGACTCCATGGACTGTAGCCCGCCAGGTTCCTCTGTCCCTAGGGATTCTCCAGGCAAGAATACTGGAATGGGTTGCCATGCCCTCCTCCAGGGGATCTTCCCCACCCAGAAATCGAACCCATGTCTTTTAGGGGTTGTGTCTTTTGCACTGGCAGCTGGGTTCCTTACCACTAGTGCCAGCTGGGAAGCCCCTCCTTTGCCTACATTTCCATTTTTTCCTTAAATTCCTATGGACCGCTCCTTCCACGGTGTGGCAGATTGCAGTACAGTTCAAAATCACTGACCATTCCTCCAGGGGGATTGTATGCCCAGCAGCATCCTCACTGTGCTTGACCATGTGACCTGCTCTGGCCAAAGAAATGTGAGTGGAAGTGATGTGCATTGTTTCCAGGCAGAAAATTTCAGAGCCAGTGCATGGGTTCCCAGGTGTGTCTACTTCTGCCCCAAGATGACATCATCCCAGAAGGAGGCTTGTCTCTTAGCTGGGGCCCCAGAGTGAAGAGGACACAGAGCAGACCCCCATCCACCCTCTGTGGACAGAGGCAATGGAACACAAGCTCTGTTGTTGGAAGCCATGGACATCTGGGGGTCATATTTTGTCTGATACATATTGTGGCTCTTGAAAGTCTTTAAAGGGGTTCCTGAGAGCTGATTTTTGTCTTGACCACTGTTGGATACAGTGGATAAATAACACTTGAGATGTTAAGCTTTGCAGCTTGGCCGCTATTCGGTTGGTGCTCAATAGACAGTGGATGAGATCGTAACTTGGCATCTTTGCACACAGACCAGACTGATGACTGTTGGCCTGCAAGACTGCTCTTCCTCTCATGTGAGTTGTGTGAAGGTGCATGCTTTGTGCGATGCTCCAGCAAGCTTCTCCATTGAATTTTTGCCTGTGATTTTCTCTGTCATCTCCTGGAACCACTGCCTGCTCCTGCCCCCCACCCTGCCAACCACCTGCAAGAGCTGTGTAGATGGAGGTGCCTTAGATGAGATTCCATTGTCCGCCAGTCCCCTGGCAGTAACAGAGAACACACACAGGAGGAAACTTGGGGCATCTCTCCTCATGTCTCCTTGGCTGTCATTTTCCCCATGCCTGAATCCACATCAAACCCCTCTGCCATCCCAGACTTCTCATTCTCCTTTGCTATTTCACTTCTATCCCCTGTGATCAGATTGTAGACCTGGGGGCCCACAGCACCCGCTTAGCACTGGCCTTGTTGTGCTGGTGATCTTCAGAGTTTTGGCTTCTCAGCAACATTCCCCTCTCAGCACATGCTAGGCAGACAGTAGGGGCTTGATAAAACCTGGGTCTTCTCTCCTGAGTTGGTGGCCTGGGGGCTGGTGGGGCCATGGCAGGGCAGAGGGCATGCCTCTGTTGACTAGTTCCTGTTGGTCTTCCATAGATGCAGGTGGGAAGGCAAAGTGCCCCCCAACCCATGACTGTTGGGAGGGCCCTGAAAGAGCTGGCAAGAAACCGGTTACTCCCTACCCCCTCAGGCCTGGATTTCAATTTCTCTCCTGATCTCTGCCTTCTTCATTTCTACTCTATCCGTGGCAGCTGGGGACCCTGAGCAGACCAATTCTCTCTGAAAGGATGGGGTGTTATGGTTGGGATTGGTCCCCTCCCCACTGCCCACTATGGACCAGAGGTCAAGGATTTCAAGAAAAACACTCACAAAAGCTTTCTCTCTTTATTTTATATATTCCTGCCGTTCAACCAGTTTGCACAAGCTGAGGATAGGTGAATTTTGGAGGTGAAGGAGGAGCATGTGGCCACAGACCATCCCAGAAATGGTCTATGCGCATTGCCAAGGCTGGTTAGACTTGAGAAGCGATTTAACAATAAACTCTACAGAATCAGAAATGTACAAAAGTGTCAAGGCAGCTGCTGGCTGATTTCTTGCCTCCCCATGGGGGTCAGAGTTATGCCCATCAGTCCTGTGCAAAGGTCCTGGGGCTGGCTAGGGGTCAGCCGGATTCTTCCCCAGGATAGAAGCAGTCCTGCTCACCCAGCAGAAGTGTGCTGAGGGACAGGCACGTAGGCGTGAGCCCAGGTGCCCATGCCCCCTCAGGTTCCGTGGCTTTTGAGCCTGTTTCTCCATCCTGTCTTTATGTTCGCCCTTTGAAAGTGTTCATGCAGGTGTAGGTTCCTGAGAATTTGTGGATCTCCTCGAGGGCAGCCTGTGGGAGTATGCTGAGGGAGGGAGAAAGGAAACAAGAAGACGGTCAATGGGGGACCAGCGGACTGGTAGCCAAACAAGATACGTAGTTGAGTAGCGGTTCCCATAAGTTCTCCCCACCTCTTCTCTCCAACACACACCAGCTCCCCCCACAAGCCAACCCACCCACCCCTCCATGGAGGAAGGGCTTTCAAGTAAGTAGATAAATGAAACTGAAGTGAAAGTGTTAGTTGCTCAGTCGGGTCCAAATCTTTTCGACCCCATGGACAGTGGCCCAGCAGGCTCCTCTGTCCATGGGGATTCTTTAGGCAAGAATACTGGAGTAGGTTGCCATGCCCTCCTCCAGAGGATCTTCTGATCCAGGGATTGAATCCAGGTCTCTTGCATTGCAGGGAGATTCTTTACCATCTGAGTCACCATGGAAGTCCAGTATAAATAGTTTTTTACAAGGTAAAGGGTAGGTATAAACAAACTTTCAAAGCCACATTTTGAGCATTTTAGGGTCCATAATTATCTCAGAAATCTATGAACTCCAAATGCCACTTATTCAACAAATATTTACTGTGTGGGGCTGAAGAGTTAGTTACCAGGTATCACCTTCTTGTTCCCCCGACTCCATGTGTTAACTTATTTCTTAAGCAGCCACACTCTTCTCCTGATACATTTGCTACCAAAGTCTGTCCTATCTACCATTTCAAGATTCTCAGCCAAGTTTGCTCCACTCCAGAGTGGTGTCTTCCTTTAGCTGGGACCTCAGGTTTTACTTCTCACCCTTTATTTCCCTCCAGATAATAAAACACCTGCATATATTGGGTTGGCCAAAAAAGTCCATTCGGGCCCTGTACGAAAAACTCAAATGAAATTTTTGGCCAACCTGATACCTTCAGGCCTTGACCTTCAGCGTGACACAATTTCCTGCTTTGTGGGAAATTTCCCAGACTCACCTTAGGCCTTTCCCCGGGGCTCCCTATAGCCCTGTGCTTCCCCCACAAGGCCTGGAGTTGTGCTTGCTATTTCCTCGTTGGGCCGCTGGGTATCTCTATGGTAGATATTTCATCTCTGATCCTGGCATCTGGCACTGAGGACCCAGCTTAGAGAAGCCCTCAGTTCATCTGTGATTAGTTTGAAGGGCTCCAGCCCATCCTAGGTGCAAGATAGGAAAGCCTCATTCCACCTGGAGTAATCGGGAAGGCTTCCTGGGGGTGGTGGCAATAGAGTGGAACCTGTGAGGATTTCTCTTGGGGAAGGTGAGAGGGGCGTGCAAGTGCAGAGAATGGGGAAGGGCTGGCCTCTGCTCTTTCTGGGAAAGTAGTGGGGGACAGAACAGGAAATGTAGGCTGGGGGCTTACTGTGGACGGTGCTGAGGTGTTCTAGACAAATTAGCTTTTTTCTAGAATGTCCCCAAAAGCTTCTAAGAAGCTCCCTGAGGTGGACAATCAGCTTAGCTTTGGTGCGGATCCAAGTCCCTGAACTCCTAAGGCTCATGGAGCAGTCAAGGAGCAACTCAGAGCAATAGTCGGCAGGACCGAGGGAGGCTGAGGTGGGGCTTGCCTGCCCAGCACCCCCCACCCCTCACTCACTCTGTGTCCTGGAAGGGCTTTGAATTTGGAGAAGGGATGGACGGATGTATCCTCCTGGTCCTGAGGTTACAGCAGCTACTCAGGTGCCCACCGTATCCACAGTAGCCAGAGGGGAACCTGGTTTCCTGGGGTTGGACATCTGATAAAGGCACTTGGGTGTTTCACTTCCCAAAAATGCCTTTCAGTAAATGATATAAATGAACTTACTTACCAAACAGATACAGACTTCCAGAACAAAGGGATATTTAGGAAATTTGGGATGGACATATACACACTGCTATACTTAGAATGGATAACCAACAAGGTCTTATTGTACAGCATAGGGAACTCTGCTTAATGTTATGAGGCAGCCTGGATGGGAGGGGAGTTTGGATGCATGTATGTGTATGGCTGAGTCCCTTTGCTGTCCACCTGAAACTATCACAACATTGTTCATAGGCTACGTGTGCGTGCGTGCTAAGTTGCTTCTGTTGTGTCTAACTCTTTGCAACACTATGGTCTATAGAACACCATGCTCTTCTGTCCACGGGATTCTTCAGGCAAGAATACTAGAGTGGGTTGCCAAGCCCTCCTCCAGGAGAATCTTCCTGACCCAGGAACTGAACCTGTATCTCTTACATCTCCTGCACTGGCAGGTGGGTTCTTTACCACTGGTGCCACCTGGGAAGACTGTTCATCGGCTATACTCCAATATAAAATAAAAAGTTAAAAAGAAAAAGAAGGAAAAGGCCTTTCAGGTCAGAGGGGTCCAGTCAGCTGGGGGCTGGGGACCCAGAGGAGCGAGGAGTCCTTGGTTACTAGGGGCTCCAGGGTGGAAGCTCTCTCTGCAGCAGGAGAGGCCCATGAAAGCTGTGCTGAATGGGGCATGTGGAATGGCCTGTTTCGTGTGGGACTGGGACAGGAAGAGTTTTCTGCCCAGAGTCTGGAAAGTTCTAGAATGTGATGCTGGGCAAATTCTGGAGGAGCAAGTTCTCTGTAAAGCCCACCTCCCAAGGTGGTCTCCCTGATAAATCCCACCTGATGAGCACTGTGATGTTTCTATGAATCTCAAGCCTTAGGCAAGGAGATTCCTGTCTTCCCCATTAGGGTAAACCCCCTGAAGGCTGGGGCCAAGATTTAGTCTCTAGACTGGCAGTTCTCAAAATGTTGCCCAGGAACCCTTGGGCATACCAGAGATCTCTCCAGAGATCTCTGCAAGTGGAACTACTTTTATTATAGTACTGTGGTAGAATTCGACTTTTTTTAACGCTCATTCTCTCATAAGTGTACAGTGGAGTTTCCTGGAGGCTATATGACATGTGACATCACAAAAGCTGAAAATCAGAAGCAGATACAAGTATCCATTTGTCTTCAATTAAGTCAGATAATAAAGAGCTTTGCAAAAATGTAAAACAATGCCATTCTTTTTACTCTATTCTTTTTTTTGAAAATATGCTTACTTTTCACAAAAATATTGTTTATGTTAACAGCAAATGGATTTTTTTATTGCTATATATAAATGAATACATGTATAAATCCCATACTTTCCCCCCTCAGTTTTAATTCCTAAAACAGTAGATACAACTCACATAAATAAAAGTACTTAAGGTTCTTCAACAATTTTTAAAATTGTAAAAGGTTCTTGAGAGCAACAAGGTTGACTACCCTAATCTGTAGTAAAGATGTATGTGCTCAGTCATTCAGTCAAGTCCAGCTCTTTGCGGCCCCATGGACTGCAGCCCGCCATGGAATTCTCCAGGCAAGAATACTGGAGTGGGTTGCCATGCCCTCCT
This sequence comes from Capra hircus, assembly GCF_001704415.2. Taxonomy (NCBI): domain Eukaryota; kingdom Metazoa; phylum Chordata; class Mammalia; order Artiodactyla; family Bovidae; genus Capra; species Capra hircus. The sequence goes on along the minus strand of NC_030823.1, from coordinate 39,649,520 downwards.
CCAGGAGATCTTCCTGACCCAGGAATCAAACCCATGTCTCTTACGTCCCCTGCATTAGACGGGCGGGTTCTTTACCACTAGTGCCACCTGGGAAGCCTATATTAAGGATAATAACTCCATGACCCATATGCCACGGCTCTCACTTTCACACCCACAGCAGATATGACTAATCGATCATGTGGGTTCTTTCTCTTGTCTGAGGCCTCTTCCCCACCAAGGTCCCCTGGGAGGAGGGGACACAGCCCACGGGAGCCTGACTCTGAGCTTCCTCCCCCAGCCCTGTACCTTTTCAAGATAATGAGGGCGTGCATCGTCCACGGCAACAGGAGGAGGGCCTGGTTAAGCTGCACAGCTTCCACTGTCCTCCGGGCCACTGTCTCTGGCTTCAGTGGGGGGAAGAGGTTGGGGAACCTGCATGCAGGAAGAGACAGTGTGAGTTTCTCCTGAAAAGCAAGTGCTACTGCTAAACCCCCTCCCTGCCCCCCCATCTCCATTTCTGTCTCTAACATGTCTGTCCATGGGATTCTCCAGGCAAGAATACTGGAGTGGGTTGCCATGCCCTCTTCCAGGGGATCTTCCCAACCCAGGGAGCAAACCCAGGTCTCCCACACTGCAGGCAGATTCTCTGCCATCTGAGCCACTGGGAAAGCCCAAGAATACTGAAGTGGGTAACCTATCCCTTCTCTAGGGGATCATTCCCAATCCAGGAATCGAACCGGGGTCTCCTGCATTGCAGGGAGATTCTTTACCAGCTGAGCTACCAGGGACGCCCCTTCTCTAACATGTCAGGGTCATCCCTTTGGCTTCTCCTGTGTGGGGAAACTTGAGACCTGTTTGAAATACTCTCCTTGCTTCCCTGCTGCCCTAGACGCATCAGGAGTTCCCAATCCCCTTTCTCCTCCCAGCTGGTCTCCTCCTGCCCACCCATACTCTGGGACTGGTTCTCAGAGCACGGCAGAGAGCTCCCTAAAACCTCACCCACACCCTGTCACTGCCCTGCTTGAGCCCTCCCAGGGCCCCCAAAGCTGTCTTCAGCCCTACCTCTCTGGGCCCACCTCTCCTCCTTCTCTGCCCAGCGATCCTGGCCAATCCTCTCTCTTAAGATCCTTCCCATCTCAGCCATCCCATCAGCAAGGCTCCCTCCTTTCGTCCACTCAGATTGGCCTCTGATCTCATCCCCCTGATAACTGCCTTGACTGAATGTACCCCATTGAGAACGGCCTGTCTCTCCTCCTCCACTCTTGAATTCCCCAAGGGCAGAGGTCTGGTGGGTCTTGCTCCTTGCTATCTGCCCTGAGTGCAGCGTCGGGATATTGTAGGTGCTTCATAAATGCTTGCTGAGTGGGTGGACATTGAATGACATAACATTCCCCGGGTGTGTCCTATGCATCCTGTGCAGAGACAGGAGCTCTACCCCACTTGCTGGTTCACTCCCTCAGCCCTTGATTTATGGATACACTCACTAATCCATTCAAACAGCTACAGACCAGTCTCATGGGGTTGATAAATAAATGAATGGCTGAATAAGCAAGCATCAGGGGCTTCTTACGATTGTTCAGAAACATCAGACCTGAGACCCCTAACAGTAGTGATGCTCCCTAAGTGCCAGACCTGTGCTGAGCAATCAACAGGTGTTATTCACTCCAACTGACAGAGAAGAAAGCTGGGGCTTTGGGGAGCTGGTTGGGGCCTGGAGATTCAAACCAAGCCCCCAGAAGCCCCAGGCAAGTGTCCTGCCTGCTGCTTGTCCCGTCTCTCCCGGGCCTATAGGTGCAGGGCTGCTGGTGCTGCTGGCTTTGACCTCAATCCCACAAAGCGTGCTGCTCCAGCACCAGGAGGACTGAGGGTGATAAGCCAATTTCTATCCATGTGGCCTTGGGCAAGCATCTTCGCTTCTCAGTCTCAGTTCCCCCATCTGGGAAATGGGCTTAAGAGCTCTCACAAGCTTGCAGAGGGCCACATGCAGCAGCATTTGTAAAGTGTCTGGTGGCTCAAACATAGAAAAAAAATTAGTAAATAGCAATTTACAAACAGCAGCACTCACCTATACGGTCACTATTTTTTTTTTTTTCAATATTTATTTATTGGGCTGTGCCAGGTGGTAGTTGAGACCACGTGGGATCTTCCATCTTTAGTTGCAGCATGCTTGATCTAGTTCCCTGACCAGGGATTGAGCCTGGGTCTCCTGCATTGGGAGTACAGAGTCTTAGCCACTGCACCACCAGGGAAGTCCCTGTTATGGCTGCTCTTGCCAGAAAATCCATCAGTTTTGTCCGAAGCACCTGTCTCCAACCCTCCACCCTGAGAAGTTGTTAAACATGGTTGGAGAGGAAGCCAATGCTTTTTTTTTTCTTTCTTTCAAGAAACAGGGCTTCCCTTGTGACTCAGACAGTAAAGAATCTGCCTGCAATGCAGAAGATCCAAGTTTGATTCCTGGGTCGGGGAGATCCCCTAGAGAAGGGAATGGCTACCCACTCCAGTATCCTTGCCTGGAAAATTCCATGAACAGAGAAGCCTGGCAGTCTACAGTCCAAGGGGTTGCAAAGAGTCAGACATGACTGAGAAACTAACCGGCACAAACTAGGTACAAATTAGACTTTTACTGCTCTTCTCCTAAGCCCTCTGGAGAAGGAAATGGCAACCCACTCCAGTACTCTTGCCATGGATGGAGAAGCCTGGTAGGCTGCAGTCCATGGGGTCACGAAGAGAAGGACACGACTGAGCGACTTCACTTTCACTTTTCACTCTCATGCATTGGAGAAGGAAATGGCAACCCACTCCAGTGTTCTTGCCTGGAGAATCCCAGGGACGGCGGAGCCTGGTAGGCTGCTATCTATGGGGCCACACAGGGTCGCACATGACTGAAGCGACGCAGCAGCAGCAGCAGCAGCAGCCTAAGCCGTCAGGGCTCACCTGCAGTCCACAGGTAATGAAGCTTCACCTAGTGCTTCTTACTTGCCAGCCAACTAGTTGATTCACACATGGGAGCTCATCTAGCCTTCCAAGTCAGGGTATCACCATCAATCCTTTCTCATGGACTAGGAAACCAAGGCACAGGAAGACTAACTTGCCTGAGGTCACACAAAGCTGGGGTTACATGCTAAATCACTTCAGTCATGCCCGACTCTTTGCCCGCCAGGCTCCCCTGTCCATGGGATTTCCCAGGCAAGAATACTGGAGTGGGTTGCCATGCCCTCCTCCAGGGGATCTTCCTGACCCAGGGATCGAACCCACATCCCTTACGTCTCCTGCATTGGCAGGCAGGTTCTTTACCACTAGCACTACCTGTCTCTGCAGTTTGGGCCCACACTCTGAACCACTGTGGAAAAATGACTTGAGAGAGGCCTTGGATTTCCGTCTTAAAGTGATGGAGAGGAAACCTTGCCAGAAGGCAAACCAGGCACAGGAATTCGAGGTCTGTGAAAGTCCTGCTCATTTCTGTGCTCAAGGTGCCCAGTTAGAACCATGGATTGCTGTGGCTGCATTTCCATCCAGTATGCATTTATTGTTTCCCTGGCGGCTCAGCTGGTAAAGAATCCACATGCAGTGTGGAAGACCTGAGTTTGATCCGTGGGTTGGGAAGATCCCCTGGAGAAGGGAACTGCTACCCACTCCAGTATTCTGGCCTGGAGAATTCCATGGACTGTATAATCCATGGGGTCTCAAACAGTTGGACAGGACTGAATGACTTTCACTTTCACATATTTATTGAGCACTTCCTGTATGCTCAGATGAGAAGACACTAAACCAAGACACTGTAGGGGAAAAAACCAATATGGAACATTCATAGTCATTATTCCAGCATCCTCTAAATTCGGAATCTATGATAATTTGCATATAAGTCAGGTGGAAATTAGGCTTCCCTGGTAGCTCAGCTGGTAAAGGATCTCCCTGCAATGCAGGAGACCTGGGTTTGCGCCCTGGGTTGAGAAGATCCCCTGGAGGAGGGCATGGCAACCCACTCCAGTATTCTGGCCTGGAGAATCCCCAGGGACAGAGGAGCCTGGTGGGCAAAGAGTCGGACACAACTGAGCAACTAAGCACAGCACAGCACATAACAACTAAAGTCTGCTAGAAAGATTAATAGCAGATGCACTTATGAAGATGTTTATTGTTAGAAAAAATAATAATACTGAGCATCTCATATGCCCCAGGCTTTGCACTAGATACATTACATGTGTTATTTCTAATTCTCCCAATGATCCAACAAGGTAAATATGATTGCCACTGTTTGACAGATGAGCAAAGTAAACCTCAGACTGGTAACAAAACTGGTTCAAGGTTTCACCACCATACAGGAGCTAAGGTGAAATTCAAAATCAGGTTTTTCTTTTTAAATTTTATTGAAGTATAGTTGATTTACAATGTTGTGTTAATTTCTTATATACAGCTAAGTGACTCACTTAGTCGTGTCTGACTCTTTGCGACCCCATGGAACTGTAGCCTGCCAGGCTCTTCTGTGCACAGAATCCTCCGAATAGTGGAGTGGGTTGCCATTCCCTTCTCCAAGGGCTCTTCCCCACTCAGGGATCAAACCTGGGTCTCTTGTACTGCAAGCAGATTCTTTACTGTCTGAGCCACCAGGGAAGCCCTAAGTGACTCAGTTATACACACACACACACACACACACACACATATATTCTTTTTCATATTCTTTTCCATTATTTTTTTTTACAGGATATTGAACATAGTTCCCCATGCTATACAGTACATTATTTATCCATTCTATATATAAGAGCTTGCCTCTGCTAATCCCAAACTCCTACTTTTTCCCTCCCCTCACCCCCTCCCCCTTGGCAATCAGAAGTCTGTTCTGTATGTCTCTGAGTCCACAAAGCCAGGTGTTTTGATTCTTGCTTAGCAAAACCACCCCTAGTGATAATCACTAAGGTGTTCTGAGTGATCCCCACACCCCATGAATGTACTGCGCTACATCCCTTCCACGATCTCATGCAATTCTCACAGCGACCCCTCCCTGCTATCCTCATCTTTGGAAGAGGATGATGCATGTAATTTAGAAGGCAAAATTATCATTATATGCTGCTGTGCAAAAAAACAAGGAAAATAGTTTTTGGATGATTCATTTACCTGTAACCTTGTGTCCCTTCACAAGCCAACATCAGTGTAGCACCATTTACTGGGCACTTACAATGTAGCACATAGGGTATTGTGTGCTAGACCCCATTTATTCTTATCACAGACTCCTACTCCCATCATCCCATTCTACAGATTAACAGAGGCTGGAGTAGGAACTAACCAGACCCAAGGTCACACACATTCTGGGGGTCTGGCTCCAAAGTACAAGCTTTAAACCAGTGGTACCCATTTCCTGTTGATTTAATTGGTCTGGAGGATGGGTGGTTGGGCTTCGATATTTCTTTAAACTAAGCTATAACTTATATACAATAAAAGGCATAAATCTTAAGTGTCCAGCATGATCAGTTTTTACCTGTGTAACTCCTACTCAAATCAAGAAGAGAGAACATTGTTAAAAGCCTAGAAGCTTCCCTGGTGCTCCCTGCCAGGCTGTGTCCCCACTCCCCTAGGAGTCCACTGTTCTGATTCCCATCACCTCCGCCCAGCTTTGCCTTCTCTAGAACTTCAGAAAAACCGAACCATGCAAAACGCACTCTTGTGTCTCTGGTTCCTTTCATTCAACATAATGCTTTGAAGATTCATCCATATCGTTTGCATAATTAATACTTTACACCCTTTTTATAGTTGGGTGAGTATTGCATTGCATGCGTTTAGCATGGGTACTCTGTGAAGCCCCTGACCATAGAACCCCACTGCCTTGCAGATGGAGACTCAGATATGAGACCAAAAAGCCAGGGAAAAAGCACTTCTGGGTTATTTTAAAATTTTGTCTCTCTGGGTATGAGTCCCCTTGTCCAATCGACTAGAGGAACTTGGCTCGGAGACAGGGTCCGCTGCCACTGACCTGACCCTCATGCCCTGGAACATCTCGGTGCTGGTGTGGAAGGGCAGCACGGTGGTGGCACTGACGCCCGGACAGTCCAGCAGCCCCAGGGTCAGGCTCTCCATGAAGGCGAAGGCTGAGGCTTTGGACGTGCAGTAGTCGATGGCGCCGGGGATGGCAGAGAGTGCCAACACGGAGTTCAGACACACGATGTGGCCGTTCTGTAGCTCCAGCATCCGCGGCAAGAAGGCCTTGGTGGTCTGAGGGTGGATGGGGAGGTTAGTGTGCGGCAGACACAGCTTCCAACAGCCCCTCAACTTCCCCTCTTGGGGAGAACAGACTACCCTTGACACAGGCACCCCTCCAGCCACTGGATTTTCCTACAATGGGGAGGTGATGGGGTGGAGGCTGAGGGCACTGACTCCCACATTTCAGAAAGTCCAGATGACTCCTGGAGAGCCTGTCATTCTTCTTGTCCAGCCACCCTCTAGACCCAAGCCCAAGCCCTGGTGAGCCTCTCCCCACTCCCCTATAGCCCCAGGCTCCCTGGAAGGGAAGAATATGTCATTGACATGCCCAACACCGGCTCTGGCTCAGGACAACCGTACCCAGAACTGGCCCAGGGTGTTGATGTGCTGGGACTTGAGAAGGGCATCATCGTCGCTGTCCATCAGGCTCTTCCCATGGACCACGGCGGCGTTGTTCACCAGGATGGTGATGTCACCCACCTGTGGGCAAGAAGGGGCCACGGGGCCATTAGGGCAGCCAGCCCCAGTGGCCTGTACCTGGAGAGGAGGGACCTGGCCCTGGGCAGCCACATCGCCTCTCTGAGCATCAGTCTTGATTTGTAAGATGGGGCTAATAACCATACCAGGGTTGCTCTGGGGATCAGAAATAATTTATGGCACATAATATACCTGTCACAGAGCACACCTATAATAAATGAGGTTATTGTGACATAAACATAGTTAACATTTGCCACGTGCCAGATATCTAATGGGGTGGTTTCTGCTCTCTCGGACCTCACTGATACACTCAGTTTAACTAGATGTCTGGAGTCGGGGGGATTTTCCCAGACAACCAAGAGACATTTGCACCCCACCCCCCACCACCCCACTACCCCTAGGACAGACACTCACAGGCTTAAATTTCCAAAGGGGACAACAGGTGATTTAATCAGTCTATGTCCCTAGTCCCTGCTCTCTGCAACACACACACACACACACACACACACACACACACACACACACACACACACACACACACACACACACACACACACACAACTTGGACCAGCTTCACAGGAGAGTCCTCCGAGGTGCCCTGCAAACAGCCATTCCACCATAAGCAGAGCTCTCTCCCAAGCCCCGTGAGACTGTCCCCTTTGGCTAGGATTCCGACAGAGCTGAGGCCGGCACCTCCCAGGCTGCTCACCTTCTCCCGCACAGCTTTGGCTGTCTGGTACACCTCTTCCCGGTTGCCCACATCACAGATGAAGTAGTGGCACTCGGTGCCCATCTGCCGAATCTCCTCCGTCGTCTCCTTCAGGCATTTCTCAGTCCGGCCCCACAGAACGATCTGGAAGGAGGACAGTGGTGCTGAACAGGTGATCGCTAAGGAAGCCATCAGAAATTCAGTACGTAAAGCAATTTGCCCCATGACTGCCACGATTCCATTTGAAAAGAGTGTGCAAAGTCACAATACGACTTTTTAAAGGGAGGTCGCCTACCCTAGAGGGAACCGAGAGTTTCTGAGCCCACGGCTGCCCCACCGATGGATGTATGGTCCGCAAGTCTTCCCTTTTTAAAATCTATTGTACTTCTGGCTGTGCTGGGCCTTCACTGCTGCATGCAGGCTTTGCCTAGCGGTGGTGAGCCGGGCCACTCCTCACTGCAGCGCGGGGCTTCTCACTGCAGTGGCTTCCCTTGTTCCAGAGCATGGGCTCTAGGGCTCTTGGGCTTCTGCAGTTGCCGTAAGTGGGCTTCAGTAGTTGTGGCTTCCGGGCTCTCGGGCACAGGCTCAATAGTTGTAGCCCTCAGGCTTAGATGGGGCTTCCATGGTGGCTCAGATGGTAAAGAATCTGTCTGCAGTGTGGGAGACAGGAGTTTGATCCCTGGGTCAGGAAGATCCCCTGGAGAAGAGAATGGAACGGCAAATCCACTCCAGTGTTCTCGCCTGCAAAATCCCACAGAGGAGCCTGGCAGGCTATAGTCCATACAGTCACAACGAATTCGACACGACTGAGCAGCTAACACTTCCACTTTTCACAGGCTTTGTTGCTCTACAGCATGTGGGATCTTCCCAGACCAGAGATGGAACCCGTGTCCCTTGCATTGGCAGGCAGATTCTTAACCACTAGAGCACCAGGGAAGTCCTTCATAAGGGACTTTCTTTCTTATGTATTCCTTCCAGGATGACATCTCCTGCCGGCCCCGCTCAAGTGATCCTATCCAGTTAAATGTAGCAGCAGAGTTCTTCCTGTACAATGTTCCAGAACGCTTCCAGCTAGGAGCAAGCTGGTCTTCTCATCTGAGGTCTAGAGCCTGATGGGTGAATGGACTGCAAGGTTCTGGCCGTAAGGTGCCAGGAGACTAAGCAAGGCCTTCCCTCTACCCAGCTGTGGTCCCAGGTGGACGGAGGGCGGGGAAGACAGGCAGCCAAGAAAGAAACACGACCTCACCCCACAGGTAATAAACGTGGGACTCATTATGCCAGGAGATGACCCTGGCAGGACCAAGACATGAATTCTTAAAGGGAGCTGGACATATTTATGAATGGCTGGCCATAAAAGGCTCAGAAGAAAGGGTGGGCTATTTCTCAACCTTGACCTACAGGAGAATGACACTCCTTTCCATGACACGTCGTTGAGTCCAGAGAGGCCCCTGTTGGGGAAAACAGGGCTTGGTGACAGGGAACTAAGAATCCCAAGACCCAGTGTAATCAGCACAAAGGCAGAAAGGCTGGGGGCTGGAGAGAATCAGAGAAAGGAAGAGATAAAAGGCTCCTTGGGGATTAATCTAATGGGTTTCTATTTTTGTTTCTTCTCTTTAAAATTATCAATGAAATTCCTCCTTTAAAAATAGAACCCAACACGGAAACCCCATGTGTGAAACCAGTAAAAGGAATAATTACACATCCAACTCCATGTTTTCTTACTTGAAAAGCCACACATGAGAGCAAAAGGGCTGAGCTGGAAAGGTGAACATTTTCAAGTGGGTGATGGATGTAACTTGAGTCACACCAGACCAGAATCTATTTGCTCTGCAACTTGGTACGGAGGAAAGTCACACAGACAAGTAGTCGTTGGTGATAACAGTTTATCAACTGTTTACCTTGAAATATCAGAACATTCACAATACCACACAGGGTGCAAAATGGCTGCAACTGGTGGGATACAGAGATGTGTTGATGGCTCCCATGGATTCGAGTTTTTTATTAGAGTTTAAATATATATATATATTTATTTATTTGGCTGTGCTGGGTCTTAGTTGTGGCACTTGAGAACTTTAGTTGCAGCGTGTGGGGTCTAGTTCCCTACTCAGGGATCGAACACAGGCCCCATGCATTGGAAGCATGGAGTCTTAGCCACTGGACCACAGAGGAAGTCCCCTTTATTAGAGTTTTTAAAACTTTCGAAATATTTCTTGAAGGAGAATAAGAGTGTTCTTTCTATTCCTGCAACATCTCTGGGAAAGCCCAGTTTGAAAACCACACCTTGTCCAACCGCTTTATTTATTTTAATTGAAGTCTTGAAATACGGGAAGGGCTTTACGAGGGAGAATTCCATCAGCCACCCTCCACGATGACAAAAGTCCTCCAAGAGCAAACAGACTGCAATTAGACAGGCTCCAAAGGACATTTTCTTGTCTGTTGAACTAAAAACAGACTTCAAGTATGTTCCTCCAGGAAAGGCTGGAGAGATTTCCTTCATGAAGAAGAAAGAGATCAACTGTTTTCAGTGTGTTCAGTCATCTTCCATCATGTCAGACCTCACCGCCGTCTTGTAGTCACTGTCATCCTAGTTTCCTCCCATCCTCCCTTGTCACCCCATCCATCTGTCCATCCATCCTTCCTCACATTCATCCACCCACTCACCCATCAATCCATCCACCCACCCACCCATCCTTTCTTCTTTCTACTCACCCCACGCCCCCCCACTCCATCCATCCATCTAATTTCTGAGCATGTCAGATTGAGGTGGAAGAAACCCTTGGCCTCCTTTCTTCTGCTCTGGTCCCTGCCTAACGCCCTCCCACATCCAGCTTGTCTGGGGAACAGGACCCGGGGGCTTGCACAGTTCCCTAGTGTCTAGCTGAGAACAAGAGTGGTGCTTCTGGGACTCTGAGAACTTCTGGACTAGTTGGCAGGGCAAGGAAGCTCAAAGCAGGGATGTGTATGGGTTAGAAGGTGCAGGGGTCCAGACAGCTGGGAGCACAAGGAAACCAGCAGAAAGAGAGAGAGCCAGGGAGGCAGCACTGTCTGCATGGCTGGAAGGGCACCCTGGAGAGGAAAACAGGGACTGGACTGAAGGAGGTGAAGCAAAGGCTGTGCCCCATTGTCTTCCATGCGTGGGGGACACACCCAGGTGGGATGCTGAGGTTTGGTCATTTCTTTTCAGGGGTCTGCTGAGGATGCCCCTGGTGGGTTGGGAGTCTGGCCTCCTCATGTTCAGAGCCCCCATCTCTGATAGAGAGCTGGGAGGGGTTTACTTTCTGTCCTCCTCACCCCAGCCCTCTGAGCCAGGAGCTCCCTGAGGGCCTAGATTCTGCCTTGTTCATTTCATATCTCAGTGTCCGGCAACGCAAGTGCTATTTGTTGAGCGAATGAATGAAAGTTCAGGGCTGCAGGTAGGAAGGGTTGCAAGGTGGTTAAGTAGTCTCTCTGAGGCTGAGATGAGCCCAGCTCCCTTGATTGAGCTGTTTAGGGTCCCAGAAGCTTCTACCCACCGGCTACTTAGACCAAGAGTCAGCGAGACCTGGGATTCCACTCAGAACCACCCTGGACTGAGCTGCGAGCTGAGGTCAAGGCCAGTGTGTGGCCCCTTGCTGCATGTCTCTGTGCAGGTCTGACTGAATGTGTCTCTCTTTGCATGGGTTGTGTGTGCAGCCTCTGCACTGCTAGGTGCTTCCTTGGGCCCACGGTAGATGCTCAGAGTTCCTGGGAAGCCAGGGACTTTTAAAAATATATATTGTTTTTTGTTTGTGAACAAATTAAAAGAAGTCCAGATGGCAGTGGGGGCACCTGAGCTGCTGACTTGCTTACAAAGGAAGCCTGTGGACAGGAATGGGTGCAACCAGACTTCAAGCCTAGAGACCCTTCTCTCCCACCCACCTTAGGGCCCTCTTGGCCTAAAACCACTGGTCCCAACCTTCTTTGACAGCAATTCTGCCCAGGGCAAGTTGCTGTGGTGGGGATAGCGTAGGGCAAGAAATCCCATCCCCACAGGTAAGGCCGGGGCTGCAGAAGGCCCAGGGCAGAAAGAGAGGAAAGGGGACAGGGACCCTCCAAGCTGAATGATTGGTCAAGGTTTGATGGGCTGACCATCAGGCCATCAGGCTGGGCATGTTCCCATCTTAAGACCCAGGCGCATCTCCATGATGACGGGGAGGCCAGGGCTGGTCACCCTGATGGAGACTTCAAGTAACTGAGCCACTGGGAGTGGGAAGGACAGGGGTTCTTCCTGGGCAGGTGCTGCCCAGTGGGCGCACGGCAGCTGCTCCCTCCTCTTCCTCCAGTCCCTGCTGGGACCCCTGTGGGACCCCAGAGTCACAGACCAGGCAGGTACAGTTTGGTGCACAAACCTGGCAGGCACAGTTCGGTGGTTGGCCCAGGCGGTTCCTCACCAGAGTCACAAGGGGTGACCCCAGACACCTAACAGGACAGGGGTCCCACCAGGTGCCCGAATGAGACCGAGGCCTGGGCAGGTAGGAGGTCTGAGAGGAGTGTGGGATAAGCCGCCTGGGGGCGGGACAGATTTATGAGCCCTGGGAACCCAACCCGGCCTCCTCTTAATTAACTTCCAGGACAGAGAGCAGCTGGGGCGGGTCAGCAGCCCAGGATTTACTCCTAAGCCGGGTTTACAAAATAAGAGCTCAGAGAGGCTCGACACCTTCTGGCCTCCCCTCCCCTTGGGGCAAAAGGCTAGCTTCTGTCCTGGAGAGGAGGAGGGAAGTGGGGTGAAGACCCTTGGCCTTCTAGGCCTCAGGGTCCCGCCCTCCTCTCCCTCAGTGCTGCCCTCACAGTGAGGCTGAAACACCCCCAGCAGCCCCCAAAGCTGACGGCTACCATGATCCATTTTTTATGGCCGAGAATACTGGCTCAAAGGTGCTAAGGTACAAGTCACACCCAGCGAGTGGGGGGCAGGATTTGAACCCAGAGCCTTTGTCCTCTGCAGATGCACCCCTGAAACCCAAGGCACGGGGTGGGGGGAGGTTTCTGAGCTTTGAAAGTTCTGCTCCCAAATCCCATGTGTCCTCATACCGGTGTTTCTTCCCACCCAGCCCTCAGCTTCGTCTCCCTCGACGTCCACACCCCATGAGTCTGCTCACCAGGACTGCACGGAGGGCCTGCTGAAATCAGACGTGGTCCCTGTCTCAAGGAGACAGCTAGGAAATGAGAAAGCAGTTGGACACAAAGTTCCATGAGTGGGAAAAAGAATAAGGTGAGAACTTGACGTTGAGATATTGGCTTTTTTTTTTTTTTTACCATTTTCAAGTAAACTTTCTAACAAGTGGAAAGCAGATGCCCATGAGAATCTAGATGTTTTAATAAAAAGATTCAGGACTTCCCTGGTGGGGCAGTGGTTAAGAATCCACCTGCTAGTAGAGGGGACGATGGGTTCAAACCCTGGTCTGGGAAGACTCCACATGCCATAGGGCAAGAAAGTCTGTGTGTCACAACTACTGACCCGCGTGTCCTAGAGCTGGTGTTCCGCAACAAGAGAAGCCACTACAGTGAGAAGCCAGAGCATTGCAACTAGAGTGTAGCCCCCGCTCACCTCAACTAGAGAAAGCCCAGGCAGCAACAAAGACCCAGTACAAAAAAAACAAGAGATCCATGTCAGTTTCTAATGTATTCACGAATTATAATAAAGATGACTATATATTTACATTTTAAGAAACAGAAGAGGGAACGTCATTTAAATTGGAACGTCATTTAAATTTAAATTCTGAGGTTGCTGTATTATGCCCGTTGTATATCTAAGGCAACTGCAACTCAGAGAGGCTAAGCAAGTGATCTGAGGTCACATAGCAATCAACAGGACAGAGCTGGGATTTGAGCTGAGGTTTTTCACCACCATTCCCTGTCCCAGTAGGAGAAAAGCTATTTCTTCTCTTCATGTGGTCTCATGGGGATTAAGCATGCGGAAACTGGCAGCCACCGAGCCATTCTCTATTTCCCATGGAGAAGCGCTGAGAAAGTCACAGCACTGCCCCTTGATACACTGTCTTCTGCAGCCAATAGAATGAAGAGAGTTCACACTATGGAAAAATGGTCAGGATTAAAGGCTGCAGAATTACCATCCACACAGGATAATCTCATCTCTAAAAGCATAACAAGTTGATGGACATCACCAGGCTACATAGGAACAGGGGTGGTCTTGGGTAGGACCTTAGGTTTACTTCTTTGTGCTTGTCTATCTAATGCTTCTAAAAGACAAATATCATCATTTATGATCTTCAAAAAAGGAGGACAGAATAACTGCTTTCCCATACATCATTTCCGAAACAGGCCATTTCACACAAGTGACTCAGCACAGCTTGTCCAACCTCTTCTGGGCTCCCATCCAGTGTGAGGTGACTATCTGCATGTCTCTTCCCACTGCTGAATGAATACACGAGGCTGCAGTGGACACCTTGCACTCACTCCTTCTGCGCTGTGCGCTGTCTCTCCATTTCACATCTGCGTATGATCTCTTGGAGGGCAGGAACTAAATCTCACCTATCCTGGGTTCCCTGAGACTCTACCTAGTGTGCAGCACAGACTTTTAAATGCCAAGGCTACTTGTGAAATCCTATTCATCCTGCAGAACCTGCCTGAATGGCCCCTCAAATCTGAAGTTCCCTGGCTCTCTTTCCATCATCCCGACAACAATAACAACACCACTATACACTGGCTAACAGCTATTGAGCATTTCTCATGAGCCAGATACTGTGCTGAGTACATCTAAATGTTTCCTCCTTTCATTCCCATAATCCCACCTGTAGGTAAGATTTCTCTCCCCCTTCTACAGGTCAAGTGAAGACAAGTAAAATTACTTGCCCAAGGCTATACTACTTATAAACAGTGGCATAGGTGACTCAGAACTCATGTTCCTGATGGTTTCAAACGTTGGTGCTGGAGAAGACTCTTGAGAATCGCTTGGAAAGTTAAGATCAAACCAGTCAATCCTAAAGGAAATCAACCCTGAATATTCATTGGAAGGCCTGATGCTAAAGCTCCAATACTTGGGCCACCTGATGCGAAGAGCCAGCTCATTGGAAAAGACTCTGATGTTGGGAAAGATTGAGGGCAGGAGGAGAAGGGGGGCAACAGAGGATGGGATGATTAGGCAGAATCACTGACTCAATGGGCATGAATTTGAAAAAAATCCAGGAGATAGTGAAGGAGAGGGAAGCCTGGCATGCCGCAGTCCATGGGGCTGCAAAAAGTCAGACAAACCTTAGCAACTGAACAACAGCAAAGCGCACAGCTGAGAGTGCGCTGGGCCTATTTGTGAACACCCTGCCTCCCCTAGGAGCTTGAGAAGTCCTCTGGGGAGTCCTTAATCAGCATCCAGCATGGGCCAGGTACACAGTAAAAACCAAGCGCTGTCGCGTGACACTGGCCCCAGGAGGGCTGGAGAAAAATCTGCTGACCAGAGAACAGTGAGTGCCTCTCCTCCACCCTGGGCTCACGGGAATGCCTGGCCTTGGTGCTCATAGCTGGAGTTCAGCTGGGGCGCATGGCCCCACCAGAGACGTGAGCTGGGTGGTCTCCGTGTGGCCCCCAGGAGGAGCATCTGTTTATAATTGGCAGCCCCAGAAAGATCCAAGTCCCTGGGCAGGTCTTTGGCAGACCTGCTTATGTCCCATGGGCCCTGGGTTTTGGAGCAAAGCCGTGCTGAGCTGGCTTCTCAGAAGGAAAGAAAAGACCCATTGGAGACCCCAAAGCGTGGCAGGGTGGGTAGGGGTGGGACAGTCACAATGTGATGAGTACACAGCTCTCCTCCAAACTCAGCACTTCCAGCAGGAAGATGTGAACAAAAATCCACCCTGTGGCCAAATGAGAAGCGAGCAGCAAAACCGAGTGTGGGATGCAGAGTAGGGTGCCAGCAAGGAGAGGCTGAGTGGCCATGCCTGCGGGCTGGCAGGTAGTATTTGAAACACTGACACACACTCCCAGTAGGTACGTATATAGAGCAAGTTACATTCTGAGTTTTCTGCTCTTTCACATCCCTCTCTATTTCCAAAAATAGACTTCTCTGATTTTTTTTTATTTAAAAGTTTTATCTCATTTATTTATTTTTTGGCCACATGGCACGCAAGATCTTAGTTCCCAACCAGGGATCGAACTTGTGCCCTCTGCCGTGGAAGTGCAAAATCCTAACCACTGGACCACCAAGGAAGTCCTGAGACCTCTTTCTTGGGTAGAGGAGCCTAGAACATGGGCTCAGGAGCAAGATAGCTTGGGTTCAATTGTCTGATTTACCACCTACGGAAACCTGGAAAACCCACTTAACTTCTCTATAAATTAAAGTTGTAAAGCATCCACTTGGAAAGGTAGTTGGGAAGATGATGGAAGGACTTAATAAATGCTGGCTATTATTTTTATCACTGTTATTGTTCAGTCACTAAATCGTGTTCAACTCTTTTCGATGCCATGGACTGCAGCAGGCCAGGCTCCCCTGTCCTCCACGATCTTCTGGAGTTTGCTCAGATTCCTATCCAATGAGTCAGTGATGCTATCTAACCATCTCATCCTCTGTTCCCCTTTCTCCTTTCTTCTTCTTATTACTACTACTATTATTATTAACCCAGGAGCAGAAATAGATCCTTCTTGCTCCCAGAAGTATCCTTTATCCTCCACAAAGTTCTTCCCTGGTGGCTCAGATGGTAAAGAATCTGCCTGCAGTGGAGGAGACCAGGGTTCAATCCCTGGGTGGAGAACATCCCATGGAGAATGGAATAGCACCTTATTCCAGTATTCTTGCCTGGAAAATTCCATGGGTGGAGGAGCCTGGCAGACTACAGTCCATGGGGCTGCAAAGAGTTGTACATAACTGAGTACATGAGCAATGCATCCTCCAGGAAACTGGAGTCATGGGGTGATGGATACCTTTGTTATTGCTGTTCAGTTGCTCATTCGTGTCTGACTCTTTGCGACCCAATGGACTACAGCACACCAGGCTTTCCTGTCCTTTGCCATCTTCCAGAGTTTGCTCAAACTCATGTCTATTGAGTCAGTGATGCCATCCAACCATCTCATCCTCTGTCATTCCCTTTTCCTCCTGCTCTCAATCTTTCCCAGCATCAGGGTCTTTTCCAGTGAGTCAGGTCTTCAGGTTGCCAAAGTATTGGAGCTTCAGCTTCACAGCAGTTCTTCCAATGAATATTTAGGAAAATTTCCTTTAGGATTGATTGGTTTGATCTCTTTGCTGTCCAAGGGACTCTCAAGGGTCTTCTCCAATACCGCAGTTCAAAAACATCAATTCTTCATCTTTTTTTATTGTCCAGCTCTCACATCTATACAAAACTACTGGAAAAACCATAGCTTTGACTATATGGACCTCTGTGGGCAAAGTAATGTCTCTGTTTTTTAATATGCTCTCTATGTTCATCATTGCTTTTTTTTTCCAAGGAGCAAGCGTCTTTTAATTTCATGGCTGCAGTCACTGTCCACTGCGATTTTGGAGCCCAAGAAAATAGTCTGTCAATGTTTTCATTGTTTCCCCGTCTATTTGCCATGAAGTGATGGGACCAGATGCCATGATCCTGGTTTTTGAATGTTGAGTTTTAAGCCAGCTTTTTCATTCTCCTCTATCACCTTCACCAATAAGCTTGTTAATTCCTCTTCACTTCTGCCGTAAGGGTGGTGTCATCTGCGTATCTGAGATTGTTAATATTTCTCCCTTCAAACTTGATTCCAGCTTGTGCTTCATCCAGCCCAGCATCTTGCATGATGTACTCTGCATATAAATTAAATAAGCAGGGTGACAATATACAGCGTTGATGTACTCCTTTCCCAATTTGCAGCTAGTCCATTGTTTCATGTAAGGTTCTAAATGTTGCTTCTTGACCTGCATACAGGTTTTGCAGGAGGCAGGTAAGGTGGTCTGGTATTCCCATCTCTATAAGAATTTTCCACAGTTTGTTGTGATCCACACAGTCAAAGTATAATCACTGAAGCAGAAATAGATGTTTTTCTGGAATTCTCTTGCTTTTTCTATGATCCAAGGGATGTTGGTAATTTTATCTTCGGTTCCTCTGCCTTTTCTAAATCAAGCTTGGACATCTGGAAGTTCTTGGCTCACATACTAGAGGCCTAGCTTAAAGGATTTTGAGCATTACTTTGTTAGCTTGTGAAATGAGTGCCATTGTGTGGTAGTTGGAACCTACTTTGGTATTGCCCTTCTTTGGAACTGGAATGAAAACTGACCTTTTCAGTCCTATGGCCACCTTTTCTACTCCTGAGTTTTCCAAATTTGCTGGCATATTGAGTACAGCACTTGAACAGCATCATCTCTTAGGATTTGAAATAGCTCAACTGGAATTCCATCACCTCCACTAGCTTTGTTCGTAGTGATGCTTCCTAAGGCCCACTTGACTTCACTTTCCAGGATGTCTGGCTCTAGGTGAGTGATCACACCATCGTGGTTATCTGGGTCATGAAGATCTTTCTTTTATAGTTCTTCTGTGTATTTTTGCCACCTCTTCCTAATATCTTCTGCTTTGCCACCTCTTCCTAATATCTTCTGCTTCTGTTATGTCCATATAGTTTCTGTCCTTTATTGTCCCCATCTTTGCGTGAAAAGTTCCCTTGGTATCTCTAACTTTCTTAAAGAGATCTCTAGTCTCTCCCATTCTATTGTTTTCCTCTATTTCTTTGCACTGATCACTGAGGAAGGTTTTCTTATCTCTCTTTGCTATTTTCTGGAACTCTCCATTCAGACGGGTATATCTTTCCTTTTCTCCTTTGCCTTTAGCCTCTCTTCCTTTCTCAGCTGTTTGTAAGGCCTCCTCAGACAACCATTTTGCCTTTGGCCTTTCTTTTTCTTGGGGATGGTCTTGATCATTGCCTCCTGTATAATGTTACAAACCTCCGTCCATAGTTCTTCAGGCACTCTGTCTATCAGATATAATCCCTTGAATCTATTTGTCACTTCCACTGTACAATCATAATGGATTTGATTTAGGTCATACCTGAATGGCCTAGTTGTTTTCCCTGTGTTCTTCAACTTAAGTCTGAATTTTGCAATAATAATAGTGGTGGATGCCTATAAGACTCCAGCTGGGGCTTCTTTGCCTCTTTGCCTCACCTGTGGACACAGCCTTGACCAGGGCTGAATCCCCAGATCTTAGAAACTGCCTGTTCCCATCCTTCTATCAGACTTAGAGGACCCTCCTGAATCCACACCCCAAGGCCTAGGAAGGAGCAAACCAGCATCAAAAGCATTCAGCTGCAAAGCAGGCTGTGGGTCACCTGTTAGGAGGATTTCTTGAGAGGAGAGGTTTTCAAGCTGAGCTCTAGGGACCCTGGGGGTTCTAGTGAGGAGCTTCAGGGGTTGCTGATGGGTGGGGAGCGTGATAGAATTCCAACCTACCCCCCCATCCTCCACCCTGCAGAGCAGTGGCACTTTCATTAGGCTTCCATAATAGCCATTTCCACAAAGATTCTGTTGCTAAAAAGAATAGAGTTTGAATGTTACCACTCTGGATTCTAGCCATTTGCTCCCAGGATGGACTTTTTTTTTTTTTTTTTTTTTTCTTTTACTAGAAATGCACCCAGGTTGGAAGCCTCTAGCTCTCTCTTACTGGGACTGCCAGCCTGTCACTCCTGCTTCCCCAACAAGCCAGCAGCTTTTCTTCTTCCAAAAGGCAACCCTTCAAAATTGACAACAGAGATTGGATAGCGCTTCCAGGTGTCTCCTTCCTGGATTTCAAATTAATTAAATAATCTATTTTTGGTCACACCCTGAGGCATGCACAACTTCTCTGACCAAGGATCGAACCAGTGCCTCCTATATTGGAAGAGAGGAGTCTTAACCACTGGACTGCCAGGAAAGTCCCGGTTCCTGGACTTTCTGCCATTCCTGGGAGCCCTGTTTCCAGACTCTACAAGCCCTGACTGCACGCTGCTCTTTAAGAGGCCTTGGGTTCATTACCTGTGTCCCGCTGTTGACCTATGACCTTGGCAGGTCACCACTGGGCCTCTCTCTTAGGGACTTAGGCCAGAGCCTGCCTTCCCCTCCCGCTCCGGCACCGCTGAGCTCCCAGAGCAGGCCTCCCACGGAGTTGCGCGTGGTCGGATTGCACAGGCTTGTCCCCTGCCCGGGCCTGCAGAGAATGTTCTGGCTACTGCTGGCTCAGCTGTTGGAGAGGATTGTTTTGAAGCTCCTCAAATTAGATCGCCCAGCGGTGTCCTCCTCCCACAAGTCGCTGACCACAGCCTAGAGCCGGGCAGAGACTTCCTCCCGGCCGCGGTCCAGCCTGGAATGGGTCCCTTGGGAGGCACAGGGATGACCACGAGGGCTTGCACCAAGTTCAACACCTGCCTTGGTCTCTCACCCCGCCCTCTGACAGCTCTGGGCAGGGCGGGGGATGGGAGAGGGTGGTATTGTACCCATTTCATCCAGGAGAAAACCGAGGCACAGAGTTAGGAAGCTGAGCTAGAACTCCAACCTACACGCCCCATCCTGAGCCCTCCACCTCTGTCCTTCACCTGCAGGCATGAAGGGACCCCCTAAAAGGATGGGTCCAGTCACTGCGCAGGTGTCACCAAGCACATCCAAGGGGCGAGGACTGGACAATGGGGAAAGAAGGAAAGACGCTGCCTTGTCCTGGGGTACAGTGCCTGGACTTGCTGACCAAGTACTTGCTGAATGATGACAGTGATGATCCTCGCCCTGCTGTAAGGACACTGGGGGTCTTTAGAGGCCGAGATGGGAGAAGGGGACAGGAGCTGCTCCCCTGAGCATGATGCCCAGGGCTGGGGGTTGGGAGCATCCTCGCTTCTGTCGCCTCCTCCACTGCTGCCACTCTGGGCTGAACCCCATCATCCCTCACCTGGCTCACAGCCATGGCCCATAGAGGTCTCCCAGCTTTGACCTTTGCCCCAGTGCTCCCAACCCTGCCTCAGTCTATCTCAACACAGCAGCCAGAGAGATCCTTCCAGAACTGTCAGACCCCGTTACTCTGCTTATAACTCCCAGTGGCTCCCCGTCTCACCCACAGTGAAATCTACAGTATTCACCATAGAAAACTAGTTCACCAGTTTCACTGTAGTGAAATCTAGAGTGACCACAAGTCTCTCCTGCTCTGATGTGCCCCCACCTCTCTGTCCTCAGCTCTTCCCCTCAGAGCTGACTGGTCTCTACCATGTTGGTCTCCTTGCCTGCATGACCACCCAACCCGCTTCTACTCCAGGACCTTTGCACCCACTGTTCTCTGTGCTCTCTGCCCAAGTAGCCCTCTTCTCATGCCCTCTCTTCTTACAGATTCTGCTCAAGCATCTCTTTACATGAGGGACCTTCATGTAAAGTCCTCCCGACCCCCAAAGACTCACTCCCCGACACTACCTCTGCTTTTTAAAAATAGTTTTTTTATTAATAGTCTTTATCTTTTAGAGCCTTGAGATTTCCTGCACACTCCTGCCTGCACATATGGACAGCCTCCTCCACCATCATTACTCACCAGAAGGGCACCTGCATTACAGGTGATGAACGCACACTGACACATTATTATCACCCAAAGTCCATAGATTACGTTAAGGTTCACTCTTGCTGTTTATTTTCTGAATTTTGGCAAATATATAATGATATGTATCCACCACTGTAGTATCAAAGACTGTAGCTTTGCTGCCCTAAAAATCCTCCAGGATTTCCTATCTTTCCCCCCAACCTCTGGCACCACTGATCTTTTTACTGTTTCTACAGTTTGGCCTTTTTCAGAATGGTATATTGTTAGAATCATCTAGGATGTAGCCCTTTCAGACTTGCCTCTTTCACTCAGTAATATGCACTTGTGGTTCCTCCATGTCTTTTCACAGCTTGATGGTTTATTTCTTTTTGATGGTTCATTTCTTTTCAGCACTGAATAATATGCCACTGTCTGAAGGCCCCCAGTTTATTTACTCATTCACCTACTGAAGGACTTCTTGGTTGCAAGGTTTGGCAATTAGGAATAAAGCTGCTATAAATATCCCTTGTGTATGTCCCCACTTTTTTAACTTCCCAGATGTCTTCTTTCTCAGTCCCTGAGACACATGATGTATGCCTCCACGGTGAAGGCCTCATGTCCCTGAGGACAGAGGGCAGCCTTGTCAAAACCTAACAAGGCAACCTGCCAAGAGCTACAGCTCAGAAACCAGGTGTGACAACTCAGTTAAGTCCCATCTCATCCCTGAGTGTAATTCTTGTTAACCTTTCTGGTTCTGAGACCACTGGGAAAATCTTCCAGGGAAACCCTCTCCAGACTGACTCTATGGGAAAGCTGAATAACATCTCACTTACAGCCAGAAACCCAAGGGCTGCGCCTCCCCACTGTCTGCCCTCAGCCCACACGTGGCAAAACATAGAGAGGGTGGGGAAACTCAGGCCAGAGTCACTGGTGGAAGCCCCATGACCATTGTCCCAGTTCCTCCACTTGGACTTCCTGATGGTGAATGCCAGGTGACCTTAGGGGTGCTGCCAAGAAGGGGAAAAGAGGGGCAGCATTTGCAGACCACTCTCCAACCCAGTGTATGTCTTCAGTATTACCATCCTGAGAAATGGGGCCATATTTTCAGTGCTCAGGCAAGGGCAAGCCTGCCCTTGCAGGCTGTGCCACCAGAAGTTTCAAGGCAACACTTGAGCCTGAAATCTGGAGCTCTTTCACTACTCCCAGTCTTGCCTCATTCACTCATTTGTTCTTTCACTCACTCATTCGAGGCATAGTTATTGGATTCCAGGAGGCTCCGGGGAACAGTAGGAAAGAAATTCATCCCACTCTCTTGGTGTTTGCTTTCAGGTGTGTATGGGGAACAAGGGGACCAAGAGACAATCAGTGATAGACCATATAATATATAAAGGTGGCCAAAAGTGAAGGAAAGGAACAGGAAGCTTTGTAGGGGGGCTGGATAGAGCGATCATGCAGCGGGAATAGTATTTAGCCAGGGATGGGGACAGGGAGGGGCTTCCCCGGTGGCTCAGTGGTAAAGAACCTGCCTGCCAATGCAGGAGACATAAGAGACATGGGTCTAATTCCTGGGTACAGAAGATACATGGCAACCCACTCCCGTATTGCCCGGATTATCCCATGGACAGAGGAGTCTAGCAGGCTACAGTCCATAGGGTCTCAAAAGAGTCGGACACAACTGAAAGTAACTTAGCATGCATGCAGGTATGGGGACAGGGAGAGCCTGTCTGATAAGCTAACATCTGGGCAGAGACTTAAGGGAAGTGAATGAGAAGGCCATGCAGGTATCGGGGGAAGGAGCATTCCAGGCAGAGGGAAAAGCCAGTGCAAAGGCCCTGGGGTAGGAATAAGCTTGGTGTGTTCAAGGGACAGCAAGGAGGCCAAGTGGAAGAGCTGAGTGGGAGACATGAGGCTGCGGCTTCCCAGCGAGGTGGTAAGTCCTTCAGAGGGTTGTGCACAGAAAATGGACAGCTCCACCTGGACTCTGGAACAAGTTTCCAGTGCAGTACTGGGGGTTTGGAATGGGATCCAGAACCAGGGCAGTGACCACAGCCAGGAGATGGATGGAGGGAACAGGGCGGGGCCGGGGTGGGGGCTGCTTAGGTGAAGGTGATGGAGGAGGAGGATTCAGCAAGACTGCAGGTTTGGGCTGCCAGGAGAAGAGGGGTACCCAGAGGACCCTAAAGGGTTTGACTTGAAAAAATGGAAGGGCAGTGTTGCCATGAATTGAGACCCCAGGCCTCCCTCTCCTGGGAAGGCCGGCTTTGGCAAGTCCCAGGTTCGGAGGAGGAAGAGAAAGATCCCCAGGTTCCTTCCGCTTCCAAAACACCCAGCTTAAGCAGGGGGAGGAGAGGGCGGTGACGGAGGAAACAGTTCCAGGTGGCCAGGCTCCTCAGGAAGAGGGTGCCTGGGGGGAGGGGGGCACACAGTCCAGCTACCCACCTAGCGTGCCCGGGTAAACACGCCAGTTTCCAATAACAAAGTGGTGGGCCACCCCAGCCCGCTCCGCGCAAAGGGAGGCGGTCCGTGCTCACATGATGGAGTGAGGGGGTGGCAGGAGGAGCCGCCCGGGGTGGGGTGGGGGGGGGAAACCTCAACGAATCTGGCAGGAGGCTCCAGGAAGTCCTTCTGAAAGTGGGCCCCGAGCCGGGCAGAGGGTGGGGCCGGCGGGGTCCCGCGAGGGGGTTGGGTGGGGCTGGGCTGGAGTGCCCCTAGGTGGGGATCGGGCTGGGCTCCCAGCACGCGGACGGGGAAGGGGTGGAAAGGGGAAGGGAAGGGGCTGGGAGGTAGATGGGGAGGGTGTGGGGCGGGGCTGCGTCCCGGAGGTGCCGGGGTGAGGAGGGGCTTCGCAGGTGGGGGCTCGGGAGGGTTAGAAGGGGCGTCGCGTTAGAATGGGGTTGGGGATACAGAAGGGGAAGGGGCAGGGACAGTGGGGAAGAGAGTGGGGTTGGGGTCGCGGAGTGGATGGGGAGGGGGCGGGCGGGAGTCGGGACGTGGACGGGATGGGGCCAGGGCGGAGGGGGAGGGGCCAGGTTGGGGTCGCACGCGGTGGGGGCGGGGTAGGGAATAGGTCCCCTCCCGCTCCAGGGACCGCCCGCGCTTCCTCCCTCCGGCAGAGCGGTAAACAAACGCCGTGATGTCACCCGCGCCGCTGACCTGCGGCTGAACCCGGAGCTGTAAATGAGATGCAAGGTGCCAGCAGCCTCCGGGCCGCGCGGCCTGCGAGCCACACACGCTCCTCCGCGCCGGCCCGAGGTTCCCCCAGCTGCACACACGGACAGGATGCTGCAAACGCCACCAGACATTGCAACACGCAGCCAGTCTGCTGGCCGCGGCGTGAACCTTCCCGCCGCCTCCTCCGCCGCCCCCCGGCAGGCACCGGCCCAGCTGGAGCGCGGCCTCCCTCCTCCGGAGCACGCCTGGGGGCTGGCAGCTTCCACTCTTGTGGGGTCAGCTCTCCGCTAGGCACCCCATCGTCTGCCTCCCCAGGGGGCTTCCAGACCCGAGAGCTGAGCCTCTGGGGTCAACTTTGGGCTTTCTGCCCAACAGGTCGGGAAGTGCTTGCCTTTGCAAGCTCTCTGGGAAGCTCATTCCTTTTCTGCGAGGCCGGAGGCGCTGGAGGCCCCTTTTCCAGATGGAAGCCCATGCCCAAGTGTCCCCTGGCTGCCCACCAGCTTCTCCCTCACTCCACAGGGCAGGGGGCCACCCTTTCTTCCAGAGAGCTCCCCCAGAGCGGCCCTGGACTGCCTACCCTTGGCAGCCCCCTGCCTCTGAACTGCCCTTGGGAATGGAAATCCGCCTGGCTGGGGCCAGGAAGGCCAGTACTCTGTTCTGGAGTTGATTTGCTGTGTGACTTTGGAATGAGTCACTTGGCATCTCTGGGCTTCACCAGATCCCACTGGGGAAGTGGGGAGGTTTGAAACGGCCTCCCCTCTGCTAGTGTGCGGAAGGTCAAAAGTGCAAGAAACCCTCACCAGGCTGCCAGGGCTGGTGAGAAGCCTCAGGTGCAGGGGCCTGGCCTGTTGAGAAGGTAGAGCTGCTCAGAGGGGCCAGCCCTCCCTGCTCCCAAACCCAGGCTTCCGCCTTCATTGTGAGAAGCTGGGGCTGTGGGACATACTGGTAAAGTTTCCAGGGCCCAAGGAGCCTGCACACTGGCTCCCCTACATGGACCCCACTAACTCAAGTCCTTTAAGAAGCTGGGAGAACCTAAAATGAGCATAGGTCTTTCAAAAGCACCCCAAGAACCCAGCTCCTAATGCCAGAGCCCATTCTAGCTTCTCTTTTACTGAAGTTAATATTTGGGCTTCCCTGGTGGCTCAGCTGGTAAAGAATCCACCTGCAATGTGGGAGACCTGGGTTCGATCCCTGTGTTGGGAAGATCCTCTGGAGAAGGGAATGGCTACTCACTCCAGTATTCTGGTCTGGAGAATTCCATGGACTTAATATTAATAGCTAAATCCCTGTCTCTCGCATCACCCTGTTTTGTCTTTCCAGCATTTCGTCACTATCTGAAAGTTTATTTGCTTGCTTGCTTCGTCTGTCCCTCTCCCTCAGTGCACACTCTACAGTGTAGGCTCACCATGCACTCCCCCGCCCCTGGCTTGGTCATCAGGTGCCTGGTGAATATGTGAGTGAATCAATGAAATCATCTTGCCTCACGTGTGATATGGGCACTGACATCCCTGGAGGGGACCTTGGGAGGAATAACATTGACAGCCCAGGAGGTATGGCTATCATGAGGACCAATCACACCACTTGTTGGGCCTGAGTGAAAAAGGAAAGTGTGTGGCTGTCAGGTGAAAAAATTATTGAGAATTTCAAGATGGTGACAGCAGGGCGCTGACAAGTGCAGGGCCCTTGTGAGCCAGGGGTCATGTGTGACAGCTAGGGTCACACACCCAGGAAGCCAAAAGGGTGTTCATACATAGAGAGCACTCAGAAGCAATGCCCAAGGCAGGGAGTGGGGAGGTGGGGGGACCGAATGCCAAGTCTTGGGCTTTCCACACCTTCCCTGGGCTGTAGGAAACTCAATCCAATAGAGTTTCTCCTTGTTGCAGAATGGATGACACCTCCCACACAGACAGCTGACAACAGCTAACTAATTG
Source organism: Capra hircus (assembly GCF_001704415.2). NCBI lineage: Eukaryota > Metazoa > Chordata > Mammalia > Artiodactyla > Bovidae > Capra > Capra hircus. The sequence continues at coordinate 39,623,622 of NC_030823.1, read as the reverse complement.
AGGGTCGTCTGTGCTCCCAATGGACGCGTGCAAAAAGCAAAAGCAGGCAATACGGAGGCAGGTAGGATTTAGGGGCAATGGTAAGCATGTAACGGTCATTGCCTTGGTTAGCATTTAGTCAGGAGCTTCTCTAAAGTGCTACAGTGAGGCCCACAATCCAAAAAGCTCTAAAATCCTTTATCCCCACTTAATTAGACCCATACATTTAGGCAAGTCCACAAAGAGCCGTGGACCTGAGCTGCTGGCCCACTTTAGAGATAAAGCACCAAGGTCCTGGCAATATCAAGGGCATGGCCAGGAAATGGCTGAGCTGGGACCCTGGCATCACTTCTGGGAGCTGCTGGCGAAGGTGAGAATACAGCTGTTGTTTGGGGTAGAGAATGACGGCCTTTTTATGGGGGCAACTCTTTCAGCATCCCCTTTCTGACCCCAACCTGAAGCCTAGAGGCCCTTCAGCTGGTGTGTTCCAGGGAAGCCTCCAGCTAATTAAGCATTATTTATGGACTGGCCTCCTGAAGACAAGCTTTAAATTACTTGCAGGCCGTGCCAAGGTAACTGTCTATCCTACCGGCTATTAATTAGGAATCAGTTTAATCTCTGCTGGACGAAGGTCAAACACTATGGAGTTGACCCGGCTGGCTGGCGTCGCACTATCAGGCTGAGGATCTGGGCCTGGAGGGCTGGGGGACTCAGGGGAAGTGGCAGGACATTGCAACGGGAAATGACCTGGTCAGCACATCCTGCAAAGGCCAGGATGCTGAGAGCAAAGCCACGTGGGCCTCGGCCCAGGAAGCCAGGCAAGGTGGGGTTTCCCTTTAGCACCAGCCCTGTAGAAAGTGGATTTCAGTGGTCCTCAGAGAGTGCCCCAGCCCTCCAACAGCAGAGAATTCTGCTGGAAATTCAGGCTTCCCTCACCTGCCTGGTCATGCAACCTGTAGAAACCCTTCTGTAGCTCCCTAATACTCTTCTGGGGCTTCCTAGGTGGCTCGTTGGTAAAGAATCCACCTGCAAGGCAGGAGATATGGATTTGACCCCTGGGTCGGAAAGATCCCCTGGAGAAGGAAATGGCAACCCACTCCAATATTCTGGCCTGGAAAATCCCATGGACACGGGCTACCATCCACGGGGTTGCAAAAGAGTCAGACATGACTTAGCAACTAAACAACAACAGTACTCTTCTAATCAAGTCCCGATTCTAGCCCATGGCCACCAGGCTCTATGAGCTCTGCCAGGCCAGACTCTCTAATTTCCCACTTTCCAGACATGCTCATCCCCTCGGCCTGGAATGTTCGCCTTCCATGGCCTCCAGCTCAGTCTTGATGCCTCACCTTAGACCCTGATCCTAGCCATTGCCAGCCTTCCTTCCCCAGAAGCCAGATCGCCTGGATACAGATCTCATGACTGTGTGTGTGCTGTTAAGCAAGTATTTAACCTCTGTGAGCCTTTGTTTTCTCATTTTCAAAATAGGGACACAGGACTTCCCTGGTGGTCCAGTGACTAAGACTCCACGCTCCCGATGCAGGGGGCCTGGGTTCCACCTCTGGTCAGGGAACTAGATCCCACTTGCCGCAAGTAAGAGTTTTTACGCCACAACTGAAGACCTCGAGTGCTGCAACGAAGACCTGGCACAGCCAAATAAATAAATATTTTTTTTAATTAAAAAAAATAAAATAGGGACATAGTTCCTCCCTCATTGAGTTGTTCTGAGGAGCAAATCAGATTGTTCCTATAAACAACTTAATGTGTTGTTGTTGTTTAGTTGCTAAGTTATGTTCAACTCTTTGCCACCCCATGGACTGTAGCCCCGCCAGGCTCCTCTGTCCATGGGATTTCCCAGGCAAGAATATTGGAGTGAGTTGTAGTTTCTTTCTCCAGGGAATCTTCCCAATCTAGTGATCGAACCTGTGTCTCTTGCATCGGCCAGTGGGTTCTTTACCGTCTGAGCCACCAGGGAAGCTCCACTTAGTGTGTAGGAAGAGTTTTACTAACAATGGCAAAGACTGATTGGAAACCCCTCCCTTTGCTCAGAGCTGCATCCCACTGCATCCAAGCGTCTGCCATGCCTCAGTGTCACTGAGAGCCACGGGTCCGTTCTCCCAGCTAGCCAGAAGAGGGACCTGTGCTTTTCCCCTGCGATGCCTACCCGGTCCCTGTGACCTAGGAGAGCCCCCTGCACACCCTTCCCCGCTGTCAGATCTACCCCCATAAGAAGCCTTCCAGGATGACCCCCAGTTTTCTTTTCTGTGGAGCAGCTGCCAACCCAGCGTGGGGTCAGTTCAGATCCCCTGTTGCCGTTTTGTTCTCCAAGGACAAATCCCACAAATGACTCTACTTCCCTAGCCACACTGCCAGCCTCTCTGTGTGCCTGGTGAGGTTGGATGGCACCTGGGAAAGAAGTTTGCATTCAGCAGGTATTCAGGGCATATCCAGCCAGTGTTTTCTGAGCCCCTGGCTGGCAACAGTCCCCTGGGAGGTTGGGACTAGCACTGTCATATAATAGATGAGAAAACCGGGGCTCAGAGAGTGTGGGAAGCAGAATAATGGCTTCCTCCAGAATGTCCAAGGCTTCCCAGGTGGCTCAGTGGTAAAGAATCTGTCTGCCAATGCAGGTGACGCAGGAGATGCAAGTTCAATCCCTGGGTTGGGAAGATGCCCTTGGAGGAGAAAATGGCAACCCATGCCAGTATTCTTCCCTGGGAAATTCCATGGACAGAGAAGCCTGGTGGGCTAGTCCATAGGGTTGCAAAATAGTTGGACATGACTGAGCAACTGAGCACACCAGGATTTGTTTTTTAGTCACTCAATTGTGTCTGAAACTCTTTGGGATCCCATGAACTGTAGCCTGTCAGGCTCTTCTGTCCATGGAATTCTCCAAGCAAGAATACTAGAATGGGTTGCTGTTTCCTTCTCCATGGGATCTTCCCGACCCAGGGGTCGAACCCACATTTCCTGCATTGGCAGTGGATTCTTTTACCATTGAGCCACCAGGGAAGCCCTGAGTATACCAGGATGCCTATATCCTAAACCCCAGCACTTGGGACTATGTTAACTTACACAGGAAAGGGAGATTTAAGGTTGCAGATGGAATTAAATATGCTAATCAACTGACTTTAAAATAGAAAAACTGTCCTGGATTATCCAGGTGAGCTCAGTGTAATAACAAGGGGCCTGAGAAGTGGCAGAAGGACAGAAGAGAGAGGGAGATGTGACCACGGAAGCCGGGTGAGGGTGATGCAATCTTGACAGCTTTGAAGGTGGAGGAAGGGGCAATGAGCCAAGGAATGTGGGCAGCTTCTAGAAGCTGGAAGATGCGAGAACATGGATTCTTCACTCCAGCCTCCAGAAGGCACATAACCCTGACACCTTGATTTTAGCCCATGAGACCACTGTTGGACTCCTGACCTCCAAAACCGCCAGAGAATGAACGTGATTTTTAAGCCGCTGAGTGTATGGTGTGTTTAGCACAGCTGCAGGAAGCTCAGGCAGAGAGGTGGAGAGCCGGAGAGCTGGGTCTGAAACTGGAGTTTGTCTCCAAAGTCTGTGGGCTTCCAGTGGCACAGCAGCCCCTCCCTCGTGCTAACCTGTCAGCATCACTTAAAACAAACCCTCTATTGGACTTCCCTGGTGGCTGGGAAATCCCATGGGCAGAGAAGCCTGGTGGGCTAGTCCACTGGGTGGTAAAAGAGTTGGACACGACTGGTGGCTCAGTGGTCAAGAATCTGCCTTGCAGTGCAGGGGACATGGGTTCAGTCCCTGTTCTGGGAAGATTCTACATGCAGCTGCGACTAAGAGCCAATACAGCTAAATAAATAAATATTTTAAAAAACAACAGCAACAACAACCCTCTGTCATAAAGATATGCCCCAGAGGCTTTTGCAGAGGGTGCACAGGAGGGGTTGCAAGGAACAGTCAAACAGGAGCCACAGCCTCATCTTCATGACCAGGACTTTTCATACAGTATCTCATTGAAATCTCCTTTTATAGATGAAGAAACTGAGGCTCAGAGAGGTCTAATAACTTGTCTAGGGCCACTCAGCAAGTGAGTGAAAGAGCATGCATATGAATTTTGGTTTGTTGACTCCTGAGCTCAAAATCTGAATCACAACTGTATACCAGCTCCTTAAAAAAGAAATAAAGCTAAACTTAGGTGCACACACATGTGTGCTCATGCACACATACACACATACCTGCCAACCTGAAGGCTCAAGAGGCGGCCCCCAAACCAGCACAGCCAGTCAGGAGGAGGAGAGGGCACAAGCGGTTCTCAGCCCACACTGCCCTGTGCCCCTGGCAGGAGGACCCCCACTGCCTCGCTGTGGGTTCACCAGAGAAGTGGCCTGGGGAGGTGAGGCAAGGCTGCCCCTTCTGCCAAGTGAGACATGAGGACATGGCATGTGGGAGTCGAGGGTGGCCTGACTCCACGTGGGTGTGTCTGGCAGGACTGCCTGCCTGCAGGAAGGTCACACTGCCCTTTGTGGTCATGCTGGCTCCAGCCCCAGCTCCCCATGATGACCTGGGATGGGGCCTGAGAGAGCTCAGGGCATGCTGGACTGGCCAGCTGAGCTTGACTGTGTCCCCCGGCCCCTGGGAGAGATCTAAAGGCACCCGGAGACTCCTTCCAACCTTGGAAGGACTCTGCATCAGAGAGCTGGCTTCTCACACCCAGGGCAGTATGAATAGTAACACTGACCTAGCAACCTGCTGGACCACTGTAAGTGACTGCTCAGAAGGCTTCTTTGAGGTACAAACTCCCTGAGAGCAGACAGGTTTCAGCTCAAGCCAAAAAAGTCTGTCCTGCCTTTTTTGTTGGTCAGTGTCAGTAAATGACCTGATAAGGCCTGCAGGACTGGTGGCTCAGTGGTAAAGAATCTGCCTGCAGTTCAGGGACACAGGTGACTCGGGCTCAGTCCCTGGGTCTGGAAGATCCCCTGGAGGAGGAAATGGCAACCCACTCCAGTATTCTTGCCTGGAGAATTCCATGGACAGAGGAGCCAGGTGGGCGACAGTCCATGGGATCACACAGAGTTGGACATGACTGAAAGACTTAGCATGTGTGTCAGTAAATGACCTGATAAGGTCTGCAGGACTAGACCTGGGAGGACTGGCTAAGAGATGCCTGGAGCTCCTGGACGTTTGCGCCTGAGATGAAAAATTGAATTGGTTCCTCCTTAAGAAGGAATACTAGACATCCACTCCTGATCCCCTTGTTCCTGGTAACAGCAGCCCCATGTCCCCCACAGAAGTCCATCTCCGCACTTACATGCTGTGGCTTGGCTGTTCCTCTAGTTCAGAGTCAGGCCTGAGACCCACAGCTGGCCAACCAGTGATTACACCATTGCCAGTGTCTGCTTCAGCCCAATCCAGCCATAATCAGAGAGACTCAACTCCTGGAGCCTGGAAAAGTTGGGAGGAAGATACTGATCTGCCTGCTCCACTGGGAGCTGAGGGGGTTTAAGGCAGCAAGGGGCAGATGTGAGCAGTCCCAGGGTGGGGAGGGCCTGCCTAAGGCAAGACTGGTCTGGACAACACTGTTTGATCTCCGGGAGCCAGGCTTGTGCTCATGTCCTTTAGACACATTTAAACTCCCAGCAGCTAAAAGCACACATTGCATGGACTCTGCTCAGGGCTCTCAATGTGATCTGTTCTGTAAAATGATTAACTGAGAGGCCACAAAACTCACTGGCTCAAGAGCAGACGCCCAGAGTTCAAATCCCACTTGGTCTGTCACAAGCTGTGTGATCCTGCTCTGGACCCTCAGAATCTGGACTAGTGAAAAAGATGATAGGGCTTCCCTGTTGGTATAGTGGTTAAGAATCCACCTGCCAACACAGGGGACATGGGTTCGATCCCTGGTCTGGGAAGATTCCACATGCCTTGGCACAACTAAGTCTGGTGCACCACAACCGCTGAGCTCTAGAGCCTACGGGCTGCAGCTACTGAAGCCCGCATGCCCTGAAGTCCGTGCTCTGTAACAAGAGAAGCCCCTGCTCATGGCAACTAGGGAAAGCCTGTCTGCAGTAACGAAGACCCAGTGCGGCCATAAATAAATAAAAACAAGGGGGATACCAATTGAAAAAAGAAGACAGCACTGCCTACACTAGAGTTCACTGTGAGCAATAAATGACTTTATTACGTGTCAGGTGCTGGCACAGAGTAGGTATTCAGTAGACACGGATTCCTACTAGCTATGATGGATCAGTCATGCCTTCACTCAAGCAACAAAGGTTTATTAAGTGCCTACTGAGTCCCAGATACTGCCGGGTGCTCAGGACACTCAGGGAGTAAGAGGACACGTCCCCAGCCTCCCAAGGATCTCACAGCCTTTTGGAGAAGATACATGGCAACAAGCAGCCACAAGCAGCCACAATCATGGGGAGTTGCCATGGCAACTCATGACTTTGGCCTCACCGCAGCCCAACCCTGACCAATTGAGCTACTTGGACGCAGAGGTGAAGATGACTAATGGGGAAGCTGGGTGGCTGTCTGCGGAGTGGGCAGCCAGGACCAGAGCAGAGGCCCGGCCTTTGACCAGCCTCTGTGCCTGGACTGGAGAGGGGCCTGCATTGGACCAGCCCTTGAACATGAGGAAAGGGGCTTCTAGTATGAGGGACAATGCCAGGCCCTGAGCCCTCCCTAGGGAAGAGTGATTCATTCTTACGGACTTCTAGAAAGGGTCAAGAGCTAAAATTCCCAAGGGCTTCTGTGACAGGAGCAAATTTCTCCCTTTCCTGCAGACTCCCAGAACCAGGGTGAGTCTGGCCAGTGGGCTCTTTGTGACCAGCAGAGCACTTGGGCCAACAAGCCAGGGCTGGGGAAGTCCACTTTCTCTCCGCCCCCACGCCAACCAGAAGGAGCCATCATTTCTTGCAAAACCTCTGGTGCTGAACTAGGAGGTTTACATATATTATTTCACGGAATCTTCATACTTTCATTTTTCAGATGGGGGAAGCCCAGAGAGATGGTTATTGCCCAAGGTCACACAGTAGGTTGCTGGGAGGCTTCCTAGGATTTAAAGGATTAGGAACTGGCTCCCAGAAGCCCTGGCTAGCATCATGAATGGCAAGAGTGCTCTGGCCAGTGGGCTGGTCTCCACCACTTGAAAGACCTCAGCAGCCGTGACACTCCAGGGCCAGTCCTTGGCTTTGGGGCTGGAGTGGCCAAGTCGCATTCCCCCAGGCTGGGAGCTGCATGTGGGCTGGGTTCCCTTCGGAGGCTGGCTCAGTCCTGGTGGAGTAATTAGGGCTTCTAGCTCCTGGGTTGCTTAATGGTGGCATGGGGGGCCTGGTTGAGGGCTGAGCAGGGCCTGGGGTTCCATGTGCCTGGGCAAGAAGAGGGAGCCCTCCCTTGAGGGGCAAAGGCACAAGCTAGAAAGAGCATGCTTCTTCACCTTGGAGTAAAGAACCAAAAGTTGAGGACCCAGTGAGATGACACATGGCAGATTCCCATTATACTGGAGTGGGTAGCTGTTCCCTACTCCAGGGGATCTTCCCAACCCAGGGATTGAACCCAGGTCTCCCACATTGCGGGTGGATTCTTTACCATCTGAGCCACCAGGGAAGCCCAAGAATACTGGAGTGGGTAGCCTATCCCTTCTCTAGCCAATCTTCCCGACTCAGGAATTGAACTGGGGTCTCCTGCATAGCAGGCAGATTCTTCACCAGCTGAGCTGCCAGTGAAGCTCCAAGTAAGGAGCAGCTAAGAGAAAAGACCCTGATGCTTGGAAAGATTGAAGGCAAAAGGAGAAGGGAGAGGCAGAGGATGAGATGATTAGATAGCATCACCGACTCAATGGACATGAATCTGAGCAAACCTCGGGAAATAGTGAAGGACAGGGGAGCCTGGGGTGCTGTAGTCCATGGGGGCGCAAAGAGTCAGGCAGGGCTTAATGACTGAACAAGAGAAGTGTGTCCTAAGTAACTTCCTGGAATAGTTCCTTTCAAGCCTATGGTTTCCTTCTAAGTAATGGCATCCTTTCAAAATACACACAAAAACCTCACACAGAATTCTAAGCTACAAGACCTAAGTGAAGCTGAGTGAGTTAAATGGAGATGAGGACCCCTGGGAACCCCATCTGCTCCACCTCCCATGGAGCCCCACCTTCTTGGAACCCCTTGTGTGCTTTGGAACCCAGTTTGAAAACTCGGTCCTAAAACCTCAGCTGGTGTTGGGGTCTGCCTTGAAGCTACTGGGGTTCAAACAGCCCAGAGCTCTGTAGAAGACAGAAATGCAGACAGGTATCTGTAAGCACTTCCCAGGAGTATGTTTCAATGTGGACAAAATAATCAGATGGTTCATTGCTCAAAGCACTTTCTTAGCCCCTTCCTTGAAAGGCTACTGAAAAGGGGTTTCAAGATCGATTTCCCCAAAACAGGATGTGGCCAACAGAGTCAGGAAAGCTTGAGCCCAGTGACCTTTGCCAGGCTGACTCTTGTTGGCATTAAGTATTACCAGGCCACAAATCTGTATTGTCCACTCTGGCGTGACCTTGGCTTTGGGTCTCAGTACTCCAGAGTCTCTTGCCTCTGATATAGGCTTCAGTTCTGGCCCTGAATCAGAGCCTCAAGTTGCTGGATGGGTTTTGATTGGATCCAGTCCAGAGCTTCTTAACCTGGTGTCTGGGACAGGCATCAGGGGGACCCAATGATCTCTTAAAAGTATAAAAATCTGTCTCTTTGTGCATTCTTCTTCAGACTGGGTTTATGTTACTTTCTCCAGCTCCTCAAAGGGCTCCACAACCAGCAAAAGATTAAGACTTACTGCAAACCCTTTAGTTTCCACCTCCTTTGAGAAGTCTTCTGAGATTTCCTTAATTTACAGTGATCTTTCCCTTGTCTGAATTATCAAAGCTCAAGGTCACTTGGGAGGATCTAGCTGGGTGACCTCGAGTTTAGATGGAAGGAGCTGGCACTCATTCCTCAAAGTTGGCTTCCAGCTAGAGGTGCCACCCTGGTTGTAAATGAATGAAATACAACCGTGCTGTTTTCTTGCTTATCAGTTACTTGTTCAAAGCAAACTCTGATAACCAAAGACTACCTTAATCCTTTGGCAAGTAACCCACTCATTGTATGCAAATACTGCTGCTCAGTGCTTAAAAAAAATGTTTTGGTGAGGTCAAACTTGAGTACATCCTGTTGACTCCTGGACTGCTCATCAGTTTTCTTTCCAGAACCCTCTGTGCACTAGGTAGTTCCCATTATTAAACAGCTTGTCTCTTGACCTCTCCATAACCCTGACTGGGGTGGGCTGGGCCAGGCTGATAATATTTGACCCAGAGGGAAAGGGCCTAGTGTTGAAGCTAAAATCCTGGGTTTGAAACCTGCCTTAGGCCAATCATCCAGGGCAACTCACTTCACTTGTATCTTAGAAATGGGCTGCTGATGGCCACTGTGGAAAACAGGATGGAGGTTTCCCAAAAAACAAAAAATAGAACTACCCTATCAGCCAGCAATTCCCCTCTTGGGTATATATCTGGGAAAAAAAAAATCAAGGACACTAATTCAAAAAGGAACATGCACCCCAATGTTCATAGCAGTGTTATTTACAATTGCCATGATACAGAAGCAACCTGAGTGTCCATGAACAGATGAGTGGATGAAGATGTGGTGTATATCTATATCCATATCCATATGTACACACACACACACACACACACGCTGGAATATTACTCAGTCATAAAAAGAATGAAATGTTCCCACTTGGAGGGCATTATGCAAAGTCAAACAAGTCAGAGAAAGACGCATACTATATGATATCACTTATATGTGGGATCTGAAGAATACAACAAACCAGTGAATATAACAGCAAAAAGCAGACTCACAGATATAGAGAACAAATGAGTGGTTACCACTGGGCAGGAGTGGCAATATAAGGATGGGGGAGGGGAGGTACAAGCTACTGGGTATATGACAAGCTCAAGAATGTACTGTACAACACGGGGAATACCGCCAACATTTTGCAATAATGGTCAATGGAAATTAACCTTTAAAAAGGACATAAAAATTAAAAAATTATTTTTTAATTGGAAAAAAGAAAAGAAGAAAAGCAATGGGTTGCTGATCACACCTGCCTCTGGGCCTAGATAGGACAATGAATGTGAAAAAGCCCTGTGGAGTCAGTCCTGTAGGCTACCACAGTCACACAGGGTATGGACCAATGTCTCAAGCTGTCTGGGGAGCCCAAGGAAGCCCTCAGCATCCAGTTCGGGTCTAAGTTATGACTGATGGTCAGAATGAAGGATGTGAACACAGGCTTGGCCTGCACCTTCCCTCCTCTTCCTCCTCTTCTCTCTCCAGCATCCTGAAAAACTCCACCAAAGGAATGACCCCATCGCTGAAGGACCCTGCTGAGGTCAGGCTGAGAAGGGCTGTCTTCTTTTAATTTTTGAGCATTGGTTGATTGATGCTGGTGGCCTCTCTTCCTCCTGGCCCCTGACTCTGTCTGGGTCACTGACATCACTCTAGTAACAGTGGTTCACAGAATCAATGGGGTGGAAGGGACCCAGGGGATAGTCCAGAACCCAGCCTCTCTTGATCCAAGAATCCACAGTTCCCTCACTGCAGCCTGCTGACCCCAGAAAAGCTCCAGAGGGCGGGAAGGTGCTCCTGGGCCCCAGCCTCATACGGACCTTCTTCCACCTGGAAGGCGGCCGATACTGTCTCCAGCCCCTGAAGCAGTCAACCAAACGCTTCTGGATTGGCCATCTCACCTAAGTCATGGCTTCTGGTCCTTGTCATCCAGAGCCTGCTCCCTGGGTGCCCCCCAGTTGCTCAAGGACCTTCTCAAAGTGTTGACCGATACTGCCCACAATGTTCCTGGGATCCCTTGACATAGCAGAACTGAAAAGTGTCTCCTTTGCTCAGGGCACCAATACAGTTGCTTTCATTTTCTTTGCAGAGGGGGTTAAACTTCTGTTGCCATTAAAGTCATCTTACCGGAGCTGACTCCCCTTTCCAGAGCATCGGGGACTTTATTGGAGATGATCATCACACACCAGGACGTAAGTGCCGCCAAAGAGAACCTTGTTAACGTGGCTCCCTGTGGCAGCCCTAAGCCCAGCTGCCTAAATCGAGGAATGAATTTGACAGTCACAGCTTCCCCAGAGCCGCGTCACCATTCTTCCCCCCAGGCATCCACAAGCACAGATCACAGCTTGCTGAGCGGGGGTCTCCCCAGAAGACTCTGAGGCCTGGATCCCGGATGACTCGCACCAATCCCTCCAGGGGTACACCAGCTTACCCAGATCTTACTTCAGCCCACACACTTCCATTGGACTAAAGATATCAACAGCAGTGTCTTCTCAAATCCAAGCACCAAGCTGAGAGCAGACTCAAGCTTTAGAATGCCCTCAGAAGGGAGCCAGGCAAGTCTGATCTCATGTACTTAGAGGAGCCCAAGAAGCACCCCAACCCCTCTCCTGCCCTTGGCCTGCCACCTCCCATACCCCCCGCTCCCTCAGTGATCTGGTGAAGACTTAGGTTAGATCCTGTCACTTCAGAAAACTAAGATGATGGCATCTTGTCCCATCACTTCATGGGAAATAGATGGGGAAACAGTGGAAATAGTGTCAGACTTTATTTTTGGGGGCTCCAAAATCACTGCAGATGATGATTGCAGCCATGAAATTAAAAGACGCTTACTCCTTGGAAGGAAAGTTATGACCAACCTAGATAGCATATTAAAAAGCAGAGACATTACTTTGCCAACAAAGGTCCGTCTAGTCAAGGCTATTGTTTTTTCCAGTGGTCATGTATGGATGTGAGTTAGACGGGGAAGAAAGCTGAGCGCCGAAGAATTGATGCTTTTGAACTGTGGTGTTGGAGAAGACTCTTGAGAGTCCTTGGACTGCAAGGAGATCCAACCAGTCCATTCTGAAGGAGATCAGCCCTGGGATTTCTTTGGAAGGAATGATGCTAAAGCTGAAACTCCAGTACTTTGGCCACCTCATGCGAAGAGTTGACTCATTGGAAAAGACTCTGATGCTGGGAGGGATTGGGGGCAGGAGGAGAAGGGGACAACAGAGGATGAGATGGCTGGATGGCATCACCGACTCGATGGATTTGAGTCTGAGTGAACTCCAGGGGTTGGTGATGGACAGGGAGGTCTGGCGTGCTGTAATTCATGGGGTCGCAGAGTCAGACACGACTGAGCGACTGAACTGAACTGAACTGTCACTTCTACTTCCCTTCACAGAACCTGCCAACAGCTTCCAGCTTCACTTGGAGCCAAAGCCAGAGTTGGTTCTAGAGATTGCTGGCCCTACCTGCCCTGCCCTGCTCCCCGTCTCCTGCCCTGCTCCCCCAGTCCGCACCTTCCTGTTCTGCTCCCTGGCCCCCCATTACTCGCCCATCCCCTGCCCCCCACACTGCAGCCCTCGTTACTCACTCTGCTCCAGCCACAATGGCCCCCTCCCAGCTCCCCAAATACCCCAGGTACATTTCTTTGAGCCCCTCTCTCTTCCCTCTACCTGGAATGCTGCTCCCTCCATTCCCGTCAGATTGTCTGTCACTGGACCTCATCTCTTTCCTCCTTACTGTGATGTAACGGGCTGTTTTCTGCATCCTGTTTTCATCTGTCTCCCTCACCAAACTGCCGACTCTACATGGGTGGGGACTGGTGTCTGCTTTGCTCACTGCTGCCGTATCTCTATGCCTAGAACAGTGCCAGGCACACATAGGGTGCACCACAGACTTGTGGAATGAATGAATGAGTTCCCACCAACCATTCATTTGCTAAACTATTCTGGTATTCGGCACTTAAAAAAAATTTTTGTAAACTGTAATTATAATTTTTTTAAAATTATTTTTTGGCTGTGCCGTGTAGCACAGGGGATCTTAGTTCCTAGACCAGGAATTGAACTCGTGGCCCCTGCAGTGGAAGCACGGAGTCTTAATCACCAGACCACCAGGGAAGCCCCCTAACGTTCTCTTTTCGAGAATCCAGAACTTTAATAAGACTTCATGCCTTTTAAGGGACCTCACTCATCTCTTGGCAGATGAGTGTACGTTTGGGAACACTATCAGTACTCTTGCCTGGAAAATCCCATGGACAGAGGAGCCTGGAAGGCTGCAGTCCATGGGGTTGTGAAGAGTCAGACACAACTGAGCGACTTCACTTTCACTTTTCACTTTCATGCCTTGGAGAAAGAAATGGCAACCCACTCCAGTGTTCTTGCCTGGAGGATCCCAGGGAGGGCAGAGCCTGGTGGGCTGCCGTCTATGGGGTCACACAGAGTGGGACCCGACTGAAGCGACTTAGCAGCAGCAGCAGCAGTAGCAGCAGCACCTAAACCGATTTGCTTGTCTCCTTTTCATTTGCCTTCAACTCTTTCCTAACCTTCTTGGTTCATCTGAATAATATGTTTCAAATGTCTCCCTTTCAAGCATCATATATACTTGGTGTATTTTTTAGATTGTGTCTTCTAAAGGGAGCAAGGAGAACATCTCACAACATTCTAGGTAAGGTCGTGCTTCGGCCTGAGGATACAGGAGAACAGGTTGGGTCTGGAACCGTTCGAGCCCAGGTGCCCATAACTGTGTGGGCTCTTGAGAGTGGCAGGTTGGGATGAAGACTCTAGGGACAAGTTGTAGTGAGGACAACAACTGGATCTCTTTCCTTGGGGGAAAAGGATGGCTAATGGCTCCCTTTTCATCAAAATGGCCAAGATAATTTTCTCAAAGTGGTAAGAATCGTTTCTCAGCAAATCACAAGATAAAGATGGGACAGAGAAAGTAACTATTTTGATAAAGAGACTGGAAGGGCTCTGGGTTGGGGATAAACCAATGGCCGAGGCTCTGAAAAGCAGAAAGTTCAGAAGAGCTTGGAGTCTGCCCAAGAATGAGCAGATGCCCAGATAGATGGACGATGGATGTCCTGACCCAGGGTCAGATTTCCAGGTTAGGGAGCACTCTCTGATTTTAGGATATACCCTGCAAGTTCCACTTGACATGTTAATTGGGAAACTCGGGCCCTTCATTCCCTTGGAAGCCACAAGTTGAAAACACTAACATCTCCTTCAAGAACTGAAATAAATCACACAGCCGGCTACCTGGTGGCTGTTAAAGGGGTTTAGAAATGGACGTGAGGCCGTCTACAGACTGAGGGCACATTTTCCAACTCTGAGCTGCTTCTTTTTCATTCCGTGGGGTCTGATGCACAGCACAAAAGGCTCAGATCTGCAGTGATGAGGACAAATGTCTTTTGCAGAGAACTTGGCATGAGGTTGCTTTCCTGGGATGGCTGAGCCATGTGTGTGTTAGTCTCTCAGTCGCGTCTGACTCTTTGTGATCCCATGGACTGTAGCCTGCCAGGCTCCTCTGTCCATGAGCTTTTCCAGGCAAGGATACTGGAGTGGGTTGCCATTTCCTTCTCCAGGGGATCTTCCCAACCCAGGATGGAACCCGGGTCTCCTGCATTGCAGGTGGGTGCTTTACCATCTGAGCTACTAGGGAAGCTACTAACAGGAGCCGTAACAGAATTTTAGAGCATGCCAGGGTCTTAGGGATCATTGCATCCCCTTTCATTTTTACAGGTGTGCCTCTTAGCTGCAGCCTGGAGAAGGAAGTGACTTTTCCAGGGTTGTAGCAAAGTCACGTCTAGAACCCAGGTGAGTCTGGTCACAAGGGGCGTGGTCCCAGATGTGGGCACCTTTGTTCCCAAGGGGAAGTGGGTGGGGCAGTAAAAGGGAGGTGTTTGTCTATTCAGGTGACAGTCCAAATTGTAAAGTCCATTGTTTGAAACCCAAGGACCAGATGCTGCACACTGAAAGAATTTCCTAGATGCCACGGGTAGGACAGGGAGCCTACGTTCCTGCTCTCAGACTGCATCAGATGAGAACCTGGTACTTTTCCTAGAAATTCCTAGCAAAGGCTGCATTCTGGGTGAGAAGGGGGGAAGTAAGCCACTGCTGTTTCCCATGCCACCCCAGCTATGTGCCTTTCATGACACATCAATTGTTTAATGCAGCTACTTTGGCCTGATGACTCTGGGTTCCAAGATTACCTGTCTGGACCCTTCTCTCCTCTTTCTTCTTTTTCCTCTTCTCATCAGTACTGGCCTAACTCAGAGTGTGAGACACAGATTATTCCATCCCCTGATCCCTAGTCCATGCAACATTATTTTCCTTTCTTTCCCTTCTGCCTCCCACCCCCAGCTTCAGCCAGGTGCACAGTCTTTCATCAGTGGTTTCTTGCACGTGGGTTACCCCTCCCCCACCTCTGCTGGCTGAAACTCTTGATGTGCTCTAAGCCTCGCTCAGATGCCACCTTCTTCAGGAAGCCTTCCATGCACTCTTGTTATAGATGAATAGCTCTGGGCTTCTTCTGTGCTGTGCTGAGTTGTGTCTGACTCTTGCGACCCCATGGACTGCAGCCACCAGGCTCCTCTGTCCATGGAATTTCCTAGGCAAGAATACTGGAGTGGGTTGCTATTTCCTCCTCCAGGGCATCTTCCCAACTCAGGGATTGAACCTGCGTCTCCTGCATTGACAGGCAGATTCTTTACCCTGAGCCACCTGGGAAGCCTTCTGTGTAGTGTACCCCACCCCCCAACTTCATGTCTACCCAGGACCTTAGAATGTGATCTCATTTGGAAGTAAAGTCTTCAGAGATGTAATTAGTTTAGGATCCCAAGACAAGGTCATACTGGATTCATGTGGGCCCAAATCCAACCACTGGTGTTCTTATGAGAAGAGAGGACACAAAGACACAGAGAGATAGCAAAGACAGTCACGTGAAGGAGGCAGAGATGGGAGTGATGCTGCCACAAGCCAAGGAATGCCAACCAGGACTCACCAGGAGTGCGGAGGGAGGGGGAGGGAGGAGGAAGAATTCTCCCTGGAGTCTCTGAATGAGGGGGGCCCCACCAACCCCCAGATTTCAGATTTCTACCCTCCAGATTGTGAGAGAATACACTTCTATTGCTGCAAGGCACCAACTTGGTGGTCATTTGTTACGGCAGTTACAGGAAACATACACTATAGCTTGTGCCTTGACAGTAAGCACCTGGCCATGTCTCTGAGCCTTCTTTGCTCTACCCACCCCTCTTCAGGCCCAGCTCTGCACTGAACACTTGACAGACACCTCGGGCAGGTTTGTTGGACTAGGTCTCTCTGAGGTGGTCATCAAGGGGTAGTTCGGCCTGGGCCTGCCCCAGTGCCAGGATGGGGAGGATTTGCTGAATGGATGTGATTCACCAGACTGGGTGAAGGGTCTATTCCTAGTGAGCTGCTTTAAGAAAAAGGCTACAGACCCATGGACCATAAATTCAACAACAAAGCAGGTGCAACTCTGAACCAGTCCTCATACTGGCTCCGCCAAACGGGTCCCGGAGTCCTGGCTCTCTCTTCCATGAAGGGACTGGGTCCCTGCTCAAGGGTTCTGCCATCACGGCCCAGGGCTCTAAACCAGCCACTTGCCTCCTACTGGGCCAGAGGCTGGAATAATCCCTGCAGATACTTCCAAACACACAGTTCACTCCTGTCCTCCAGGGGACTGTTGCTAAAACCAGGTCAAAGCCAAAAACTGGAGGCTAGGTCTACCACTGGCCTACCCAGAGCCTTGGAGGTATAGGGGTGAGCCCAAGCTCTATGAATGCTTTCATGGAAGGAGTTCCAGAAGGACACAGCAAATATAAAGGAGTTGTAATGGGCAATTACCCAGCAAGAATCTTTGCCTTGGAGACCCGGGCCATAACTGGCCCTGCCTGGGTGAACCTTGTACAAGGTGGTTAAGCAGAGATATCTCAAGGTGAAGAACTTTCCAACTTTCGTGCCTTTGGGTCCCTTTAAGAAAAACCCTTATTTGGGTCATCTCTGCAGCCTAAGGGGCACCACCGCCCCAAAATATTACCAAAAATTAGACTCAAGGTTGTTTTTTGGAAACTGGGTTGTTGCACCCCAAAAGTTAACAGACCTTTCTCGGACATGCAAGCAATCTGCAGGCTCTGATTTTCCTCCCTTCTTTCTCTTTAGGGGGGCCTTTCCCCTTGGATCCTGCCTCTACTTCCACCCAGGGGAGGAGGGTCACGTGGGCCATGGAGGAGGCCTGCCTAACATTGCTGCAGGCTGTGGGTGGGCGCCATGCTCCCCAGCTCTCTCCAGCTGCTCCATGACCACCCTGAGCCCACCATCCACTTAACTCTCTCAGCTGTCTCCCCCAAAGTCCCCATTCCACAACACTCAGCCCTGTGTCCCCAAGCCCACTAGCCCCCCACACACTCCCAGCTCTGGGAGTGGTCCCAAGGCCCTTTCACTGGGCCCCAGATGGATTCAGGCAAGAAACCTTGAATCTACGTTCCCAGCCATGACAGCGAGCCTAAGGCTCATTAAAACGCAGCTCCAGTAATTGGTCTGATAATTACAAGTTATAGGGAGGGCTCTTGGTCATTCTGACTGGTCTGAGGACTGAACCCGCGGTAAATGGCACTGCAAGGTTCATAGGGCCCCTGGTTCCTTTTTCTGGTGACCAGATACCAATTAAGACATATCACTCAATGGTCCTGGCTTTATTCTTCAGAAGATACCCATTTCAAATTCAGTGGGGCATGGTTCCCAGTGTATGGTTCCGCTCTGCCCCTCCCCCACCCCAATGCCATACACTTCTTTCAATTTAGGCTTGTTTATAGTCAGTCAAGTTTTTCCAGATTGACTGAAAGAGTTCTTCATATGCCTACTGCAGCCAGTTACAAGAGCAGTGAGAGACCCAGGACTTGGGCCAGCTGGAAGAGCCAGAAGAAAAGTTTCTGTGGGATGCAGACAGCTAGGGAATGACAATCACACGCGATTGTCCCAAACCCTCCAGCTCCCCCTCCCCGCAAGGGCACCCTCATCTGCCACTCCTCCATAACAGAGGTGGGGGTGGGGTGGGGGCATCACTCCTAAGGAAATGAAACTGCTGAGAACAACTTCTGCTTCTCCTTTTTCGGTGTGTCCAAGGGTTAAAAAACACTTCTGAGCTCCTCTTCCAACTGCAAGGTCAAGCAGCTGTCCAACCCACCCAAGGAGAAGCAGGAGCTGGGGGACAGCCGACCCCAGCTAACTTACTCAGCCTTGACAGCCTCCAACCTACAACCACCACCTCCCTTTAAACACCGCCCAGGGAAGGAAGAGTTAATCGGCAATCGGCTTTGGCTGATGGTTCAGGCTCCAAAGTTCAGTCCCAGTCAGAGCCACCCTGGAGGAATTGTAAATCTCAGGGCAGTATTTAACAAAACAAAAGCAACCTGGAATTACATGCAGGTTTGGTTTTCTACAGTACATATTTACTTAATCCCCTAGGTATGTGGCTCCATGTCAGATCAGCTGGCTTTGCCGGCCCTTTCACCCCCCTCGCTCACAGCAGTTTAAATTTCAAACTAATTCCCTGTTTTTGCTCTTCCTCTTCACAGGGCTGGCTGGAGACAGCCCAGCCTGCTGGCCTCAAATCTCTCTCTATTGCTCTAGTCACTGGGTGAGTCAGCCAGGCTTGGGTTGGCGTTGGGTGACAGCTGGCTCAGCCTCCCCACTCTTAGGCACCAGGTCTGGGAAAACTGGAGGAAGAGGTGCTGGAACTACCAAAAAGTTAAAGGCAGGGCTTGAGAGTTGGAAGGGGGGAGGGGTGGCTCACCACAGTGCCACCTCTCCCTCCTCTTAGTGGGAGGGATCCCCTCCCGGGCTGTATTTGGGTGGGGGGGGGGGTGGTATGCGGAGGCAGCACTGAAACGAGAATGGGGACTCTTGATCAGCTGCTGGTTAGCCTGTCCCCTCTCTCTAGATTTCGGAACACCTGGCTTCCGAGTGCCTATCAGGCTAGGCTAGACATCCACCACCGCTTCCCGCTTTTCAAACCACACCGAGTACCCCCTCTTTCCCAGCTTCCAGAGCCGCAGCCGTCCAGGTTGGGGCTGGGAAGCGGGTTGCCAAGGAAAATACGAAGCGCCAGCTAGCAGGCGGCTCCCCGCTCTACCCAGGAGCGCACACACCCTGCCTTACCAGGGTGGCGGCAAAGAGGGAAAGCGAGGGGAGGAAAAAACGCAACACCTTCCTTTGGGAGGGAGGAATGTGGGAAATGGGTGGGTCTGCTAAGTTTCGAGGTGGGGGTGAATAGCCAGCCACAGATCCCAAAGGAGAGGGGCAGCTCCGGACCTGCCAAAAAAGACAGACAGTCGGCTGCCCGGGAAATGTACAAGGTGAAACTAACTAGCTCAGCACTCGCGGGTGGCGCAGAGAAGTAGGGTGGCCGGCGACTTTCAGACCCTGGGCGCGGGTTCCGGCAGCGGCAGCAGGTGGGCGCACCCCCTGTCCCCTGGGCTCCCCTCGCCTCCAGCCCCCACCACTCTGGATTCGCGGGGCCCCGGTACCTTTCTGGCGCCGCGCTCCGCGAACTCGCGAGCTAGCTGGCGCCCGATGCCTCTCCCGCCGCCGGTGATGAGGACGTTCTCCCGGGACAGGTCCCGCAGCTTGGCGGGCAGCAGGAGTCCGACCGCAGCCTTCACCACCAGATAGATCATCTGCAGAGGGAACACCACCAGCGCGCCCAGCCGTTTCCACACCATCCTCCGCTCCGCGGAGCCGGGCGGCGGGGGCCAAACTCCCCGGACCGAACAAAACAGGACTTAAAAAAGAAAACACCCCCAAACAGTAATAAACCGAATAAGGGGGCAGAGAGGCGTCCCACCTGGCCACTCTTGAAATCACCTCTTCCCAAATGCAAAGCAAGTACCCGGTGAGAAAAAGAGGGGGGAGAGAGAAAAAAAAAAAGATAAATCCTCCGGAGGAGAAAAAGCGTCTCCGAAGGTTGGGACAGTAAGAGGGGTGGAGGGGAAGCCAGAGGTGGAAAGTTCTAACAAGAACTTTCTTGCCCCGGCAGCCAGCCGTTTCGGCTGGGGAATTCTCAGGTAATGTTTACAGGCTGACAGAGGAGTTTAGGCAGGGGAAGGAAAAAAAAAAAAAAAGAGGCACCAACCACACGCGTGCACCCTGCTACAGTCCCGCGGTTTCAAAGTGCAAGATAAAAACAAACAAACAAACAAAAAAAAAACACGTTTCCAAATTGTAGCGCCCCCCAACCCCTTTTCCAGGAAAAAAAAAAAAGAAAGTAGGGGGGAAAAGTGCTTGGAGCTCCCAATTTCAGCCCGCGAAAGTCTCCAGACTCATTGCTATTCTTGGGCTCAGGAAATTGCTTAAACGCGATCTGATTGCCAGCAACGTGCAGGAGAAGTGGGGGGTCCGGGTGTCAGTTTCTTTCCGTGCATGGCTCGCCCTCGCGCGCGCCCGCTCTCTCCGGCTCCCTCCCTCCCTCTCTCTTCCAGCGGAGGCTGGGAGTTGCCGCTCGATCCGGCTCCCTCTCTCTCCCCTGTTAGCATTTATTGCCTTCTTTTTGTCCTTTCCAACTTGGAGAGGGCCCGGGTGCGGAGCGCGAGTGGATCGGACGACTGAGTCTACGCCGCCTTATCCGTTCGCTCCTGGGACAGCCGCGGCTCAGAACGAGAGGGCGGCCCTTTCCCCCCCCCCCCCTTTTTTTTTATAATACCCCATTAAGTCTGATTGACAGTTAAAGTTGTGCTGAGGCTTCGCTATGGTTCCTCTGAGTGGCTGCCGCGGGCTCCCCTCCCCCTGCGCGGTGGCGGGGTGCGCGCCCGGGCGCGCACACGGGCTCGCAGAGACTCCGCTCTCCCCAGGCCGGCTCCCCTAGCTGCAAGCAGGGGCTTGCCGGCTGTGTCCCTGAGGGCTCGCCACAGTAACTCGCACACGCTGGAACCGACTCCAGCGAACCGGCTCCCTCCTCGAGGTATGCCTTCTGGCCTGGGGCTCGGTCTGCCTGAGCAGGGAAGCCTGCAGGCCAGGTGACCTCCGGTGTGTGCCTGCCGGGCAGACTCGGGGGAGCTTACGCTCGCCTTGATCCATCAGGTCGCCCAGGGTTTATATCAGGTCATTTGATCGTCCCCTGCCTCCAGGTAGGACCAGGAAGCCACTTCTGACCCTTACTCAGAAGCCTCCTGTCTTCACTTAGAGAGCACTTTCTAAGTCTAACCCGAGTCCGTCGTGTTGTAAGGGCCGGGGGAGCGGGGGGAGGGACGGGGAACCGCTGGGGAGCAAGGTTTTGCTTTGAGGGGTGGGGGTGGGCAGGGTAAGGGAACCTCTGCCCCCGAGGTGTCAATAAAATCCCCATAAGATTAGCTGGGAGCGTATTTATTGCTCATCTGGGCTAGAATTACCTTGACTGACAGCAATTTCCTTAACAAACGCCTGTAAACAAAACTTGCTAAACCTGACCCCACCCCCCCCCCCCCGCCCTCCCCACACAAGCCCCTGCCCCTACCCCTCCCCAGGCTGTGCAGGCGGACTTCTCTCTTTGGGTCTCCCTGGGCTGCCCTCCGCGGGGTGGGGTGGGCCCACCTTGTAACCTCTTGCTTTCTCCCAACGAGAATGTCTCCCCTGCCGGAGGGTGGGACCCAGCTATTTAGAGTTGTCTGTTGCAGAAAGTCTGGGAGGTGAGTCACGAAAAAGCAGCGCCAGTGAAAATCACTGATCGGACTTGCCTCCTGCTGCCCCTGATGGTCCCAGGCCTGGAGGAAGAGAGGATGAGCCAGGGAGCTTGCCCTGTAATCTGGGCCAGCGCTTCTCCAGCGAGAGGCTTGTTCGAATCAGTACCGTTTAATGATCTGCTGAGGATCCGGGGAGAATGTCACTTTGAGAAAAGCTGGTTTGGGGAGGGGGTGGCTGGGGGTTTAACTCCTCCCTGGGCTGCAAAGACCCTGTAGCTCTGGAGAAAACTTCTGCCCGCGTGGATCTTCCTTCTAGGTGAATTTGGGAAGTCATATGTCACCCGCTGGAAGAGCAAAAAGGGATAGGAAGAGTGTGGCTGGGTGACAGACTATCCTAGACTGAGGGCTTCGATTCTGAAACTGAAGCCTCCCACTGACCTTGCAAGGGGGGTATCATTATCCCAGTCTGCCAGGCAGTGCAGGAGGGAGGGCTCCAGATCCAGACATGATTCCTTTTCCTACCCCATCCCACCCCACCCTATTCTGGCAGGAGGAGAGGACCAGGCTCCCTCCTGCCTCCATCCAACCCTCCAAAAATAGGACCCCAAGACAGGCCATTGCCTTCCTAGACTCCCAGGCCACAGCTAAAGGCAGGACTTGGTCCACATGACGGCCTCCTCCCACCTAGGAGGTCTGTAAAAATGGGAAAGAAATCCCAGCCCTGGAGAGGCTCTCCCCACCCAGCGGTGGCGGGTGTCTGCGGGGCCTGCCAAGACAACTGGGAAAGTCTGGCGCTGAAACCCCTGCGCGCAGCCTGTTCTCATCTGTTATCCTCGACGCCGCCTAGTGGTGTGGATGCGATACTGCGCCTCCAAGCTGCCCAAGTCTCCAGCCTCCAGTGTTCCTGCTACCCTACCAGCCATCCTTTTCCTTCCAGGCTTTTCTCCCCACCTAAGATGAACACTTTAAGCCTAAAAAGGCTTGCAAGTATCATAGCTCCACTTCCCCACACACTCGCTGCTGTGTGGAGTAGGTTATTGAAACACAGGGATGTGAAGCAACTCTTAAACCCAGCAGTGTGTTCACCGAAATCCACTGATGCTCACCAGCCAGCCAACCCTGTTCAGATACCAGATCAGCTGGGAGACCTCTAGGTCCCACTTACATGCCTTGGGTGTAAGTCTGAGTGGGAAGTGGGTTGAGAACCCAAATTAACCTTCAGTGTATCAGGACCGTTACACGTACTTTGACTTCATCTCCGAAACAGTCTCCAGGGGTGGGCATCACGATGCCACTGTATTAACACTGGGCTCAGCAATGTAAGTGACCCATTCAACTCAAGGCCACACAGGGGGCTTCCCTTAACCTCTCCCAAACATCAGGGTTAGAGTGAAATCAGTATGAAGGAACACGTCGTGCGTGCGTGCCAGATCGCTTCAGTTGTGTTCAACTCTTTCTTTGTGAGCCTATGGACTGTAGCCGGCCAGACTCCTGTCCATGGGATTCTCCAGGCAGGAATACTGGAGTGGGTTGCCATGGCTTCCTCCAGAGCATCTTCCTGACCCAGGGATGGATCCAGTGTCTCTTCTGTCCCCTGCATCAGCAGGTCGGCAGGTCGATTCTTTACCACTAGTGCCACCTGGGAAGCCCATAAAGGAACATGTCAGGTAGCCCTAAAAGATGAACTGTGGTCAGGAATAGGACACCTTTTTTCTACTTGTTCCACCTTCAGGATGAGTTTTACCAGCCTTGCATCCTGTGGACTCAGGCCTCTTCCATCATCAGCTTCCCAGAGAGGTTCTGTCTGTCGCCTCCTCTATGTCCCCCAACTTCCCAGGGAGGATGGAGGCAAGGGGGGTACTGAGCTGGGGGATGCACAGTCCAGTGGGCTGGTCCAGAGGGTCCCCATGACCTGGCTTCAGTAGGAACTAAATGGGACACGACCCCTCCCCCTCCTCTCTCACCTCCTCCTACCTGTGTTTTTGGCTCTTGGTACCCCCTCCTCCCTTACTTGGGAGCAGGGGGTGGGGAATTTAACTCCAGGGTGAAGTTTGAAATTTCACATCCCAGCCTGGGAGAGGGCCCCACAGTTTTCTCTCCACTCCTGGAAATGTGAAAGGAGCCTTTGTAGGCTTGATGGAGGAGGGAGGTAAGCTGCAGCCCAAAGAACTAACTTTTTCCATGACTCAGCTCTCCCAGTGTGGGGCGGGCACAGGAGGTGCAAGGACCCAGCAGGGCAGGCTGGAGCCGCCTTCCAACCCAGAGCCAGCAGCTCACGGGCAGAGGTGGGCCCCCCAAAGAGCCAGCCCTGTTACCTGCAGCGGAACTTGCTGGCCCTGGATGGGCCACCACACTGTAGCTGCCCTGTTCTCCCAGGGCTCTGTCCCATTTTTTCCCCCAGAAAAGGGGGAAAAAAAAACTATGCCTTTTTAAAAACAAAAAACAAAAAACAAAACATAGTTGGTTTACAATGTTTCAGGTATACAGCTAAGTATTCAGTTTATATATATATATTCCTTTTCAGGTGGTGCTAGTGGTAAAGAATCTGCCTGCCAATGCAGGAGATGCAAGAAACACAGGTTTGATTTCTGGGTCGTGAAGATCCCCTAGAAGAGGAAATAGCAACCCACTCCAGTATTGCCTAGAGAATCGTGTGGACAGAGAAGCCTGGTGGAGTGAAGTCTATAGGGTCGCAAAGAGATGGACACGACTGAAGCGACCCAGCCCACATGCATATTCTTTCTCAGGTTCTTTTCCTTTATAGGTTATTACAAGATGTTAAATATAGGTTCCTGTGCTATACAGTAGGCCCATGCTGTTTATCTGTTTTATGTATAGTAGTGTGTGTCTGTTAAGCCCCAGTTCTGAATTTACCCCCACCCCCATTGCATCCACAGTGCCAAGCGCATGAATGCTCTTGTGTAGTCCTTTAACCAGGAACTTCCCCTATCACCATCCCAGCTGAGAGCTGGAAAAACAAACAGGTTTCAAACCTTGCCTTCTACTTATCTGGGGCTTACAGGGTTAAGTGAGTCACTTAAGATCACGAAGCCCAGAGCTGGAGGTGGGATTTGAACCCTGGTCAAGTGCCCAGCTCTGTTGGCTTTATCTGTGAATGTCTTCCAGAATGTATAAGATCTGGGGAGCTTGTCAACATGCAGAGGGTGGGAGCCCCGGAATGTATGTGTTAGCCAGTGTTTGGAAACTGCCCAGTGTTGCCTCTCAGCTGTTCAGTCACTAAGACTCTTTGCAGCCCCATGGGCTACACCATGCTAGACCTCCGTGTCCTCCAGTATCTCCTGGAATTTGCGCAAGTTCGTGTCCATTAAATCGGTGAGGCTAACTGTCTCACCCTCTGCCCCCTCTTCTCCTTTTGCCTTCAGTCATTCCCAGCCTCAGGGTGGCCCCTGGCTATTAACAGCCCCTGCACGAAGCCCTCCTCACCTCTCCCACCACCTCGCAAGCTCTTCCCTCCTTTGTCCTTAGGATGTGTCATGACACCGAACCCTCACCCGTGGCCTGTTCTGGGCTGGTGGCTCCACAGACACCTAACAGGGAAGCCACTAGAAGCTGGAGGAGCAGGGAGTACGTTCAGTTGGTTAGCCAGTCAGCCACTGGTGGTGGAGCCTCTCCCTTTTGGCCACCACCTGTAGGGGCCACAGGGTTGGGGCTAAGGCTGAATGTGTCAGGGGCAGTAGGGCGATGATGCTGGCTTTGGGGTCTGGCGGTCTGGTTCAGATCCCAGCTCTGCACTCCCCACTTCCTGTCTCCAGCTACTTCATTTGTAAGGGAGGACAGCAGCGAGGCTGGGATTAGCTCTCATAAAATCCCATACCAAGAGTCCAGTAAATGCCAGCTCTTGCTTCTGTGGGGGTGCTGCCTGCTTGCTGACGAGCCAGTTCAGCCACAAACAAGATGCAGGGCTTACGTTAGCGGTGTTCCTGGATGGCCCCAGAGTAGGGCTTCTGGACTGGCCTCTGCTGGGTATTTCCTCACTTCACCTGGTTGCCTCCCACCCGCACCCCCGCCAGCACACTTGCTCCAGGACCTTTACTCTTTGGCTGAGTAAACCCCTATTCATCTTGTACGGTTTCCTTTAGCTCATGCAGTATTTTTTCCAGGAAGCTCCATCCGACTGCCCCACTCAGTCCCCAGCGCCCCCTTCCCCCAGCCAAGGCTGGCCCAGGGGTTTCTGCTCTTGGCCCGTTTATTTTCCTGCCTCCCAGCACAGTGACACTGCACTGTAATTGCTGGTTTTCTCACAGCACACTGGGGGCTTCTCAAGGGTAGGGGCAGGGCCTGGCTTGGTGGGCGTGTGCCCTGTGCAGTGGAGCATGGCTGAGGCTCTGCTGCCCCACCTTCAAATCAGTCATTTCGTCTTGACCGTGTGTTTCATAATAAAACACAAGGTGACCTGCTGCCCACCAGTCAGGAAGTAGAGTTGCTGGGACACAGCCTCGGGAGCAAAAGCGGTGAAAGATTTCAGATGTGTGCACAAGGTGACCTGCTGCCCACCACTCAGGAAGTAGAGTTGCTGGGACACAGCCTCGGGAGCAAAAGCGGTGAAAGATTTCAGATGTGTGCCTTCATTCATGCATTTATTCATTCATCCACTAGATATTTATTGAGCAGTGTCTGTGTGCCAGGCTCTGCTTTATGGGGCTGGCATTCCCCCACTGCTAGGTGAAGAGTGCCATGGGGAATATAGGCAAGGTGGGGCACAGAGTGATGAGGGCCGGTGAGAGACAGAGGAGAGGATGGGTTGGGAACAGGCAGATGCAGGAGTTCGCCAGCTGTTCACGGGGTGGCTGGGAAAGCCACTCTGAAGCGGTGTAGGGGCAGAGACCCTATAGGAGTGAGGAGTGAACCCCAGGGAAATCTGAGTGAAGAGAATTTCTGTGACTGAAGGATGCCTGCTGGGCAGGAGCAGCCCCGGGGGAGGGGCGGGCAGGGTAGCTCACCAGAGGTCTCCGTGCTCACTGAGTTTCTAGACCTGCAGCCTGGTGTTGCCTGGGTGCTCGTGGGAAGCGCAGATTCCCAGGCTCCACCCCAGACCTCCCAAAGAGATTCTGCGTTTTACTTACGGTGACCCCACGTCCTTTTTGTGAACGTCTGAGGAGCGCTGAGTCAGGTCCCCTAGTGTAAGGGTGACCGCAGTTTCCATTTTCAGTGTGACGGGACAGAGAGAGACGTGATGGGCCCTGTGTTTTAGAGGCCGCATCTGGAACAGCCTGCGGGGAACCACGAGCGGGTGCAGGGTGACTGGTGAGCAGGTTGTGGGATGCTCAGGTGTGAGGTGGCTCCAGGTGCCAGGTAACGGCCTGGCCGACAGTGACACCTGGGAGCTCTGCTGTCACGGGTGCCTAGTGCGGGGACCTTCCGGGAAGTCCCTGCTCTGCGAGGGACACGCCTCTAAGCAAGGCTTCACAAACTGTAACTTGGTGCATGGATGCGTGGACACACAGACACACATATACAGAGACACACACAGGCATTCAGACACAAAGATAAACACGCACCCACACAGAGACACACACAGACACACTAATACACAAACACACAAAGAATCACAGACACACACACAGACATGCAGACACGCCTGCACAGAGACACACACAGACACGTACAAACACACACACAGACACAAAGATAAACAAGAGACATATTCAAATAGACACACACAGACGCACTCACATACACACACTCAAATGGAGACACACACAGACACATACCAATACATACACAGACACAATCTTGCACAGACACAAAGATAAACACGCACACAGACATATCCAAGTAGACACCTACAGACACACACAGATGCACACACTCCCATGGAGACACACACAGTCACACACACACACACACACACACACACACACACACACACGGCTCTCTTTGACGACTGGAGACTTTGCCCCAGGCAGAACAGCTGGCTGGCAGTGCTGACTGAGGAGTTGGACTGAAGAACCTCTGGTCGAGCGGAAACCAGTATTCCATGAAGTTTAAGATGGGCTGCCTCGGGGGGCACCTCATGGGGACAGTCTCAGGAGGCCAGGAACTGGCTGCTGTCTGCCTGGCCAGAGGAGGCCCAGAGTGGGAAGCAGGCTTTTGGCAGTCGAGACTCTCTGTGGGGAGGGGACACACAGTCTGCAGAGGCTGGGGACCTCATAAAATACCTCCTCTTTCTAACGCAGAACGTGTGCCAAGAGGGCCCCTTTTCTCCTTGGCGAGGCCTGGCTAATAGGAGAGGATATATTAAAAAAAAAAGCAGATAGAATGGCCCGTTTCAGTCCAGGAAAACCACCCTACACAGGCGAGTGTTGTCCGTGGACGCACGCCTCCTGGCCGGTCCAGGGCCGCTGTCCGCACACACCTGCAGGCTGTCCTTTGCATCACTGTCCCGAATCCCAGGCTGTGGTCCAGGGAGGTGGGCTCTCGGGCTCCGTGTGAGTGGATGCTGGGGCAGGCCATGTTTATTCTGGCTGCCAGGGTTGGGTGGAAATGCAGGCGAGGGCCAAGGCTGGGAATGTGGCAGGAACACTGCTGGGGTGGGGTGGATGGGGTGTAACCCAAGAGAGCTCGGGTGGAGGCCTGGGGTGAGGGTAAGGGTGGGAGTGGGGAGGTGGGGGGGGGGCCAGCAGTCATCACCTGCCTCCTTCTGCCTTCTGCTTGGTCAAATGATTCTAAACCAGGGTGTGGGTATTGTTGTCAGGATGGTTCTGGCCGTGGCAAGGCTGTGTTCCAATCCAGGCTATGCCACTTATTAGCTGTGCAAGTTAGGGCAGATTATTTCCCTTTCTGAGCCTCGGTGTTGTCATCCTTGAAATGGGAATTTTGCCACCCACTGGATGATGTCTTTGTTTTTTAAATTTTTTATTTTGTATTGGGGTATAGCCAATTAACAGACAATGTTATGACAGTTTCAGGTGAACAGGGAAGGGATTCAGGAATATATATGCTTACACATGTACCCATTCTCCCCCAAAGTCCCCTTCCATCCAGGCTGCCACATAGCATTGAGGTGAGTTCCCTAAATACAACAGTGTGTACAAGTCCATTCCAAACTCCCTATCCCTTTCCCCCTGCATTTTTCCTCCCCAGCAAGTTCGTTCTCTAGGTCTGTGAGTGAGATCGCGTCTTTAAGTGGGCCGATGTCTGGCAAGAAGAGGGCGCCCATTAGGTGTTCTTCTTCCTGGTTTCATGTCCCCAAAGAACACGCTATCTAGGGTGAGTGGGGTTATCCATGTTAACCCTGTCTGGGGCAGGAGGTGGGGGACGTAAAAAAGGCGAGGGTAACTGAGTGGCCGATGCGTAAAAATTCTTCCCTGGAACCAGAGCCTTAGGAATGCTAACTCCTTACCCTGGGCCAGCAGTTGTTGAACCTTTTTTGTAAAGAGCTTTGCAGAACATAAAACATCTGTTGTAATATCAAATCTGCTGTGGTAGCAATAGATGATATGTAGATATAAACAATATGTAAATAGATGATGTGTAAATAGATAGTATGTAAATAGCTTTTACTATACATACTATTATATATATCATGTATATTATATGTACAATGTGTATTATACAAATAATGTATATGTGTGTATAATAATGCAATAATAAATATGTTATATGTATTATAGTTCCTTTCAGGTAAATAGACAACATGTAAGGAGCTATAATATACCCTTTCTAGTGAGCATGGCTGTGTTCCAATAAAACTATATTTAAAAAAAATGTTTATTTATTTTTGGTTGCGCTGGGTCTTTCTCTAGTTGCGGCAAGCAGGGGCTACCCTTTGTTGCAGTGCTTGGGCTGCTTATTGCGGCGGCTTCTCTTGTTGTGGAGCACAGGCTCTAGGCATGCAGACTTCCGTAGTTGCAACACTCGGGCTTGGTAGTTGCAGCTCATGGGCTTAGCTGACTCGTGGCATGTGGAATCTTCCTGAACCAGGGATCGAATCCATATCCCCTGCAGATTCTTAACCACTAGACCACCAGGGAAGTCTATGGACACTGAAATTTGAATTTCACATACCTTCACAAAGTATTCTTGTTTTGATTAATTTCCAGCCATTTAATAATGTAAGGCTATTCTTAGACTTGCAGGGAGCACACAAAAAAGGTAGGGGCCAGACCCTGTCTGTAGACTGTAGTTGACTACTTCCACCACCATCAAGCAAACACCAATCTCTCAGGACTCCAAAAATAAATGAGGTGTGAGCCTCAGCAGAATCTGTGTTTTTGGCCTCTTTCTGGAAGTGTATTCACAGGGACTGACCCAAGTTAACATCCACTGTAAAGAAGTAGAGGGCCATTGGAGAAACCAAGTTCACTGATTTTTTTTCATTAGGAGGAAAGCAAAGTTCAATATTTATAAGAAGTAATTAAAATTTCTTTAAATAAGTGAAAGCAAAGTCAATTCAGTAAATAATAGTAAACACAAAGTATAAAATAATTCAGTGTATTGGATCAAGGTATTACTGAAAAATTGTTTTTAAATTAAAAATTTTTTTTCCTTCCAGATTGAGTTGGTATCATGTATTCTTGGTTATCAAAATACTCATAGCTTTGGGACTTTGAAGTGGTAAATATTCATGATGTGTGAAACAGCATGATACGTACCTGTGTGACCTTAATTACATACAAATGGGTGCTTAGTTGTGAAAATACACAAATGAGACCTAGAAGGACACATCAAATGGTAAACTTCTTGTGATTATAAATGACTTTGTTTTTTGCTTCTTGTGTTTTTTGGTTTCCTATTATGCACATGTTAACTTTTAAGAAATAAACGTTATTTTTAAAACTTAAAAAAAATGCCCATTAAGACATGAGAGTCTAGTGATAGATGGAAGTCATCACAACTCAGGGACGTTTGCTGAGTGTCTGTCACACCCTGGTGCTATTTCTGGCTCATTCAGTCCCATCATGTAGGGCATGGAGACCCCAAGTGTTAAGTCACCTGAGACCACAGGCTGATAAACATCCCAGCAGAAGGCAAACCCTGCAGGGTCTAAGTCAGGAACCTGGTGACTACCCTTCATTCTCTCTCAGCAACGAAACTCCTTCGAGGTTTATTATGTCTCTGCCATTTATCCTGAGGACATCCAAATGTGACAAAGAAAGCTCAGATCCTGTTTTCAGGTGGGGAGAGAGAGGAGAGGGCCCCTGGCTTTGCACATGTGTCCAGACTCGCAGGACCTCTGGTTCCTTTGCTGTGTCTGGTCTGCTGTCTCCCAGGAGGCAGATTTGCACAGAGAGGATGCTGACAGCCCTAGCTCTGCGGCTGAAAATCCCTGCTTGGGCAATTATTTCAGTGACCTATTGCATGCTGCCCTGATTAGTTTATAAAAACAAGTAGAAAACAAACAAATGGAAGTATATCTATTTACTACCAGAAGATTGAGTATATGTGTGTGTGTGCTAAGTCGCTTCAGTCCCTATGGACTATAGCCCGCCGGGCTCCTCTGTCCATGGGATTCTGAGGAGTGGGTTGCCATGCCCTCCCCTGGGGGATCTTCCCAACCCAGGGATCGCATCCGCATTTCTTGTGTCCCTTGCATTGGCAGGCAGGTTCTTCACCACTACCGCCACCTGGGAAGCTCAGTCTGAAGATTTAGTTCCGTTTAGTCACTCAGTCGAGTCTGACTCATTGTGACACCCATCCGTCACCAACTCGCAGAGCTTACTCAAACTCGTGTCCATTGAATCAGTGATGCCATCCAACCATCTGTTGTCCCCTTCCCCTCCCACCTTCAATCTTTCCCAGCATCAGGGTCTTTTCCAATGAGTCGGTTTTTCACATCAGGTGGCCAAAGTATTGGAGCTTCAGCTTCAGCATCAGTCCTTCCAACGAATATTCAGGACTGATTTCTGTTAGGATGGACTGGTTGGATCTCGTTGTAGTCCAAGGGACTGTCAAGAGTCTTCTCCAATATCACAGTTCAAAATCATCAATTCTTCGGCA
The DNA here is from genome assembly GCF_001704415.2 of Capra hircus. Lineage (NCBI taxonomy): Eukaryota > Metazoa > Chordata > Mammalia > Artiodactyla > Bovidae > Capra > Capra hircus. Next base: position 39,592,203 of record NC_030823.1, on the reverse strand, counting down.
CTCAGCTTTCTTTATAGTCTAACTCTCACATCCATACATGACTACTGAAAAGCCCTAACTTTGACTAGACAGACATTTGTTGGCAAAGTAATGTCTCTGCTTTCTAATATGCTGTCTAGGTTGGTCATAGCTTTTCTTCCAAGGAGCAAGCGTCTTTTAATTTCATGGCTGCAGTCACCATCTGCAGTGATTTTGGAGCCCAAGAAAATAAAGTCTCTCACTGTTTCCATTGTTCTCAGTCTATTTTCCATGAAGTAAAGGGACTGGATGCCATGATCTTAGTTTTCTGAATGCTGAGTTATAAGCCAGACTTTTCACTCTCCTCTTTCACTTTCATCAAGAGGCTCTTTAGTTCGTCTTCACTTTCTGCCATAAAGGTTGTGTTATCTGCGTATCTGAGGTTATTGATATTTCTCCTGGCAATCTTGATTCCAGCTTGTGCTTCATCTAGCCCAGCATTTTGTGTGATGTACTCTGAATATAAGTTAAATAAGCAGGGTGACAATATACAGCCTTGATGTGCTCCTTTTCCTATTTGGAACCAGTCTGTTGTTCCACGTCCAGTTCTAACTATTGCTTCCTGACCTGCAACTAGGTTTCTCAGGAGGCAGGTCAGGTGGTCTGGTATTCCCATCTCTTGAAGAATTTTCCAGTTTGTTGTGATCCACACAGTCAAAGGCTTTGGTGTAGTCAGTAAAGCAGATGTTTATCTGGAACTCTCTTGCTTTTTCAATGATCCAGTGGATGTTGGCAATTTGATCTCTGGTTCCTCTGCCTTTTCTAAATCCAGCTTGAACATCTGGAAGTTCATGGCTTATGCACTGTCAAAGCCTGGCTTGGAGGATTTTGAGCATTACTTTGCTAGCATGTTAGATGAGTGCAATTGTGTAGTAGTTTGAGCATTCTTTGGCATTGCCTTTTTTGGGGATTGGAATGAAAACTGACCTTTTCAGTCTTGTGGCCACTGCTCTGTTTTCCAAATTTGCTGGTGTATTGAGTGCAGCACTTTCACAGCATCATCTTTTAAGATTTGAAATAGCTCAACTGGAATTTCATCACCTCAACTAACTTTCTTTGTAGTGATGCTTCTTAAGGCCCACTTGACTTCACATTCCAGGTTGTCTGGCTCTAGGTGAGTGATCATATCATTGTGGTTATCTGGGTCATGAAGGTCTTTTTTTGTATAGTTCTTCTGTGTATTCTTGCCACCTTTACTTAACATTTTCTGCTTCTGTTAGGTCCATACCATTTCTGTCCTTTATTGTGCCCATCTTTGCATGAAAATTTCCCTTGGTATATTTAATTTTCTTAAAGAGATCTCTAGTCTTCCCATTCTATTGTTTTCCTCTATTTCTTTGCATTGATCAATGATCATTTTATTATCTCTCCTTACTATTATTTGGAACTCTGTACTTAAATAGGTATGTCTTTCCTTTCCTCCTTTGCCTTTCACTTCTCTTCTTTTCTCAGCTATTTGTAAGGCCTCCTCAGACAACCATTTTGGCTTTTTGCATTTCTTTTTCTTGGGGATGGTCTTGATCCCTGCCTTCTGTACAATGTCAGGAACCTCTGTCCATAGTTCTTCAGGCACTCTGTCTATCAGATCTAATCCCTTGAATCTATTTGTCACTTCCACTGTATAATCATAAGGGATTTGATTTAGGTCATACCTGAATGGTCTAGAGGTTTTCCCTACTTTCTTCAATTTAAGTCTGAATTTGGCAATCAAGAGTTCATGCTCTGAGCCACAGTCAACTCCCCATCTTGTTTTTGCTGACTGTATAGAGCTTCTCCATTTTTGGCCGCAAAGAAAATAATCAATCTGATTTTGGTATTGACCATCTGGTGATGTCCATGTGTAGAGTCTTCTCTTGTGTTGCTGGAAGCAGGTGTTTGCTATGACCAGTGTGGTCTCTTGGCAAAACTCTTTTAGCCTTTGCCCTGCTTTATTCCGCATTCCAAGGCCAAATTTCCCTGTTACTCCAGGTGTTTCTTGACTTCCTACTTTTGCATTCTAGTCCCCTGTGATGAAAAGGACAACTTTTTTGGGTGTTTTTTTTTTGGCTAGAAGGTCTTGTAGGTCTTCATAGAATCATTCAATTTCAGCTTCTTCAGCATTACTGGTTGAGGCATAGACTTGGATTACTGTGATATTGAATGGTTTGCTTTGGAAATGAAGAGAGATCATTCTGTCGTTTTTGAGATTGCACCAGAGTAACTCATTTCAGACTCTTTTGTTAACTATGAGGGCTACTCCATTTCTTCTAAGGGATTCTTGCCCACAGTAGTAGATACAATGGTCATCTGAGTTAAATTCATCCATTCCAGTCCATTTTAGTTCACTGATCCCTAAAATGTCAATGTTCACTCTTGCCATCTCCTGTTTGACCACTTCCAATTTACCTTGATTCATGGACCTAACATTCCAGATTCCTATGCAATAGTGTCTTTACAGCATTGGACTTTACTTCCATCACCTGTCACATCCACAACTGGGCATTGTTTTTGCTTTGACTTCGTCTCTTCATTATTTCTGGAGTTATTTCTCCACTGTTCTCCAATAGCATATTGGGCACCTATTGACCTGGGGAGTTCATCTTTCAGTGTCCTATATTTTTGCCTTTTCGTACTGTTCATGGGGTTCTCAAGGCAAGAATAGTGAAGTGGTTTGCCATTCCTTCTCCAGTGGGCCACATTTTGTCAGAACTCTCCACCATGACCATCTTGGGTGGCCCTACATGGCATGGCTCATGGTTTCATTGCGTTAGACAAGGCTGCAGTCCATGTAATCAGTTTGATTATCTTTCTGTGATTGTGGTTTTCATTCTGTCTGCCCTCTGATGGATAAGGATAACAGGCTTATGGAAGCTTCCTGATGGGAGAGACTGACTGAGGGGGAAACTGGGTCCTGTTCTGATGGGCAGGGCTATGCTCAGTAAATCTTTAATCCAATTTTCTGTTGACAGATGGGGCTGTGTTCCCTCCCTGTTTTTTGACCTGAGGCCAAACTATGGTGGAGGTAATGAAGATAATGTTGACCTCCTTCCCCCGACCCTGCACCAGGCTGCTGCTTACCTCTGCCTCCCCTGCAGACTCCTGGACACTCAAGGGCAAGTCTGGGTCAGTCTCTGTGGGGTCACTGGTCCTTTCTCCTGGGTCCTGGTGTGCACAAGGTTTTGTTTGTGCCCTCTAAGAGTCTGTTTCCCCAGTCCTGTGCAAGTTCTACTGTCACTGTGAGGGGGTTAATGGCGACCTCCTCCAAGAGAGCTTATGCCACACCTGAGTCTGCTGCACCCAGAGCCCCTACCCCTGTGGCAGGCCACTGCTGGCCCATACCTCCTCAGAAGAACTCAAACACTCAAGAGCAGGTCTAGCGCCGTCTCTTGGAGGCTCCTGGTGTGCACAAGGTTTTGTTTGAGCCCTCTGAGCATCTCTGGTGGGTATGGGGTTTGATTCTTAACAAGATTTCGTCCTTCCTACTGTCTTGCTGTGAGGCTTGCCAGGTGGCACTAATGGTAAAGAACCTGGCTGCCAACGCAGGAGAACTAAGAGACACTGATTCAATCCCTGGGTTGGGAAGATCCCCTGGAGGAGGAAGTGACAACCCACTCCAGTATTCTTGCCTGGAAAACCCCATGGACAAAGAAGCCTGATCAGCTACAGTCCATGGAGTCACAAAGAGTCAGATACGACTAAAGTGACTTAGCACAGCACTGTCTTGCTGGGGCCTCTCCTTTGCTCTTGGACGTGGGGTACCTTATTTTGGTGGGATCCAACTTTCTCCTGTCAATGGTTGTTCAGCAGCAAGTTGTAAGTTTGGACTTGTTGCAGGAGAAGATGAGTGCACGCCCTTCTACTCTGCCGTCTTAAATGTCCTTTATTCTGGAGCCAATCTCCATTCATGGAGCTGTGGGGAGTGCTCTGCATGAGAAGTGCCCCTGCCACTGAAGGCCAGGAGGCGGTGCAGAGGCCTACACGGTGCGACAGGAACCCTGACCCCTGACTCAGCCCCGAGGCGGGGTGGTGATGGCTTCTCCTCAGCCACCGCACTCCAAAAGCTCTGGTCAGAAGGAGCGCCTGAAGAGGGCCAGCCTCCTGGTGTGTCGACCTTGGACCTGTGGATTCTGTCCCTCAAATGTAGGAAACTTAGAATATGTATTATCATTTTAACTTTTGCTGAACACTTAGTAGGCACCAGGTCTCCTGCCTCATGCAGATTCCTTGGTGTAGCTGTCACAGCCACCTGCTGGGGTGAGGGTGTCGTCATCGCATCCCCATTTAACAGATGAGAAAACAGAGGCCCAGAGGAGTAATTTGTCCATATCATGTGGTTTTAAGTGTTGCTGGGACATAGACTAAATAATCTAATCTTCTGGATGTTGAGAATCTGTAGCTTCAGTCAGATGCTTGCTCAGCATATGCTGAATGGTCAGTTAGAAGGAAAAGATAAAAAATAAAGCTTGCAAAGCAGGGTTTCCCTGATGGTCCAGTGGTTAAGACTGTATTTCCAAGGCAGGAGTCGAGGGTGTGATCACTGGTTGGGGAACTACAGTCCCGCATACCTTGGGTATTGTCAAAAATTTTTTTTAAATCTTCCCAAACATATGCACAATATTGATTCTGTGTGTGTGTGTGTGCATGTACACATGTGCACACTATTCACTCTGTGTGTGTGTGTGCATGCGCACATGTGCGCACTATTGACTGTGTGTGTGTGTGCATGCGCACATGTGCACACTATTGACTGTGTGTGTGTGTGCATGTGCACATGTCCACAATATTGACTCTGTGTGTGTGCATGTGCACATGTGCACACTATTGACTCTGTGTGTGTGTGTGCATGCGCACATGTGCACACTATTGACTGTGTGTCTGCATGTGCACATGTGCACACTATTGACTGTGTGTGTGTGTGCATGTGCACATGTCCACAATATTGACTCTGTGTGTGTGCATGTGCACATGTGCACACTATTGACTCTGTGTGTGTGTGTGCATGCGCACATGTGCACACTATTGACTCTGTGTGTGTGTGCATGCACACATGTGCACACTATTGACTGTGTGTGTGTACATGTGCACATGTGCACACTATTGACTGTGTGTGTGTGTGCATGTGCACATGTGCACACTATTGACTGTGTGTGTGTGTGCATGTGCACATGTGCACACTATTGACTCTGTGTGTGTGTGTGCATGTGCACATGTCCACAATATTGACTCTGTGTGTGTGCATGTGCACATGTGCACACTATTGACTGTGTGTGTGTGTGCATGCGCACATGTGCACACTATTGACTGTGTGTGTGTGCATGCGCACATGTGCACACTATTGACTGTGTTTGTGTGTGCATGCGCACATGTGCACACTATTGACTGTGTGTGTGTGCATGTGCACATGTGCACACTATTGACTGTGTGTGTGTGCATGCACACATGTGCACACTATTGACTCTGTGTGTGTGTGTGTGCATGCGCACATGTGCACACTAAGTTGCTTCAGTCGTGTCCAACTTTTTGTGACCCCATGGACTGTAGCCCACCAAGCTCCTCTGTCCGTTGGATTCTCCAGGCAAGAATACTGGAGTGGGTTGCCTGCCCAAGCCCTCCTCCAGGGGATCTTCCCAACCCAGGGATTGAACTGACATCTCTTATGTCTCCTGCACTGGTAGGCTGATTCTCTACCACCAGTGCCGCCTGGGAAGCCCAATATCGACAATATACCTCATCATGAAAAATTTGGCCTAGGGACTTCCCTGGTGGTCCAGCAGTTAAGAATCTGCCTGCCAATGCAGGGGACACGGGATGGATCTCTGGTCGGGAAAGATCCCACGTGCTGCGAAGCAACCGAGCCCATGTCCCTGAGCTGAGCGCTGTAGCAAGAGAAGCCACTGCCTGGGAAGCCTGTGCACCGCAACTATAGAGTAGCTCCTGCTCAACACGAGAGACAGCTCGCACAGCAGTGTGGACCCAGGGCAGCCACAATAAATAAATAAATAAAGTTATTCAAAAAGTTAGCCTAAAGAGCAGGGTGTGATTGGGAAGTTTATACTGTTTTGGGTTTTTTTTTTTTTTCTTTTTGGCTCAATGGGAACAGAAGTCTGTTTTCCCACAGTTATATTTGAAAAAGAAAAAAAGAAAAAACTTAAAAGTGTTAGGATACAAATTTGTGTTGCCAGGATGATTCCACTCTTGGAAAGAAAAACTCTGAAGTCCATGTTCATATTTATTTAGTTACCATTCAGTCGGGATTTACTGTGTGTCAGGCAGAATATTAAATGCTTTGTATTCATTTAATTTAATCTCATTTAATCAAAACAGTTCCCTTGAGGTAGGATCTATATTCCCCATGTACATCTGTGGAATTGAACATCAAGCAGCTTGGCCAAGGTCAGGGGACCTGTGAGTGGCAGGTATGGAATTCAAATTTAGCTCAGTTTTACTTCAAAGCAATTTTCTCTGCTTATTTCTCTTTCACTCGGGACATTTTTCTTTCTCTCTCTAAACACACACAGACACACATGCATGTGAACACACATGCAGGTATGCATACACAGAAAGAAGGCAGAAAGGGAACAGAGAAGAGTCACAGTGACTGTCTCTGGCTCATAGCACACATGTCATTTTATCTTCTTTTATGTCTTTCTACATATTCTCAATGTTCTAGAATGAGTTTATATTAAGAAAACTCTAGCCAGTGGTCTTTTTTTGTACAAAACTAGTGTTTTCAAGTCAGCAGGATATTTGAGTTCTGGTGTCAGGCTTCAGAGCCTCTGGCTGTGGGCCTCTTTTAAAAAATCTGTTAAAAAATAAGACAGAGGAGCCAGTACCTTTGCTTCTTGGAGCTCTCTAATCCGTCCTATAATACCGGGCTTTGTAGGAAAGTTCTGCACATAAATCCCATAAAATCCCATAATGTGGAGCTGACACTGAGCCTACCCAGAACAAAATCTGCTAATGATCACAGCTTGCCAGGAGCCTGCAGAAGGATCAGACCTGTCACAGCCCCCATGCCTGCCTCCCACCTAAGCCCTTTCTAATAAGGACTCTTTTCATGAGTTTATAAAAAACACTTTGTTTGGATCACATTGGGCTTCTATTTCATCTTATTTGAATGGTGAATGGCTGGGGGTGGTGAAGGGGCTGGGGCTGGTCCTGGAGTTTTGGGACCCAGAGAAAACCACAGGTTTGTAAATCCAGCTATGGTGACCTACCTTCCGGCTCCAGCCCTCCGCCTCCCTGAGAGGCTGGACCTTCGCTGCAACTGCTCTGGGTGATGAGGATGACAAGAGTGAGCTGGAGTGGAGTAAACATTGGCTGCCCCTGGTAGTGGTACTGGGGAGAGGGTTCTTCCCTACAAAACCCAACACAACTTTGGGCTAGATAGATAAGCACTCTGTGCCTCCACTTCCTCAGATTGAAAGGGAGGGTTGTATAAATCACTTTTCTGAGCTGTTGTAAAACCACTGAGGCTGCTTGACACTTGATTGGTGACCTTTCCCTCTCTTGTTCCCCCACCCCTGCTGGACCATAAAGAAGGCTGAGCGCTGAAGAATTGATGCTTTTGAACTGTAGAATTGGAGAAGACTCTTGAGAGTCCCTTGGACTGCAAGAAGTTCAAACCAGTCGATCCTAAAGGAACTCCACTCTAAATATTCATTGGAAGGACTCATGCTGAAGCTGAAGCTCCAATACTTTGGCCACCTGATGTGAAGAGCTGACTCATTTGAAAAGACCCTGATGCTGGGAAAGATTGAAGGCAGGAGGAGAAGGAGATGACAGAGGGTGAGATGGCTGGATGGCATCACTGACTCAATGGACATGAGGGTGAGGGAATGCCGGGAGATAGTGAAGGACAGGAAAGCCTGGCATGCTGCAATCCACTGGTTTGCAAAGTGTTGGACATGATTTAGTGACTGAACAACAACAACAGCAATCGCTGCTTTACAATGTTGTGATAGTTTCTGCTGTGCAGCGAAGTGAGTCAGCTCTGTGTTTACGCTTACCTCCTCTTTTTTGGATTTTCTTCCCATTTAGGTCACTAAAGTGCACTGAGTAGAGTTCCCTGTGCTACACAGTAGGTTCTCATTAGTCATCTGTCTTACACATAGTATAAACAGTGTACACACGTCAATCCCAATCTCCCAGTTCAGCCCTCCCCCTTGGTATCCTCAGCGTTTGTTCTCTACATCTGTGTCTCTATTTCTGCTTTGCACACAAGATCATCTTTACCATTTTTCTACATTCCGCATATTAAAAGCTTTTAAACTGTAGGTCTGAAAAGACTTACAGGACAGTTGCAAAAATGGAACCAAGAATCCCTGTGTCGTCTTTACTATGTGTTAACATTCGAAAAGAGTCGGACACGACTGAGAGACTGAACTGAACTGAACATTTTATATTTGCATTATCGGTAAGTCCATCTTTCCGTCCATCCATCCATCTATCTATCCATTCTCTATACTTGTTTCAGGAGAATACGCTGTGAACCTGATTGCCTAAGAGTCTCAAATATTTTAGCATATACGTCTTAAAAACAAGAAGTGGCAATTACATAACTACAGTCCTTTTAAATCAAAATCAGGAAGTGGATGTGGATATACTACGATTATGTAATCTACAGGCCTTATTCAGATTTTGCCAGTTGTGACACTAACATCCTTTATAACAAAAGAAAACCAATCGTTCTGGTCTGGGATCTGGTCCAGGGGCACACATGGTACTTCCTTGCCATGCCTCTTGGGGCTCCTTCAGTTTCTGGTCTTCTGCTTCTCTTTGTCTGTCACGACCTTGACATTTTTGAAAAGTACAGGTTCTTCTGGACTGACTTGTGTCTTCCCTAAATGCATACATTGGAGCCCTAATAACCAGGAACTCAGGATGTGAACTGCGTTTGGAGGCAGAGCCTTTCATGAGGTGATTACGTTGCAGTGAGGCTGTGAGGTGGGCTCTGAGCCAGTCTGGCTGGTGTCTAGAAGAGGAAATCTGGATGGAAAGAGGGACCGCAGGGACGTACGAGCATGGGGGAAAGACCATGTGAGAACCCAGGGAGTAGGTGGTTATCTGCAGGCCAGGGAGGGAGGTTTTGGGAGAAACCACACCTTGATCTAGGACTTCTAGACCCCAGGATTTTGAGAAAATGCATTTCTGTTGTTTAAGCTGGCCACTCTGTGGTGTTCTGCTATGGCGGCCAGAGCAAAGTAACACTCAGGTCAGTTATTTTGTAAACATCACTCCACTCGGTCGTGCCTCATTCTTAGTCATTTCTTCTTGTTGTCAGGGATATCCCTAGATGGTTTTCACTCATTTTGACTCATTCTGCCATATTCAGGCAAATAAGGTAGAAACTGGGCTTCCCTGCTGGCTCAGCGGTAAGGAGCCTGCCTGCAAAGCAGGAGCTGCAGGCTCAGTCCCTGATCAGGAAGATCCCCTGGAGGAGGGCATGGCAACCCACTCCAGTATTCTTGCCTGGAGAATCCCATGGACAGAGGAGCCTGGTGGGCTACAGTCCAAGGAGGTGCAAAGAGTCAGACCCTGAAGCGACTCAGCAGGCACACACATGCAAAGTAGAAACTATGCCTGTATGTGCCATCTTCTTAAGGAGGTACTTTTTTTTTGTAGAAAGTGCTGAAATATATGTTTCATATTTTTTGTATTAATAACTTTTCTTTCCTTTGTACACAAAGAAGTCCTACTTACTGGAGCTAAATTACCCAATGCAAGTACCAGCATTCACATAGAAGTAGCAGGCAAATAGTACAAGGATGAATGGCCTCATCTGATGGTACCAGCCTGATACCTTCTACTCATTCCAGTGACATATATACTTCATATAGCAATATGGGGACTTTATATTTTAGCTATAAGCAAAGCCTTAAAAATACTGCTATTTCATTAAATTTGGAGTGCCGTCAATAAATTATTTATATCTGGAAAAAGAAGCTCTTCCTATATGCCAGGCTGTGCTGAGGGCTTTACTTTCACAGTCCTCAGAACAACCTGTTGAGGTGTGGGTTGTATTTTACCCACTTTACAGATAAGGAAAATTGAGCATGGAAGAGTTACAGCCACATAGCTAAGAGGTAGAGGAGCCAGAGGCTGTGGGTCAGAAAAAATGAGTCCAGGAAATGTAAAACTAATTCAACTACATGAAGCACAGCCAAGAAGGTGAATTCACAACCACCAGAGTCCTGTAGGTCAAGGGCAGAAGCCATGCAGTCTGCCTCTGTTTGTTGGGAACTCATATTTAGGTGTGTGTATCTCAAGGCTCAGTTGACCCAACATCACTTCCAATGAAGCTCTTATGGCAGTTTCTCCCCTCCCACCCACCAACTGACCCTTCTCCCCTTTTTGAACCTATAGGAACAATAATAGCTGTTATTCATTAGGTATATATTATATGCTGTTTTTTTTTCCCCTAGTAGATTTATCAATAGAACTCATTTGTCAAAGAGAAAACCACAGGCCTCAAGTTTCTTCACTTGTGCTAAAGCCTGTGATGCCAAACCTAGACTCAAAATCTGACTGAGTTGCAGTTCTGACCTTCCCCAGAGATGTAACCTTAATCGATCAGCTTGAAATCTTCTGGACAGGACCAATGAGGTAATCTGTCATGTGGGCCCTCTCTACTCCCCGCCCCCTGCCAAGATCAGACAATCTATATGACACAGACCCTGCTTCCCCAAAAGAAGATGTCTTGACCCCAAATATAACTTTTTTTTTCCTTTTTAAAAATACATTTTGAAAGCATTCATTTATTTGTTTTTGGCTGTACTGGGTCTTCGTTGCTATGCGGGCTTTTCTCTAGTTGCAGAGAGCTGGGGCTCCTTTTCTAGTTTTGGTGTGCGGGCTTCTCATTACGGTGGCTTCTCTCGTTGTGCAGCACAGGCTCTAGGCACATGGTCCAGGGACTGAACCCATGTCTCCTTCCTTGGCAGGCAGATTCTTTACCACTGAGCATCCAGGGAAGCCCATTTTCTTCCCTTTTGCTAGTGACTTCCTTGCCCCAGCCTTCTCTCTATAAAAGCCTTCCACTTTGTTCCATTCCTCAGGACCCCCTTGTAGTTATTTTATATTTTAAAACACCTAGTCTTTTTCTTTTGGCTGCACAGTGAGGCATGTGGGATCTCAGTTCCCTGACCAGAGATCGAACCTGTGCCCCCTGCATTGGAAGCGTGTAGTCTTAACCACCGGACCACCAGCAAAGTCCCCCTTCTAGTTTTTAGATGCCCGAATCATGAATTGCTGAATTAAGTCAATTAGCTCTTCAAATTTACCAGTTAAATTTTGTTTTCATAATAATTTAATGCTCACAACAACCCAATGACAGAGGTGGGCACAAACCCAGTTTACAGATATAGAAATGGATGACAGGTGAAATAACTTGTCTAAATCTTCTGTCAAATTGAGAGCTCTTTGAGGGTCTGGGTTGGGCTGGCTTTGTGGGCCTGTGACCTGTGCAAGTCACACGAGGTCCCACACTTGGTTGAATGTTTGACTATTACCATCTTTAAATTCTTAATAGCTTTTGAACAAGGAAAATAAATTTTACATTTTGCACTTAGCCCTCTAAATGTTGCAGCCAGTCCTGGACACCTGAACATCTGGCTCTGGACACCTTGCACAACTTCTCCTCTGTGCCCATTGAAGACAGCTATCAGATTACCAGAGACAATTTACTGCACGTGTTCAACTACACGTTGGTCTCCATCCCCAGCCTGGGGGCCACGAGGGGCCTGGGTGGTGTCTTAAGCACCCAGCACAGACCCTAGCACAGTGGATAAGTGAAGGAAATGTTTGTTGTGCAAACTGACTAATGGTCTAACAGATTATAGATTCAGCTCTAGAAAAGGAATATGCAGAAACTTCAGTTGCGTAGAGCCAAGAGACCAGAAAGGGGAGAGCTCACACCCTGTAATGATAGCAGAACGCAATAGGAAGAAGAAAGACTCTTCTTTCCTGGGGCCAAATCAGCTGATGAAAAGCCATGGACTCTTCATTTATAATGCATGTATGTTAAGTCAGAGGCCTCTGACTCTTTGTGACCCCATGGACTGTCCATGGGGATTCTCCAGGCAAGAATACTGGAGTGGGTTGCCATGCCCTCCTCCAGAGGATCTTCCCAACCCAGGGATTGAACCCGTCTCTTACATCTCCTGAATTGGCAGGCAGGTTCTTTACCACCAGCGCCACCTGGAAAGCCCCCCTCCCAGCTTCCTTTTCCCTTCTATGAAAGCATCTCCTTCCCTTGCAGTGGGGGGGCTTGCATGTCGCCCACCAAGCTTGCAGACCTTGACTTGCAGTTCTCTGCTCATCCCGAATAAACCATCTTTGCTGGAGGAATAGCTGATAGTCTGTTTTGGGTCAACATGACTGAGATGAAAGAGGGCCAGGTGCCCAAGATGGAGGTTTTCCCCAGGGCTGTCCTGGCAGCTGAGCAGCAGCTCATCACATTCTGCCTCCTTCCTGCCCCCAGATTCAGACTTTCAAATTAGCCCCTTGTCTTTGACTGTGGCAGGCTGGGGAGGAGGGGGAGGAGAATGAGCTGTAAAGAAAGGCTTCTCCCCTGAAGGAAACAAAGACCTCTGTTGTGGACAGGGGAAGGTGTGGGGCAGGGAAGTGCCTGCTGCTTTGCATAAAAACTCAGTTCACCTAAACCACAGTCACTCTCCAAAGGCTGCCTGGATTCAGAAAGCCTGGTCATTCCCCAAGGACTCACACAGATGGTCCTTTCAGAAGGGAAGCCACCTGGAAAGTTCCTGGAGAGCAGCCAGTCCCTCCTCACTTCTACCCACCCCTCAAGCCCCAGATAAATGCCACGTCTTCCCAGAGTCCCCACTCCTCACCACCCCCCTCACCCCCCCAACACCCCACCGCCCCATATTGTCCCCAGGCAGAGTAGTTCATCCCAAACTGTGTGTTCACACGTTGGGTTTCTAATGAATTTTAAATTATGGTTTGGGGTTCCCTTTATAGGAAGTGATCCCCAAGACTGTGAGAACATAAGGATTATTAATCAACATACTCTATCTGTATCCTCCATCTTTGAAACCTCAGTCCCTCATTCCCTCTGGATTTTTACTTAATGTCACTTCCTCAGTGAAGCCTTCCTGGAAGCCCTTGACCCTGTGACATCACTTCACTCTCATTTTACACCCCGCTTCACCCTCTATCTCCCTCTCTTCCTTGTTTTCCTCATTAACAATTCTCATCTGACTTACTGTATTTGAATTATTGCTTGTTTAGCATCTGTGTCCCTTCTTTGGGTATCAGCTCCCTGACCACAGGAATTTGTCTGCTCATCACTGTTGTGTCCCAGGACCAGAACAGGGCCCAGCCCTTAGTAAGTGTTCAATAAATATTTATGGGGTGGGCTGATTCCCATTTTACTGGTAAGAAACTAAGGCTTGGGAAAGTCAAGTCATCAGGCCATGTGGCTGGTGAGAGGCAGTCAGTCTTTCATTAGAAACCCACAGGGCTTCAAAAGTTTTAAAATCGCATTTCCATATGACCCAGCAATTCCACTTCTGGGCATATACCCAAGATAAATGAAAACATACATGCTAAATTGCTTCAGTCCTGTCTGACTCTTTGGGACCCCGTGGACCATAGCCCACCAGACTCCTCTGCCCCTGGGATTCTCCAGGTAAGAATACTGGAGTGGGTTGCTATGCCCTCCTCCAGGGGATCTTCCTGCCCCAGGGATCGAACCCACATCACTTATGTCTCCTGCATTGGCAGGAGGGTTCTTTACCACCAGTGCCACCTATGTCCACACAAAAACTTTTATATGAACGTATGTAGCAGCACTGTTCACAATAGCCAAAAACTAGTGTCTGTCAACTGACAAATGGACAAAACAAATGTGGTGTGTCCATACAATACAATAGTATGCACTATAAAAAAAATAAAATACTGATACATAATGCTACAACATAGATGAATCTTAGAAACATTATGCCAGAGTGAAAGAATCCAGACACTCTTCGGAAGTGACAGTTGGACATTTTGGTCCCTTTGTATCTTTTTGTCCAGAACTTGCCCCAGCCACGCATGTTGGAAGTTATCTTCAGTCCTATACAGTTTTTTTGTATTTTGTTGCTCAAGGAGAGGTGTGTCCAAATGCAAGCACCGCAGCAAAGGGTCCCAGGGTCCCAGGTTCCCAACCTGTCTCATTCCCTGCTGAGAGACTCTACATCCTTATTCTTAGGGAATAAGGCACTGAAACTCTTCTTCTGAGACTTCTTCCTGCTGATCAGGAGCCACAGACTTAGCCTACCCTAGATGTGTAGAAGTCCCTTGCTGACTCTTCCACGGACCTATAGTGACCAGGGTCACTTTCTGCTGGGATGCTCTGAATTCCTTAAGCCACCATAAGCCTTACTTCAAACTGTTGGAACTGGCCTGATCCCTGGACATACCCCTACTCTCACCTGATATAAAGAACAAACTTGCCCCCTGACCACAGGAAGTGAGCAAGCAAGGGCTCACTTGCTGTTGTTTACTCTCATCGCCACCTCCTCCACTAAAGGCTTGTCTGGGAAAAAAAAAAGAAGTCAGACACTAAAGACCACATATGATATGATTTCATTTGTATGAAATGTCCCAAGTAGGCAAAACCATACTGATAGAAAGTAGATTAGTGGTTGCTGGAGATGGGGAGGAGGTTGAGTGGAGTGACTGCTAGCGGCACAGGACTTTTGGCGGCGGCGGGTGATGAAAATATTCTATAAAGTTGATTGTGTTGATGGTCGCACAACTCTGTGAATATGCTAAACACCACTGAATCATATACTCTAGGTCATGTATGGATGTGAGAGTTAGACCATGCAGAAAGCTGAGCACTGAAGAATTGATGCTCTCGAACTGTGGTGCTGGAGAATACTCTTGAGAGTCCCTTGGACTGCAAGGAGATCCAACCAGACAATCCTAAAGGAAATCACCCCTGAATATTTGTTGGAAGGACTGATGCCTTCAGCATGTACTTTGGCCATCTGATGTGATGAGCCAACTCACTGGAAAAGACCCTGATGCTGGGAAAGATTGTGGGCAGGAGGAGAACAGGGAGATAGAAGATGAGATGGTTGGATGGCATCACTGATTCAATGGACATAATTCTGAGCAAACTCTGGGAGATAGTGAAGGACAGAGGAGCCTGACATCCTGCAGTCTATGGGGTCACAAAGAGTTGGACATGACTTAGCAACTGAAAAACAACAACGGCAACAACAAAATGAATTGTATGGCATGTGAATTATATCTCAATAAGTGAAAGTTGCTCAGTCGTGTCCGGGTCTTTGCGACCCCATGAACTATACGTTCCATTGAATTTTCCAGGCCAGAATATTGGAGTGGGTAGCCTTTCCCTTCTCCAGGGGATCTTCCCAATCCAGGGATCGAACCCAGGTCTCCTGCATTGCAGACATTCTTTACCAGCCGAGCCACTAGGGAAGCCCAAGAATACTGGAGTGGGTAGCCTATCCCTTCTCCAGCAGATCTTTCCATTCCAGGAATTGAACTGGGGTCTCCTGCATTGCAGGCGGATTCTTTACCAACTGAATTATCAGGGAAGCCCATATCTCAATAAAGGTGTTATTTAAAACAGAAAAACCCCATGGGGGCTCCATACCGGGTGTTGGAGGGATAAGATGTCCAGTGAAAGTAGGCATGGATCCTGCCCTCTCTCTTCATTAGCAGTGAGGAGGCAGAAAGAAGTCATTGGTCACAGAAACAAATTCACATTTGTGGAGATGTCCCAAAGGAGGAGGAGATGCAGGGTGCAGAGTGCAGGGCAGGCAAGTGGGAGTTTGCCCAGGGCAAAGTAAGAGCTCCTATACCTTGGCCACCTGATGCGAAGAGCCGACTCACCGGAAAAGCCCTTGATGCTGGGAAAGACTGAGGGCATGAAGAGAAGCAGGGAACAGAGGATGAGATGGCTGGATGGCATCACTGACTCAATGGACATGAGTCTGAGCAAACTCTGGGAGATAGTGAAGGACAGGGAAGCCTGGCGTGCTACAGCCCATGGGGTCACAGAGTCAGACAACTGAGCACCTGAACAACAGCAAAGTAGGTGAGGTTGGGGAAAGTTTACTGGAGGAGAGAAGACCGCCTCGGCTCCCTGTCCCCCACACTTGGAAGGCCTAGGCCATACTGTCGCCAGGCATACTGTGTATTGAAGCTCCACCTGGGGCAGGCAGGAGCCCCTCCCCAGGGGCTGGTGCTTGTGAGGATGTTTTATTGTATTGTATGGCTTAGTCACTAAGTTCTGTCTGACTCTTTGCGACACTATGGACTGTAGCCCTCCAGGCTTCTCTGTCCGCAGGATTTTCCAGGAATAATACTGGAATGAATTGCCATTTCCTTCTCCAGGGTGTCTTCCTGACCCAGGGATGGAACCTGCGTCTCCTGTATTGGCAGGCAGATTCTTTACCACAGAGCCGCCTGAGGATGCCTTCTGCTTTTTAAAACCCTGGGTGGTAGCCAGACTGGTTCGAATTCAGCCGTCGTGAGTTGAAATGTAGCTCCCTCAACAGACATGCTGGACTTCCGTGGTGGTCCAGTAGATAAGGCTCTGCCTGCCAATGCAGGGCACACGGGTTTGATCTCTGGTCCAGGAAGATTCCACATACCATGCAGCAGCGAAGCCCGTGTGTCACAACCCCTCAACCCACGAGCCTATTGAGCTTGTGTGCTGCAACTACTGAAGCTCAAGAGCCTAGAGCCCGTGCTCCGCAACCAGAGGAGCCATCACAACGAGAAGGCCACGCACCGCAACCAGACGGTAGCCTCCGCTTTCCACAACTAGAGGAAGCCTGTTCACAGCTACAGAGACCCAGAGCAACCAAAAGTAAAGAAAGAAAGAAAGAAAAGAAAAACAACCCAGCACTACCAAAAGTAAAGAAAGAAAAGCTATGTTCCCATCCTAATGGAGGTTATCACTCTAGATTACCCGGAAGGACTCTAAATCCAAAGACATGTCATTATAAGAGAAGAGAGACACACAGAGAAGACGATAAAGGCCCATGAGGGCAGAAGCAGAGACTGGCGTGAGATGGCCACAAGCCCAGGTCCACATGGAGCTTCCAAAAGCTGCAAGAGGTGGGAAGCAAGTCTCCTCTACAGCCGTCAGAGTGGGAGTGCCCCGGTCCATACCTTGACCTTGGCACTTCTGGCCTCTAGGATGGTGAGAATCAATTTCTGTCGTTTTGAGTCATGTTGGTGGGAATTTGTTAGAGCAGCTCCAGGAAATAACTCCACCTGCCTTCTCCATTTCCCAGCTGCCTTACCTGGAACACATTTCCTAATGCTCTGAGGCTTGGGCTCCTCAGTTTTGCAATGGGGACATGAAAGTGCCTATGCCACAGGGTGTGTAGGAACTTGGTGAGATGATCTAGGTAAAGCTCTCAGAGAAAGGCTTGGCACTCTCCCTTAGTACCTCTCACTTGGCCTGAACCACACTTCTGCCTCCCTGCAGGGTCACAAAAGAACTTTAGAAGCCCCCATGCCAGCCTCCATGCACGCTCTGTCATACCTGGCAGAGGACCTGGATTCATTAGGGACTATCAAGGTTGTGATGTAGGAAATGATGCTAATGACCCTTTGTGATGTCATTTTTAACCCTGTTAAAAGGGATAGCAGGATCTCACAAAGGTCAGACCACAGATACTAGGTTCAGATTCCCTGAGTTTAGATTCCTGCTCTGTGACCTTAGGCAAATTTATTAAACTCTCTGTGCCTCAGTTTCCTGACCTGTAAAATGGGTAAGGTATTCATCATGCTACTACCCTTCAGTATTTGTAAATGCATAGACTGGTGCTAGAAGATGTTGAGTGGTGGTTAACTAAAGGACAGACTCAATTAGGAGGACATTCCTTTGAATCTGAAAACTAACCAAGTTTCCAGTTAAGGCAAAACTGCCTCTTTGCTGCTTGCCCCTACCCTGCCTCCAAGTGGAGGCTCACCCCCAGGAGAGCTCTCAGGCAGCATGGTACTCAGGATTTTCCCAGGCAACACTTCTGAAGGCTGGGAAGGTGGATGCGTGCCTTGGCCCTTGGCCCTCTGTGCCTGGGTTTCTCTCTGGAAGACGTATCCAGCTTCGCACTGTGAGCTTTCTCAGGCCACGACAGAAATGCTGCTGCTGCTGCTAAGTCACTTCAGTCCTGTCCAACTCTGCAACCGAAATGCCGCAACAACCCAAATAACACATCACAGGGTCTGTTTTCTTAAGGGCCCTGCCCTCTGAATTCTTGGAATTCTTAGGCTAATGGGAATATCTCCCAAGGGCTCTGGGTCAGCTGGGCTGATTTACCCAGCAGGGGGCTCGGGCTGCAGCCCTGATGGGATGTGGACTTTCCCACTGTCCCGTGAGGCTAGGCGCATCCTGGTGGGGCTCAGGCCCCACCTCACCTTCCCTGCCAGCTAGCATCCCAGAATTTTGTCATTTGCAGAGAGTGGAGGGGCTGGCGCTACTACATTGCACACCCCAGAAAATGCAGCACCACTCCCCAGGTACCCACCTAATGCCTCTCACATGATCTGGGTAGGTTTCAGTCTCCCTGAACTCATTTTCTCACTGGTAAAATGGGGTTCCTAGCATTCACCTAACAGCATGGGGTAGAATTCCGGGCCACCGCCTTGCTGTGCTTGGTGTCCCCAAGAAACGGAGTGTGATCCGAGCCCAGTCCGGATGCTGTGTCCTCACAGCTCATGGGAACCTCGGGTGGCTGAGTACGGGAGCCACCGGTTTGCCACCCAGAATGCCCTCTATTGTTTTTCCTCCCTGGAGTCCTGTTTCAGAAACTTGGTTCAAAACTCTGCTGTGACCAGTGATGCTCCACATGCCTCCAGACATCAAATTCCAGAAAGGCACCCATCCATCAGTTCAGGTGTGTTGAGCAAACCTCTGAGCACACACTGGCCTTGGGAGGGGGCCCCTGGAGGGTGAGCCTTCTTCTACCTGTCTGTCCATCGGTCCCTTTGTCTGCCAGTCTGTCTATCCATGGTGGATTAGATGGGCTGAGTCCTCCTGCTTCCTGGCTCTGTAAACAGAGGCAAGTTAGGTAATCTTGTGCTCATCTATATGGGGATGATCCCAGTACCTATCTCTTAGGTGGTGGCTGGCATAAATAAAATTTACACAGGTAAGGAACTTAACAGGCTTCTCTGGTGGCTCAGATGGTAAAGAATCCTCCTGCAATGTGGAAGACCTGGGTTTGATCCCTGGATTGGGAAGATCCCCAGGAGAAGGGAATGGCAATCCACTCCAGCATGCTTGCCCGGAGAATCCCATGGGCAGAGGAACTTGACAGGGTACAGTCCATGGGGTTGCTAAGAGTCAGACACGACTGAGCAACTAAGCACAGCATAGCAAGGGACTTAACAGCTGTGCCAGCTCATGGTAGGCACTAAACGAGTGTTGGACCATATTTATTACTGTTTTTGGTATCGCTGTTCTTATTAGGATGTTATTGGAACTTGCACGAAATTAACACCCAGCCTCACACGCTTGGCAGAAACTCCTTCACCTTTGGCAGTGATCTTGGGAAGATGTTGAAGTCTTGCACCAGAGTCTGCTTCATGTTTGTGCACTTATCTCAGTTGGCTTTTTGTAGGGCACCGGTTTGGCAGGTCTCAGTAAGTGGCAACTATTTCACAGCTGCATTATTGCCTTGAGCACCTAGAGTTTCAGCCACAAGCAGTTCCACAGAATGTGCCCAACAGCATGTGCTTTTTAATCTCCTCTGCCTTTGGAATTTCAGGATGACTTCGAATACTCACAACATTGTCCTCATAGCTCCCTGGGGTCTGAAGCCCCATTTCTGCCAATATAAATCCATAGTCTCATTGAAGTCACCTGTGGGTTAAGGGCTTGGGAACAGAATGGTCTGGGAATTAAAACCTCAAAGCTCTGAGCTCTTCTTGTCCTGTTTGTGCCCCAGAGATCCTCCATCAGGAAGAAGGAATGATACTGGTTAAGATTGTGGACTCAAGATTAAACTGCTTAAATCAAACCCCTGCTCCAGTGCTTATTAGTCTAGGGCTTCCCCTTTATGAGTCTCAGTTTCCTGGTCTGTGAAATGGGGATAATGATACTACATTACTTGTGGGCTTCAGTTAAAGAGTGAATGTGATAATATTCCTAAAGCACTTGGTGTCTGGCACATAGTAGGGGTGCAGCAAATATGATTATTCTCCAGTAAGTTTGACCCTTCCCCTTTCCCCTCTGGGTATATGACCTGGCCGAGGTTTTGTACTCTGTCTGTTGGTCCCTCTGGGTCTAGTTTCTTGCCTTTTCTACTTCCTGACTTCTCTTCTCTGGGGAGGGAGTCTGCCCGATGGGAATCAATACCTGCGCCACTGTTGCCAAGAGTGGACTCTGGTACCATGCCCCTCTCGGGCCTTTCACCACCCACAACTGCTAAAACCCTCTGCTTGCATGTTCATCTAGTTAACTACATCCAAACTCAAGTGGTTGGTATAGGAGCTCAGAAAAGTAGGAGTTAAGTACAGCGTTTCCCATTGCCTTTTGCCTTACTTGATACAACAAGGCACCCTTATCCCCACTTTACAGATGAGGAAATTAGGCACAGAGGGATTCAGCAGCTTGCTCAAAGTCTCAAATAGGGTCAGAGGAGGAGCCTGACACAAACCCCATGCTCTATCCCCAGACCTCACCTTCTTAATAAACACCAGGTTATGCCGAGTGGCCTCTGCTCTCTGACATCAGGACTGTGGGCCATTGTGAGGATTTGCTGGGAGAACCCATGTCCAGTTGTGCTTCAATTCTGGTCACATTAATACATGCTCAGTAGAACTTAACCCTATAATGACAATAATACTGCTTTTGTCTCTTTCCTGACCCACCAACTTGCAGTAATGTAGGAGCATCAGTCACAGGACCCGTATATGTTAGATGTTTACTCTTCCTCTCCAACCCACTGCAGTTGATAGCAAAACCCAAGAGAAATGGGCAGGTCTTGGAAGTCTGATTGTAATACAGAGTTGCAGATTCCCATTAAGTCTAAGAAAATCATAAAATTCTTTTTTTTTTTTTTTAAATTATTTACTTATTTATTTTTGGCTGTGCTGGGCCTTTGTTGCTGTGTGGACTTTCTCTAGTTGTGGCAAGTGGGGGCTACTCTCTAGTTGCGAAGCACATGCTCCAGGGTGAGAGGGCTTCAGCAATTGCAGCACGTGGGCGCAGTAGTTGGCAGCTCCCGGGCTCTAGAGCACAGGCTCCATAGTTGTGACACATGGGCTTAGTTGGAATACAGCATGTGGAATTTTCCTGGACCAGAGATCGAACCCGTGTCTCCTGCACTGACAGGTAGAATCTTTACCACTGAGCCACCAGAGAAGCCCCATAAAATTCCTTCTTGATTATAAGAGTTATAATCCTGTGGTTAATGTAGTACAGTCAGAAAAACAAAGACAAAAACGTGCCATCAGATGGAGTCAGTTTAGGTCCCAGGGTTTTAGGGTGGGACTGAGAGGTCAGGTCCCCCCGGTCATTCAGGTCAGAGTGAGGGTTGGAGGCTGGGCATGGGGTGGGTGCATCTAGGGGAATGGAAGGGGCTACAGACTGTGGGAGGCCACAGATGGGGTGGGAGTGGCAGGACCCTCCTTCTCATCCGCTGTACTCCATGAAGTTTCTGAACTCAAAAGATGCTGCTAGTGACTGGGTTTCACGTGGCAGAAATCGCTGGAGGCTGAGGCAGAGCTAAGTCTGGACGACACGCTCCAACACAGGCAGGAAGGCTAGAAAGAGGCAGAAGGGAAAGTCAAGGTTTTGGGAAGTAGGGGTTTTACCCTGAATTGAGTGCTGGCTCTCAGGAAGCTGGGCGATTCTTAATCAACCTTATTAAGAGGCAGAGAGGCTAGACAGAAACTGAAGCTATCCTTGCCTAAGAAGCAGCAGTCACTCATGTGAGCCATTGTTGGTCATTATTGTGCCTTGGACACTCCTTTAGGCCCAGCTCCTGAGGAGCGCTTGGCTTCCCCAGAGCTCAGATCCTGCTACATGTGTGGCTTTATCAGCTCCAACTCCTGCTTCCAGATGGCATCTCCTGCAGTAGCTTTCCCTTTCAGGCCCCTTGGGTGGTTTCACTGGAGAGTGCCTTCTGCTAGACATTTCCCTGTGAAAAAATGCCTTCCCCTGGCACCCAGGAGGATAGATTTCCAGCAAGATTTTTGGGTGAGGGATGGGGTAGATGCCAGCCAGTCCTGCTGGTATAGCAGCAGAGGAACTATTAGCCAATTCAACAAGGCCCTCTTGTTAGCAATTTCTGGACCTCAAGCCAAAGCGGTGAGAGGTGGGTTTTTCGTTGGCTGTGCTCTCTCAGCCCTGGGGTAAGAGTTGTTCCTTGTATCTGCAATTGTTTTGAGCTTTCTTTACTTCTTGCCCGTCAATCTTGTATGACTCCTATATCCTGTTATGGTTAATGTGCATGCCTGCTAATTCAGTTCAGCTGTCTGACTCTTTGCGACCCGCTGGACTGCAGGCTCCTGGGCTCCTCTGTACATGGGATCCTTCAGGCAAGTATACTGAAGTGGGTTGCCATTTCCTTCTCCAGGGGAATCTTCCCAGCCCAGGGATTGAACCTGCCAGGCAGTCTGCAGGATACTGCAGTGTGAGCACCTAGAACTAGGAAGCAGAGTCCTTCTCTCCTGAGATGTCTCACAGTACTCTTTCTTGACAGTGCTTTGCTGCCAATCGACAAAGGAAAGATGTTGAAAGGTTCCAGTCTATTTTCAAAGAGCAGGCAAAAATTGTGAGTTTGGAGCTAAGAGGCAATGCACTGACAACTGGCAAAACCCCAAATGTCATTTAGCAGCAGAAAAGGTAAAAACGTGTGGTATGTTCACGCAATGGAATGCTATACCAGAATGAGAATGAATGAACTGATACATGCAACAGAAAGATTACGTACAATGCAGTGTTCAAAGAAAGAAGCTGTGTATAAAGGAACACTCATGGTTCCATGTATACAAAATTCAGAAACCAGACAAATGAGTCTTGGCTGTTAAAGGATTGCAGTTACCTCTACTGGGTGTAGTAACTGGGGGAGGGGGCATGGCGATGGGGAGAAGAGGCTCTTTTTCCCCTTTTGGGTGCTGGTTACCTGGGTGTGTTAGTCTTGTGAGAATTCCTCAAGCTGATCCTTATGAATGAAGCACATTTTTGTATGCATATATTTATTTATTACAGCTCAGCAAAATTGACTTGGCAAATGAGAGGATGTTTACACACCCATGTTCACTGCAGCACTATTCGCAATTCCTCAGTTAGGTTCTCTAATTACCCCTTCTTACAGGAGAAGAAGGGGTTCCCCTGGTAACTCAGATGGTAAAAGATCTGCCCGTAGTGCAGGAGACCAGGGTGCAATATCTGGGTCAGGAAGTTCCTCTGGAGGAGGGCGTGGCAACCCACTCCAGTATTCTTGCTGGGAGAATCCCCATGGACAGAGGAGCCTGGAGGGCTACAGTCTATAGGGTCACACAGAATCAGACATGACTGACGCGACTTAGCATGCGTGCACGCACAGGAAAGGAAACGGACGTGCAGAGAACGGACCTAAGTGACCTAAGACTACAGAGCCGATAAGTGGAAAAGTCAGGATTCAACCCAGGAGGGCAGGCCTCTGAGTGGGTCCTGTTAACTGTGGGCTGTGCTGCTTCTCCTAAGGTAAACTGGAACATCAAAGTGGGGTCAGGACAACCAACTGGTGTGCAATGCGTTTTGCCCGCCCTGACCAGATGCCCATGAGGAAGACTGGCCACATGTCCTGTTTTACAGTGAAAAGATCAGGCCACAGACTCTATGCAGCCTGTAGGCGACCCCTCCCTTGGGGCCCAGGTGCAGGTGCTGTTTGAGCCTGATCTTTACTGAGAATTTGGGAAGCCTCTCTCCTGAGACTCCCCCCTGCCCCGACAGGTGGAATTGGTTTTCTTGGTCCCTGTATTCCCTGAGGAGGTGGGTCACTCTGGCTCCCATTGGTCGTGCCATGAGTGGCTCAAGTCACAGGTCAAAGTTAATCCAAGAGTGGGAGGAAGGACAGAGCCCATATCACTGGCTCAGGTCCTGCTGAGCACCAGACCCAAGCTCCTTGCAACCTTGGGAACGTGGTTGTCCTGTGGCTGGTGCTTCCAGCTGCGCTAGGCACCTTTTTCCTGGGGGTCTTTGTCTGGGCTGTCTTTGAGCACTTCCTCACCACGAATGTCCCCTCTGCTCTACGACATCCTGCCAAGTTCCGATTTCTGCACTGCATATTCATCTGCGTGGTCACTTTGGTGAGTTGGCACTCAACCCCCTCATGGGTTGGAGTGAGCTTTCTTTCTCTCTCTGTTCCTCTCTCTAGGTCCCTTGGGGGACAGGAAGGCCTGTCCTTCTTTCATTTGCCTTCCCTCTCTGTCTTCAGACTCTCCCAAGAAAGACAGACTTTGTTACACAGTGGGCTCTCCATGTCTGCAAGTCCTGCATCCGTGGAGGGGGGTCCACTGTAAGAGATTGAGCATCTGAAGATGTTGGTATCGTGGGGTCCTGGAACCAAGCCTTCACGGACACTGAGGACAGATGGGCGATAGTCCTCTCTTTTGTGTCTGCTGCTCTCTCCCTCTTCCCTTCCCATCCTTCCTCTCACCCACCCTCCCTCTTTTTCCTTCCTTCAACAGCATTTACTGAATGCCAATCAGCGGGCCCGTTTCTGAGGCTTCCCAAACTATCCCAGCCCCAGCCCCTCCCCTGAAATGGCTCGGAGCCTGACAGAATGAGCCTGCTTCAGCTACAGCGTCTTCCCTTCACAGCACACAGGTGGCCCCCACCCCCAGCAAAGATTGCAAGCACCTGGAAGGCAGGGCCCACCTTATCTATCCCAGGGCCTGGCGCCTAGCACATGCGTACTTACCATTTGCTGATCAATCACCAGGGAATTTACCCAGCATTTCAGAGTGGCCACCCCACTGGGCTCACTCTGAGCAGGGGTTTGAGATCTGGGAGGAAATGGCGCATGCCTGGAGCAGCAGAATTGGGAATAGTTTGGCTTCTGGTGAGAGGCAGGCAACTTGACTTAATGACAATGTCCCAACCATGGGTGGAGATCAACCAGCTCACACTGATGACCTGTGGGGAGAACAACTGTTGAAGGAAGTGAGGAGGCCATGCTCAGCTCGGAGAGCTACTCCCTGGCTGTGTGATTTGGGGCAATCTGCTTCACCCCTCTGTGCCTTAATTTCATTATCTCTGAAGGGGGAATAATTGTGTTTCTTCCATCAGGTTGGTAAGAAGATTAAGATACCAGGTGACAAGGGTTTGGTGATATTTGGCAAATAATGGGCTTCCCAGGTGGCCCAATGGTAAAGAATCTGCCTGCCAAGCCAGGAGACGGGGGTTGGATCCCTGGGTTGGGAAGATCCTCTGGAGTAGGAAATGGCAACCCACTCCAGTATTCTTGCCTGGGAAATTCCCTGGACAGAGGATCCTAGTGGCCTATAGTCCATGGGGTTGTAAGAAGTCAGATGTGACTGAGCCCTGAGCACATTCGGTAAATAAGTAAAACATGTTTCTTGGGCTGTTGGGCTGTTTCATCAAGGATACAGATGACTTTCAGAGAAATGAACAAGTCTAGTTTATAATTAGGTGAACGCTACTGCCCCAAGGAGACAGGCTGAGGAGATGGTATGTACATCTCTCTTATTAATCCTGGTCATGCACTTTGCTGGAGGTCAGGTTGTCTCAAGCCAACAGCTGCAATCTGCATGGAATTCCAGGATTTGAGGCCCTTGGACTGAAAATGATGTCCAAGTGGCCCAGAAAACCTGCGATCTTTCCAAACTTTGGTGATTCTCCTCAGGTGTAGCCCACAAGCCAAGCATCTGCTTCTGGGAGGCTCTGAGATGGGTCTGAGCTTGGCTGTGGAGGGTGAATCTAGCTTGTGAAGTTCCATCCTGTTCCCCCAAGCCCTGAGCCCTCCTAGAACAGACTGGTCACCACAGGTGACAGTGATAAGCATGGTGCTATCCAAGTGGTTCATTTGGTTCCAGAAGACAGATAGATACAGAAGGCAAACGAATTATAAGGAGAAGGAAGCAAAAACCTAAAAGACTCTACAGCCCAGAAATCAGGTGCCTAGTTTTGTAGTCAGACAAAACTCTGGGTCTGAGCGCTGAATCTCTGCTTGCTAGTTTTGTGGACTAACATCTTTGAGACTCTATTTTCTCCTCTAAAGTGGTGAGGGTAGCTGGAGATGCTTTTTATAGGGGTGAGGTGGGGAGTGAGTGAGAAATGCATTTAAGGTGCAGGGTATAGTGCCGGGTGCTTAGAAAGGACTCCATAAAAATAGATTATTAGTAGTATATATATAAAGTCTTTGAAGGGAAAGACACGGCATTTGCTAAAATCATTATTGATTTGAAGGCTGTAATGAATGACTTCATAATATGAATGGAGAAGGAAATGGCAACCCACTCCAGTATTCTTGCCTGGAAAATCCATGGATGAATTTTCCATGGTTGGAGGAACCTGGTGGGCTACAGTCCACGGGGTTGCAAAGAGTAGGACACAACTTAGCAACTAAACCGCCACCATGAATAACTTCGGGCTTTCCTGGTGGCTCAGACAGTAAAGAATCTGCCTGCAATGCGGGAGACCTGGGTTTGATCCCTTGGTTGGGAAGATCCCTGGAGAAGAGAATGGCAAACCACTCCAATATTCTTGCCTGGAGAATTCCATGGTCAGAGGAGACCAGTGGGCTACAGTCTGTGCAGTTGCAAAGAGTCGGACACAACTGAGCAAATAACACACACACACACACTAATGACTTTGGCCTTCCTATAATATATGAGGATTAATATGGAAAATGCTGTAGAGTTCATTTTAAAAGTTAAGCTCTGCTAGAATGTTTTGTAAAAGAGTCTTAATATTCATCTGAAGTTCTAGACCTCAGGCTTTCCTAAACTACTGATGGTCCCATTTGTAATCTGGCTAACACATTCTATTTATTTGCTTATTTATCTTTGCTGCATTGGGTTTTCGCTGCTGTGTGTGGGCTTTCTCTAGTTTCAGGGAGTGGGAACTACTCCCCAGTTAGCGATGCTTGGGCTTCTCATTGTGGTGTCTTTTCTTGCTGCAGGCTCTCGGGCTTCATAGTTGCAGTGTGCAGGCTCAGTTGCCCTGAGGCATGTGGAATCTTCCTGGACCAGGGATTGATCCCGTGTCTCCTGCCCTGGCAGGTGGATTTCTATCCACCACACTACCAGGGAAGTTCTGATACGTTCTTATAAATAATATTAGATGGGCCAAAAAGTTTGTTTGTGTTTTTCCAGACAATAACAGAAATAATATACTATACTCATAGTATTTATATATACATATAATAACATTTATGCAAACAATATAATTATAATATAGATATATAATACTTATGTACTTATGTTTATATTATATATACTATATACTTATATAAATATAAAGCCTATTGTAAATATTATATATAATATTATAAATAATAATAGATAGCATATTATATACATAATATACTGTTAAACAATAAATAATATACATTATATTATTATAATAATATACTATAATATAATATAAATAATATAGACAGTATAATACTATAAATAATATTTATTTTATTAAATATATTTAATATAACTATATTTATTTTATTAAATAAATATATTATTTTGTTAAATTTATATGTTATAAATAATATACCATTAAATAAATAATATACTATAATATTATAATAATATTATAAATAATATAGATAGTATAATATTATAAATAATAATAGACAGTAATCAATCTTCCTAAATTGTTTCTGTCCTAAATGACTAGCTCTGGCAAATGTGAACTCATTGCTGGAAAAAACAGACCAAACCAGACTTCCCGGGTGGTCCAGTGGGTTAAGTATCCACCTTGCAATGCAGGGGACCTGGTTTTGTCCCTGGTCCAGGAAGATCCCGCATGCCACAGAGCATCTAAGCCCGTGTGCCACAACTGCTGAGCCCATGCCCCACCACAGGAGGAGCCACCACAATGAGAAGCCCGCACCGCAACTAGAGAGCAGCCACTGCTCTCTGCAGCTAGAGAAAGTCCATGCACAGCAATGAAGACCCAGCACAGCCAAATAAATATTAAAAAAAAAACAAAAACAAATCTAACTTCCTGGCTGTATCTGGTGACCTTTCAGAATGTGGTGCTAAGAGATGTTTATCACCACTTTGCATTGTTCAAAATCCCTGAACCATTTACACTTCAAGATGCTGGAATGGGTTCCTCAGATGTGGGCCAAGTGGTGGGAAAGGAGGTCATCCTCATGGCCCTGGTAACCTTGCTCTCCTCCAACTCAAGCAGAAAAGTAGTGGTTTTGTTGGGAGTTCCCTTTTGAGAAACCTTAGCCTTGGCAGCGGGGCAGCTGGTGTAGGGGTGGGGTTGTCTCCGTGGAGGGAATGCACTGGGGCATCCCACAGACCTTGGGCAAGGTCACACCAATGGGTGTGACCTCACACTTGCCAGAACCCACCAGTGACACACTCCCCATGGATGGTCACATCTGATTCCCAAGCTTCATCCTCCGGGACTGTAGACCCGATTCTTCTATTTTACAAACGAGGAACGCTGAAGCTCAGAGAAGGGAATGCTTGAGGTCTTTCAGTGAGATAGCGGTAGGTAGAGCTAAGTCTTGGTGAAGGCAATGGCACCCCACTCCAGTACTCTTGCCTGGAAAATCCCATGGATGGAGGTGCCTGGTACGCTGCGGTCCATGGGGTTGCTGAGAGTTGGACACGACTGAGCAACTTCACTTTTACTTTTCACTTTCATGCACTGGAGAAGGAAATGGCAACTCACTCCAGTGTTCTTGCCTGGAGAATCCCAGGGATGGGGGAGCCTGGTGGGCTGCTGTCTATGGGGTCACACAGAGTCAGACACGACTGAAGCGACTCAGCAGCAGCAGCAGGAGCAGCAGAGCTAAGTCTTGAATTAGAATCTGCTTGATTCCAGAACCCAAGCTGTTTCTAGGTTAGCGGTTGAGAACATAAATTCTGTATCTTACTCACTGATGGGCAAGGCACTTGACCTTGGTATGCCTCACTTGCCCCATCTGCAAAATGGAACTGATAATTGCGCTTGACTTAGAAGGATTGCTGAACAGTTTGAGCCAGTTAATAACCTAAAGCCCTTGGACCAGGATTGGCATGTTGCAGGTGACAGGTAAGTGTCAGCTGTTCTTACTGTGTTCGGTATCATCTCATGCTGTTTTCTTTCTGACGCAGACACATATTCCATGTGAGGTCCATAGAAGAGATGATCTGACATGGTTGAAATGCATTTATTACATGTGATACAGTACTATGTAACTACATCTCATGAAATATTTCACTATTTGTTTGCTTATAACCAGAGTGACCATATTAGTTTAAAAACAATGGACTTTTCACATTTGGCAGATATGTGGCCCTTGTACCATTGATCCCTCTTCCTGAGCCCATGGACTTCCCTGATAGGTCAGTTGGTAAAGAATCTGCCTGCAATGCAGGGGACCCTAGTTTGATTCCTGGGTTGAGAAGATCTGCTGGAGAAGGAATAGGCTACCCACTTCAGTATTCTTGGGCTTTCCTTGTGGCTCAGCTGGTAAAGAATCTGTCTGCAATGTGGGAGACCTGGATTCGATCCCTGGGTTGGGAAGATCCCCTGGAGAAGGGAAAGGCTACCCACTCCAGTATTCTGGCCTGAAGAATCCAATGGAGTGTATAGTCCATGGAGTCGCAAAGAGTCAGACACAACTGAACGACTTTCACTTTCTTTCCTGAACCCATGGCAGACATCCATAATTGGTCTCATTACTTTTTTCTGTTGAACACAAATGTGGCTTAAGCATCTGTCCTAATCCATGGAGGCAATGATGGTGTTAATCCAGGTGTTAACCTGTCTCTGCCATCTCAAGCTGGGGGCCAAAGAGAGCAAGGTTGCCAGTCATCTTGCCTTGGACATTGCTTTGATGGGCTCAATGCCCAACCACTCAGCCCAAATGTGGGCTAGCTCTTTGGCACATTCTTGCCACTGTTCAACCAAGAGCTTTTGGGAAGAAATTCTGCAAACCCGACCCTTTATCTGGACGCACTCTCCAGAGCCTGTTGCTTCCTGATCAGCCCTGGGGCCATGCTTTGAGGCACATGAGAAACTGCAAGAACATCCTAGCAGTTACAAGCAGCAGGAGTCGTCTGCTGCTGCTAAGTCGCTTCAGTCGTGTCCGACTTTGTGTGACCCCATAGATGGCAGCCCACCAGGCTCCCCCATCCCTGGGATTCTCCAGGCAAGAACACTGGAGTGGGTTGCCATTTCCTTCTCCATGGAGTCATCTACCATTCAGATAGACCCTAACCTCCCTAATCTCTCCCTGTCTTTCTCTTACCTCTAACAGGGGAATATATTTGAGAAGATAGGCGTTTGCTCCCTGCCCAGATTTCTCCAGTTTTTGCAGAATAGCGTGAGAATCAAGGAGGATACTGTGCTCGTGGTAACCAGCCTGCATTTTGGGACCATACCAGTCAGGCTGTTCCAGTCCAAGACACCCTCCCACAGCCCCTGGTGAGGCATCATCTTCCATGGAGGAGCCACCTTAATGGGGAGCCTGGGTAAGATCCTCCACGGTGGCTTCATAAAGGAAGAGCCTCAGCCACACACACAGCTTTGCCCCCTACCCCTCCCATGAGAACCTTGTTGGAGTTTCTCCAAGAAATCAGAAATGGATTGCCATTTCCTTCTCCAGAAAGAAATCAGCAGTTGGAGAATTTTATTGGGAGTCCAGACTATGGGCTTTGGGCTCAAGTCAGCAGACAGTGTGGAAATGTTCTTTTTTACACTGTGATAGTCTAGGTCAAGGAGAGGGTGGTGAAGTGGCTGGGGAGGTGAGGGGGGTGGGGGTGGCATTCATGGCCCTGCAGTATTGACTCTGCTCCCCTCACCCTGCTCACCACTCATAGCCATCGCTAATCCTGTCTGTTCTTCCCCCACAATATTTCTCAGATGCACGCATTTCTTGCAGGCTCTGCAAGATCGCTGCGATCTTTCTCTTGCCGCATCCCTTTACTCCCACATCTCAACAACTGCTCTCCCCCGTCACTCCTGGCCCTTCACGGTCTCATCCTCACCCAGTAGCCAGAAGGAACTCATAAAAGTATAAGTTGGAACTTGTCTGTCTTGCACTGAAACCCTTCTTGTGGCTTTCCAGGTGTTTTCTTTTGTTTTTAATAATTTTATTTGTTTTTGGCTGTGCTGAGTCTTCTTTGCTGCTCGGGCTTTTCCCTAGTTTTGGTGAGTGAGGGCTACTCCCTATGTACTGCCTCGGCTTCTTACTGCAGTGGCTTCTTGTTCTGGCTCCCTGGCTCTAGAGCGCAGGCTCAATGCCTATGGCACACAGAATTAGCTGCTCAACGACGTGCAGGATCTTCCCGGACCAGGGATTGAACCCATATCTCCTGCATTGGCAGGTGGATTCTTTACCACTAAGCCACCAGGGAAGCCCCAGGGTCTTTTTTCAAAAAATAAATTTGTTTATCACTTTTGTCTGTGCTAGGTCTTCGTTGCTGTGTGCGGGCTTTCTCTAGAGGCAGCAGGCATGGGCCACTGTGCCACAGTGTGCAGGTTTCTTACTGTGGCGGCTTCTCTTGTTGCAGAGCACAGACTCTAGGGCACTTGGCCTTTAGTAGTTGTGGCACAGGGGGTTAGTTGCCCCGTGGCATGTGGGATGTTGGTTCCCAGACCTGGGAACGAAGCCACATCCCTGCATTGGAAGGCAGATTCTTAACCATTGGACCACCAGGCAAGACCCCTCCAGGGTCTTTAGATGAAACCTGAACACCCCCCAGTAGCTGGTGCTGGCCCTTCAGACCTCTCCTGCCTGCTCACCTGGGCTCCCGCCGGCCCACAGTGATCACTCTGCGGCAGCCACACTGCCTGTGCAGCAGACACTCCAGGCTCCTTCTCTCTGAGTCTCCCTCACTTGCTGTTTCCTGGCCTCCAGAGTTGTCTCCCTGCACCCCTTCACTTTGCAGGACTGGTGACCCCTTCTTCATTCTTCCAGTTTGATCTCAAAGGTCCCTCCCCAGAGTGGCCTCCTGGACATCTCTAAAGAGCTCTCCCTGCCCACTCTAGAGCCCTGCCCTATGCCCGGGGTCCTTCCATCCTTGACATCATCCTTTGACATTTTCTTCATGGCAGTTGTCACAAGCTGAATGTATCTCCTTCCTCCAGGTGTTTCCTGATTTACTGTCTGCATCCCACAACTAAGAATGGAAAGTCTGAGAGTGCAAGAAAGACTTCTATTTTGCTTGTTGCAGGACCCCAGGGCCAGACCCACGGTTTTATTTCTTGAATGAATGTATAAGCATAAGATCTCTTCAAGAAAATTGGATATAGCAAAGGAACATTTCACACAAGGATGGGCACAATAAAGGACAGAAATGATAAGGACCTAGCAGAAGAGATTAAGAAGTGGTAAGAATACACAGAAATATATAGAAAAGGTCTTAATGACCTGGATAACCATGGTGGTATGGTCACTCACCTGGAGCCAGATATCCTGGAGGATGAAGTCAAGTGGACCTTACAAAGTATTACTACAAACAAAGCTAGTGGAAGTGATGGGGAATTCTAGCTGAGTTATTTAAAATTCTAAAAGATGCTGTTGCTAAAGTGTTACACACAAATTTGGATAATTCAGCAGTGGCCACAGGACTGGAAAATGTCAGTTTTCATTCCAATCCCAAAGAAGGGCAATGCCAAAGAATGTTCAAACTGCTGGACAATTGTGCTCATTTCACATGCTAGCAAGATAAAGCTCAAAATCCTCCAAGCTAGGCTTTGATAGTATGTGAACCAAGAACTTCCAGATGTACAAGCTGTGTTTAAAAAAGGCAGAGTAACTAGAGATCAAACTGCCAACATCCCTTGGATCATAGAAAAAGCAAGAGAATTCCAGAAAAACATCTACTTCTGCTTCATTGACTACACTAAAGCCTTTGACTGTGTGGATCACAATAAACCGTGGAAAATTCTTAAAGAGATGGGAATACCAGACCACCTTACCTGTCTTTTGAGAAACTTATATGTGGGTCAAGAAGAAACAGTTAGAACTGGAAATGAAACAATGGACTGGTTCAAAATTGGGAAAGGAGTATGTCAAGGCTATATATTGTCACCCTGCTTATTTAACTTATACACAGAGTATATCTCGGAAAATGTCAGGCTGGATGAATCATAAGCTGGAATCAAGATTGATGGTAGAAATATCAACAGTCTCAGATATTCAGATGATACCACTCTAATGGCAGAAAGTGAAGAGGAACTAAAGGATTTCTTAATGGTAGTGAAAGAAAAGAGTGAAAAAGCTGGCTTAAAACTCAATGTTCAAAACACTAAGATCATGGCATCTGGTCCCATCATTTCATGGCAAATAGAAGGGGAAAAATTGGAAGCAGTGACAGGTTTTATTTTCCTGGGCTCCAAAATCACTGCAGATGGTGACTGCAGCCATGAGAATAAAAGATGTTTGCTCCTTGGAAGGAAAGTTATGACAAACCTAGACAGTGTACTAAAAAGTAGCGACATCTCTTTTCTGACAAGGGTCCATATAGTCAAAGCTATGGCTTTTCCAGTCATCATGTACTGGATGTGAGAGACAGAACATAAAGAAGGCTGAGTTCTGAAGAATTGGTGCCTTCAAATTCTCCAGGTGCTGGAGAAGAGTTTTGAGAATTCTTTGGCCTGCAAGGAGATCAAATCAGTTAATCCTAGAGGAAATCAACCTTGAATATTCACTGGAAAGACTGATGCTGAAGCTGAAGCTCCAATACTTTGACCACCTGATGCAAAGAGCTGACTCACTGGAAAAGACCCTGATGCTGGGAGATTGAAGGCAAAAGAAGGGGGTGGCAGAGGATGAGATGGTTATATAGCATCACCAACTCAATGGACATGAATTTGAGCAAACTCTGGGAGATAGTGGAGGACAGTGCACTGGTGTGTCGCACTAGTGTGCGACAGTCCTTGGGGGCCCCAAAATGTCAAACACAACTTAGGGACTGAACAACAATGAGCACATGAATACCTAGATGGATGGATGGGTGAATAATTGGGTAAAGGGATATAAACCAGCCAACAAACGGGAGGATGGAGAGATGGCTGCACAGGAGAAAAATCTGCCCATGTGAAGAGATTAGCTGTCCCATTACATGTTCCCTGAGATTAGGCTGTACTGCCACCTTGTGGTAGAATATAATATCTGAACTTGGTGCCTGGATGCTCTCCCTGAGTATCTACTTTGTGGGACTGCACTGGTGGCTCAGTGGTAGAGAATCTGCCTGCAATGCAGGAGACCCTGGAGATGAGGCTTCAGTCCCTGGGTCAGGAAGATCCCCTGAAGGAAATGGCAACCTGGCAACCAACGCCAGTGTTCTTGCCAGGAGAATTCCCTGGACAGAGAAGCCTGCAGGCTGTAGTCTGTGCTGAGCACACATGCACACATCTCCTTTGTACTGGCCCCCTTGTCCAAGATCACTCCTCCCTTTCAGAGGCCTCTGGGAGCACTCCATTTTTTGTCTGCGACTGTTCCTCTTCCTCTGTGCAGGAATGATATTACTTCCAAAAGTAACAGCAGGACTTGCTCAGCAAATATTTTTTAAGGACCTACTGTGTCAGACCCTCTTTGAGGCCCAGGGGACATTGTGGAGAACAAGAAAGGTCCTCACGGAGCTTACCCAAACAATGGGGCTGAGCAGAGAAAGAAAAACAAGTGTATGCGTGCTCAGTCACTTCAGCTGTGTCCGACTCTGTGACCCCATGGGCTGTAGCCCGGCAGGCTCCTCTTCCATGGGATTCTCCAGGCAAGAATACTGGAGTGGGTTGCCATGCCCTCCTCCAGGGATCTTCCTGACCCAGGGATCGAACCCTCATCTCCTGCATTGGCAGGTGGATTCTTTGCCACTGAGCCACCTGGGAAGCCCATACATATATATATATACATATATAGATATATAATTATTATTCACATTCCAGGGCAGACATGCCCACCTTCCCTCATCTTGGCTTTGTCGGTTTCAGAGCACCAAGCCTTCTAACTCCAAGGTTTCCCCTGCTGTCAAAGAAAACACTGTGGCTGGTGAGCCCCAAGGCATATCTGCTCCCCGACATTTAGGAGACTTGGATGGATTCAGGTGTCTGATTTTAAGCTTTTTCTATTGTCCAGGCAGAGTTGGCCAGAGTCACTTCAAGGGAAGCAAGAACAGGAAGAGAGGGGAGCTGTCACACCTAGTGCCAGCATTGCTGGTAGCTCTTCCTGTGAGCTGGGGGGCAATGCTGGGCCCCGTGGGCGCCAGTCCTTGTACAGGCTACTCACAGGCAGCTGCTGCTGTGTTGGTTTTGTCTTGCAGACATATACCACAGCCTGTGTTGTTCTCTAGCCCGGGAGACTGACTGTGTGCTGCTGGCAGTTGGGTGAGTTGCTGGAGAAAGTTAGTGGGTGTTACCTGGTGGCAGAAGGTAGGGGTGAGGCCCCACATGATTTGCAGAACAGAGGTCCTAACCCTGGAGAGACATTCTTGCATATGCGTCCATGGAGACAGGCACAGGTTGCATTCAAAACAGCCTAAACCAGAAACAACCCAAATGCCCATCAACTGGGAGTACATGGACCAACTGTGGGCACTGTCAGCGTTACATTACACAGCCATTAAGGCATTATGGGATATGGCATAGCTGTTCAAATGAAGGCACACTCATAATGTGGATGAATCTTGGCAGTATAAAATTTAGTGAGAAAATTTTCAAAAAATTACGTGAAGCGAGATACTCTGTCTACAGAATGAAAAACAATTAAAATCAGAGCAACGCTTTTAAGGAATATGCATAGGCACAATGAAATTAAGTAAAAAGGAAAGAGAATGATGGCTATGTGATTCAAGGTAACCATTCCCTCAAATCGGGGAGGCAGTGAGATGGGATGGTGCTGGGGGTATTATGGGGTTGGCTGAAGATTCTGAAGGTTCTGGTTAATATCCTGGCTGTTCTTTGGGGCAATGATATTTTTCACATTGTTAAAACAAATAACTAATTAACTTATGAACTAACAAGCTAGCTAATTAACTCCTGACCATGAAGGGACTAATGTTGGGAGCATCTCAAGGAAGCCATAACTCTGAGCACCTGAAGTTCCTTGAAAATAGGAGAGGGCTTTTGAGTGAATGGAAGGGGCTGTGGGGACCACTCACCAGAATTCTGGTTCTTAATCCAACAGATCACAAGTCACAGGGAAACAGTTTGGAGAACACAAGTGAGAGAAGCTAAAAACATTCCCTTTAGATTTAACCTCT
This sequence comes from Capra hircus, assembly GCF_001704415.2. NCBI lineage: Eukaryota > Metazoa > Chordata > Mammalia > Artiodactyla > Bovidae > Capra > Capra hircus. The sequence goes on along the minus strand of NC_030823.1, from coordinate 39,555,828 downwards.
AAAACAAGCCCCCTCAAACAAAGCAACTTCCTCAGTATCTCTGGTTTTCTTGATGAGATGGAGGAAGATAGCATCTTTCCAGTCCTCATCATTGTACCTCCCAGCCAGCTGAGCCTCATGTCTGACATTCCACCATTAGAGTGTCCATCAGACTCTACATCTCTGAGGGCTTAGTAATAATAAAAACATCCCTTGAACACATAAAGGTGTTAATAAGCACCTTTGCTAATACCTTGTTGAGTATTGCTGAGGATATTGTTATTCTTGGGCTTCCCAGGTGGCACTAATGCTAAAGAATCTGCCTGCCAATGCAGTTCAGTTCAGTTGAGTCACTCAGTTGTGTTGGACCCTTTGTGACCCCATGGACTGCAACACACCAGGCCTCCCTGTCCATCACCAACTCCCTGAGCTTACTCAAACTCATGTCCATCACCAACTCCCTGAGCTTACTCAAACTCATGTCCATCAAGTTGGTGATGCCATCCAACCATCTCATCCTCTGTCGTCCCCTTCTCCTCCCACCTTCAGTCTTTCCCAGCATCAGGGTCTTTTCAAATAAGTCAGTTTTTCACATCAGGTGGGCAAAGTATTGGAGTTTCAGCTTCAGCATCAGTCCTTCCAATGAATATTCAGGACTGATTTCCTTTAGGATGGACTGGTTGGATCTTCTTGCTGTCCAAGGGACTCTCAAGAGTCTTCTCCAACACCACAATTCAAAAGCACTCAGCTTTCTTTATCATCCAACTCTCACATCCACATGTCTACTTGAAAAACCATAGCTTCAACTAGACAGATCTTTGTTGACAAAGTAATGTCTTTGCTTTTTAATATGCTGTCTAGGTTGGTCATAACTTTTCTTCCAAGGAGCAAGCGTCTTTTAATTTCATGGCTGCAGTCACCATCTGCAGTGATTTTGGAGCCCAAGAAAATAGTCTGTCATTATTTCCATTGTTTCCCCATCTATTTGCCATGAAGTGATGGGACCAGACGCCATGATCTTAGTTTTCTGAATGTTGAGTTTTAAGCCAATTTTTTCACTCTCCTCTTTCAGTTTCATCAAGAGGCTCTTTAGTTCTTCGCTTTCTGCCATGAGTGGTGTCATCTGCATATCTGAAGTCATTGATATAATCTCTGGATTAGGAAGATCCGCTGGAGGAGGAGATGGCAACTCACTCCAGTATTCTTGCCTGGGAAATCCCATGGACAGAGCAGCCTGGCGGGCTACAGTCCATGGGCTGCAGAATCGGACGTGACTGAGCACACTGTTGTGCTGTTCATTGTACTGTTATTCTAGACAGCTGACAAGACTCGGCATATAGGTTTTGATAAGCTAGGCTGGGGGAGGAAGAAAAGCAGGTAAGGTTCTTTAGGTTGCCAGGGGCTGCAGGTGGATGGTGCCTGGGGGGAAATGCCCCGAGAACCCTAAGGGACAAATGATCATGGTCTGGATGCTCCCTGATTTTCTGTCAAGACATAATGGAGTGTCTTAAGTAAGATCCTGGAGAATATGTGTTTGAAAGATTTGTCTTTCAACCATCTGGCTCTGCAGAGGCTTCATCCCTGAAGGTGGGCAGGCAAGAGAGAGTCCCAGGAGGTGTAGGCATTTCTGTTTCATACTAGCAGGTCTGGGATTCTGCAACAGAAAGCATATGCTATTTCATGACATTAGGTTTGTATGTTTGCCATTTGATGAGTCACATTCACTTCTGGGGCTTTCCTGGTGGCTCAGCGGTACACAATCTGCCTGCAATGCAGGAGACCTGGGTTCGATCCGCAGGTTGAGGAGATCCCCTGGAGGAGAGCATGGCAATCCACCTCAGTACTCTTGCCTAGAGAATCCCATGGACAGAGGAGCCTGGCGGGCTGCAGTCCATGGGGTCACATAGAGTCAGACACTACTGAAATGACTAAGCATCAGCAGCATTCACGTCTAGACGTGGCAAAGTGGAAGCTGAAGCTTGTGCTTGCTGCTTATGGGTGCTGGGGCAACCACACCGTGAGGACTCCACAGAGGCGCATGTGCCTTGCCTGCGTTTAAGTGGGAACCCATACTGATAACATTGAATTATTGATCACTGTATTGCTTATTGTGGAAATGTGGCAGAGTTATAAGCAATCAACCCACCCTACTCTTTATTTTTAAAAATATATTTATCTATTTGGCTGCACCAGGTCCTAGTTGTGGCATGTGGGATCTATTTCCCTGACCAGGGATGGAACCTATGCCCCCTGAACTGGGGGTATGGAGTCTTAACCACTGGACCATGAGGGAAGTCCCCAAATTGTTTTCTTGAAAATGATGCTTTAGGAAACCTTTTATAGGAAATAAAATTCAAGGTCAAATAGAAGGCAGTGGTTTTCAAACTGGGTTCCATAGAGCACTAGGGCTTCCCTCACTCTCTCAGAGGTGGGTCCAGAGGTCAAAGAAGAAGAAGTGGGGGATTCAGGTGCCTTATCTTTGGGCAAAACCAGAACAACTGCATTTACCTATTTTATTTGGTGAAGCTCCAGGTATCATTTTAATAAAAAAAATATTTTTTTTGTTCTAAATAAGTTTGAAAGCCACTAGTCTAAGGTGTCATTTTTCCGTATGGAATTCTCAATTTAATCTTACAAGTAGAATGAGGTTTTGTTTTTGTTTTTGTTTTTGTTTTGATGCTTTTAAGTGATAGGTTGTAAGAACTGAAAAGATACCTAGCAACAGCCTCAAATAAAAATGTAAGATAACAACCATATTTTAAATAAGTTCTCTAATCCTCGTTTAGCTAAGCTGTTAACTGGTTTAGCCAAGCTGTTTCTATTTTTACAATGTATTCCTTTCTGTTATTCCAGTCTTGATTCATGCATTAGTTAGCTTGTGTTAGACCCGGGTTTGATCCCTGGCTGAGGAAGATCCCCTGGAGAAGGAAATGGCCACCCACTCCAGTACTCTTGCCTGGAAAATTCCATGTATGAGGAGCCTTGTAGGCTACAGTCTATGGGGTCTCAAAGAGTTGGACACGACTGAGCAACTTCACTTTCACTTTATTATTTTTAGAAGTTCACCTGCTCTCCCAGCTTTATTGAACTATAATGATATGTGCCTTGTGTCAATTTAAGGTGTTCAACATGTTGGTTTGATATACTTACATACTGCAATATGATTGCTACCATTACATAACATAATTAGCATTTTTTTTTTCTGGTGAGAACCTTTAAGATCTACTCTCTTAGCAACTTTCAAGTATATAGAATATTATTGTTAACTATAGTCACTATCCTGTACTGTAGATCCCCAGGACTTGTTATTCTTATAACTGGAAGTTTGTATCGTTTGACCAGCATCTCCTCATTTCCCTCACCACCCCGGAGCCCCTAGTAGCCACCACTCAACTCTCTTGTCTCTCTGAGTTTTGGCTTCTTTAGATTCTATGTATAAGGGATATCATACAGTGTTTGTCTTTCTCTGTCTGACTTACTTCACTCAGTGTAACATCCTGGTTTCATCCAAGTTGTTGCAAATGGCAGGATCTCCTTCTTTCTTATAGCTAAACAATGTTTCAATTTATATGGAACATCTAGAAGTTCATATTAAAGCTCCTCTTTGCCCTTGAATTCCTGTGAGGAGACACACTTTGGGGGCTTAGACAAACCCCCAGGATGCTGATCGTCAACCTCTGGCACCTGGGTCTGCCACAGCCCCAGTTGTGTCTGTTTTCTGACAGCCTACCTTCTCTAACCTTCAGAACACTTCCCAAACCCCTTCTTTCCTTCCTACAGCCCCACAAAAGAAGGCAACTCTGAGTCACTGGTGGGAACAAACCTTGGTCCATTAGATTTTTCTTTAAAAAAAAATTCTACCGGAAAGAAACTTGCCCTTGACTTTCATTTTGGTTTCTCCTATCCTTTTCTTTCATGAGTGGCAGCAGCTTCATTGGGCTTTCTTGACACTGCTGGTTGTTTTGCTTCTGATGTGAACAGCTTTCTAAGTTGCATGTTTTTTTCTTGTTGTTCAAATTTCTTATTAAAAAAAATTTTTTTTAATGGAGGAAAATTGCTTTACAGTACTGTGTTGGTTTCTGCCATACAACAACCTGAATCAGTCATAATTATACATATCTCCTCCCTCTTGAGCCTCCCTTCCCCCACCTCCCCTACCCCCATCTCACCCCTCTAGGTCATCACAGAGTGCCAGGCTGGGCTCCCTGCGCTGTATAGCATAAGCTGCACATTCTTGTATGGAGTGTCTCCATCTATGGAAAGTAGACAGAGCATAGTTTTGGATCAAGCATCCCTGCCCACAAGTTAAGGAAAGGTCCTTCACATCCTCATATGCAAAAAGTGGGGGTAAGCACCCTCAGAGGGCCATTCTGAAGGTTTAATTAGAAACACCATTGCAAGAGGGAGTGGAAAGCAACATGGCTTCCCAGCGACCCCTGTTCACACAGGGGTGCTTCTGTCCCCTGCTTACTCAGGTACCACAAGCTTCCTGATCACCATTACTATACCGTTTCCTATGATTGCATGAATGCCTCCATTCACTTCCTGAAGACCCTGGGAACATATGGGGTGGATTCCTCCCGGGTTGTGCTCTGTGGAGACAGCGTTGGGGCAGGAATAGCAGCCTTGATCTCCCAGACCTTGGTGGGCAGGTTGGATCTTCGTCAAATCCGGGCCCAGATCCTGATTTATCCCCTCGTCCAACTCATCAATTTTCAACTGCCATCCTTTCATCAGAACTCACGCATTCCATTCCTCACCCAGAAGTTCATGATAACTTGCATGTTTAAATACCTGCTTATTGACTTCTCCTGGTGGGATGTCATCATGAGTGGGGCTTTTATTCCCCCCAAAGTCTGGAAGAAGTACCGGAAGTGGCTCAGCACTGACAACCTACCCAATAGGTTCAAGAAGACAGGCTGCCAACCTCTGTTTCCTGCCCCCTTTAATGAGGCTGCCTATCTAGAAAGCAAACACTTGTTGGATGTGGAAAATTCACCCCTTGTAAGGGATGATGCATTGGAGAAGGAAATGGCAACCCACTCCAGTGTTCTTGCCTGGAGAATCCCAGGGACGGTGGAGCCGGGTGGGCTGCTGTCTATGGGGTTGCACAGAGTTGGACACGACTGAAGCGACTTAGCAGCAGCAGCAGCAGCAGCAGCAGCAGCAGCAGCAAGGGATGATGAAATCATAGCCCAGCTTCCGGAGGCCTTCCTGGTGAGCTGTGAGAATGATATCCTGCATGATGATGCCTTGCTCTATAAGAAGCACTTGGAGGATTAGGGGGTCCCCGTGACATGGTACGATGTGGAGGATGGCTTTCATGGATCACTAATGTTTTCTGATAAGAAGCCGTTCTCTTTCCCATGCTCCCTGAAAATTATGAACGCTGTAGTCAGTTATATAAAGAGCATACTGTAAAGTTGAGGCTCTGAGTAGGGTACAGCCAGTATGGACTCTGCTACAAGCTGAGTTCTTTGATGAATTGTATAATAATTGATTAAGGAGATCCTCAGTCAGTGCTTACTCTGTAAGGGAAGGATGAGAAGGAAGCTAAGAACAGTCATCCTTAGTATTTGGTAAATCCCAACTGTTTCCTTTCAGTGCCAACAGTGTTCAATTCTGGATCTAGCAACATTCTCTAAGCTTCTCATTTAGGTGAAATAAATACTCAATGGAGAAAAAAAAATGCCTTTAAAGTTTCTCAACACTGTGACACACAAGACCTCTGCTGAATGAATGTTGACAACTGTCCATGAAGGGTCTATATCTGTAAAGCTGAAGTACTGCTTGGGGCTAACATCTCCGTTGGAGGAGGGGGCAACTAATTGTTCCCGGGACCAAAGGTTCATCAGCCAAATTCCAACAGTTTGTTTACAGATTGATTCCAGTTGGCCTGAGAGATGCTTTTGCAACAAAACTCTGCCCTCAGTGTAACCACATTTGGTCTGGACTAATCCCAGGGACGGAGGAGCCTGGTGGGCTGCCGTCTATGGGGTCGCACAGAGTCGGACACGACTGAAGCGACTTAGCAGCAGCAGCAGCAAAAGGACATTTTAGAGGAGCTCATGAGAAAGGGAGAGGTGAAAAGAGGCAAGAGGAAGGCAGGAGGAAAAGGTGGGCTTCTCCCGGGCTTAAGTCTTTGATCTGAATTCCAAAATTAGGTCACTAGCTATCAAAAGGCAGGGTCTTAGAGCCAGGGCTGTCTTGGGAATCTCTGAATGCCATCTGAGATATGGAAACTGCATTTCGTAAAGCAGTAAGATGTCAGCCTTCTTTCTCTCGTGAACTTATATCTTGATCTCACTTTTACAAAGAATCTTGCCTTCACTTAGCCCACACCACTTTCTCTGCTTGCAGGGAAGAGGAAGCGAATAGGAAGAGAATATTTGTATTGCATGTTGGGGGCAGACCAACATTAGCTTGGGTCCGTGTTTCCAGCCATATCTGTAATAGCACTGGGCCTCCCTGCTGTCTGGTCCCATCCAAGTGCTAAAGTTGGAGACTCCTCTTCTTTGCAGCCATAGCATCTCTTGGTGTCAAGAACCTCACCTATGACTGATGGAGGTAGGAGTCTTATTGGTGTCTTGGATCCTTGCAAAAGGTGTAGATATCTACATAGGCAGTTTTGGACTGGGCTCCTGGGAGCATGGACAGGTATTGTGATCTATGTGCTATATATAAGAAGCTTTGATGGAAAAGTGTGTTAATTACCTACTGCTGTGTAACAATACTACCATGAACTTAGTGGCTTAAACAACACAGATTTATTATCTTCCAGTTTCTGTGGGTCAGGACACTTACAATGGACACTTAGCTGCAACTGAGGTGTTGGGGCTGTCATTTCATCTGAGGCTTGGGTGGTGAGGAATCTGTTTAAGTTTAGACAGCTTGTTAGCAGAATTCAATTCCTTGAAGATGAAGACAGAGAGCTTCGGTTTCCTGCTAGCTGTTGGCTAGAGGCCACTGTTGGCTTCTAGAAGCCACTCACAGTTTCTTTTGCATGTGAGTTTTCCCCAAATGGCTGCTTTCTACGTATTTTTTAAAAAATTTATTTATATATTATAGTTTTTGGCTCTGATGGGTCTTCGCTGCTGCATGCAAGCCTTTTCTAGTTGCGGCAAGCAGGGGCTCCCCTTCGCTGTCGTGTGCAGGCTTCTCATTGTGGTGGCTCCTCTGTTGCAGAGCACAGGCTCCAGGTGCGTGGGCTCAGTAGTTGCTGCTCTCAGGCTTTAGAGCGCAGGCTCAGTATTTGTGGCACACGGGCTTAGTTGCTCCAAGCATGTGGGATCACATGCAGAGCAGGGAAGGTACTCGTGTCCCTTGCATTGCAAAGCAGATTCTTAACCACTGGACCACCAGGGAAGGTCTGCTTTCTTCCTTAAAGTGAGCAAAGAAGAAAGACTTATGCAATGCTATGCTATGCTATGCTATGCTAAGTCACTTCAGTCGTGTCCAACTCCTAGCCACCCTATGGACTGCAGCCTACCAGGCTCCTCCGCCCATGGGCTTTTCCAGGCAAGAGTACTGGAGTGGGGTGCCATTGCCTTCTCCGACTTAAGCAAGATAGCCATTAAATTCTAAAGTAATGTAATCACAGACGCTATCACATATATGCTGTGACCTTTGCCTTATTCCGTTGCATGCATGTGCTCAGTCAGTCACGTCTGACTCTTTGTGGCCCCGTGGACTGTAGCCTGCCAGGCTCCTCTGTCCATGGAATCTTTCAGGCAAGAATATCGGAGCAGGTTGACATTCCCTACACCAGATGATCTTCCTGACCCAGGGATCGAAACCTGAGTCTCCTAAGTCTCCTGTACTGGCAGGAAGATCTGCAGTGCTTGGGAACAGCCCCCCCCCCCCCGCCCTTATTCTGTTGCTCAATCATGTCTTACTCTTTGACCCCATGGACTGTAGCCTGCCAGGCTCCTCTGTCCATGGGGATTTTCCAGGCAAGAATCGTGAAGCGGGTTGCCATGCCCTCCTCCAGGGGATCTTCTCAACCTAGGGATTGAACCCAGGTCTCCCACCTTGCAGGCGGATTCTTTGCTGTCTGAGCCAGCAGGGAAGCTCAAGAATACTCGAGTGGGTAGCCTATCTCTTCTCCAGGGGAACTTCCTGACCCAGGAATTGAACAGAGTCTCCTGCATTACAGGCAGATTCTTTACCGGCTGAGCTACCAGAGAAGCCCCCTTATTCTGTTAGTTAGAAGCAAATCATAGTTCTTGCCTGTACAAGGAGACCACAGAAGCATGTGAACACCAGGGGATGGCGAGCTTGGGGGCCCCTGTAGAGTCTGTCTACCACAAAAGGTATATCCAGAAGGGGATGGGAAGAACAGTCAACACAACTTCTCTGCCTAAGAAATACAGGATGCTCTGAAGCCATTGACTTGAATTTCTGGTGCTAGTGATAACAGTTCTGGACTGTATCTTGAGACTCTTCCCCATGATGTTCCCCAGGAGAGGTCCTCATTTCTCCCTGGTCCTAATTCCCACCACATGACTATCATTTGGTTCCCTAGAGGGCAGTAATTTGGACCTGTCTTCAGTCTATTCCTAGTCTAGTTTTAGGAGAAGGTGATGGCACCCCACTCCAGTACTCTTGCCTGGAAAATCCCATGGACGGAGGAGCCTGGTGGGCTGCAGTCCATGGGGTTGCTAAAAGTCGGACATGACCAAGCGACTTCACTTTCACTTTTCACTTTCATGCATTGGAGAAGGCAATGGCAACCCACTCCAGTGTTCTTGCTGGAGAATCCCAGGGACGGGGGAGCCTGGTGGGCTGCTGTCTATGGGGTTGCACAGAGTTGGACACGACTGAAGTGACTTAGCAGCAGTCTATTTTTATGGTGAACTCTATGCTCTTGTATTAATCAGGGTCCAATCAGAAGCAAATCATACCACTAGTATTTTTTTTTTTTGCAAGTATTTATTAACTTCAAGAACAATAAAATCTTCTGAAGACATTTTGTGCCTTTAAGGATCTACCGAAAATTTATACCCAGGAGCACTTACAGGCTATTGTGGGCATACAAAGGATCCAGAGAGCTAAACACATAAATACAGAACATTTGATAAGTAAAAAGTAAAAATTATTGATTTTGTCAGGCCAGTTTATTTCTTTTCCTTGGTTCTTGTCTCATTGCAACAAAAATCTAGAGCAGTGGGTTGAAAGGTTTAAAATAACAGACAAGTTACAGCTCAGTTCAGCTCAAGCAGACAGATCTTTTATTAGACAGACACTCCTGCGACATGGGAGCAGGCTGACCCCAAACTAGTCCTACTCCTCCCTCTTGGCTTCCCCCCTTTTATAAGTTTCTTCCTCTTGGTTATGCCCTGGGTATAATAGGGTTTGTACGCCCTACCAGTCAATGAAAGGGAATGCAAGTGGACATATGCTCAAGGCCAATTGACAATTGCAAATTATTTAACAGCAGCTGCTGCTGCTAGGTCGCTTCAGTTGTGTCCAACTCTCTGCGACCCCATAGACGGCAGCCCACCAGGCTCCTCTGTCCCTGGGATTTTCCAGGCAAGAATAGTAGAGTGGGTTGCCATTTCCTTCTCCAACGCATGCATGCATGCTAAGTCGCTTCAGTCGTGTCCGACTCTATGCAACCCTATGGACAGCAGGCTGTGTTGTATATGTCTTCCCATAATTCAGTCTGTTATAATCAGAGGTGCAATATTTATGAGGGCTTCCCTGATACCTCAGTTGTTAAAGAATCTTCCTGTAATGCAGGAGACCTCGGTTCAATTCCTGGGTCAGAAAGACCTGCTGGAGAAGGGATAGGCTACTCACTCCAGTACTCTTGGGTTTCCCTTATGGCTCAGCTGGTAAAGAATCTGCCTGCAGTGGGGGAGGCCTGGATTCAATCCCTGGGTTGAAAAGATTCCCTGGAGAAGGGAAAGGTTACTTGATGCCATTTCCTTCTAGTCTAACCAGACCATTAAAAAGAAAGTTTTTTGTTGTTGGAGTATAATTGATTTACAATGTAGTGTTATTTTCCGTGTGTGTGTGTGTTTGTGTGTGTGTGCTCAGTCGTGTTTGACTCTTCATGACCCCATGGACTGTAGCTGACCAGGCTCCTATGTCCATGAAATTATCCAGCAAGAATACTGGAGTGGGTTGTCGTTTTCTTCTCCAAGGGACCTTCCTGACCCAGGGATCAAACCCACAGCTCTTTTGTCTCCTGCATTGGCAGGCAGATTCTTTACCAACTGCGTTTCTGCTGTACAGCAAAGTGGATCAGTTATGCATATAAATACAGCCACTCTTTTGCAGAGTCTTTTCCCATATAGATCGTTAAGGAATACTGGGTAGAGTTCCTGTGCTGTATCAGTTCAATCGCTCAGTTGTGTCCAACTCTTTGCGATCCCACGAATCGCAGCACGCCAGGCCTCCCTGTCCATCACCAACTCCCGGAGTTCACTCAGACTCACGTCCATCGAGTCAGTGATGCCATCCAGCCATCTCATCCTCTGTCGTCCCCTTCTCCTCCTGCCCCCAATCCCTCCCAGCATCAGAGACTTTTCCAATGAGTCAGCTCTTCGCATGAGGTGGCCAAAGTACTGGAGTTTCAACTTTAGCATCATTCCTTCCAAAGAAATCCCAGGACTGATCTCCTTTAGAATGGCCTGGTTGGATCTCCTTGCAGTCCAAGGGACTCTCAAGAGTCTTCTCCAACACCACAGTTCAAAAGCATCAGTTCTTCAGTGCTCAGCTTTCTTCACAGTCCAACTTTCACATCCATACGTGACCAGTGGAAAAACCATGGCCTTGACTAGATGGACCTTTGTTGGCAAAGTAATGTCTCTGCTTTTCAATATGCTATCTAGGTTGGTCATAACTTTCCTTCCAAAGAGTAAGCGTCTTTTAATTTCATGGCTGCAATCACCATCTGCAGTGATTTTGGAGCCCCCCAAAATAAAGTCTGACCCTGTTTCCACTGTTTCCCCATCTATTTCCCATGAAGTGATGGGACCAGATGCCATGATCTTCATTTTCTGAATGTTGAGCTTTAAGCCAACTTTTTCACCCTCCCCTTTCACTTTCATCAAGAGGCTGTATAGTAGGACCTATTAATTATCTGTTTTATATGTGGAGTGTATATATGTCAATCCCAGGCTCCCAATTTATCCCTCTCTCTTTTCTCCCCCTGGTAACCATAAGGTTGTTTTCTACATCTGTGACTCTATTTCTGTTTTGTAGATAAATTTATTTGTAGCATTAAAAAAAAAGATTCCACATATAAGTGATATCATATGATATTTTTCCCTCTCTGCCTGACTTTCTTCACTCAGTGTGACAATCTCTAGGTCAATCCATGTTGTGACAAATGGTATTATTTCTTTCTTTTTTATGGCTCAGTAATATTCCTTTTTATACATGTACCACACCTTCTTAATCTATTCTTCTGTTGATGGGTATTTAAGTTGCTTCCATGGCCTGGCTATTATAAATAGCACTGCAATGAACATTGGGGTGCATGTAATTTTTGAATTATATTTTTTCTTGGGATATCAAAAAAGAAAGAATATCTAAAACTTGTGGGACAACTATAAAAGGCATAACATATCTGTAACAGGAATACCAGAAGGATAAGAAAGAAAGGAAGAAACACAATATTTGAAACAAAAATTTTCCCCAAATAATGTCAGACGCCAAACCACAGATCCAGAAAGATTAGAGACCACCAAGCAGGATACATGCCTCAAACATACACCTAGACAGATCATAGTAGAACTTCAGAAAATGAAATTTAAAGGAAAAATCTTTGAAGAAGGTAGAGGGCAAAAATGCCTTACCTCTAGAGGAGCAAAGATAGGAAGTACATCTTATTTCTCTTAAGAAATCATGTAAATAAGGGGAGAATGCATTAAAAAATTTAAAGAATTAAGAGGAAAAAAACACATCCACCTAGAATTCCATACTCTGAAATTATGTTTCAAGGGTGAAGGAGAAATAAAGACTTTCTCAGACAAAAAAAAAACCAAAAAAAACAAACAAAAAAAAACCAACAAAAAATGGCATTTGTTGCCAGTAGACCTGCCTTGTAAGAAATGTTAAAAGAAGTTTTTGTTTGTTTGTTTTTTTGTTTTTTATTTTTGACAGAAAAAAAATTATACCTGTAACAAACTCAGATCTATGTATAGAAAGGAAGAGACGTGCAGAATGAACAAGTGAGGGTAAAATGCCTGTTTTTCTTATTCATAGTTGATCGAAATGATAACAGTTGCTCAAAGTTTAAAAAGTGATAATATATTTAATTAGATAGGCTTATATGTAAGTGAAATGAATGACAGCAATGATGCAAGGGACGATAGAGCATAATTAGAAAAATCTGTAAGGCACTTGCCCATGGAACATTCACCAAGATGGTCCACATCCTGGGCCATAAAACACACCTTAACAAGTTTAGAAGAATAGAAATCATACACTGACTGCCCTCATACCACAATGGAATTAAACTATAAATCAGCGACAGAAAGACAGCTGGGAAGTCCCCAAATATTTGGAGATTAAAGACACATTTCTAAAGAATATCTGAGAACAGGGGGACAATGGCAGTGAATATAATGTATGTGTGATGGGAATACCAGAAGAAAAAAGAGAGGGAAGGAAGCAAAATTTGAAGCTATAATGACTAAAAAATTTTCCAGAATCCTTTGATATGGATCAAAGGATCAATCTCAAGCCAGAATTTTAAAGTACTTTGAAATAAGTGAAAATAGCAATACAATTTATCAGATATGTGTGATGCAGTGAAAACGGTGCTTAGAGGGGAATTATACGATTGAATATGCATATTAGAGAAGAAGACCTAAAATCAATAATCTAAGATTCTGCCTTAGGATACTGGAAAAGGAAGAGGGAATTAAAGCTGAGGTAAGAAGAAGAAAAGAAGTAATAAAAATGAGAGCAAAATAAGTGAATTGAAAGCAGGCAATCAGCAGAGAAAACAAAAACCAGTTCTTTGAAAAGATCAATAAAATAAATAAGCCCCCAGTCACACTAAGAAACAAAGAGGTAGGACACAAGTCCCTAACATCAGAAAAGAAAGGGGGTATTACTACAGATTCCACTGATCCTAAAAGGATAATGAAGGAATGTTATGAACAACTATGGACTTCCCGTGTGGCTCAGTGGTAAAGAATCTGCCTGCAATGCAGGAGATGCAGAAGATGCTGGAGTCCCTGGGTCAGGAAGATCCCTCAAAGAATGAAATGGCAACCACTCCAATATTCTTGTCTAGGAAACCCCATGGACAGAGGAGCCTGGTGAGACATTGTCCCTGGGGTTGCAAAGAGTCGGACATGACTTAGCAACTAAACAACAACAACAAAGAAACAACTACATGCTGACAAATTTGATAACCTGATGAAATGAATTGAATTCCTTTAAAGACGTAAGCTGCCAAAACTCACACAATGAAATCGAGAAATAGGCTATCTGAATAAGCTAATATCAATTAAAGAAATTGAATTAAATTAATAGCCTTTCAAATAGAAAGCACCAAGCTGAGATGGCTTTACTGGTGAATTTTATACAACATTTAAGTAACAAGTTATACAATTCACTACAATCTCTTCCAGAAGATAGAAGCACAAGAATTGTTTCCTGTTATTCTGTGAAGCCAGCATTACACAAGAAATACTTCCTAAGTTATTCTGTGAAGCCAGCATTACCCTAATACCAAAACCAGATAAAGACATTACAAAAATCCCCCTAACTCCCCCCAAACAACTACCATCTCTTATGAACTCAGATGAAAAAATCCTCTACAAAATATTATAAAATTGAATCCAAAGATGTGTAAAGAGAATTATACACCAGAATTGAGAAGGATTTTTCCTAGACAGAGGCTAGTTCAACATCCAAAAGTAAATTATTATAATCCATCACATTAGCAGGATAAATAAGAGAAATCACATGATCATATCAATAGATGCATAAAAAGCATTTGACAAAATCTAACACTCATTCATGAAAAAAGACTCAGCAAACTAAGAGTAACATCTTGTAGATCTTGATGAAGATCTTCGAATGTCTACACCTAACATCACACTTAATAGTGAGAAATTTGAGGTTTTCTTCGTAAGATCTGAAAAAGCCAAGAATATCTCACCATGGCTACTTGACACTGTACGGGAAGTCCTAAAGCAAATGCATTACGATGATAAAACGGAGATAAAGAGACATAAATTGGGAAAGAAGAAACAGAACTGTCTTTGTGCACAGATGCCGTGATCCTCTATTGAAGAAGGAAATGGCGACCCACTCCAGTATTCTTGCTTGGAGAATCCCAGGGATGGGGGAGTGTGGTGGGCTGCCGTCTATGGGGTCACACAGAGTCGGACACGACTGAAATGACTTAGCAGTAGCAGCCGTGATCCTCTATGTGGAAAATCTGAAAAAACTAACTGAAAAAACCTGGAACTAATAAGCAATTACAGCAAAATTTCAGGATAAACATTAATATATAAAAGTCAATTGCTTTCCTATACATCACTGTGAACAAAGAGGAATTTGAAATAAAAAGCATACTACACTTTAAATTACTCCCCCCAGATGAGATACTTAAACGCATGTAAGAATTAAAGATTTTAAAATTTAAAAAATAAAAAAATAAATAAAATAAAAAAAATTAAAAAAATTAAAAAAAACAAAGATAATGGCAAAATAAAAACTATTTCAGATAAAAAAAACAAAAACAAAAACAAAAACAAAATATGGACCAAATCTATCTGAGGAAAACTTCAAAACTCTGATGAAAGCTGTCAAAGAGCTAAAAAAATGGAGCGAGATATTCCACGTTCATGAATAGAAAGACTCAATATTTTCAAGATACCAGTTATTTCCAACTTGATCTATAGGTTCAAGGACAGCTCCAAAAAAAGTATGAGCAAGCTACTCTGTGGATGTCAACAAATTGATTCTGAATTTTATATGAAGAGGCAAAAGTCACAGAATAGCCAACTCAGTGGGCTTCCCCAGTGGTTCAGCGGTAAAGAATCTGCCTGCAATGCAGGGGCTGCAGGAGAGGCGAGTTCAATCCCTGGGCTGGGAAGGTCCGCTGGAGGAGGTCATGGCAACCCACTCCAGTATTCTTGTCAGGATAATCCCATGGACAGAGGAACCTCCTACGCTGCAGTCCATGGGGTCGCAAAAGAGTTGGACACGACTGAGAGCGTGCGCGCGAACACACACACACACACACACACACACACACACACACACACACACACACACACACAGACTCACATACACCCCCACAAAGGAAACTAAGATCCCACATGACCTGTGGTGTGGCCAAAAAGAAAAAAAAAAAAAGTGTACAGTAAAAGTCTTTGAATTGAGCAAGGTATCCTAGGTTTTCTGACAGCATCCATGAAATGGGGGCAGGCTAATTTGTTAATTTGAGAGTAGGATAAAATTTCAGACCTATTTCACACTTTTTAACATGCCCTCTACATGTTTCTCCTTGCCGTCTCTAACAATGTTAATGTTTGTCAGTAGAGGGCGCTGGAGGAATAGTGAAAAAGGATGAGTCCTCTCCTGGTTTCAGCGTGCTCCTGTTAGCCAGACTTCCGCAGTTTCTGGCCTCTCTAGCGCTGGGCTCCTGCAGCAGTTTCTCCAGCAAAGGGGTTCTGCAGTGAATGGCTTTTCCAGTGCGTGGCTCCCACAGAACATAGCAGCCATCACACCCAAGTGGACAGCAGATCCTTTGTTATGATTCAGGCAGTTTACAGCAGGATGCTACTAACAGGGCACTTCCCCATGGTTTTCCTCCTGGCACCCCCTCCAGTTAGCTAAAGCTGTGGCTGTAAGGCAAAGTCTGGATCTTGCCTTAGGCGTGATGGTGGTGGTTTAGTTGGTATGTCATGTCCAACTCTTGTGGCTCCACGGACTGTAGCCTGCCCGGCTCCTCTGTCCGTGGAATTCTCAGGACAAGAATGCTTGCCTTCGCAGTAGCAGTTGTTCATCACATCTGTGATTTCTCGTCTGTCTCCTGGTTGGACTCTGACTATGTGTGGGTTCTCATGTATGCTCAGCTGTATCTGACTGTTTGCGACCCCACGGACTGTAGCCTGCCAGGCTCCTCTGGATATCATTGATGGGATTATCCTAGCAAGAATACTGGAGCGGGCTGCCATTTCCTCCAGGGGATCTTTCTGACCCAGGGATCAAACCTGTGTCTTCTGTGGCTTCCTCATTGGCAGGCAGATTCTTTACCACTGAGCCACCTGGGAAGCCCTGACTAACCCTTCCTAACACAGCATATTAAGTATTACCTGCTGCTTTCTGCCCTGATGGTCAAATCAGTACAATATCATCAATGCAGTGGATCAGTGTGATGGTGGATGGACTGTCGTGATCATGATCTCTGCACACTGTACACCTTTGCAATATCTATCTGTCTATCCTCATGCTATGTGCTTTCCTGCAAAAGCAGATTTGACAAAGCCCTGAAGGGAGACCATGAAAGTATACGGTTGACCCTACCAGATAAAGGTAAATGGCTCTGGTATCCCTTACAAATCACTGTGGAGAAAAAGGTTGCATCCACACGAGGGGCTGCATTGAAGTGCTCCAGTACAGAAGTACAGCTGGGAGAGCAGCTGCGATTGGAGTCACTGCGTGGGTAAGTTTAGGATCATCCACCCCCCAAAATCGTTCTGGGTTTGTGAGTTACCTGGGCTGTGATAGGTGCTTCTTTCACGTCTTTTATGCCTCCGGTTCCCTGTGGGATGTGGTTTACTATCTTGATAGGGAGAAGACCCAAGACCTTCCAACGAGCCTTTCCTATCCCGTGACCTCCTCTCTTTGGTCAGAGAGCCGACATGGGGACTCTGTCAGCTTCCTAGGATGTTCATTCCCATCAAACATTCAGGAATCAGGGATACAAGTGCCCGAGTCTGTGGACCAAAGGGGCTCTCTGAGAGCTGGACTTGAGGCAAGGCTTTATCTGTCAACTGGTCACAGTGGGCCCCCACTCTGTGTGGGGGACCAAAGCAGTGTTTTTGGTCCACATGAGGAAGCATTGGTATTGGTGCTTAGAGAGGGAAAATAGTGGCCCCTGGAGTGTGACAGTTGGATTCGGGTTGTGGGGTGGGTGGGTGGGGGCCGGGTGTTGATCAGGAGGCAGAAGGAGATGGGGAAATGATGAGCCAGAGTCTTTATTGTGGTTTCCATGGGAAGGAACAGGTCAGGCCAGGTGAGCAGGTTTAGAATTGGCTATTTTCAAAAATTTCAGTGGCCTCTGGGGCATAAGGGCTTTCCCTAGTTGTTTGGTACCCAGCCCTGGGTGGGGGCAGGAGGACAGCGGTCCAGAGCTTGAAGCTGTTTGAGGAGGTGGTTGGTGGGTGTGGGCTCTGGGTGGGCTGGTTTGCATCTGAAAAGCTTGCTCACAGGGGAGTGTTTACCGTCCTTTGGAACTGGCTAACTCTGGGGCTGGGCTCCCTGTTGGGTCAGCAGGTCCCAGATGTCAAAGCATCAGCATCAGCATCAGTTCAGTTCAGTTCAGTTGCTCAGTTGTGTCCGACACTTGGCAACCCCATGAATTGCAGCACGCCAGGCCTACCTGTCCATCAGCATCTCCCAGAGTTCACTCAGACTCACGTCCATCAAGTCCATGATGCCATCCAGCCATCTCATCCTTGGTCGTCCCCTTCTCCTCCTGCCCCCAATCCCTCCCAGCATCAGAGTCTTTTTCAATGAATCAACTCTTCGCATGAGGTGGCCAAAGTACTGGAGCTTCAGCTTTAGCATACAGAAAGTAAAATACCTGGTTAATATAGAAGTAAGTAGGAAGCAATTCCTTAATCCACGAAGATCGAGTCAGTGGGACAGGAAAGGTGAGAGTGGGATAGTGGAGTGTGTCACCAGGGTTTGCTCTTCTCACTCAAGCTGAACTTGGCTCTCCCATCTCTGATTTTACAGCTGAGTAAAGAGTCGCAGACCATCTGATTAACTTTTACAAGGTTTCCCAATCTCCCAGGCTTTTCACCCCTTGTAGCCATCTCCTGACCAGGATGGTGTGATTTAGCATGCCTCCCCTGGGGACAAGGTGACAGGACTCCACTCCTGCAGGGACAGGATCTCCTCAGGTAAGAATCTGACACTTAACATGGGGACACTTTGAATTTGCCAAAGCCTCTGCCTGTAAGGGAGAGAAAAGCCTTGGAGACACCCTACAAATTATAAGGTCAGGGATCTGCAGGGGAGAGAGTTGTACCAAGGCTTCCCCCTTCTCCTGATGACAGTTTTTCCTTGGCTCATTATCAAGGAACAAGACAACAATAATCTTTTATCCAATAAATGTAGATCAGGCTTCCCAGGTGGACCTAGTGGTAAAGAAAGTGGAAGTGAGAATCACTCAGTTGAGTCTGACTCTTTGTGAGCCCATGGAATTCTCCAGGCCAGAATACTGGAGTGGGTAGCCTTTCTGTTCTCCAGGGGATCTTCCCAACCCAGGAATCGAACTGGGGTCTCCTGCGTTCCAGGAGAATTCTTTACCAATTGTGCTAGAACTTGCCTGCAAATGCAAGAGATGTAAGAGACATGGGTTCAACCACTGAATTTGGAAGATCCTCTGGAGGAGGGCATGGCAACCTACTCCAGTATTCTTGCCTGGAGAATCCCATGCACAGAGGGGCCTGGTGAGCTACAGTCCATGGGGTTGCAAAGGGTCAGACACAACTGAAGCGACTTAGCACGCATGTATGGATCAGGCACCTGTTCTTTGCAGGGGCACTCTGCTGAATGCAGGGCACAGTGAAGGGTAATCTGTAAATAAGTGGCAGGAAGGCCAAGGCCTCAACAGCCCAATCCTGGGACTAGGCTTAGGAAATCCTTTGTCCTCAGGACAACCTGAGAAAGAAAGTGAAAACACGGACCATTTTTCTAGTTTTTTTTTTTTTTTTAAATGAAAATGAATTTGCATATTTCCTGAGCCAAGGTCAGTGCTAAATGCAATCCTCACAAAGTTACCAGGATATGAATGTAGACCAATTGAGTTGTATATCATTTGACAAATATATATATAGAGCCCATACTCTGGGCCAGACCCTGCTCAAAGTATTAGGGACACAATGGTGAATGAAAAGGATACAAGTCTCATGGAGCTTACCTGCTTGTGATAGATGGACAACTAATGGGTGCTCTCCGAAGCCGGCTAAGGGAGACCATGGCCCATGTGCTGGGTGGGGCAGGGTGCTGTGAAGAGAAAAGGCAGGCAGGGGAATGCAAATATGTGGCCTGTGACAGCCTTGATGAGGAGTGGCACTTTGAGGGATTGCCAGAGGAGGTGAGGGAGTGAGGCTCATGAGCATCTTGGGGAAAGAGTGGTCCAGAAGGCACGTGTGTGTCTGGGGAACAGCAAAGAGGACAGCTTGGCTAGGACAGAGACGGTCCCAGAGTGGGAAGCAGGGAGGGAGTGCTGAGAGGGTGGGGAATTGTGTAGGGCCCTAAGGCTATACTAGGCTTCCATGGTAGGTCAGTTGGTAAAGAATCTGCTGCATTGCAGGAGACCCAGGTTTGATCCCTGTGTTGGAAAGATCCCCTGGAGAAGGAAATGGCAACCCACTCCAGTATGCTTGCCTGGAGAATTCCATGGACAGAGGAGCCTGGGGAACTACAGTCCATGGGGTTGTAAGAGTCAGACATGACTTAGTGACTAAACTGCTGGGAGCCAGCACAGGAGATCCTACCCATGACAAGGTCATGCGGAGAGACCTGACGGGGCAAGGCGAGTCGGGTCTCAAGGGGTTCTCTGCCTGATCATCTACCCCGAACCAAAATCTGTCTGTTTACTGTCTGCTATACTATACCCTTCTGACATTACAGGGGGCTATCCCCGACCACCTTTCTCTGGAAAAAGTTAACTTAGAGCTCCAACTGGTCTCCTGCATATGAAAGGAGTGTCTCAGCTCAAACCCCTCTGATGGCTCTCTAACTTGTCTGACAGAGACTTTTACAACTTGTGATTGTTTACAGCCCCTCAACCACGAGAGGCACGCAGCTTAAAACATCTTAAAGATATAGAACCTTTTCTAAAGAGCTAAAAATTATATTGGTGATGGGTTTCACTGTTGAGTCAATGACTGCTGCCAGACCTCCATATTCTTTGTCTTTTAGGTACCTGAAGGATATTAATCAATGTAATTGGGATATAGAAAAAGGAATATAGTAGTTTTGATGTTAGCAACACTAGACTTTTGAGTTAATGAATTTTCTCTTTGTTATAAATCACTGTACTCCTCTTTCCTTGTTATAAATTGTTGTGTCCTTGCTATGTAAGAATATAAATTTATTTAGTGCTTTCTGAGAGTGGCACCAGATTTTGGAAAAGAACAACACTTTTAAGGCAAATAAATTTTCTGGTTGACAGACTCTTATCAGAAAGGGGCCATAAAATGCTAATAGGCCCCCTGGCCAGAAGATGATGTAAATCACCTAAGACTTGTGTATACAGCTAGGTATGCAGAGAGAAAGCCTGGTCTCAATAAGAATCAGGGCTACTGATGCTACATAACTTTGTATTATCCATTGATCTCTATGTATAACCAAAAGTATAAAAAGCTTTCCCAGACAATAAAGGATGGACCAGTCACTGGAAAGACTGGTTTCCCCCGTGTGGTCTTTTCTCTCTGGCTGAATTCCCATCTGGACCGTGGAGGCTCGCCATGTCTACTTACTTGCTCTGGCTTCTAAGACCCAAGTGGGAGGGAGCCCAAGGCGGGGCACCCTCCACTATTCAAGCGGGCGCTGGTGGCCTACTTAGATGGTGCAAACCTTTTGTCTCGAGGTTTTATTGGTTTTCCACGTAAACCAAGGAATACAGCCTCTTTCCTCCTCTAAATTTCCCACTACACTATTCTTTCCTAATCTCTTTATATTTCTAATTAAATAGTCCTTTCCCAGACGCTGACTCTGTCCCCGCTTTGAATTCCCTGGATCCACCGGGGCTGGACCCTGACACTTCATCACTACCACCTGAGTATATCTTAGGCATTTGGTGTTGCCTTGAGTGAGATGGGAAACCACGTGAAAAGTTCATGCTCACACACAGTGGCTCAGTCTTGTCTGACTCTTTGCGACCCCATGGACTGTAGTCCACCAGGCTCCTCTGTCCCTGGGATTATCCTGGCAAGAATACTGGAGTGGGTTGCCATGCCCTCCTTCAGGGGATCTTCCAGACCCAGGGATTGAACCCCTGTATCTTATGTCTCCTGCATTGGCATGTGGATTCTTTACTACTAGTGCCACCTGGGAAGCCTAGGAATCCTGGAGTGAGTTGCATTTCCTCCTTCAGGGGATCTTCCTGACCCAAAGACTGAACCCGTGTCTCCTCAATCTGCCTCAGTCTGAAATAGGCAGTACAAGCTGAGTGAAGAGAATCCTTCATCCTGCAACTAATTGACAGTCTCTCTCTGTCCTGCTTTCAAACAGGGACATATTTTATTTTATTTTATTTATTTTTTAAATTTGGTTTTATTAGAGTATAGTTGCTGTTTACAACGTTGTGTTAGCTTTCACTGCACAGCAAAATGGATCAGCCATATACATGTATCTCTTCCCTTTTGAGCTTCCCTCCCTTTTAGTACACCACAGAGCATTAAGTAGAGTTCCCCATGCTATATAGTATCTTCCCCTCAGTTGTCTATTTTATGCTGTTGTTATTCTTGTTTAGTTGTTTAGTGTCTGACTCTTGCGACCTCATGGACTGTAACCCACCAGGCTCCTCTATCTATGGGATTTCCCAGGCAAGAATACTGGAGTGAATTACCAATTCTTTCTCCAGGGGATTTTCCCAACCCAGGGGTCAAACCAGCATCTCCTGCATTGGCAGGTGGATTCTTTACCACTGAACCAGCAGGGAAGCCTCTGTCTATTTTATACATAGTACCAATAGTGTAAATGTGTCAATCCCAAGCTCCTCCCATACCACCCATTCTCCCCTTGGTGTCCATACGTTTGTGCTCTATGTCTGTGTCTCTATTTCTGTTTTGCAAATAAGATGATCTATACCATTTTTCTAGATTTCAAATAGGGGTATATTTTAGAGAAGTTGGAAATTCCTTTCATGCCCAGATTTGTCCATTTTGTACATGACAATGTGAAAATAAAAAGGACCCTGTACTATACCCATGAGGCTGTTCCCGCCCAAGGTCATGTCTCCCAGACCCAGAGAAGCAACCTCTTCTATTTCAGAGGGGAGGGGGCATCCCAGAGCCTGGATAGGGTGCTTCCCTTACTCAGCTTCTTATAGAAAGAGCCTCCGTTGCTGGCATATAGTAGGTACTCAGTAAGCATTTTTCCAATAGACGAAAAGAGAATGAATGAACAGCATCTTCTCCAAGTTTATCCTCTTTACTGTCTATTGATTCAATTCCAGTGATGCCTTAATGGAATTAGGCCATTTAGGATTATTTATTAACAGGTCCAAAATTCCTTATTTGCAACTCCAATATCCAGACAGTTGGGAAAACTGAGAATTTTTTCACAACTTATTTGGTATTTATTTGATCTCAGCTTATTTATTGCAAAGAAGAGCCAATTCCGACTCCAGTTAGTTGTTTCTTTTATTTTAACCTTTGCTTCTGGTTGCTTTTGTTCACTGAAAGGATACTGTTTATATACAATGGCCTGCCTCAGGGAACCCTGCCCTTCCTTTGGGGCCTGTCCACCTGTGGGTGGCTATAGGAAGGAAGAAATTAACACATCCCTCCCCAAGACTTCCCATTCAAAGAGATATTTGCAAGATTAACAACCTTTTCACTTTATTTTCTCACCTCCCCTATCTCTGTTCTATGAAAGAACCTGGCATCCAGACCCCCATAGGATGGTTATTTTGAGCCATTAGTGTGCCATCTTGGTCAGCTGACTTTAAAGTTGTATTTCTGTTGCTGGCCAAATCTTGGCTTTCTCTGCCCACCAAAGCCAAATAAAAATTATGGAGACAGAGTCTGGAGGAAATAGAAAGGTAGCTTTAATTCTCAGCTGGTGGAGAGGGGAACACAGTAAACTCATGCCTCAAGAACTGTGCTCCTCTTCATGAGAGGTCTAGGGGCTTATGTAAGAAGGGGGCTCACAGTCAGGAGTTGGTGATGAGGAATCAAGGATCTTGTCAAAAACAGTCATAGGCTGGCATCACTCACCCAGTAATTCAGTCTGGCCGTTCAGTGGCTCTTTGACCTTCTTTCTGTAAGTACAAGTGGAGGGGTGTTGTAAGGATACAGATCAGACATAAGATATATTTTTCAAAGAGTCAAAGGAAAATAGGTGCAAAGTGTGGCTCCTGCAGAGTTAGGGGGCAGAAAAGCAAACTTAGTTGCAGATATTCAGAGTTCAGTTCAGTTCAGTTCAGTTCAGTTGCTCAGTCGTGTCCGACTCTTTGCGACCCCATGAATTGCAGCACGCCAGGCCTCCCTGTCCATCACCATCTCCCAGAGTTCACTCAGACTCATGTCTGTCGAGTCCATGATGCCATCCAGTCATCCCATCCTCGGTTGTCCCCTTCTCCTCCTGTCCCCAATCCCTCCCAGCATCAGTCTTTTCCAATGAGTCAACTCTTCACATGAGGTGGCCAAAGTACTGGAGTTTCAGCTTCAGCATCATTCCCTCCAAAGAAACCCCAGGGTTGATCTCCTTCAGAATGGACTGGTTGGATCTCCTTGCAGTCCAAGGGACTCTCAATAGTCTTCTCCAACACCACAGTTCAAAAGCATCAATTCTTGGGTGCTCAGCCTTCTTCACAGTCCAACTCTCACATCCATACATGACCACTGGAAAAACCAGTGCCTTGACTAGACAGACCTTAGTCAGCAAAGTAATGTCCCTGCTTTTGAATATGCTATCTAGGTTGGTCATAACTTTTCTTCCAAGGAGTAAGCATCTTTTAATTTCATGGTTGCAGTCACCATCTGCGGTGATTTTGGAGCCCCCAAAAATAAAGTCTGACACTGTTTCCACTGTTTCCCCATCTATTTCTCATGAAGTAATGGGACCGGATGCCATGATCTTCGTTTTCTGAATGTTGAGCTTTAAGCCAACTTGTTCGCTCTCCTCTTTCACTTTCATCAAAAGGCTTTTAGCTCCTCTTCACTTTCTGCCATAAGGGTGGTGTCATCTGCATATCTGAGGTTATTGATATTTCTCCCAGCAATCTTGATTCCAGCTTGTGTTTCTTCCAGTCCAGCATTTCTCATGATGTACTCTGCATATAAGTTAAATAAGCAGGGTGACAATATACAACCTTGACGTACACCTTTTCCTATTTGGAACCAGTTTGTTGTTCCATGTCCAGTTCTAACTGTTGCTTCTTGACCTGCATACAGATTTCTCAAGAGGCAGGTTAGGCGGTCTGGTATTCCCATCTCTTTCAGAATTTTCCACAGTTTATTGTGATCCACGCAGTCAAAGGCTTTGGCATAGTCAATAAAGTGAAAAAAACTACAAAAGTTTAGGCTTGCTCACTGTTCTCTTTATCTTCTTTGTTCTCAGGAAAGGGGGAAAAAAAACCCCAAAACCTCATTTCTCTTTTTTTCCTTTTCACTGTAACACTTCTTGCCTCAACACCGTGTTTCTCAGTTAATTAACCTGTTGTGCAACGAGCAGAACAAACTTGTACTAGGTAAAAATTGGTTTGCATATTCAGATTGAAATTAGGATGAGGATCCTTATTGCTCTGTTTACTCTCTTATGTGAATGTTCTTAGGTTTGCCACAGAAGTATTAATATGTGTAATGGTGGTGGTTAAGTCACTAAGTTGTGTCTGACTCTTGTGACCCTATGGGCTGTAGCCTGGCAGGCTCCTCTGTCTATGGGATTTCCCAGGAAAGAATACTGAAGTGAGTTGCCATTGCCTTCTCCAGGGCATCTTCCCGACGCAGGGATTGAACCTGAGTCTCTTGCATTGCAGGCAGATTCTTTATTGACTGAGCCACTAGGGAAGCCGATATGTATAACAGTGGAATTATTTGCCTGTGTCCTCCTGGGATGACGTACTATATATACTATATATGCACCTTTTATTATGTCATGGCTATTAAATGAGCAGAAACACATACAAAATCACAATGAGCTATTACTATACTTCCATAATGTTAGTTAAAATAAAAAATAGTGATAAAATCAAATGTTGCCAAGGTTGCAGAGAAACTGGATTACTCATTCATTGCTGGCAGAAATGTAAAGTGTAGCCACTCTGGTATATCTAATAACAGAGGTCTTCAAAAACAGATAGCTTCAAACATACAGCTATAAAAACCTGGACTTGCTGGCAGAGTTAGCATTTGATGATTTTGGCTTTTGGATCTTTCTTTCCCCTGTCCCCATCAGCAATTAGCATAGTTACTTTGAAATTCTCATCAGCTTTTAAACCTTTTTGACAATCAAGCTCTAAGCAGCTCTAGAAAGGGCTGTGTCTTACGAATACAGAAAGTCCCATACAAACAAACCTTCAAGCTGAGAACTTTCAAAGATGGAAACATGCATCTGGTTCCAACAAGGACATTGTGTCATCATCAGGCATGCGTGAAATTGCAACATGCCCTCTGTCTCCTATTGCTGATGATCCTTCAACTCCATCATCTCCCTCGTCTTCCTCTGCCAGCCAGTAACTCAATGCCAGCCTCTGTATGCCAGCTGTTGTACTGGGATCAGGATGTACTAGGATGTAGGGCTGAGTCTACTGATTGTTTTTGTTCAGTCTCTCAGTCATATCTGACTCTTTGTGATCCCATGGACTGCAGCATGCCAGGCTTCCCTGTTCTTCACTGTCTCCCTGAGTTTGATCCAATTCATGTCCATTGAGTCAGTGATGCTATCTAACCATCTCATCCTCTGTCACCCCCTTCTCCTCCTGCCTTCAATCTTTCCCAGCGTCCGGCTTCTTTTCCAATAATTCAGCTCTTTGCATTATACTTTTCAAGGTATTGCACTGTAACATTAAAAATGTTTATTTTTGTGCCTGTTTTTATGTATTATTTGTGTGAAAAGTATTATGAATCTATTATAGTACAGTGCTATGTAAATCGACTCTGTTAGTTGGGTACCTAGGCTAACTTTGTTGGATTTACAAACTGGACTAACGAACACATTCTCAGAGTGGAACTCGTGTGAATGTTCAAAACTTACTGTAGACCTTTTTCCTTTACCTAGCGCTGGTTTGTATTAGTTTGTATTATAACCATCATAGGTCTGATGTTAATTCTATACTCTCATTAATGAATGCAATGGAGCCCATTGAAGTTGTAAAACATCTGGAAGAGGAAGCCTAGGTATGGTTCTGCTCAGATGCTTATGCAAAAAGCTCAAAGGTAGACAATAAATAGAAGCTTCGACAGAAGAATGAAGCCATTTATTTTTGCCCTCTTTTCAACCACACAAATATTTATGGGCTGCATGTGGTATGTCAGGGACTGTCCTGGTTCTAGGATGTAGGGCTGAGTCTACTGATTGTTGTTGTTCAGTCTCTCAGTCGTATCTGACTCTTTGTGATCCCATGGACTGCAGCATGCCAGGTTTTTCTGTTCTTCACTGTCTCCCTGAGTCTGATCCGATTCATGTCCATTGAGTCAGTGATGCTATCTAACCATCTCATCCTCTGTCACCCCCTTCTCCTCCTGCCTTCAATCTTTCCCAGCGTCTGGCTTCTTTTCCAATAATTCAGCTCTTTGCATCAGGTGGCCAAAATATTGGAGATTCAGTTTCAGCATCAGTTTTGCCAATGAATACTCAGGGTTGCTTTTCTTTAGGATTAACTAGTTTGATCTCCTTGTTGTCCAAGGGATTCTCAAGAGTCTTTTCCAGCATCACAATATGAAAGCATCAAATTTGGTGCTCAACCTTCTTTGTGGGCCAACTCTCATATCTGTACATGGCTGACGGAAAAACCACAGCTTTGACTGTATGGACATTTGATGGCAAAGTGATATTTCTGCTTTTTAACACACTGTCTAGGTTTATCACAGCTTTCCTTCCAAAGAGCAAGTGTCTTTTAATTTCATGACTAGAGTCACCATCTACAGTGGTTTTGAAGCCCAAGAAAAGAAACTGTGTCACTGTTTCCAGTTTTCCCCCTTCTATTTGCCATGAAGTGATGGGACTGGATACCAAGATCTTAGTTTTATTTTTTTTAAGGTTGAATCTTTTGATTATTCTTTGTTATCGAGAGTCTACCATGAGCTAAGTGGTTATTAAGGAGTGTGACTCCCTACTTCTATTTATTGAGTAAGAGAGAGAGTGCGTTGGGTGAGATGCTGATGAGCTAGGAATGTGTGGGACTATTTGAGTTTCATGCTGAGTTGAACTGACCTCCATACCTTGGAGTCAACAGCAGCAGACCAAATCACCAAGAAAGGGAAATTAGGAAGGAATAGTTAGCTCAATTCAGAACAAGAAGAGTACAGAGGAGGGATTTTTCCTATCTGACCATAACAACTTACTACAAAGGAGGGACATCGTCATACAACCAGCGGGACACCAGGGTAGGGACTAATAGACCCATGGGGCAGAGTAAAGGGCTTAGGGAAAGACTTGATAGGCGACTGTGTGTGCACGTGCCAAGTCATTTCAGTCATGTCCAACTCTATGTGACGCTATGGACTGTAGCCCACCAGGCTCCTCCGTCCATGGGATTTTCCAGGCAGGAATACTGGAATGGGTTGCATGCCCTCCTCCAGGGGATCATCCTGACCCAGGGATTAAACCCATGTCTCATATGTCTCCTGCACTGATCAGCAGATCCGTTACCACTAGGGCCACCTGGGAAGCCCCAGTAGATGATTGGCGGTTGTGGTGGTTTAGTTGCTCAGTTGTGTCCAACTCATGCGACCCCATGGACTATAGCCTGCCAGACTTAGAGGACAAACTTATGGTTGCTGGAGGCAAAGGATGGAGGAGAGGGCAGTTAGTTAGGGAGTTTGGAATGGACACGTACACATTGCTCTATTTAAAGTGGATAACCAACAAGGACTTACTGTATAGCACATGGAACTCTGCTAAACATTAGGTGGCAGTCAGGATGGAAGGGGAGTATCCAGGGGAATGAATACATATGTATGATTGAGTACCTTTCTGTTCATCTGAAACGATTACATTATTAATTGGCTATACCTCAATACAAAACTAAAAGGTTTTTAAAATTTTAAAAAAATATTTAAAAGGTATACAGTAAGATAGTAACTGTATACCATATTAAAAAAAAGAATAGGCAAATAAAACATTTGATGAAACAAACGTGGTATTAAGGAGTACTTTAAGAGTACCACTTAAAGGAAGAAAGTGATGCAAAGACTAAGTCAGAAGTCATGAGCATGCCATGTGTACACAGCAGCCATGTCATCCTAAACTGGTCACCCATTGGTAACACCTAGTATGGCCCCATTCTGGCCCTATGTGTCATTTCCCAAAATATGCAGATAAAATTCAGGTATCCAGCAGGCTAATAGGTGAGCCACTGCTGTGGCCCGGTATGTATGTTCCTGTGTCTCTCTGATGAAGCAAGTATGTGAGTTGGTTCCAGACACCCTCTGTCTGTTGGAACCTCTCTGGTCTTCTTGACCACATTATAGAGGGGAAGGTGCATGCAGCAGAGAGAAGACATGTCAATATTGCCTAATCCAGTGTGGAGCAAGTATGAACTTTCCATCCCCTGGCACCTGACTTTGTGTGTGTGCTAAATCACTTCAGTCATGTCCGACTGTTCGCAACCCTATGGACTGTGGGCAGCCAGGTTCCTCTGTCCATGGGATTCTCCAGGCAAGAATACTGGAGCAGGTTGCCATGCCCTTCTCCAGGGGATCTTCCTTGCCCAGGGATTGAACTCGCGTCTCTTATGTCTCCTGCCTTGGCAGGTGGGTTCTTTACCGGTAGTGCCACCTGGGAAGCCCGGGAACCTTAATTTACACAGGCTGATTTACTCCCCATGCTTCTTGCTGCTTTTTAAAATGGACTTAAGCCTTGTAATTAGACCATCTTAATTTGGTCTGTGACCCCTTCTGTTCAGTGTCCTTCAGAATTCCTTACCTGGTAATATTTGGGCCTACTATCGCCTCAGGATAATAACCCACTGCACTCATCGCTGATAGTAAAACTGTGATTTACAAACTTGACTATGAACTTTTTAATTTGCCTTCTTTCTTATGCTTGTATGTTGCCCCTCAGTCACCTGGGTTCCCTCAATCAAAGTTGGCCCTTTCCTCAAGTGATGAAATTTTCTTTCCTCTATACACTGTCTCCTTTGCCAAAACTCATCTGTTTGTGTCTCATTCCATCTATCATCTTGATGCTGTTAGCTCTAGTTTGAGGTTGTAGTCAACCTATAAAAATGTGCTTCTTAGCTATTTAAACCTGTTGTTTAGAGTACACTGCCACCAAGTGGCAATGGAACCTCAAGTGTGACTGTTGATCCATCCATGAAGGAGTGAAGAAAGGGAGATGACAGGGGACCTAATGGTAGGGCCAGAAACTCTTGGCCAGCGAGTGATTAGATAGCTGCAGAGAAAGCAGGTGGGAATGACAGCCCAAAGGCAAGGACCCAAAACCTAAACAGAAAAGAACTCTGATCTTCTATAAGTAGACATGGAAATGAATGCCACTAGCTTCACCTTGTCCTTGACAGTTGTTTTTGATGATTACAGACCATGGGTTCAAGGCAGATACTAAGTAGCTAGACATTCTATCTTTACTTCAACCAGACAACTGTGCTTTTCTGTTTTATACATCAAGGTTCCAAATACATTTTCATTTATTTAAAAGGTTCTATAATTTTTAAAGGGGCTGTTCTGTTCAGTTCAGTCACTCACTCATGTCCAACTCTTTGTGATCCCATGGAATTCAGCACTCCAGGCTTCCCTCTCCTTCACCAACTCCTGGAACTTGCTCAAACTCATGTCCATTGAGTCAATGATGCCAGCCAACCATCTCATCACCTGTTGTCCCCTTCTCCTCCTGCCTTCAATCTTTCCCAGCATCAGGGTCTTTTCCAATGAGTCAGTTCTTCCCATCAGGTGGACAAAGTATTGGAGTTTCAGCTTCAGCATCTGTGCTTCCAGTGAATATTCAGGACTGATTTCCTTTAGGATGGACTTGTTGGATCTGCTTGCAGTCCAAGGGGCTCTCAAGAGTCTTCTCCAATGCCACAGTTCAAAAGCATCGATTCTGCACTCAGCTTTCTTTATGGTCCAACTCTCACATCCATACATGACCGCTGGAAAAACCATAGTTTTGACTAGACGGACTTTGTTGGCAAAGTGATGTCTCTGCTTTCTAATGCACTGTCTAGATTTGTCGTAACATTCCTTCCAAGGAGCAAGCATCTTTTAATTTTATGGCTGCAGTTGACATCTGCAGTGATTTTGGAGCCCAAGAAAATAAAGTCTGTCACTATTTCTACCGTTTCCCCATCTATTTGCCATGAAGTGATGGGATTGGATGCCATGATCTTAGTTTTTTGAATGTTGAGTTTTAAGCCACCTTTTTCACTCTCTTTTCACTTTTATCAAGAAGGTCCTTAGTTCATCTTCACTTTCTGCCATATTCCCATGTGGCTCAGTGGTAAAGAATCCACCTGCCAGTGCAGGAGAGACAAGAGACTCAAGTTCAATCCCTGGGTTGGGAAGATCTCCTGGAAAACGAAATGGCAATCCACTCCAGTATTCTTTGCCTGGGGAATTCCATAGAGACAGAAGCCTGGAGGGCTATAGTCCATGGAGTCTCAAAGAGTCGGATTCAACTGATCGACAGAGCATGACCTCTTCTGCCATAAGGGTGGTGTCATCCTCAAGGGACTGTTGCTGCTGCTGCTGCTAAGTTGCTTCAGTCGTGTCCGACTCCATGAGATCCCATAGACGACAGCCCACCAGGCTCCCCCGTCCCTGGGATTCTCCAGGCAAGAACACTGGAAGTGAAGTGAAGTGAAGTTGCTCAGTCGTGTCCGACTCTTTGAGACCCCATGGACTGTAGCCTATCAGGCTCCTCCGTCCATGGGATTTTCCAGGCAAGAGTGCTGGAGTGGGTTGCCATTTCCTTCTCCAGGGGATCTTCCCGACCCAGGAATCGAACCCAGGTCTCCCGCATTGCGGGCAGACACTTTACCGTCTGAGCCACCAGGGAAGCCCCAAGGGATTTTCCAGGCAAGAGTACTGGAGTGGGATGAGACTGTTACTATGTTTCAAATGTTTCTCAGAAGTTGTCTCTTCCATACTTGAGATATTATTATTAAAATTTATAAATACTAGCTTATCCCTATTGACTCAACTCTGTGGAGGATGGCCTACTGGACAGGGAGAAGGACGGGCAAAGAGTTTGGAGACTGAAAATGAAGGAGAGGACATGGAAGACCCCCAATAACAACAAGAAAGTGCTAGAAGGAGGAGCTGAGAGTAAGGACAAGCACCATGGGAGGTCCTGCACTCTTCCATTTGAATGAACATAGAGTTTTAGGCACACTTAAAACTCCCTGGAATTTGTTTGGCTTCACCAGTATAACACAATAAAGATCCTAATGAATTCAAGGGAAAGTCCAAGTTAAATGATGATGTCAGTGATGACGAAGCTGCTACACTGATGACTCTAACACTTAACTGAACGTGTACAATGAATTAGGCATTGCTTTCTCGTCCTAAATTAGACCCCCAGAACCAACCATCTACCTCCCATGGTGGAGGCCTAGTGATCAGAGCCAACAAACTACACGCTTCTGGTTCAAAGAATGACTTAACAAAGGTGTTTCTTCTTCAAAGAAAATAGGCAAGGAGAAATGTCAGAAGAAGAACTGTTTGGCTTGAGCAAATGAAGAAGACTAACTGGTCCCAAGTCAGAGGGCCAGGGATGGCTCTAACAGATATCCCGAATGGCTAGGTGAGCCCCAGGCAAGCTGGCCAAAACCTAGAAGGAAATAGTGCTGTCCAAGTTAACAAAGAGGTAGGTTTGGGGCAGCAAATATCTTCATGAAACTAGGTGTTGTCAAGTTAAGGGGAAAATGTCAACTCATGGGACCGCATCTGTAAAGGATTTGTAATTAAGATCAAAAGCCGCCAGTGACTAATTCAAAATCATTGCCGCATATTCCTTGACAAGTAAGTGTCTAGTCCAAGAGACACCTCCAGGCACTCAGTGTCCAACTCCAAAACTTGCAAAGGTATCCCCGACTTGGGATGGCTCTATGTGTACCAACTGTTCAGGAACGTGCTAGAATGGGAGCTTTCACAGGACAAAGGAGTTTTTGTTGTTGTTATTGTCGGCTTCATTCACAGGTGCATCCCAAGTGATAGGATAATTCCTTGTGGGTGACAGGTGTTCAATACAAACTATTGAGCCAGGTAGATCATTGCCCAAGGCCACCTGTGTTTTACAGTAAACTAGGACTGAACCGTTGCCCTGCATAGATAGTGCCACCCTCATATTTTTCTGCCGTGTCACATCTCAGAACAGATTTGCCGGCAAAAATGTTCTACTGCTGCGTGCCTATTACTTCAATTGATATTATTGGTTGCTTTGCTTGTTTATTAATATGGTCCTTGGTGGATTATTAGCCCATCTCACCATTGCCAGTTACTCTTTTAAGCAGGTATGGAGCTGTCTATGTGGTTAATCTATCCACCACCCTTAAAAGTAGGGAGACAGGGAATTGCCTCCAGACGTCCTTCTGCCTCCATCCTTATGAAAGCATTCCCCTGTGGCTGAAGAGATGAAGCGCAGAAGGAGAGGGAAGCAGAAACTGGCTTCTGGTCCCACCTTTGCCATTCATGGCTCAGAGGACCCTTAAGTCCCCAGACCACAGACACCTTCTGGGAAAAATAAGGGCTTAGACCAAGCAGTTTTTGAGAGTCCATGATTCATCACCCCCCATCCTGATGTGCCCCAGGTTCCCATCCAACGCTGGCCATCCTGCTCAGAGCCTACTGACCCTCACGAAACTCAGCTTCCTGCTTGCTACATCTAGAGAATGTTTTCAGTTGAAGTTCATGCTCACAGTTGGAGACCTTGCTTACAGCTGGAGAAGGAAATGGCAACCCACTCCAGCATTGTTGCCTAGAGAATCCCATGGACGGAGGAGCCTGGTGGGCTGCTGTCCATAGGGTTGCGCAGAGTCGGACACAACTGAAGCAACTTAGCATGCATGCATGCATTGGAGGAGGAAATGGCAACCCACTCCAGTGTTCTTGCCTGGAGAATCCCAGGGACAGAGGAGCCTGGTGGGCTGCCGTCTATGGGGTTGTACAGAGTCGGACACGACTGAAGCGACTTAGCATGCATGCATGCATGCATGCTCCCAGCAAACCATCATCCATCCTTGCATGGTCTCCTGCTTGTTTCACCTATTTGCTCCCTTTTACTTCTACTATTCCCCATTTCTATTTCCTCTCCCATAGGCACTCACCCAAGTGTGTTTGATATATGTCCATGAATACATGTATTTATGCCTTATAAAACACATTGTATTATTTATGTATTTTTATTTATTCATGGCTGTGCAAGGTTTTCATTGCTGCACACAGGCTTTCTCTAGCTGCAGCAAGGAGACTTCTCATTGCAGTGGCTTCTCTTGTTGCAGAACACAAGCTCTAGAGTACGTGGGCTCAGTAGTTGTGGCACATGGGCTAAGTTGCTTCAGGGCATGTGGGATCTTCCCAGACCAGGGATCGAATCCATGTCCCCTAAATTGGCAGGTGGAGTCCTAACCACTGGACCACCATGGAAGTCCCATTTTTAAATTAGCATTAATTTTATGTTGTTGTTTTCACTTTGTTATATTGTTTACCTCTCACTGAGGTGTTTTTTTTTTTTTTTTTTTTACCTCTTTGGCTGTGTCATGTCTTAGTTGCAGCAGGTAGGATCTTCATTGCATCATGCAGAATCTTTTCTAACTGGTGCATGGACTCCCTAGTTGTGGAGTGCAGGCTCAGTAGTTGTGGCTCACAGGCTTAATTGGCCCACGGCCTGTGGGATCTCTGTTCCCTGACCACGGATCAAGCCCTCATCCATTGCACTGAAAGGCAGATTCTTAGCCACTGGACCACAAGGGAAGTCCCTGACTACTGTTTTAATTTACATTTTTTATGTAAAATGGATTTGCATACTTTTTCATATACACATAGCATTTATATTTTCCATTCTGTGAGTCACGTATGACATCTTTTACCCATTTTTAGGCAGGTGTGTTCTTTCTTTTTCTGATGAGTTTCAGGAATCCCTTATGTATCCTGGACAACTCCTGTTATTTTCAGACATCAATGTTTTTTTCTCTGAGACTATTATCTTTTCTATAAGATAGTCTATAGTCTGAGACTATAGACTTTTCTATGGTGTCTCTTTTGAGCAGAAATTCTCCATTTCTATGTAACCAGTCCATACCATTTTTCACCCTGTGGTTTATCCTTTTCTGTGTTTTATTCAAGTTGTTTGCCAATTCTATACCATAGAAATATCCTTCTACATTTTCTTTATGGTTTTACCTCTCCTATTTGCATTCTTAGGCCTTCTGGATTCCACCTCTATACAATGTGTTTATAGTGTAAAGTGCTAGCCAATCTTTCTTTCTACCCATGTCTTGAATGAGATGTCCCAACACAATATCCTAAACAATCCATCTTTTCCTCATTGATTTAGGGTACCGCTAATCACCTATCACCTGGAGAAGGAAATGGCAGGTGAGTCTGTGAGTCTCTCTCTGTTTTATAAGTTTATTTGTATCATTTCTTTTCAGATTCCACATATAAGGATTGTCATATGCCGGGAGCCAGCGTGAGGAACTCTGCCCATGGCAAAGTCATGAGGAAGCAGGCTTGGCATACGCAAAGGCGTGATCAAGCCTCAGGAAACCCCCTGTTCCCGAGCATCTAACCCCAAAACCAGAGTCTGTTTTATGCTCTCCTCCATGACCGTTTTTCTTGGAGAAGGAGTAAACGTGCAGCTCCAAGGCAATAGAAATTCCTGGGCGTGACAAGAGTGTTTCAGCTTACGGACTCCTCTGAAGGTTATCTAGCCCGCCTGTATAGGTTCGTCTGGCCACATGTGATTGTTTACAGTCTCCCAATCTGAGAGGCATGAGATGTTTTAGACTTACTAAAGGCAAATTCTTTTGGGGAGCTAGAAATTATTAGTATAGTGGGTTGGTTAGGAATTATATTGGTGAAGAGTTTTTCATTTTTTGTGTCAATAATTGCTGCTAATTCCCTGCTCTGGGTGGGACAAGGATGTTTCAGGTCAAACCTCTCTGCTGACAGACTAGCTTGTGTGACAGGATTATCCATACTCCTGCCACTATGCACATGATTGTTTACTACCTCTCAACCATAAACAGCACAGAGAGTTTTGGAGTATTTTGAGAGTCTTAATTAGCATAGGGCTTTTTCTTCTTGTTGAGTCAATGATTGCCGCCAGGCCTCCATATCCTTAGGCACCTGCGAATATATTAATCAATGTATTTGGAATATAGAAAAGGAAATACAGTAGTTTTTGATGTTAGCAATACTAGACTTTTTGAGTTAATGGATTTTCTCTTTTGTAATAGATCACTGTACTTTGTTATAAATCACTGTGTCCTTGCTATGTAAAAATGTAACTTTATCATATCTTAAGACTAAATAGATCTTAAGGGGAGCATTGGTGAAAGGATTTTCATTTGTTGGGCTGATGTTTGCTGCTAAATCTCCATGTTCCCTACCCTTATAATGAATATAACTAGCATATAGGAAGAAATAAGTATTAACCTTTAAGCATATAGGAGAAATAAGTATTAACCTTTAAGACTAATCATGTTAACCTTGGGTTAAATAAATTCCTTTCTTGATTGTAACTCACTACACCCTCACCCTATAGGAATGTAACTTTATTTGGAGGGTGGTGCCTGGTTTAAGAAAAAACACCCTTGGAAAAAATAAGTTTTTTGGCTATCAGAAAGAAAGGATCATAAAATGTCAGCAGGTTTCACTCATGGCCAGAAGATGATGTAATATCCCTAAGACCTTTTTTTTTATACATTTATGTGAAGCACCTGATTTTGATAAAGGTCAGGACTGCTGACCCCCACGTGACTCTGTATTCATCCCTATGTGTAACAAAAGGTATATAAGCAAACCCCAAAATAAAGAAATCGGATCAGTTTCCAGAAAGACTGATTCTCCCATATCACTTCTTTCTTGCTCCCGTTTTTCTGGCTGAATTCCCATCTGGAGCATGGATGCTATTCCACGTAATCCAAGTTATTCAGCCTCTTTTTCTCCACTAATCTTCCTACTACACTATCCATTTCTAATCTCTCTATATCTGTGATTAAATATGTATTTTTCCAAAGACGCTGACTCCGTCCCCACCTTCGAATCATCCTGGATCCACCAGGGCTGGACCCCGGCAGTCATACAATATTTCTCCTTCTCTGTCTGACTTAATTTACTCAGTAAGACAATCTCTAGGTCCACCCCTGTTGCTACAAATGGCATTATTTCATCCTTTTTTAATGGCTGAATAATATTCTATTCTATATATGTATCACACCATCTTTATCCATTTCTCTGTCGGTGCTTTCATGTCCTGGCTTTGTAAACTTACTGTATAACTTAATGCATGATATAATTTCTTTCTCAGTCTCCAAACTCTCTGTTTACCCATGATCCGTATTTGATACTTCCTATGTGTTTTGTCTACGTCTTGAGCTTCCAGCTTATTTTATTTCCATGCTTAACACTTCTTATGGGTTTCATTCATCTGCTTTTCTTTTTTTTTTAGGATTAGACTTTATTCTTAAATAATTAAGCAAGCACCCATTACCGCAGACTTCTGCTTTCCCATCTTTACAATGAGTAAGAAGTTTTGCCACCTTTGTCACTCAGGAATTCAGCTTCAGGTATTTTCAAGAACCACAGGACTGGAAATCATTGAAATGTGAGTGGGTCAAGAGAAGCAAAGGGAGAGATACTCGGTGGTTGCTATAAGCTTTGTAATATGTGGACTGTGGCGGTTTGTTTAAAGAGGGATGAATTTGGCCTTGGAGTCAGATTCAAACTCACTTGTATTTAAACAAAATTGGATTCAACTTGAATTAGAGCTTTGACTCTATCTGCCACTAAATGTGGGCAGACTGTTTAATTAAATGCAGCTTCTTTTCTTCATCCATTTAAAATAGCACCAATAGTGTTTTTGTTTCTGGAATTCTCCCTAGCCAGTAGTCAAGGATTTCTTGGGACATGGGGTAACATAGCAGAGACAGAGGCAATAGGACCCAAAGAGACTGGAGTCTTAATGTTTCAAAGAAAAGAACTTCACACAGATGTCATGTGTAATAGCTCCAGACTTTTTGAAACTCCATCCCCTCTCATTTCCACCAGCACTTGTATCCTGCAATTGTTCTTGTCATTCAGCTGCTAAGTCATGTCTGACTCTTTGTGACCCCATGGACTGCAACATGCCAGGCTCCCCTGTCCTTCACTATCTCCCAGAGTTTGCTCAGATTCATGTCCATTGAGTTCATTGAGTCATGTCCATTGCTATCTAAAATCTCATTCTCTACGTCCCTCTTCTCCCTTTGCCTTCAGTCTTTCCTAGCACCAGGGTCTTTTCCAATGAGTCAGCTCTTTGCATCACATGGCCCAAGTATTGGACCTTCAGCTTTAGCATCAGTCCTTCCAGTGCATATTCAGAGTGGATTTCCTTTAGGATTGACTGGTTTGAACTCCTTGCAGTCCAAGGGATTCTCAAGAGTCTTCTCCAGCACCACAGTTTGAAAGCATCAATTCTTTGGCATCCAACCTTCTTTATAGTTCAAAGAGATCAAATTGCCAACATCCACTGGATCATGGAAAAACCAAGAGAGCTCCAGAAAAACACCTATTTCTGCTTTATTGACTATGCCAAAGCCTTTTACTGTGTGGATCACAATAAACTGTGGAATATTCTGAAAGAGATGGGAATACCAGACCACCTGACCTGCCTCTTGACAAACCTATATGCAGGTCAGGAAGCAACAGTTCGAACTGGACATGGAACAACAGACTGGTCCCAAATAGGAAAAGGAGTACGTCAAGGCTGTGTATTGTCACCCTGCTTATTTAACTTCTATGCAGAGTACATCATGAGAAATGCTGGGCTGGATGAAGCACAAGCTGGAATCAAGATTGCGGGGAGAAATATTAATAACCTTAGATATGCAGATGACACCACCCTTATGGCAGAAAGTGAAGAAGAACTAAAGAGCCTCTTGATGAAAGTGAAAGAGGAGAGTGAACAAGTTGGCTTAAAGCTCAACATTCAGAAAACGAGGATCATGGCATCCGGTCCCATCACTTCATGGGAAATAGATGGGGAAACAGTGGAGACAATGGCTGACTTTATTTTGGGGGACTCCAAAATCACCGCAGATGGTGACTGCAGCCATGAAATTAAAAGATGCTTACTCCTTGGAAGGAAAGTTATGACCAACCTAGATAGCATATTGAAAAGCAGAGATATTACTTTGCCGACAAAAGGTCCGTCTAGTCAAGGCTATGGTTTTTCCAGTGGTCGTGTATGGATGTGAGAGTTGGACTATAAAGAAAGCTGAGTGCTGAAGAATTGATGCTTTTGAACTGTGGTGTTGGAGAAGACTCTTGAGAGTCCCTTGGACTGCAAGGAGATCCAACCAGTCCATCCTCAAGGACTGATGTTGAAGGTGAAACTCCAATACTTTGTCCACCTGATGCGAAGAGCTGACTCATTTGAAAAGGCCCTGATGCTGGGAAAGATTGAGGGAAGGAGGAGAAGGGGATGACAGAAGATGAGATGGTTGGATGGCATCACTGGCTCGATGGACATGGGTTTGGGCAGACTCCAGGAGTTGGTGATGGACAGGGAGGCCTGGTGAGCTGTGGTTCATGGGGTCGCAAAGAGTCGGACACGACTGAGCGACTGAACTGAACTGAACTTCTTTACGGTCCAGTTATCACATCCATACATAACTACGGGAAAAACCATAGCTTTGATTATATGGACCTTTGTTAATGAAGCAATGTCTCTACTTTTTAGTATGCTGTCTAGGTTTATCATAGCTTTCCTTCCAAGGAGCAAGCATCTTTTCAATTCATGGCTGTAGTTACTGTCTGAAATGATTTTGGAGCCCAAGAATATAAAATCTGTCAGTGCTTCCACTTTTCTCCCTTATATTTACCATGAAGTATCCTACAATACACACAACTAAAGCAGCAAGAGAATGAGTTTTCCATATAACCTTTTTAAAAGAAATGAATAAAGAGATATCTCAAGTAAATAGAGTCAGGATTCCTGATGATGATAGCAGAAACCTTCAGGAAGAAGAAAGACTCCTTTTCTCTTCTGGCAGGAAGCCATGAACTCTCTGCTTACTGTAACCCTCTCAACTTTCCTTTCCCCACTATAAAAGTGCTCTCCTTCCCTGGCTGTGTGGAGACTTGCTCATGGCTCACTGTGGTTGCAGACACTGAGTTGCAATTCCTTGCTAATCTTCAATAAACCCACTTTTCCTGCAAGAAAAAACTGGCAGTCTATTTATTTTAGGTCAACATTTTGATGGCCAGTATGGGGATCCAGAGAAGATCCAGTGATTTTGTGACTGTTGAGTAAACTTGTGCAGTACCCACCCTGAGCCCATTATTGCTCCTGCTTTCCACACTAACTCTGGAGTTGAAAGGTTCATCTTTCTCCTGAAGCTGAGCATCTGTCTTCTTTGTGTTTTGAAATTCTCCAGGTTTAGATTTCGTCTTCTGGTTAAGGCTAGGTTCTGTATGTGAGTACATGCTTGGCAATTTGGTCTGAATTTGAAATCAGACTGTTTCACTGGAACTGGCTAGCCTTTGACCCAGTCCTTCAGGAACAGAGGCTGTTTCATTGGAACTATGGCACTTCAGTCTTGGGCCCATTCATTTGGAATAGGGGTTGGTCTATGGGAACCAGGCTTAGAAAACGTCAGTCTGGCTCTGGGACCAAGCTGTTCCCTTATAACTGGCTGGTATTAAGCCTGAAGTGTGTTTGAACTATTGGAGTTACACAATATTTTCCCTATTTGAATTGTTTAAACTGAGATTAAGCTATTTCATCTGCTTGAAAATTATTCTTTTACTGTAGAGAAAATCTGCTAAAAATGAGATCCCAGTTATCTAAATATTTTGAGGGCACCCCCTTCCACAGTTACCCTTGTCATTGTTCAGTCGCTAAGTCATGTCCAACTCTTTGTGACTCCAAGGACTGCAGCATGCCAGGCTTCCCTGTCCTTCACTATCTTCTGGAGTTTGCTCAAACTCATGTCCACTGAATTGGTTATGCCATCCAACCATCTCATCCTCTGTTGTCCCCTTCTTCTCCTGCCCTCAATTTTTTCCAGCATCAGGGTCTTTTCCATGAGTCTGCTCTTCATATCAGGTGACCAAAGTATTGAAGCTTCAGTTTCAGCATCAGTCCTTCCAATGAATATTCAGGGTTGACTTCCTTTACAATTGACTAGTTTGATCTCCTTGCAGCCCAAGGGATTCTCAAGAGTCTTCTCCAGCACCACATTTTGAAAGCATCAATTCTTTGGCACCCAGCCTTCTTTATGGGCCAACTATCACATCCATACATGACTACTGGGAAAGTCATAGCTTTAACTATATGGCTCTTTGTTAGCAAAGTGGTGTCCCTGCTTTTTAATATGCTTTCTAGGTTTGTCATAGCTTTTCTTTCAAGGAGCAAGTGTCTTTTAACTTCATGGCTGCCTATTATATATTTAATAACCACAATCTTTCTAATGCACATTTCTAATTAAATGGACCAACCTAACATAGTCAATTGGAGAAGGCGATGGCACCCCACTCCAGTACTCTTGCCTGGAAAATCCAATGGATGGAGGAGCCTGGTGGGCTGCCGTCTATGGGGTCGCACAGAGTTGGACATGAGTGAAGCGACTTAGCAGCAGCAGCAGCAGCAGCAACATAGTCACTGGCCATTATGGAGAAATTTCCAAATCCCCTAAACTTACTTTTGGACACCATAGTTCTAAAATTTCCAAAACTGAATGGAGTACCTATTTAGATTGGTATTTTGAAAATTACAAACTTATTTAAAGCCTAAAATTGCTCTTTATGCAAAATAAAGTTTTAAGATTACCTGACCTTGCTTATATTTTCCTTTGTTGTGCAGAAGCTTTTAATTTTAATTAGATCCCATTAGTTTATTTTTGCTTTTATTTCCAGAATTCTGGGAGGTGGATCATAGAGGATCCTGCTGTGATTTATGTCGGAGAGTGTTTTGCCTATGTTCTCCTCTAGGAGTTTTATAGTTTCTGGTCTTACATTTAGATCTTTAATCCATTTTGAGTTTATTTTTGTGTGCAGTGTTAGAAAGTGATCAAGGTGAAAAGACAGCCTTCTGAATGGGAGAAAATAATAGCAAATGAAACAACTGACAAACAACTAATCTCAAAAATATACAAGCAACTTATGCAGCTCAATTCCAGAAAAATAAACAACCCAATCAAAAAATGGGCCAAAGAACTAAATAGACATTTGTCCAAAGAAGACATACGGATGGCTAACAAACACATGAAAAGATGCTCAACATCACTCATTATTAGAGAAATGCAAATCAAAACCACAATGAGGTACCACTTCACACCAGTCAGAATGTCTGCGATCCAAAAGTCTGCAAGCAATAAATGCTGGAGAGGGTGTGGAGAAAAGGGAACCCTCCTACACTGTTGGTGGGAATGCAAACCAGTACAGCCACTATGGAGAACAGTGTGGAGATTCCTTAAAAAATTGCAAATAGAACTACCTTATGACCCAGGAATCCCACTTCTGGGCATACACACCAAGGAAACCAGAATTGAAAGAGACACATATACCCCAATGTTCATCGCAGCACTATTTATAATAGCCAGGACATGGAAACAACCTAGATGTCCATCAGCAGATGAATGGATAAGAAAGCTGTGGTACATATACACAATGGAGTATTACTCAGCCGTTAAAAAGAATACATTTGAATCAGTTCTGATGAGATGGATGAAACTGGAGCCGATTATACAGAGTGAAGTAAGCCAGAAAGAAAAACACCAATACAGTATACTAACACATATATATGGAATTTAGAAAGATGGCAATGATGACCCTGTATGCAAGACAGCAAAAAAGACTCAGATGTGTATAGCAGACTTTTGGACTCTGAGGGAGAGAGAGAGGGTGGGATGATTGGGAGAATGGCATTGAAACATGTATACTATCATGTAAGAATCGAATCACCAGTCTATGTCCGATGCAGGATACAGCATGCTTGGGGCTGGTGCATGGGGATGACCCAGAGGGATGTTATGGGGAGGGAGGTGGGAGGGGGGTTCATGTTTGGGAACGCATGTACACCCGTGGTGGATTCATGTCAATGTATGGCAAAACCAATACAGTAAAGTAAAATAAAGTAAAAAAAAAAAAAAAAAAAGATTACCTGAGACAAACTAACAAAGATAAGTGGATCCTGCAGCCTCAGGCTGTTTTGTTAACTTCTTTGTCTAAGGATCCATCTCTGATGCCATCTTCTTTGTTTTCTATGCTGCCTAACCCTCCTCTATACCTTTAGTTCCCCCTTACTGACTCTCTCCCTGAACTTTTTATCTGAAATTCTTCCCACTTGCAATTCCCCTGAATTTATCAGAGAATGTCATTTAAAACAAAGACTTCTGAAGATCCAGAAGCTGAACTCTTGATTTCTTGTACTCAGGACTAAAGCTAAATTCTAGCCATGGTCCCAGTTTTTCCCAAAGTAACCAAAGATCCTTACAGATTTACTGAGGAATTTAATATAGTTATTCAGGTTTATCAGCCTGGTTTCTCTGACGTATGTCAGCTAGTTTATACGCTTGTCAGTGAAGGCCAGCCCAAGTAATGGATGAAAACCACTAATGGGGATTTCCTGGCAAATCATGGTGAAGAATATGTGTGCCAATGCAGGAGACACGGGTTCAATCCCTGGTCCAGGAAGATCCCACATGCCTCGGAGCAACTAGACCCATGCACCACAACTACTGAGCCTGTGCTTTAGAGCCTGGGATCCACTACTACCGAGTTCATGCACCACCACTGCTGAAGTCCATGCACCCTGGAGCCTGTGCTCCGCAACAATAGGAGCCACTGCAGTGAGAAGCCCGTGCACTGCAGCAAAGAGTAGCCCCTGCTCTCTGCAACAAGAAAAAAGCCCTCTCAGCAACAAAGACCCAGCACAGCAGTGAAGACCCAGAAAAGGCAAAGATAAAAAGGTACATAAAATTATTAAAAAAAAGAAAACCACGAATGGTGAATATCATGAAAGGTCTAGAACTACAACCAAAAGGCCCACACACTAACTTTTATGATGAGGCTCAAGTGACCTCACTGGGCAATTGCTGGGATTTTCCAAAGCCTGTGGATTGAAACAAAATTTAGACTTCCTCACAAAAATATGATGAGCCTGTTCATGGTAGATAACCTCTGACTCCTCATGGTGATGTACAAGAGGCTTCTGTGGATAACAGTGACTTCTCATGGTTCACTGATGGTTTTTATTTAAAGGAACAGTACTGGGCAAGGGATGTTATTATAGCTTCTTTTGATGTTGTTGAGGCTGTATCTTTACCTATGGCTACTTAAGCCCAACAAGCTAAATTATACATTGCTATACAGGCTTGTGGGTTCCCCTGGTGGCTCAGTGGGAAAAGAACCCACCTACCAAAGCAGGAGACTTGCAGGAGATATGGTTTGATCCCTGGGTTGGGAAGAGCCCCTGGAGAAGGAAATGGCAACACACTTCAGTATTCTTGCCTGGAAGATCCCATGGAGAGAAGAGCCAATTGTGTACAGTCCATGGGGTCCCAAAGAGTTGGACACAACTTAGTGACTAAATGACAACGACAACAACAGCACAGGCTTGTACTTTAGTGAAGGACAAAACTGCCAATATTTATACTGATAGTAGTTATGATTTTGGAGTAACTCAGGATTTTGGAATGTTGTGGAAACAACGTGGTTTCCTTACTTCCAGAAGAAATAAAATTAAAAATGATTTCTTTGTTCAGGAATTATTAGGTGTGATATTTTACTGACTGCTTTAGCCATTATTAAGATTCTGGTGAATTCTAAACTTGACTCTCTGAAAGCTGAGGGAATATGCCTTGCTGATATTTTCACAAGGAATGCTGTCTTTAAATGGATCAACATCAGGAAAACCTGTCATGGCACAAAGGGATATTTCTTCAAATGATAACGTAGAAAAACTGGCTAAAGAAGCCCAACCGTTGGCCTTAGAAAAGGAAAAACAAGATTGGAAATTCAATTGTTGGTTTGATAAAAAGAGAAAACTCAGGTTTGAACTAAAATAATCCACTCCTAACTGGAAACTCTAAAATTCTTATTTCTCACCATTGTGTGCATTAAACCATTGGTCTACTGACAAAATGATAGCATTTGTGAGTTAGTATTGCTGAGAGAACATTAAAAATGACTGCAAAATACCTCACTTGTCTCACTTGTTCAATAATACAATCCAGGGAAGGCTGTTTTTGCTACTCCTGGACATTTAAAATTGCTTACTTAACAATTCATAGCCTAGGAAAAAGGTTTCATACAACTTTCTCCATCTTATGGATATAAATATGTTTTAGTATCATCTGTACATTTTCACACTGGACTGAGAAACCTTTCCTTACAGAGAGGCTATTGACATTTCCGTGGCTAAAGTCTTTTCAGAAAAGATTATCCTTACTTGGGAGGTCCTCTCAAACTTCATAGTAAATGAGGAAGCCATTTTATTTGTCAAATACTTCAATAAGTCTGCACTGTTTGGCTAGTTATCAACATTTGCAATGTGCTTCCCACACTCAATCCTCTGG
Source organism: Capra hircus (assembly GCF_001704415.2). Lineage (NCBI taxonomy): Eukaryota > Metazoa > Chordata > Mammalia > Artiodactyla > Bovidae > Capra > Capra hircus. The sequence continues at coordinate 39,511,001 of NC_030823.1, read as the reverse complement.
TTTAGTTTTATGCAATCATGGTGCTATTCACACATTTGTCCTTTCCTTTAAGATCTGGAACAAGACAAGAATGTCCACTCCCTCCAGTTTTATTCAACATAGTTTTGGAAGTCCTAGCCATGGCAATCAGAAAAGAAAAAGAAATAGAAGGGATCCAAGTTGGAAAAGAAGTAAAACCATCACTGTTTGCAGATGACATGATACTACACATAGAGAATCCTAAAGATGCTACCAGAAAGCAAAGAGATCATCAATTAATTTGGTAGAGTTGCAGGATATAAAATTAATACACAGAAATTTTCTTGCATTTCTACACACTAACAATGAAAGATCAGAAAGAGAAATTAAGGAAACAGTCTCCTTTACCATCACATCAAAAATAATAAAATACCTAGGAATGAACCAATAAAGGAGGCAAAAGACCTGTACTCAGAAAACTATAAGGTGAAAGCAATCAAAGGTGAAACAAACAGATGGAGAACTGTATCATGTTCTTGGGTTGGAAGAGTCAATATTATCAAAATGACTATGCTACCCAAAGTAATCTACAGATTCAACATAATTCCTATCAAATTATCAATAGCTTTTTTTTTCCCCCACAGAATTAGAACAAAGATTTTTACAATTTGTATGGAAACACAAGACATCTGGAATAACCCAAGCAATCTTGAGAAAGAAGAATGGAGCTGGAGGAATCAGGCTCCTAGCCTTCAGATTATACTACAAAGCTACAGTAATCAAGACAGTATGGTACTGGCACAAAAACAGAAATATAGACCAATGGAACAAGACAGAAAGCTCAGAGATAAACCCATGCACTTCTGGCCAACTAATCTATGGACAGAGGAGGCAAAAATATACAATGGAGAAAAGACAGTCTCTTCAATAAGTGATGCTGGGAAAACTGGATAGCTACATGTAAAAGAATGAAATTAAAACATACTTCAGTACCATACACAAAAGTAAACTCAAAGAGGATTAAAGACCTAAATGTAAGGCTGGATACTACAAAAGTTAGAGGAAAACATAGGCAGAACACTCTCTGACACAAAGTGCAGCAAAATCTTTTCTGATCCACCTCTGAGAGTAATGAAAAGAAAAACAAAAATAAAAAAACTTGGAAGCTTTCACACTGCAAAGGAAACGCTAAATAAAATGAAAAAAACAGCCCACAGAACTGGAGAAAATATTTGCAAATGAAGTGACAGACAAAGGATTAATCTTCAAAATATGCAAACAGTTCGTGAAGCTCAATATCAAAGAAACAAATGGGACATCCTCTGGTGGTCAACAGGATGAGATTCCATGCTCCCAATGCAGGGGGCCCGAGTTTGATCCTGGTCAGGAAACTAGATCCCTCAAGAATGCTGCAACTAAGGAGTCCATGTGTCACAATGAAGATCATGCTAATTTCAACTAAGACCCAGTGCAGCCAAAACAAACAAATAAATAAAAACATGTGTCACTTCTCTAGTACCCAGTGTAAAATCTTCCTTTTGTGGAGTTGTTTGAAACCAACTGTTTCTCATCTTTCAAAAACATAAAAAATTAATTTTGCATTTCATGTATTTTCAAGAAAACTATTATACCCTTAAGCCTGGGCTCAGTGGACAGCAGTCAAGGAGTCCACACACTAGGATGGGGAAAGAAATCACAGTGTTGTTTTCATCAATGTTTAATGGAAATTTAGAGTTTCTTTCTGGTACAATTGTGGGCCACGAACCATAGTGATATTACTTGTACACGGAACCTAGTTATTGAAGGAATGGAGATCTTTTCCAGGGCCAGAGAATGGGCTTCTGTCTAACACTTGGAAATGAACTGTCTGAGGGAAGCACATGCTGACAAACCAAAAGATTTTTCTGGAAAGAGGTGCCCAGGCAGAGAGGGAAAGGGAACCCAGGAGAACTACTCTGCCGTGTGGCTCGGAGTCTCAGGTTTCATAGCAATGAGGTTAGTTTCCTGGTTGTCTCTGGCCGGTCATTTTGCTTGGCTCATATTTAGTCTGACTCAGGGTACTTCCAGGTGACACACATATCTCTCAGCCAAGATGGATTTCAGCATGAGGATTTCTGGGAGGTAGGCAAGACATAACTTCTCCTCCCTCCTCCTTTTGTCCCCTCTTGAATTCTCCTGGCTAGTTTTCAGTGGCAGCACCATTGACCATTTCTGTCACTGGTTCTCTGACATCACCATTTCTTATGGCTATGACCACCCTATTGTTGTTGTTCAGTTGCTAAGTCATGTCTGATTCTTTGCAACCCCATGGACTGCAGCACGCCAGGCTTCCCTGTCCTCCATTATCTTCCAGAGTTTGCTCAAATTCAAGTCCATTGAGTTCGTGATGCTGTCTAACCATCTCATTCTCTGTTGCCCTCTTCTCCTTTTGCCTTCAATTTTTCCCAGCATCAGGGTCTTTTCCAATGAGTCATCTCCATACCAGGTGTCAAAATTATTGGAGCTTCAGCTTCAGCATCAGTCCTTTTGATGAATATTTAGGGTTGATTTCCTTTAGGATTGACTGGTTTGATCTCCCTGCAGTCCAAGTGGCTCTCAGGAGTCTTCTTCAGCACCACAGTTCAAAAGTATCAATTCCTCAGCACTCAGCCTCCTTTATGACCACCTCTTTATCTATAAATATCCCAAGTTCCTCACTTTCAGAGAGGCAGATCTGAAATTTGTTCTGCCTTCTCACTTGGTTGCCTTGTGAATAAACTCTTTCTCTGTTGGCAGACTTCAGCATCTCAGTGTTTGGCTTGCTGTGCATTGGACAAATGAACCTAGTTTGATAAAAAGGCATGCTGGAATCTGGTCCGAGTGTAAATTTGTGGGCCCTCTGCTTTCCGGTCCCCTGCACCATAACACCTGAATGTTTTCCATTAAACTTGCCTGAAACAGAGAACGAGACTCAAAGAATCATGTCTTCAGACACAGCTTCTTCAGCGTCCTGTGCAGCCCAGCCCTCCTTTCACAGCAGATACTCAGGCTGGCCAACCTCCAACACCATCCTTCAGAGCCCTTTGTTTGGGACTCAAGTTTGTGTTAAGAACTTCCACCTGGAAGTTTCTGCCTCTGTTTCTTCAAGTGCAGGAATATGTCTTCAGAAAGCCAACTTTCAGCTTATTTTTCTCTTAAAATGCACACCCTTTCCATTTCCAACTTTTCCATCCTTGCCTCCTTCCCTTCTCCTCCTCATAGCTCGTTTGAATTTTCCTAAGAAATCAGAGGATGAGATGGCTAGGTAGCATCACTGACTCAATGGATATAAATCTGAGCAAATTCCAGGAGATGGTGAAGGACAGGGAAGCCTGGAATCATGCAGTTCATGGAGTCACAAAGAGTTGGACATAACTTAGCAACTGAACAAGAACAAGAACAAGAACAACAAAGAGATTAAGAGCCTTTTCACTATAGTGAAGAATGGGGAAAGCATAAAATTTCCCTGGTATCTACCTACGGTGCAACTTCTGAAGGCAGAGGCTATACTAAAGAAGATAGTCTATTATTTTTTTTCATACCTTCCACCTATATTTACTTACAAGATGAAAAAAGTCAAAGATGGTTCTTTTCACAGAGGATTTGTGATTGCTTACAGCAAAAGCACAAGCAATGCAGTAAAAATAAAATACGCACAGAAGTGGGCTCATGATCAAAAGTTGGAAGATGGAATTAATGAAAATAAGGAGGCAAATACGGGCAATAACATACCATACCTGAGACTGGTAATGATTATTTTTAGTTGAGATGTAATTGTCGTGCAACATTGTATCAGGGTTAGGTGTACAACACGGTGGTTTGATATATGCATATATTGCAAAATGGTCACCATAATAACTTCAGTTAACACCTATCACCACAGCTACATTTTTGTGTGTGTGATGAGAACTTAGCAACTACTTTCTTAGCAACTTTCAAATATACAATACAGTGTTGTTACTATAGTCCCCATGCTTTATATTTACATCATGTGTGCATGCTAAGTCGCTTCAGTCGTGTCTGACTCTTTGTAACCCCATGGACTGTAGCCTGCCAGGCTCCTCTGTCCATGGGATTCTCCAGGGAAGAACACTGGAGTGGGTTGTCATGCCCTCCTCTAGAGGATCTTCCCCACACAGGGATCAAATCTGCGTATCTTGCTGCTCCTGGATTGCAGGCAGATTCTTTACCACTGAGCCACTGGGGAAGCATATTTACATCACCAGGAGTTATTTATCTTGTAACTGGAAGTTGATCACTTAACCCATTTCACCTACCCTCTACCCCTGCCTCTGGCAATCACTAGATAATTCTTATCTTCAGAAAGGAGAGAATTCTACCAAGTCTTTAGATGATGTCCTGAAAACCAAAAGAAAATTTTCAGGTGACAGTTACTTTGGTGACATTAACTGGTATTGCAAAAAGTTCTTACAGATATATTTATTGCAATGCCAGAGCAAATCTCATGTGCCTATTCTCAAAAACAAAGAGTTTGAAGGAGTTAGCTGCCCCCTCTTCTGTGGTAGACTGAATACCCCTCACCCATCAAAGGGTGTTCATATCCTAATTCCCAGAACCTGTAAACATGTTGCCTTGGTGTGATGAAAGGTACTTCACTGATGTGATTAAACTCAGGATTTTTCAGGTGGGGAGGTTATCCTGTATTATCCAGGTGGACCCAGTGTAGTTGTATAAGGATGATGCACAGGGGCAAGACTCAGAGAAGGGGATGGGATGACAGAAGCAGAGGTCAGAGTGAAGCTAGAGAGGAATCATGAGCCAAGGAATGCAAGTGGCCTCTAGAAAAGGGAAGAAAATGGATAGGAGCCTCCAGGAGAGATGCTGACAGCTTAATTTCAGAGCTTCTCACCTCCAGCACTGTGAGGTAATGAACTGGTGTTGGTTTAAGCCCTTACATTACTGTTTGTTATAGCAGCTGTAGGAAACTAGCACATCCTCCTCCCTTCCTTCATGTGAGCTCAAGACTAACTGCGGACCAGAATAGGAGTCGAGAAATGAGAAGTGAAAATATCCCTGTGCTGGACATTTTCCCTTTGTCCCTCAAGTGTGCCCCACTATCCTCCACCTGCCCTGTGCCCTGGGAAGCTGACCTGTATGGATCTCACCAGCAGCATCCTCTTCTCTCTCCCTTCCTAAGGGCCTGGGCAGAGTGGGACCTCACATGAGAGCTTAGGGAGAAGAGTGCCAGTGGGGTATTTACCTTTCACCCTAGCTCTGTCCCTGTGCGATTGCAATGGGTAAGCCTGTGCTTTCAGCTCTGCTCCTGACCAGCAGCCTCTCTACACAGCCCGAAGCTCACTGTGTTCCCTCCCCGCAAGTAGTGAGAATGGAGCCCTATTGTTACCAGCTGTGTTACCTTGTGGGTCCTTTGCACAGTTTCTCAACGAACTCTCTGCAAGCAGTCCTAATGTGCATGTCTTAGTCCATTTGGGCTGCAGTGACAAAACTACCATACTCTGGGTGGCTTATAGAAAACAGAAATTTATTTCTCGCAGTTCTGGAGGCGAGAAGTCCAAAATCAAGGCATCAGCTGATTCTGTGTCTGGTGAGAACACACTTCTTCATTCATAGATGGCTGCCTTTTCACTATGCACTCATGTAGAAGAAGGGTGAGGGAGCACTCTGAAACCTCTTATAAGGGATGCTGCTGCTGCTGCTGCTGCTCCTAAGTCGCTTCAGTCGTGTCCGACTCTGTGCAACCCCAGAGACAGTAGCCCATCAGGCTTCCCCGTCCCTGAGATTCTCCAGGCAAGAACACTGGAGTGGGTTGCCATTTCCTTCTCCAATGCATGAAAGTGAAAAGTGAAAGTGAAGTCGCTCAGTCGTGTCCGACTCTTAGCGACCCCATGGACTGCAGCCTACCAGGCTCCTCCATCCATGGGATTTTCCAGGCAGGAGTACTGGAGTGGGCTTATAAGGGCACTGAGCCCATTCACAAGAGCTTTGCCTCACCACCAAATCACCTCCTGAAGGGCTCTCTCCAAATACCATTGCATTGGGTGTTAGGTTCAATGTATGAAATTTTGTTGCCCAGAAAATCCCATGGACAAAAGAGCCTGGCAGGATACAGTCCATGGGGTCATAAAAGAGTTGGGCACAACTGAGTGGCTAAACAACAACAATGAATTTTTTTATAGTGTGAGTATGACATCTGTTTCTTGCTGGGACCCTGACTGATACATCCCCTTTCTTTCTTATAAAGCTGATTATCAGAGCATATTGCTTGGGAGTGTAGGGAAGGGTGCTGGCTGGTATTAGGAGCTGGGTCCCAGAAGGCACTAGACAGTCTTGCACCTGTCTCTGTAGGCACCTGGCACCTGCCGCTTCTCTGCAGGCAGATAGATCCCATAGCCAGCTGAGCCTACCCTGTTCCTTCTCTCAAGATCTCCTTTTGGAAAAACCACATCTCCTCCCCTTGGAGGAATGAGTGTGGAAGTGGAGGGGGCATGGAGTGTTACTCTTCTAGAAATGTCTTTCCCCAATGGAAAGGTGTAGTCTGATACCTCCCAGCTTCTGCCTATGGGAAAGCAGAATTCAAGGCAGGAAACATTGCATCATAAAAGACTACCATTCGATATTGATAACTATGGGTTGAATGGTGTCACCCTAAACTCACATATTGAAAACAATGCCCAGTACCTCAGAAGGTGATCTTGTTTGGGAACAGGTTCTTTGCAGAGATAATCAAGGTAAAATAAGGTCATTAGAGTGGACCCTAATCCAATATGATGGGTGACCCATGAAAAAGGGCAGTTTGGACATAGAGTGGTGCTGAGCACGAAGACTATGTGAAGAGACCCAGGGTGAAGATTGTTGTTCATTTGCTAAGTTGTGTCCAACTCTTTGTGACCTTATGGACTGCAGCACACGAGGCTTCCTTGTCCTTCACTGTCTCCCAGAGTTTGTTCAAATTCAAGTCCATTGAGTTACTGATGCCATCCAACCATCTCATCCTCTGTTGTTCCCTTCTTCTCCTGGCCTTAAGCTTTCCCAGCATTGGAGTCTTTCCTAATGACTCAGCTGTTCGCATCAAGTGGCCAAAGTATTGGAGCTTCAGCTTCAGCATAAGTCTTTCTAATGACTATTCATGGTTGATTTCTTTTAGGATTGACTGGTCTGATCTCCTTGCCGTCTGGCCATCTGTAAACCAAAGAGTGAGACCTGGGTCACACCCTTCCCTCATAGCCATTCGAAGGAATCAGCCCTGCTGACACCTTGATTTTGAACTTCCAGCCTCCAGACTGTGAGACAAAGAATTTTTGATTAAGCTCCACAGTCCATGGTACTTTGCTATGGCAGCCTCAGCAAACCAATACAGGCAACATTCACAAGTATGTAATTCTGTGCCAAATAACATTGTGACAATATATATAAAGGAAAAGGCTACTAGAACTTCCTTAATGAATGCACAGAAATACTGAGTAACACTGAGAGGGAGACTTGACCTAGGGCCTTGGACACCTAGGCAGTTAATGGTTGGGCTTCAAGGTGTCTGAATGTCGTGATCAAGCTAACATTTACATCTTGTGTCAGATGCTGGCACTCAGCAACCTCCTCACACTTCTAAGCTCTCTCTTGTGTCCCGGGGGCTAGATTCAGGGAAATGGCATTTCCTAGACTCTCCTTCCAGCAATGCTCCAGTTTGCCAAAGAGAACCTTCCTGTAAGATTTGGAAGGCAGCTAGAAGCCATTCTTCTCAGCGGAAGTCAAGTACAGGCACGTGAAAATCAGCAGTTAAAAGGCCTGTTTTACCTGTGGCTCCAGGTGGTCTCCAAAGGTCAATCACTTCTACATTGCAAAAATCAACAGCTGTGGTTTCCTGGGACACCTGCAGTTTGGTTTATAGAAAGCCTCCCCCTCCCCTGACCTTTGCTCCCTTGACCCTCCCAACAGTTTCCCAAATTTCCAATTTCCTATATTAAATATCTTCCTCTTGGGGGAAGAAGGGCTGTGTAGCAGGAAAAAATCCCATGAATTTGCCAAACTTCATTTTATTTTCATCCTAGGTCTGTGGGAGGTTTTCACTTCCCAGTCTCACATGCATTTAGGTAGAACCATGTGAATGTGTTCTGGCCATTGGAATGTACTTCCACACCTGACCCTTAAATTCTTCTCCATGAACATCCTCTTCTCAGCCTCCTGGTGAGGTAGAGAGCATGCAGCAGAGGGTGAAGCAGGGTAAGAGCCTGGGGATGGTAGACAAATAGATGTAAGACATGTGGATCCTACAGTTACCATGCAGTATGGCTGTTCCCCAGACACCCAAAGGTCTAGGCTGTGAGAGGGAAATAAGTCTTCATCAAGATCTGAGATACGAGGGTCATTTGTTAAAGCAGCTAGTATTACTTACCCTAGTTAATATATCCAGGAAATGTAAAATGATTCTATATTTATCCTTATCTATCCCCTCATTCTCTTTGTACTTTTGTGTGATTCCCAGACAAATAAGGGAGAGAATACTTAAAATACACTGCCATGTTCATGCCATAAAATCTGCATCTGTATTAAATTTTTTGGCCATCAAATGTTTTAACGTTTAAAAACCTCAATGGTAACAGAAATTTCAATCTCTCTCATAAGAGTCAAAGTATTTGTATTTTATATTTTTTTGGGGTGAAATTCAGGTATTTATATTTTGACAGGGAAATCCTCCATTTTCAAAATCATTGCCATACAGTTTCTTGTATTATAAGAGGAACTTTCTAAGAATAAGAGAATAGATGGCAAATTTCACTGCACAAAAAATTGTGGACATCAGCACAGAAAAATGTTATAAAGTTAAAAGGTAAACAACCAGGAAAAAAAAAATGTCTACAAGCATAAAACAATGGCACGACTCTTTTGTGACTCCCATGGACTGTAGCTTGCCAGGTTCTTCTGTCCATGGGATTTACCAGGCAAGAACACTAGAGTGGGTTGCCATTTCCTTCTCCAGGGGATCTTCCTGACTCAGGGAATCAAACCCATATCTCCTGCTTGGCAGGCAGATTGTTTACTATTGAGCCACCTGGGAAGCCCCAACAACAACATATCAGTTCAGTTCAGTCTCTCAGTTGTGTCTGACTCTTGGCAACCACTGACTGCAGCACAGCAGGCTTCCCTGTCCATCACCAACTCCCGGACCTTGCTCAAACTCACGTCCATCAAGTCAGCGATGCCATCCAACCATCTCATTTTCTGTTGTTCTCTCATCCTCTGATGCTGAAGCCAAAGCTCCAATGCTTTGGCTACTTGATGTGAAGAACTGACTCATTAGAAAAGACCCTGATGCTGGGAAAGATTGAATGCAGGAGGAGAAGATGACCAAGGATGAACAACAACATATAGTAAAGTAATACAAAGAATATGTATAAGTCAATGCAAGAAGATAAACATATATCAACAGGAAAATATATAAAGGGTAAGAACACAAAAAATCGATTCATAATGAAACCATAAGGAAAGAAGTCAACCAATAAAATACAAAACAATGGTCTACTTCATCAGAGCCAAAGAAATACTAACTAAAATAATGCTGAGAGATAATTTTAAAAAGACATCAAAGTTGACCAAATTGAAACATAGTGATAATTTTCAGTATTGGTGAGAGAACTGGAAAAAATATCATTCTGGGGTTTAGTTTGGATAGGAGTGTAAATTGATATGATTTCTCTGGAGGGTAATATGTTCAGTTCAGTTGCTCAGTCATGTCTGACTTTTTGCAACCCCATGAATTGCAGCACGCCAGGCCACCCTGTCCATCACCAACTCCCGGAGTTCACCCAAACTCTTGTCCATCGAGTCGGTGATGCCATCCAGCCATCTCATCCTCTGTCGTCCCCTTCTCCTCCTGCCCCCAATCCCTCCCAGCATCAGAGTCTTTTCCAATGAGTCAACTCTTCGCATGAGGTAGCCAAAGTACTAAAGTTTCAGCTTTAGCATCACTCCTTCCAAAGAACACCCAGGACTGATCTCCTTTAGAATGGACTGGTTGGATCTCCTTGCAGTCTAAGGGACTCTCAAGAGTCTTCTCCAACACCACAGTTCAAAAGCATTAATTCTTCGCTGCTCAGCTTTCTTCACAGTCCAACTTTCACACCCATACATGACTACTGGAAAAACCATAGCCTCGACTAGACGGACCTTTGTTGGCAAAGTAATGTCTCTGCTTTTTAATATGCTATCTAGGTTGGTCATAACTTTTCTTCCAAGGAGTAAGTGTCTTTTAATTTCATGGCTGCAGTAACCATCTGCAGTGATTTTGGTGTATCAAAAGTCTGAACATGTTTTTATATTTGGCCCATCAGTTCCACATTTAGAGATTTATTCCAGAAAAATAATTGACAGTTACAAAAAGGTTTAGGAAAAACCACAGACAATGTAGATATCTAACAATAGGGAGTTGGTGTTAAATTAGAGTACATACAAAAGATGGAATAATGAAATATTCTATAGCCACTGAAAATTATGTCACAGAATTACTTTTATTGGCATGGAAAATTATTGAGTGAAAGAACAGTTTCCAAAGGACATATCCTATCTCCCATTTAAACATGTGCGCACACACACACACACACACACACACACACACACACACATACACACACACACAAGCTGGGTTAGACCCAAGTTTGTGGGGCTTGGGCAATTCTCAGAGTTTTCTTAAAAAATTGCAATACTGTGAATACAATTCAGATTTAAAAGTAAATATATATTTAGAATGAGAAAAGAAAGAAGAGCAAACTACAAATTACCACCAACATCACAAAAATCCAGAGAGTATTTTTTAAATGTCTACACATTTTTTTCCTATAGGCAAGTGACACGGAAGCTTAAGCTGCTAGTAGGAGAAAATTCAGAATGGTGTTATATCGAAATGAATGTGTATTACTTGTGGAATTTAAAAAAAAAAAAAGGATGTTTTAGAAATCAGCATTCTGAATAGCTGATAGACTACTTTTTACCACCCCGGGGGGTAGGGGCGTGGTGGGGTTTCCCATCCAGGCCCTGCAGTGACTTGACTGAACAGGAACAACTCAGCAGGCACTCCCAGTTCATTGCATAACAGGCAGCCGGCTTACAAATCTGTGTCAGGCCTAAGATTCACTTTATGACAAATATAAAAAGTAGTCTATCAGCTATTCAGAATTACTGATTTCTGAAACATCCTTTTTAAAAAAAAAAAAAATTCCACAAGTAATACAGGCTCTGCCATTGCAAGGCTTCACCATTAAGAGTCCCTCTCTTCCTTCTGGAGAGAGCATGGAGATCACTTGGACAATCTGCGGCTGGGCATGAAAGTGATGCGAGCATGGCTCACACCGCCTGGCCAGGACACGTCATGTGGTCACTTCAGAAGCAGCAGGAGCTAGCTTAAGTGTTATCACCTTACCCTCCGCAAGGAAAGTGAAGGTGTTTGGAGAACACAGACATGTTTTTAAAGTCTACTTTGTTTGATATGAGTATTGCTACCATAGCTTTTTTCCATTTCCATTTTTGTGAAACATTTTTTACTATCCTCTTACTTTCAATCTCTGTGTGTCTTTACCTCTGAAGTTGGTCTCTTACAAAGAGATATAGATGGGTCTTTAAAAAAAATTAAATCAGCCACCTCATGTCTTGATTGAACCATTTAGTCCATTGACATTTAAAATAATTATTCTTACCATGTACTTAGGCATGTACTTACTGTCATTTTGTTACTTGTTTTCTGGTTGTGTTTGTTGTTCTTTTCTTCTTTCAGCTTCTCCCCTTGTGATTTAATGATTTTATTTAGTGGTATACTTGTTTTCCTCTCTACTTTTTGGGTATTTTGTAGATTTTTGCTTTGTGGGTATCATGGGGTTTATATATGAGCACCTATAGCTGTATCTATTTGTTTTAAATTAATAATCATTTAAGTTTAAAATAATTCTAAAATATCTACTTCTCTTTTCCATGTTTTGTGCTTTTGATATCATATTTTATATCTTCATGTCTATCCTTTGATTGTTTATTGTAGTTACAGTTGATTTTACAATTCTTGTTTTTTAATCTTCATATGGGTTTATTCAAGTTGTTAATCCACAGCCTTTACTATATATTTACCTTTACTAGTTCGATTTTTCCTTTCCTATAAATTCTTACTCTTGTTATAGCCTTTTCTTTTTCACTTACAGAAGAGCCCTTAACATTGCTTGTATGGTTGGTTTAGTATTGATGAACTCTTCTAGATTTTGCTTCTCTGAGTTCTCTTTCCTTCAGTTCTGAGTCATAACTTTGTTGGTTAGAATATTTTTAGTTATAAGTTTTTCTCTTTCAGCGCTTTAAATATGTCATGCTGTTCCTTTTTTCTCTGCAAAATTTCTGCAGAGAAATCAGCTGATAGCCTCATGGGAATTCTCTTGTATATGAGTCTTTGGTTTTCTTCTACTGCGTTTAGATTTTCTCTTTATCCTTAAATTTTTCCATTTTAATTATGCTATGTCTTGGTGTGGGTCTGTTTGGGTTCATCTTGTTTCACATCCTCTGTGCTTTCTGTACATTATCTGTTTCCTTCTAGGTTTGGGAAAATTTTAGCCATAATTTACATGTATTTTCAATCTCATTCTCTCTCTTTTCTTTATGGGATACCTATAATTCAAGTGTTGGCATGCTTAATATTATCCCAAAGATTCCTTAAACTTTTAATTAAAAAAAAAATTTGACCATGCCACATGGCTTATGGGATCTTAGTTCCCCAACTAGGGATTGAATCCACACCCTTGCCAGTGAAAGCATAGAGTCCTAACCACTGGGACACCAGGGAATTCCCTTAAATTTGTTTTTATTTTTGCTGTTCTGATTGTGTGTTTTCTAGTATTCTATCTTCCAGTTTACTTATGCCTTCTTTTGTATTACCTAGGGTTCTGTTCATTTCCTTGCGGAGGTTTTTCACTTCAGTTATTGTATTCTTCAGTTCCAACTGGTTCTTTTTAAATTTTCGAATTTCTCATTAAAATCCTCACTGTGCCCATCTATTCTTTTCCCTAATTTAGTTAGAATTCTTATTACTAATGTTTTGGGTTCTTTATCTAATAAATTATTTATTTCTGTTTCACTGGTTGTTTTTTCAGGAGTTTTCTCCTGCTCTCTCAATTGAGACAAATTCTTCCATCTCTGCATTTTCCTTGTTTCTCTGTCTCTAAGGAATTAGGTAAAACAGTTACCTATAGTGGTCCTGAAACTGTTCTTATGTTGGAATGTCCCTATACAATCTGTGCAGTCCTTGTGGCTTTGGTGAGAGAGTTAGATTTGATGTGAACACAAGTCACATTTTTCCTCATGATATACTGGCCACTACCAATGGCACCCCACTCCAGTACTCTTGCCAGGGGAATCCCATGGGCGGAGGAGCCTGGTGGGCTGCAGTCCATGGGGTCGCTATGAGTTGGACATGACTGAGAGACTTCACTTTCACTTGTCACTTTCATGCATTGGAGAAGGAAATGGCAACCCACTCCAGTGTTCTTGCCTGGAGAATCCCAGGGACAGGGGAGCCTGGTGGGCTGGCGTCTCTGGGGTCGCACAGAGTCAGACACGACTGAAGCGACTTAGCAGCAGCAGCAGCACCCACTAGATGGGAGGCAGGGCTGGAGAAGGAGGTGGGGATTCACTTCTACTCAGTGCCCATCACTGCCCTACTAGGGGTGGGGTCAGGTCCTGAGTTACTGCAACAGGAGCTTGAGGGTTAGGTCCAAGCTGGCTTAGGTCCCTTTAATTGTGTGCTCTTCCCCTTTCTGGTGCTGGCATCCTCTGCCCTGATGGGGAGCAGTGCTGTAAGGGCTGGTGTGGGTTCAGTGAAGTTGGGGCACAAAGTGCGGTGGTCTGGCCACTATCAGAGATCTGCTCAACCTCTGAGAGGCCTCCTGTACAGTTGCCAGTAGTGGCTATTCCCTCCCTGTTCAGATGATGTTAATTGTTTGAGCCACCACAGGGATCTCTACTTTTGGCAGTGGAGGAAACCTGTATAGCTATTATATGATTAGACCAATAATATTATAGGCATAATGTTGAGCAAAAGAAGCTAATAACAAAGTACATACTGCTAAGTACATACTGCATTAAAAAAAAAGTATGACTGTTTGATTCCATTAAGTTCAATAAGGGAAAAATTAATCAATGGTGATAGAATAGTGATTACTTTTGGGAGTATATTGACTGAGAAGGAGCCATCTGAAGTGCTAGAACCATTGTATGTTATGATCTGCTGGTGAGTGTATTCATGTTGAGTTATGCAATTAAAATTTGTACTCTTTGCGACCTTAATAAAAAAAGAAAATATAAGGAAAAGTAATGTCTTAAAGAAAGCACTTTGTAAACGCTTAAGACACAGGATATTTCCAGGGAGTCTATATGTCTGTTCAAAACAGCTTTGGTCTGAATTGAATGTTTGTACGCACCCACCTACACACACCACACCACAAATTCCTATGTTGAAAACTTAATCTCCAAGATGATATTAGAAGATGGAGGCCTTTGGGAGTTAAGTCATGAAGGTAGAGATTTTATAGACAGGTTTAGTGCCAGTTATAAAACCATGGAGAGCTAGCTTGCCCCTTCTACCATGTGAGAATACAACTATATGTCTACAAACCATACATCTACAAAACCAGGCCCTCATCTGACCATGCCTGGCACCCTGATCTAAGGTTTTGGTCACCAGCACCATGGGTGCGTGTTTATAAGCTTCCCAGCCTATGGTATTTTGCTGTTGTTGTTTAGTTGGTAAGTTGTGTCTGACTCTTTGGGATCCCATGGACTGTAGCCCACAGGCTCCTCTGTCCATGGAATTTTCCAGGCAAGGCTACAGGAGTGGGTTGCCATTTCCTCCTCTAGGGGACTTTTCTGACCCAGGGATCTAAACTGCATCTCCTGCATTGGCAGGCAGATTCTTTACCACAGAGCCAATAAGGAAGCTAGTATTTTGTTCAGTTCAGTTCAGTCACTCAGTCATGTCAAACTCTTTGCAACCCCATGGACTGCAGCATGCCGGGCCTTCCTGTCCATTACCAGTTCCTGGAGCTTACTCAAACTCATGTCCATTGAGTCAATGATGCCATCCAACAATCTCATCTTCTGTTATCCCCTTCTCCTCCTGCCTTCAATCATTCCCAGCATCAGGGTCTTTTACAGTGAGTCAGTTCTTCGTATCAGGTGGCCCAAGTACTGGAGTTTCAGCTTCAGCATCAGTCTTTCCAGTGAATATTCAGGACTGATTTCCTTTAGGATGGACTGGTTGAATCTCCCTGTTGTCCAAGGGGCTCTCAAGAGTTTCCTCCAATGCCACAGTTCAAAAGCATCAATTCTTCAGAGCTCAGCTTTCTTTATAGTTCAATTCTCACATCCATACATGACTACTGGAAAAACCATAGCTTTGACTAGACGAATCTTTGTTGGCAGAGTAATGTCTCTGTTTTTTAATATGCTGTCTAGGTTGGTCATAGCTTTTCTTCCTAGGAGCAAGCGTCTTTTAATTTCATGGCTGCAATCACCATCTGCAGTGATTTTGGAGCCTCCCGAAATAAAGTCTGACCCTATTTCCACTGTTTCCCCATCTATTTCCCATGAAGTAATGGGGCCAGATGCCATGATCTTAGTTTTCTGAATGTGGAATTTAAGCCAACTTTTCCACTCTCCTCTTTCACTTTCATCAAGAGGCTGTTTAGTTCCTCTTTACTTGCTGCCATAAGGGTGGTGTCATCTGCATATCTGAGGTTATTGATGTTTCTCCCAGCAATCTTGATTCCAGCTTGTGCTTCTTCCAGCCCAGCGTTTCTCATGATGTACTCTGCATAGAAGTTAAATAAGCAGGGTGACAATACACAGCCTTGATGTACTCCTTTTCCTATTTGGAACCAGTCTGTTGTTCCATGTCCAGTTCAAACTGTTGCTTCCTGACCTGCATATAGGTTTCTCAAGAGGCAGGTCAGGTGGTCTGCTATTCCCATCTCTTGAAGAATTTTCCACAGTTTGTTGTGATCCACAAAGTCAAAGGCTTTGGCATTGTCAGTAAAGCAGAAGTAGATGTTTTTTCTGACACTCTCTTGCTTTTCTGATGACCAACAGATGTTGGCAATTTGGTCTCTGGCTCCTCTGCCTTTTCTAAATCCAGCTTGAACACCTGGAAGTTCATTGTTCACGTGCTGTTGAAGCCTGGCTTGGAGAGTTACTTTGCTAGCCTGTGAGATGAATGCAGTTGTGTGGTAGTTTGAGCATTCTTTGGCATTGCCTTTCTTTGGGATTGGAATGAAAATTGACCTTTTCCAGTCCTGTGGCTGCTGCAGCCTAAATGAACTAAGATGATACCCATACCTGGAGAGGCCCATTAACTTTGTATTTTACAAAAGTAAAAATGGATGTGTTTCAAAAATTAGATTCACAATATGAAATTCAAAAATTGTATTTAGTTGTGCCTTAATTAGTAAGGTTAAAAACCATGAAAATTATTCATGAAACTTGATATAAACTCCCAATTTTCTCTCTCTGAATGTCTCGTAGGAGCTGTCTTCAGTGTGGCTAGGGAAATAATCTCCAATCTGGTTTGATCTAATCAAGAGTCCTTTTTTTTCTTTGCCTCATTTGGTGTCTGCTGATTCTGTTTTCCTGCCATGATTTAACTGTTTCCTACCATGGACACTATGGATGTCTGAATTCTTATATTCCAGTCTCGTCTCCATTCTTTGCTTATAAATGTTGCCCTCTGTGACCAACTCTGCACAGTTCAGCTGCTTCTATACCTGTCAACCTAGAAATAGATGTCCTGTCGCTTCTTCTCCAGTCTTCCCAAACTGTGCCTTCCAAGTTCATTCATTCGCTTAACAAAGTTAGTGTGTTTACTCTTTGTGGACAGGTTTTTTTTTTTTTTTTTTTTTTTTAAGATTTTGGAGGTCCTGTGTCATTTCAAATTAATTAAAATGTCTTCATAACCCATGTAAACTTTTTGACTATAAAATTTTGAAAAGGATTTGTTATTTTGCTTTTTAAACAGCTTAACTGCAAATAACTTCCTTAAAATGCCACTAGCTATGATTTCTTGTGGATATTGGAATGTGATAAAATGTAACATAAAAAGAGTTTTCAAGTTTAGTGATATTTTATGAACACTAAATTTAGTAATTACTAATAATCTATTAGTATATCATGAGAAATGCTGGGCTGGAAGAAGCAGAAGCTGGAATCAAGATTGCCAGGAGAAATAGCAATAACCTCAGATATGCAGATGACACCACCCTTATGGCAGAAAGTGAAGAGGAACTAAAAAGCCTCTTGAGGAAAGTGAAAGAGAGTGAAAAAGTTGGCTTAAAGCTCAACATTCAGAAAACTAAGATCATGGCATCTGGTCCCATCACTTCATGGCAAATAGATGGGGAAACAATGGAGACAATGGCTGAGTTTATTTTTTTGGGCTCCAAAATCACTGCAGATGGTGATTGCAGCCATGAAATTAAAAGACACTTATTCCTTGGAAGGAAAGTTATGACCAACCTAGATAGCATATTCGAAAGCAGAGTCTGTCTAGTCAAGGCTATGGTTTTTCTTGTGGTCATGCATAGATGTGAGAGTTGGACTGTGAAGAAATCTGAGCGCCGAAGAACTGATGCTTTTGAACTGCGGTGTTGAAGAAGACTCTTGAGAGTCCCTTGGACTGCAAGGAGATCCAACCAGGCCATTCTAAAGGAAATCAGTCCTGGGATTTCTTTGGAAGGAATGATGCTAAAGCTGAAACTCTAGTACTTTGGCCACCTCATACGAAGAGTTGACTCATTGGAAAAGACTCTGATGCTGGGAGGGATTGGGGACAGGAGAAGGGGACGACAGAGGATGAGATGGCTGGATGGCATCATTGACTCGATGGATGTGAGTCTGAGTGAACTCTGGGAGTTGGTGATGGACAGGAAGGCCTGGTGTGCTGCAATTCACGGGGTCACAGAGTTGGATACAACTGAGCGACTGAACTGAACTGAATAACCTATTAATTAGTTGATAGTCATTAATTTAATAATCAGTGTTATATATTCCTTTGGATTTTAACTTTTGTTAATTTTACTTTCTGTGTTTAGCTTTTGGAGTCAGTAAATATATTTTAGGTTTCAAAAATTTTCCTGGAAATGCCTGAAAGTGTTTTTTTTTTTTTTTTTTTTTTTACTGATCCTGTGATGCTTATAGTGGATAAAAGAAGCCTGATTGTGTAGTCTTTCTATACATGTTTTCTTTCTATATGTTTGTTTTCTTCTGTAATTGGTGTGCTCTTGGTTGTGCCAATGGGAGGAGTATTTTTGAATTTTTTTTGACTGAAAGAATGAAAGCCTCCATTGAGTTGAGACATACATGCCTATGTTAGTTAAAGCACTAAATATATTCTTACCTTACCCCCAGCCCTGCCTGAAGACCAGGATAGGGGGTGTGGCAAACTGTTAAGATCAAGAATTGGGAGTAAATATCCAGAACACTACAAAGATAATTTGAGAATGTAAGTTTATTCTGTGGAATTTTATAATAAAAAGTTGAGCTTCCTTGTTTGATGTTATTTTGTTTAGTAACTTACTCTTGGAGAAGGCGATGGCACCCCACTGCAGTACTCTTGCCTGGAAAATCCCATGGACACAGGAGCTTGGTAAGCTACAGTCCATGGGGTTGTGAAGAGTCAGACACGACTGAGCAACGTCACTTTTATTTTTCACTTTCATGCATTGGAGAAGGAAATGGCAACCCACTCCAGTGTTCTTGCCTGGAGAATCCCAGGGACGGAGGAGCCTGGTGGGCTGCCACCTATGGGGTCGCACAGAGTCGGACACGAGTGAAGCGACTTAGCATCAGCAGCAGCAGCAGCAGCAACTTACTCGTATTATATTTTTCAAAAATCATGATGGATTAGGGGAAAAAAATCCTCCTCTACCATAGATGATTTGAGAAACAATGCTGTACACTACATTTTAGTATATAATAGTAAGTTCTTGATATAAATTTGTTTCAACAAATAAGTAAACTGATTATCATGTGGTTTGGCAGTAAGTTTACTTTACAAGTTTCCTTCTATTTGAAGTTTTCTCCCTTGGAAAAAGTCTCTTCAGAAACATCTGTGATACTGCAGAAATCTGAGTACAAAATATTTTAGAGAAAACTGATACAACCTTGAAAAGCTGCTCAATGATAAGACAATGAGTTTAAATATATCTCATGGTAGAAAGTTATAAGTGTCTTCTTGCTCTGGAAAATTTGCCAAAGAATCCGTTTTTGCAATGAGTAGACTCCTTTTCATCATGTGCCTCTACAATTTAGGATATACTCAAGTGATACATGCATTTGTCTCCACATATGGCTGCAGTGTGATTTCATGGGGTTTTCTAAATTCCCAGTAGTCTTTTCCTGAAGTGGTAGGCTGTGGTTAAACACAAATAGGTGAAGAACTCCCCTGTGATATTTAAGTGGTATTTTTTTATTGCTTGATGACTAGAATGTTTACCCTTAAAGATGAGAATTTTACCCCATAAGAAATACGAATGTACTCATTTAATCCATTAAAGCAACTTTTTGGGGATTGAAATAGAGAAGGATTGAAATGCCAGACTAAGTTTTAAAAATCCTCTTACCATGCATGTGACTATACTGAATTTTCAAATATGCTAATTGAGCTATCTCAGCAAGTAGCTAGACTGGTTAGAGCTTTTTTTAAAAAAATAAATTTATTTATTTTAATTGGAGGTTAATTACTTTACAATATTGTATTGGTTTTGCCATACATCAACATGAATCCGCCACAGGTATACACATGTTCCTCATCCTGAACCCCCTTCCCACCTCCTTCCCTGTACCATCCCTCTGGGTCATCCCAGTGCACCAGCCCCAAGCATCCTGTATCATGCATTGATCCTGGACTGGTGATTCATTTCATATATGATATTATACATTTCAATGCCATTCTCCCAAATCATCCCACCCTCTCCCTCTCCCACAGAGTCCAAAAGAGTGTTCTATACATCTGTGTCTCTTTTGCTGTCTCGCAGACAGGGTTATCGTTACCATCTTTCTAAATTCCATATATATGTGTTAGTATACTGTATTGGTGTTTTTCTTTCTGGCTTACTTCACTCTGTATAATAGGCTCCAGTTTCATCCACTTCATTAGAACTGATTCCAATGTATTCTTTCTAATGGCTGAGTAATACTCCACTGTGTATATGTACCACAGCTTTCTTATCCATTCATCTGCTGATGGACATTCTTTTTTTAAATTGAAGTGTAGTTTATTTACAGTATTGTGCCAGTCTCTGTTGTAGAGCAAGTGACTTAGTTACACATATATGTATAGCTGATTAACAATGTGATAGTTTCAGGTAAACAGCAGAGGGACTCTGCCAGACATAATACATGCATCTATTCTCCCCTGAATTCCCCCTCAATCCAGGCTGCCACGTAACACTGAGCAGAGTTCCCTGTGCTATACAGTAGGTCCTTGTTGCTTATTCATTTTAAGTATAGCCACGTGTATATCATCACAATCTCCCGGTCTCTTCCTCTTATCCCTCTCCCCCAGCTTTCATAAGCTGCTTCTCTAAGTTTGTGTCTCTTTCTGTTTTGCTTCTGATCTCACCCTTCATCCTTCCTATCCCCCTTCTTTATTAGTTACTGTCGAACACTTCTGCTGTCTTGGATACTTTCTCTCATTTGAGTTTTCATAGTGTTGATTCACCTCCTGCCTACTTCTCCTCATCACTCCACTCTCCTCCCATTTAACTGTGGACATAACACATGTTTGTTTCTCAGCCTTCTTGATTATACCTTATTTGGAGAGTGTGGCTTTGACTATCAGGTGAATGACTCTTTGAAGCATTGTCCTATTTCACAGATGGAAATCATTGTTGATTTTGATCTAGAAATATGGGTTCAAGTATATTTATTTTAATAACTATTATGTAGAGATGACAATAGGATAAGTAGGACTAGTAAATATTTAGTAATAAATTTACTGGTCAACAGGACTAGTAAATAAGTATGACTAGTAAATCACTAGAAAAGAAAATAATAGGTAAAGGAAACTAACAATAAAAGTCAATGCAACAAAAGTTAGAATTATAGAGAAAGAAAGGGAAATAGCAAGAAGCATAAAAATAGAAAGCATATAAAATGATAGTAATCAGACATATCACTTAGAGTAATTATTATGAATTACTGCAAATGTCCTTGTTACTTGACAACATTCCTGGGCTGAGCCCTAATTTAAAAATCTGAATGTTGCTATTTACATATAATAGGTACTCCTAAATGACTAGACAGTTCAGAATACAGGAATGAGGTTGACTTTTCTATAAAAGTATGTATAATGTGTGAAGAGAGAAGATATAATACTGGAGGACGGCATGGCAACCTACTCCAGTATTCTTGCCTAGAGAACTCCATGGACTGAGGAGGCTGGGGACCTGCAGTCCATAGGATCACCAGGATTTGAACACAACTGAAGTGACTTTGCACACATGCACACACGCATTCTTAGCAGGCCTACTACATTAGTGATGCTTGTCCTTCTCAATATAGCAACAGTAACATAAATGACCCAGCATAAAGTAGGTAGTCACTATACGTCACTGATGGTCTTATGTTTCATTGTGAGCAATTTCTCAGCATTTTTTGGGGGAAAGTAGAGAATGAATTGATTTACTAAGTAAAATTTTATATGTATTTGAATCACCTTGCTGTACATTTGAAATTAACAATTACTGTAACAAAATTTTTGAAATTAACAATTTTTTATTATTGTAAATTAACCATATTTCAATAAAAAGTAAAACTAGCTATAAAGATAATAGTAAAATTAATGCTAGAATTTAAATTTTTGTGTATGTAAAATGACATTAAATAGAAAATAAAAAGCACTATGGCACATAGAAAAAAATAAATAAATCCTTCTTTTCTTTTTTAGCCTTTAATGTATGAAGGTGTTTGTCTTAAAGTTGATGGTGAGACTGAAACAGAAGTGAAGGTGCCTAACCATTCATTTTAAGAGGCAATTAAACTACTGCTCTCAGATCTAGTGATGATGCTTCTAGAGAACTACTTGGAGAGTTTTTGACATGTTCCCTGACATTGGAGGGATGCAGGAACTCACCTCTGACTCATACCTACAAAGTCTAAAGGGGAGAGTCGGTGGCCTGAGCTTTGTTGGCTTGGAGCAGAGTGAGGGGAAAGGGCTCTATTGAAATTTACCACACCTTCTAGCATCTGGTGTGACAAAGGATGTTTGAATTTCCCATGACTGTGAGGCTCCTGAGGTGGGAATGTATCGGGTTGTTTTGACTGGGACTCCACACAAGAGGAGTGAATCTGATGGAGGAGTGGACCACAAAAACCAGCGGCTAGAGGGGAAGTTGTAAGAGGCCAGCTGGAATGGGTATAGCATACGTCAGAGGAACTATATATGGGTGAGAGATCCCCAGTGATGGAAGTTGTCTCTGAAAAAGCCACAAAACGCTCCAAGAAAGAAAGAAGTGATATTTAGAACATCCCTCACAGAGAGAATACCTATACCGGAGTATAGCTGTGCTGGGAAATAATACTTCATTTACTTTTATTTCTTTCCGTCTCCTCACTCCAGTCTCTGAAAGGTCCCAAAGCATCAGCCAAGTAGTCAAGTAGAAGGTGAACTGAGGGCTGGAGGTGACTCTAATTATCCCCATCTTCTTTCATTACAGGCTTCCAAGCCTGGAGTAGCCTGGAGAACAGAGGAGAGAGAAGTTTTACATTTGATGAGAATCAGGTTTTGATTATTATACTAACTAGATTCTTTAATACCTGGCAAAAAGAGATTATTAAATTTCATTGAATCAAAGATGCCATTGATTATAAGATGTTCCCTTATTTTGTATATCGGGGGAAAAACCCTTTCCAATTATGACTACATGATGACACTGAGATTCAGAGATGGGATATTTGAATGGAAAAATATGTTCATCTTAGAGTAGATGAAATAGAGTAATATTTTATTATCTGAGGGTGATTGAAAAAGCTATTAGATCTGATTGAAATTTCACTGAAGGGAGGGTAAATGAATTAATAATAGAGCATTCAGAGGAGGACGGTTGTGATAAAAAGTAAAAATTTTTCCTGCCTGTACCTGCAGTGTCCAGCTGGTACAATAAACTAGTTAAACAATGTAATTTCTTTGTCTAATTTCAAGCAAACACACACACACACACACACACACGAGCTAAACCTGTCTTTGACAAAAGCCTGAAGAGAAAAGAGGATCAGGCACTCAAAGGTTTATTTTAAGGTTTACTTTCTCCACCTAAGATGTATGTAATCCTGCACATAAACAGCAGAACACACTCCCTGAGTGCTAACATAGATGCCAGATTTCAGTTGAGATGTAAAACGGGGATACATGAAAACAATGAAGTATTTTGAATGTTTTTATAATTTCTGAGGACTAACAGGAAAGAATTAGGTCTCATGCTGTCAGTAACACATTTGATAACATGGGGAGATTAATAGCGTAACTGAAATATCATCTGGCCACACTGCCTCTCAGATGTCTAGATAAACTAAACTGAATACTCCCAGTTCTATGGACTGTGGAAGCCTGAAGAGCTCTTATTTGCTTTTGTGAATTACTAGAGAATTTTATGTCTCATAGTCCCCTAAGCCTCTGGATCTCATCTATATCAATCTGGATTCTAAACTAGACTCCTGTGGTGGTTTTAAAGTATGTCCAAAAATTCTTTGACATTTTTCTCTTCAAGAGATGACACTTCATTCCTCTTCCTTTGAGTGTAGGGTGGACTGACTGACTTAGTTCTAATGAAATGAATAATGTTCGTGTGACACTGTGTGACCTCTGAGACCAGGTGGTAAAGGACATGGCTTCCTTCCTGCCCTCTCTCTTGGATTGCTTGCTCTGGAGAAAGCTAGCTTCTATGTCATGAAGACACCCAAGCAGCCCTCCGAAAAGAGAGGTGAATGTGGTAGAAAACACATTTCCAGCCTATAGCCTCGTAGTTGTTGTTGTTTTTCAGCTGTGTCCGGCTCTTTGCAACCCCACGGACTCCAACATGCCAGGCCTTCCTGTCCCTCACCATCTCCTGGAGTTTGCCCAATTTAATCTTCATTGCATCAGTGATGCCGTCCAGCCATCTCATCCTCTGAAGCCCTCTTCTTCTTCTGCCCTCAGTCTTTCCCAGCGTCAGGGACTTTTCCAATGAGTTGTCTGTTTGCATCAGATGACCAAAATACCAGAGCTTCAGCTTCAACATCAGTCATTCCAGTGAATATTCAGGGTTTATCTTCCTTAAGATTGACGAGTTTGATCTCCTTGCTGTCCAAGGGACTTTCAGGAGTCTTCTTCAGCCCCACAGTTTAAAGGCATCCATTCTTTGGCATTCTGCCTTCTTTATGGTACAGGTCTCATAACCATACATGACCATTGGGATGCCATGTAGTTAAGCCATCTCAGAAGTGGAAGTTTTTGCCCTTGACAATTTATTGAAGGCAAAGGACGTTTTAGAAGAGGCCAGAGTTTGTATTTATCCTATGGTGGAGGAAGAGAATTCCCTCTGCACTTCTAGGTTCCTCAGGCTGGTCTAAGAATGACATTGACATGAGACAGATTAACAGGAGAAAATCACATAAAAGCTGAACAACATGTATACATGAGAGAGACCAAGAAAAACCAAATAACTTGCTAAAATGGCCAAAGGGCATGAGTGTGCGCTCAGTCGTGTCCGACTCTTTGCGACCCCATAGACTGTAGCCCACCAGGTTCCTCTGTCCATGGACTTCTCCAGCAGGAATACTGGAGTGGGTTGCCACTTCCTTCTCCAGGGGATCTTCCCAACCCAGGGATTGAACTCATGTCTCCTACATCTGCTTTGCAGGTGGATTCTTAACCACTGAGCCATGTGGGAAGCTCTAAAGTGGCCAAAACCCTCACCTTAAATATCATCTTCAGCTAAAGACAAAAGAAGATATGAGGGGTAGGAGTTTGGGACTTCACAGGGCAGGAATGCAATAAACTTGGAGATGGAAAAGCAAATGTTTGCTGGGCCAGTTAGAGACAATGGGACATGGTGAGGAGTTTTAACAGACTTCGCTAGGTTCATTCCTGTTCACAAATGTAGTTCATACTATAATTATCTATTGTGACTGCTCCCTTCCTGGAAAAAGGCCTCTATCTACTATCTTCAGGCAGTTTGAAGGGAAAAGGTCAAAGTTACTTCCTGTATCTTTTGGGTCTTGATTATTTTTAGTTTGAAATAACCCACATGGCAGAGAGACATTTTTGAAGTGTCATGTTTTGCTCCCTTACAATATTTCTGTGAGCAGTGATTACATCAAGGCTCAGAATCAGCTTGCCCCTGTAATACTTAATATCTTAATAAAATAAGTGAAGTATTATATTTTGAAAAAGTGAAATAAAGGTAAAGTACGGACTGGTGGCCCAGAGGGTGAAGAGTCTGCCTGCAGTGCAGGAGAACTGGGTTTGATCCCTGGGTTGGAAGATCCCCTGGAAAAGGAAATGGCAACCCACTCCAGTATTCTTGCCTGGAGAATCCCCACGGACAGGGGAGCCTGGCAGGCTACAGTCCATGGGGTTGTGAAGACTCGGACATGACAGAATGATTTCATATTCATGTTCATGGATAAGGTATAATTCTTAATACTGTTAAACTCCATACACAAAAGTAAACTTAAAGTGGATTAAAGATTCAAATGTAAGACCAGAAATTATAAAGCTCTTAGAAAAAAAATCCTTGTGTACACTCCTTGACATAAATCACAGCAAGATTGTTTTGACCCACCTCCTAGAGTAATGGAAATACAAACAAAAATAAATAAATGGGACTTAATGCTTTTGCACAGTAAAAGAAGCAATAAACATGATTAAAAGACAACCCTCAGAGAAGAGGGAGAAAATAGTTGCAAATGAAAAAAATGACAAAGGATTAATCTCCAAAATATATAAGCAACTCATAGAGCTCAATGTCAGAAAAACAGCCCAATCAGAAAATGGGCAGAAGACCTAAACAGACATTTCTCCCCAAAAGACATACAGATGGCCAATAAACACACGAAAAGACTCAATATCATTCATTACTAGAGAAATGCAAAGCAAAACTACAATGACCTCACACCAGTCAGAATGGCCATCATCAAAAAAATCTACAAACAGTAAAGGAGAGGATGTGGAGAAAAGGGAACCCTTTTGCACTGTAGGTGGGAATATAGGTTGATCTTGCCACTATGGAGAACAGTGTGGAGATTCCTTAAAAAACTAGGACCAGAACTGCTGTCTGACCTAGCAATACCACTATTGGGCATATACCCTGAGAAAACCATAGTTGAAAAAGACTCATGCACCCCAGTGTTCACTGCAGCACTGTTTACAATAGCTAGGACATGGACGCAATCTAGATGTCCACTGACAGAGGAATGGATAAAGAACCTGTGCTAAAATATATAAAATGGAATATTAGCCATTAAAAAAGTATGAATTTGAGTTAGTTCTAGTGAGGTGGATGAACCTAGAGCCTGTTATACAGAGTGAAGTAAGTCAGAAAGAGAAAAGCAAATATTATATATTAAAGCATATATATGGAATCTAGAAAAATGATATTGATGAACCTATTTGCAGGGAAGGACTGGAGACACAGATGTAGAATGGACTTGTGGACACAGTGGGGGAAGGAAAGAGTGGGACGAATGGAAAAAGTAGCATCGACTGTATGTCTATATGTCTATATAGCATCAACTATATGTCTATATGTATAGCATCGACTATATGTCTGTTTTACACTACTGTGTATAAAACAGATAGCTGGTGAGAAGTTGCTATATAACACAGGAAGCCCAGCTTGGCACTCTGTGATGGCCTAGAGAGGTGGGATGGGATGAGGGGAGGGAGGCTCGGGAGGGAGTTGATATACGTATAATTATGGCTGAATTGCATTGCTGTATGGCAGAAACCAACACAACATTGTAAAGCAGTTTTTCTCTAATTAAAGAATAAATTTTAAAACCTAAAATAAAAAAGAACTAAGCCGGGCTTCCCTGGTGGCTCAGAGGTTAAAGCGTCTGCCTCCAATGCGGGAGACCTGGGTTCGATCCCTGGGTCGGGAAGATCCCCTGGAGAAGGAAATGGCAATCCACTCCAGTATTCTTGCCTGGAGAATCCCACGAACAGAGAAGTCTAGTAGGTTACAGTCCACGGGGTCTCAAAGAGTCGGACACGACTGAGCGACTTCACCTTCACCTTCACCCTCACCTTTCTAAGCCATGAGCTCTCTGCCCAATATGCATAGAAGCCAATACTATGGCACTAACTTCTGAGAAAAGAAAAAGCTTTAGTGAAAAGTTGACCAGCAAGGAGAGAGGTGTCAAGGCCCTCAATCTGTTTACCAATCTAGGGTGCAGTCATATGTTTATGAGTCAAGAGGACGGGTTGGTATGTGGAAGCACTGGCAGGGCAGATTAAGGTTGGAGGGTTTTGGAACCTGGCCATGGAAGGTAAAATATGGTGAAGAGGCTTTAGCACCAAATCTCCCTAGACAACAAAGCTTTCACTTCTGAAAGGGCCCTGGCATTCAGGTTTTGGTCATGTCCTGGTCTTTTGGTTCCATGGTGGGGAGACACCGGTTCATGGTATTATTTAAAGACCAGCATTTCTCCTCTGTGCATTCCTTTACTGCATGAGTCAGTTTCGCTCTGTTGTCTCTGAAAAGCAATTTAGTCCAGTTAAGAGAAAGATTGGGTCAGTTTGGGCTGTTTTTGGTTATAAAACCTTAATAAAGACTTTTCATTCATGAGTAGCTGGGTCTCCTTGCCCCTGGATTTCCCCTATTCTAAACCATTACCTTTAGTTAATGAGATCTTCCTGTATTATTTTATCTGATCATGGTTTCCCCTAGTTAAAAAAATGCATTCATGCCCCACTGATTCCCATTGCCTTCAGAATAAAATCCCAATTCCTTTACTTGGTTTATAAGAACTCTAAGTACTGCCATGATATTGAGATTTTGGTCACGTCTTGGCCATGGGATATTAATTCTGAATCTCATGCAATAAAGAGTTTATCTTTTGTAAATTCTGTGTGAAGCAGAAGATACCATAACCTTTACCTAGAGAATTTTTTGTTCTAGAAATGAATACTTATTTCATGTCAGTATTTCTTACATACACAGAATTAGTGGACCAAGTGACCAAACCTTCTGGGAAAGAAAGAAATGACTGTTTTCACACCTATAAAGTAGGAACAACTAAAACTCTGTGGGTGGTTGAAACTGGACAGGAGACTAAAAAGAAATTGGTGAACAATCTTTCTTCTGAAATATCACTATATTAAATTCTTCAATAAAAAAGATAATGATTATGGTATGTCCACTACTGAAAAGAAAAAAGTAGATTTCTCTTTTCACCTGGAACATTGTCTATCATAGAGTGGAAAAAATGGTTACAAAACAGTATGATCACATTTAGGTAAAATAAATACAGTAAAGACAGTACCATATCCAATTGTTGATGATGATTGTCTCTGGGGAAAGGGCTTCTGAATGGAATTTGTGGAGTACTTATATTATTGACTTCTAGATTTTTAAAAATGTAATAAAAACATATCCTTTATAATTTAAAAAGACAGTTACATTTTATAAAGATCAAGAATGACAAAAAGGTGCTTTAACATTCAAACCTTTGTCTCAATACAGAATCTCATTCAACTTTTTCTGGAATGAAGAAGGTTCAGTGGTAGGGTTTAATCAGTCTTATAGCTATA
Source organism: Capra hircus (assembly GCF_001704415.2). Taxonomy (NCBI): domain Eukaryota; kingdom Metazoa; phylum Chordata; class Mammalia; order Artiodactyla; family Bovidae; genus Capra; species Capra hircus. Next base: position 39,482,245 of record NC_030823.1, on the reverse strand, counting down.
TTCCAACAATATCCCCATAACCTCATTAGTGGCTAAAATACAGTATCTGCTATTAAATTCCTCACAGCTAATCCTCATGCCACTCCATATATATTCCCCACCAAGAATTCAGTTAAATCTGGGAAAGAAGAGAGAGCTGATAATTCTCTTTTGTTTAAAAATGATTAGATGATTTTAATTTTCTTTTCATAGCATGTTTCTCTTTTGGTAAATTTCTTGCCTTTGATCATTTCTTTGGACACAGCATGGTGACAATGTAGAGTGTGGGGTTTGAAGTTGGAGGAACTGGCTTCACAACCTGTCATCTTTATTTTCTAGTAGGCTACTTATGGGTAAACCATTACCTTAATTCTCTGCACTTCAATTTCCCCATCTATAAAATGGGATGAGAATGACTGAGAGGATCACAGAAGATAACGAAGGTGGGAGTGATGAGCAAGAGCGTCTTGGGAAGATGCTGCTTGACCCTTCTCTCTCCACCCACTCCAGCCACTCCTCTTTTTCTTGCTTCTTTTCTTACCAGAGTCAAAAGAACTCTCTAATATTAGTATCTTCAGTAAAACAAAATGAAATAGCCCCTTCCTTCTGTACTTCAAAGGGTCACTTTGTAAGATTCAGTTGGGCAAATGCATGTAGAGCATGTTGTAAAGGTTAGGATCCAAATGTAGCTATATTTGTTTTTTGCCACATGACAGCTCTATGAATGGGTTTGTCAGAGTGGACATCATCCTTTCCATTTTACATACAAGGACATGTTTGGAGAGGCTCTGATTTCCACATGGTCACATAGCACTAGAACCCAGGCTTCTAGACTATCAAAGGCCATCCTAAAAAAAAAAAATTCTTGTCAAAATATTTATTTATTTTATTTATTTGGCTGGACTGAGTCTTAGTTACAGCATTTGGGATCTTTCATCTTTGTTGCAGCATGTGAGATCTTAGTTGTGGCATGTAGGATCTATTTCCCTGAGCAGGATTGAACCTGGGCCCCCTGCATTGGGAGCATGGAGTCTTAGCCACTGGACTACCAGGGAAGTCTCCAATCAAAGGCCATTTAAAAATTTTATTTCTCTCCTGTAAGTTAAATGATTTCAACTGTTCTAGCTTTTCTTCATAAATTCCACACATCAACCTAAAACAAATGAATTGCTCAAATGATTTTCTTCTCCAGAATTTTGCTATGAAAGTTGGATTGAGTTATGTGAGCACTGAGTGAGTAATAGCCAGCACTGTGTAGGGAACACAGTGGTAAATGATAAGTCATGGTCCCCGCCTTTATAGAATGTGTGTTCTGTGGGGGTTTGGGTGGAGTGAGTGGATGGTAAGCAGGAAAGAAGTGAGTAAGCAAACAAATTAACAAGAGAGTTTTTGAGTAGTCATAAGCATTTTTGAATCAAATAAAGTCTAGTGACCTGAAGGGGTGACAGTGTGTTGGTGGTGTTGGTGGACGAGGAGGTGTGACTTAGATTGAGTGTTTGGGAAGGGCTCTGGAAGGGGATGACTGTGGAGTTGAGGCTTTAAGGAGAACAGGGACTTTGCCTTCACTATCGCATCCCCATTCCCAGTAACCTGATCAGTGCCTAGCAAACAACGTGTTCAATAGATATTGGGTGAATGAATTAATTAATGGATGAAAGAGTCATTCATTCAAAGATCAGGGAGTGTTTGGAAATGTTTTTGCATGGCTAGTACTAATAGCTGCTTTTCACTTGGCTTTTTACATGCCAGGTACTTACACTTAGTGATTTATATTTATTTAAAAGTGGAATCCTCACAACACCACACAGAATTAATGAGATGATTACCCCATTTTCCAGATAAGGGCTATAATGACATTTGTGATAAAGGGAATAGAATTTTATATTTTAAAGTCTAACTTTCTTGTTACTCCTTTTAGTCTCAAACACTTTAAGGCCATAGTTTGGTCACATTTTTACTAGTCAAATGCTGGAAAAAATGGTGTTCTGATTCACCTAATTTTCTATCAAAGCTTGTTTGTTAAAATTCTATATAAAAATGATAGTTGCTCTGTTTCATTCACATGCTAGTTAAAACTGAATCATAGAAAGTCTGAGTTTAAAACAGTAGAATTCAACTTGTCCAATAGTAGTACCGCCCAGAGGATTCTCCAGGCTAGAGGGTTGCCATGCTGTCCTCCAGGGGATCTTCCTGACCCAGGGATCAAACCTGCATCTCTTATGTCTCCTGCATTGGCAAGTGGGTTCTTTACTGTTAGCGACACCTGGGAAGCTCCATTATAAATAAAGGGACTTAGGCATCAAGAACCTTTCCAAATTTTTTTATTTAATGACTTGAATTTTTTTGCAATGAATACTTGGAGTGAGCAAAACTATATAATAACAAGATTGGCTGTCATCTGTCAAGCACATGAATTACGTGTTTCAAAACCAGTTCATTTGCTCTTTAAAAGAATTCCAATGATATAGACATTAGAATACTCACCTTGCTGGTAAAAGTATACCTTTGGCCCAGGGGCCTGTGTAACTTGTTCAACGTCACATTGACCTTGGGGTTCAGTCAGAATTCAGTACACCGTGCTGCTTCTTCCAAAATAGGATCACTTCATAGTAAAAATTTAGAAAAAGAAAGCGAAAAGTGAAAGTGAAAGTTGCTTAGCCATGTATGACTCTCTGTGACTCCAGGCCAGAATACTGGAGTTGGGTAGTCATTCCCTTCTCCAGGGGATCTTTCCAACCCAGGGATCGAACCCAGATCTCCCGCATTGCAGGTGGATTCTTTACCAGCTGAGCCACCAAGGAAGCCCCCCTGTCCCCCTGGCCAAAAAAAATTAGAAATTGATAGCAAAAATTTTAGCAGTTTTGATTGACATTTACTCATCCAGGACACTAGAAATTCTTTGATTCTTTTTTTTTCAGGGGAGGGTACAAATTTTTCTCCACCTGAAAGTAAAGGGTAGAAAAAAATTCCACTTACTTGTATTTTGAATTAATGCATGTAGTTTCACACGTCCAACGATCAACAGAATACAATTCATTTGTACATTCAGACCGTTGGCTTTTGGCAACTACAGAGAGGGAAACTTGACAGAGACTCTTGGGGAAGTCCCTACCCTAAGAAAATCCCTCCATGACAACAAAGTGCCCCAGGGGCGTTTGAGTTCTCTAAGGGCTGATAAAATGCAATCTTAACACCAGTGGCAGATTTTATCTTTCATCTTTCTCTGAATGACTAAGGATTTCTGTCTCTGATCTTCTTTTCCCCTCCTCTTTCTCATAGGAAGTTCCTGGCTGGAGAAACCCCCAGTATGGGTGGGCTAAAGATAAAGGACTTTGGGGTTGCTTGGTCTTGTCCAGACACATGAAAGATAATCATCAGCTTTTATTTTTATCTGTTTATCTGGGCTTCCCTGGTGGCTCAGGGGTAAGGAACCCACCTGACAATGCAGGAGATAAGGGTTCGATTCCTGGGTTGGGAAGATCCCCTGGAGAAGGAAATGGCAACCTACTCCAGTACTCCTGTGCCTGGGAAATCCCATGGACAGAGGAGCCTGGTGGGCTACAATCCATGAGGTTGAAAAAAAGAGTCAAACATGACTTAGTGCCTAAACAACAACAGCTATCTATGTATCTGCCATCTGTCATTACTTATTTTGGAGGTGTATGTTATTCATTCAGTCATGTCCGACTCTTTGCAACCCATGGGGTGGGGCCCACCAGGCTCCTCCGTCCATGGGATTTTCCAGGCAAGAATACTGGAGTGGGTTGCCATTTAAGGGATTATATTAAACAGTTATAAAAAAATCAGTAGTGGAAGTGTGTGTGCTAAATCGCTTCTGTTGTGCCTGACTCTCTGTGACGCTATGGACTGTAGCCCACCAGGCTCCTCTGTCCATTGGATTCTCTATCAAGAATACTGGAGTGGGTTGCCATGCTCTCCTCCAGGGGGATCTTCCCGACCCAGGGATCGGACCTGAGTCTTTTACATCTCCTGCATTGGTAAGGGGGTTCTTTACCACAAGTGCCAGCTGGGGAAGTCTATCATCACTTATTTTGGAGGAGGTAAGGGATTCTGTTGAGCAACCGTTAAAAAGTCAATAGCTCCTAGTGACTTATTGAGCTCCTAAAACAAGTCAATAAAACATGCCTTACAGAGATTGGGACAAACCAGCCTAAAAGTAATTTCAGTCATTTGAGGATTTTGGAGGGTGGGTTTAAACATCACTTAGTCTTTAGAGTTGAGGCGTCCCTCAGCACCAACTCTGCACTCCCCTATCCCCCACCTTCCTTCACACCTACATGCTTTGGTGGCATGTTGGAATCCCAATTTGTCTAGTCATCACAGACTGAGAAACAGATAAACTCATAATTAGAAATTTAAATTATTTCTGAAATATCATTGTTATGCATCACCCCCTCAGAAGCCTTAATTCCAGGATCATAAATCCAAAAGTCAATACAAAAAGCACTCTAAGTTGTTTGCTGTGAATCTTTTGATAAAACATGGTGGAATTTAAGAGTAAGGTTGTCTTAAACCAGTAGAAAAACATTTTAGGGAAATAGGCAGAAAAAGTCCTAAATTCCTTGAAGTTACATAAATATCAAGCCTTGATCTCATTGAGCTGGTCCTCTGGCATTTTCTGCTAATATCTACTTGCCACCACTTTCCCAAATGGATAGCCTTCTTGGTCATCAGAACTAGTATAATGAGACAAGAACAAAGACCAGCAATATTTTATAACTAAAAAATATGAGGGAATATGCTATTTTCTGTGACTAAAATTTATTACCACCCTTGCATCCCAACTTTATCCACAGGATATATTGCTGTATTGTAGACTTATCACCCTGTAGTGTAATTACCCCTTTGCTTTTCTTTACTTCCCTCACTCTACCAAGTCCTTTAAAGGCAGCTCACAGTGCCTGTCTCACTGCGCTTTTCTTAGATAGGCATCCAGTGGAAAACTCCCACAGGAGACTGGACTCTGTGTGCAGGGATATTTTCAAAAGCAACACCTTTTGAAAAATGTGGGGTGGGGGATGAAGGAAGTAGGATTGGGCAGAGGGAAGAGTTCACATGTGAAGCCATCACAATGAAGGCCTCACAAGATCCTTGGGTAACTCTAAAACTGGGATGATCCCTTCAGAATCTCCCTTGAGGCAAGGGACCTAGGCCTTTATTGCTTATTCATTAGTCATTGGATGCAGGTTGGCTCTCCTAGTGGGGCATGACCTCGAGCCAGGCAGCTTTCACGCATTTACTGAGGGCATTTCCCTGAGAATGACTCAGCTCAGTGCTGTCAGCTACTACCAATATTCACAGAAGCCTGTGGAATAATGAGTATGCTTCCGTTCTAAATGCAGGGATCTGAATGCATACAACAGCATTCACTACAATCCTCAAAAACTATTATTAAGTAAGTGATATTATGCAGTTCTGGAGAAGGCAATGGCACCTCACTCCAGCACTCTTGCCTGGAAAATCCCATGGATGGAGGAGCCTGGTAGGCTGCAGTCCATGGGGTCGAGAAGAGTCGGACACGACTGAGCAACTTCACTTTCACTTTTCACTTTCATGCATTGGAGAAGGAAATGGCAACCCACTCCAGTGTTCTTGCCTGGCGAATCCCAGGGATGGGGAAGCCTGATGGGCTGCCGTCTCTGGGGTCGCACAGAATCAGACACGACTGAAGCGACTTAGCAGCAGCAGCAGCATGCAGTTCAGCCATTTATCCAAGTGACTGGCGGTTTGGATTTCACATATGTAAGAGGAATATTTTAACCAACTGGGGACGTAACTCACGTAGTTGTTAGTTTAGAAGCACCACTTTTAGGTATATAGCTGCTAGGCAGCACAAATTTACTTTGACATAAAATCCATTTTATTTCTCCAGTGTGATCTGCTTGAAGAAACTCTGAGACTTGAGTTAAAAGACTTGGATTCCTATTAGAACTCAGTCACTCATTGTCTGAGTCATATTGCTTCTTTGTTTTCAATTTTCTCATGTGTAGAGTGGCAAAAATTACATTTGGGGTGACTTTATCACAGGGTTGTAGTGCAAATAACGGAAAGGATGCCTGCCAAAGCCCTTTGTAAACGGCTGGTGAAGAAGGGAGTGAGGGTGAAATGGGAGTCTTCATTAGCACGAGGAACAGGAAAGGAGACTGCAAAGGGGAGAGGTGAGATGGAATTTTTCTGAGGTGCTCCAAACCATCTCTTCACTTCACCATTGCAACTCAGGCCTGCTCAAGTGAAGTAAGTTGAAAATAGAACAAAAGACACAGACAAATCATTTGACTGAATTATACACATTAAGTAAATCCTTAAGTATTTTAGAACTTTTTCCTCCTTGTCTCCCTACCAGACAGAGGCTGCAACAATCATCCTCTTGGGAGGAAAGGAAAACCACTGTATTTGTTTAGTTCTGGGGGTTCTTGGCTGCAATATAGGATCTATCACCTCAACACCACTTTGACTCAACTTGTTTATCTGAAAGCAAGTGGGTGTTCATTTCGAAGTCTCTCTTTATCTCTCTCTCTATTTTTGTTGTGGTCGTGGTTGCTTTGGTCTCATTTTTGAACTTTCCCCGTGACAGACCTTTCTTAGTCCCTGTCCTGAAAGTAAGTGATCATCCTTCAGGTCAGGTTAGAGTTAGCACGGACTTCCCCACAGCAGCGGAAATGTTTCCTTTGAATTTTAAGCTTTTTCAACCTTGATGGCATGATCTTGGTTTTGGTTGAAAACTGGAGATGAATGTCATGTTGTCAACTCCAGGGAGGTGTACTCGGCTTATTTCTAATCAGAGGCATTTCCCAGTCCTCTGCCCACATGAGGCTAGTTTTCCCTTCTACTTCAGAGATTTTCTGTTGCAGTTTCTGTTCTCTTCCCTCTGCTTTTCTTTCTATTAATCCATCCATTTATCCATCTCCCTCCATTCCTTCTGGTTAAGAACCCAGCTTGGGCTACAATGCACATTTCATAATCCCTTTTGCAGCCTCCTTGCTTTGGTTAGATGTGGATAAATCCTGCCTTCAACTTCAGTGCTGTCCTCCTGGAACCCATATATATATACTTTTTGGGGGGGGGCTTGGCTTCCATCTCTGGGAACTCCCGATTAGTCAGGAAAATTTCAATGAAGCAGCAGGCAGATCAGGGTCTGGCAGACCTTGTGCTTCTTGGCATTTCAAGGTTTATGGGTTGGATGAATTCTTAAATGCAACCCTGGCCTTATCAACAACATATTTGTTTTTATCCCTAAGGTACTCTAGTAGGAGACCACATCGATGCCTGGGAAACCTGGCTTTACTTGGAGTGTGATGGACTTGACCTCCACCCCAGTGTTTCCTTTAAGTGTAGCCAGGTAACTTTCCCCTTACCAGATTTCTTAAAGGAAATATGGTGTTCACATATCCTTAGATGGTGTATGGATATAATGGAAGCATTTTTCTCATGGAAGCCTGTCCTGAACCCCCCAAGTGTAGATTGGGCATCCTTGTATAGCATCATATACTTTCCCCTGTGTTTTCTTTTTTTAATTTAAAATAATTTTAAAATACTTTATTACTAAAAAATGTTAATTATTATCTGAGCTTTCAGTAAGTGAGAATCTTTTTTTCTGGTGGAGTATCTTACCTCTATCTTGGTGGTTGCTGAAGGTTGGGTGGCTGTGGCAACTTCTTGAAATAAGACAACAATGGAGATTGCCACATCCTTTGACTGTCTCTTTAACAAACACTTCTCTGTAATAGATGATGCTGTTTGACAACATTTTACTAATAGTAGAACTTCTTTCACGACTGAAATCAATCCTCTCCAATCTGACTTTATCAGCTAAGTTTATATAACACTCTTTTTAAAAAAACATTATTTTTAATTGGAGGATAATTGCCTTACAATATTGTGTCAGTTTCTGCCATACATCAACATGAATCAACCACAGATTTACACATGTCCTCTCTCCCCTGTATTTTCTGAAGCCTTAAGGAATCTCTTGTTTATCACTGTATCTCCAGAGTATGGAACACAGAAGTGTCAATACAAATTTGTTCTCTAATAAACAGAACTTTGGAAAGTATGAAACATCTTCCAGTTTCCTGACAAGGATGAGAAGTTAACAATATCTGCTTCTCTGAGTCCATTTACCCCAGGCCTCATGGCCCACTGAGAGGCAGTGCTGGGGGTAAGTGGATGTTACCTTCTTACATGTGACTTTATCTTTTTATCACTTATTTCCATCCAGACCATCCTCTTTGTTATACCTAGAACTTGTCAAGCACCAGGGGAGAAGCATGGTTGGCAATGTGACATTGTACAGGAGAAAGGGATCAAGACCATCCCCATGGAAAAGAAATGCAAAAAAGCAAAATGGCTGTCTGGAGAGGCCTTACAAATAGCTGTGAAAAGAAGAGAAGAGAAAAGCAAAGGAGAAAAGGAAAGATATAAGTATCTGAATGCAGAGGTCCAAGGAATAGCAAGAAGAGATAAGAAAGCCTTCCTCAGTGATCAATGCAAAGAAATAGAGGAAAAGAACATAATGGGAAAGACTAGAGATCTCTTCAAGAAAATTAGAGATACCAAGGGAACATTTCATGCAAAGATGGGCTCGATAAAGGACAGAAATGGTATGGACCTAACAGAAGCAGAAAATATTAAGAAGAGGTGGCAAGAATACACAGAAGAACTGTAGAATAAAGATCTTCACAACGCAGATAATCATGATGATGTGGTCACTCACCTGGAGGCAGATATCTTGGAATGTGAAGTCAAGTGGGCCTTAGAAAACACTATGAACAAAGCTGGTGGAGGTGATGGAATTCCAGGTGAGCTATTTCAAATCCTGAAAGATGATGCTGTGAAAGTGCTGCACTCAATATGCCAGCAAATTTGGAAAACTGAGCAGTGGCCACAGGACTGGAAAAGGTCAGTTTTCATTCCAATCCCAAAGAAAGGCAATGCCAAAGAATGCTCAAACTACCGCACAAGTGCACTCATCTCACACGCTAGTAAAGTAATAATGCTCAAAATTCTCCAAGCCAGGCTTCAGCAACACATGAACCCTGAACTTCCAAGTGTTCAAGCTGGGTTTAGAAAAGGCAGAAGAACCACAGATCAAATTGCCAACATTTGCTGGATCATGGGAAATGCAAGAGAGTTCCAGAAAAACATCTATTTCTGCTTTATTGACTATGTCAAAGCCTTTGACTGTGTGGATCACAATAAACTGTGGAAAATTCTGAAAGAGATGGGAATACCAGAGCACCTGACCTGCCTCTTGAGGAATGTGTATGCAGGTCAGGAAGCAACAGTTCGAACTGGACATGGAACAACAGACTGGTTCCAAATAGGAAAAGAAGTAGGTTGTATATTGTCACCCTGCTTATTCAAATTATATGCAGAGTACATCATGAGAAACGCTGGGCTGGAAGAAACACAAGCTGGAATCAAGATTGCCAGGAGAAATATCAATAACCTCAGATATGCAGATGACACCACCCTTAAGGCAGAAAGTGAAGAGGAACTAAAAAGCCTCTTGATGAAAGTGAAAGAGGAGAGTGAACAAGTTGGCTTAAAGCTCAACATTCAGAAAATGAAGATCATGGCATCTGGTCCCATCACTTCATGGGAAATAGATGGGGAAACAGTGTCAGACTTTATTTTTTTGGGCTCCAAAATCACTGCAGATGGTGACTGCAGCCATGAAATTAAAAGACACTTACTCCTTGGAAGGAAAGTTATGACCAACCTGGATAGCATATTGAAAAGCAGAGACATTACTTTGCCAACAAAGATCCATCTAGTCAAGGCTATCATTTCCAGTGGTCATGTATGGATGTGAGAGTTGGACTGTGAAGAAAGCTGAGCGCTGAAGAATTGATGCTTTTGAACTGTGGTGTTGGAGAAGACTCTTGAGAGTCCCTTGGACTGCAAGGAGATCCAACTAGTCCATTCTGAAGGAGATCAGCCCTGGCATTTCTTTGGAAAGAATGACGCTAAAGCTGAAACTCCAGTACTTTGGCCACGTCATGGGAAGAGCTGACTCACTGGAAAAGACTCTGATGCTGGGAGGGATTGGGGACAGGAGGAGAAGGGGATGACAGAGGATGAGATGGCTGGATGGCATCACTGACTCGATGGACATGGTTTGAGTGAACTCTGGGAATCGGTGATGGACAGTGAGGCCTGGCGTGCTGCAATTCATGGGGTCTTAAAGAGTTGGACACAGCTGAGTGACTGAACTGACTGAACTGAACAGGTGGTCAGGAGGAAATAGCAAGCTGCTGATAAACAGACCATTTTCCTCCTGCCTACCCCTGCTCATTCACATGGTAAAGATATATTTTTTAAAAAATGCATTCTGTCAAGATCCTCTTCAAGCCTCTATTTTTCCTTGTCAAATATCAAATCTATATTTTTTTGGTAAAATTGAAATTTAGGTGGTTAGACATATAGCTTGTAATGGGCAGATGAGCTTGATAACATTATCTTTTGTCTCCAAGGGGTCAGGGCTTCTAGCTCTTCTTCTGGCTAACTCATACTTAACTTAAAAATACTTTCCTCTAAGAAGGCCTCTCAGTTCAATTCAGTTCAGTTGCTCAGTCGTGTCCGACTCTTTGTAACCCCATGAATTGCAGCACGCCAGGCTTCCCTGTCCATCACTAACTCCTGAAGTTCACTCAAACTCATGTCCATTGAGTCGGTGATGCCATCCAGCCATCTCATCCTCTGTTGTCCCCTTTGCCTCCTGCCCCTAATCCCTCCCAGCATCAGAGTCTTTTCCAATAGCCTCTAGGGCAATGCAAATTTGGGCTTACTATTATGGGCTTTCCTATTTCATTGGAGTGTATTATAATTTCATCATATCAAAATTTCTTCTGCGATTTGTCTTTTTTACTCATAAGAACAAATATTTCTTGAGGGCAAAGACCTTGTACGTGTCTTTTCTTTTCTGTGATCAGACTTATTTAAATAGTCCTGCCCAAGAGAGAACTTAAAGCAATAATGGAAATGCTCTATTCTGCTCAGTCCAGTGAGGCTACCACTAGCCAGAGGAGACTGTTGAACACTTGAAATGTAGCTAGTGTGACTGAGGAATTACCTTAATTGTATCTATAATTTTAATTAATTATAATATTATTATATAATTATAATAATTATAATTTAATTTACATTTAAATAGTCACAGATGAATAATGGTTAAGTATTAAACCCCATGGACAGAAGTTTAACTATTTCTACTAATCTTTTTAAGGAACAAACTTTTGGCTTTGTTGGTTCTCAATTTTGTTTCTTTCTTTCCTATTTCAGTAAATTCTGGTCTTTATCATTTCCTTCTACTCCATTTCCTTCCTTCCTCCTTCTTTCCTTCCTTCCTTCCTTCTTTTTCTAGCTTCTTAACCTGGAAGCTTATATCATTAATCTTATCATTTCTTCTTTCTAATGTAAGCATTCAAAGATGTAAAATTTCAAACCGTAATGGAAAAGAATATGAAGAAAACATATATTTGTAACTGAATCACTTTGCTATACACAAGAGACTAACCCAACATTGTAAATCATCTATACTTCAATTAAAACATGTAAATTTTTCTTAATGTGTTGCTTTACTATATTCCACAAATTCATAGTATTTTTAATTAACTTTATTGAGATTTAATTTGCACACATTAAAGTACACCCTTTTAAAGAGTACACTTAGATGAATTCCAGTAAATGTAGACATCACCTATTTTACTACCACCACAATTAAAATATGGACTTTTCCATTTCCAGAGTATACTTTTATGTCCCTTTGGCATCATTCCCTATCCCATTAATCTACTATCACCACAGGTGAGTTTGCCTATTGTAGAACTTCATATAAATGGAAACCAAAAATCATGCATTCTTTGCTCTGTTTCTTTAGTTCAACAGAATATTTTTGAGAGTTACCCATGTTGTTGCAACAGAAATTGCTTCCTTTTTTATTGCAGATTAGTATTCCATGGGATGGTTAGGTCACAATTTTCTTATTTATTTATTTGGATATTTGAATGTTCATGTTGTTTTCAGGTTTTGGCTATTATGAATAAAGCTGCTTTGAACATGTATGTACAGGTTTTTATGTGGAGATATATTTTCATTTTTGTGGGTATTTATCTGTGTGTGGAATTGTTGGGTTATATGATGACTGGAAGATTAACTTTATAAGAAATAGCCCAAATGTTTTAAAAACATAGTTGTATAATTTTCCAGCCATTGTGGAGAATAGTATAGAGATTTCTTTAAAAAAAAAAACAAACAAACTAGGAATAAAACTACCATATGATTAAAAAATCTCACTACTGGCATATATCCTGAGAACACCATAGTTGAAAAAGACACATGAATGCCAATGTACATTGCAACACTATTTACAACAGCCAGGACATGGAAGCAATCTAGATGTCCATTGACAGATGAATGGATAAAGAAGTGGTGTATTTATACACACACACACACACACACACACACACACACATATATGCACATACACACAATGGAATATTACTCAGATATAAAAAGGAATAAATTTGAGTCAGTTCTAGTGAGGTAGATGAATGTAGAGCCTGTCATACAGAGTGAAGTAAGTCAGAAAGAGAAAAACAAATATCATATATTAATCCAATGGATGTTGGCAATTTGATCTTTGGTTCCTCTGCCTTTTCTAAATCCAGCTTGTACATGTGGAAGTTCTCAGTTCACATACTGCTGAAGCCTAGCTTGAAGGATTTTGAGCATAACCTTGTTTTCATCTGCATATCTGAGGTTATTGGTATTTCAGATTGCCGGAAGAAATAGCAATAACGTCAGATCTGCAGATGACACCACCCTTTTGGCAGAAAGCGAGGAGGAACTAAAGAGCCTCTTGATGAAAGTGAAAGAGGAAAGTGAAAAAGCTGACTTAAAACTCAACATTCAAAAAACAAAGATCATGGCATCCAGTCCTATCTCTTCATGGCAAATAGATGGGGAAACAGTGATAGACTTTATTTTCTTGGGCTCCAAAATCACTGCAGATGGTGACTGCAGCCATGAAATTAAAAGATGCTTCCTCATTGGAAGAAAAGTTATGACCAACTTAGGCAGCATATTAAAAAGCAGAGACATTACTTTGCAGAGAAAGGTCTGTCTAGTCAAAGCTATGGTTTTCCCAGTAGTCACTTGTGGATGTGAGAGTTGGACCATAAAGAAACCTGAGTGCCAAAGAATTAATGCTTTTGAACTGTGGTGTTGGAGAAGACTCTTGAGAGTTCCTTGGATAGCGAGGAGATCCAAGCAGTCCATCCTAAAGGAAATCAGTACTGAATTTACATTGGAAGGACTGATGCTGAAGCTGAAGCTCTAATACTTTGGCCACCTGATGTGAAGTCCTGACTCACTGGAAAAGACCTTGATACTGGGAAAGATTGAGGGCAGGAGGAGAAGGGGATGACAGAGGATGAGATGGTTGGATGGTATCACTGACTCAATGGACATGAGTTTGACCAAACTCCAGGCGACAGAGAAGGACAGGGAGGCCTGGCATGCTGCAGTCCATGGGGTTGCAAGGAGTTGGACACAACTGAGCAACTGAAGTGAACTGAACTGAACTGAACGCATATATATAGACTCTAGAAAAATGGTACTGATGAACCTAGTTTCAGGGCAGGAATAGAGACATAGACATAGAGAGCTGACTTATGGACACAGGGGGCAGGAAAGGGTGGGATGAATTGAGAGAATAGCATTAAAATAATATACATTGACATATTAAAATATACAGCTAATGGGAAGTTATATTACAGGGACTTGTATAACAATGAATTCCCTGTAATTACAGGGAATTGTATTACAGGGAATTCAACGTGGTGCTCTGTGACAACCTAGAAGGGTGAAATGAGGTGCAGGATAGGAGGGAAGTTCAAGAGGCAGGAAACATATGCATACCTATGGCTGAGTCTTGCTGATGTATGGCAGAAACCAAGACAACATTGTAAAGCAATTATCTTCTAATTAAAAGGAAATTAAAAAAACAATTGTATCATTTTCGATTTCTACCAGTAATAGATGAGAGTTTTAGTTGCTCCATATCTTCATTGATACTTGTTATTGTCAGTCTTTTAAATCTTAGCTGTTCTAGTGGGTGTGTAGTGGTATCTAACTTTGGTTTTATATTGCAATTCCCTGATGACAAATGATGTTGAGTATGGAGAAGGCAATGGGAACCCACTCCAATATTCTTGCCTGGAAAATCCCTGGTAGGCTGCAGTCCATGGGGTCACTAAGAGTCAGACACGACTGAGTGGCTTCACTTTCACTTTCCACTTTCATGCATTGGAGAAGAAATGGCAACCCACTCCATGCCTGGAGAATCCCAGGGACAGGGGAGCCTCGTGGGGTGCTGTCTATGGGGTCGCACGGAGTCGGACACACTGAAGCGACTTAGTAGCAGCAGCAGCAGCATGTGCTTATCAGACATCTGTGTAATTTTTGTGCCATGCATTTAAAAATATTTTCTCCATTAAAATATTAGGTTGATTATCTTCTTAATATCATTTGTAAGAATTCTTTATATATTCTGGATACACAATTTTTTTGTCAGTTACTGTTCGGTTGCTAAGATATGTCTGTCTCTTTGTGACCCCATGGACTGTAGCCTGCCAGACTCCTCTGTCCATGGGATTCTCCAGGCAAAAATACTGGAATGGGTTACCATTTCCTTCTCCAGTTCTTCACCTGTGAATATAGCCAATTACTTTGATATTTGAATGTTAAACTAATCTTTCATTTCTGAAATTGACCCCACTTTGGTGTTTATTGGGGTGTACTTCACTTTCACTTTTCACTTTCATGCATTGGAGAAGGCAATGGCAACCCACTCCGGTGTTCTTGCCTGGAGAATCCCGGGGACGGGGGAGCCTGGTGGGCTGCCGTCTATGGGGTGGCGCAGAGTTGGACACGACTGAAGCGACTCAGCAGCAGCAGCAGCAAAATTTCCGGCCCCCCCCCCCCGCCTTATTTTTGGTGTGTTTGTGTGATCTGTTGTGTCCGACTTTGCGACCCCATGGACTGTAGCCCTCCATGCTCCTCTGTCCATGGAGTTTTTGTTGGTTTTGCTAGGTTTTGACTTTTAAGAAATTTGTCCTTTCTAATATGGTATAACGGAGAAGGCAATGGCACCCCACTCCAGTACTCTTGCCTGGAAAATCCCATGGACGGAGGAGCCTGGTAGGCTGCGGTCCATGGGGTCGCACAGAGTCGGACACGACTGAAGTGACTTAGCAGCAGCAGCAGCAATATGGTATAAAGTTGTTCATGCTTGTTATCTTTTTAATGTTTATTGGCTCTTTTGAATCCTCGAATTTCTTATATTGATTTTTGTTGTTGTTCAGTCACTAAGTTATATCTGACTCTTTGTGACATACATTGATAATCTTTGTCTTTTCTCTCCCTCTTTTTTCATAGTCATTTGGTTAGTTTGTCGATTGTACTGCTTTTTAAAAGAACCAACTTTTAGTTTCATCGAATTTTCTGTATTGTTCCTTTAATTTCTATGTTACTGAGTCTACATATATATTTTTTATTTTGCTCTTTAATAGGAGGAGAAGAGGGTAACAGAGGATAAGACAGTTGGATGGCATCACTGACCCAATGGACATGAGTTTGAACCAACTCTGGGATATGGTGAAGTACAGGGAAGCCTGGCATGCTGCAGTCTATGGGGTCACAAAGAGTTGGACAGAACTTAGCAACTGAACAACAATATACCTTGGACTTGGTCTACCTTCCTTTTCAGCTTTTTAAGATTGAAGCTTAGATGACTGATTTTAGAATTCTTTCACTTTTCTTGAGGAAAACCCCTGTAGGTTTCTCATGGGATAACTGATTAAAGGCCAAAAACGCAACACAGAGAATTTAGTCAAGAGTTGATGAGGCCTGTGTAATATAGCATGAGTCAAGTCCATGCAGGAAATATCTTGGTTAAAGTCAGGGGCTGCCATCCATTGACATCTTTTTAAAAAGTAAATTGGTCAATCACTGTGTTTTATCTGATTTCTTAGCCATACTCCAGAAATATGAAGCAGGAGACATTTATCCATTATGCACAATAGGTGAGGTGCCTAAATCCCATGATCTAGGGAAAATGGTTTATTTCATAAAACGATGCTGAAAACAATGGTGCTTACCATGTTAAAAAAACAATAGGCTAAATCATGTATGGTACCAAGCATAAGGCCCATTATGAGAAGCTATTTTCAATATCTGACATATGAATACTTCCCAGAGCATCTATAAAACACTTCCTGAAGGGAGAACTATAAAGTCTTCAATCTGGCCTGGATCTCTTTTATTTGAGAATAAATAAAATTTAATTCTTTTCTGAGCAACTGATCAGAATATTATTTCTAGAGAAAGGGAGGGAAGAGGGTGAAAGGTGGAAATTCAACTGCCTTAATAGCAGGAGTCCAGCACAGGACCACCTGAGCTTGTGTGGAAGACCTATAACCAGAGATGCTGCGGTGGAGCACAGCAGAAGATGCTGACTCTGCTGTGATGTATGTGCAGCACAAGCATTTTTGGATACACTAATCCCTGGGCTGTGGTCTATGTTTGCTCGCTGACGTGAATTCACTACTAACAATCTGGAGTGCTCAAACTTTCTCAAGAGGTGGACTGAGTTTCTTGCAGAGTTTATCCGACCCAGAATGCTTTGCAGACTCAGCCCCAAGTTCCCTCTCCCTCCCCGCCCCTAGTGCGGTGGGCTCTGTAGAAACTAAGGGCAAGCAGCACCCTAGTTAACCATTTCAGCTTAATTACTAGCCCAAGGACTGTACAGGCTGCCAAGTATGAAGGGTTGGACCATGTGATGGCGTCCAAACTTTTCTACAAGGGTTCCTGTAGTTCGTATGAGGTCATCTGTACTCCCTCTCCACCCCAACGCCAGCCTCCTTCCCACAAAATCAGCCTGCATAACCTAGTACAGCCCCTTCCCCAGGTCAGCCATTCTAATTTGAGGGCAGAGTAGTGAGCTAAACAGTAAAGCAGACCCGCCATTCCGCCAGCACTCACTCTTCTTTCCTAGAGTGCGCTTATTTTTGGCCACGCCCCCGTGCCGGCGCCCTAAGCAAGTCTCCGCCCCCCCCGCCCCCCGGCCACAACTGGCGGTAAAAGGAAAGCCAATCGCAAATGTCCAATAGCAGAGCACGTAGGCGTGGAACCTACGGAGACTGTGGAACCCTGTGGAGACCGTTGGAGTCCATATTAGGTACCAGACAGAGTGTCAGCCTCGACCTCTGCTTGTCAAGACTGTTTTCAGAGCTTGTGGAGACACAGGGCTTGCCAGGCATGCATTCTCCGCCCAGGGGCCATTACTATTACTGCCTAGGAGTATGCGAAGTGGAGATAAGATCTAAACTGTGCAGTATCCAGCACCGGAAGTCAGAGAACGCTCCGCTGAGGAAGGAATTCCAGGCTTTGTGGACCACGTGAACCACGAGGCTGCAGCACCCAGGAGGGCTGCGATGGCGGCCGGGAGCCCCAAGAGCAGTCACCCGAGGATTTAAGTCGTGCTGCCGTCGAGGCCCCACAGCTCAGAAACAGGCTTCTCATTTGTTTTAATGTATTTGGAGTTATACATCCCTTCAAGGTATTGCCTTGTTCATGTTCCACAAATTTTATTATGGTGTTTTTTTAAAAAATTTATTATTATTATTTTTTTAAATTTTATTTTTTCACTTTACAGTACTGTATTGGTTTTGCCATACATTGACATGAATCCACCACAGGTGTACATGAGTTCCCAACCCTGAACCCCCCTCCCACCACCCTCCCCATATCATATCTCTGGGTCATCCCAGTGCACCAGCCCCAAGCATCCTGTATCCTGAACCTAGACTAGCGATTCGTTTCTTACATGATAGTATACATGTTTCAATGCCATTCTCTCAAATCATCCCACCCTCTCCCTCTCCCACAGAGTCCAAAAGTCTGTTCTTTACATCTGTGTCTCTTTTGCTGTCTCGCATACATGGTTATCATTACCATCTTTCTAAATTCCATATATATGTGTTAGTATAATGAATTGGTGTTTTTCTTTCTGGCTTACTTCACTCTGTATGGTGTGTTTTAATTTTTATTTAATTTAAAATATTTCTAATTTCCCTTGTGTGTATATATTTTGTTTTTTGATACGTGGATTGTTTAGAAGCACATCTTTTAATTTCAAATTTTGCATCGCTTTCCCAGTTTCGTTTAGGTATTGATTTATATTCCTTGTTGTTTATTTTTAACTTTAATTTCTGTTGTTTCAATCTGCCTGAATTTATTAATACTTGTTTTGTTGAAGACCGTAGAGTCTGCTTTGCTCAGTGATACATGTGTACCTGAAAAGAATGCGTGTTCTGCTGTTGTTGGTTGTAATGTTCTCTAAGTGCCAGGTAGATTAAGTTGTTGCTACCACTAAGTCACTTCAGTCCGTCCGACTCTGTGCGGCCCCATAGAGGGTAGCCCACTAGGCTCCCTCGTCCCTGGGATTCTCCAGGCAAGAACACTGGAGTGGGTTGCCATTTCCTTCTCCAATGCATGAAAGTGAAAAGTGAAAGTGAAGTCGCTCAGTCGTGTCCAACTCTTGGAGACCCCATGGACTGCAGCCCACCAGGCTCCTCCGCCCATGGGATTTCCCAGGAAGGAGTACTGGAGTGGGGTGCCATTGCCTTCTCCAGATTAAGTTGTTAACAAGTGTTACATTCTTCTATATCCTTATTGATTTCTCTTAATAAGTGTTCTATCACTTATTAAGAGAACGGTATTGAAATTTCCAATTACATTTGTGAACTTACGTATTTCTCCTTGAAGTTCTGTCAGTTTAGCTTCATGTATTTTGAATCTCTGTTGTTGGGTCTGTATAGGCTGAAGGTTGTTACCTTCCTAATGATTTGACCACTTTTTCATTATGAAGTGCCACTGTTTGTCCCTGATAACTTTCCTTGAATGATATTAATAAAATAATTTTAGTTTTTTATGGTTAGCATTTTTAATGTTATCTTTTCACCCTTTTGTTTTTTCTTAACCATATTAAAAATTAAATTTTAATTTACAGTGTTGTGTTAGTTTCAGGGATACAGCAAAATGATTCAGTTTTGTATATATTCTTTTTCAGATTCTTTTCCATTATAGATTATGAGGTATTGAATACAGTTTCCTGTGCTGTACAGTAGATCCTTGTTTTTTATGTATTTATATATATAAAATATGTACATATAGTATATGTATGTTAATCCTAGACTCCTAATTTATGTCCTTGCTAATACTCCCTTTCAAAACCATAAGTTTGTTTTCTATGTCTGTGTCTGTTTCTGTTTTTATAAATAAGGTCCATTCATGTTGTTGCAAATGGCATTATTTCATTCTTTTCTATGGCTAAATAATATTTCATTGTATATAGATACCACGTCTTATATATCCTTCTGCTGTTGGGCGCTGAGGTTGCTTCCATGTCTTGGCTGTTGTAAATAGTGCTGCTGTGTACACTGAGGTGCATGTATCTTTTTGAATTAGAGTTTTCTCTGGATATATGCTCCATCCTTTTGCTTTTAACCTGTCTATGTGTTTATATTTGGGTTTCCCTGGTGACTCAGTGGTAAAGAATCTGCCTGCCAATGCAGGAGATGTGGTTTAAAACTCGGGTCAAGAAGATCCCCTGGAGAAGGAAATGGCAACCCACTCCAGTATTCTTGCCTGGGAAATCCCGGGGACAGAAGAACCTGGCAGCAAAGGTCCAGGGGGTCACAAAAGAGTCAGATGTGACTTAGCAACTGAACAACAGTGTTTATATTTATATTGTTTCACACAGACCGCATAAGGTAGGCTTTCCTTGCTACCTAACCTGACAGTATCTGCCTTTTAAGTGGAATGTTACAAATGTTTACATTCTTCATAATAAGCAATTTGATTAGTTAGGTATAAATCAACTGTTTTGCTACTTGTTTTCTATTTGTCCCATCTGGTTTTTTTTTTTTTTTTTTTTACCTTTTTTCCTGCTTTCTTTACATGCATTAGATTAATTAAGCATTTTTTAGTATTCTTGCTTATCTCCATACTGGTCTCTTAGCTCTCCTTTAAGTGGTTGCTCTAGGGTTTCAGTTTTCATCTTTAACTTACCACCGTTTATCTTCAAATAATATACCTGTTCATATGTAACATAAAAATCTTTCAACAGTGTGCACTCACTTACCCTTTTATAGTTTGTCATATTGTTGTACAGTGGAAACAGTGTCAGATTTTATTTTTTTCGGCTCCAAAATCACTGCAGATGGTGACTGCAGCCATGAGATTAAAAGACACTTACTCCTTGGAAGGAAAGTTATGACCAACCTAGATAGTATATTCAAAAGCAGAGACATTATTTTGCTGACTAAGGTCCGTCTAGTCAAGGCTATGGTTTTTCCAGTGGTCATGTATGGATGTGAGAGTTGGACTGTGAAGAAGGCTGAGTGCCGAAGAATTGATGCTTTTGAACTGTGGTGTTGGAGAAGACTTTTGAGAGTCCCTTGGACTGCAAGGAGATCCAACCAGTCCATTCTGAAGGAGATCAGCCCTGGGATTTCTTTGGAAGGAATGATGCTAAAGCTGAAACTCCAGTACTTTGGCCACGTCATAGGAAGAGTTGACTCATTGGAAAAGACTCTGATGCTGGGAGGGATTGGGGGCAGAAGGAGAAGGGGACGACAGAGGATGAGATGGCTGGATGGCATCACTGACTTGATGGACGTGAGTCTGAGTGAACTGCGGGAGTTGGTGATGGACAGGGAGGCCTGGCGTGCTGCGATTCATGGGGTCGCAAAGAGTCGGACACGACTGAGCGACTGAACTGAACTGATATTGTTGTTATATAGCCAATTTCTATATAAGTATATGTATATAAACCGTACTACTTTCATATTATATTTGTTACAACACTCAGGTCTTTCAAAAATGAGGAAGCAAGAGAATTTTTTGTATTTACCACATACTTACCATTTCTAAGTCTCCTCATTCCTTTGTGTAGATCCAACTTTCTATCTGATACAATATTTTTTCAATGTGAGGAACTTCTTATAATATTTCTTCTAGTGTATATGTGCCAGTGACAGAGTTCCTCAGCTTTTGTTGGTCTGCAAAAGTCTTTGTTTCCCTTCATTTGAAGGAAATTTTTTGTGGATATAGTTAACGTTGACAGCTTTTTTTCAACATTTTAAAGGTATCACTCCCTTGTAGTCCGGTGTGCATTATTTTGACAGTCTTTAGTCATTCTTATATTTGTAATATAATGTCATATCATGTCATATCTTGTAACTTGCATTTTTTTCTGACAACTTTTAAGATTTCCTCTTCATGAAAAGTTTTAAAAAGCAATTTGATTGTAATGTGCCTTGTAAGATTTTTTGTGGTTTTATCCTGCTTGTGGTTCATTGAAGTTCTTAGGTCTATGGGCTCAATTTTCATCAAACTTGGAAAATTTTGAACCATTATTTCTCTAGTTTTTTTTTTTTTTTTTCAATCTCACATCTTTCTCTTTTCTTTTTGGGACTTTAGACTCCTGTTGCATGCATTGGAGAAGGAAATGGCAACCCACTCCAGTATTCTTGCCTGGAGAATCCCAGAGACTGAGGAACCTGGTGGGCCACTGTCTATGGGGTCGCACAGAGTTTGACATGACTGAAGCGACTTAGCAGCAGCAGCAGTAGCAGACTCCTGTTAGATTGTTTAATATTGTCCTAGAGATTCTTAAGGATTTGTTATTTTTTTACATTCTTTTTTTAATCTCTGCTTTAGTTTGGATGGTTTGTAGTATTATGTTCAGGCTCACTGGTTCTTCTGCAGTGTCTAATTTGCTGTAAGTACATTCAGTGAATTTTGCAGTTTAGATACTGCTTTTTCAGTTCTTGAGGCTCCAGTCAGTTCTTTTTTTAAATCTTGCTGTTTTCACTCTCATTATGTTGTGTTCTCATTGACACCCTTGAGCATGTTTTTAGTAGTTGTTTTAATGTGATTGGTTGCTATTTTTTTTATTACTGTCATGAAATATACTTTCATTACTGTACTTTTTACTGGTTTTTCCACATTTTCCTGATTTTTGCATGCCCAGTAATTTTAAAAAAGTAATTTCCAGGTGGCTCAGTGGTGAATCTGCCTGCAGTGCAGGAGACATGGGTTCGATCCCTGAGTCAGGAAAATTGCCTGGACAGAGAAATGGCAACCCACTCCAGAATTCTTACCTGGAAAAATCCCATGGACAGAGGATCCTGGCTAGCTGTGCACTCCATGGGGGTTGCAAGAGTCAGACACTACAGCTAAACAACAAAGTTTTTGTAGATACTAGTCATTATGTTTGTTACATTGTTGAGAGTCTGGGTTTGGTTGTATTTTTTTTTTTTTTTTAAGAATATTGGAGAAAAAATTCTGGCACGCAGTTGTTACATGTGGATAAGCTTCTTCATTTTGAAGTTGTTTTAAACTTTATTTGGAAGAGTTTAAAGTAGCCTTCGTTAACTCAAACATCCCTCCACTTTATGTGAGCTTTGAGAATTTTTCATTTTGGAGCTCTCCTATAATTCTTTCTCCAGCCTTACAGCATTTCACTGTATGTGGTGGTGGTGATGGTTTAGTCACTAAGTCGTGTCCAACTCTTGCAACCCCATGGACTGTAGCTAGCCAGGCTCCTCTGCCCATGGGATTCTCCAGGCAAGAATACTGGAGTGGGTGGCCGTTTCCTTCTCCATTCACTATATGTATACATGGCTTACTCTTTAGCAGTGGACTAAAAGGGACTGTTCTGCATATTTCTAGAGCCTTTTCTTTGCATCTTTTCTTTTTCTCTAGTACTCAACTTTGAAAAAATATGCTCTCCTTAGCCCCTCTACCCACTACAAGAACTCATTTTTTGAACTCATTGGAGGATGTGGGCTCTGTTGTGTTCTCCTTCTCTGTACTATTGCCTGGAAATTTCTCCAACAGAAAGCCAGCGTGAACATAGACAACCCTATGTCCTATTTTACTTCTTTCTGTGAAGAATCTTTTTTGTAGTACCTGTTGTATTGAATGCAGTTTCTTAAAATGTTTCATATATTTTGTCCAGTTTTACAAAGGTTTATAGTCAGAGAAAAAGCTTGGTTCTGTTTATTCCATCATAACTGAAATGGAAGCCCTGATCTGTGATTTATTTTTGCTTTGTTTTAAACACTGTTATGATTTAACTAATGAATTATTCACAACTGTGTTTTAAAATTTCCAAAATATATGAGAGTTTTAACTTTTAAAAAATGATTTCAAACTTAATTGCATTATTCCCTGAGAATATATTCTATAGAACAATAAATACCTGAAATTTCTTGGAGCTTGACATGGGATTTATTATCATATAAATATTTCCCGTGTATACGAAAAGAAAGAGTATTTTCTAATAGTTAGGGACTGTTTCTACATATCTTCATTAAGTCAATATTGTTAATTATGTTCAACATATTATATCTTTACTACATTTTTGGTCTGCTTGGCTATTTAGGCTCCTCTGTCCATGGGATTCTCCAGGCAAGAATACTGGTGTGGGTTGCCATTTCCTTCTCCAGGGGATCTTCCCGACCCAGGGATTGAACCCAGGTCTCCCACATTGCAGGCAGACGCTTTAACCTCTGAGCCACCAGGGAAGCCCATTTAGGAGAGAGGTTTATTGAAATCTAATACTGAGATGGTTGAGTTATCAGTTTCTTTTTATAGTTCCATCAATTTTTGTTTTATGTATTTTGACACTTTAAAAATTGAGGTAAACACAGTAAGGTTATGTGGATCTTAAATGTATAGAACAAATAATTTTTATACCAACCCACCTACCCATATAACTACCACTTAGCTCAAGATGTGGAACATCTTCTGAACCACAGAAGTCCAGGAGTAGAATTACTGTCCCAAGTAGAATTTTAAATATGCTTTTTATCTTGGTAGGTAGAACCAAAAAGTTTTGTAAAATAATTGTACTGATTTACTCCCCCACCAGTACTGTATGAGAATTCCAGTTGCTCTACATCCTTACAAACACTGCTGCTGCTGCTGCTAAGTCACTTCAGTCCGTGTACGACTCTGTGTGACCCCAGAGACTGCAGCCCACCAGGCTCCCCCGTCCCTGGGATTCCCCAGGCACTAGTCTATATTTTAGTTTTGGTAATTCTGGTGGATGTATAGTAGTATCTCATTGTGGTTTAAAATTTGCATTTCTCTGATGACCAGTGATGTTGAGCAGTTTCATATGTTTATTCACCATTTGGATGTCTTTCTTTCTCCTTATTTAGTGAGTGGGTTTTGGCTCCTCGCCCCCTTCCATTGGGTTGTCTCTCTTTTCCCTATTGATTTATATAATTTAACAAATATATTCTGGATAATAATTCTTTGTCAGTTGCACACATTAAAAAAAAGTCTCTGTAAGTGATTTGCCTTTTCATTATCTTAGTAATGTCTTTTGATGAACAGAGTTCTTGATTTTAAGGAAGTCCAATATATAACTTTTTTCTATCATGGTTAGTACTATTGTGTCTTTTTAAAGAAAACCTTGTCTTCTCTGAGTTCAACTTCAAAGAAAGATTCTTTGCCATCTCAGCCACCAGGAATTCATGTTTGAACCAGGTTCTAGTTATCTTATAGCAGAAGAGTCCTTTAGATTATGTAGTTTTCCATAAGGCAAAAATTGAGGTCTTCAAGAACTGTGTTTTGTTGAACCCAGTGCCTGTTACAACTAATTGTTGAATGAGTAACTCATATTTGATAGAAATAGAGAAGGTAGTCATCAGTATCCTATGTCTTGATAGATTTGGAACAGATTTGAGGCGGAAAGATATTTTTGCATTTGATGCCTGCAGTTCTCTTTCAAAATGAGCTTACTTTCTTTTATAAATAAAACAGTTATTACTTAATAATGTCAAGTGTCTACTTAGTTGGTCACTGCAGGTGACAAATCAAGCTTTTTATTGATCACTTATGACTTATACCTCAGTAATACTTTACTATCGGCATGAAATCAAAGCTTACATGTTCACACTAAAATGAACCTTAACTTCATGGGATTTAATGGTTTTATTTTGAATATTTATATACATATAATTCATAACCAGGCTTTCCTGGTAGCTCAGCTAGTAAAGAATCTGCCTGTAATGCAGGAGACCCCGGTTCAAATCCTGGGTTGGGAAGATTCCCTTGGAGAAGGGATAGGCTACACATTCCAGTATTCTTGGGCTTCCCTGGTGGCTCATACAGTAAAGAATACACCTACAATGTAGGAGATGTGGGTTCGATCCCTGGGTGGGGAAGATCCCCTGGAGGAGGGCATGGCAACCCACTCCAGTATTCTTGCCTGGAGAATCCCTGGACAGAGGAGCGTGGTGAGTTACAGTCCATGGTGCAAAGAGTTGGACACCACTGAATGACTCAGCACACACACAGTTCATAACCAGGGAGTTTATTTTTTGTTGAAATATAATTGTTTTACAATGTTGTGTTAGTTTCTGCTGTACAATGAAGTGAATCACCGTGTGCATATATATATCCCTTCACTCTTGGACCTCGCACTCTACCTGCATTCCGTCTAGAGAGGTGGAGCTCTGAGCTGCACTTCCTGTGCTTTTCAGCAGCTCCCACTGGTTATCTGTTACCACATGATAATGTATATGTCGATCCCAATTTTTCCCACCCTTCTTCCCCCCGCGCCGTGTTCACATGTCTGTTGTCTACATCTTCATCACTATTCCTGCCTTGGAAATAGGTTCATCTGTGCTATTTTTCTAGATTACACATGTATGTGTTAATAGTCAAAATTTATTTTTCTGACTTCACTGTGTATGACTAATTCTGGGTTCATCCATGTCTGTGCAAATGACCCTATTTCATTTGTTTCAGAGGCTGAGTAGTACTCCATTGTCTATATGTACTGCATCTTCTTTATCCATTCATCTGTCATTGGATAACCAGGGAGTTTAAATGTCTGGCCTGAGATCCTGAAATTGACTCCAGAATCACAAAGGAAAAGCAGATTTTTCATAAGATTGAGGTGGAGAGTGGGCATGAAGAAGACTTGGAGTCGGATATATTTGGCTCTGCCATTTAGTCATCTGTGACTTGCAAATTCTCATTCTTTCTATGCCTTAATTTACTTTTCTCTGAAAAGGGAATAATTTTATTAACTCCATCATAGGATTGTTGTGAGTATTAAATGTAATAAAGTGTGTAAATCTCTTGGGAAATATCTTAGGCTTAATAAATTAAATAAATGTCATCTATAGATGCTACGGTTACCCCATTCTTCTACTTGCAGTCCTAATCCAACAGAAGAGAACTATTGATGTGTATTTATTGACCACCTTGAGCCATCAGAAAATATCTAAATGGAAAGAGTCATAAAGAGTCAGCTTTGTCATGTAAACTTATTTTAATAATAATATCATATTAATACCGATGAAATTTTGCAGTTTAAATTTTGTCTGAGAAGTCCAGTCATGCATAAGTGCTTATTCAACTTCTGGTGAGAATGTATAAATAAGATACAGTGTATACATACCACTCTGCCAAATTCCCATGTTCTTGCTCTCATTTTAAGAGTGAGGATATTTAGACTTAGGAATATGAAGTAACTTGCCTTAGGTAAAAAGTGCAGAATTTTACACCAAAGCAGTCAGGATGTTAAGCATGAGATTTTTCCATTTAGAGCATAATATATACCTCTATAGGGCTTCCCTGGTGACACAGTGGTAAAGAATCTGTCTGCCAATTCAGGAGACGTAGGTTCAGTCACTGGATTAGGAAGATTCCCTGGAGAAGGAAATGGCAAACCACTCCAGTATGCTTGCCTGGGAAATCCCATGGACAGAACATCCTGGTGGGCTACAATCCGTGGGGTTGCAAAGAGTTGGACACAACTTAGTGACAAAGCAACAGCAAAATATCTTGATTCTCCCATACTGAAAACAAGAAACAGAGAGCCTTAGAAACTAGGAAAAAAAGCCAAGAAAAATACTGCCTCAAATTGTGAGGAGAGGATTTTGTAAAGGAAGAGTGATCAGCAGCATTGAATGTCACTGAGAGATGAAAGAAGGATGAGAAATGTCGATACACATTTGATTCTGAAATATGATGTTCCGTTAGTCACCATTAAGTCCTTTTTAAAAAAAACTAGAAGTGATTTTGACCTAGAATCTGCTATAAGAAATTAGTTGGCTAACTTTTGAGAGTCACCAAGTGATAATTAAGTGTGTAATCAGAAAGAAATAGAATTTCTGGTATTAACAACCTTTGTTCATTTGACAAGGCAGCTACTGTCTTGTTTGATGGGAAGCATTTCTCTTGAAATATAAAATTAATTTTACATACATGGATTACAAATATGATTTTCTTGAAGTATTTTTATTGGTAGTGGATAGCCACTGTGACTGGTTTTACATTCTTATGAGGCTTCTGGTGGTTTTAGTGGAAGTTCTGGCCTTATCTTTCTTCTTGATGAATTGGTCAAATTGTATCATCATATCAATTTATTCTAAGACTACTTATGGTAGCTAGGACATATATCTTGGAAATCTCCCCTTACTGTGCCTCTCGTTTGCTCAATTAGAAGTGAAACACACTGGTATGGAAAACTGGTTTCTCCATATTTATACAGTCACTTATATACTAGCTGTGCTCTGGGATCATATTTGATTTGTTAAGATGGTAAGTGCAATTTTTTCATGCCTTTATATTATGGGAATGATGTAAATAATGCTTCCATCCCAGCTGGAACATTAAATAAATGGTTGCAAAAGAAGAATAAAAATACTTTTTGCCAATCTCAGAGAGGCTAGAGATAACCAGAAATGCATCATTTTGAAACATCAACAAGAAGAATATAGGAGATACATAAATGTATTCATTCAGTCATTAAATAACTAATTAAACATCTATACTAGGCATTCGGTAAAGAATCCGCCTGTAATGCAGGAGACCCCGGTTTGATTCCTGGGTTGGGAAGATTCCCTGGAGCAGGGATAGGCTACCCACTCCAGTATTCTTGGGCTTC
Organism: Capra hircus; assembly: GCF_001704415.2. NCBI lineage: Eukaryota > Metazoa > Chordata > Mammalia > Artiodactyla > Bovidae > Capra > Capra hircus. The sequence continues at coordinate 39,454,200 of NC_030823.1, read as the reverse complement.
CCCTGTGGCTCAGCTGGTAAAGAATCCGCCTACAATGTGGGAGACCTGAGTTTGATTCTTGGGATGAGAAGATTCCCTGGAGAAGGGAAAGGCTACCCACTCTAGTATTCTGGTTTGGAGAATTCCATGGACTGTATGGTCCATGGGGTTGCAAAGAGTTGGACACGACTGAGCGGCTTTCACTCACTCACACACTAGGCATTATATAGTGCAAGGTGCTGGTGATAAAGCAGTTAACAAGATAGTCAGAATCTCTGGACACATGTAATGGGAGAACTTAGAAAGTATCCTTGATTTTAGGTTTTCTAGGAAGGCTAGGGACACTAAGAATGAGATTTGGGGTCTCCTACTTAAGTTATCCAAGAGGATTTAGGTGATAATTTTCTTCAATGGGCAAAGCTCATCAGGTGCAGAATTTAGGTCTGATACAAGAAAGATCCAGACCTATACTCTCATTTATATACTTGCTGGGATTTTTGGTGGTATCATTGTTCCCCTAGTGTAATTGTTCCTCTTACACTCATGCTCTTTCTACCAAATTTTTTTTCTTAGAACTTGGTCATATAATAAAGTGGTTAAGAACATGAGTTTTAGAATCACACTAACTAGGGCTCCAGTTCCAGTTTGTCATTGATGACATGTTATTATTAATTAGGGTACTTAATGTCCCTAAGTTTCAGTTTCTCATCTGTTAATAGGGGGCAATAACAATACGTATTTCATATGACTGTTGTGAAGATTAGATGAAAATCTTTTAGCATAATGTCTGGTTCATAGTATCTTTCATTGTTGGAATTGTTCTTTATTCATATATTAAATACTTAATATGTCTCAGCTTTATGGTAAGTAGCTTACTCATGAGTTGATAGTATCTCTTCTGTCTTATCACTTTTCACACCTCATTTTTTTGTTCCTACTGTTAAAATTCCCAGGAGGCCTAGAAATAGAATATTCTCTAAAAATTGAAATGAATATATTAGAAGGGCTACCTAGATCAGACCTACCAGTCTCTGACCCACTCGCTCCTGGTTTAAGACTCACTTTCCCTGTTTGTGGTTATTCTCATGGTTGAGACATCAGAAGTTGGTTGGGCAGAACAGATCTGGAGCAGTTACATCTATGACAGGTAGTAACCGCTACAAATTCCCCCATGTTCTTCACCCCAGACAGGTTTCTGTCTCATCACTGTGGAAGGTGGTAGGTTGAATATCATGAAACTATGTGCTGCTTTCTTTTTTACCACTGGCAGAGTTTCACTCTGGTTGAATGCGTTCAAAGAGAAGGTTTCAGTCTAACTGATGGACTTACACCTGGAACATTTGAAGCATTATGGCTGATTTATTCTGAAGAACTAGGGCTTTTCTTCCTTTAGGAACTATAGTTGTGTTTTCTTGTCTAAAAGGGAGAGAAATACTGCCTTCAGAAATCAATGTTCTGTCACAGCATCACAATTAGATGTCAACTTAACATCCAGCAGCAGAAAATGTAGCAGCAGTACTGGGTGCCCCTTGGAGGCTGAGGGACTCAGGAGCCTGTTCTTGGGTTGAAATGGCCAGAGATGAGCAAATTCTTCCTTTGAGTCCTCTTTGGTTTTATCCAGTGGCCTTCATCCAATCTCCTTTTCTAAAATGCTTTTCAATAATATATATTTTTGCAAATCTGAAATCTAAAATAGGAAATATCTGCCAAGTTGAGTTTAATAAATTAATGATGGCCACAGGAGCTAATCAGGAATGCAATTGGGTTGTTTCATAAAATGATTGTCACTGGCCTCTTTTGTTTCTCTCTCTTTGGCATAGATTTAACACAATTATCCTTAGTTTTCTATTTTTAGGTATGAAGTTGATGGTTGGTTTGAAATCTATAATTCTTTGTCATGGTGAAGGAACATCTAATAAATTTTTAAAGAGTTCTTTTAAATCAAGTAGCATTTATTTTATGAAATTTCTTTTTTAAATGATCAATTAAGCTGCTTTTATTGTTTCTCTTATTTAATAAAATGGCATTATTGTCAACCACACTGTTGTAAGATTTGAATGGGTCAAGGAATGTACGTAAAGATCTTAGAAACATGTCTGCTATTAATGACAACAGTGTCATCTGTTATTGTGATTGATCTTAACCAATTACAAATATTAGTCTATCTTTAATTCCTTGAATAAAATCCAGGAGGCACTATTAACCTTAGCCCCATGACTGATATGTGTTCCACTGGGGTAGGGAGGGATCCCCAACAATTTGAAACACTTTTTTCCAACAGTTGAAACCACTTTTCCAGAGGCACAATGTATGCTCTTGTGTGTAATTATTGTCTCTCTCCCAGAAAACACTGGTCCCAAGAGATCTGCAAGTGTTTACAGTTGAGCGAATTTGGTCTCATCCCACCAGTCAGATTAATTAGAGGCCCATCAGAGTGGTGTACTCATAAAGGTGTGGAGTGAGAGGTGGATTTGTTCAGAGGCAGTTCTCCATGGTGTTTGTACACATCTTGTGTCAATTGCAAAACTGTAGTTAACTTTTGACGCTAGTGAGACAGTGAAGAAAATAGATACCGGGTACATTGCTGTTGAGGGTGAATCTTACTGTATTATTTTCTCTTGCTTTATAATGTTACCACACATTTAGTGGCTCATAGCAACCCAAGTGCATTATCTCACACTGTCTGTAGCTTAGAAGTTCAGGGACAGTGTGGCTGGTTTCTCTGCTCTGGATCATAGTGTTTGTCAGAGCCATAGCTCTTAATCCGGGGCTCTTCCAAGCTCACTGGTTGTTGACAGAATTTGTTTCCTTGAAGTTCTAGGACTGAGGTCCCCATATCCTTGCTAGCTGTCAGCTGTAGGCCACTCTCAGCAAGCATAGGTGTCCATATTTCATGCCATGTGACCCTCTCCATCTTCAGGCCAGTAATGGCAAGCCAAATTCTTGTGTTTCAAATCTCTGACTTCCTTTTTTATATTCAGCTGGGGTAAACAGTCTTATTTTAAAAGGCTCATGTGATTAGGTCAGGCCCAAATGAAAAAAATCTCTCTTAAGGTCATGAAACTAACATGATCTGGGAATCTACAATATTCATAGTACCGGGAATTGCTGTAAGATGTGTATATGGTGAGGAGAGGGAGGTCATCTTAGAATTCTGCCTACTGCTTACTATAGTTAATTTGAAGAAGTGTTCTGGCAATATCTTTTGCAGCTAAGCATGCATATACCTTTTACTTCTGTATTCCTATTTTTAGAACTCCATTTTATAGAAACAAGTACATCAGCATATAAGGATAAAAGTCTGGAGATGTTTATTGCATTGTTTGTAATAACTCCTAACTGGAAACTCATTCTTCATCAAAAGGAGGTTACTTAAATAAACTATGGTTTATCCATCACATTCCTAATATCTTAGATTATTATCTATTAATTTGATACTGAAAGAGCAAGTAGTTGAGTAAAATGTACTTAGCAATATAATCATATTTTGAAAAGAAAATTACAAAACTGTATCTGTGTTTGTGTGTTTCATTTATATATGAAGAAGGATGGACACCAGGCTGTTAATTTGATTACCTTACATGTCTAGAAATGGTAAAAGATGGAGTGGATGATGGGATGAGGTTTAGTAATTATATATCTCTGCATTTCATTAAAAAAATATATATTGTTATAAATATATTACTTGTTTAATTAAAAATAGTAAATATAAAAGCTAAACAAAAGTTAATACATGCTCCTTGCAGAAAATTTGCAAAATACAGTAAGGCTTACAGAAGCATATACAATTACGCATAATCCAAATATCCAGACATATTTCTTACTAACAGTTTGCTACATTCTATGCCCTTATATCCAGAGATTCACAATATAAATACTGCTTTGAAACTTGATCTTTTTCACATGCATATATCATATATGCCTTATCCTACCTTATATACATGGTCATGAATATTTTCTTCTGGGGTCACTATGATCTAATTCTTAAACACTTGAATCTTTAATTCCTTTGGAATTTATTTTGGTGTACAGTGCTTAATGAAAATTAGTCAATGTATTTTTAAATTGGTTAGCTATTATCCCTATAACATTTATCAAATAGCTACCTCCAATGATTAGAAATGCCACTTTTATTGTATACTAAATTCTTGTATGTATTTCTGAAAATTCATCTCTGCTCCACTGGTGACTCTGTAATCTGACTTGGCCAGCACACTTAAAAAATGTTTTATAGTTTTATGGTTTATAATATGCTTTAATATCTGGTATGGAAATCTTTCTGCTACTTTGCATTTCTAACAGTTTTTGTTTTATACTTCCGTTTATACATCCTCAGCTTCCTTGCTATTTTCTCATTTGTTTGGTTTAATTCCAGTCCTATCTAATTTGTCCTCACCCCTGCACAGCCCAGTGTAGTTGGAAAAAATAATGTACAGCACTCATTTCAAATTTATGATCATTCAAATTTATGATCATTCAGCTTAAGCATCATGCTGCCCAGCAATATATTTCTCTAGTCTGTTCACTCTCCCACTCTCCTAGATGGTTATTTTGTACCATCTCTTCTCTCATCGAATCTCTCCTTCTCTCCTTCTCCTCGTGCTCAGTTGCAGATCCTGTTTCCTCCTTGAGTCCCTGAGTTCTAAGCACTTAAAACCTCAGGTCTCAAGTCTTTGGACCAAGATTCTGTATTTATAGTCATTCCTTGGGTGAGCTTATGTAGTCCCAGGACTTTAAGTGCCATTTTCATGTTAGTAATTCTCCAGGTTATAACCCCAGTCTGAATTTCAGAGTCTGGAATCTAGATGGTACTTTACTTTAAAGTATAAGTGAACTCCTAAATATTTCCACCTCAGCTGGCTCTGCTCATAGTCTTTCCCCATCTTAGTACAAGACAACTCTTAATTTCTAATGACTCAAGTCAAAACTACCTTAGAAGCGTCTTGACTCTCTCTTGCATAGCACACATCTGTTCTGTCAGTAAATTCTGCTACATTTACTTTCAGAGCATATCCAGAGTCTGACCTCTTCTTCCACTTCTGCTTCCATCAGGTTTGAGGCACCATTATTCTTAACTAGATTACTGGATTATTGCAGTAGCCTCCTGGCTGGTCTGTCTGCTTCTTCTCTTGACAACCCGTTAAGTCTGTCTTCAGCAGGCAGCCACTGTGAACCTGTTAAAACATAGATCAGATCTTGTCATCCTTTGACTCAAACCACAACATTCTGCCATTTGTATTTTATCTACCCCTATACCTATTCTCCAGACCCCTTTTGGAATAATATGTTTTCAGAAATTATTTTTTTAGACTAGAACTGGTGAATACATGTAAATATTAATTTGTTCCACCTAGTGAGCTGCATGCACATATTTTGATATAAAAGTGAATTTTATAATCAGAAGAGTAAACATTGTATCCTATCTAAGCTGGAGGCCATATCATCAGTGACATGAAAAATGACGTCACATGTTTTGATGTTGTGTATTTACAACTGCAGCCTTTATTACTACCACTGAAGATTTTAAACATAGTAGCTGCATAATGTTAAGACGCTATGTCTCTTTTGGTCCTTGATACTTTTCTTGGCTCTCGTCTACCTTATCTGGTATCAAGTAGCCATTCCTGTTTTTTTTTTTTTAAATTTTTATCTGATGTATCTTTCCCAACCCTCTTACCTTCAACCTATTATCATTCTGTGTGAAATTAATTTCTTGTAGAAAATATGTAGCTGGATTGTGTTTTTTAAATCCCCACTAGGCTTTTGTTTGCTGGAAGATTACTGATTACAGTTTCAATTTCTGTGCTTGTGATGGGTCTGTTAAGATTATCTGTTTCTTCCTGGTTCAGTTTTGGAAAGTTGTACTTTTCTAAGAATTTGTCCATTTCTTCCACTAATAGATGGAGAAATATACCATGTTCATGGATTGGAAGAATCAATATAGTGAAAATGAGTATACTACCCAAAGCAATCTACAGATTCAGTGCAATCCCTATCAAGCTACCAGCGGTTTTTTTCACAGAGCTAGAACAAATAATTTCACAATTTGTATGGAAATACAAAAAACCTCGAATAGCCAAAGCAATCTTGAGAAAGAAGAATGGAACTGGAGGAATCAACCTGCCTGACTTCAGGCTCTACTACAAAGCCACAGTCATCAAGACAGTATGGTACTGGCACAAAGACAGAAATATAGATCAATGGAACAAAATAGAAAGCCCAGGCATAAATCCACACACCTATGGACACCTTATCTTCGACTAAGGAGGCAAAAATATACAATGGATTAAAGACAATCTCTTTATCAAGTGGTGCTGGGAAAACTGGTCAACCACTTGTAAAAGAATGAAACTAGAACACTTTCTAACACCATACACAAAAATAAACTCCAAATGGATTAAAGATCCAAATGGAAGACCAGAAACTATAAAACTCCTAAAGGAGAACTTGGGCAAAATACTCTCCGACATAAATCACAGCAGGATCCTCTATGATCCACCTCCCAGAATACTGGAAATAAAAGCAAAAATAAACAAATGGGATCTAATTAAAATTAAACGCTTCTGCACAACAAAGGAAAGTATAAACAAGGTGAAAAGACAGCCTTCAGAATGGGAGAAAATAATAACAAATGAAGCAACTGACAAACAACTAATCTCAAAAATATACAAGCAACTCCTGCAGCTCAATTCCAGAAAAATAAACGACCCAATCAAAAAATGGGCCAAAGAACTAAATAGACATTTCTCCAAAGAAGACATATAGGTGGCTAACAAACACATGAAACGATGCTCAATATCACTCATTATCAGAGAAATGCAAATCAAAACCACAATGAGGTACCATTTCATGCCAGTTAGAATGGCTACGATCCAAAAGTCTACAAGCAATAAATGCTGGAGAGGGTGTGGAGAAAAGGGAATCCTCTTACACTGTTGGTGAGAATGCAAACTAGTACAGCCACTATGGAGAACAGTGTGGAGATTCCTTAAAAAACTGGAAATAGAACTGCCTTATGACCCAGCAATCCCACTACTGGGCATACACACCGAGGAAACCAGAATTGAAAGAGACATGTGTACCCCAATGTTCATTGCAGCACTGTTTATAATAGCCAGGACATGGAAGCAACCTAGATGTCCATCAGCAGATGAATGGGTAAGAAAGCTGTGGTACATATACACAATGGAGTATTACTCAGCCGTTAAAAAGAATACATTGGAATCAGTTCTAATGAGGTGGATGAAACTGGAGCTTATTATACAGAGTGAAGTAAGCCAGACAGAAAAACACCAATACAGTATACTAACACATATATATGGAATTTAGAAAGATGGTAATGATAACCCTGTATGCGAGACCTGTGCAAAAGAGACACAGATGTATAGAACAGACTTTTGGATTCTGTGGGAGTGGGAGAAGGTGGGATGATTTGGGAGAATGGCATTGAAACATATATACTATCATGTAAGAAACAAATCGCCAGTCTAGGTTTGATAAAGGATACAGGATGCTTGGGGCTGGTGCACTGGGATGACCCAGAGAGATGATATGGGGAGGGTGGTGGGAGGGGGGTTCAGGATTGGGAACTCATGTACACCGGTGACAGATTCATGTCAATGTAAGGCAAAACCAATACAGTATTGTAAAGTAAAAAAATAAATAAAAAAACAAATCCCCACTAATCTCTTTCTTTTAACTGGTGTAAGTGCCATTTTGTTGTTTTCTGCTCATTCTCTATTTCTTGCTCCCTATCATCACTTGTCATTGGTGGGTAATTTGAACATCTTTTAAGAGTTTCATTTTGATGTCTTTATGGCATTTAAAAATTATATCACACTGTATATGTCTTAGTGGTTGCTCTAGGTATTTCCAAATGTCTGTGTAACTTTCAGCCTCCTGATGGTGGTGGTGTTGATGGTTTACGCTTCTAGTAAAGTCTAGAAACCATACTTTATTTGAGTTCTCTTTAAACCTCTTCCTCTTTTAAGTATAATTATCTTAAATATTTTCTCTACATACATTGAACACCACATCAGATGGTATTATAACTTTCATTTCAAGCATAAAATATTAAAAAGCCTCATGAAGTAAAAGATAGTTTATTGTATTTTCCACTATTTTTTCTCATTCAACTGATCTTTCTGTCAGGAGGACCCATCCTTCTATTATTACCGTTTTCTTTCTGTATGTATTTTTTGGCCATTCTTTAAGGGTAAATCTGCTAGCAACAAGTGTTCTTAGTTCTCTTTAGTTTAATGAGAATGTCTTTGTTTCCCCCTTCATTTCTGAAGAAAAGCTTTGTCAGATAGGGATTCAGAGTTAACAGTTCTTTAATTATGCATTTGAAAAATATTGTGTCACTTTTTTAACCTCCATTGTTATAGATGAGAAATCTCGTGTTATTCAAATTGGTTTTCCTTTATAGGAACCTTTTCTTCCTTCTCCTTTACCTCCTTGTTTTCCTTTGCCTCTTCTCTGAAAAATAGATTTTGTAGTGTTGGCAATCTGGAAACTGACTGTTGGGCGATCTTGGAAGCAGGTCCTTCAGTCCCAGTCAAGCCTTCAGATGACTGTATCCTTGGCTGGCAGTTTAACTACTACCCCGTGAGAGACTGTAAACCATAACCATTTGGGTAATTCCTGATCCACTGAAATAGAACTAACAAATGCTTGTTGTTTTAAATCACTAAGTTTTGTAGTAATTTGTTATGCAACCATAGATGACCGATACAAAATCCCACTAATTAATGTCTCACAGTGTGCATGAACAATTACTATTACATGTACAGTGTGGCACATATTTTGTTTTCATAGTTTGATGGACTTACTGGTGTACACAGAGTAGGAATCAGCATTTGTCATATGTGCCGTACGTATTTGAGGGAAAAGTGCATAATGGCTTCTTTTATTCATCACTTAAATGTTATAGAGAAGACATTTTTCTGTTTGTTACTGGTGATTTCATAAACTGTAATATAGCCTGGTAAAGGTATATCAGGATACATAATTCTAAGATACTGTTTGCAGCAAGAATGGATGTTTCCCTGCTAATAAGAGAGATTAAGTTCTTTTCCAGATCTTATTTATTTTTTTGCAGAGAATAATTGATCAGTTATATGTCTCTTGATCTTAGTTTATATTAAAGGAAATAGTAAAAATAGTGTATAATAGATAACAGTCACTGACTGTATCTTTTCAGTGCTATGTAAAAAAATGGATAACATATAAATATAAAACTGTTCTTTTCCACACTGGGAACTGTAGATATCAAGAGTAAAGGTGTATACTTGAGTTTTTAGAATAGCAGCTGAGTTTAAAATATTTCTCAGTGTCACTGTGGTAATGAGTGAAAGTAATGAGCATTTCTCTGATTCCTTTTGGTTTGAACTCCTATTAAGTAGTTCCTAGATCCTAAACATTTGAGAAACACTCATTGGATGTATGCTGCTGCTAAGTCGCTTCAGTCTTGTCTGACTTTGTGCGACCCCATAGACGGCAGCCCACTAGGCTCCCCCGTCCCTGGGATTCTCCAGGCAAGAATACTGGAGTGGGTTGCCATTTCCTTCTCCAATGCATGAAAGTGAAAAGTGAAAGTGAAGTTGCTCAGTAGTGCCGAACTCTTAGCGACCCCATGGACTGCAGCCTACCAGGCTCCTCCATCCATGGGATATTCCAGGCAAGAGTACTGGAGTGGGTTGCCATTGCTTTCTCTGCATTGGATGTATGGTAGACAATAAATGACAGTTATCATTTTATTATTTTTTGAGAGCTCCCCCGAATATTTTACACTAGATAAACACTGTGATAGACACCAGGAATATAAAAATAAAGGTGACTGTCAGAGAGACTTGAGTCTAGAAAAGGGATTAAGGCACATAAAACTAATCATATGAATGCCAAGGCATTGGTACACTGGAGGAATTCACAGGGAACACAAAGAAGGGCACCCAGTTCAATTTAGATGGAGGCTGAGAAAGCTTCCCTAGAGGAAAGACATTTAAGTAGAATTTTAAAAGACAGGTAATAATAGACGTTGTTATTGGTTGAGGGTTGACTTGTGCAAAAACCTGTTGCCAAGTCATTGCATTTCTGTACAAAGTTGGACTACATTTTCTTGGTGAAATATATATATACCCTTCTTACAGTAATTTGCCTTGTTTTCTCAGACTGTATTTTTGCAGCTGTTTTTTCTATCTTCAATACACTTTCCTACATCACCTGTTGAATTCACACCCATCTTTCAAATACTCATCCTGTGTCCCTCTACTTAGAAGAATTTCCCATTTTCCTAGGTTGAATTGGGTATTATTTTTCCATACTCTTCTGCATATTCTTTATATTCATTAATGGTTTTTCGATGTTTGTTCCAGTACAGTCTTAGCTTTCAAGAAATAGTTTATGTCCTATAAGTCTGGCTTTATTATTATTCTGTTTTATTAATCCAACAGTTCAGTTCGGTTCAGTTCAGTTGCTCAGTTGTGTCCGACTCTTTGCCACCCCATGAGCTGCAGCACGCCAGGCCTCCCTGTCCATCAGCAACTCCTGGAATTTACCCAAATTCATGTCCATCGAGTCGGTGATGCCATCCAGCCATCTCATCCTCTGTTGTCCCCTTCTCCTCCTGCCTCCAGTCTCTCCCAGCATCAGGGTCTTTTCCAATGAGTCAACTCTTCGCATGAGGTGGCCAAAGTATTGGAGTTTCAGCTTCAGCATCAGTTCTTCCAATGAACACCCAGGACTGATCTCCTTTAGAATGGACTGGTTGGATCTCCTTGCAGTCCAAGGGACTCTGAAGAGTCTTCTCCAACACCACAGTTCAAAAGCATCAATTTTTTGGTGCTCAGCTTTCTTCACAGTCCAACTCTCACATCCATACATGACCACTGGAAAAACCATTAAGACCTACTATATGCCAGAAACTACTAGCCATTAAGAGTAGAATAGTGATTAAGCCAGACTTCAGTCATCAAAAATCCACAGTTTAGCAGGAGAAACAAATATATAACATATTCTAGAAAGAGATACAAGAATTATGATGAAGTTTTATAATAGCTCAAGGAAAAATCTAATCAGTACTGTGGGGCTTTTAGAAGGCTTCAGGTAGGTGGTAACACTTGATTCTTGAAGGATAATTAAGAGTTTCTTTGAGGGGGCAAAAACAATTTCAATTGAAATAAACATTTTCTTCAAAGGTGTGCATAGCCATTTGGGCATTTGGGGAAGCAGTGCTATTTCAGTGTATCAGTGGAGATTGTGAAAGAAAAGGAACATCCATGAGAGATGGAGCTAAAAGTGATTTTCAGGGAAGGGCCTTGTATGTCAGCTTAAATAGCTTATGTTATCCCGAAAGCATTGAAGAGTTAAGGTTTACAGGAAGGGAATTCTGTGACTAATTTTGCCATTTAGAGAGATGACATTTGCAATAGGATGGAGTAGAAGAGAAGGTATTAAAGTCAGAAAGGCTACTTAGGACGCTATTGGCACAGGAGCAAATGTAAATAATAATTTTTTAAAAAAAAAGCTAGAATATTTAGTGGAAAAGGGATCTAGTTTCTAATTAGAATGAAAAGTATCAAATACCTAGTAAAACAATCCAAAGAAAACAATATTAAGAAAGATGACTGTGTAATAAAACATACTTTATTTCTGATTAGATGGTCTCTATAGTTAGGATGTCAGATTCTCTGAAAATTACTTTATAAAGTTAATGCTATCACAATAAAAAATCACAGTAGAACTTTTGAACTTGGCAGTAGGGATATAGATTTGGAGAAATAGAGATAGTCAAGAAATGCTTGCAAATAAGAGTACAGATAAGGAACATAGACTTGAACTACTAGATATTAAAAACGAAAATGGAAACAAATACAGGCACTGGTATATAGAATTAAGAGAAGACTTAGATACAAACATTTAAGAATGTAGTATGTCATAGAGGTGGCAGTTCCAACCAATGGAAATTATTTAGACAACAAATTAACCATTGTAGGAAAATATATTTTAAAAAACACTCACTTCACTCCATTTTTAGAATATTCTGGAAGAATTAAAGACACACATATCAAAAATGAAGTCATGGAAGTCCTAGAAGAGAAAAATACTGAATATTTATGTAATGTTGTAATGTGGAAGACTTCTAAGCCTAACACTAAATGCAGAACTCATGAAGGAAAATATTCTAGCTGGTCTAGAGTACATATTATTTTGGGGTAAAATCTAAGTGTAACTCTTTCTTTTCCTTCTCAGAAAAATAGCGTGGTGGCTATTGCTAGAAGAATATGGAGAGAGGAGTCCAGGTGAAACTTGAGTCCAGAATTAAAATCTTCTTCAACTATAGGAGAGTTGAATTCTGAAACTTTTAATGTTTTGAAAGGTTTTGCAGTGTTAGGTAACAGAAGGCATTTTTCCAGAAGCAACTAGACATACATAACTGAAGTAATTAAAGTAAATAGCAAATTTAGAAGCAAACTCAAACATATTAAGAGCATAGTATGTAATAAAGGTGGTATTGACTTTATGTGTCATGTCATGAATCATTTAGTCATGTTCACCTTCCTTTTATGAAATATTAATAGTAAAGCAAGACTTTAAAATATATTGCATATTCTCTGATAGTCCCACCATTTAGGGACAATCCAACTAAATATGAAAAACAAATTTTTATTTATTTATTTTATTATTATTATTTTTTTTACTTTACAATATTTAATTGGTTTTGCCATACATTGACATGAAGCCACCATGGGTGTACATGTGTTCCCGATCCTGAACCCCCCTCCCACCTCCCTCCCCATCCCATCCCTCTGGGTCATCCCAGTGCACCAGCCCCGAGCACCCTGTATCATGCATTGAACCTGGACTGGTGATTCGTTTCACATATGATAATTTACATGTCTCAATGCCATTCTCCCATATCATCCCACCCTCGCCCTCTCCCACAGAGTCCAAAAGACTGTTCTATATATCTGTGTCTCTTTTGCTATCTCGCATACTGGGTTATCATTACCATCTTTCTAAATTCCATATATATGCGTTAGTATACTGTATTGGTGTTTGAAAAAATATTTTAAAAAAGTATTCATTAAAGGAAGTATGGTGTAACAGATAACCACGATGGCGTGATCACTCACCTAGAGCCAGATATCCTGGAATGCAAAGTCAAGTGGGCCTTAGGAAGCATCACTATGAACAAAGCTAGTGAAGGTGATGGAATTCCAGTTGAATTATTTCAAATCCTAAAAGATGATGCTGTGAAAGTGCTGCAATCAGTATGTCAGCACATTTGGAAAACTCAGCAGTGACCACAGGACTGGAAAAAATCAGTTTTCATTCCAGTCCCAAAGAAAAGCAATGCCAAAGAATGTTCAAACTACCCCACACTTGCACTCATCTCATGTGCTATCAAAGTAATGCTCAAAATTCTCCAAGCCAGGCTTCTACAGTATGTCATCCATGAACTTCCAGATGTTCAAGCTGGATTTAGAAAAGCAGAGGAACCAAAGATCAAATTGCCAACATCTGTTGGTCATCAAAAAAGCAAGAGAGTTCCAGAAAAGCACCTACTTCTGCTTTACTGACTATGCCAAAGCCTTACGCTCTGTAGATCACAACAAACTGTGGAAAATTCTTGAAGAGATGGGAATACTAGACCACCTTACCTTCCTCCTGAGAAATCTTTATGATGGTAAAGAAGCAGCAGTTAGAACCAGACATGGAACAACAGACTTGTTCCAAATTGGGAAAGGAGTACATCAAGGCTGTATATTGCCACCCTGCTTATTTAACTTATATGTAGAGTACATCATGTGAAATGCTGGACTGGATGAAGCACAAGCTGGAATCAAGATGGCTGGGAGCAATATCAATAACCTCTGATATGGAGATGATACCACCCTTATGGCAAAAGGTGAAGAGGAACTAAAGAGCCTCTTGATGAAGTAAAAAAGGAGAGTGGAAACACTAGCTTAAAACTCAACATTCAGAAAACTAATATCATGGCATCTGGTCCCATCACTTCATGGCAAATAGATGGGGAAAAAATGAAAACAGTGAGAAACTATTTTTTGGGGGCTCCAAAATTACTGCAGATGGTGACTGCAGCCTTGAAATGAAAAGATCCTTGCTCCTTGGAAGAAAAGTTATGACCAACCTAGACAGCATATTAAAAAGCAGAGACATTACTTTCCCAAAGAAGGTCCATCTAGTCAAAGCTATGGTTTTTAGTAGTCATGGATGGATGTGAGAGTTGGACTATAAAGAAAGCAGAGCACCAGAGAATTGATCCTTTTGAACTGTGGTGTTGGAGAAGACTCTTGAGAGTCCCTTGGACAGTAAAGAGATCCAACCAGTCAATCCTAAAGGAAATTGGTCCTGAATATTCATTGGAAGGACTGATGCTGAAGTTGAAACCCCAGTACTTTGGCCTAAAACCCCAATACTTTGGCCACCTGATGCAAAGAACTGACTCATTAGAAAAGACTCTGATGCTGGGAAAGATTGAAGGCAGGAGGAGAAGGGGACAACAGAGGATGAGATGGTTGGATGGCATCACCAACTCGATGTACATGAGTTTGAGTAAACTCTGGGAGTTGGTGATGGTTAGGGAGGCCTGGCGTGCTGCAGTCCATGGGATCTCAGAGAGTCAGACATGACTGAGTGACTGAACTGAACTGGAGTAACAGAAGGAGTATGGCTTTGGAATCAGATTTTGGTTTTACCACTTTCTGTGTGACTTTGGGTAAATTAATCATTGAGTCTTCACATCTGGGAAGTAGAGGTAATACTCTCCAGCCAGAAGATCTGTGCTTCAGTCTGTCAGTTCAGTTCAGTCGCTCAGTCATATCCGACCCTTTGCGGCCCCATGAATTGCAGCACGCCAGGCCTCCCTGTCCATCACCAACTCCCGGAGTTCACTCAAACTCACATCCGTCAAGTCGGTGATGCCATCCAGCCATCTCATCCTCTGTCGTCCCCTTCTCCTCCTGCCCCCAATCCCTCCCAGCATCAGGGTCTTTTCTAATGAGTCAGCTCTTCGCATGAGGTGGCCAAAGTACTGGAGTTTCAGCTTTAGCATCAGTCCTTCCAAGGAACAACCAGGACTGATCTCCTTTAGAATGGACTGGTTGGATCTCCTTGCAGGCCAAGGGACTCTGAAGAGTCTTCTCCAACACCACAGTTCAAAAGCATCAATTCTTCAGAGCTCAGCCTTCTTCACAGTCCAACTCTCACATCCATACATGACCACTGGAAAAACCATAGCCTCGACTAGACAGACCTTTGTTGGCAAAGTAATGTCTGCTTTTTGATATGCTATCTAGGTTGGTCATAACTTTTCTTCCAAGGAGTAAGTGTCTTTTAATCTCATGGCTGCAGTCACCATCTGCAGTGATTTTGGAGCCCCCAAAAAAAGAGTCTGACACTGTTTCCACTGCTTCCCCATCTATTTGCCATGAAGTGATGGGACCAGATGCCATGATCTTAGTTTTCTGAATATTGAGTTAAGCCAACATTTTTACTCTCCTCTTTCACTTTCATCAAGAGGCTTTTTAGTTTCTCTTCACTTTCTGCCATAAGGGTGGTGTCATCTGCATATATGAGGTTATTGATGTTTCTCCTGGCAATCTTGATTCCAGCTTGTGCTTCTTCCAGCCCAGCGTTTCTCATGATGTACTCTGCATAGAAGTTAAATAAGCAGGGTGACAATACACAGCCTTGACGTACTCCTTTTCCTATTTGGAACCAGTCTGTTGTTCCATGTCCAGTTTGAACTGTTGCTTCCTGACTTGCATACAGATTTCTCAAGAGGCAGGTCAGGTGGTCTGGTATTCCCATCTCTTTCAGAATTTTCCACAGTTTATTGTAATCCACACAGTCAAAGGCTTTGGCATAGTCAATAAAGTAGAAATAGATGTTTTTCTGGAACTCTCTTGCTTTATCCATGATCCAGCGGATGTTGGCAATTTGATCTCTGGTTCCTCTGCTTTTTCTAAAACCAGCTTGAACATCTGGAAGTTCACCATTCACGTATTGCTGAAGCCTGGCTTGGAGAATTTTGATCTATGCTTAAGATGATAGGTAATGTGTCTGAAGTTTCTCTAGTGGTGCCTTAAGAAGCACCTTCATTTAAAAAGCAGCTGTTATTCATCCAGTATATGTTTACCGTTCATCTAAGCTAGACAGAAGTCTCATTCATTCATGGAACAAATATTTCCTGAGTTCTCACCCTTTGTGCTGAGGATTGCAAACTCTAGAGCTTAAGTCTTTCCCTTTTAGGAGATCACAAGACCTGGCAGTAAAGAAGACAAGCGAACAGTCAAATAGGATAGTACAGAAGAATTATTAAACATGACACTTTCCCTCAGGTGGGTCTTACTCTGACACATGTGGTAGCCAGGGAATTTTGAACAGATGGAGGTAGTGATATTGTGAATTATAATAAGAAATGTGTATTTGGTCTCTGCCCCTCTTTCAGGCACAGAAATCCTAAAGCTCTTGAAACTGTGAAGAGAGTGACAGAGGAATCTTTTATTATGTTAATGAGGTAACTTTGGGGTACACCTAGGAATGGGGGTCAGGGTTGGTTGCCAGGAGAACCAACTCTGTGATTAGAAGGTTAGAATTTTCTGCCCCATTCCCTCACATTTTGGAGAGGAAGGGGCTGGATTTTGAGTAGATTGCCAGTATCCATTGCTTTGATCAGTCATGTCTATGTAATGAAGCCATCATAAAAACTCAAAAGAACAGGATTAAGAACTTCCGTGTTGGTGAACACATGGAGATTCAGGGAGTGTGACGCAAGTGGCTGGAAATGCCTCACCCCTTGCCCTTACCTTGCCATATGCCTATCTTCAATCTGGTTATTCTTCAGTTATATCCCTTTATAACAAACTGGTGATCCAGTAAGTTTCTCTGAGTTCTGTGAACAGCTATAGCAAATTAATCAAACTCAAGGAAGGGATTGTTGGAACCTCGAATCTATAACAATTGATGAAAAACTTGCAGTTGGTATCTGAATGAAGCAGGGTGTGGTCTTGTAGGACTGAGCCTTTAATCTGGGGAATCTGTCTCTAGCCAGTGTCAGAATTGAGCTGAATTGTAGGATACCCAGCTGGTGTTTGAGAATTACTTGGTGGTGTGTGGGAAGTCCTTCTGCCCACCATGATGGAGTTGGTACTAGCAACTTCAGAGATGAAGGAGGAAGTCATGTGGTGGGATATGAGCTGTCCTTTGGAGAGTGAAAAGGATTTGGATGGGCACAGGGTGGGCAGTCACTCACATAAGAAGAAAATATGAGCACATCTTGTGTGTCGGAATGATGACTGATGGGAATAAAAGAGTAACTTCTGTCTAAAAGTTCCTGCCCACATATATACCCATTGATACAGCATGGGTCTCACAAGCACCCTATCTCCTGTTTCTTATCCTAAAATGTAGCCTGTCAAGATTTCCCCTACGTCTCTTAATCTGACTAATTCCTATTTATTCTCAGCTAATCTTTCAGCAATCTATGAATGGGGTATCTGTACTCCAGAGGATGAATGAAGACTTAGGCTCACAGATAGTTTTAAGGAAACAGGTTTCTAGACCCTCAACTTCCAAATACATTCTTCCTTAAAATTAACTTGTGAAAGACCACCACCTGGGTGAAAGAATATTCTGGACTCCTTTCCCAGCTCCTTTTCACAATTGGCCTTGCCCTCTTTTACAAAAGCAAGTCCTACCTCTAACTCATCCTAAATTTTACTATGCTACATTGCCCTGGGGATAAGAACTGGAGACCATTTGAAACATTGGTATTGGAGAAGTTGCCTTTGGTCAAGGTACTATAAAGTTTTTTTAATTAGTTTGTTTTACTCTCTTTGCTTTACACATATTTCCATGAAAGGCAAAGCATGCATTGAAATAAGATATTTTGGTTTGTTTTGTGGTATTATGAATTCAGATTTGCTGTAGAGTGGTGCAGTGAAACTATGACAGTTTTCACTCAACAATTTGTCCCTCTTTCCTCCCACAATGCCACTGAATGCAGTAACCCTGAAGTACCCTACGGGAGTGTTGTGAGCGAACAGCAAATTTTTATAAACAGATAGGGAGAGAGGTCAACCTTATTGTATTCATTAACAAACTTAGGGTAGGTTTCAGTCCCTCCTCTCTCTTTCTCTTTCTCAGAATTATAATTCAGAAGGGAGCTGGTTATTACAGAGATGAGTATTAATATGCTTTATTTTAATCAAAAAACTGTCAGAATGTAAGTCTGATTTGATTGATTGGTTTGGCAATTAAGTCCTACTTTGTTCATTAGATTGTATGGCAGACATTTTGCATAAATAGCCTCTGCTAATCTGCAGCTTCAAGATTTGATAGAAAGTATATTTAAATATAGAGGTAAGTTGATTTGATTTACAAAAAATCAAATATTTATATGTAAATGTAATAACATGAAAAAATTGTATGTTGTATATTAATTGAGGTTCTCCTGAGAAACAGAAGCAATAGGATGAAGATATTTATTTATTTACTTATTATGTATAATTGGCTTATGAGATGCTGAAGGCTGAGAAGTCCCATCAGTTGCAGTCTGCAGGCTGGTGACCCAGGAAAGCCAGTGGTGTTATTCAGTCTAGTCTGAAGACCCGTGACCCAGGGAGCTGGTTGTGTAAATCCTGGTCCCAGAGAAGAGAAGATGAGATGAGATATCCTAAACAGTGAGGCAGGAATAAAAGAGGTAAATTACTCCTTCCTCCTTCTTTATTCTATACAGGTCCTAAATGGATTGGATGATGTCTGTCCACTTTTTTGGGTAGGTGGGTGCTGGGGTTGTTACTCTGTTGAGTCCATGGATTCAAGTGCTGATCTCATTCACAACCTCCTAGACACAATCAGAAATGTTTAATCTGAGCACCTCATAGCAGGTTACGTTCATACACATAGTGAACCGTCACAAAGTGATTGCTGTGGTAGGCTTCCCAGATCCTTATTTTAGGATCAAGATACTGATTTCCTGGCTGCTCATAATGGTGACTGCTCATGACCCTGCTCCCAGCATGGTAACTGTTCACAAGTTCTCTGGGAATTACCCTCTGTTATAGGGAGCTGCCCTTCCCAATGCTACAGCCCTCTTTGGGGTCAGCCTCTATGCTGTGACTAGTTTGATGCAGGAATATAAAGGCTCCACCACTTGCCTCCATTGGAACATCTGTGAAGGGCCATTCCTATTTTAAGTCTTAAACTAAAGAAGTGCCTCTCCATGAGAGAATAACAGCTACTACTTGCAAACAATTAGTAAGCTGAAGCTTCAGTTAAATAGATTTGGGAGATCAGAAGAGGAAGCTCTCAAGTGCTGCAACAATAGCTAAGCCCAAGAGGAAGAAGAAAGACTCCTCTTCTTTGCTGGCAAGGATTCAGCCAATAAAAGTCAAGGACTTTTTTGGTTTACTATAGCCCTTTCAATTTCTTTTTTCCCTCTATAAAAGCATTTTCCTTTCCTTGCAGTGTGGGAACTTGTACATGACTCATGTGGTTGCAGATCCTGAATTGCAGTTCTCTGATCTCCAAATAAACCCATTTTGCTGGAGAAATATCTGGCAGTTTAGTTCAGGTCAGCAAAGTAATAACCACTTGTTAAGCATTGGTAATAGCCCTTTTCTAGTTTACTTCTGAGAAGTTGAGAAAATGAATAACTGTATTTGCTGGGAAATAAACTCTCTAGTGAGTTAGGTGGTTTCCAATTATTTGCTTTCAACAAAATTGCAATAGGCTCAAATTGGGTTGTCACAGGATGCATACTAAATATAATTTCTGATGATAACTTATTATCTGATTTCTAAATGTAACTTGGAAGAAGTTCAAAGAATTGAGTAAATTGCTACAGTAAATTTCCACCAGTTCCCATGTTTATATGAATAAGGTTTCTCACTTTAGATTATAAAAACTAAAACAAAGATAATGCTAAGTCTTGTCTCATTTACCATAAAGTATTATTCATCTGAGGATAAAAAGAAACATGTTTTCTTAAAGTTCCATTCATGTTAGTAAGAAATGTTCTTCCAATTAATTTTTGTTAGAATTTAATCCAGGAGAAATTTTAAATAATTAGTCTTATAGTTCCAAGAAGTAAAATAAAAAAGAAATGTCAATAGATATATGCATTTTATTGAAGGAAAATATGATGTTGTCGCTCAGTTGTGTCCTACTCTTTACAACCCCATGCACTGTAGCACGCCAGGCTTGCCTATCCTTCACCATCTCCTGGAGCTTTCTCAAACTCATGTTCATTGAGTCAATGGACATGCCATCCAATCATCTCATCCTCTGTTCCCCACCTCTCCTCCTGCCCTTCATCTTTCTCAGCATCAGGGTCTTTTCTAATGAGTCGGCTCTTTGCATCAGATGGCCAGAGTATTGAAGCTTCAGCTCAATATGATAGGATAATAATTAAAAGTATTTTAAATATTAAAAAATTTAGATAAAATTCTGTGGGAGAAATGGAATGGAAATATGATTTCAAGGAGAAAAAGAAATGATATAAAATTTCTTACCATTGAGGTAGTGCTTATCTTGTACTTTAAACAATGATAATAGCAAGTATCAAGTTTCTACTCTTAACCTTTGGATGAACATGAGAGTTTCAGTGTTCTTTGAAAGTGTTAGTATTTACAATATCGTGGGGATTATATGGGCTTCCCCAGTGGCTCAGTGGTAAAGAATCTGCCTGCTGTGCAGGAGATTCAGGAGACACAGTTTCCATCCCTGGGTTAGAAAGATTCCCTGGAGGAGGAAATGGCAACCCACTCTAGTATTCCTGTCAGGAAAATCCCATGGACAGAGGAGCCTGGCAAGCTACAGTCTATAGGGTTACAAAGACTTGGGCACAACTGAGCACAAGCAAGGATTATATAATTTTTAACTATTTAAACATTAGAACAATTTTAGATATAAACTTCTTTTAGAAGAGCCTTCTATGTTGCCTGATATAGAGCAACTCAATCGTTTGTATACCTAAGCATTAAAATGTTCTTCAAAGTAGAAGAAAGCTGAAAACAAATAGCTGTTGGTAGGGAAATGGTTCAATGGTATATACATATGTTGGAATGCTATGGATTTACTTTAAAAAAAAATCATGTTATCAAAGAATACTTAATATCAAGGAGCCCAGTCAGAGTGCCAGTCTTGATTCGGTTTGATCTGTCATGGAATTTTCCTGAATGAGAGAGAGAGGAAAAAAAGGGGCCTATGATCCCATGTTTTGCAGAAGTCTCCCTCACAGGTATATGCTGCTGTAATAAACCATTTGAGCTGGCCTTTGGCCTTATTCCTGAGAGATAGCCTGTAAACCCTTGGAATAAAATTTTGGCTGGATTTTATCCCTGGTTCCTAGAAGTAGCTTTTAAATTCTTGGGATTTCTCAAAAAATATTTGTTATTCATGGTGGATCCTGATAGTTTGTGCTGGTGAGATGACTCAGGATGAGGAGCTGGCCAAGTCAAAAAGACCCACCAGGTGAATAGAGGTTGGAATTTTGAGCCAGTGTGATGTCAGCCTGACATCCAGGGAAGAAATGTTGGGCCTGGAGATTGAATTCAACTTCATAGACTGTAATTTGATCAATCATTGCCTATCTAATGAAATCTCAATTAAAACTTCTAGACACTGAAGCTCAGTTTAGCTTCCCTGGTTGGCAGTACTCTGTGTCAGTGGTCCCCAATCTTTTTGGAACTAGGCACTGGTTTCATGGAAGACAGTTTTTCCATGGTTTGGGGCAGGGGTGGTTTCAGGGTGATTCAAGTGCATTACATTTTTTGTGTACTTTTTATTATTACATTGTGATACATAATGAAATAATTATACAACTCACTGTAAGGCAGAATCAGATTATCAGACATTAGATTTTCATCAGAAATGTGCAACCTAGATCCTTTGCACACACAGTTCACAGTGGAGTTCACACTTCTATGAGGATCTAAAGTGGAGGTCAGGCAGTAATGTGAGCAATAGGGGGCAGCTATAAATACAGATGAAGCTTCACTTGCTCACCTGGCACTCACCCCCTGCTGTGTGGCCTGATTCTTAACAGGCCACAGACGAGTATTCATCTGTGGCCTGGGACTTGGTGATGCCTACTCTTTGTATCGTCATAGATGATGTACTGGGAAGGCAGTGCTGCAGTTGATGTCAAGGGTATATCAACTCTCCAGCACTGTATCATAATTTAGTTCACAGAGGTCTAGATTGCTTTTCCTTCTGACTAGAATTCACACTGGCCCATTATATTGATGACATTATACTAATTGACTTAAGTGAGCAAGAATTATTATTAATAACTACTACTGTGGACTAACTGGTAAGACATTTGCATATCAGTCTGTGGGAAATAAATCCAATAAAAGTTCCTGGAAAGTCAACCTCCGTGAAAATTCTAAGGGCCCAGTGGTGTGGGGCATGCCAAAATACTCCTAAGGTATTAAATAAAACATAAGTGGTTGCATCTTTCTTGTCCTAAAATAAAAAAGAGGCACAGTGCTTAGTGAGTCCCTTTGGATTTTGAAGGCAGTATACTCCTCATTTGGATGTGTTTCACTGACCCATTTACTGAGTGACTCAAAAGGCTTCTAGTTTTTAATGGAGCCCAGAATAAGAGAAGGCACTGCAACAAATCCAGGCTGCTTTGTGCCGTTTGATCCAGTGTATTCAGTGGTGCTTGAAGTGTCAGTGGCAGATAGGTATCCAGATTGGAGCCTTTGGCAGGCTCCTAGGATCCCTGGGTTGGGAAGATCCCCTGAGAAGGAAAGGGCAACCCACTCCAGTATTCTTGCTGGGGAAATCTCATGGGCAGGGGAGCCTGGTGGGCTGCAGTCCATGGGGTCACAAGAGTCAGTCATTTATCGATTCAACCACCATAGGTAAATTACAGCTAGTTCCTTAGGATTATAAAGCAGAGCTGTACTTTCCTCTATGGATAACTTATTTCCTTTTGAGAAATAGACCTTGGCCTGCCACTTGGCCTTAGTAGAGACTGAACATTTAACCATGGGCCATCAAGTTACTGAGCTGCCCACCATGAATCTGATCCACTGGGCTCCAAAGTGAGGTATGCACAGCAGCACTGAATCATTGAGTGGAAGTCGTATATCTGTCACTGGTCCTGAGGAGGCCCTGAAGGCGTAAGTTATATGAAGAAGTAGCCCACTTTTCCACGGTATCTACTCCTACTCCACTGCATTCTCTCTCCCAGCCTACACATATAACCTCCTGGGGAGTTCCCTGTGATCAGTTGATGGAGGAAGAAAAGACTTAGGCCCGGTTTACAGATGGTTCTGTATGAAATACAGGCAGTATCGGAATGTGGAGAGCTGTAGTACAGCTGCTTTCTGAGAATTCCCTGAAGTGCCATGGTGAAGAGCAATCCTCTGAGCTGGCAGAACTCTAAGTAGTGTGTCTGGCTGTGAACTTTACTTAGAAGGAGGAATGGCCAGATGTGCAATTATACACTGATTCACGGACTGTGACCAGTGGTTTGGCCGGATGGTCAGGGACTTGGAATAAGCATGATTAAAAAATTGGTGATAAGGAAATTTGGGGGAAGGTATGTGGATAGACCTCTCTCAGTGGGCAGAAGACATGAAAATCTTTGTGTCCAGGCAAATGCTCATCAAAGGGTGACCTAAACAGAGTATTTTTGTTTTTGTTTTCAAATCATCAAGTGGATTAATGGTTACTTCCTCGGAGAGGGCTTATGCCACACCCAGGTATGCTGCACCCAGAGCCCATGCAACAGCCACCAATGACCCATACCTCCACAGGACACACTCAGAACACTCACAGGCAGGTCTGGCTCAGTCTCTGTAGGGTCTCCTGGTGCACACAATTTTTGTTTGAGCCCTCTGAGCATCTCTGATGGGTATGGGGTTTGATTCTAAATGTGATTTTGCCCCTCCTATTATCTTGCTGGGGCTTCTCCTTTGTGCTTGGATGTGGAGTATCTTTTTTTGGTGGGACCCAGAATTCTCCTGTCAATGGTTGTTCAGTGAAAAGACTCTTGTTTCTGGGGAAACGAGAGTTTCTGGGTTGTTCTGGGGAAACAGACTCCTGGAGGGCACAAACAAAACGTTGTGTGCACCAGGACCCAAGAGAAAGGAGCAGTTACCCCACAAAAGACTGACGCAGAATGGCCTGTGAGTGTCCAGGAGTATCTGGTGGAGGTGTGGGTTGATGGTGGCCTGCAGGATCAGGGGCGCTGAGTGCAGCAGTGCATGCACAGGACCTTTTGAAGGAGATAGCCACTTTCTTCATTACCTCCACTATAGTTTGGTCTCAGGTCAAACAACAGGAAGGGAACAGAGCCCCACCTGTCAACAGAAAATTGGATTAAAGATTTACTGAGCATGGTCCAGCCTGTCAGAACAAGACTCTGTTTCCCCCACAGTCAATCTCTCCCATCAGGAAGCTTCCATAAGCCTCTATGCCTTATCCCTCAGAGGGCAGACAGAATGAAAACCACAGTGACAGAAAACTAATCAAACTGATCACATGGACCACAGCATTGTCTAACTCAATGAAACTAGGACTACACAAGACAGATGGGTTATGGTGGAGAGTCCTGACAAAATGTAGTCCACTGGAGAAGGGAATGGCAAACCAATATTGTTGCCTTGAGCAGCAGTGTGAAAAGGGAAAAAGATATGACACCGAAAGATGAACTCCTGAGGTCCTTAGGTGCCCAAAATGCTACTGGAGAAGAGTGGAGAAATAACTCCAGAAAGAATGAAGAGATGGAGCCAAAGCAAAAACAACACCAAGTTGTGGATGTGACTGGTGATGGAAGTAAAGTCTGAAGCTGTAAAGAGCCATATTGCATAGGAACCTGGGACATTAGGTCCATGAATCAAGGTGAATTGGAAGTAGTCAAACAGGAGATGGCAAGAGTGAACATTGACATTTTAGGAATCAGTGAACTAGGAATGTGAAGTCAAGTGGGCCTTAGAAAGCATCACTACGAACAAAGCTAGTGGAGGTGATGGAATTCCAGTTGAGCTATTTCAAATCCTGAAAGATTATGCTGTGAAAGTGCTGCACTCAATATGCCAGCAAATTTGGAACACTCAGCAGTGGCCACCGGACTGGAAAAGGTCAGTTTTCATTCCAATCCCAAAGAAAGGCAATGCCAAAGAATGCTCAAACTACTGCACAAGTGCACTCATCTCACACGCTAGTAAAGTAATGCTCAAAATTCTCCAAGTCAGGCTTCAGCAATATGTGAACCGTGAACTTCCAGATGTTCGAGCTGGTTTCAGAAAAGGCAGAGGAACCAGAGATCAAATTTCCAACATCCGCTTGATCATCGAAAAAGCAAGAGAGTTCCAGAAAAACATCTATTTTTGCTTTATTGACTACCCCAAAGCCTTTGACTGTGTGGATCACAATAAACCGTGGAAAATTCTGAGAGAGATGGGAATACTAGACCATCTGACCTGCCTCTTGAGAAATCTGTATGCAGGCCAGGAAGCAACAGTTAGAACTGGACATGGAACAACAGACTGGTTCCAAATAGGAAAAGGAGTACGTCAAGGCTGTGTATTGTCACCCTGCTTATTTAACTTCTATGCAGAGTACATCATGAGAAACGCTGGGCTGGAAGAAGCACAAGCTGGAATCAAGATTGCCGGGAGAAATATCAATAACCTCAGATATGCAGATGACACCACTCTTATGGCAGAAAGTGAAGAGGAACTAAAAAGCCTTTTGATGAAAGTGAAAGAGGAGAGTGAACAAGTTGGCTTAAAGCTCAACATTCAGAAAACTAAGATCATGGCATCTGGTCCCATCACTTCATGGGAAATAGATGGGGAAACAGTGGAAACAGTGTCAGACCTTGTTTTGGGGGGGCTCCAAAATCACTGCAGATGGTGATTGCAGCCATGAAATTAAAAGACACTTACTCCTTGGAAGAAAAGTTATGACCAACCTAGATAGCACATTGAAAAGCAGAGACATTACTTTGCCAACAAAGGTCAGTCTAGTCAAGGCTATGGTTTTTCCAGTGGTCATGTATGGATGTGAGAGTTGGACTGTGAAGAGGGCTGAGCACTGAAGAATTGATGCTTTTGAACTGTGGTGTTAGAGAAGACTCTTGAGAGTCCCTTGGACTGCAAGGAGATCCAACCAGTCCATTCTGAAGGCGATCAGTCCTGGGTGTTCTTTGGAAGGAATGATGCTAAAGTTGAAACTCCAGTACTTTGGCCACCTCATGGGAAGAGTTGATTCATTGGAAAAGACCCTGATGCTGGGAGGGATTGGGGGCAGGAGGCAAAGAGGACGACAGAGGATGAGATGGCTGGATGGCATCACTGACTCGACGGACGTGAGTCTGAGTGAACTCCGGGAGATGGTGATGGACAGGGAGGCCTGGCGTGCTGTGATTCATGGGGTCGCAAAGAGTCGGACACAGCTGAGCGACTGAACTGAACTAAACTGAACTAAAATGAACTGGAATGGATGAATTTGACTCAGATGGCCATTATATCTACTACTGTGGGAAAGAATCCCTTAGAAGAAGAGGAGTAGACCTCATAGTCAACAAAAGAGTTTGAATTACAGTTATTGGGTGCAGTCTCAAAAATGACAGAATGATCTCTGTTCGTTTCCAAGGCAAACCATTCAATATCACAGTAATCCAAGTCTTTGCCCCAACCAGTAATGCTGAAGAAGATGAAGTTGAACAGTTCTGTGAAGACATATGGGACCTTCTAGAACTAACACCCCCAAAAGATGTCCTTTTCATTATAGGGGAATAGAATGCAAAAGAAGGGAGTCAAGAGATACCTGGAATAACAGGCAAGTTTGGCCTTGGAATACAAAATTAAGCAGGGCAAAGGCTGAGAGTTTTGCTGAGAAATGCATTGGTTATAGCAAACATCCTCTTCCAACAACACAAGAGAAGACTCTACACATGGACATCACCAGATGGTCAATGCTGAAATCAGATTGATTATATTCTTTGCAGCCAAAGATGGAGAAACTCTATACAGTCAGCAAAAACAAGACCAGGAGCTGACTGTGGCTCAGATCATGAACTCCTTATTACCAAATTCAGACTTAAATTGAAGAAAGCATGGAAAACAACTAGACCATTCAGGTATGACCTAAATCAAATCCCTTATGATTATCCAGTGGAAGGGACAAATAGATTCAAGGGGTTAGATCTGATAGAGTGCCTGAAGAACTATGGACAGAGGTTCATGACATGGTATAGGAGGCAGTGATAAAGACCATCCCCAAGAAAAAGAAATGCAAAAAGGCAAAATGGTTGTCTGAGGAGGCTTTGCAAATAGCTGAAAGAAGAAGAGAAGTAAAGGCAAAGGAGAAAAGGAAAGGTATACTCATCGGAATACAGAGTTCCAAAGAATAGCAAGGAGAGATAAGAAAGCCTCCCCAAGTGATCAGTGCAAAGAAATAGAGGAAAACAGTAGAATGGGAAAGACTAAAGATCTCTTCAAGAAAATTAGAGATACCAAAGGAACATTTCATGCAAAGATGGGCACAATAAAGGTTAGAAATGGTATGGATCTAACAAAAGAAAAAGATATTAAGAAGAGGTGGTAAGAATACACAGAAGAACTGTACAAAAAAGATCTTCATGACCCAGATAACCATGATGGTGCGATCACTCACTTAGAGCCACACATTTTGAAATGGGAAGTCAAATGGGCCTTAGGAAGCACCACTATGAACAAAGCTAGTGAAGGTGATGGAATTCCAGTTGAACTATTTCAAATCCTAAAAGATGATGCTGTGAAAGTGCTGCACTCAGTATGTCAGCAAACTTGGAAAACTCAGCAGTGGCCACAGGACTGGAAAAAGTCAGTTTTCATTCCAATTCCAAAGAAAGGCAATGCCAAAGAATGTTCAAACTACCGCACAGTTGCACTCATCTCACAAGCTAGCCAAGGAATGCTCAAAATTCTCCAAGTCAGGCTTCAACAGTACATGAATCATGTACTTCCAGATGTTAAAGCTGGATTTAGAAAATGTGGAAGTTCCAGAGATCAAATTTCCAACATCCGTTGGATCATTGAAAAAGCAAAAGAGCTCCAGAGAAACATCTATTTCTGCTTTATTGACTACCTCAAACCCTTTGGCTGTGTGGATCACCACAAACTGTGGAAAATTCTTCAAGAGATGGGAATACCAGACCACCTTACCTTCCTCCTGAGAAATCTGTACACAAGTCAAGAAGCAACAGTTAGAACTGGACATGGAACAACAGACTGGTTCCAAATTGGGAAAGGAGTACGTCAAGGCTGTATATTGTCATCCTGCTTATTTAACTTATATGCAGAGTACATCTTGTGAGATGTCGGTCTGGATGAAGCACAAGGTGGAATCAAGATTTCTGGGAGAAATATCAATAACCTCAGATATGCAGATGACACCACCCTTATGGCTGAAAGTGAAGAACTAAAGAGCCTCTTGATGAAAGTGAAAGAGGAGAGTGAAAAAGCTGCTTAAAACAACATTCAGAAAACGAAGATCATGCCATCTGTTCCCATCACTTCATGGCAAATAGATCGGGAAACATTGGCAACAGTGAGAGACTTTAGTTTTTTGGGCTGAAAAATCACTATATGGTGACTGCAGCCATGAAAAGGACGCTTGCTCCTTGGAAGAAAAGCTATGACCAACCTAGACAGCATATTAAAAAGCAGAGACATTACTTTGCTGACAAATGTTTGTCTAGTCAAAGCTATGGTTTTTCCTATAGTCATGTATGGATGTGAGAGTTGGACTGTAAAGAAAGATGAGTGCCAAAGAATTGATGATTTTGAACTGTGGTGTTGGAGAAGACTCTTGAGAGTCCCTTGGACTGCAAGGAGATCCAGCCAGTCAATTTTAAAGAAAATCGGTCCTGTATATTTGTTAAGAACTGATTCTGAAGCTGAAACTCCAATACTTTGGCCACCTGATGCAAAGAACTGACTGATTGGAACAGACCCTTATGCTGGGAAAGATTGAAGGCAGGAAGAGAAGGGTGATAGAGAGTGAGATGGTTGGATGGCATCACCAACCCGGTGGACATGAGTGTGAGCAAGCTCTGGGAGTGGTGATGGACAAGCATGTCTGGTGTGCTGCAGTCCATAGGGTTGGAAAGAGTCAGACACGACTGACTGACTGAACTGAACTGATCAAGCGATGTGTTTGTTAGTCTCTCAGTTGCGTCCGACCCTTTGTGACCCTGTGAGCTGTAGCCCTCCAGGCTCTTCTGTCTGTGAAATTTACCATGCAGAAATACTGGAATGGGTTGTCATTCCTTTCTCCAGGGGATCTTCCCGACTCAGGGACTGAACCTGTGTCTTCTGCATTGCAGGCAGGTTCTTTACTGTCTGAGCCACCAGGGAAGTCCCTATCAAGTGGATAGGGTGACCCATTCTGTGGATAACCATCAGCCTCTTTCGCTTGCCAGTCTTGTCATCTTTCAATTGACTTATGAACAGTTGTGGTCATAGTGGCAGGTTGGAGGTAATGCGTAGCTCAGCAGCATAGACTTTCACTCACAAGATATGACCTGGCTATGGTCACACCTAACTACAGTGGCCAACACTGAGTCCCTATATGACACCATCCCCCAGTTATATTGGACCTCTCCCATCATGCAAAGGGTAATGTTTTGTTCCTATTAGAATAGACACTTACTGTGAATATTGATTTGGCTTTCCTGCACACAATGATTCTACCTAAATTGTCATCCGCAGAATTACAGAATGCCTATCCATTGTCATGGTATTCCACACAGTATTACTTTTGTTCAAGACACTCATTTCACGGAAAATTTCACAGGAAATTAATTGTGACAATGGGCCCATGTTTACGATATTCAGTACTCTTTAATATGTTCCTCACTATCTTGAAGTAGCTGGCTTGAGAGAATGGTGTAATGGCCTTCTTAAGAACTAGCTATATAGCACCAGCTAGGTAATAATTCCTTGGTAGGTGGGGATAAGTTTCTACAGAAGATTATATATGATCTGAATCTGATATATGATGCTGTTTCTTCCACAACGAGGTTTCACAGTCCAGGAATCAAGGGGTGGATATGGGAGTGGCATAACTATTACCACAGAATGGTCCTTTTTTTTTTTTTTCCTGACATTTTTGTTTCTCATAGGGTGTGAGAGAGATTCAAACCATGTATGCATTGTTACAATCCCCCATTCAGACCATGTGCGTATTGTACTCATTTAATGGAGGAGGTAGCTACCCCAAGTGAATGCACCAGGAAACCTACTCAGTGATTCCAAATACCTTCCTGAAATGTGGTTCTTCTGATGGGTATTGACATATCCTACTTTAATGTACCCTCAAATTGCCATAATAATTTCCAGAGGGGCCTTGCCCCATGTGAGCATTCCTTAATAGCCAAGTTTTCCATTTCTTTTCTGCCCGACCATCTAGTCAGGCCATTGATAACAACTGATGGGGTTCAGGGCAGGCTGCCCGAGATGTACCTCTTGGCATGTGGATTATTTTAAGCTGAAAACAAGCAAGGCCAATAAGACTCAGGAAGAATCTTTGAGCTTCTTTCCCCTCACTGCGTAAAAGAGTTTAAAATAGAAGGACTATCCCAGGAAGGAGCTATCACTATAAATAACTATAGAAAAGTAGGAACTAGGTGTGACAGACAGGAGGAACTTAGCAAGGCCTGTTTGGTCAAAGTTCTCTCTCTGCCCCATTGTCTCCGTCAGCTCAGCAAATATTTGTTTCAGTTCAGTTCAGTTCAGTTCAGTTCAGTCGCTCAGTCGTGTCCGACTCTTTGTGACCCCATGAATTGTAGCACACCAGGCCTCCCTGTCCATCACCAACTCCTGGAGTTTACCCAAAATCATGTCCATCGAGTTGGTGATGCCATCCAGCCATCTCATCCTCTGTCGTCCCCTTCTCCTCCTTCCCCCGATTTCTCCCAGCATCAGAGTCTTTTCCAATGAATCAACTCTCTGCATCAGGTGGCCAAAGTATTGGAGTTTCAGCTTTAGCATCAGTCCTTCCAATGAGCACCCAGGACTGATCTCCTTTAGGGTGGACTGGTTGGATCTCCTTGCAGTCCAAGGGACTCTTGAGAGTCCACCACCACGGTTCAAAAGCATCAATTCTTCGCTGCTCAGCTTTCTTCACAGACCAACTCTTATGTCCATACATGACCACTGGAAAAACCATAGCCTTGACTAGACGGACCTTTGTTGGCAAAGTAATGTCTCTGCTTTTCGATATGCTATCTAGGTTGGTCATAACTTTCTTCCAAAGAGTAAGTGTCTTTTAATTTCATAGCTGCAATCACCATCTGCAGTGATTTTGGAGCCCCCCAAAATAAAGTCTGACGCTGTTTCCCCTGTTTCTGCATCTATTTTCCATGAAGTAATGGGACCAGATGCCATGATCTTAGTTTTCTGAATGTTGAGCTTTAAGCCAACTTGTTCACTCTCCTCTTTCACTTTCATCAAGAGGCTTTTTAGTTTCTCTTCTCTTTCTGCCATAAGGGTGGTGTCATCTGCATATCTGAGGTTACTGATATTTCTCCTGGCAATCTTGATTCCAGCTTGTGCTTCTTCCAGCCCAGCGTTTTTCATGATGTACTCTGCATAGAAGTTAAATAAGCAGGGTGACAATATACAGCCTTGACGTACTCCTTTTCCTATTGGGAACCAGTCTGTTGTTCCATGTCCAGTTCTAACTGTTGTTTCCTGACCTGCATACAGATTTCTCAAGAGGCAGATCAGGTGGTCTGGTATTCCCATCTCTTTCAGAGAGATGTTTTTCCAAACATTAACTCTGTTAATCTTCCTATGAATTACCTTATTTCCCTTTGAAGTCCCAGACCCCTGCCTCCTTCGACTTAGTCCGTAGTATATACACCTCATCTTACCTTACTGTCTTTGGAATTCTTCATGCTATTTGGGTTCACTTTATATATATATATATAAAATAAATTTTATTTTATCCTGTTAACCTGCCTGATGTTATTTTAATTGCCAGCCTAAAGAACTAATAGGGAAAAGGGGAAATTCTCTCCCCCACAGTCGGTGGAGTCAGGGGAGTACTTCACTAGCTGGCAGAATCTGGCTGAGAAACTTCTTCCTCCTGAAGACTGATATGGAGAAAGAGATCTTGGGGCATCTGGCAAGTGCTGGCAGAAGGTAAAATCTCTTACCATGTCAGTCTCCCAGATTTTCAGTGTACAAGTTCTGATGGAATGAAAGTGGTGAGGATCTTCTTTCTTTCTCTAAATTTAGATTAGCAGTTGAAATATTTGTAGAGCTAGTTCCTTGGATCCAGCAACTCTTTGGAAATTTGTTAGCACACTCTTTGTTGGTTGTTTTCCTCTAAGAGAGAGTCACTTTCTTCATCTCCGTCTATTGTGTCATTTGTCATAAGAAGGAAATTATGTAGGGTAGGATGCAGGCGTTAAGTTCTATAAGCCTATTGTCTGGACTGGCCCTGAAGTCTGGTGAGTTTGTTGATCTCACCAGACTGGCATCTATTTAGACAAACTTTGCTGTGGATTAATATATACGTGGAGTAAAAGCTATGCTAAGGGATATCTTGGAAGCCAGAGCTACACACTGGTGGTCACAAATTGAGCATTTGACAGCCATTAGGGTATTCACCTGAGTACTGATTGAAAAAGACCCTGATGCTGGAAAAGACTGAAAGCAAAGGAGAAAAAGGTGGCAAAGGATGAGATGGTTAGATAGCATCACTGACTCAGTGGACATGAGTTTGAGCAAACTCCGGGAAATAGTGAAGGACAGGAAAGCCTGGTGTGCTGCAGTCCATGGGGACACAAGAGTCAGACTTGATTTAGTGACTGAACAGCAACAACAAGAAAGAAGGCATCGCCTCAAGAAGGCATCCATAAGAGATAAGTTGGTTAAGGTATGGGTTAGATGCTTTACCCACCTTCGAGAAGATGACCATGTAGTGAGATACTCTGTAAAACACCACACACTCCCTACCCTGCTACTCATTCCTCTTAAGTATTAGTGTAGCACCAAAAATTCGAATGCTTAGCTAGATCTGTTGATGTGCATAGAAGAAAAAAAAAAAACAACAAAAAACAGATGAGGTTTTTCCTTCTGTCTTGCTGTATGTCCCAAAGAGCTTGGTGTGAGAAAACCAAGAGAAAACACTCTCTGGTCTTTTCCACCTGGTAGGTGAATTTACTGGGGTGCATCTGGTGGCCAGTTGAGTAGCTTGGGGTTCTGGGACATGGAATTACAAGCAGAAATCTTTGCCAGCCATCTCACTGTGTCAGCCTTTGTTGCTTGTTAGTGTTGGAATTGTCCATTCCAGTAGAATCTTCCTGGTGCCATGAATTAGTGGGTTTGTGACTAGAGGTACCCCACATTTTTGTGGGAGACCAGACACCATTTTCATTACACCATACTTAATGCCTGTACAACAAAAGTTTTTACTTCCTTAGACTGTTTTGGGGAGTGAAACTTTGGATCATGGTGACTACATCATCTGTGTTCCCACCAGGAATAGCTCCTGTGTCCATGGTAAAATTTATTCTAAGCCTGGTAGGTACTTCTCGGATTTTCCATAAGTAGGCTTATTGGATTGAGTCACTGTTGGGCTAAGTACAGTAATGAAGATCTTGCTCATTGATGGCCAGATGACAGATCTTTTGAATTGGAAAATCTTCCATATGTGAAAAAATTTTTAGAGAGCTTTCAGTCCTCACAGCTGCCTTATTGGTATTTATGTCCTCACAGTTGCCTTATTGGTATTTATGGGAAGATCAGATTGAAAACCCAAAGAAGTAGAATGGCTAGCCTCAGGGAATCCCTTAATAAAATGAAAGAACAAAAGTCAGAATAAAAATTAAAAGCCAAATATCATATAAATTCCCCCTTTCCTCCCTCCTGAACTCCCCTATATCCCCACCTTCCTATTCCTGACCCTCAGGAAGCTCTGGATCTCTAGTTTCTTGTATCTTACTTCAAAACTTCAGGCATTTCTCTTAGATCCTAAGGCTCTGGCTTCTCCGGAAAACATCCAGCTGCCTACTTTAGCTTCCTTTTTTTTTTTTAAAGAAGACTTTAGAGAGGGCATTCAGGTGTGACCTCCAAGTTAAGAGTATACAGGTCACTTGTGTAAATGCTAATAACCAGGAAGTCACTTTTGTAGATACAACCAGGAAGGCAGGAAGACTCATTTTACTGTCCGTTATGACTCTTCCTACTTCCCAGGGTTCTATAAAGCAGGCTCTGCCAACTCCAGAAATTCATGTACAGTGTCCCTTCCTGATGTATCCAAGAGTCCTGCCGCAGAGAATTCACATCCCTTGAACAGAAACCGATTTTTTACATTGTAAAATGATCTTATCTCTACTGTCAGAAGATCCTACAAAATTCAGAGGGATTCAGAAAGGTTAGTGGCTATTCTTAAACTCACTCATAGAGACTTTGACTCAACCTCAATTGTGGAGGTGGGGGAACCACAACCTAAAACTTTAAAATTATGTTTTATTCAGGAACCTCACTGAGGACTATAGCCTGGGATGGCAGCCTCTCAGATAGCTCTGAGGTACTGTTGCGTAGAGGTAGTGGAGGTGCCAGGATGTGTAGAGGTTTTTGCTGGGGGAAAAAAGATTTTTGCTAATTACAAATAACAAACATCTCAAGTCGATGATTTTAGTGCTTTTCTGTGTATGGGAAGATGCAGGAATTTGGGCTTACTGAAATTATTCCTTTGATATGCACCTTGGCTATCTAGGACCAGTATCCTGGTTTTTTTCCCATCCTGAATCCTCTCTGGTGCACCATGAGGAGGGCTGTTTCGTGGCTCATGGCTTCATGGTTGCAACATTCTTTGTTTGCCGAAAGGACAGGTGACATTCTTTGTCTACACTGCCTCCTTTTAGTCATAAATTCAACCAATGTTTGGGAGGTAGTTCAAGATAAATTTTGTCCCACAGTGCCAGGAAGGCTCATTTCTAGATCAGTGGAAGATTCTCTTGATAGGTGATTCAGTGTGTCAGTTTTTGAATTAGACCCTGTGGATAATCTAAAATTCTCTGAATTGCCTCTTTTACTGACTAGTGTCTTGTAATCCAGGAAATGTTTTCCTTTGTTGCTTCATTGCATATCTAGGGTTGTACTATTGCCATTATTCTATGTAGAGTTATATATATGATTAACTGCCTCAAAATAGTTAGCCATAATTAATTTTGTCAGAGGCTTGATTATTCATTGGTAATGCAAGAGACAATAATCTTATGACACAGGATATAAGTAATACAGCTAGTAACATTAATAAAGTTCAAAAATAGGGATTTAAGCCATGAGCCTCCAGAATCAAACCAGCTCCCTAAGAGATCACCAAGACTAGGAAGTGGATCTCTTAAGGCAGGAATCTGATTTTTTCATGTAAGTCATTAAATGCTTTCTATTGGAAGATTTGTGTGGTGTGAAACACAGTATTCAGTTTGAATTCCGTATGTCT
Source organism: Capra hircus (assembly GCF_001704415.2). NCBI lineage: Eukaryota > Metazoa > Chordata > Mammalia > Artiodactyla > Bovidae > Capra > Capra hircus. The sequence continues at coordinate 39,418,725 of NC_030823.1, read as the reverse complement.
CCTACATATGAACTCTCAAGTTGTGAGCTTGGAAAGACGTGAACGTGTGTTCCCGTGTCCAATCGTGTGAACCAGTTCGTGCGTCTGGTGTACACTGTCTTGTGTGGGCATCCTCTATAAGTGCTTGTGCTTGTTGGTACTTTACTGTGTAGAGTACAGTGGTACAGTGTCTTTAGGTCAAGCCCAGGATGTCCGAAAAGAAGCATAAAAGCAGTGGGGATGTAGCTGGTACTGCTAAGAAGCACCAGGTGATAATGATGGAAATAATTGAAAAAAAAAAAGTGAAAATAATTGAGAGTAGACTAAAGTGAAAAGACCTACTGTACTACTGTATTTTTCAAGGTACTGTAACATTAAAAATGTTTTATTCTTTGTTTATTTTTTATGTGAAAAGTATTATAAACTATAGTACTATTTAGCTGATTGTGTTAGTAATATACTTAGGTTAACTTTGTTGGACTTAACGAACAAATTGGACTTAGGAGTGCGCTCTCAGAATGGAACTCATTCATATGTTAGGGGACTTACCGTATAGTACAGGTGCCTCCTTGAGATGCTGTAAGAATATTGAGGACAAAGCGATTTTGTAGCACAGTTTTCCTCCTCGTCATAGAGATCTCAGAATTCACTTGGCTAATAGTCTGGTTACTTACATTTAAGGCTTTTTGGGTGAATTCTGTTAAGGCTTTGCTGTGGGCAGTTACATCTTCCAGGCCTATTGAATGCACAAAAATATCTCCTAAATGATCACACCAGTCAAATACAGATCTCTTTATCTATTGAGTTCATATTAATGGGAAATTTTTTGAGGTCATGTCTGATATGGCATGCAGGTGGCCTTGAGCCCAAAGGAATCCTAAAATATATCTTTCTATCCACCCTGGCAGAAGCCAGGGCCATATATTGGCACCACAAAGCCATTAAGTTTCAGGGGGTGCAACCCGGTATATTTCTGATTACGTGACCCAATCTGTTCCATGCCAATTGCTATCTTTAAGGGAAATAATGTATTGGAAATTTTCATAAGGCACTCAGGCTAATTTTCTAGTCTTATTAGGCTAACTATCTTTAGAATTATTTAATTGTTCCCAATATAGGGAGGCCTTTAAACTTAAATGACCATAGTCTGCTGTTAGCTATATAAATCCATCCCATAACTGAGGGAGTTCCCCTCCTAATAAAGGGCTTCCCTAGGTAGGTCAGGGGTAAAGAATCCACTTGCCAATGCAGGAGATCCAGGAGATGTGGATACAATCCCTGGGTTGGGAAGATCCACTGGAAGAAGAAATGGCAGTCCATTCCAGTATCCCTGCCTGAAAAAAATCCCATGGACAGAGGAGACTGGTGGGCTATAGTCCATGGGGTTGCAATGAGTCAGACTCGACTGAGCACAGCACAGTACAACCCTCCTAAAATTGGAAAGTTATGTTTTCTGTTTGCTTGTTCTCATTCAGCTTGAGTAACTTTAAAGGAAAACTCATATTTATGACCAGAATCAGAGTGTGTTTGATTGGCCATGTGAGGGGGGCCCCATGTAGTATAAGCAGTAGTGGTCTGGATAGTGCTTTAATTTCTTTCTTTTAAAGTAATTTTTCTAAGGGCTGTCCAATCAGAGCCTTGGAGAGAAGAAACCCACAAATGTAAACCAGAGATAATGGATGTAGGTAACTAACCACAAACCTAACAATTGGATTGATTTCTGAAATTGTGCTCATGAATAGAAAAACATTTGAGTCGTGTGTGAGAGTCCAAGAATTAAGAAAATGTTATAATCATACAGGTAAGATTCGGCATCTTGGGCTAGCTGTCTGCTTCTGATGTCCTCTTCTCATCCTGGTGTGGGTGTTTCTTTTCTGTTACAGTGTTGTTTTTAGGTAAGTTTGAGGTCAGCTGTTTTCTCCATAGACCAATCTGGTGCAGTGGCCCTTTTTATGTGGGAAATATGAATCCAGGAATCAGTTCCCTTCAGTTTTTCTTTGTGTGAGCTAGTTAAAAGAACTAAGCTCCCCTCCATTTAGGTTAGAGAGAGTCCTTTAAAAAAAGCCTTTTCTAGTATACATAGTATCTTAGTTATAGGTCATGGACATCTGATCTTCATTTAAAGATAATTTACTATGACAAGCTTCAGACACAAGCTTAGAATGTCCTGTTAATAATTCAATTAAACACTTTCAATAATGTAACATATCCCCCTTTAATAATATAGTTTCATATAATTCTTCTTTCAGTCTCATTGGTCTTCCTGTGATAATCTAGAAGGGAGACAAATGATGTTTGCCAAAAGAAGTGGAAATAAGCATCTGTAATTTTAACTAATTAAGTTTTAAAAAAATTTTTGTTTATTCTTGGATGACTGGGTGTTCATTATTTGTTCTTTCTACTAACCCAGAGGCCTAGGGGTGATAAGCTTTATAGAAATGCTATATAATTGACCAAATCTTACAAATGTTTTAAACAGTATGTCCAGTAAAATGAATTGCTTTATCACTGTGTAGTTCTGAGGGAATTCCCCAAATGGGAATAAATTTCTAAATCAGTTTATCCATTGATTGCCTTGTGGCCCTTATGCATGGGAATGCCTCAACCCAGTGTGAAAACATACAAATCATAACAGGAACGTATTGATAACCTTGAAAGGGAGACGTTTGCATGAAATCAATCTACCAAATTTCAAAGGGAGCTGCAGATATTGGAAAAAATCCTGGAGGACTGTGTAATGGGCTTCTTTTGGTTATATTTTGGACAAGTGGTGCATCTTAATAGACCTCCTGAGCTACTATAAAAGAAGGCTTTGAGAAATATTGTTTATTCCATAATACCATCTTATCTGGGTTCCAGTGAGTTTCTAATGAATTATTGTAAAATAGCATATTAAGCTCCAAATAGAAGGATAGGCAGGGCTTCCCAGGTGGCGCTAGTGGTAAAGAACCTGCCTGCCAGTGCAAGAGGCAAAAGAGACGCAGCTGCAATCCAATGGGTCGCAAGGGTCGGACACAAGTGAGGTGTCTTAACAGCGGCAACAGCAGCAGCAGGATAGGTTTCCTGTATGGGCCTGTCCACAGCTCTTTGTTGAAGTTGAGTCTTCCTCCCTTCTGTGCTCAAGTGTTTTTTTCTTTTTCTGGTACCATACTGACTTCTTTAACAGTTCAGTTCAGTTCAGTTGCTCAGTCGTGTCCGACTCTTTGCAACCCCATGAATCGCAGCATGCCAGGCCTCCCTGTCCATCACCAACTCCCAGAGTTCACTCAGACTCATGCGCATCCAGTCAGTGATGCCATCCAGCCATCTCATCCTCGGTCATCCCCTTCTCCTCCTGCCCCCAATCCCTCCCAGAATCAGAGACTTTTCCAATGAGTCAACTCTTCTCATGAGGTGGCCAAAGTACTGAAGTTTCAGCTTAGTGTCATTCCTTCCAAAGAAATCCCAGGGTTGATCTCCTTCAGAATGGACTGGTTGGATCTCCTTGCAGTCCAAGGGACTCTCAAGAGTCTTCTCCAACACCACAGTTCAAAAGCATTAATTCTTCGGCACTCAGCCTTCTTCACAGTCCAGCTCTCACATCCATACATGACCACAGGAAAAACCATAGCCTTGACTAGATGGACCTTTGTTGGCAAAGTAATGTCTCTGCTTTTGAATATACTATCTAGGTTGGTCATAACTTTTCTTCCAAGGAGTAAGCGTCTTTTAATTTCATGGCTGCAATCACCATCTGCAGTGATTTTAGAGCTCCCAAAAATAAAGTCTGACACTGTTTCCACTGTTTCCCCATCTATTTCCCATGAAGTGATGGGACTGGATGCCATGATCTTAGTTTTCTGAATGTTGAGCTTTAAGCCAACTTTTTCATTCTCCTTTTTTACTTTCATCAAGAGACGTTTTCGTTCCTCTTCACTTTCTGCCATAAGGGTGGTGTCATCTGCATGTCTGAGGTTATTGATATTTCTCCTGGCAATCTTGATTCCAGCTTGTGTTTCTTCCAGTCCAGTGTTTCTCATGATGTACTCTGCATAGAAGTTAAATAAGCAAGGTGACAATACACAGCCTTGACGTACTCCTTTTCCTATTTGGAACCAGTCTGTTGTTCCATGTCCAACTCTAACTGTTGCTTCCTGGCCTGCATACAGATTTCTCAAGAGGCAGGTCAGGTGGTCTGGTATTCCCATCTCTTTCAGAATTTTCCCCAGTTTCTTGTGATCCACACAGTCAAAGGCTTTGGCATAGTCAATAAAGCAGAAATAGATGTTTTTCTGGAACGCTGTTGCTTTTTTGATGATCCAGTGGATGTTGGCAATTTGATCTCTGGTTCCTCTGCCTTTAACAGTAGGTCAGTAAGTTTATTGGGAGGCTGAAAGGAAAGGCAATGGTTATTTGGTGGTGGTTGTTATTTTGTAAAGCTGCTGTCTTGGCACATGATCGGCAAAAGTTTCTTTTTGCTTCTGCAGTCTCAGCCTTTCGGTGACCTGATACCTTAACGATAGCAAGTGTATTCATAGCAGAATTGCATATAGTAATTCTACTACTTGTTTTATGCTTTTGATAGGCTTTCCTGAAGATTTTAGCATCCAAAGGATACCAAAATCCTCCAAAGGATTTTAGCTTCCAAAGGATACCAAAATCATGTGCCACTCCAAAGGCATAGCATGTATATGTTAGCAGATTTTCCTTTTGGCTGCTGGCAGGCTCTTGTTTAGTTCAGTTCAGTCACTCAGTCGTGTCCGATTCTTTGCAACCCCATGAATCGCAGCACGCCAGGCCTCCCTGTCCATCACCAACTCCCGGAGTTCACTCAGACTCATGCGCATCCAGTCAGTGATGCCATCCAGCCATCTCACCCTCTGTCATCCCCTTCTCCTGCCCCCAATCCCTCCCAGCATCAAAGTCTTTTCCAATGAGTCAACTCTTTGCATGAGGTGGCCAAAGTACTGGAGTTTCAGCTTTAGCATCATTCCTTCCAAAGAAATCCCAGGGCTGATCTCCTTCAGAATGGACTGGTTGGATCTCCTTGCAGTCCAAGGGACTCTCAAAAGTCTTCTCCAACACCACAGTTCAAAAGCATCAATTCTTTGGCGCTCAGCCTTCTTCAGAGTCCAACTCTCACATCCATACATGTAGTGCTGTATATTTAGCCTGTTGGGCAGAAGAGATATTAGGCAAGGAAATGTTTTCAAGGATAGACAATGGAGTAACAGTGGCAGAGTCAACCTGGTAGTTTCCATTAGATTCTTGCAGATTTGAACCATCAGGGAATAATACAAAATCAGAATTATCCATAGTGATTTCTTGAAGATCAACTCGAGGAGATAAAAAATTCGAGGAGAGAGTGATTCATGACTATCTCTTCTGTGGTCTGACATAGCACAGCTGTTGCTGTGACTGCCCAGAGATAAGGGGGGTGGCCCTTAGTTATTGAATCTAGCTGTTGGCTGTGATGTGACTCAGAGAATAAAGAATCTGCCTGCAAGTCAGGAGATCAGGGTTCAATCCCTAGGTTGAGAAGATCCCCTGGAGAAGGGAATGACTACCCACTCGAGTATTCTTGCCTGGAGAATTCCATGGACAGAGGAGCCTGGCGGGCTATAGTCCATGGGGTCTCAAAAAGTCAGACATGACTGAGCAACAAATACAACCATTGTGTTGCTGGATTAATACTCCTGTGTAGGGATGCCTTTGTTTTCATGTACAAAGAGAAAAAAGAGTAAATCATAATTTGGATGTCCCAAGGCCAGGGCTTTTGCCAGGATTATTATTATTTTTTTAAGGCCTCCATGGCTTCAGAATGTTCTGTTTCCCAGAAAAAACACCGAGGTTGGTCTTTTTAAAGCAAATTACCGGATGGTGGAGCCACTAAAGAAAAATTTGGAATTCAGTTCCTCCAGTAACCTTCAAGGTCTAAGAATTTCCTTAAGTGCCTTTTGGTCTTTGGAACAAGGAATGCCAAAATGACTTTTACTCTAACTAGATCAATTAAAGGGATTCCCAGGTGGTGCACTGATAAAAAATCCACCTGCCAATAAAGGAAACATAAGAAACATGGGTTTGAGTTCGATCCCTGGGTTGGGAAGATCCTCTAGAGGAGGAAATGGCAACCTGCTCCAGTGTTCTTGCTTGAAAAATTCCATGGACAGAGGAGTCTGGTGGTCTACAGTCCACGGGGTCACAAAGAGTACGATGATACTTAGCACATGCACACAGAGATCAATTTAAAGTCCTTCTTAAATATCATATGACCTAAATATTTCACATTAGCTTTGTAAAACTTTAATTTCTCCTTGGACACTTTATGTCCCTTTGAAGCTAGCTTCTGAAGTAACTCCAAAATAGTATTGTTGACTGTTTATCAAAGAATTTGAATACAACAGCAAATCATCTACATAGTGTATCAAAATTGACTTATGAGGAAAAACCAGATGGTCTAAGTCCACTTTTAATATGTGAGAAAAGTAAATGGGGTTTTCAGTATAACCCTGTGGCATTTCGGTCCATGTATGTTGCTGCTCATTCCAAGTGAAGGCAAAGCGATATTGGTCATCAGGATATACAAGGATACTATAAAAAACACTGCAGAGATATTTCCCTGAAAAGAAGTCACTGTTTTTAGGACTATTGTGACAGCAAGCAATGGGGCTTTGGCACTACAGAATGATAAGCAACAGTTATAGCTTTGATAGAGCTCAAATCTTGTATGAATCTCCAACCCTTGCCATTAGGTTTTTTAGCTGGCAAAATGGGGCTTGTTATAAGGACTAATGCCAAGGCACAGTAAACCCTTTCTTATTGTAAGCTGTTATCAAGGGTTTTATTCCTTTATGGTTTCCTGCCTCAGAGGGTATTGACGAATGTTGGGTGGAGTTTATTTTGGCCCATACTAACTTTAATGGGTGATGCAGACTATACTTTTCCTGTATCTGTTGGATCAAATACCCATAATTCTTCGGGTACTACCTTACAGTTTTTCTTGTTCTATGTCACTCTCCTCATGGATCACAAACGTTATTTAATAAAGGAAATTTGATCTTTCAAATTTAAAAATGTCTTCCCCTTCAGAGTTAAAGAAATATGGGCTTCTTAACTTTCTAATAAATCACCACCTATCAGGTGAATAGGAATACATTTTACTAGGAAAAAGGAGTGCTTTCCTTTAAGTTCTCTCAAGTAAAATTTTGAAGATAATGATTTAAGAACGCACATTAGAAACCCCTATCATTTGCTTTGAAGTATTACTGCAAGAGAGGGAGTCTTTGATTTTGGTAAACTTTGAAGCTGAAAAGGTGGCCCCTGTGTCTATTCAGTTCAGTTCAGTTGCTCAGTCATGTTCAACTCTGTGACCCTATGGACTGCAGCACGCCTGGCTTCCCTGTCCATCACCAACTCCCAGAGTTTACTCAAACTCACATCCATTGAGTCGGTGATGCCATCCAACCACCTCATCCTCTATTATCCCCATCTCTTCCTGCCTTCGGTCTTTCCCAGCATCAGGGTCTTTTCAAATGAGTCAGCTCTTCCCATCAGGTGGCCAAAGTATTGGAGTTTCAGCTTCAACATCAGTCCTTCCAATGAACATTCAGGACTGATTTCCTTTAGGATGGACTGGTTGGATCTCCTTGCCATCCAAGGGATTCTCAAGAGTCTTCTCCAACACCACAGTTCAAAAACAGCAATTCTTTGGTGCTCAGCTTTCTTTATAGTCCAACTCTCACATCCATACATGACTACTGGGAAAACCACAGATTTGACTAGATGGACCTTTGTTGGCAAAGTAATGTCTCTCCTTTTTAATATGCTATCTAGGTTGGTCATAACTTTCTTCCAAGGAGTAAGTATGTCTTTTAATTTCATGGCTGCAGTCAACATCTGCAGTGATTTTGGAGCCCCCTAGAATAAAGTCTGCCACTGTTTCCACATCTCTTTGACATGAGGTGATGGGACCGGATACCATGATCTTAGTCTTCTGAATGTTGAGCTTTAAGTCAACTTTTTCACTCTCCTTTTTCACTTTCATCAAGAGGCTCTTCAGTTCTTCTTCACTTTCAATAAGGGTGGTGTCATCTGCGTATCTGAGGTTATTGATATTTCTCCTGGCAATCCTGATTCCAGCTTGTGCTTCATCCTGCTCAGCTTTTCTCATGATGTACTCTGCATATAAGTTAAATAAGCAGGATGACAATATACAGCCTTGACATACTCCTTTTCCTGTTTGGAACCAGTCTGTTGTTCCATGTTTGGTTCTAATTGTTGCTTCCTGACCTGCATACAGATTTCTCAAGAGGCAGGTCAGATGGTCTGGTATTCCCATCTCTTGAAGAGTTTTCCGCAGTTTGTGGTGATCCACACAGTCAAAGGCTTTGGCATAGTCAATAAAGCAGAAATAGATGTTTTTCTGGAACTCTCTTGCTTTTTTGATGATCCAGTGGATGTTGGCAATTTGATCTCTGGTTCCTCTGCCTTTTCTAAATCCAGCTTGAACATCTGGAAGTTCACAGTTCATGTATTGCTGAAGCCTGGCTTGGAGATTTTGAGCATTACTTTACTAGCATGTGAGATGACTGTAATTGTGTGCTAGTTTGAGCATTCATTGGCATTGCCTTTCTTTGGTATTGGAATGAAAACTGACCTTTTCCAGTCCTGTGGCCACTGCTGAGTTTTCCAAATTTGCTGACATATTGAGTGCGGCGCTTTCACAGCATCATCTTTCAGGATTTGAAACAGCTCAACTGGAATTTTATCACCTCCACTAGCTTTGTTCGTAGTGATGCTTCCTAAGGCCCCGCTTGACTTCACATTCCAAGATGTCTGGCTCTAGGTGAGTGATCACATCATCATGATTATCTGGCTTGTGAAGATCTTTTTTTGTATAGTTCTTCTGTGTATTCTTGCCACCTTTTCTTAATATCTTCTGCTCCTGTTAGGTCCATGCCATTTCTCTCCTTCCTTTTAATGGTTTTGGAAAGTTGGTCTGTGTAATGGGGCCAGTGTAAATTGTGTCTTTCAATAGAGGAGCTATTCCTCATCTATGCCTTCTTGACATGGTGGATTTCAGCAAAGGATCATGAGAATGATTCAGGTGTCATGCCAGAATATTTTCTAAACATTTTCTTGAACCTCCCACCTGATACTCTGGAATGGATTCACCTGGTTTTTGTTTATACTGCTGAATCTTTGTCCAGTGTATACAGATTTTGGAAAAAATTCTGGGGGTCTGAGTAGTTTATGAGCTAATATCTTTAATTCAGCTTGAGTTGATGGGCTATGTAAATCAAAATCATTAAGAGATTTCTCTATCCTGATTTCTCTATCCATTCCTTTAGATGGATTTACTTTCAGAAACTAATAGCTGTATTAATTGATATAAATCAGAAAACCTGGGCTCATAGTTTCAGATGGTTAGCTAGAATTCCTTAGCAAATCCTTTTGGGTCTTAACTAGGATTGGGAATTTTCTTAGCTTAAGTTCTCAGGTCTAAGGAGTGCATTTAAGCATAAAGGATGATTCCACTCTTCCTAAAATACATTTATCCTTAAAGGGTGCTGTAATTACTTATGATTTTATATCCCATTTTGCTTGGAGAGAGGAAGGAGCAGGAGGTGAGGGTGATGGAAGAGAAAGAAACAGTATCTGGGCTCGGCAGTTCAGATAAAAGAAGATAAAAAGGAGGAGCAGAGGGAGGTACAGGATTAATGCTGGTGGCTTTTTAAACGTTCCAGTATTATTTTAAGCAATTTTTTTGTTGGTTTCCTGCAAAGAAGTTGCTTCATCATTTCCCCTTTTAGAAGCTTCTTGAATGCCTCTTGAACTAAGTATTCCATTCAGTCTGTTTGATCTTATGGCCTGCTTTTTCTAGCTGGGTATGAAAAAAAGTTATTTTTGGAATGTCAAAAGAGCCCCTAGTTGGGCTGTTTTAGATCGAAATCTCCTTAATATGACTTCTCCAATCATGTAAGTATTTGCAAATATAAATTCTGAATGTATTTATACAAGAACCTGGCTAGGTGTATTAGTTGGAGGCTGACAATCTATCATTCCATTTTCTTTTGGTTTGAAAATTTTTTTCCCCATTCTGAGGTTTGTCCTTCTAGATGAAATCATTAGTGATGATTGTGTCACTAGTGGTCCAGTGAGCTGTTTGTGAGCATAACTCTTCTAGAGTCATTGCAGTGCTCTAACTGACATATCTCAGTTTTTCCCTGTTGCATCCTAAGACTATTGTGAATGTGTATCATTCACAGTGATGATCAGATCACTGAAAGGCCAGCTCTTTTGCATGTCCCTGGCAGATCAAGTTTTTAATTAAAATGAGTAGGTTTCCCTAATGCATGGTATGAGGACTTGCCTCCACCATTCTATGGGTTTCTTTTTTTTTTCTTTTTAGATTTATTTATTGGCTGTGGTGAGTCTTTGTTACTGCTTGTGGGCTTCTCTAGTTGCATACTCTTGCCTGGCAAATCCCATGGACAGAGGGGCCTGGTAGGCTGCAGTCCATGGGGTTGCTAGGAGTCGGACATGACTGAGCGACTTCACTTTCACTTTTCACTTTCATGCATTGGAGAAGGAAATGGCAACCCACTCCAGTGTTCTTGCCTGGAGAATCCCAGGGGCGGGGGAGCCTGGTGGGCTGCTGTCTCTGAGGTTGCACAGAGTCGGACACGACTGAAGCGACTTAGCAGCGGCAGCAGTGAGCGAGGGCTACTCTTCGTTGTGGTGAGTGGGTTTTTCATTGGGGTGGCTTCTCTTTGCAGAACAGGCTCTATGCCATGCTGGCTTCAGTAGTTGCAGCTCACAGGTTCTAGAGCATGGACTCAGTAGTTGTGGCACATGGGCTTAGTTGCACTGCAGCATGTGGGATCTTCCCCACCACAGACTGAATCCATGTCCTCTGCATTGGCAGATGGATTCTTAACCACTGGACCACCAGGGAGATCCCCTACCCCTACAAGTTTCGTAGTTGCCTGAGAAAGTCCATTGCTAGCCAAGAGATGTCCCTTCTTTGGAGTTGAAATCTCTCATGAGATTTTTTTTTTTACTTTTTATTATTTTTACTTTTATTATTATTTTATTATTTTTACTTTTATTCTGACAAACTGCATTAATGTAGTTAATTCAAGGAAAAATGAAACCTAATCTCCCACCTAATAACCTAAAGATCCCCTCAATATCTTTAAGCAAAGATCTTCATAGTCTTTCAAGTGAGGATATAACCCAAGTACCTTTTCTTGAAACTAAATTCAAGAAAACCTATTCCTTCAGTGAAGAGTTTAAAACTATTGAGTAAAACGTAGGATCACCAAGCAATAACTGGAGAGCTAAGACCCAGGAGTGCTGTGCTCAGTCATGTGCTCAGTTGCTCAGTCCTGCCTGACTCTTTTGCGACTCCATGGACTGTAGCCCACCAGGTTTCTCTGTCCATGAAATTTTCCAGGGAAGAATGCTGGAGTAGGTTGCCATTTCCTCCTCCAGGGGATCTTCCCAACCCAGAGATAGAATTTGTGTCTCTTTCACCTCCTGCATTGGCAGGCAGATTCTTTATCACTGTGCCACCAGGGAACCCCTAAGACCCAGGAGAGACTCACTCAAATTTGTCTGAACTCATAGAGGAGATGGACAGACCCAAGAGGATTCTGGGAGTACCAAGACTCTGGGTCATCGAAGAGTTCAGGAGAAGAAGGAAAATCTGCACTGGGTCCCTTCATTGATTGCCAAGATTGTCAACTGAAAAAAAAAAAGTACACAACCTAGAAGTTGAGAATTATGTTTTATTTAGAGACCTTGTGTATTAGTTGCTCTGTCATGCCCGACTCTTTGCAACCCCATAGACTGCAGCCCATCAGGCTCCTTTGTCCATGGGATTCTCCAGGCAAAGATGTTGGAGTGATTTTCCATTTCCTTCTCCAGGTTAGAGACCTTAGTGAGGACTGTATCCCAGGATGGCAACGTCTCAGCTCTGAGGGACTTTTCCAAAGAGGTAAAGGACTAATCAAGAAACATAGAGGTTGTTACTGGAAAAGAAAAAAAACACATGTAAGTTGAACATCGAAAGATTACTGCTAAACAAAAACAAACAGACATCTCAAGTTAATCATTTTAGTACTTTTCTGTATATGCAAGAGTCTGGGTTTTTTGAAATTATTCCTTGGATATGCACTTTAACTGGGTCAGTATCCTATCTTTTCTCATCCTGAATCCCCTCAGGGTGCACTGTGACTAGGGTTTGGGGATGTTGAGGGTGGTTCAGTGGCTGATGGATTTATGGCTGCAACATCCTTTGTTTACTGAAGTGGCAGTCAACATTCTTTGTTGATGCTACCAAAGGGCATTCTTTCAGCCTGCAACTGTACTGTAGTTTTTAGCTAGCCCAGACAACTCCCTGGAGAAAGTCCCTCTCCCAGAAGAAATGTGTGGCCAGACCCTCTATCAGGCCCTCCTGCAAATGACCAAGGGTCAGCTCTGTTGGAGGCAGATAGTCGCAGTTTAGCAGGAGTAAAATGAGGTATGTCCTCCTAGATTTAATTGACCAAAGATTGAATTATGCACTCAGAAATAAAGGATAACATCCAAAGCCTTTGTTGAATGTTTTATACAAGCTTTTCCAAGGCACACTGCATTAAACCTGGAAGCCCCAGAAAATAGTATCTCCTAATTTCTGCTTTAGAAGGAAAATTTCTAATACTAAAAAAAAGTTCAAAAATAGCAATGTTGGTTGGTCAGGATAGCTGTTAACATAATAATGGAGGCTACCATACAGTTCTTTGTAAACAGTTTACAGGAAAACAGAAGGAAAAAGAAATTCAAAATAACAATTCTTGCTCTGCAATTTGAATTTTTAGGAAAGCCAAAATATAACTCTGAGAATAAATTAAAGCCCAGGGAGAGTTCTCCCTATGTACCTTCAGACAATTGCAGGTATTATGAGAAGTCGGGCCTTTGACAGAGGAAATGTCTCACACTTAAGAGAAAAGTAAGTTTAAGAGACAGCATTCCTAGGCTCAAGCATCCCTGGAAGATTTGTCTTTCTTCTCCCGAGGGACAGTTTCCCCTTGAATGATGATGTCAGCCCATCCTTATTTCACCCCACAGCCAACCATTAAGCCTAAAATAGAGGATCAGGAATTGGATTTTTTTAAAATTTAAATTTATTTATTTTAATTGTAGGCTAATTACTTTACAATATTGTATTGGTTTTGCCATACATCAACATGAACATGTGTTCCCCATCCTAAACCCCCCTCCCTCCTCCCTCCCCATACCATCCCTCTGGGTCGTCCCAGTGCACCAGCCTGAAGCATCCTGTATCCTGCATTGATCCTGGACTGGCGATTTGTTTCTTATATGATATTATACGTGTTTCAATGCCATCCTCCCAAATCATCCCACCCTCGCCCTCTCCCACAGAGTCCAAAAGACTGTTCTATACATCTGTGTCTCTTTTGCTGTCTCGCATACAGGGTTATCGTTACCATCTTTCTAAATTCCAGATATATGTGTTAGTATACTGTATTGGTATTTTTCTTTCTGGCTCACTTCACTCTGTATAATAGGCTCCAGTTTTATCCACCTCATTAGAACTGGTTTTTGACACTGGTGCTGCTTTCTCTACAGTCAGCTCCTCCCTGTCACCTTGAGCTGTCAGTGTCTTTGGGTAGCCTATTTCATTGCCCATAACTTAGCTAACCCCAATATCTCTAGGCCTTTTAAGACTCATCATGCCTTTCTAGTTTCCAACTGTCCACCAGCAGATTTTTATGTAAATTTAATATCACTGTAAACTGTAATGATTTCTCTGCCCTCAGACCAAACTCTAATTCTTCTACTTTCCTTACTAGAAACTCATTCTGATTTAAATTTCTCTGGAGAGGATGAGTCCTCAAAAGATGCCCCAATTAGTCTCTGGGCTACACATGCAAATAAAGGAGGATTGTTATTAAGTGCAGAACCTGTGCACATTAGTTAGAAGAAGAATAAACCTTTTCTATCAGAAGCCCAATACTCTCTCTCCAGGGATGAACAGCTAGGAATTGAATCTATGATGGACTCTCTTTTGAAGCAGGATGTACTTGTCTTTACTTCCTAACTTTGTAACACCCCATACTTACCAGTAAGAAAAAGGCAAATTTGACTCTGGCAGAAACCAAATATGTCGATTTGTACAAGACCTAAGAGCCTAAGGTGTTCAGTTCAGTTCAGTTCAGTCGCTCAGTTGTGTTCGACTCTTTGCGACCCCATGGACTGCAGCATGCCAGGCTTCCCTGTTTATCACCAACTCCTGGAGCTTGCTTAAACTCATGTCCATCAAGTCACTGATACCATCCAACCATCTCATCCTTTGTCATCCCCTTCTCTTCCTGCCTTCAATCTTTCCTAGCATCAGGATCTTTTCCAGTCAGTCAGTTCTTTGCAACAGGTGGCCAAAGTATTGGAGTTTCAGCTTCAGCATCAGTCTTTCCAGTGAATATTCAGGACTGATTTCCTTTAAGATGGACTGGTTTAATCTCTTTGCAGTCCAAGGGACTCTCAGGAGTCTTCTCCAACACCACAGTTCAAAAGCATCAATTCTTTGGTGCTTAGCTTCCTTTATAGTCCAACTCTCACATCGATACATGACTACTGGGAAAACCATAGATTTGACTAGATGGACCTTTGTTGGCAAAATAATGTCTCTGCTTTTTAATATACTGTCTAGGTTGGTCATAGCTTTTCTTCTAAGGAGCAAGCCTCTTTTAATTTCATAGCTGCAGTCAGGTGGCTTAAGTGGTAATGAATCTGCCTGCAGTATAAGAGACCTGGGTTCAATCCCTGGGTTGGGAAGATCCCCCAGAGAAGGCAATGGCTACCCACTCCAGTATTTTTGCCTGGAGAATTCCATGGACCGAGGAGCCTGGCAGGCTGCAGTTCATAGGGTTGCAAAGAGTCAGACATGACTGAGCAACTAACACTAAGAATCTAAACCTTTTGTAATTCCTCAATTCCTCCTAACACAGCATGGTTTCTAGTAAACTTACCTCTGTTCAATCTTTTTCTCAATCCCATCGCACCCTGACTCACAGTTTCTTTTTGCGTAACTGTGTAAAGCAAGACAATTCACTTGAACTTGTGGCCTGGGATATTGTGAATCTCCCTCAATATTTCCCTAGATCCTTAAAGTAGACTTGATTCTGTAGCATTTACCCAAGACTCCATGCTTATTTAGTATGTTGATGACCTTTTGTTTTGTGATCAAACTAAGCAGGAGGCTCTTATAGACTCCTTCATCCTCCTAAAAGAACTAGCTGAATGAGGCCAGAAGGCCTCCAGATCTAAACTTTAGTGAGTCCAAATAATTGTTACCCACTTAAGACATAACTTATCTCAAGGAATTTGGAAGCTCACCCCCAGTTGTCTGAAGTCAACTTTGTCCATCCTTCTCCCTCAAATGAAGAGGCAATTACATAAAGTTTTAGGGGCAGCTGGCTATTGCAACCAATAGAGTCCGAATTTTGTAGCCCTGCTAAAAGCCTGTATGCCCTTCTTCCAGATATTATCCCAGAACTTATTTTATGGCCTTCAGAAGCATTTACCTCCTCTGAAGCCTGAAAATTAGCTTCATGTACATTCCTGGCTCTTTGTTTACCTAGCTTTGACAAAGATTTTACTCTATAATGTCATGAAAGTAATGGGATTGTTTCAGGCATTCCAGTTTTCTGTCTCTCAGACATGGTCTACCATTTCTCATGTCATTAGCCACGGTAGGATGAGGAATGCCCCCAGGCTTCTACGTGGTGTGTGCAGCAGCTGCCTTGATTGACATAGCTTATGTAACACACATGCACGTTAGTCTTCTGTTAGGCTCCCCATTCCTCTCTTTGTTCCTGGTGCTGTATCTTGCTGTTCAGTCGCTAATTCGTGTCCACCTCTTTGCAAGCCCATGCACTGTAGCACACCAGGCTTTCCTGTCCTTCATTGTCTCCTTGAGTTTGCTCAGACTCATGTCCATCAAGTCAGTGATGCTATCCAACCATCTCATCCTCTGTTATCCCTTTCTCCTTTTGCCTTCAATCTTTCCCAGCATCAGGGTCTTTTCCAGTGAGTCAGCTCTTTGCATCAAGTGGTCAAAGTATTGGAGCTTCAGCATCAATCCTTCCACTGAATATTCATAGTTGATTTCTTTTAGGATTGACTGGTTTAATCTCTTTGCAGTCTAAGGGACTCTCAAGAATCTTCACCAACACCACAGTTCGAAACCATCAGTTCTTCGGTGCTCAGCCTCCTTCATGGTCCAGCTCTCACATCTGTACATAGCTGCTAGAAAAAAACAGCTTTAACTGTATGGACCTTTGTCAGCAAAGTGATGTCTCTGCTTTTTAATATGTTTGTCTGTATTACAAATCCATAGGACATAGCACTTTATACAGTGAGAAACCACTTATGAGCAGGCTTTTTCACCTAAACCTCCCAATCATCTTAAATTGTTACTGAGTCCAAGCTTGGTCTGCTTGCCACACAACAGGACAATAATTGGGAGATGAGGTGTCGAGATAAAAAATAACAACTTTATTTGAAAAGCCAGGCGTCTGAGAAGATGACAAGCTAGTCCTAAAGTACCATCTTATCAGGGTCAGGATACTAGTTTCTTTTGTAGAACAGAGGGGAAGGAGGTGAGCAAGTAAAATAAAAAGTCCATAAGTCTTACAAAGTATCTCCTGCTTAGTCACCTTAGGGGAGCAAAGGTTAATGTAAAAGAAACATATCCAACATGGAGTCAGATTTTATTCTCCCTTGTTACAAAATCATTGTAACACTTTGAATCTAGTTTCTTTATCACCCCTCTGGATGATATAGCCTGTGGGGGGAGGATAGTTAAGGAAATAAAAGACCATTGGTTTTGCCCTGGCATGCACAAAATTTCTGACCAAATTATTTCTCAGTGTGCTACTTGTAAATCGTAACCAAATTTGTAGGAGAGCTCTCCATCACCCAGGAAGTCCTCTAAAGCCCACATTTTCCTATGTGGTACTCCAGATGGATTTAATGGATTTGCCCCCAGCTTTAGGCTGTACTCACTGTTTGGTTATCATTTACATGTTTAGTGGATGGACTGAACACTATCTGATTACATTAGTTGTTGCCGCAATAGTGGTAAAGAAATTAATAACTGAGGTTATCCCTTGCTTTGGCATTCCTTTATGGATTGAATCAGGCCAAAAGACTCAGCAAAAATAAGCCATTTGCTTGTTGAAAGTTTGATGTACTCATTAAAATTTCATACCAGACAACATTTTTAATCATCAGGGCAGTGGAGTATAAAAATCTAACTGTAAGAAGGATTTTAGGGAAGGTTTGTCAAGAAACTATTTAAGTAGCTAGAAGCTTTGCCTTAGACTCCTAATATTTATGGAGAAGATACTTAAGATTTCTATTAGTCTTGACAAGTTCCAAATTGCTACACCTTTTCCTGAAATTTACATTTTAAAAAGATAGCAGAGATAAGAGTTCCTGGAGAAGACCAGGTAGAATATTTGCATGTCAAGGTATAGGAGGAGAAAGGCAAGTCCCTTCTAGGATGACTGCTGCCTACCCTCTCTCCTCCCTTTCCCTCATTACTTATAGGTCTCTTACAATCAAATAGGAGAGGTTTTTGGAGTGTTAAAATTGGTGGGTTTTGAATTATTTTTGGAGCCACACCTCTGATCCTGTAAAGACTAGATTTATAAAACAAGGGCAGTTTTTTAAAAATTTTTTCAAAGAATTGGATGACCACCTCAGTGATATCAAGGAACTGACATACCATTCACCTATGTTGAAATGTTTTACTTTCTCTCATTTAGCTTAAGGGAGAAGTTCCCCTTCTGTTTTTCAAGTCCAAGCTCACCTTGCTCACTGTATAACAGGCCAATAAATCCTAGAGACGGTGTTGAGGCAAAGAGGAGACTGTTCATAAAGCTGGCTGACTGAGAAGATGGCTGGCTAGTGCCTCAAAGTAAACATCTTGTTGGGGCCTGGATGCCAGGTTCTTTTATGGATCAGAGATGAGGGGAGGTAAGGAAGCAAAGTAAAAAGACCATTCAATTATTGTAAATATCTCCTAGAATGGCAAGCCTCAGTCAGGGGGATGTGTTAATTTTACTTACTTACAGCCCTTTACAGGTGGGCAGGGTCATGCTATCTCCCTGTGAGCCAAAGGCACCCTAGCCCAAAGGTCAGGTGGAGGGGCCAGGCAGGGCTCCCTGAGGCAGGCCATTGTGTGTGCATGCTAAGTCACTTCAGTCATATCTGACTCTTTGCAACCCTATGGACTGTAGCCTGCCAGGTTCCTCTTCCATGGGATTCTCAAGGCAAGAATACTGGAGTGGGTTGCCATGCTCTCCTCCTGGGGTTCTTCCCAACCCAGAGACTGAACCCATGTCTCTTACAGCTCCTGCATTAGCACGTGGGTTCTTTACTTTAGTGCCACCTGGGAAGCCCAAGGCAGGCCATTATGTGTGCCTATAATAACAAAAGTGGCAAAATAAGAAATAAGGTCACAGAAGCAGATCCAGTATGGATTCAAAAGAATGAAACCAGAACACTTTCTAACATCATACACAAAAATAAACTCAAAATGGATTAAAGATCTAAGCGTAAGACCAGAAACTATAAAACTCCTAGAGGAGAACATAAGCAAACACTCTCTGACATAAAATCACAGCAGGTTCCTTTATGACACACCTCCTAGAATGTTGGAAATAAAAGCAAAAATAAACAAATGGGACCTAACTAAAATTAAAAGCTTCTGCACAACAAAGGAAACTATAAGCAAGGTGAAAAGACATCTTTCAGAATGGGAGAAAATCATAGCAAATGAAACAACTGATAAAGAATTAATCTCAAAAATATACAAGCAACTCCTGCAGCTCAATTCCAGAAAAATAAATGACACAATCAAAAATTGGGCCAAAAAACTAAATAGACATTTCTACAAAGAAGACATACAGATGGCTAACAAACACATGAAACGATGCTCAATATCACTCATTATCAGAGAAATGCAAATCAAAACCACAATGAGGTACCATTTCATGCCAGTCAGAATGGCTACGATCCAAAAATCTACTAGCAATAAATGCTGGAGAGGGTGTGGAGAAAAGGGAATCCTCTTACACTGTTGGTGAGAATGCAAACCAGTACAGCCACTATGGAGAACAGTGTGGAGATTCCTTAAAAAACTGGAAATAAAACTGTCATACGACCCAGCAATCCCACTGCTGGGCATACACACTGAGGAAACCAGAATTAAAAAAGACATGTGTACCCCAATGTTTATCGTAGCATTGTTTGTAATAGCCAGGACATGGAAGCAACCTAGATGTCCATCAGCAGATGAATGGGTAAGAAAGCTGTGGTATATATACACAGTGGAGTATTACTCAGCCATTAAAAAAATACATTTGAATCAGTTCTAATGAGGTGGATGAAACAGGAGCCTACTGTACAGAGTGAAGTAAGCCAGAAAGAAAATACACCAATACTAACGCATATATCTGGAATTTAGAAAGATGGTAATGATAACCCTGTATGTGAGACAGCAAAAGAGACACAGATGTGTAGAACAGTCTTTTGGACTCTGTGGGAGAGGGAACGGGTGGGATGATTTGGGAGAATGGCATTGAAACATGTATAATATCATATGTGAAACGAATCACCAGATGAGGCTCGATGCATGATACAGGATGCTCGGGGCTGGTGCACTGGGATGACCCAGAGGGATGGTACGGGGAGGGAGGTGGGAGGGGGGTTCAGGATGGGGAACACGTGTACACCTGTGGCAGATTCATGTTGATGTATGGCAAAACCAATACAATATTGTAAAGTAGCCTCCAATTAAATAAATTTATTTAATATAAAAAATTAACCCTTAGGGTTAAAACTCAAAAAAAAATTCTATTAGCTTCTTCCCTGGTAGTTCAGCTGGTAAAGAATCAGCCTGCAGTGCAATAGACCCAGGTTCAATCCCTGGGTCAGGAAGACCCCCTGGAGAAGGGATAGGGCCTTCCCTGGTGGCTCAGATGGTCAGGAATCTGCCTGCAGTGTGGGAGACCTAGGTTCAGTCCCTGGGTTGGGAAGATCCCCTGGAGAAAGGAATGGCTATCCACTTCAGTATTCTTGCCTGGAGAAGTCCATGTACAGAGGAAGCTGGCAGGCTACAGTCCGTGGGGTCACAAAGAGTCGGACACATCTGAATGACTTTCACTTTCAAATATCAGCTTTGGTCAGTTTAGTCAGACTGGTGGCCTCTCATTTTGGTAATCCATTTACAAACACTTTTGAGGATCTTCCCTGGGTTAAGAGATTGTCTAATTATGATGATTGATTCAGCCTTTGATCTGGTGGTCACAATTCTAAAGGTAATCGTTTAATAGTGTCTTCGGGGTAGAAAGGCAATTCAGATTACTAGAACAAGTACTCAAATTGAGGAGGAAAGAGGGGAGCAGTAGTTAAAGTTTTAGATACCTTTTATATCATTAATCTTTCATTCAGTTCAGTTCAGTTGCTCAGTTATGTCCGACTCTCTGCGACCCCATGAATCGCAGCACACCAGGCCTCCCTGTCCATCACCAACTCCCGGAGTTCACTCAAACTCACATCCATCGAGTTGGTGATGCCATCCAGCCATCTCATCCTCTGTCGTCCCCTTCTCCTCCTGCCCCCAATCCCTCCCAGCATCAGAGTCTTTTCCAATGAGTCAACTCTTCTTCGTGTGAGGTGGCCAAAGTACTGGAGTTTCAGCTTTAGCATCATTCTTTCCAAAGAACACCCAGGATTTTCCACACCAGTGATTTTCACCACTATGTCTTCCAGGTTGCTTATCTGTTCTTCTGCCTCAGTTATTCTGCTACTGATTCCTTCTAATGTATTTTTCGTCTTAGTTATTAGGTTGTTCATCTCTCTTTGTTCTTTAGTTCTTCTTGGTCTTTGTTAGACATCTCGTGCACCTTCTCAATCCTTGCGTCCATTCTTTTTCCGAGATCCTAGAGCATCTTTAATATCATTACTCTGAATTCTTTTTTTGGAAAGTTGCCTTTCTCCACTTCATTTAGTTGTTTTTCTGGGGTTTTGTCTTGTTCTTTCATCTGGGGCATAATCCTCTGCTGTTTCACTTTGTCTAACTTTCTGTGATTATGATTTTTATTCACAAGCTGAAAATTCTTAGTTCTGCTGTCTGTCTTCTGGTGGGTGAGGCTGTCTAAGAGACTTGTGCAGGCTTCCTGATGGTAGGGGCTGGTGGTGGGCAGGGCTGTTGCTCAGCAAAAGGGCTTCCCTGGTGGCCCAGCTGGTAAAGAATCCACCTGCAATGTGGGAGACCTGGGTTCGATCCCTGGGTTGGAAAGATCCCCTGGAGAAGGGAACGGCTATCCACTCCAGTATTCTGGCTTGGAGAATTCCATGTACTGTTTAGTCCATGGGATTGCAAAGAATCAGACATGACCAAGCTTAGTAAAATTTTAATCCTCTTGTCTGCTGATGGCTGGGGCTGTGTTCCCTCCCTATTGGTTGTCTGGCGTGAGATGACCCAGCACTGGAACCTACAAGTTGTTTATTGGGGCTAATGGCAGCCTCCAGAGTCTCCTGCCAGTGGGTCCTTTCCAGAACTGTTGATGCCAGTGTCCCCTCCATGAGCCACAGCTGTTCTCCCATCTCTGCCAGAGACCCTCCAATGCCAGCAGGCAGGTCTGGCCCAATCTCCTGTTGGGTCAGTGCTCCTTTCCCCTGGGTCCTGGTGCACACAGGACCCTGTTTGTGCCCTTCAAGAGTGGAGTTTCTGTTTCTTCCAGTGCTGTGGAAGTCCTATAATCTAATCCCACTGGCCTTCAAAGCCAGACCCTCTGGGGCATCCTTATCCTATTGCCTGACCCCTCAACTGAGTTGCCTGATGTGGGGCTCAGGACTTTCACTGCAGTGGCAGAATTTCTGTGGTACAGTTGTTCTTCAGTCTGTGGGTTGCCCACCTGATGGGTATGGAACTTGATTCTATCACACTTGCACTCCTCCTACTGTCTCAGCCCCCTTTGTCTTTAGATGTAAGGTATCTTTTTTGATAGGGTCTGGTGTTTCTTTATTGATGGTTGCTCAGCAGTTAGCTGTGATTCCAATGTTCTCATAAGAGGGGATGAGGGCATATCCTTCTACTCTATGATCTTGAGCTAATCTTTCACAACAAATCTTTCAATGAGGCTTTTTCGGAATTCTGAAGCCTTTTGGTGCTTCCACATACCAATTAAAATAGATAACAGTAGTCTAAGATGCTGCTGCTGCTAAGTTGCTTTAGTCGTGTCCAACTCTGTGCGACCCCATAGATGGCAGCCCACCAGGCTCCCCCGTCCCTGGGATTCTCCAGGCAAGAACACTGGAGTGGGTTGCCATTTCCTTCTCCAATGCATGAAAGTGAAAAGTGAAAGTGAAGTTGCTCAGTCATGTCCGACTCCTAGCGACCCCATGGACTGCAGCCTACCAGGCTCCTCCATCCATGGGATTTTCCAGGCAAGAGTACTAGAGTGGGTTGCCATTGCCTTCTCTGAGTCTAAGATGAGAGCTCTCTAAAATTTTAATAATTTAGAAATTTCTCTAATTCAAAGGGTCCAAGGAACTAGCCCTACAAATATTTTCCCCTGCTAATCTAATTTTAGAAAAGAGAAAAACACTAAATCACTGTTTTTTTCTAGAAGACTCTGCAGGGCACAGGTCGAAAAGACTACTGTCTTTAGCTGCATGCTCAAAATTGTTCTGGAGTACCAAAAGAACCCCATCTTGGCCATTTTAGGGCCTGATTTCCTTAAATTCTCAGTTAAGCACTTGTAAGCATACGTAAACCCAGCTGGTATTCCCATAGGTGGCCGTTTGCAGGGGAGGTGTTTGGCCTTTGAGGTACGATCTCCCAATATTAATTTCATAGCCTAATTCAGATGTGAGATACAAGACGTAATCTGAACAGTTCCGAGGAGAGACTGGTGGATTGCATGTGTGCTTTTTCTGAGTCTAGTTCTTTAAGGAGTTATAGTTGGGTCAATTCTACTGTTTACATGGCTTGTTTTCTCCCTGTAATGGTTTAAAACCATCATGGGTGCCTGAAGCACTGGATTATCAGCCTTGTGGTGCTGCCCAGAGGAGCAGCAATTAGTTAATGGTTGCGGTCATGCTCATGCTCAGTTGCTAAGTCGTGTCCAACTCTGTGATCCCATGGACTGCAGCCTGCCAGGCTCCTCTGTCCATGGGATTTCCCATGCAAGAATACTGGAGTGGTTCGTGTCCCTTATTCTTTGGAACTGAATAATTGTGTTCAGACCATATATCAACTCATTTTTTAAAAAGTTAAAGCCAGATTTAATAAAAACTCAGCCACCTGTGTTTCCATGGGCTTCTTGCCCAGATTCCCTAAGGATCCTGGCCTCGGAAATGCACCAGTGCCCCTTAAGACACCACATCTTAAGCAAAACAGGTTGAATAACATTTTTAGGATCATCACTCAGACAACGAGATCTGGATATCAGGAGACTCCCCGAGTACCTGAGGAGTACTGAGAAATGAGTGGGGCTCCATGGCCCATGCTGGCACTGAACCCTGGTTCCAGTGGATGCCAGATGCTTTCTAGTAAGTATCTCTGATGGCCCTGTTGACTACACCATGCATGTTGACAAAAAGTAGATCTGATAAAGGAATGGAAAATTTTACTTGAGCCAAACTGGAGATTACAACTTGAGAACAGCATCTCAGAAAGCTCCGAAAACTGTTCTGCCTATTAGAAGTCAAGGCACAGTTATATAAGTTTTTGAGACAGAAGGGTGTACATTAAATGACATGTTATTGATAGTTTACATTTTCCAGATCTAAGTGTCATCATAGCTCATTATAATATCAAAGAAGAATGTTATTTTTTAAGGAGTTGTTGATGGTAGGAGAATATTACTCTTTAGGGTTAAGCAGGTCTTTCTGCCAATGAGGGGGGTTTGGTTAATAATGCAGATACTCAATGCACAGTAGAGGGTGGAGAATATGAATTTTATTTCATAGAATTTTATTTCCCAGACCTGGCCATGTGCATCTCTCTCTGACTTGTTCTGATTTGTATCTTTCTGCTGTAATAATACTTTAATCATAACTATAGTGGTGTTCTCAGTTCTGTGAATTGTTCTAGTGAATTATCAAGCTGAGGGGGTAGTAGGAATCACCAGATTTGTAGACAGTGGGTCAGAAGTGAAGGTGGCCCGGAAACCTCTACACTTACAGCTGGTATCTGAAATGAGGACAGTCTTGTGAAGGACCGTGCCCTTCATCTGTGAAATTTGTTTCAGTTCTGTGTAGTTGATGTGAGAAGTCATCGCAGGGGACTTCCCTGGTGGTCCAGTGGTTAAGAATCTGCCTTGCAATGCAGGGGACACAAGTTTGAGCTCTGGTTGAGGAACTAAGGTCCAACATGCTGTGGAGCAGCTAAGCCATGTACCACAACTTCTGAAGCTCATGTGCTGTGCATCCACTATACCACATTACAGAGCTCCATGACTAGAGAGTCTGTGCGCCACAACAAAAGATTGCAACTAAGACTTGAGTTAGCGAAATAAATAAGTACATACTTCTTTTTAAAAAAGAGAGAAACCATTGCAATGCTCTCCACCCCTTAATTAATTCTGGTTGAGCACATTAATAAAGTACTATCTAGATATATTACTCTCAATGTATCAATAGATGCTGTATATCCAAAACCACAGTCACACTGAAAATGAGAGTCAATCAAGAGGGACTAAATTAACATCAGAATCCCGGCCGTACAGTATTTGTACTTTGGAGAAATTATGTATGCTGAAGTTAAAGTGGAGGTATCAGTGCATCCGTGTTATTTAAAGCAATTGAACTGAATTAATATCCATGAGAGACAGGAGATTCTCAGATGTCTTAAGGTAGAAGGGATATATGGTGTTTTCTCCCCAGGGAGAGGAAGATCTGGCCTCATCTAATCACACCAGCCACATGGGCAGTGAGTTCAAAAGTAGAGAAGTGATCTAAAGAAGAGTAGGCATCCAAGATGATTTTAATCTTTTTGCCTCATCTACCAAAAGCTTCCATGTAACCTTTATATTTGAACCATATATTTGAATTCTTCTTTGAAGGGCTATGAATTCAAGTGTAGGGGTTGTGTTTAAACACTTGCATATTCTTCAGAGTTGTGTGGTTAAAAGTAGAGCAGGAGGAATGTACCTGACATCCACCTCACAGGATCTTCCCCCAAAGATAAGGAGAGTATCTGTTGTTTGTTGCAATGATGCTTCTAAGGAAAAGTATAGTGCAGTAAGAGATGCTGGAAGCCTTATTCTGTCTTTGTTTTATCCAAAGTTACTCATTTCCAGGGTTAGAAGTTAGATCAGGCAATGAAAGTTCCTCAAACTGACCCTCTCTCTTCTATGGTTGCTTTGTACTCCCATCAAATTTGTCTGTCAAAGCCTTCACCCCCAGTATGATGATATTTCAAAACAAGGCCTTTGGAGACAACTGGGTTTAGATGGGATTAGGAGAGTGGGACCTTCATGGTGGAATCAGTGTCCTTAATAGGAAGAGACATAGAGCACTCTCTCTCTCTCTTTCTCTCGTGTGAGGACACAGTGTGAAAGGCGCTGTGTGCAAGCCAGAAAGAGAGCTCTCACCAGGAGCCCAGCTGTCCAGTATCTTGATCATGAACTCCCCGAACTCCAGAACCAACTGCTATTGTTTAAGCAACTCAGTCTATTATATTATAGCAGCCCAAGGAGACTAAGACAATGGCTTCTGGTAATTTTGCTCAGAATCTGGTAAATCTTTTATTGCATATTTCATGTTGTAGTATATTTCTGTCTGTGTGCTTGTGTTAGTCTTCATAGATGACATTGATGGACAATTGAGACAAAGTCAGGCACTGTTGTTTTTCTGTTGTTTAAACTAAGTTCAGCCTTGATACTTTTGACTTTTCTTCCCAATTTCTTTTGTCTCTCTTTTAACAAAACTGAGGGTGGGGGAGAGTAGGAAGATGAGGAGAGAAATGAAAAACTGACAGATGATGAAGGTTAAGCAAAATTAAGCAAAGAAATCTTAGGTTAGCTCCTAAGCCTAAAGCAGGAAGTTTCAATGGACCCCTGAAAGGACTTCTTTTTGCTCTGCTAATATGCACCTAATTAGCTAAGTAGGTCCATCTAGTCAAGGCTATGGTTTTTCCAGTAGTCATGTATGGATGTGAGAGTTGGACTGTAGAGAAAGCTGAGCGCCAAAGAATTGATGATTTTGAACTATGGTGTTGTAGAAAACTCTTGAAAGTCCCCTGGACTGCAAGGAGATCCAACCAATCCATCCTAAAGGAAATCCGTCCTGAATATTCACTGGAAGGACTGATGTTGAAGCTGAAACTCCGATACTTTGGCCACCTGATGCGAAGAACTGACTGATTGGAGTAGACCCTGATGCTGGGAAAGATTGAAGACAGGAGGAAAAGGGGACGACAGAGGATGAGATGGTTGGATGGCATCACCAACTTGATGGACATGAGTTTGAGTAAACTCTGGGAATTGGTGGTGGACAGGGAAGCCTGGCATGCTGCCGTTCATGGGGTCATAAAGAGCTGGACACGACTAAGCGACTGAACTGAACTGAAAATATTTCTGTACCCAAGTACAGATCTTACCTTCTTCCCTTCAGTTTCCAAAGAAAAAGGTAATCCAGAATATGCCACACCCCCTTTAGAAAAATTGTTAACTTGGCCATACCATTCCATCCAATATCAAATAGCTAGTAAAATCCTAAACTTAAACCTAAATGGTATTTCTCCATGGGGATTGGAAAGGAGGTGGGAAGAAGGAACCTTGAGCTCCCTCTAGAGGTTGGCAATAATATTCCTATAAATTAGGTTTTACATTATAAATTGACCTTTACTTTCTTACATAATTAACTGTTCTGGCATCAGTCATCCTGCCAAAGTCCGTTCACAACTTTGAGGAGTGTTAAAGTAATTAACAAATTGAAAAGAAGGCACAAGTAAAACGCATGTGCTAAAAAAGGCGGGAGGACGTGCTGTCCTTTATGTCTGTTCTTTACGACCCTTGTTGTGAGCATCCTAGTAATGGACCTGAATGTCGAAATCCAGCCATTCTTGATTGCAGCTCAGTCAGACATGGCTGCAAGGTGTGCTTGAGAAAGACTTTTCTTACCTCATTTCCCAGGCTGCTTCTCAGACCAGTTAATCAGAATCTCTGCAGGTAGAACCCAGGAATTAGCAGTTTAAAAAAATTCTTAGGTGACTCTGAAGTGTAGCCAGGTTTGGGAACCAGTACTAATGCAAAGATGTGCTCTTCAAACCTAGTTTCTTCCTTCTGAGCCCCAAGCTGCTGCTGCTTTTTTTTTTTTTTTCCCTTTCAGTTCGGTTCAGTTCAGTCGCTCAGTCGTGTCCAACTCTTTGCGACCCCATGAATCGCAGCACGCCAGGCCTCCCTGTCCATCACCAACTCCTGGAGTTCACTCAGACTCACGTCCATCGAGTCAGTGATGCCATCCAGCCATCTCATCCTCTGTCATCCCCTTCTTCTCCTGCCCCCAATCCCTCCCAGCATCAGAGTCTTTTCCAATGAGTCAACTCTTCACATGAGGTGGCCAAAGTACTGGAGTTTCAGCTTTAGCATCAGTCCTTCCAAAGAAATCCCAGGGTTGATCTCCTTCAGAATGGACTGGTTGGATCTCCTTGCAGTCCAAGGGGCTCTCAAGAGTCTTCTCCAACACCACAGTTCAAAAGCATCAATTCTTCGATGCTCAGCTTTCTTCACAGTCCAACTCTCACATCCATACATGACCACAGGAAAAACCATAGCCTTGACTAGATGGCAAAGTAATGTCTCTGCTTTTGAATATGCTATCTAGGTTGGTCATAACTTTCCTTTCAAGGAGTAAGCATCTTTTAATTTCATAGCTGCAATCACCATCTGCAGTGATTTTGGAGCCCCAAAAAATAAAGTCTGACACTGTTTTCACTGTTTCCCCATCTATTTCCCATGAAGTGATGGGACCTAATGCCATGATCTTCATTTTCTGAATGTTGAGCTTTAAGTCAACTTTTTCAGTCTCCACTTTCACTTTCATCAAGAGGCTTTTTAGTTCCTCTTCACTTTCTGCCATAAGGGTGGTGTTATCTGCATATCTGAGGTTGTTGCTATTTCTCCCGGCAGTCTTGATTCCAGCTTGTGTTTCTTCCAGTCCAGTGTTTCTCATGATGTACTCTGCATAGAATTTAAATAAGCAGGGTGACAATATACAGCCTTGACGTACTCCTTTTCCTATTTGGAACCAGTCTGTTGTTCCATGTCCAGTTCGAACTGTTGCTTCCTTACCTGCATACAGATTTCTCAAGAGGCAGATCAGGTAGTCTGGTATTCCTATCTCTTTCAGAATTTTCCACAGTTTATTGTGATCCACACAGTCAAAGGCTTTGGCATAGTCAATAAAGCAGAAATAGATGTTTTTCTGGAACTCTCTTGCTTTTTCCATGATCCAGTGGATGTTGGCAATTTGATCTCTGGTTCCTCTGCCTTTTCTAAAACCAGCTTGAACATCAGGAAGTTCACGGTGCACGTATTGCTGAAGCCTTGGTTCTTCAGTGGAACATAAATGAGTTAAAAGTCTTATGCTGAAGTCAGCCAGCCATAACCCTAAACTCAGTACTGGACCCAAAGCCTCCATATCCTTAGTTTTGTATCTGTCATTCTGTGATGCCCTTCAGAAGACCTGGGAAGATAGGACTGATGATTGCATATTGACTTGTTAACTACTGCACCCAGTTTCTTCTTACAGCTGTTGTTTAGGCATGACTAAAGTGACATGGAACATTTGGAGGAAAACTCAGCTTACTTTTCAAAATGCTGGGCTAGATGAAGCTCAAGCTGGAATCAAGATTTCCAGGAGAAATATCAATAACCTCAGATATGCAGATGACACCACCCTAGTAGCAGAAAGCGAAGAGGAACTAAGGAGCCTCTTGAAGAAGGTGAAAGAAGAGAGTGAAAAAGCTGGCTTAAAACTCAACATTCAGAAAGCCAAGATCGTGGCATCTGGTCCCATCAGCAAAAACAAGACTGGGGGCTGACTGTGGCTCAGATCATGAACTCCTTGCCAAATTCAGCCTTAAATTGAAGAAAGTAGGGAAAACCACTAGACCATTTATGTATGACTTAAATCAAATCCCTTACGATTATCCAGTGGAAGTGATAAATAGATTCAAGGGATTAGATCTGATAGAGTGCCTGAATGTCTATGGATGGGGATTCATGACATTGTACAGGAGGAATCTCATTAATAATTATTGTTTCACCAAGACATTTTGCACCAAGACATTTTGGAGGAGGAGAAGGGGACAACAGAGGATGAGATGGTTGAATGGCATCACTGACTCAATGGACATGAGTTTGAGTAAGCTCTGGGAGTTAGTGAAGGACAGGGAGGCCTGGCGTGCTGCAGTCCATGGGGTCGCAAAGAGTCGGACATGACTGAGTGACTGAACTGTTCATGGGGTTCTCAAGGCAAGAATACTGAAGTGGTTTGCCATTCCCTTCTCCAGTGTACCACTTTTTTTCAGAACTCTCCACCATGACCCGTCCCTACACAGCATCGCTCATAGTTTCATTGAGTTAGACAAGGCTGTGGTCCATGTGATCAGTTTGATTAGTTTTATGTGATTGTGGTTTTCGTTCTGCCTGCCCTCTGATGGATAAGGATAAGAGGCTTATGAAAACTTCCTGATGTGAGCGAAACTGAGTGGGTTTCTGGGTCTTGAATACTCATACTCCTACTCCTAAGTACCCTGTGAGAACTCTTTGCCAACATAGCCAAGAGCAACCACTGGTCTGCTACCTATTCCTATTCTTCAGCTTCTTCTGACCCTTTTTGAATGTCCTTCATGCTGCATTCTTTTTAAATGAGTTTTTTTCCACTCCTGTTTCAAGATCCTTGCTCTTAGCTTTTCTTCTGGACAAGTGGAGATCTCAGAACTAAGCTCTTGGGTTTGGAATGTATGTGATTGGTGGACAGATGTAGGACTTAAGAGGAACCTGATACCTGAATACTAAGGAAGATTTGGCTGTGAGGGGAGATCTGAAATATCAGGATCAAATGAGCAGGAGAATAACAAGATGTTGATCAAAGTTGAAGGGTTGGTAAAAAAAAAAAAAGCTGATAAAACAGAGTGAGTGGGTGCAAGAGAAATAAAAAACTTGAACATATTCCTCATTGCAAGGAAGTACAGAGAATCAGGAGCCTTCAGTAGTTGTCCAGGGACAAGGGATATGTGAAAGATTCCAAGGAAGTTCTGAAACTTACTGTGCTGCAAACAAGCTAATAATAATTTCATCTGCAACTTCTAAAATGCATTTTAAGTAGAACTTCTACCAAAAATTTTGGTGGAGGCTCCCTCTTCAAAGTATTCTATGAAATACTTGCTCTAATACCTTGTCCACCTGGGGAGGTCTCTCTTGGTTTCACTGGGATCGCTGACCCCTCTGGTGCCTGAGTTCGTGCTTTCTCTCTGTGTTCAGCACTGCTTTGCTCACAGTGATGGAGCACACATCCTCCTCTGATGGGAAAAAACTGCTTCTTGATTGGACTAAGTCATCCTGCAGGAGATAGCAATGTAGATATCAAGATACTCCTGGGCAAGGCAAAAAAAAAAAAAAAAATCATTTCTCCAACTTAGACTCAGGGCAGGAACGCCGGGTATGTTTAATCTTTCAGTGCCTCATATTACACAGAGAATTATCCCAAGTGAAGTGAAGTGAAGTCGCTCAGTCGTGTCCGACTCTTTGAGACCCCATAGACTGTAGTCTACCAGGCTCCTCTGTCCATGGGATTTTCCAGGTAATACTGGAATGGCTTGCCATTTCCTTCTCCAGGGACTCTTCCCAACTCAGGGCTCAAACCCGGGTCTCCCGCATTCTAGACAGACACTTTCCATTTTATCCCAAAGGAAGAGAAAAATGAGATGTTCCATGCTGGAAGGGCTTCTTAAGTAATTCCATATACTTATTTTCAATGAATAATTTTGAATTTCTGCAACTTCAGCAGAGCCTCAAATCTCCGATTAGTATTGTATAAAGATTGTATGAAGATACATCAAGAGACCTGTAATTAAGCTGTTAAAATCTTAGTCCAGCATTTCTCCAACATGATTATTAACCACTGGACTTGTCCTTTAGAATTTCAGGAAAATTTTTATTTTTTCCCTCCATTCTCCCCCACCCTTCCTTCTTTCTTTTCTGTTTTCCTTTTGTATCGTGAGAACTAAGAACTGGAAATAGCACAAAAGTAGACAAACCTATAGTTTGGCAGAGATTCTTTACAATCCTAAAATATTTTGACCTTGTTAGTTAACTGAAACCTGATAAAAACTCAAAAGCCACATAATAATAGGACGTTTACATTAGTCTCTGTATTTTTCTGCCATCTATAAAGGAGTTCAGTAAAGGACAAGTCCTTGTGTTGCTTTTCAGGGAAAGCATATTGCCATGTTCAGTGCAGTTCAGTCGCTCAGTCGTGTCCGACTCTTTGCGACCCCGTGAATCGCAGCACACCAGGCCTCCCTGTCCATCACCAACTCCTGGAGTTCACCCAAACTCATGTCCATCGAGTTGGTGATGCCATCCAGCCATCTCATCCTCTGTCATCCCCTTCTCCTCCTGCCCCCAATCCCTCCCAGCATCAGGGTCATGTAGGGTAAGCTTAAAACCTTATGCTGTAAATACACCTTATGATGTAAATTAAGTGAGATAGAGGCCTTACTCCTAAGCCTTGACTCATCCAAAGTAGTACCACTGTAATAACAAATATGATAAAAAAAATAACTATAAGAACTGACATTACAACCTGACATTTTCCTATTTCCCCAGGCCCTCTCGTATGCCCTTCGCATGTGTTTTCTCTTTTAATTCTCAGAATAACTCTAGGAGATAGAGACTGTTATCATCTCTATTGTACATATAAGGAAAATAAAGCTTGGGGAGATTAACTAGTGCAAGGTTGCACAGCTGCAAGGACTGGAACTGGGACTCACGCCTCAGTCTTTATCGTCAACCTCCTATTCAGACTGTCTTGAAGGACCATCTTGGTCAGTGCTTCCATCATGCAGAATGTTTCCATTCATTCAACAAATAGGTTTCAGGTACCTTTTATCTGCTAGCATTCTCATAGAAAATGGAGTTCCAGTAATTTGGAAAAACATTTGTCTCAGTCCTCAAGGAGTTCCTAGATTAACTCAATTTCTCCCCCACTTCATTCTATAACAACATTCCTCTTCAGATCTCTCTGTTGGGCAGTTAATCAGTAGTGAAAACTCAGATGCCTCTATAGAATCTGCAGTTAATTTAAATGGTGTGAAGTATGCCAGCTGAATGTAGAATTCTGGGAGCAAAGCTACTTTAATTTGACCAAGATCTATATATCTATCTAGTGTTTGCCATTTTGAACACTTAGCAATTCTGTAAAGCCCATGACCTACTTTGTGCCCTGCACCTCAATGTTTCCAAAGTTGAGGTGTGTCAGAATCATCCAGAGAGCCTGTTAAAACATTGTTCTGCCCCACTCCTAGTTTCTGATTCAGTGAGTCTTAGGTGGAGCCTTAGCATTTGCTTGTCTGAAAAGTTCCCTGGTGATGTGGATGTTCTTGTGTAAGGATCACACTTTGAAAACCTTTGTTAAATCATCCATGCATAATTTCAGCCTTCCTAGTCATGTTATGAAATAATTCTGGTGTGATCCCTGATGAGTTCAGTCTCTTCACAGCCTTTTCTTTTTGTTGTTGCTCTCTGTCTTCGTTGGTGTGCACAGGCTTTCTCTAGTTGCAGAGAGCGGGGGCTACTCTCCAGTTCTCACTGTGGTGGCTTCTCTGGTGTGGAGCACAGGCTCTAGGCACGGGGCTTTAGTAGCTGCAGCATTTGGGCCCCGTAGTTGAGGCTCACGGGCTCTCGAGCATACAGACTTCAGTAGTTGTGGCTCATGGGCTTAGTTACTCCCATGTCATGTGGAATCTTCCTGGACCAGGGACCGAACCCATGTCCCCTAAATTGGCAGACAGATTCCTATCTACTGTACCACCAGTGGTACCACTGTACCACTGAATGTCTTAAACACCTCAAGTCTCACTTTAATTATCTCTCTTACATCCTTCAAAAAATATTTATTTAAATCTGTATTGAGAAACTGGAGATTCTGAAGTAAATAAGACCCTATGACTGGAAGTTTTATATAAATACATTTATATAAAAAAATCTATCTTTTAACCTCTATCTCAGTATAAGCCACTAATTTTTAAAAATGAGCATATTCTCTCTTATGTTGAAAGTTTGTTTCAAGATGATCAGCTAAATCAAAAATTAAAGTTCATCTAAGTTTTATGTGCTAAAATGATCAAAATTAGTTTTCATAGAACAAACCAATTGAGCAAATTAAAATAGAGATCTCAAGTTAGCCACTAGAGGCCATGTACATAAAATAGTTCTATATGGAAAGGTTATATTTGGATAGGTGGCTCAAGTGCTAAAGAATCTGCCTGCCAATGCAGGAGATATGGGTTCAGTCCTTGAGTCAGGAAGATCCCCTGGAGTAGGAAATGACAACCCACTCCAGTATTCTTGCACAATAAGTGTTAAACATAGTTAATACTAGTAAACTGAGTAGTTTCCATGGACAGAGGAGCCTGGTGGGCTACAGTCCATAGGGTCACAGAGTTGGATATGATTAAGCGCACACACACACACGTACACACACACATTGATGAACAGGGAGTTTTCACGTATGGACGATCAGTTTTTAAAATTAATGTTGCCTGTGCTGGGTCTTTGTTGCTGCATGGACTTTTCTCTATTTGCAGAAAATAGGGGATGTTCTGCAGTTGTGACACACAGGTTTCTCATTGCGGTGGCTTCTCTTGTTGGGGCTCCCAGGATACAGGCTCAGTAGTTGTGGCGGGTAGGCTTAGTTGCTCCTCAACATATGGGATCTTCTTGGACCAGGGATCAAACCCCTGTCTCCTGCATTGGCAAGTGGATTTTTTCACTGAGCCACCAGGGAAGCCCTTGGATTATCAATTTTTAAATGCTCAGAATGCAATTAAGGATTCTTTGCACTATATTTTTTGGAAAAATACATGAAAATAAGATGGTTTGATGATTTAGGTATTTCAGGATCTGTAATGCTTCTGATAATCAACATGGCCACCACCAACACTGCCACCCCCACCCCCACCCCCAATACTTACTGGGTCCTTCCTGTGTGTCATGTACTATGTTTAACACTAATTGTGCATTTTCTCTTTACTCACAAAATCTGTGAGGTACTGTTATTGTCTGTATTTAACTGAGGCTTGGAAACACTCAGCACTAAGTGTTGGTACTAGGTTTTGGTGTTACTGCTAAGGGCAGGAAGCTTCGGTGTCCAGGTGCACTGCTTTGACCTGGGGGGAGGGCATGTATTGTGAAATGAGTGGGTAGACTCAGGCTACTTCTCAGCAGTCACATGTGCTCTGCCCAAGTCCTCCCACTTTAAAACCCAGCTAAGGTTTGCCCTTTTCCTGTGTCCTCCCACCCTTGGTGTGTGTGCAGGATGTGGCATTGTTATAAGAATGACGTCATAAGGACTAGGACATGTAGTCCATCCTCAGACACCAAGAGGCTAGCTCCCTCTTGGTAGGCCATTTTGGAGAAATTAAATGGGAAGTTTTGTCTTTGGATATTTTCCTCAACCTTGCATTTTGATAATGTGAGAGAGTCCTCAGATACTAACAAAGACCTTTTCCTTGACATCTAGATCAACTTTTCAGCACTCACAAGTCTTCTTGCTGTTTTGAAATACATCTCAGTTTTGCTGTGTTCAAAACAACTAACTATCCTCCGTTCCCTGTAAACATGCACGAAGCCCCTCTGATGTTTCTGGCCTTGAAGAATGGCCCTGTCATGCTCCTGGTCATCCAAGCCAGAAATCCATCCTTCATTTTGGTTTCCTCCACCTACCTTCATCCCAACTAATTAATCATCTGTCAACTCTAATTCCTAAAAGATTATCCATTCTTTCCCCACCCACTGCATTTACCCTCCTTGCTCTTTTTATTTGCTACTCTTTCAGCTTTTACTCATGTTGTCATCAAAGTGATCCTTTTAAAAAAAATTTATGACTCATTCTTACTTAACTACCCTCTAACAGTTTCTCATTGCTGTTAGCATAAGCTTTAAATCTCTCACTGTGGCTTATAGGATGCTTCATGACTGGACCTTGTGTACCTCTCTTGTTGGTCTCTGACCACTTACAGAGCTATCATGATGAATGCATTTTTGCTTCTTGAAAGGACCACACATTCTCTCTCATCTGGGCCGGGTTATATGCTGTTCTCCATCTAAAATACTCTCCCCTCAATTCCTACTTACACCTCTGACATCAGCTTAATTATTTCTTTATCTAGGAATTTTTTTTATTATTATTCTTTTTCTATTCTCTACATGAAGGAAGGTGTGATGTACTAGTGTCTTGAACTTCTCTAATGTAACACATTCACTTTATTATAAATTTTTGTGTAATAATCTGTCTTATCTGTTAGTTATATAAGCTCAGAGATGGTAGAGACCATATTCTGTTGTTCATAAATGTATCACATGGCTTTGCACATAGAAGGGGCAAAATAGAGCTAATAGTTAATTAAATAAAAGACTTAAGTAGGGGCAGGTGTACCTTCCTAAGTCACTGAAAGCTGTGTATACAGAACATTCATCTCTACTAGCCTTCACTTTGCTTGTTGGTATTAAAAAATAAAAATTTAAAAATTCCCAAACTGTTCAAGGCGTCTGTAACTTTGGTTTATCTCTGCTGAAACTGAAATGGAGAAAAGATGAATTCAGTACTCCATATTGTTAGGTGACTTAGGTTAAGATTTCTCTCCCTTTTGCCCAGTGCTCTCAACTGAAAATCTTGGTAGGCCTCATTACCTTTAGAATTTTAAGCTTTTCCTATTAATCTTTTTTAAAAAAAGTCATCTCAGCTGTATCCTTTCCTTCTCTTTCCCTCCAGAACACATGCTATGTTCCACTTTATCATAGAGTCATTGAATCATAGGTTTGGAAGAAACCTCAGGCAACATCTGGTATAGCTCACCATTCTCTACTTTAACTCTTCCTTTTCATTTTCATGTCACGGTTATCCAGCACCAGTGGCGTGAAACTCCCTACCTCCAGGGATAGCCCATACAGATTGGTACAACTTGGTCAGAAGCCCCTACCTAAAGAGCACCCATCCCCGGGAGGGAGGAGACATTTGTTCTCACTGCCAGTGTAAACTTTGGGGGAATTTATCCATCTTTTTCTGAGACCAGGCTTGACAGGGGATAAGATAACATTTAAGGCATTGGGATTCTTGGGGGAAGGGAGTTAGAAGGAAACCCTATAGAAATAGGAAAAAGGGATAGAAATTGAGATCTGGCACTTTGAGGAAAGTAAAGCCACTTCCAAATTGACTTAAGTTCTTGTCTTAAGACTTGGGAATGCTTGAAAAGATAGGAAGGATGTTTGGAGGAAAGGGATACAGAGTGACCCTCAGTGGTATTATGGTGGTAGAGGTGGTGGTGGTGGTGTCTGTTTTGGGGGGTGGGTGAGCAGTAGGGAATGGAGGTTGCAAAGTTATATTATTATTATTTGCACACACTTTATTGTAAATGGCTCTTAGTTTCTAAGAGGGGGAAAAAAAGATTTTTGCAGCTAATACTTCACCATGTGTTTTCATAAGTGGAATAAAATAATTCATGTCAACACTGTTGCCAAATACATACAGCTAATTTACATTCAGTTTTTCCTAAGCAATTCTTAAGAATTTGTCATTTTTAAAAATAAACTGAACATTCTGAATGATGAGGAAAATCAAGGAAACTCAGAATGTCTTCAAAAGCAAAAACTGCTTCCATGGGAAATGAAAATGAGGATAAATAATAAATATTGTCATTATCAACATAATTTGTTTGTATCTAGAGCTTCATTGACTCAGTGGACTTGAGTTTGAGCACACTCCAGGAGATAGTGAAGGGCAGGGAAGCCTGGTGTACTGCAGTTCATGGGGTCACAGAGTCAGACATGACTGAGCGACTGAAGAACAACAACAGTAATACCATGGATAAAAGCCTTTACTGAGCACCTAGTCCAGTGGCTTTAAAACTTTTATATAAAAAGCTGATCTTTGTTCTATTTTTACCTCCTAAATGAAATATCATGTCAAAACTAAATAGAAAACAGTTGAAAGCAAAGCTGCTTTGATTAAAGTTGGGGTGGGATCCTCTAAGTTCTGTCCACTGGTTTCCTCTTCCTCTCTGTAGAAACTGAGAGCTCTTCGGAATTTAGTTTGAAAACTACTAATCCTGTAAACCCATCATCATATAGATCCAGTTAAGACTATGCCAGGCTTTTCTTGCTATATCACATGCCCTTCTGAAATAGCATAAGCAGGAAGGAAAAGTTCAATTACAGAGGAGCAGAACTAAGAAGTAACACCTCCTGAAAGTGAAAGTGTTAATGGCTCAGTGGTTGACTCTTTGTGACCCCATGGACTGTAGCCCGCCTGGCTCCTCTGTCCATGGAATTCTCCAGGCAAGGATACCGGAGTAGGTTCCCATTCTCTTCTCCAGGGTCCCAACCCAGGGATTGAACCTGGGTCTCCTGCATTGCAGGCAGATTCTTTACCATCTGAGCTACCAGGGAAGCCTCAACTCATCTTGTAAACATGTATTAACTGTAGACACACAGCCTTTGCCTCTGTCTCTGTCTCTCACATACACATATATGGTAATATAGACACCTGTGCAAAAAGACATTAAACTTATGTGAAGTGAAGTGAAGTCGCTAAGTTGTGTCCTACTCTTTGCGACCCTAGCCTACCAGGCTCCTCCGTCTGTGGGATTTTCCGGGCAGGAGTACTGGAGCAGGTTGCTATGTCCTTCTCCAGGGATCTTCCAGACCCAGAGATTGAACCTGGGTTTCCCGCATTGTAGGCAGGAGCCACCTCTTTATCATCTGAGCCACCAGGGAAGTCAAAGTTATGTAGTACAAAGTAATGAACATTCTATATACGCTTATCCAGACGTCACCTGGACACCTTGACTACTAAGGAAATAGGACATGCTATATTCCATGTACCCCTCAAGATTTTTACTAATTCCAGGGCTTATGTTTTCTTAGTCATTTCTGATTCAAAACATCTGTTTAAGTGGAATTAACCAAATTTATGAACTGTTACACTGTCTAGCTGATAATTTCCCTGCTTTGTACTGTGTCACGTCAGTATGGGACTGAGCCCTAAGGCTTAAAAAATAATCCTCTTTGTTTGAAATGTCTTTATTTGATTCTTCTATTAAAACTCCAGAGACAGTTTTCTCTTCTAAATGCATCATTTTTATAGTTTGGGCTTTATGATTTAAATGTTTATTTACTCCTTACTATTTAAACATTTAAAAGATCAGGGTAAGAAGGAGCAGCTTTGACAGGGCCGGTAAAAACTTTAGTGCACTGACATTATTTGAAATTACAAGTGGCTACTACCAGTTCTGGAAAACTCCCAGTGACTCATCAGGACAGACTCTGCACAGTCTTTTCTAAGGAGGCAGAGCTGATTGAAATTGCTGCAGAGTCGAAGGGAACAAACATAAAAGAATAAAAGAAGGAACTGTGAGAGATGGAGATGCCATCGCTGTGAGCTGATAAGTGAAATGTGAGAATGCAGTGAGAGAAGGCCGACAATGAGAGGGTGGTGATAGAAAAGGGGAAGTCATAAGGAAATGGAAAGATTTTTATCTTTGACTTTTCCTGTTCTGGTTCGAGGATGGCTAGATGCCTTTTATTTTCATGCTTGCCAAAATTAGAGATGTGTGTTAGTTTTCTGTTGCTGCTATAATGAATTATAATGTAGTGACTTAACCCAAATATGGGTTTTTATATGGGTTGGAAGTCTGATAGGAGTTTCACTAGGCTGAAATCAAAGTGTCACCAGAACTCTATTCCTTCTGGAGATCCTAGGAGAGAATCCATGTTCTCGCCTTTTCCAGCTTCTAGAGCCTGCTCACATTCATTGGCTTGTGAACCTCTTTCTCTATATTCAAAACCAGCAATATTGTATCTCTCTGACCATTCTTCCATGGTCTCACATTTTCCCAGTTTGTGAAAGATCCTCTGCTTTTAAGAACTCATGTGATTAAATTGGGCTCGCTGGCTTGCCCACTGGATTAATCCATTATCATCTCTCAAGGCCATTGACTTCATCACAGCTGCAAAATCCCTTTTGTTGTGCAAAGTAACATTTCATTGGGCATTATTTTGCCCACCCCCGGATAATTCCTTCTCTGGCCCACTCTAGTTCTTTAATCAAAAAGGACACTAGTACTAACACTGCTGCTGCTGCTGCTGCTGCTGCTGCTGCTGCTGCTGCTGCTAAGTCACTTCAGTCGTGCCTGACTCTGTGCGACTCCATAGACGGCAGCCCGCCAGGCTCCCCCGTCCCTGGGATTCTCCAGGCAAGAACACTGGAGTGGGTTACTAGCCAAACGAATTCTTTTCTTTCTCTGTTTCCTATAAAATTCATTGTTAAGCAGTATCTATGTCTCTTCTGTCCTGTCTATAAGATTGGTGTTGCTGTCCAGTTGCTAAGTTGTGTCTGACTCTTGGCAACCCCATGGACTGCAGTATGCCAGGCTTCCCTGTCCATCATTATCTCCCAGAGTTGTTGAAAGATGGGAGTCTATAAATAACTGAATGGTCAGTCCCAGGACTGACTGAATTTCTTGGTGTTTGGAGGGCAGAGTACGAAGCAGGAGTAATTGTGACTAGGAAGCCTTCTGTCAGCACAACCAGATTATTCCAAAAGGAGAATGAGTATTTTGACCACTATCATTTTTTTCCAGGGAAGACATAGTGGCCTGTAGTCTGTCCAGTTATGACACTCTTATCTAATTTTGGGCTTCCCAGATGACACTAATGGTAAAGAATCCGCCTCTCAACTCAGGAGACATAAGAGACACAAGTTCAGTCCCTGGGTTTGGAAGGTCCCCTGGAGGAGGGCATGGCAACCCACTCCAGTATTCTTGCCTGGAGAATCCCATAGACAGAGGAGCCTGGGGGTGCTACAGTCCATGGGGTCACAAAGAGTCGGACACGACTGAGCACGCATGCACACCAAGTATGGTTAGTAGTGGAAAGGGGCTTCTCATTGTAAAACTACAAACCTTACATATTGTAAGGCCTAAAATTTAAGTGTTGCTTTGACATTTTTTAGCCTCACAGAACCTAAAGGATGAGGCATGAGTTACCCTGCTCTTGCCAGATCTGCCCCCAGTCTAGCAAGAAAGGCTTTCCACCTGGCTAGTTCTCATAGCAGCCAGACCTGCTTAACCCCACCTAGTCTTAAACCTAATTGGATTCACCTTCCTGCCAGCCATAGAATTATTCAAACAAGTGAATCACATCCTCCCACAGGAACCAAAGGTCACTGCTTCCCACAGTCCCTGCTGTACTCACTCCTCTGGGCTGTGAGTATATGTTCCCTAATCATCTAATCACCCTAATCACAGAAATGGTATGGACGTAACAGAAGCAGAAGATATTAGGAAGAGGTGGCAAGAATACACAGAAGAACTATACAAAAAAGATCTTCACGACCCAGATAATCATGATGGTGTGATCACTCACCTAGAGCCAGACATCCTGGAATGTGAAGTCAAGTGGGCTTTAGGAAGCATCACTACGAACAAAGCTAGTGGAGGCAATGGAATTCCAGTTGAGCTATTTCAAATCCTGAAAGATCATGCTGTGAAAGTGCCGCACTCAATATGCCAGCAAATTTGGAAAACTCAGCAGTGGCCACAGGACTGGAAAAGGTCAGTTTGCATTCCAATACCAAAGAAAGGCAATGCCAAAGAATGCTCAAACTACCACACAATTGCACTCATCTCACATGCTAGTAAAGTAATGCTCAAAATTCTCCAAGCCAGGCTTCAGCAATACATGAAACATGAACTTCCTGATGTTCAAGCTGGATTTAGAAAAGGCAGAGGAACCAGAGAGCAAATTGCCAACATCCACTGGACCATGGAAAAAGCAAGAGAGTTCCAGAAAAACATCTATTTCTGCTTTATTGACTATGCCAAAGCATTTGACTATGTGGATCACAATAAACTGTGGAAAATTCTTCAAGAGATGGGAATACCAGACCACCTAACCTGCCTCTTGAGAAATCTGTATGCAGGCCAGGAAGCAACAGTTAGAACTGGACATGGAACAACAGACTGGTTCCAAATTAAAAAAAAAGTACGTCAAGGCTGTATATTGTCACCCTGCTTATTTAATTTCTACGCAGAGTACATCATGAGAAATGCTGGGCTGGACGAAGCACAAGCTGGAATCATGATTTTCAGGAGAAATATCAATAACCTCAGATATGCAGATGACACCACCCTTATGGCAGAAAGTGAAGAACTAAAAAGCCTCTTGATGAAAGTGAAAGTGGAGAGTGAACAAGTTGGCTTAAAGCTCAACATTCAGAAAACTAAGATCATGGCATCCGATCCCATCACTTCATGGGAAATAGATGGGGAAACAGTGGAAACAGTGTCAGACTTTATTTTTTGAAAATCACTGCAGATGGTGATTGCAGCCATGAAATTAAAAGACGCTTACTCCTTGGAAGAAAAGTTATGACCAACCTAGATAGTATATTCAAAAGCAGAGGCATTAATTTGCCAACAAAGGTCCATCTAGTCAAGGCTATGGTTTTTCCTGTGGTCATGTATGGATGTGAGAGTTGGGCTGTCACGAAGGCTGAGCGCCGAAGAATTGATGCTTTTGAACTGTGGTATTGGAGAAGACTCTTGAGAGTCCCTTGGACTGGAAGGAGATCCAGCCAGTCCTTTCTGAAGGAGATCAGCCCTGGGATTTCTTTGGAAGGAATGATGCTAAAGTTGAAAGTCCAGTACTTTGGCCATCTCATGCGAAGAGTTGACTCATTGGAAAAGACTCTGATGCTGGGAGGGATTGGGGGCAGGAGGAGAAGGGGACGACAGAGGATGAGATGGCTGGATGGCATCACGGACTCGATGGACGTGAGTCTGAGTGAACTCCGGGAGTTGGTGATGGACAGGGAGTCCTGGCGTGCTGCGATTCATGGGGTTGCAAAGAGTCGGACAGGACTGAGAGACTGAACTGAACTGAACTGAATCACCTGTTGCCAACCTCATCTGTCCAGTGTCAGGTGTCAGGTGTTCAGCCATCTTGTACTACTAGGGGTCAATTCCTCCTTCACCAACTGAGTGAATAGGGAGTGATCATAACATGTTTCCTTTCCTTGTTGTGAATCTTGTTTTTGGAAAGAGACCCATGAGTGCTCCCAGCCTGTAACTAAGAACCATAGGCCAAGTCTTCCTCATGTGAGAGGAAGAGAAGTCAACACACAGTGAGATCAGAGGCTCTCGGGACTTTTCAAGGGACTCCAGTAGGAGTGCTAAAATGTGACAGAGGACAGAACATTAGGTGGTTCTCACACAGCTCATTAGTTTCTTTGTGCTGTAACCTTTCAGACACTCACCAAGTTAGTAGACATTGGAAAGCGTTGAAGAGACATTGATTCTTGGCAAGACAAAGCCCCATTCCATCT
This sequence comes from Capra hircus, assembly GCF_001704415.2. Classification (NCBI taxonomy): domain Eukaryota; kingdom Metazoa; phylum Chordata; class Mammalia; order Artiodactyla; family Bovidae; genus Capra; species Capra hircus. Next base: position 39,376,071 of record NC_030823.1, on the reverse strand, counting down.
CACTTTCCCAACAAAGTTTTTGATCTTGGCTTTTATAGAAACAGAAAGTATGTGTGTGATAGTGATGGCTTATGGTGCATGATGTCAAATTAGTGATCTCTGAAGATTTAGCTTTGGAACCAGGGACCAGGCTTGATCACTCAAGAGCTTTTGTGTAGCAGAGTTTTATTAAAGTATAAAAAGGGACAAAGAAAGCTTCTTGACATTGACATCAGAAGGGAGACGGAGAGTGCCCCCCCTCATTAGTCTTATCAAGGCCTTATATACTTTTATCAGACCTACTCCAAGACAGCATATATCTTAAAGTAACAAGATTAGAACTAACAATAGAAAGGTCTTACCAGACCCACTCCCACAACATACTTCTTAAGATAACAAGATTAGTCAGAAGGTTCTTGTTAAGGAGAAACATGTCCTTAAGCAAGATACATTGTTATATTGACTAAGACAAAGCAATGTAGAAAAAAAGATTGTCCTTTTGTCCTTGAGATCCCCAGACCCCTTTTTTCTTGAGGGCTCCAGACTCCTTTCTTCTCCTGGGGGATCCTGGGCGTCCTATCAACCTACCTAGTAATTTACTCTCTCAATAGCAAGATCTCCAACTGAGAAGAGAGTGATACCTAGAATAGAATAGAATCAACAAGAAAAGGAAAAGGAATTCAATAGAAAAAAAAAATAGGCCAATATGTATTTAGGCAGTTGGCAGAAAGGGAAACCCTGAACGCTAATAAATATTTGAAGAGATGCTAAATTGCATCAGTGATCAAGGAAATGCGAATTAAAATAACAGTACTACTTTACACTTATCATTTGGCAAAATTAGAAAGTCAGATAATATCAACTGCTGGTGGGGATGTGGAGAAACTAAGTTTTTCATGCACTCCTGGGGACAGTGTAAACTTGTGCTGCTATTCCAGCATACAGTGTGACATAGTAGAGAAATTAAGCATGCCTATACTCTATGACGGAGAAGACAATGGCAACCCACTCCAGGACTCTTGCCTGGCAAATCCCATGGACGGAGGAGCCTGGTAGGCTGCAGTCCATGGGGTTGCTAGGAGTCGGACACGACTGAGCGACTTCACGTTCACTTTTCACTTTCATGCATTGGAGAAGGAAATGGCAACCCACTCCAGTGTTCTTGCCTGGAGAATCCCAGGGACGGGGGAGCCTGGTGGGCTGCCGTCTGTGGGGTTGCACAGAGTCAAACATGACTGAAACGACTTAGCAGCAGCAGCAGCATACTCTATGACTTGGAGGAGGGCATCCCCGCTCCAGTATTCTTGCCTGGAGAATCCCTTAGACAGAGGAGCCTGGTGGGCTACAGTCCATCGGGTCGCAAAGAGTGGGACACGACTGAAGTGACTGAGCACGCACACATGCACACTCTATGACTAGCACTCTGCTCTTAGGAATATATCCCAGGGACATCCTCGGGAGATAGTTATGCGGGTATTTGGTCAAATGGTATTTGTGGCAGCCAAGAACTGGAGTTAAACTAAATGACCACTGATTTCTAAGACAATGGATAAACAAAATTTGATGAGAAGGTCAGATTCTCACAGTAAAAAAAAAAAAAAGTTTAGATTTCTATTTAGCAACATTGCTAGATCTCACAACATAATATTGAATAAAAAATAACTCAAAAACAGGATGACAGTTTTAGATCGTCCTCTTTATGTCGTTTAAAACTCAAATATGAAATGTGCTATATGTTTTAAAAGCTCACATAGGTCTAAGCAAATGTACTAAAAGTGGATTGGAATGAATTATTTGTTACTGGAGTAGGGGAGAGAAATGGAACTGTGGATGGGGCATGGAGATGAGAAAATAATAAAACAAGATACAATGGACAAAGGGCATTATCCTAACTGAAATGATAGTGTACCACAAAATGGGTGTTATGACTAGCTCGATTATGTATACTTGATTTCAGAGAAATAAGGAAGAAAGTAAGACGCAGATTATGGGGGCCAGAAACCTGACTTTGGGGGAGTGAGTTTTCAACTACTGAGCCAATTCTATTGTAGCCACTTTGGGCTCCTCCTAATGAGGAAAAATGGGAAAGTCTTCGGGTTTAGCAGAAAGGATATTGGAATGGAAGACAAGCTGGTTGAATGATTTTTGGTAGGTCACAGATACTCCCTTTAGATGGGGAATAATGGGACCTTCTCTACGTATTCTACAGGGTCCTTGGGAGAATGAAATTAGGGGAAAATGTGACAGGAAATGTTGAAAGATTTTCATAAATATCAGATGATGTCCATTGTTAGACTGGAGGTAGACTGGTGATTCTAGTTGAGAGAAGGAGAGTAGAGCTGTTTCACATGCTCTCAACTTGCTGGAGTCTTTGTTACCCTGAAAGATGGAGAGGACAAAAACCAAATCTAAGGAAGTTTCTTCTAACTGCCTCTCCTACCCTGATGCCCTCCCTCCTTTTCTTCCTTCTCCTGTCTTCTTCTCTTCCTTGTTAGTGCTGTTAATTTGGGGTGTCAACAATTAGATCCTTGATTCATCAAGTTTGTATTCTGGGGCACATGAGGGTGGCTTGACTCCTAGGCAAAGCAAATATGCTGGGTGACAAGGGGAATCACTGAAAGGAGGAAGAAAGAGAGAGTTGCATTGCTTGAATGCCAAAAATCAACACTGGAGACATTATGTAATTATACTATAGTCCAGTGAGGCTGCGATCATGGTCCTTATCTTAGAGACAAGATCGGAAGCTTAGAATGTGTTCAGTGCCACACAGTATCCCACATAAAGTAACAGAATTGGAATTTGCAGCTGCTTGATACTAAAGCCCATTGTTTTGTTCTATATCCCCTGGGGACTTAGAGAATCAACCTTCTCCTCCTCTACAACCCTTCCTTATATTTTCAGATGTGAAAAAAGAGGTCCTCAGAGATGACCCATGTTGCTCTATGTCACATGCTAGGTAACAGAAAAGTGTGGGTTGGTACCTTGGTGCTCTGCATTCCACCACCTGCCACAGTTATGCTCCCATGGTTACAAAATTAAATGTAATCTAGGTATGGTCATAAGAATCAATTGATATTTTGTTTAAAGACATATATTTCTTAATGTCTTTCTTTCCAGATCTTCTACCCTTTGTTTCACCACTATAGCTTGTGATGTGCTCTCTTTTTGGAAATATCTGTTGCTGCATAGACAGTCTCAGAATGCACCTGTGGCTGGGAATTTCTAGGCACTCCGCACTTGTGGCTGGGAATTTCTAGTCACTCCATCTAGAAATATGAAAGAACTAAGGACTAGAAGGGAGAAGGCAATGGCACCCCACTCCAGTACTCTTGCCTGGAAAATCCCATGGATGGAGGAGCCTGGTAGGCTGCAGTCCATGGGGTCACGAAGAGTTGAACATGACTGAGCGACTTCACTTTCACTTTTCACTTTCATGCACTGGAGAAGGAAATGGCAACCCACTCCAGTGTTCTTGCCTGGAGAATCCCAGGGATGGGGGAACCTGGTGGGCTGCCATCTATGGGGTCGCACAGAGTCGGACATGACTGAAGTGACTTAGCAGCAGCAGCAAGGACTAGAAGTTGGATTTGAAGGCACCCCTAGGAAGGCATTTATTACAGAGTATACACAGATAGAATCCATCCTCTAGGACAATAATGAATCCTATCCATTCAGTTTGTTGAAGCTGAGACTGGGAAACTCTTGGTAGGAATACCCAAAGTTTACACAAAAATAAATAGGGACTGGAGGGATGGATATTTGTTAAACGATTGACTTCAAGGCTTGTAGTTAGTTTCTAACCTAAATGGCTCTTCAGTAGGAAAATGCAGGTTCCAACAAGCCATTCTACATTTTATAGAAATGCCGTTTCCTTCAAAGGGGTTTGAAAGCGCTAGAAGGCTGCACATGATTGCTCTGTGCTCTATCAGAGGAGGTCTAAAGTTACCTGTCTCATTCTCCTTTTTCCTCCTAACCCAGGCTTTTCTTACAGGATCATATGAGATTCTAGTTACTGTGTCAAAATCTCCTAGCCTCCCTCATTAGGGGAAATAGATGTGATACAAGTTCCTGGGGAGTATAAGTTGCTCTTGAGCAGAGGAGATTGTGAGGAAGGTTTGGGAAAGAAGAGGTGTGAGTATGAGACAAATCATACATTCTTAAGAAGGACAGATAAAATTATAACAAGGTAAACTAGGTGAAGGGATTGGAAAAGAATGATCAGCATAGAAAGCTCCATGGCTCAGCCCCGGTGTGGACGGGCATGGGATGAGGACAACTGTCTGATGCAGGAAGGGTGACTTTCAGAGAGTGGGGTGATAGTGTTTTGCATCGTCAACAGGACTGGCTAGCAGGCTCACAGACATGCCAGTGTTAAGTCTGTATTATTGAATTATGCATTAGAGCTTTAGCAGCTTGGTTTTGAACAAAGTTGTGAGTCGAGTGGTCTTTTGTGGAGGGCAGATGGTATGGTTGATGTGTGGGGGCTGTATTTCAATGGAATATATCATAGAAAAGTCCTTTCTAAACCTGAAATGATTCTCTGATGCTGAAAGTAGGAGTTGAAAAGCAAGTAATAATACAGAGGTCCTTTAACAGCTCTCTTCTGTAACACCTTGTCCTTACTGATGTATTCATTCTGTATTCTTTTCAGTATGCCTTCTGGAAGAGATAGATTTTGCCACTAAATTATGAGCCTGAAAGCCACAAGGTTGGGAGCACATTCTCACACACCTACACCAACTGTCGATTATACTTGGCAATCCCTTTTAACAGAAGGTGCTTCTACAGGCTTTCTCTACGGCCCATTCTGGAAAAATTTTCCTCACTTTTTAACTATAAATGAAGCCTTTGGAGCCCCTTTTTATAACTTGATGTTTTTGGTGGAGTACACATTTTGTTTTTCTTAAGATATTTTGAGATTTTTATCCTCACAGTCTGTTCCACAGAAATCAATTAAATGCAGCTTTTGTTTTTTGACATGATAGAAATACATGGACTTTGCATGTCACATAGACCTGATTTTAAATCCTAGCTCCGCTGCTTAGTGGCCATGTTTCCATCTCAGCAAGTTGTTGTACTTGCTCTTTTTTTCACTCCAAATCTCTGTCTGGTTCTTTCGTTCATATCATGCATATGTGTCTATTCACTCCCTAGCTTCCTACCCTGTTTAGGTTTCTTCCTAGTTCTTACCATACTTGGTACATTATTTGTCTTGTTGGTTTTTTGTACTCTTTTATTGTCTATTCCTCCCCTAGAATGATGTCTGCCATGAAGCACATGCTCAGTTCTGTTCAGTCGCTCAGTCATGTCCAATTTTTTGGACCCCATGGACTGCAGCATGCCAGGCGTCCCTGTCCATCATCAACTTGCTCAAAATCATGTCTCATGTCCATCGACTGGTGATGCCATCCAACCATCTCATCCTCTGTCATTGCCTTCTCCTCCTGCCTTCAGTCTTTCACAGCATCAGGGTCTTTTCCAGTGAGTCAGTTCTTTGCATCAGGCGGCCAAAGTACTGGAGCCTCAGCTTCAGCATCGGACCTTCCCAGTGAATATTCAGGGTTGATTTTCTTTAGGATTGACTGGTTTGATGTCCTCGCAGTCCAGGGGACTCTTGAGAGTCTTCTCTAATACCATAGTTCAAAAGCATCAGTTCTTTGGTGCTCAGCTTTCTTTATGGTCCAACTCCCACATCTATACATGACCACAGGAAAAACCATAGCTTTGACTAGACAGACTTTTGTCGGCAAAGTAATGTCTCTACTTTTTAATATGTTCTCTAGGTTGGTCATAGCTTTTCTTCCATGGAGCAAGCATCTTTTAATTTCATGGCTGCAGTCACCATCTGCAGTGATTTTGGAGCCCAAGAAAATAAAGTCTGTCACTGTTTCCATTGTTTCCCCATCTATTTGCCATGAAGTAATGGGACTGAATGCCATACTCTATGGTTTTCTGAATGTTGAGCTTTAAGCCAGCTTTCTCACTCTCCTCTTTCACTTCATCAAGAGGCTGTTTAGTTCCTCTTTGCTTTCTGCCATAAGGGTGATGTCATCTGCATATATGAGGTTATTGATATTTCTCCTGGCAATCTTGATTCCAGCTATGCTTCATCCAACCAGGCATTTTGCATGATGTATTCTGCATAGAAGTTAAATAAGCAGGGTGACAATATACAGCCTTGATGTACTCCTTTCCCAATTTGGAACCAGTCTGTTGTTCCATGTCTGGTTCAAACTTTCTTCTTGACCTGAATACAGATTTTTCAGGAAGCAGGTAAGGTAGTCTGGTATTCCCATCTCTTGAAGAATTTTCCACAGTTTGTTGTGATCCACACAGTCAAAGGCTTTAGCATAGTCAATGAAGCAGAAGTAGATGTTTTTCTGGAATTCTCTTGCTTTTTGTATGATCCAGCAGATGTTGGCAATTTGATCTCTTATTTCCTCTGCCTTTTCTAAATCCAGATTGAACATCTGGAAGTTCTAGGTTCACATCCTGTTGAAACCTAGTTTGGAGAATTTTGAGCATTACTTTGTTAGTGCGTGAGATAAGTGCAGTTGTGAGGTAGTTTGAACATTCTTTGGCATTGCTTTTCCAGTCTGTGGTCACTGCTGAGTTTTCCAAATTTGTTGGCATATTGAGTGCAGCACTTTCACAGCATCATCTTTTAGGATTTGAAATAACTCAGCTGGAATTCCATCACCCCCACTAGCTTTGTTCATAGTAAAGCTTCCTAAGGCCCTCTTGACTTTGCACTCCAGGATGTCTGGCTTTAGGTGGGTGATCACACCATCATGGTTATCTGGGTCATGAAGATCTTTTTTGTACAGTTCTTCTGTGTATTCTGTCCTTTATGGTGCCCATCTATGCATGAAATGTTCCCTTGGTATCTCTAGTTTTCTTGAAGAGATCTCTAGTCTTTCCCATTCTTTTGTTTTCCTCCATTTCTTTGCATTGATCACTTAAGAAGGCTTTCTTGTCTGTCCTTGCTATTCTTTGGAACTCTGCATTCAGATGGATATATCTTTCCTTTTCTCCCTTGCATTTTGCTTCTCTTCTTTTCTCAGCTATGGGTAAGCCCTCCTCAGACAACCATTTTGCCTTTTTGCATTTCTTTTTCTTGGGGATGGTTTTGATCAGTGCCTCCTGTACACTGTTATGAACCTCCATCCATAGTTCTTCAGGCACTGTATCAGATCTAATCCCTTGAATCTATTTGTCACTTCCACTGTATAATCGTGAGGGATTTGATTTAGATCATACCTGAATGGGCTAGTGGTTTTCCCTACTTTCTTTAACTCTGAATTTTGTAATAAGTTCATGATCTGAGCCACACAGTCAGCTCTTGGTCTTATTTTGCTAACTGTATAGTGCTTCTCCATCTTTGGCTGCAGAGAATATAATCAATCCAATTTCTCTATTGACCATCTGGTGATGTCCATGTGTAGAGTGTTCTCTTGTGTTGTTGGAGATTCTAAATTTGCTCACTAAATCCTTATTAAATAGATAGATAAAAGAGTGAATTGGTGACTTGGAACAACTTGGTAACTTTCTCTGAGCCTCAGTTTCTGTTTTCCATTCATCAAAGGAAATTCAATGTTCCTCAAAGTATTGCAGTAAAGATTGAATGACATGCTTCAGTACACCTAGCACAGTGCCTGGCACATCATAATACATTCAGGACAGTTTTTTTCTTCCCCTGGTGATAGATGATTCCTTTACAAGGTTTATCTAATGGATGCTTGAGAATCTTTATTACTGAGATATAATTAAGCTGATATCTGATGATAACAAAGGACCAAAGTCATTTAAAAAAAACCAAAAATCTCAGTGGTTCCAGTGGGTCATCAAGCAGCAGAAAGAAAAATAGCTCAATGAAAATTGGCAAGAATATTTTGCAAGACATGGTTACTAGGAGAAAACTTCATGCTCTTTGCTTTTCAGATTTCCTCCTGTTATGATTTAGGCAAGATTGGTGCAGAGAGGTTAGGTCACTTGTCAGGTTATTAGTAGCAGAGTTAGGGCTGGAACGTATATGCTTGAGACTTGGTTTGTGCTCTTGCCTCCTACACGTCACTTGCCTCCAAACACAAATTGATTCAAACTAGTTTCAGAATTTAGAAACTTTGCAGATGGAAAATGTTAATCACTGGTTTCAGATTCTTGGCTGATTCCAGCTTTCTAACTCTTCAGTTATAAACATGTCTTAACTTTTGTCATAATAGCACCGTAATAAAAATAAAGAGTTGGAAGCATATTTTCTCTTTTACTAAATTAGGTGACCTCTTCAAAATGTTATTTGTAGATCTAAATTTATTTTGCAGGAAACAGTTAATAAAGAAATCATACGAAAATACGGAGAAAACTTGCAAGATGAAACTAACAACATAGTGTTGGAAATGCCTTAAAATCAAATTTAGTTTCAAATCAGAGACTTAAGAGTCTGAAAGTGCCAACACCAATCAGTAAATGTGAAAAGATGAGGTAAAGCTATATGAATAGGATCTGAAACTGTGGTAGAAAATAACCTCAATAATAAAAAAGTGTGATTTAAAATCTCACTTTTAATTTTTTAGAAATGGATAATTTTCTGTGAAATTTGATTTGTTCTATATAAAAGTTTATTAATTTAATAAGTTTTAATTAGTCATGGTTTGGCTAAATCAGCTTTACAGAAAGATTAAAAATGTATATTCAACAGTCACATTTTCCATGCAGCTTATTCTGGGTGGACTCATAATAGATGTTTTTTTTTTAACCTAGTTCTTAAGAAGGAGCTAATTTTTTTTCTGCTGCTGCTGCTAAGTCGCTTCAGTCGTGTCTGACTCTGTGCGACCCCATAGATGGCAGCCCACCAGGCTCCCCCGTCCCTGGGATTCTCCAGGCAAAAATACTGGAGTGGGTTGCCATTTCCTTCTCCAATGCATGAAAGTGAAAAGTGAAAGTGAAGTCACTCAGTTGTGTCTGACTCTTAGCAACCTCATGGACTTCTAATAGGCTTCTAATAGCTTTGCTGGCTGAAGTTACATTTTGATAACGTTTCTCCAAGAACAAATTTAGTCATTAATTTCCTCCTCACACCCCTTCTTCATCCCTCGTTTTCCCTTCTCTTTCACGTCTGTCTCCTTTTCTTGCTCCCTCTCTTCTCTCTCTCCTTTCTCTTTCTTCATACCTCCTCCCTCCCCCATGCCATGCTTCCTTCCCATTTCCATAATTATCTGATTGCCTTTTCTTCCTCTCTCTCTCTTTTTTTTTTTCGTGGACCCAAGTGAACTTGAAGAAATTATATAAATAAGAGTTTCAATCTTGAAAAAACTACATTGGCAAGCCTTGTAATTTGAAATATGCTGTACGTTTTATGGGCTTCCCTGGTGGCTCAGATGGTAAAGAATCTGCCTGCAATGTGGGAGACCTGTGTTCAATCCCTGGAGAAGGAAATGGCAACTCATTCTAGTATTCTTGCCTGGAGAATTCCATGAACAGAGGAGCCTGGGGGGCTACAGTCTGTGGGGTTGCAAAGAGTTGGACATGACTGAGCGACTAAGCCCAGCACAGCACATACTGTTTATTAGAGATGGGTGTGATCTTAGATACAAATTATAGTATGTTACATGAATGGTCCTGGTTCTTCTCTGTAGCTACATTCTTTGCCATGTGACTATGAAGTTGTATTCCTTGAAATGGTAAAGATATATTCCCCACCCTTCAACTTTATTTTGGCCACATGGCTTTCTTTGGCCAATAGAATGAGGCTGAGATGATGCTATACCACTTTCAAGTCTGAGACCTAAGAGGACTTAGATGTTTCTGTTTTGCTTTTTTGTACCTCAGTCATTACCAGAAGATAATACCCAGACCGTTCTTTTGGTCCCGGAAAGAGGATGAGAGACATGGTGGAGCATAACTGAAACTGCTAAGTGGTGTTTCAGAGGGCTCCAAGGAACTCCAGGCCTTTTTGTCTCAGTGCAGAAAGAATTCAGTGAGAGGCAAAGTGATGAATAAATGATTTATTAGAACAGGGTGCTTGTGAGACTTACAAATGACCAAGGGAGAGGGTGCTGTTCACTGACAGCTCAGTGGGCTACAGTTTTATAATCAAAGAAAAAGTGGGGAGGGAAAAGGCCACCTCCTTCCTCATTCTTGAGTAGATAATCATGCTTCCATCATCAACTCCTCCTCCAGGCTGGGCACGGGAGTTTTCTTGTACATACACGAGATCAAGCAAGGACTGTCATGGCACTATGGAAAAATTATTTCAGGTCTCAATACAGTGAGGGTCTTTATTTTAAAGTGTCATCTTTTTAGAAATTATTGTTCTTTTATGTGTGCAGAGAGCATGTCCTAGGAGTCAGTAACTTACCGAGCTCACTGGGCAGGATGTGGGTCTCATATCACCAATGTTTGATTGTTTGGGGGCATGTCTCATGTTTCTGCTGCATGGGTTTGATGCTGAGCTAGCCTGCTTGGTTTTGTGGTTAAGCTAAGACTGGTTCCAAATAGGAAAAGGAGTACGTCAAGGCTGTATATTGTCACCCTGCTTATTTAACTTCTATGCAGAGTACATCATGAGAAACGCTGGACTGGACGAAGCACAAGCTGGAATCCAGATTGCTGGGAGAAATAGCAATAACCTCAGATATGGAGATGACACCACCCTTATGGCAGAAAGTGAAGAGGAACTAAAAAGCCTCTTGATGAAAGTGAAAGAGGAGAGCGAAAAAGTTGGCTTAAAGCTCAACATTCAGAAAACGAAGATCATGGCATCCGGTCCCATCACTTCATGGGAAATAGATGGGGAAACAGTGTCAGACTTTATTTTTTGGGGCTCCAAAATCACTGCAGATGGTGATTGCAGCCATGAAATTAAAAGACGCTTACTCCTTGGAAGAAAAGTTATGACCAACCTAGATAGTACATTCAAAAGTAGAGACATTACTTTGCCGACTAAGGTCCATCTGGTCAAGGCTATGGTTTTTCCTGTGGTCATGTATGGATGTGAGAGCTGGACTGTGAAGAAGGCTGAGTGCCGAAGAATTGATGCTTTTGAACTGTGGTGTTGGAGAAGACTCTTGAGAGTCCCTTGGACTGCAAGGAGATCCAACCAGTCCATTCTGAAGGAGATCAGCCCTGGGATTTCTTTGGAAGGAATGATGCTAAAGCTGAAGCTCCAGTACTTTGGCCACCTCATGCAAAGAGCTGACTCATTGGAAAAGACTCTGATGCTGGGAGGGATTGGGGGCAGGAGGAGAAGGGGACCACAGAGGATGAGATGGCTGGATGGCATCACGGACTCGATGGACGTGAGTCTGAGTGAACTGCGGGAGTTGGTGATGGACAGGGAGGCCTGGTGTGCTGCTATTCATGGGGTTGCAAAGAGTTGGACACGACTGAGCGAGTGAACTGAACTGAGCTGAACTAACCTGCTTTCTGGAATAATCATTAATTTACAGGGGTCTCCCATGTTTTTCTTTATTTACAATTCTCTTGTAGGATTAACTATTTAATCACTTACTTTGCCCCTTTACTCTGTCCCTGCCATAACCCTCAGTCAGCTGACCCCTCAGCTGACACACAAATGTTTGAGTTAAATATATGCTTGTTGTTATGTACCTCTGATATTTGGTGGTTGTTACACAACATTATTGCAGTAATGGGAAATTGATAGACTATCCATCTCAATGTCTTTCATTTTGAACATGTGGAGACTGAGACCCAGATAAGCCTAGTGTTAAAATTGATTAGTGACATGTCTGAAACTAGAACTCAGAACTCCAGGTAGCTAGCTGGACCTATGCTTGCCCAATAAATTATGCCTTGCTACAAAGTGAATTTACAAACTCCCTGAATTCTTAATGTAATACCTTTTTACTAAACTTCTGTTCAGTTCAGTTCAATTCAGTTGCTCAGTCGTGTCCGACTCTTTGTGACCCCCATGAATTGCAGCACACCAGGCCTCCCTGTCTATCACCAGCTCCCGGAGTTCACCCAGATTCACGTCCATCGAGTCAGTGATGCCATCCAGCCATCTCATCCTCTGTCGTCCCCTTCTTCTCCTGCCCCCAATCCCTCCCAGCATCAAAGTCTTTTTCAATGATTCACAGCATCATCTTTCAGGATTTGAAATAGCTCAACTGGAATTCCATCACCTCCACTAGCTTTGTTCGTAGTGATGCTTTCTAAGGCCCACTTGACTTCACATTCCAGGATGTCTGGCTCTAGACGAGTGATCACACCATCATGATTATCTGTGTTGTGAAGATCTTTTTTGTACAGTTCTGTGTATTCTTGCCACTTCTTCTTAATATCTTCTGCTTCTGTTAGGTCCATACCATTTCTGTCCTTTATCGAGCCCATCTTTGCATGAAATGTTCCCTTGGTATCTCTAATTTTCTTGAAGAGATCTCTAGTCTTTCCCATTCTGTTCTTTTCCTCTATTTCTTTGCATTTATCGCTGAAGAAGGCTTTCTTATTGTTCCTTGCTATTCTTTGGAACTCTGCATTCAGATGCTTATATGTTTCCTTTTCTCCTTTGTTTTTCGCTTCTCTTCTTTTCACAGCTATTTGTAAGGCCTCCCCAGACAGCCATTGTGCTTTTTTGCATTTCTTTTCCATGGGGATGGTCTTGATCCCTGTCTCCTGTACAATGTCACGAACCTCATTCCATAGTTCATCAGGCACTCTATCTATCAGATCTAGGCCCTTAAATCTATTTCTCACTTCCACTGCATAATCATAAGGGATTTGATTTAGGTCATACCTGAATGGTCTAGTGGTTTTCCCTACTTTCTTCAATGTAAGTCTGAATTTGGCAATAAGGAGTTCATGATCTGAGCCACAGTCAGCTCCTGGTCTTGTTTTTGTTGACTGTATAGAGCTAGTGCCTCCTTATTATTTATTTAACTAATTTAAACTGATCATTTCAGCAGTAAGTTGGGTTAACTGTCAATTTATTATAAAAGACAGAAAACAGAAAGCAGTGTCATATTGTTGAGGCTTGTCAGTCTTGCTGTGGGGGGTGTGTGTGTGTGTGATAGTTAAGAAAACTTGTCACCATAGCTATCATTAGCTGAATAGTTACTATAATTAAGTTGTACTCCAAGAATTGTGGAAAGTACTTTTAATTCATTATCTCACTTGGTTTATACCATGGATGAACAAACTATGACCTGCAATCAACTCCTGTCTGCTGCCTGTTTTTGTAATAAAGTTTTACAGGAACATAGTCATGTTCACTTTTTAATGTGTTGCCTACATCTACTTCTGTGCTACAGTGGCAGAGTTAAGTAGTTGTGGCAGAGACTGGCCTACAAAGTTGAAAATATTTGCTCTCTGGAAATTTATAGAAAAAGTCTGTTAACACATGGTCTTGAGTGTGTGCTTGTATCTGACTCTTTGCAACCCCATGGGGTGTAGCCCATCAGGCTCCTCTGTCCATGGGATTCTCCAGGAAAAGAATACTGGAGTGGATTGTCATGCCCTCCTCCAGGGGATCATTCTAACCCAACCCAGGATTGAACATATCTTCTGTGTCCCCTACGTTGTAGGCAGATTCTGTACTGCTGAGCCACTGCAGAAGCCTGGTAATTTTTTCAAGTGTGATCTGTGAATCCTAGGGTTCCTAAGTAGGTCTGTGAGGTCAGAACTATTTTCATGACAAACTAAGACGTTCTTGCCTTAGTCTCTGTGTTGACATTTGAACTGATGGCAGGTATAATTGCTGTCACTTTAGGGTCAGTTGAGGTACTGGTGCTACATTGTAATAGTTATCATATTCGTCAAGTACCCAGAGTAAACAGAAAAGCCAGTTTTACTTCAGATGTCCTGATGAAGCAACAGAAATTAATTTTTTATTAAATTTTGACTAAGTATAAATCTTTTTACTATTCTAGGTAGTGAAATGGGACGTGTGAGTAAAGTGCTTCTGTTGCACACTGAAATATGATGTTTGTCTGAAGGGAAAGCCCTTGTGTAACTGAGTTGGGAGCTAAACTCACTGGTTGTTTGTTTGTTTGTTTGTTTTCTTTCCACAGAACACAAGTTTTACTTGAGAAAAAGTAAAAATTTTACTTTTACTTGAAAAGAGTTGGTCTTACTGATTTTTCCAGCTGAAGTATTTGGCAGACATTTTCTTTAAAATGGAAGAAGTGAAACAGTTCTTGAAACTGTTTCAAGCACAAGTGACAGTATTTTTTGTAGTGATAAAAGTCAGGCTTTCAAGTGAAAGTTAACCTGGGGAAAACTTGCATCTGTTACCTTGAGACTGACAGCTTTCTAATACTTAAAAGGCTTTTATGGTGAGCTTAGTGGTGAGATTAATGAATGTGATTTATTTATTTGTTATTTATTTAGCCATAGCAAAAGGCAATGGGTATTTGAAAGAACTGTGTAACTTAGTAAACTAGTATTTTAAAATGACCCATGAATAATGTTACAAATTCACACATAGTAAAAGATCTTTCCAAAGTGTAAGATATTCCAATGTATCCTCAAGTAACAGAATAATAAATTCACTGATGTGATTTTTGATTCTACACGACAACTAACCTTTAATAAACTACCACTTTTGAGTTTTGGTGTGTAGTCAAATGACAAATCCATGATTATCTGAAAAGAGTATTAAGATACTCCTCTCTTTTCTAACTACACATTTGTAGTTGGTTTTATTTTCTTCATACTCATCAACCAAAGTAGCATGTCACAACAGATATGTGAATCCACTTATTTTTCATTAAACCAGACATTTAAAAAATTATAAAAATGTAGAGCTCATCTCACTTAATTTTTTGAAAATATAGTTTTTTTTCCATAAAAACGTCTTTATGTTCACGTGTAATAGGGCTAATTTTAGTGAATAAATAGTTTTTTAAGAGAAGGTTTATTCAGAGAGGAAACATACTCCATAGAGAGAGTGTGGGCCATCTTAGGAGGCAAGAGAGGCCTAAATATTTTTTAAATGCTCAGCTTAAATTTTTGTAGTGGTAAGTATCAGTAGATGCACGACACATAAATAAAAGCTCTTAAGAATTCTTAATAATTTTCAAGTAAAAAGAGGTCCTGATATTAAAAAGTGTGAGAACAACTGTAATATATGTACAGCTGTTATCCCTATTTTAGGGATGATGGAACTGGCTTAGAGATACTAGGTAACTTGCTCAAAGTCAAATAGTTTCTGTAGAGCTAAGATTCAGACTCCAGAAGAATGACTCCAGAACTTATATTTATCACCATTGAAAATGCCTTCTGGTATTTCAGGATTTAGAAAGCTCAGAAAACTCAGGACAGTGGTATCTCGCCCCACCACCACTGCCCGCCCCCTCATACTCACAGAACAGGATTTTCTAAGCTCACTTTTTCTTCTATCCTTGTTTCTTCTCAGTTCTGAAAACATGGGCCAGTTTATCTGCAAAACTGCATTTAATAAAGTTAGGTAAAATATAGTCCACAGAAAGAAAATGTGGAGAGATAATGGCTTTAGACCTAGCTGGGTAAGACTTTTCACTTCCTGCTTAAAAAGGAGACAGAGAAGGAATGACTGGAGAGTCTAAGGAAGGTTGGCTGAGTTAACCAGAGTAGATGGCAGGAAGATTGATCCAAGGACTGGATTTTGTCCTCATCCACCTCTTAGATCAGGAATAGCCCAGAGGTGATACTTCTGCATCTTGGTCCGTGGCAGACCTTGGTAACTGGTCAAAACTCTCTTAGTCATTGAGTTTAGAGACAGCCCCAGTCTCCTTCTCAAGACCAAGTTCTACACAGTCACTTCTTGGAAAGGATGTGGCATATATGATGAAACCTTACCACAATCCTAACTTTATGTTGTAACCTCATCTCAAACACAGAACCCGTCAAGAAGTTTTGTATGGTTCATTCCCAGTCCTAGAAAACAACTGGCATCTCTGTGAAGTGTTCACTGGTTGCATAGTTTTCCTCCCATACATGTAAAATTGAACCCTCTTTTGTCATCTAAACCTTAAAGACACAGAACATGTAATAGTTATTAGGTTGGTACAAACATTGTTGCCGTTTCAGATCATGAATTTTAAATCATTATAACTAGGCTCGTCCTTATTAACCAGAATAGGAACCATTACAGTTAACACATTTTTGCCAATGAGAAATAAGTTTGCTTATTCCTGTGGTGCATAAATCTGTGCTTTGGTATTCAGTGAACTCTCAGAAAGCATCTTCTGCCTCCTGCTGGTTGTGGAAGCATTTTCCCTGCTAAAAGCTGTCAAGACGCTTGAAGAAGTGGTAGTCAGTTGGCAAGAGGTCAGCTGAATATGGAGTATGAGGTAGAACTACATAATCCAGCTCTTTCAACTTTTGAAGCATTGGTTGTGCAATGTGCCATCAAACTTGTCATGGAAAAGAATTGGGCTCTTTCTGTTGACCAGTGCCAGCTGCAGGCATGCAGTTTTCAGTGCATCTCATTAATTTGCTAAGCATACTTCTCAGGTGTAATGGTGTCATTGGGATTTAGAAAGCTGTAATGGATTAGACCCTGGTGGGCTGCAGTCCATGGGGTCGCTGAGTCGGACACGACTGAGCAACTTCACTGTCACTTTTCACTTTCATGCACTGGAGAAGGAAATAGCAACCCACTCCAGTGTTCTTGCCTGGAGAATCCCAGGGATGGGGGAGCCCGGTGGGCTGCCGTCTATGGGGTCGCACAGAGTTGGACACGACTGAAGTGACTCAGCAGCAGCAGCAGCAGCAGCAGCAGTGGATTAGACGGGCAGCAGACCACCAAACAGTGACCAGGACCTTTCTTGGGCGCAAGTTTGGCTTTGGGAAGTGCTTTGGAGCTTCTTCTCAGTCCAGCCACTGAGCTGGTCATCACCAGCTGTCATATAAAATCCACTTTTCATTGTACGTCACAATCTGATTGAGAAAGGGTTCATTGTTGTTGCAGAGAATAAGAGAAGATGACAGTTCAAAACGATGATTTTTTTTTTTTTTTGGTCAGCTCATGAGGCACCTACTTATTGAGCTTTTTCACCTTTCCAATTTTCTTCAAATGCTGAATCACTGTAGAATGGTTGATGTTGAGTTCTTCAGCAACTTCTTGTGTAGTTGTTAGAGGATCAGCTTCGATGCCGGTTCTTAGTTGGTCATTGTCAACTTCTGATGGCCAGCCATTATACTCCTCATCTTCAAGGCTCTCGTCTTCTTTGCAAAGATTTTTGAACCACCGTTGCACTGTTTGTTCATTAGCAGTTCCTAGGCCAAGTGTGTTGTTGATATTGCAAGTTGTCTCTCCTGCTATATGACCCATTTTGAACTTGAGTGCGAAAATTGCTCGAATTTGCTTTTTGTCTAACATCATTTCCATAGACTAAAACAATTATAAAATAAACAGCAAGTAATGTCATTAACAAAAAAACATAAAGAGAGAAATGCACATTAAAATGATGTATAAATGCACATTTATTTAGGAATGTATTCAATAGCAAAAGGCAAATTTCAACAATGCAAAACCACAATTACTTTCCCACCAACCTAATAATAGCATGAGTTCTGGAATCAGATTATCTGGGTTTGATGTTTTAGTGATATTGTTAAGATTATTTGACTTAATAAAGTAAAATGCATCTAACAGTACTCAGCTTATAGTAATGCTTAGTGAATATTAGCTATTTTTGACTATTACAATGGCAGGTTCCTTATTTAGGAAAGTGTTAATTGTTTAAAATGAGGGGTTGCAGATTGCCAGCTCCAGCAGCAGGAGGATCAGGTATCCTGAATTATCCCCTGGTTGAAAACAACCAAAATAAATGAATGGAATATAAAGAATATTTAAAAACCACTTCTCTGAGCAAGAAAGGAAGGAAGACATTTGCAGAAGTTGAAAATTAACTGAAAGTGGGAACCTTGCAGGCAAATGAATACCGAGCAGATTTCATTTGAGGTTATTTGACAAACCTTGACCCTGAGGTTTATTTTGATGGATACACAGGACTTAGAAGGCAAGAGGTAAAGTGTAAGATTGGCTAACTTGGGGGCTCTCATATAAGAAACCCAAAACTCAGTTTGAGATTGATCTCAAAATGAACCTGCCATGTGGAATGGAACAATAAGGAAACTTGTCTGGTTTGACCATGATTTGAATGGAGGGAAAAAATTCTCTCTTAAGATTTTATAGCCATAAGCCAATCTTCTCTGGGGTTTGAGTGTGAATGAAAAGTCTGAGTTGCAAAAAGAAATGGTGAGCAAATAGATTATTAAATAAGAACAAGCATTTTATAAAACAGCAACAACCATAATAATGTCTAATAGGTTAGACAAATACAGGATAGAACCAAAATACTAGATAATCATAGAATTTAATTTCAAGGAGTGATGGTGGTAAAGGTTGAAACATTGTAGGATACATGTAGTGTTTCTGAGAAGGCTAAAAGTATTTATTAAATTCAGAGCTTGTTAAGTTTGCATGTTAAAAAAAAATCTAGATTAACCACAAAAAGAATAGATACCAAAAAAGTCTCCCTTTCTTGAATACTTCTTGAAATTCTTCTCAAGTATGATAATTTGGCACTTAAGTATTACTACCCAAGTCTCTGCAGTTAGATCATAGGGAGAAGCAAAATTTTTCACAGCATAAAATATTCACTAATGAATTGGCTAATAGTGGAGTTAGTCCACACGTAAACATCCTTCCTTGTCTTTTCTAAGTCCACGATTGTGAATATTTGAATGCAGAATAAACTGAGTGATGAGTAAAACTGCAAATCTTGTAAGAGATTCAAGATACTAAGAAGTCTCTGTGAACTACAGATAGGCATTTGCCAAGGGCAGTTGTCATCTGCCTCTGTGGGGATTGAATCCAGCGCTGCTGCAGCTGTTGACCTTCAGCACGCCGTGAAAGAAGTTTAGTGTGGAGAGCTGGAATGAGGCACTTTGTACTCCAGGAACACTGGCGGGACAGGTGTTTAGATAGTTAGATATTTTCAGGAACTTATTTTATGAGCCCAGTTCTTGCCTCTTCATATTTAGAAAAGCACTAAATCTAGAAAAGCACTATGTGTTCCTGGTGGCATCAGCTCCTTGTGACTAGCAGAAAACCTTTTGTAAGGTAAGAGATTGATTGCATAAACTCCCTCTTCACTAAAATCACATGTTTTGACCTTCCCCCCTCTACCTCTTTGGAGCAATTTCTCAGAGCTGTGTGAGGTGCTATCTCCTGGACTGCAGTCCTCAGTTTCCCCCAAGTAAAACTTAACTCAAAACTCTTACATAGTGCATCTTTTAAAAAATCTACATGTGCAAAAATGCATGGGAGAATCACAAAACTTCTGAAAAAGGAGGCTCTGGCAGATTCAGATCAGTTGACAACTGAAGTTCCGTTCGGTTCAGTTCAGTCACTCAGTGTGTCCTGCTCTTTGCGACCCCATGGACTGCAGCACACCAGGCCTCCCTGTCCATCACCAACTCCCGGAGTTTACCCAAACTCATGTCCATCAGGTTGGTGATGCCATCCAACCATATCATCCTCTGTTGTCCCCTTCTTCTCCTGCCTTCAATCTTTCCCAGCATCAGGGTCTTTTCAAATGAGTCAGCTCTTCACATCAGATGGCCAAAGTATAGGAGTTTCAGCTTCAACATCAGTCCTTCCAATGAACACTCAAGGCTGATCTCCTTTAAGATGGACTGGTTAGTTTTATGTTATATATAAAATTTGGTTTTATATTATATATATGTAAAGTTTTATCTTTGCATATTATGTTTTATATTATATATGTAATTATATGTTTTATATTATAGTTTTTATATTATATGTCTTAGTTTTATATTATATATATATAAAGGAAAATTATCAGCTGTTAAGAGATTGGTGATCTCTCATCTTTTAGGAATACCATATAATAACTTGTATAAGATTTATAAAGTAAGATCTTTAAATTCTTTTTCTTACAACATATTAGTCATATGTACATAGGCATTTTTTTTTCCTCAACCACAATACATAAAACAAAAACCATATCCTGAAAATGAAAAAATGTAAAGATTTTAAGGAATGGATGAAAAAATCTGTATATATAAAATACATGTTTATATGTATATTCCATACACACGTATCTACCTACATATGTAATATTTAATACATATATGTAATATGTATATATATGTCAATGTAATATTTTGCCATGTCAGTAAGTCTGTGTAACTCACTTCAAAAAATATTTTGGTCATTTCCAGTTTCTTTTTCTTCATTTTTAGAGCATCTATAATGGTGTACTGTAATCCATAGACTTCTAATCAGTCCTCTAATATTTTCTTTTTATGTTCCTGTTTCATAGGCACTAGGCTCAAACTTGTATTTCTATATGATTGCATCATCAGATCTGTAATCATCATCAGAAGAGGACTGATACTCATGATTTGAGGTTGAATAGTCTGGTAGAGATAATGTGGGCTCCAAAGTCATACAAGCCAGTGCCCACTCACTGGGTTTGTGACTAACAAACAGTAAGTCATTTGCATCACTAAGCTTAAATTTCCTCATATGTGAAGTGGGCACAATCATTTATTTGCGAGATCCTTGTGATGTTTACAACATATGTAAGCTGCCTTGTAGAGTACTTCTGTAAACACTTCTGGAGTGGGCACAGGAGCTTAGAGATAGGCACTTGTCCATCCTCATGGGGTGACAGCTGAAGAAGAGTTGATAAAGACGATAACATGATTAGCTGATTCAAAGAAGAATGGTTTTGATACACAAGGATTAAGAGAGACTTTAAGAAGATAGATAAATCTCTCCCAAATTCTATTAGTTAAGGAAAAAGCTGGGAGGTATGGGAAAAGGGACTCCAAAATACAGTGACTTAAAGCAGAAGTCATGTCTCTCTTATGTGAGGATCCTGGCTCCTTTCACCTTGTACCTTTGCCTGCTATGAAGTAATACTCATTTGCATAGACAAAGCTAAATCATGTGGTCTATCCATGTTTCAGTTCAAAGGAGAACAGAGAGGAAGCCTAAGGCAGGCTGTTTCTTTTTAAGCAAGTGATATAGGATATATATTATATTTATCACTTTTTGTTGTTGTTCCATTGCTAAATCTTGTCCGGCTCTTTGCAACCCCACAGACGGCAGCATGCCAGGCTCCTTTGTCCTCCACTATCTCCTGGAGTTTGCTCATGTCCTTGAGTCAGTGAAGCTATCTAACCATTGCAACTTCTGCTGTCCCCCTTCTCCTTTTGCCTTCAGTCTTTCCCAGGATCAGGGTCTTTTCCAGTGAGTCAGCTTTTCACATCCAGCGGCCAAAGTACTAGAATTTCAGTTTCAGCATCAATCCTTCCAATGGATATTTAGGGTTGATTTCCTTTAGGATTGACTGGTTTGATCTCCTTGCATATTTATCACTTACTCTCACACTTTATTAGGGAGAATCAAATCACATGATCACAAATGCTAGAGAAGCTGGGAAATGTAGTCTCTACCTGGATGACAGAGTCCAGGAATAAGAGAAGGGACGACTAGTCATCTGCCCCACGAATATTTGTGCAAAACTGACTCTGTGATCATACTCTGAACATTATGTGGTGTAAGGGATGATGTACCTGTAATTGCTGCTAAGTTGCTTCAGTTGTGTCCGACTCTGTGCGACCCCATAGACGGCAGCCCACCAGGCTCCCCTGTCCCTGGGATTCTCCAGGCAAGAACACTGGAGTGGGTTGCCATTTCCTTCTCCAATGCATGAAAGTGAAAAGTAAAAGTGAAGTCGCTCAGTTGTGTCCAACTCTTCGCAACCCCATGGACTGCAGCCTACCAGCCTCCTCCGTCCATGGGATTTTCCAGGCAAGAGTACTGGAGTGGGATGCCATAATTAGGTATGCCAAATTATGCCCCAGCCAAATCAATACCTGATTTGTTTCTTTAAGAAAGATCATACATACCACTATTACTCACATTTTGTAAGTCAGGTAAAATAAACTAGTTTTGAGGATTTACTAGATTACTGGGTGCCTAATAGTCTATGTTTCGTTCTTTCATTTTCTAGTAAAATGACTAGAAGATTCTTATTCCTCCTCCACATCTGTAGCTGATAGGAGTCTTCTTGCACAATCTCTGTGTTCAAGAATTGTAACCAACCTAATTTCTATTTTCCTATTTTTAACCTTCACTTATTTTGGCCCAGGCATGGCAACTTAATTTCAATTCATGGTTCCTCTTTTTGCTCAGATTGAACCTAAATTCTAGGGGCTTACATAGCACACAGAAATTATCGGGGCTCTGTCTAACCTGGTGTTTGTTAGAACAGCTATCATCCATTTGGACCTCATTCATTTAAAAAATAGGTAAAGTACCTACATGTCAGGCTCTGAGAAACATGAGTCCCTCTCCTTTTGGAACATATCATCTAGTGAATTTTGGTGCATTTTGAAAAAAGTCTGGCCCAAGAGCAAGGTCAAGCTTGGGTTAAGCATGTGTTAGAGACAGAAGTCACTTTGAAAGATTGGTTCAAAGTGAGGAGGAAGAAATTAATGACCAAAATTAACGACTAAAAATCTGGGGGTTATTTATATTTTTCATTTTGATGAATTTGTCATTCCACCATGGTCTTTGAAAATGAAGAGTTGGTGATGTTTAGAAGTCAGAAGAGACTTAGAAGAGGATGTGTGTGTGTGTGTGTGAGAAAGGGTGGCTTCTGTTTCTCCTGGGGAATTCCTCTTTCGATGTTGGGGTCAGGGGAGGAAGAGCACTATAAACACGCAGCCTAATGCAGGAGGGTTTAACCAACCTCTCACCACATGACGGTAGCCTTCTAGTCACTGTGGGATAACGAAGGGACCAAGAGCCACAGTTCTGAAAGTCGCTTAGAGTCTATGCAAAGAAAGGCTGCAGCCTGCAGAGACCAGTAAGAAATAGAGCATACTGGTAAAACACTGTGATGCAAATAAGGTGTAACTATGACAAGGCTGATTTATAGATTGGCAGAGAGGAGGGGGAGATGGTTATAAGTGGGGGAATAGTGTGGCCAGTTAATTGGAAGAGGGCAAGGACCCCGTGTGCAGGGGGCTGAAGTGTCAGGGAGGACAAGCCTGGCTCAAGCCAAAGACTGGGTGGGAAGGTTTGCTTTTGCAACCGTGCTCTCTCTCTCTGCTTGTGCTGCACAGCCCTGCAGGTCTGCTCTTCCACTCTCAGTTTATTCCTGTTACTGTTTACAGCCTCAGGAGCTTTGCAGCCAGACAGACCTGAGTTTGAGTTTTGGCTTCACTACTTACCCCTATGTGGCCCTTAACCTCTCTGAACCTAGGTTTCCTTATTGCCTTGCAGATTTTTGATGATTGTAACGAACCACTATATATAATGTATCCAGTAGAGTTTTCACAGTACTCAATAGGACTAGCTACTATGACCATATACAGCCTGCCAGTGAGATGATGAGTGCTGGGACCCAGGGTGGCAGGATGGAGCAAGAAGGGGTAAAGTGTTTTAACCTCAGACAGTCCCGAGTTCACATTCTAGCAATATCACTCCCCTTATAGTTCCCACTCGGCTGGGATTATGTGCGATCATGAACATGAAGTTGCTCCACAGAGGCCTGGTACACCAGCAATGCCTTTAAAAAATGTTTGTTTCCAAAAACCTGAAAAAGAATATACATATATAAAAAAAAGTACAAATATATTGAAAACTCAATCACCTTGCTGTACAGTTGAAACTAACACATTGTAAATCAACCATATTTCAATAAAAAGTTGTTTTGAAAAAATAAAAAGGAAATGTTTGTTACCTTCCACATATCCACTTTTTTTGAAAAAAATTATTTATTTTTAATTGGAGGATAGTTGCTTTACAGTGTTGTATTGGTTTTTGCCATACATAGGGCTTCCCAGGTGGTGGTAGTGGTAAGGAATCTGCCTGCAATGCAGTAGACACAAGAGATGATGGCAATGTGCTCCAGTGTTCTTGCCTGGAAAATCCCATTGACAAAAGAGCCTGGCCGGCTGCAGTCCATAGCGTCACACAGAGTCAGACACGGCTGAGTGGCTGAGCACACACACTGCCACACATCAACATCAACCAGCCATAGGCGTACATATGTCCTCTCCTTCTTGAACCTGCCTCCTGCCGTCTACTCTTTTTCTTTGTTCTCCAACATTCAGCTTCTAAATTTCTAGTTACGTGTTTGTGCAGACAATGGATGTTGATGAGGGTCTTGTCTTGGCTTGCCCAGGTACTCTTGGTATGAGCTGTTGAGCAGCATTACTTTGAGTAATCTTTCTTTTCCCTCATGAAGAATCTTGTTTTGGCAATAAGTTACCCTAGTACTGCCATTACCTTCCTGCCCTCCAGTCTTAGCATTCTAGCTATGATCCCACGCTGCCCTTTCTGGGGAGGAAATCACCTGGGGGCTTTGGACGGGGGCATATCCCTCCAGAGAAGCTGGGGAGTTGACAGGCATCCCCCCAGGCAACCACCTCGTTTGTGTCTTTATTGTCAGGGGGTCCCCAGGATTGACTGGCTGGCTGTCTGCTTTCGGCCACCACTTACTCTTTCCCCTGGGGTTTCTCTCCTCCTGGAGCTCTTACTGAAACAAGATAAAGACACAATAGAGTTTCTCCTCTTGCCTTTGATATTTGCTTCCAACCAACACAGCTTTTCTGGTTGCGTGGGTTTCCTCTGATATGTTTGGGAAAAGAAAGAAGAAAGATAAAAATAATTTACAAGAGGAAGTCACAGTTCTTTATGACAGATTAGAAATGATCTTGACCTTCATAGGCATGTAAAAGTTGGCCTTTCTTACCCCTCCTCACTGATTGATCTCTTTCAAAGAACTAATGAAATACACCTTCGTCCAGTCTTTCTATCTCTGTTTTTTAAATTTTGGGGACTTTAAGTAATGGTCTCCTGCAAAATTTTTAAAGCAGTTTTGGAGTGGCCCTTAGTGAGTGCTCAATAATATTTGTTTCTAGAGTGGTGGCAAGCCACAGAAGTGGACTGAAAAGGAACAAAGTCTTGACTTTTTTATAATCCTGGTTTAATCAGAATGAAACCACAGATAATGATATAATAATGTAAATGCCTATTAAAAGCTATGTGCCAGGTACTTTACATGTATTACCTCACTGACATCTCACAGCAACCTTGCAGAATTAGATACTAGATTCAGTCACTATATCTTTCCCTCATTTATTATTGAGAAAAACAAAGGCTTTAAAAGGTTAAGTAATTTGCCCAGTTACTCCAATAATTCTTCCATTATGATTTTATAAAGCTTGAGGGAAGCTGGAATTCAGACTCAGGCAGCCTGCCTCCAGAACTCTTGCTCTTAATAGTTCTACTAGACTGCCTCCCCAGACTGCAGGCACCAGAGACCCACCCAGAGGTGTAGCCAGGATCCAGCCTGGAGGAAGCCTGCCTGGGGTGGGGTGGACCCTATAGTTCTGAAAAAAGGCATGACACATCAGCCATTTTCACTTGCCTCTCTGTGGTCTTGCTTTTGCCCTACTTCCTCTCAAGCTTTTCATACCAAAATCAATAGACACATCCTTGTGTTACTTTGCTAAGTTATTGAAAAGGCACCATTTTGGTGACTGTGTAGTGGGTCATTCCCCTTCCCTTTCCCTGCCCTCCGTTGTCACTGATTTTTTACTGCTTTTTGGCCAGGGATGATATCACCAAAAACATTCTGAAGTCAGGGTGTCCATTGGGATGGTGGAAGAGGTTGCTATTCAGGGAAGGAATTTTCCAGGCATTTAAACTAGAACCTCTCAATTTTGCTAATTTTGAACCAGTTTTTCCTGTGAGGTCAGAGTAGGGGAAAGGCTCTTGAATACTCCTCACCTTTGGTTTTCCAGTATCAAGATCTCTACTGCATGATTGTATCGTGTGTGTGGTTATTTTTTTTTCACTGATGCAACTAACTTTCCCTGATTAAGGTTGGGACTTTTTCTCTTTGGTCATTTCAGACCCGTTCAGTGGAGTTTTTGCATCTTGTCTTTTGTCTCTGATGTTTCCTTTACTTAGTCAGGCTTTATTTCAGGTTTCATTTAGTACATCTCTCTCCCCTTCCTCCCACCCCACCTAATTTTTAGATGTTAGAATATATACATCATAGGCAACTAAGTTGTTATTCTGGTATGTAGTCTTCATAATGAGTCATAACCAGTCTTCAGCTAGTGCCAAAGCTGAAGGACAATTGGATAGAGAAAATATATCTCCTAGATGGGTCCTTTTAGCTGGAGTCCACCCAGGATCATAGTGCTGCAATATTACTAACTTTGAAAGCGACCAACTATAATATTCGCTAATGTTTACCCAACATTTATTGCACGCCGTGTCTTGCACATTGCTTGTCTTGTCTCACTTAACCCTCACACAGATCCTGAAACTCTGTTTTCATGAGGACAAAAATCACACCTCAGAGAAATTAAATGCCTTGTCAGAGGGTCACGCGACTAGTATATGGTGGTCCTGGGATTCAGATTCAGCAATCTTAACCTCTATTCTGCTGTGTGAAGGGAAATGTCACATGGAGTGAGTTAGCCAAATGATCTTGGCCAAATTACATAACCTCTCTGTGATTTATTTTCCTCATCTGTAAAATGGGGAAAATAAAATGACACCCGGAGTCCTTTTAAACACTTCTGTGGTGTTTGAATGAGGAACTGTCCAAAGCAGAGCTCTTGACCTGCAAACTGTCTCCCTTGTCTGCTTCTCCTGTCTTCCTCTTATGCTCAGTTAATGATACCACTGCACAACAACTCAGCCAAATCACTCAGAAATCACCTTTGAGTCCTTGATTTCCTTCACCTACCACATCTAATCCCGTAAGCCTTAGTGTGCTGCCTGCAGAGTCTACCCAC
Organism: Capra hircus; assembly: GCF_001704415.2. Lineage (NCBI taxonomy): Eukaryota > Metazoa > Chordata > Mammalia > Artiodactyla > Bovidae > Capra > Capra hircus. The sequence goes on along the minus strand of NC_030823.1, from coordinate 39,349,284 downwards.
ATCTGGTCATTTGTCACCATCTCTATTACCATGACCCAAGTAGTCAAGCCACTTCACATCATACCTCGACTACTGGGTCTTAACTGCTTCTATCAGTGTTAATAAGCAGGTAAAAAAAAAAAAAGAAGTAAATCTTTCTCCCTCTTATTTATCTAAGCAGTAACTAAAAGACTCAGGAAAAACATTATTTTTACTAAACTTGCAATAACAGAACCTCATATTTAACACATTATGAAGCAGCTTTAATGAACAAGTTAGAGGTGGGGGCAGTAGTTAACATCCAAAGTAGTTTTTTGTATGTTAGGGTAATTTTGTTTCTTGTGGAATTTTCTCCTTCTCTCTCTGGGCCAGGAATGGATCATGAGGTCTCAGTAACTGGGGAGAGAGTGTAAAAGAAGAAGGAACTTCCGTGTATAAGGAGCCTTAGGATTTTTTCATTGGTGGGCATTGAGTTGTCTTTTACCTTGTCACCTGGAACTGTGATGAAGTGGATAGAGACCCTTAAAATAGAGATATTGGGCTCTTGCATCCTGTAAGTAGACATTTCTAATAGCTGTGGAAGGGACCTAACCCACAGCAAATTGAACAAGAATATAGAGAGATCAGTCTGGAATGTCAAGGTGGTTGGATGATGACTCAGGAAGAACAATGGTTCACAGACAGAACTGCTGATAAAGATGGCAGGTATCAATGTGGACCATTTTTTGAAGCATCTGCCTCTCCCTGAATGTCCCAAAATATCTGGGAACCACGTTCTGGGGTGTTGATGGGTTCATGCTAACATGTGGGTTAGGATCTGTCTAGCCCAGCACTATCCAAAAAGAATATCACAATGTAATCTAAAATTCTTTAGTAGCCATATTTAAAAAGTATAAAGAAACAAGTGAAATTAATTTTAATAATTATTTAACCTAATAGAGCAAATATATCATCATTTCAGTATATAGTACTAGCCTAATGGTGTGCTGGTAAAGCAGCTGTATGAAAAAAAAAATCCAAAGTGTTAACTAATTTCAGTGATATAAATACTCTCACCATGGCAATTTTCAGGCTACAGTAATGATACTGACAGTGACAATTAACGACTGTTGAATGCTAACTTATATCAGATACTCACTCTCATCTGTAGTAGATGAGTGCATGAAGGCTGGGAGGTTAAATAACTTGTCCAACGGCAAGTAGCAAAGCTTTGATTTGCATACAGGTCTTCTGACTTTTGTCCAAAGTGTCAAGAATAAAAGCAAAGTGGAATCAAAGAAGAAGCTAGAAGGATAGAAGAAAAGAAGGCTAAAAACTCTAAAGAACTGGAGTACAGTTGTAGCCCCAGTTCAGTCTGATTCCCCTACAGTTTTGAGCACAGCCATGGACAGGTGCTGGGGGAGCACAGGCATATGAGAATGAATGGGGCATGGACTCTTTTCCATGTGGGGAGACAGGCACATACATGGAGAACTCTGACATAGGGCAGACTGTGATCTGTGATAAAAGAAGAGCCTAATCCATCTTCCCCAGACTTAGCCTAGAGCAGGAGGAAGGTGGTATGGTGAAGAACTGCAAACTTGGGCAGAGGGATTGGAGGGACCTGGAGCCTGAGCAGTTCCTAGCATGACATCCTTTGGGACTTCAGGATCAGTTATAAAACAGGAAGTTGAGATCTAGGCTCCAAGTTTAACCAAGATAAGTTTGAGCTAATGCAGGAAGGAAAATGGTAGGAACTACAGAAAGCACCAAGGAACACAGCAGAAAGTAGGAAGGGGAGGCCTGGAGGAATTCCCTAAGCTGATTTGCATAAAGCTGTAGGGGTTTGTGTGTGTGTGTGTGTGATTTTTGTAGAAAGATATACCCCAAGGGCTTATCAGTACAGTTTAGGAGGCAGAAATGAGTGAACAAACCATATACAGTGGTGTTGGGGGTAGAGACATAGGGAGTACTACATTTACAAAGAGAGAGACTGCTGATTGAACCTTCCAGAAGCTTTAAGGAGTGGTTAATGTAAAATATCAGTGAAAGGATAAACACTGAAAAGCACTTACAGGTTTAAAAAAACACAAAACAATACCAGCTCTTTAGGGCCTACTCTGTATTGTATAGCTTATTTCATTCTAGCTACAATATAGGAAGAACATTCAGAAAAGAGTTCTTAGAAGGACATTGAAGATGACAGAGTGAAATTCGTTAGAGTGGGTATATCTAAGGGTAGAAATGAGAGTTTAAGAAACAATGCTCTTTTGGTACAGTTTTTATTATTTTCAGCTGTCTTGGTCTGCTTGGGTTGCTATAACAGAATACTGTAGAGTGGATGCTTAAACAACAGAAATTCATTTTTTTTCACCGTTTGGAGCCCAGAAGGCAATCAAAGAGCCAGCATGGTCAGCTTCTGATGAGAGCTGTCTGCCTGGCTTGCAGATGTCTGCCTTCTCACTGTGGCTTCGCTTGTCAGTAGAGAGAAAAAGCAACTGGTACCTCTTCTAAGAGCATTTATCCCATCTGATCAGGGTCCTGCCCTCAGGATCTATTACCTCCCAGAGGCCCTATCTCAAAATACCATCATATTGGGGGTTAGTGCTTCAACATATATATTTTGGAGGGATGCAGACTTGCAGTTTAAAATACCAACTATTGAGGGTTTGGTACAATTAAATGAACAGACAAACCCAGATGATCTTGGTTTAAATCCCAACACTATTGTGGTTAATTTTCTCTGAGACTCTGGTTCCTCATGTTAAAGATGTGGTTAGTAATTACCATGCAGTGTGTTCCTAGGAAGATTGAATGAAGAGAGGCTTTAGTGCTATATACAAACAAGACATATAAGAGCATAAGATATATTCCCATTCACCAATAATTTGGAAAAAAAATCTCTAACTGATAAAAAGAAGTTATTTTCTCTTGTTGAATAGTGGTTGTATATATTTGACGTGTTAATATCTGTTTAGATGTATTGACTGTTTACTGAATTGCCCAGGCCAGACATAGAGCTTATATTTTTATTTAGAAAAATCAATAGTGTCACAAAAATAAATAGTGGAATTTAAGAACAGGCTCTGGAGTAAAAGAACCAGGTTTCAAACCCCAGCCCTGCCACACACTTATTGTGTGACCTTGACCAAGTTAGTTCACCTCTCTAAGCCTCAGTTTCTTTCAATTATAAAATGGGGAAAAAAATAGTGCCCTCTTCATAGGTTTGTTGTTGGGCATTGGAGAGACATTTAAGGCAGGACAATAAGCAAATGTGAAGACTCAGAAAGTGAATATTGTATTGCCTCATTTAATCAGTTAGGGACATGGACATCTATACCAGGATTTCTCAACATATTGAGAATATCTCAACATCTCAGCATTACTGATATTCTAGGCCAATAATCTTTTGTTGTAGTGGGTGCCGTCCTGTACATTGTAGGATGTTTAGCAGCAAGCATGCCTGGCCTCTAACCACTGGATATCAGTAGCACCCACCCCAAATCCGGGTAATCAAAACCATCTCCAGATATTGCCAAATGACTCCTCGGGTGGAACAGTTAAAATCACCCAGTTGTGAATCACTGGTTTACACAATTTATACCCAATTTAAAATATTTTGGAAAGAGAAAGGAATTTCTTATGTATTCCGTTTAAATTTGTTTGTGGAATGATTGTTATTTAAAGAAAATTTTCTTTTGGGAATGAGTAAATGTTCTGTGTGTGACGGTGGTTTTCTTGAGCGTGTACAACTGTCAAAATTTATCTAATTGTTAACTTGAAGTAGATACAGTTTTATCTGTAACTATTTCTGTAAAGTTGATTTTTTAAAAAAAGGCTTATCCTGTTATTAGTTGAAAGATTTGTCTACAATTTTTAAAATATTCTTGGCATTGCATACATATTTTAAATGCACAGTTTAAGATGTAATTTTGTGAGCCAAAAATACTGTCTATTGCTTTCCATAATGGTGTAGTACTTCATGGGCATATTTCCATAGAGAGAAAAAGATTCTGCAGCAGTTCTGTGCCACTAAGTTTTAGAATCTATCATCATGCCCTAAAATAACTTCCAGTGGTTGATTCAAGATAAAGAAAAGGAACAAACATGAAGAATGAAAGGGAAAATCAGTATCGGAAGAAGAGAAGTTGACAAATAAGGGGCTAATGAGTCTGAAACCCAACGGAATATCATTATACGAGTTCACATGTACATTTGTACTACTGGTGTGCATCCGGTTTCAATGAAAAGTACACATTTCAGGTTTGCTAATCTTTCACATCTAAGATCAAAGTCCACTTATCAGGAGACTTCTGTATTTAATCGTGCCATTTTCAGTTTTGTTTAGACTCTCATTCTTCTTTGGTCCTGAAAATAGCATACTTCACATCTGTTGCAAGCAAATTTAATTTAATTGGGCAAATCTTTATAGAAAGACTATACTACTTTGGCCATGTGAGTGTGTGCAATAGAAGACTCTTGACCTCAAGATCTTTCAGTATCATGGTGGTGGTGGGGGGGCGGGGGAATGGAAACAGATTTGAATAGTTGTGTAAGACAAGACAGAGCATGAAAAATGCTGTCTACACAGGAGCAGGAACAACTGCATCCTTCTGGGAGGCCCTGAGCAAGGATTTATATCATAGAACTGTAACAATGAAACACTTTAAGTAGTCATTTGGGGAGATTCACAATTTTGGCTCTTATGGAAGCTTTTAGAAATACAGGTTCATAGGCACTATTTCAAGCTTATAGAGTTTCTAGAGATAGGGATTAGGAATATGACTTTTTCAAAAGCTTTCCCAGTTATTCTGATGATCAACTAGGCTTTGCGAACTTCTGATCCTACAAATCCCCTACTCAGTGCCAGAATTCTGTGAATAGTACTCATTCCTTCAGGATTTTTGTTTAGACCCTTTGGAGTACCATAAGCTCACTACGTACAAGGCAACTAGCCCTTCATGGAAAGTGTGTAGGGTGTAGGATTTTGATCATTACAGATGGAGGATAAGGATATTTGAGGCAAAATGATCATCAAAAATAAACAGAAAATGGAGATAAATTTGGAGAGACTTGGGGTTTCATTACAGAGTGACTTGAGTGTGGTGCTAAAGAATTTCAACTTAATCCTCTGTGAGATAGACACTCATCCTGCCAAAGCAGTGTGGATTAGACATCAAGGAGAATGGAAGTAGGGAGAACAGCTGTAGGTTTAATTCAGAGATTCAAATGAGATGTAATAAGGACTTGGAACAGAAGCAAAGCTTAGTTCAGTAAATATGAGTTGTATTGCAAGGATTAGGCCCTGAAGTCTGATTGATTGAGGCAAGGAGGAATGAAAGCTGATTCTGGGGTTTTGAGATTTTGGAGTGCTAAGTTAACGTAAGTTAACTAGAATGGGAACATTAAGATCAAGAGAAGATTATGACAGCAGATGGCAAATCAGGTGTTTTTGGTATTTGAAATGCATTTGTTTCTATCACCTCCCATCTTACTCTGTCACCTGTCCCAGGTCAGAGCTTAGTTATGACTCCCTTTGTACACTTTTAGGGTAGCACAAAGTAAGCGCTGAAAATGTTTGATGAATTTGTATATCCTCTTTGAATATCTTCTCTCTTAACCTCTCTGCTCTAGACCAGGACCTTGTAATATTTCTCTTGAATAAGTACAGGCTTGAGGACTACCCCTGCTTACCCCAGCTCCCATTCTTTGGGTGAGTTAGAACAAGGAGCCCTGTCTGAGTTTATGAATTAGAGAAAGGTACAGTTATATGTGTGGAGGCAACCCTTTGTTCAGGACTTGGGAAGCAGAGCACACCTTTGTGGGAAGGTAAAGGCTCCCCTTCATAGAATGAAACCTCCTGTTCTAGGTCGGCAGGCATGGAGAGCCGAGTGCAGAGGTGGGCTTTTAGGCTTACCCATCCCCTTAACTGGCACAGAACACCCTGGAAAAGTCCCCTGGATGATCTCCTGGATCCCATCCTGCCATTTCTGTTTCATTCAGTGATTTTTTTCCCTAAAATGTAATACTGTTGTGCCCTGCGTTCAGTATTTCCCCAGTGCCTTCAGGACACAGTTCAAAGTTCTTAACCCAGCCCTGTAGAACCACCTCGGATGCAGTCCTTTCCTGACTCTGCTAGTTCTCCCTTCCTATTGTTATTTATTTTCCCCCAGCACCACAGTGTAGGCACCTGTCTCATGCTTGTCGAATAGACTGATGACTTAAGAAACAAGTGAAAAGTGTGGATTTTACCACCCAACCTCCGCCCCCCCCCAAATCAAAACAGTTTTCCCCCAAACTAAGCAACAAAAAAGGCAGACACCACCCTCCTACACAAAAAAGTTTTGCTGCTTCCTAAACACGATGTGTTTTGTCAGTTGTCAAAGCTTTTTCTTAATCCCTTCCGCTATACTTTTCTGTAGTCTTGAAGTGGCTGTTTATTTGGAGATTGAAGATCTGTGAGAAGATAATTGCTTTGAATGAAATCTGAGGCTGCCATTGCAAGGCTGATTTGCTCTTGCGGGTCTGTGTATTGGATCTTTGTGAAATGCTTTAAAAAAATTGCACACAGATTCGGGTGACATCAGTTCAGTTTAGTTCAGTTCAGTTGCTCAGTCGTGTCCGACTCTTTGCGACTCCATGAATTGCAGCATGCCAGGCCTCCCTGTCCATCACTAACTCCCGGAGTTCACTCAAACTCACGTCCATCGAGTCAGTGACGCCATCCAGCCATCTCATCCTCTGTCGTCCCCTTCTCCTCCTGCCTGCAATCCTTCCCAGCATCAGAGTCTTTTCCAATGAGTCAACTCTTTGTATGAAGTGGCCAAAGTACTGGAGTTTCAGCTTTAGCATCGTTCCTTCCAAAGAACATCCAGGACTGATCTCCTTTAGAATGGACTGGTTGGATCTCCTTGCAGTCAATGGGACTCTCAAGAGTCTCCTCCAACACCACAGTTAAAAAGCATCAGTTCTTCGGTGCTCAGCTTTCTTCACAGTCCAATTCTCACATCCATACATGACCACAGGAAAAACCATAGCCTTGACTAGACGGACCTTTGTTGGCAAAGTAATGCCTCTGCTTTTGAATATGCTATCTAGATTGGTCATAACTTTCCTTCTAAGGAGTAAGTGTCTTTTAATTTCATGGCTGCAATCACCATCTGCAGTGATTTTGGTGACATACTTGACCTCCAAAAATCATGTCAACTTTGGAGATAGAGGACTGTGTCCATCTGTCCAACACTGATCTCTGATTGATGGCTTCATTTGTTCCAAATGCTTAGACCAGCCTAATGATAAACTTTTGAAATGCTTTAATAATCTTGTCAAAAGTTCTCTCCCAGAACCTCCAACCCAGTTGCTATTTATCTTTCCATGTGTGTTTCTCCTCTTTCCACAAAGAACGTGAAAAAGTTGTGAGAATGTATTCAGTTTAAAAAGAAACAGTTAATTGTAAAACATCATTTAAGTGTCAATAAAAAATTATAAGTGGGTAAAACATGGCAGGTAGGAGATGGGAGGTTTGCCTCAGATGTGCAGGCCCAAGTATTGGTATAGTTGGTTTAACTTTCCTGGGACATCACCAAACTGGAAATTCATTCTGTTGCAGAGTTCTCATTGGTCTGTAAAGACAGTAATTTGTATATCAGTAATTGTCCATTTTGCTTCATAGAAGCCAAGCTGTTAACAATGAGAAAACATGCTGCTTAGGCCACAAGGGTGAACTCAGTAAATGTTTATTTTTTTATTTAAAAATGTTTTTTTATTTTCAGCCTTAATAGTTTTCACTATTTATTTTTCAGCTGGTCTCTATTGTTTCCAACAGTTATATTAGGCTTTTTTGTTGTTGTTGCTGTGGCTCTTCTAGTCAGTTTTTGAAATAGTTACCGATTTTAATGTTTATTTATTTAGAACTATTAACTATTACTCAAGAATTAGACTCTCATAGGAATAACTGTTTAGAATTAAGTTTAGATGGAACTTGACTTCCAGTTTTGGCTTGGAGTATGTAGTGTAGCGTCACAGTCACTCTATATTTCAGACAAAAACTTAAAGACCAGTATGTTCTGCAAATGCAAAGTAAGATGATTATAATGAGGGCATCAATTCATATACTAATTGATTCAAACTGTTATTGTATTAATAAACGTACTTTCCATTTCCTATAAGCTGTTTCCCTTTTGAGTGTGCCTCATACCAATTTTCTATAAAAATAGGTTGTATATGACAGCTCATTTATTTTTTTGATATTAAAAAATTCCTCCCCCTTTCCTTCTTTAAATATCTGTTGAGCGGCTGTTGGGGGGCTCAGAGAGACATACTGGCCCATGGAAGAGTTGCTGTATTAAACAGCCCCTTCCAAAGTACCTGTGCTGTCCAGGAGAGCATTGCACTTACTGTGTACTCAGTAAATATTTATTAATTTGAACTTGCCATTATCAATAATTTCATCATTTATTTCATTTTATCATTCATTTCAGTGGTAAAGGGTAAGTAATGCTTACTGGTAGGATACTCTTACTTTCCAAATTCTAAGTCTACCCCTGACCTCAAAGAAATATACAACCTGCAAAGCTTATTTGAAGCTATTCATTTTTTCATTCATGCAAAAATTTATGTATGGAGAAAATGTAAAGTAGAGAAGAGGGGAAAAAGTCAGGATAGTCTTCTGCTTCTTTCCTGCTATGCTTAAAATTAGTCATATAAGTATTTACTGAATTTGCCTCAAAGATTAAATGAGAAAAAGATAGTAAGACTGTTTAGCACAGTGCCTGACACATTGTATATGCTCAGTATATACTAGTTTATGTATTATAATACCTTGGACTAAAACTAGAGGATTGCACTCCTTTATTCTGCATAATTTGCCATCCTATCTTCATCTTTTCTTTTTCTTTTTTTCACTTCAAGGATGGTCTTTGTGTGCCTTTTTTTCCTGAATCTGTAGAATGGATTCTATGCTTAGTTACCCAATGAAGTTCAGGCAAGAACTTAAGCTAGCATTTTCCTCAAATTTCTTCTATGATTTAAGATAGCTTGGGGAAGAGATAGGTGAGCTTCTAGATCAACGGATGATGATTTTTATCTTTATCAAGTGACCCACAATTTGGTTACTGGTGCAATGAGAAATTAAGAAAATAGCACACTTTTATGACTGTCTTTTCACAGTCACTCAAATCAGAACTGGAATGCCACAAAAACAACTCCCTGTTAGCCCAGAGAAAAAAAAAGAAAGAAAGTAAAGGGGAAATTCAGATTAGTCACAAAGAAGTTCCCCCGCCTGCCTGCAAAAGCTGAAGCATTAAAACTGAGAGAGTCCTCTCTGCTCTTTCAATCGCCTCTTATCTCTGGTCCTGGGACCTCTGTGTATCTTCTAATTGATACACCTTGTGTTGGCTTCATCTCCTTCTTTTTGGGGAAGAAGTCAGTTCTCTCTCAGGTTTCCCCCTGTCAGTTTTCATCGTCCCTGCATCCAGATTGTGAAGATGGAAGGGGTCCAGCCCCTGGACGAGAATGTGGGAAATGCACCAGGCCGGAGATTCTTGAGGAACAAGCTATTGCTGGTGGCCTCCATAATTCAGGGGCTGGGGCTTCTCCTGTGTCTCACCTACATCTGTCTGCACTTCTATGCTCAGGTAAGATGCACCAACCAACATGTCCTTTCCTCCAGCTCAGGCTGATGGCAGCTCCAAATGGTCACTTGGAAATAGTCTGACACCAAAATTGTTTTCCCTTTTCTGCTCAGCGATTGTAAAATGTGGTCAAGCACCCTCGTGTCTCTCTTTTCCTTCCTTTTTTTCAGCAGTGGCCGTGGTGAGGCACAGTGGAGGATAGGGCAGGGGCACTGCTTCTGGATTAATCTTTTTCTTTACAACACAAAAATCCTGGTGTTCTTTTGTGAACTGTCACTTTGAAGCTTTGAGTCCCTGACATACCTGCTTGGTTTATCTGTTCTGCTAGTAAGCAACTGATCAAGGAATCAATGTAAAAAGGAAATAATAAAGTTTTTATTTCCTTTTTACATTATTATACTTTCTCATTGTATTCATAAACCCCATAGACTCAAGGAGATATGCTTTCTGAAGAATGCTGAAGGTATCAATATTAAGTTCTTTTAAATAGCTAACCTATATATATTTAAGAGCAGAGATATATGTGTTCATGTCTGTATGTGCACATGGCTGAACGTTTATCCCAACAACTTGATCAGACATTGTTTTTCACAGTCTTTCTCTACCAATCACAGCTTGCTGACATCACTTTGTCCAATACATTATGTAGTGGAAGATCATCATTTTAGTATCCCCCCCCAATGAAGAAATTCTTTCCATTTTTCCATCTCTTTATTCTGGTCCTGTTTAAATTATTATTTTTTTCATAGTTGTTCATATATAGAAACATTATTTAGCTCTTTGAGGATGTTGTTGACTGCAGGAGATTCCACTGAAAAAGAAAATAAATGTGTAGTGGCCCCGTGTTCCCTTGTTGGGGCTAGTCTGATAATTCCTGTTTGCCTGGTGGTTGCTCTTGGTTAGAAAAATCACTGGTAAAGGTCAGACAATGAGAACTTTCATTTCTGATGGCCAGGTCACAGACTGGGTACCTCAAATTAGATCAGGATAAGATGAGCAGAGTTCTAGAGGATGCCTGGGCATGTCTCTGTCTACAGGAAACGGGTTTCGGTGCCTGCAGTCTAATGAGGGTGCGGTTGTGATCACTGTCCCGCAGAGGGTGCTCGTGTCTCCAAATTCCCAAAGGGTACTAGTGTCATGCTCAAGTCTGCAGACCAGTGAGCACCCCAGCACACCCGTACTGTCTTTATCACGCCACACATTTCCTTCTCTGCGCAGAACCCTTTGGGTGAAATTAGAGTAGGTGATTTTGGGGAGAGGGTGTCGGGGGAGGAGCAAAGTGTCCATGGCAGGATGCCCAAGACAAAGACCGGAATTAGGCTCTTCCGAGAAGAAAACAAAGAGAGTAACCCAAAATAGAACAGCTGAGTTTATTCACCAGGTCCGGGAGCCCTGAGACTGCTTTTTGAAACGACTGCTTTTTGAAACAACCGCAGTGTTACATATTTCCTTGCACTGTGGGATGATTAAAAAACAAAACAAAACAGAACAGATGGCCCCAGTCAAGCCTCAACAGTTAATTGCACTAGGGCTCAGAGGATGGGAGAGAGCAAAACATGAAACAGATACAGATGTGTAGCTAGCTGGTGGCAGGGACCACCCTGGAATATCAATACCCAGGGGAGGCAGAGGAGAGAGATTCTTTCTAGCAAGTCAGCCAGCAATTCTGTGCTAGAACGTGGAAGGGCAGCTGAATGCTCGCCTCCAGGATACTAGAATTCACGGTGAGCTGATCTTTGGGAGAGAATTAGCTTTCTCTGGTCCTGGCACAGAAATGGAAGCAAAGATGGAAGAGGTACGTTAGAGCTGTTTGCTCAAAAAAATGTGTTCTTATATACTCTAGATACAAAATTTTCTGTGGCTCAGATATTTGAAATTGTTCATTTGACATTAATTATTTTCTTATTTCTCACTAGACTGTTTTAGCTAACACAATTTCTTACACTATTAATGGGACCCAAGGCAGCACGATGTGTCCTTAATTGTAATCTCATACACTTTGTTAAGGGAAAGGATAGCTTAGAGAGGTCGTGTGTGTTTTTCCCAGAACTTGATCAGTCATGGTGGCAGCAGTGTGTAGAGGAGAGAGACTGAGAGAAAAGAGTATAAAGTAACTGCTGAAGAATGAGCATAGACTAAGAGCTTTTCTAAATTTATGGGTAAGATTGTTTGGGATTTTGGTTGAAGGATAGGTAGGTGGGGATGCCTAGCAAAGCTCTACTTTTATAAGACATCGTATTACAATGATCTATAGAGCTGAAATACTCATCATTTACCTAGTTAAATTGGATCTCTTTTATTGTAGGAGAAAGATATTTGGGGAATAATCATGATTTTTCCTTATTTCTTAGATTTAATTTTTAACTTCATAAAAATTTTCCTGTGTGGATGACTCTGTGAAAAAAATATAGATATGTAACTGTTAAACTCCATTTGGCAGTCAGCCTTCCTTTCAATCAAGTTTATTTAGTAATCTTTGTTTTCTTACCACTTGGTTAAGTTTTACTACGTGAAAAGCAGAAGTTTTTGTTTTTGAGATGGCACATAAAAAGACCTTACCCACTCCTTATGTAATTCACTTCCCTCTTTGGACACTGATTTTCTCATCTGAAACTTGAGGCAGTTGGATCAAATGGTCAGAAATATCTCTTCCAGGTCAATATCCTGTGAATATGTAGTTTATACTCATAAAATGTGTATGAGGATCTGAGAAATACAAATCTAAGTGAACAGATTTTTGTGCCTAAGCTTATGAATACCCTGGTTCTTAAGAAGGGACTGGGGGAAATCAGATTTGTACATATACATGTAATCTGTATTTATTCATATACTATGCACGTTTCTAAATAACTTATTCTGGGTTAGCAAAATACCTTATTTAGAAAGGGGAAAGAAATAGACACTGTAGAATAATATCCATGATGCAGGTTACAAAATTGAGTCACAAAAACCAATACAATTATTGGGGCTGCCGCTTGAAGTATCAGGCTTCCAGGCTTCCCTGTAACTTCAGCTTGGAATGATGGCAGAAAAAAGCTGATGTATAAGGTGAGAAGCTTTTGTAAATTATACCCATGTATCTCAGAGCTATTGAAGCTGGGCTCTTCCAAGATCTGTATCAGAGCCCTTGAAAGATGTGCTTTTAGTGATTATTTATCAGCAAATCCCACCCACAGTTAATGGTTTATATTCTTACTGCATT